>NC_047041.1:102841230-104041230 GCF_011762595.2 Tursiops truncatus
AAGTTTCTCTAATTCCCTGTATTTTTCACTCCCCTACCTGTTTCTATGTTAGATTCCAGCTATCTGCCTGTCACTATGTATTTCCTATTACTTAGCACAGTCTCTGGAGTATAGTAGATACTCAGTAAATCTGTTTACTAATTAAAATGCTTTCCTACTCTTCACAAGGCAGGGTTCTCAGGGGGCCTCGGAAAACATAGTACTTGAGTACTTATCGGTCCATCGCTTGACTTTTTTTTCCTAATGGACCTCCAGGAAGTAATTCCTTGGATCCACAAGTTAATGGACCACCAAAGCTTTTCTCTATTGGTCAGGCATTCTTAGGGGTTTGTGGTCCACAGATGACCTGCATCAGAATCATCTGTGATACTTGTTAAAAATATAGACTTCTAGATCCTGTCATAGACTTACAGTATCCAAATTTCTGAGCTATACAGATATAAGGACTGATTCACTCACTAGCCTTCTTTTGCATTCCTTCTCACTTATCACTTTCTCATGTCCTCAATATGTTTTCTGCTAATAATGGTCTTTAGAGCCCTTCCTAACCTTATATTTTCCACATAGACCTGTGGATGGTCACAGATATCTTTGTTGTGATTTAAAATAAAGCAGTGATTATATTTAAACTGACAGACTTATCAGAAGTTTCAAATGATGATTGTTAAAATGCAGGAACAACATATTGGTGATTACAATAACCCATTATTACTAAATGTACTTTGGCTGATCCATTCTTCTTTTCTACCTAAAGTAGAATGTTACATCTCCAGTGTCAGTTCATGTCCCCAAAAGATAGTACACATGTTCTATTGTGTAAACTTTATATAATGGGATATATTGATTTTAAAGTGTGGACTCAAACAAAACTGGCTGGTTTCAAATCCCAGCTCCACTAATTACTACCTGTGTAACCTTGGGCAAGTTACTTAAATGTGAAGAACAGTGTCTGGCACGTAGTATGTGCTCAGTAAAAGTTAGCTATTTCTATGACTGTCATTATTTTATCTCAGTGCTCTGGTAGCATTGGCAGAGTGGAACTGTGTTTGCCTTATCTACATTCCTAAAGGAAAGCATTCACTTTTTAATTTTTTTTTAAATTATGGTAAAATACAGATAACCTAAAATTTATCATTGTAATAATTTTAAAGTATCCAACTCAGTGGCATTAAGTATATTCACAGTGTGCAACCATCACTAATACCTACTTCCAGAACTTTTTCATCACCCCTAACAGAAACTACATACCCATTAAGTAGTCATTCCCTGTCCTCTCCTTCCCTCAGGCCTTGGCAACCACTAATCTACTTTCTGTCTCTGTAGATTTGCCTATTTTGGATATTTCATGTAAATGGAATGATAAAATATGCAGCCTTTTGTATATAGCTTCTTTCACTTAGCATAATGTTTTTGAGGTTTATCTATGTTGTAGCATATAACAGTACTTCATTCCTTTTTATGGTTGAATAATCCATTCATTGTATGAGTATACCACACTTTGTTTTTGGTTTTGTTTTTAATTCCTTAGTTTTTCATTTATTTATTTGGTTGCGCCAGGTCTTAGTTGCAGCATGCAGACTCTTAGTTGCGGCATGCATGTGGGATCTAGTTCCCTGACCAGGGATCAAACCTGGGCCCCCTGCACTGGGAGCACAGAGTCAACCACTGCGCCGCCAGGGCAGTCCCACCACACTTTGTTAATCGATTCATCTGTTGATGGACATTTGGGTTATTTCCACCTTTTTGCTGTTGTGATTTAGAGCAGCTAAGAACATTCATGTGTAAGTTTTTGTTTGAACACTTGCATTTGATTCTTTTGGATATATACCTAGGAGTAGAATTGCTGGATCATGTGGTCATTCTCTGCGTAATTTATGGAGGAGCTACCAAAGTGTTCCCATAGCACCTGCACCATTGTACATTCCTGCTGGCACAGTCTGATTTCTCTGTACCCTTGCCAGCCCTTGTTATTTTCCCTTTTTTAAAAAATTTAAATTGTGGCCATCCTAGTGGGTGTGAAGTGGTATTTCAAGGCAGTTTTGATTTAGTGTTTGCTTTTTCTTCCAAATAATGAAGAGTAGGTTCAGTCCGTTGTCTTACATTAGCAGTTATCTTTTTATGTGTATTCTGCTATATCTGCTTCATTATGGCCATATTCTTGTCCTTTTGCCTATTATGTCTTATCTCTAACTAGACTATAAACTCCTTGAGGCAGGGGACCAGGTCCTAACACTGCTTGGTATATCCACCAAGCCAGGTGGATATATAGGTGTTTGTTAGTTTCTTACAAATTGAACAGTATTCTTAATATTTCAGTGGCAACTTTTTATTCTCTCTCTCCCCTCCTTGACCTCCATTTTCTTAACTTTTTAGGTGTGCTGCCTCTCCATATCTTCTCTTATGCTGTTGCCTCTGCTTGGAATTCTCTCTGTTGAATCTTGTTGAAATTCTATTTATTCCTCCAGGCTCAACTCAAATGTTTCTTCTTCCCCTTCCTTTTTTTCTTTTTTTTTAAATTTATTTATTTGGCTGCATCAGGTCTTATTTGCGGCACGCGGGATCGTCGTTGCAGCGCGCAGGTTCTTCGTTGCGGAGCGCGGGCTTCTCTCTAGTTGTGGCGCATGGGCTCTAGAGTGCGCAGGCTCAGTAGTTGCGGCGCGGGCTTAGTTGCCCTGCGGCATGTGGGATCTTACTTCTCCGACCAGGGATCGAACCTGTGGCCCCTGCATTGGAAGGTGGATTCTTAACCACTGGACCACCAGGGAAGCCCCCCCTACCCCGCACGCCCCCTTTTCTAAAATCCTTCTCTGGTCAGTCTAGTTTAAAATTTTTTTTTAAATTTTCTTTTATTTTTACTGCTGTTTAACTGAGCACCTATTTTGTGTCAGACATTTTACCTCATTGACTAAATCCTCACAATGGCCCACAAGGTGATATTATTCCCAAGTTACAGAAGAAGATATTAAGGTTCAGAGAAGTTAAATAACTTGCCTAAGTAATATTAGAGCTGAGGTTTAAACTTGGGTCTCTGGCTCTGAGGCTATTGTTTTCTCCCCTCTGCTATTTTATGCTGGCTCTGTGACATTCTGCTTTTTGTTGTGGTTGTTATAGTTGGTTGAGAATCTGATGTACATCTTTGTATTCATTAAGATCATTAAGATGTCTTTATCATTCAGTAAATATTTATGGAATGAATGAAATTTCTCATCTATGAATGGTACTTAGTATTTAAAATTGTTAGGATTGAGTGAGATGTTGAATATAAGATTCAATGCCTGACCATATAGTAAACATGCCATAGGGAGTGATTGTTGTTTTTAATATTAACCATTGTCTTTGTCATTCTTTATGATTTGATTTTCTGTCGATTACCTTGAAAGTGACAGCTATAGCCTGTCTATTAGTGAATACTGTAAAGAAGAAAGGATAGTTTGTTTACTTTCACTTGTGTCTTATATTTTTAACATATTTAAGGATATTAGTGGCTCAGTAGAGATGATCAATGCATCTTTCATGGCAGGGAGTCGTCGGATGGTGGATGTCATGGATGTGAACACACAGAAAGGCATTGAAATGACCATGGCTCAGTGGACACGCTACTATGAGACCCCAGAGGAGGAGCGAGAAAAACTCTATAATGTCATCAGCCTGGAGTTTAGCCACACCAGGCTGGAGAATATGGTGCAGCGGCCCTCCACGGTTAGTCTAATCATTTTCTCCACATTGTCTTTGTCACCAAGAGGGTTGATTATACACTGGGAGAATTTATAACTTCTTAAACATACCAGGATAAGGATGAACAAGACAATTTGATAAGAATAACATGTGTTTTTAGAAGGTTCATCATTTTCCAACATCACTTAGTTTTTGATAGGGAGAGGCCATTCTGATAATTTAAGAACATTGGCCTTTGCATGTAATGGAGAAAAGTCTTAAATTCATTCTGATAAGAACTGTGAATAGGAAGTTTGCCTAATAAATTTCTATCCTATAGGTTTATACTTGCAGAGATGCTTGGGAGAAAACTGATTTAGAGCCAGGTGATTGTATGAGATGGTTTCTCGAGTAGATTCTGTTGGATGACTAATAGCAATAATTTGACAACCCATCCTGAGGGGAAGTTAGTTTTTGATGCTTAACTTTCCTGAGGTAGATACTGATTTAACCCATCTCTTATGAAAGTGGCTGTCTACAGGATGCTGAGAGCACTCATTTCCCTAAGTGGGATTGGTTTCACTTTTAAAATACACCTAGTCATTTTTCGACCACTTTTATTCCTGTCACAGAACTCACTTGAGTCAAGTATTCCACCTGGAACGGTGGAATTTGGAATGTACTAATGGAAAAAATGTACATTTTTTCGGAGTCAAGTTCTCAGTGTTTTATCCTATCGCCATTTAAATTATCCTAATTGTACCCTGTGACTTTCAAAGTTGAAATGTGGTATTAATTGGTTATAATACTGTTTTATATATACATTTATATATAAAATATATATATACATATACTTTGACTTTCAAATTGTACCTTTTGACTTTCAAAGTTGAAATGTGGTATTAATTGGTTATAATACTGTTTTATATATACATTTATATACATACATACCTTCAACTTACTAGTTAGTTGCATTGTTTTTTATCACTAACACATTGGTGTGTACAGACCAAAGGGAAAATGTTGTCAGTGTTATGTGAAGAGACTATAATTTTTGTCATTGTTTCTTGTTATTGGAGATGCTACAACAAATACAGAATTTCTCAAGAAAACTTTTCCCCCCTAAAATGACAAAAATCCTTTTTATATATTAATTGTCATTTGTTTGGTCATGTGGAAATACAGGAAGACAGGTGGTTAGAATTTAGCCTTGTTATTAACCTAACAAGGTGCACTTAATAAATAAAGAATTCAATAAGAGAGATAGTAAGAATCACAATAACATTGTTTATAAATGTGTTCCTTAATATTTTTAGAATTTCAGTTTAAGAGTAGTAAGATTGTAGCTGTAAAAGTAAAACTTGGCCTGGATCATACTTTTCCATTCTTAAAATTTAGAAATGTGTTATTCACACATGAAGCCTTCTTTGTAACATCCTTAATTCATTTTGCCCCTAGTTTTAATGATAAAAATGCTACATCATTTTATAAAAATTAGAAAAGTACTCCACCATTAAATGGAGGAATAGAACCCATGGAAGAGCTCAGAAATAGAAAATTTTCTAGAGGGCAGAGAACAGTGCACCAGTATCTTCTAGAGACCTAAAACAAGGCCAGAAAGATTGAGTGAGCTATTATTACCAAAGTCACCTCCTAAAAGGAAGCAAGCTTTTTATGACCTTGCTATATAAGCAGCAACATTCTTATTCTACTAGGGTGTTATTTATTTACCGGGGTATTTTCCCCCAAGGTATATCCCTCCATTTATCTAGGTCTTTTCTAATATATCTCAATAATGCTTAATAAAAAACCAACTTTATTGAGGTACAATTGATATACAATAAAGTGTACCCATTTTAAGGGTACATTTCAGTGAGTTTTGAAAAATGTATTCATTCATGTAGTAATCTTTTACATAAACTACATAATTTCTTGTTCACTATGATCTTCACACCTTCAGAGTGAGCTTATTGGTTTAAGTGCCTGCTACATGCTAAGTGCTGTGCTTAGGTGCTAGAGGTACAGTGGAAAACAAGATCATTCTTGTCCTCAAAATGCTTAGAGTCTCATGGGGAAGAAAGACCAGAGAATTGGCATTTATAGAAACTACAGTGTGGTAAGTGCTTCAAAACTGAATAAGTACGGAATGTTGTGTGAGCCAGTAGGAAGGACCCACCTAACCTAAACCGGAGGAGAATTGGGCGAAGTTTTTTGGAGGAAGCGGTACCTAGGCTTGACATGAAAGAAAAAATGAGGCAAAGAGAAGGAAGACCAGAATCCCAGGCAGGAAGAATAATATGTGCAAAAGTAGGTGCAGGGAAAGTAAGGTGGGCAACTTTTTTTTTTAATAAATTTATTTATTTTATTTATTTATTTTTGGCTGTGTTGGGTCTTTGTTGCTGTGCACAGGCTTTCTCTAATTGCGGCGAGTTGGGGCTGCTCTTCCTTGTGGCGTGCGGGCTTCTCATTGTGGTGGCTTCTCTTGTTGTGGAGCATGGGCTCTAGGCACACGGGCTTCAGTAGTTGCAGCATGCGGTCTCAGTAGTTGTGGCTTGTGGGCTCTAGAGCACAGGATCAGTAGTTGTGGCACATGGGCTTAGTTGCTCCACGGCATGTGGGATCTTCCCGGACCAGGGCTCGAACCCATGTCCCCTGCATTGGCAGGCAGATTCTCAACCACTGCGCCACCAGGGGAGCCCAAGGTGGACAACTTTTAAGTGCCCATTGTAGGTGGTAGCATAAAGTGGGACTCTCTAGTGAAGAGAGAGAGGTGATTTCTGCTGTCATCCCAGCAGTAACTGAGAAGTAGATGAAAAATAGCAGCAGATGTAATGTGCAGATTTGTTTGGTGATGGGGAAATTAGTTCGTGGAAGGCCATGAGCTGTTTTTGCACAGTGTATGAATAGATTATGTCTTAGTTATTGCACTTCTTGCCAGTTTGTATTGGTACGGGACAGGTAGAAACTGTGATTATCTCCGCTGGAGACTTGCTGTCATATGGATGAGGCCATTTAGCAAAAGGCCTATCCAGAGCCTAAAGATTAACCTAAGAAAAATGTATGAACGCCTTACCATAATATTCTCTTGATAGTCAGATAATACCCAATAATATCAAATAAAGGGAGGCCAGAGAGTGACTTATTGCTGCAGGTGAGAAATTCTAGCCAGGGAAGTTCATCTATCTCTGAGTGAACACTTGACAAAAAATACTCATGTGTTCCTAACTTTTCCTCTCCCTATCCAGATATAAGAACTTATAGTGAGTATACTGAGCAACTCACAGTTTTTCTGTATTCTGTTAAAGGCTTTCCAAAGGACAATACCAGGAGATGGGAGAAAACTGGCCACTACATCAAGAGAGCAGAAAGTAGATTTTGTTTGATAGAAAGAAGAATCTGGGGCTCATTCAGTGTTCTTAGGCCCAGTGGATGCTTAGTTAAAACTGTTGGATCCCTGAGTGGAAATTCTTTGAAATGGGGCAGCAAGTTAACCTTCATAGTTGTTCCTCATCTTGCTTATTTAAACTTGCATATCGGGACTTCCCTGGTGGTCCAGCGGTCAAGACACTGTGCTCCCTGTGCAGGGGCCCTGGGTTTGATCCCTGGTCAGGAAACTAGATCCCACGTGCTGCAACTAAAGATCCTGCATGCTGTGACTAAGACCCAGCGCAGCCAAATGAATATTTTAAAAAAAAAAAAACCTTGTATATCATCGGTGACCCCTTCCAAACACTCTCCCACAGTTTACATCTGAGTGTCCACTGGACATTTGCCTCATATCATTACGCACAGATTGTATGCATTTATCTAGATCTATGTTGTAAGGAAATAAATGATCAAATATATACATACATAAGTTATAAAGCTTACCAGGTACATGCTTTTTATAGCCATAAGTTAGATACTTGGAACACCAGTGCTATGCTGAATCTATGGTTATTTGGTTATCACATGGTTATCACACTTTATCTACCTAAGACTGTTTCTTGGAGTTCAGTGGTTGGGTGCAGTCATTTGAAGGTACAGGGCACGTTACAATTCAGTGTGAAGTATTTTAATAAGTTCATACTGTTTTCATTTCTCATTTCTTTCAGCACATATTGGATTGGCCAAAAAGTTCGTTCGGGTTTTTCTGTACGATGTTACGGAAAACCTAAACGGACTTTTTGGCCAACCCAATATTTAAAACAGATTCCTGGACTTCCCTTGGTGGTCCAGTGGTTAAGACTCCGTGCTTCTACTACAGAGGGCACGGGTTCGATCCCTGGTCAGGGAAGTTCCCCATGCCGCATGGTGTGGCCAAACAAACGGATTCCTAAACTCTGATGACATTATTTCAAAAATTTTTTAACATGTATTTACATGTAATCCTCACAATATTCCTTTGCGGTAATTATCCTTATTTTACAGATAAGTTCCAGAGGCTCACATATGATCTTCAGAAAACTAGACCTGTAACTTCTGATTCCTAACCCAGTAGATTCTATAGCACATTGCTCATGCAAGCTACAAACCCCTACTGGAATTCTTTTCCCTTCCCCTCCACCTCTCCCCTCCCCTCCCCTCCACCTCTCCCCTCCCCTCCCCTTCACCTCTCCCCTCCCTTCCCCTCCACCTCTCCCCTCCCCTCCACCTCTCCCCTCCCCTCCCCTCCACCTCTCCCCTCCCCTCCCCTCCACCTCTCCCCTCCCCTCCCCTCCACCTCTCCCCTCCCCTCCCCTCCCCTCCCCTCCCCTGCCCTCCCCTCCCCTCCCTCTCCCCTCCACCTCCCCTCCCCTCCCCTTCCTTTTTCTTTCTTTTTCTTTTAAATTTATTATCTTAACCTTTTCTTAAATGATTTTTTTTTTTTTAGATTTATTTATTTATTTTTGGCTGCATCAGGTCTTCGTTGAGGAACGCAGGATCATTCGTTGCAGCATGTGGGCTCTTTGTTGTGGTGCGCGGGCTTCTCTCTAATTGTAGTGTGGGGGGGGGTTTCTCTTTCTAGTTGTGGCACGTGGCCTCCAGAGCACGTGGGCTCTGTTGTTTGCGGCACGCGGGCCCTCTCGTTGAGGCGCAGGAGCTCAGTAGTTGTGGCACACGGGCTTAGTTGCCCCACGGCATGTGGGATCTTAGTTCCCTGACCAGAGATCAAACCCGCGTCCCCTGCATTGTAAGGTGGATTCAAAAAGTACAGCTGACTATACTTCTCTCCTCTTCTTTTTTCTTTTCTTTTCTCTTTTCTTTCTTTCTTAAATGGTATCTTAGCTGCTCTAACAGTACTTATATCTTTTGGTAAGTTTATAGGTACCTTCCAGACAGTGCCTTTTATTGGACCAAAAAAAAAAAATTATAGCTGATTATACCAGTACTGACACAGAAGAGAGGGCTTGGTTGGATACTATGGCATCATTTAATGACTTTGTTTTCATTAGGGCTACTTTTATGATCATGCTGATGGAACCATTAGTCTTTATTTTCACTTAATAATTATTTCTAGAATGTTTGCCTATTGATCCTAAGATTCACCAACATATTATTTGTTTGCTTAAAATTAAATTGTAGTCTTTCAGTGTGTGTTTTGAGAATTTCTATTTTTCTTGACTTTAGAATTCTCTTTAATCCCAACCCTTCCTTTGAAGCCTAAATGTTCCTCCTCCTTTTTAAAGGTGGATTTCATTGACTGGGTAGACAATATGTGGCCAAGGCATTTAAAAGAAAGTCAGACTGAGTCAACAAATGCCATCTTGGAGATGCAGTACCCTAAAGTGCAGAAGTAAGTGGCTTACCCTGCATTTTCCTCGGTGTGCTGTGGGACACCAAAGTGATAGCAAGAAATGGTTCCTCCCTTCGGAACCTTGCTCTGGGTCCCAAGTGATCAAAAAGGTGAATTATTTAAAGAGTAGACTTTAGTTCCAGAGGGAAGAGTGTATGTAAGAGTACCATAGCCCATGATGACATAAAAACAAAAGTATCTTCTGATAATATGATAGCTTGAGATTGCATTCCTCTCACCGACTGGGAGTTTATTAGGTGGAAAATAGAGGGAGTGGAGTACACAAGGGGAGAGTGTGGCATTGTGGTGGGAAAAGTCCTCTTTTTCTTGTCAGTGCACTAATGCTACTGCTTTTTTTGGGTCAGGTACTGTCTGATGAGTGTTCGAGGCTGCTATACTGACTTCCATGTGGACTTTGGTGGTACCTCTGTTTGGTATCACATCCATCAAGGGGGAAAGGTACGGTCATAGTTGTGATGGGGGTTGGAATCTGAAGCTGGTTATATGAGTTTCCTTCAGTTCATGCATGCTTCATATACCCTGGAAACGAGTCTACTAGGGGATTGTCCCCACTCGTATCTGGAGAGAATTGTAGATTAAGTTGACCTCCTTGGCTAGAGTCCAGTAGGAATTACTATTCATCTAGTTCATTCTCATTTTACCAGTATTGGCATCACTACTTAGTAAACCTCAATGGTCCTGTTTCTAGATTCCCAAAACAGAATTCTCCAAATGAAGGCTAGGAACTGGTTTTAGGAGGACAAGATAATTTCTCTACATGAAAGTATAATAAAGTAGTAGAAGGAAACACAAATTATGGGTAGATTCACAGTGAAATCAGCAAATTGGGATCCAAACCTCTTTTCCCTATATAGAGGCATTGGTCTGAAATGTAGCCATAGGAAGCCTTTAAGTCCTGTCAGAGGATATAAATAGATTTTGAAAGATTATCCTCATTCATAAAGACCTTTGTTCCAGCTTCTCAGAGTGCTTCTGAATGCTGTGTAAGAATGGAAATGTAGAATTAATATCAGAGGTTTATAGTATTACACTCTTACCGTTACCCTTTTTTCTTGTAAGAAGTGAAAGCATTTGTGAGAGAAAAGTAGAACTGGAATGAAAACAGATGATGCTTTTAAAATGTGAGGGCCAAATCTAGAACAGCTGTACCTCCAAATCCAGAGTCATTTTGTTTATTTTGGATCCATTTAAGTGGTATCTTAAGTTCTGTCCTTTCAGTCTTGGTTACTATCTTGGAATAAAGCAACTCAGGCCTGTGTTTTGAAGGTACTGTACCTAACTAACTGTGCTTCTTAGGACCATTTAGACCAGCCAGCCAGGGGCAAATAAGGGACTGCCTAGGTGACAAGCTAAATGCCCTCCTTCTCTCTGAGTCCTGTATAGGTTCCGGGTTCTACAATCAAACCCCAGGGAAGCCCTAATGCTGTTTGATCAAGTGGAGGACAAAAAAGGTTCACTTCCTTGAGGCCTCTAGAATTTCCCAAATGGTCAAGTTCTGTAGGCTGGGAGGATTGCTTGTTTCTCTTCTACCTGTTGGTCTTAAGTTTGTACCTGTTTATCAGTTGAGGGAGACGACTGGGTCATGTCAATGGCTGTTAACAGACTGAAGTTTTTTAACTCACAGGTCTTCTGGCTCATCCCCCCTACAGCCCACAACCTGGAGCTGTACGAGAATTGGCTGCTGTCAGGGAAACAGGGAGACATCTTTCTGGGTGACCGGGTGTCAGATTGCCAGCGCATTGAGCTCAAGCAGGGCTATACCTTCGTCATTCCCTCAGGTAAGCAAGATGCAAAAAAGTGGGTTGTCTACTCTAGCCACTTTCTTTTCTTAAAGAAAAATAAATTGATAGATTACCACCAACACCAAGAATGGTTATGATGCTGGAGTGGGCAGAAAACAATGGCGTGTTCTTTCTTGTCATTACTGAGTAGATGACAAGAATTTATCTTCTTTTTTAAAGTCTATGATTTTCCACTAAGAGTATGTATCAGAATTGCCAGTGGCGGCTTTTCAGATCTACATGTTTGAGCCCCACATTAGCCCTAGCTCTTCAGAATCCTAGGGATAAGACCTGTTTTGCAGGTGATAAATAGCCCCCTATTAAGAGCTACCTACTCTGCTAAGGGATAGCTGTGAAGGCTAGAGTACTAAATCAGTAATAGTTTTTATCAGGTAACTAAGTTCCCAAATAAGTACTTAGAGGGAGCATAGATTTTGGAGTCACAGACCTGTATGACTGACTATGAATTTACCTGCTAATACTACTTTGGTCAAATATTTAAATCCCTGTCTCATTTTGTTGTGAGGAGTAAATGACAATACATGTAAATTCTCTTGTACTAAGCCTGGTTAATATTAGGTGCTCCAAAAAATGCAAGCACCATTTATTGAAAGTTTGTTGTAAACACTTTACATGTACTTTCTCATTCAGTGCTTACCAACCACACATATAAAGTATAATTTATCCTGATTTTATAGAGGATATTGGGGCTGCAAGAGATTAAGTAACTTGACCAGCCGTGAAGAGGCAGAATTAGAGTAAAAAGTGTGATCCAGAAGTCTTGTACTAATGCTCTGAGAGAGCCATGTTACAACGTGTGCTTACAGCCACTGCCCTCCATTCCCTTTCTTCTAGGCTGGATTCATGCTGTGTATACTCCTACAGACACATTAGTGTTTGGAGGCAATTTTTTGCATAGCTTCAATATCCCCATGCAGTTAAAAATATACAACATTGAAGATCGGACACGGGTAAGTAACTCTATGTAATAATTGGATTTGAAGAGGTTTCTTATATCTTTCTTTACTCTGCTTACTATGTAACACTCAAACTGTTATACTTTATAAATGTGTATACTGCCTTTCTCAACTGGGGTTGTGTGAGAGAATGCAGCCCTATAGAAAATGATTTGTGTGTCTTGTTTTGTCAGTTTTCCATAGGATGTTACATAGCTGATAAACCATTCTGGATATATAGGGGAAAAGTTACATGCATTGGATACCTTAAGGCAAGAATTGGCAAACTTTTTTTGTAAAGGATCAGATAGTAAATATTTTAGGCTTTGTGGGCCATACAGTATCTGTCACAAGCACTTAACTCTGCCTTGTAGAATGAAATACTTAAATAAGTGAGGATGGCTCAAATAAAATAACATTTTATTTATGGACACTGAAATTTGCTTTCATATAAGTTTCTCATGTCACAAAACCCTCTCTTAGTTAGGTTTTCTTCCCACCCCAACCCCAGCCATTGAGAATGTGATATGTTAACAACTGGTGAATCTTGGAGACGCTGTGGAAGTCTTAGTGGTACTGCTCTTTAAACTTTTTGGTGGATTTGAAAGTTTTCAAAATCAAAAATCAAAAAATAACAATTAATGAAGAATTCACAACTTTTAGAAGGAGTAGTCACTGACCAATTTACTGTGAACATGATCAGTTAACCATTTTGGTGCCTATTTTGAAACATTTATTCTGGTTGGAGCTATTATACGTAAGATATAAGATTGGTATTGTTGGAGTTATAGGGATTGCCCTGTTAGAATTGAGAGGATGCAGTGCTTTTTAAATAAATTTTATAGAATTGAACTTCTGCTTGTTTGTTAAAAGTAATGAAACTACAGAAAACAGTAAATAGTTTAGTAAGTTTTAAGTTATAGTAACAGTAAAAGTAGTTAAAATGTTTCAAAAGAGAAAAATTACATAATTTCATAGTAAAATACTCTTATTTAACTCAAAATCATTCTAAGAGGTAATACCACCTACACTGCTGTAAGATTCAATCTGAAAATGTTTTTAAAAAGCATTCCCTTTTTTGGCTAAAAATAGCTATTATACCCATAGCTTAATTGTTTGCTCAGTTTGAGGGAAGAAAGGGAGAATGTATATTCAATGGCATAGGTAAAATGATCACCTTTATCTCTGCATGAAAAATTTCCTTCAGACGGTTAAACTGTTAATAACTGATGTTGATTTATCTAATTTTCCTGGACTTTGTTTATCAGAAAATGTCAAATTTCAGTATCTAACTGCTATATTATTCCATTTTTCCTAAGAACGGCTTAATTCTTTCATTCCAAATAGGAACCCTTCCGTGTTTCTATAACATTTCATTGGGTCCTCTACATATGTACACACAGAGCCTTTTTTTTTTTTTTTTTTACTTTCTCCACCAAGCTTTCACATTGCCAATATCAACCTGACATATGTTTATTATGTTACAAACTGCTATAAACTTACAGAATTTAACTTAAAAGAGAATGTGTAGAGAATGCTTTAGGGAAGAAATATACAGTGTTGTAAATTTAAGACAATGTTTTGGCTACTTTTGCCATGCCAGTGTAGAAATAGACTATTTGAACTTGATTGTTAGTAATTATTCTATTGATAGCTCTTAAAAGTTCAGTAATTTTATAATAAGTATTAAAATTTTTTCTTCCAAAAACATTCTAACCCAGTCTTAGAAACTGCTGTGCTCTGTGGTGTCTAGCAGCATAGGTAAAATGTAATGGCACAGTTTGGGTGTGTGATGTCTTGGCTATTATTAGTACAGTCTCTTGAGTTCCAAGTGAAAAATCAAAAGTTTAATGCCCATTTTATATTTTATTTATTTATTTATTTTCTGTCAGTATTACTCCGCTCTCAACAGAGTCCCAGAGGTTTTAGAATTCTGGGTTGTCCTGAACTTTTAATAAAGACCTTTCAGAAAAGTGTTAATAAAACTTAAAAGACGAGCAGAGAAGTCCAGTATATTATGTTTAATTTGGGGGGGATCAAGTATCTATTAATTCTTGTGTTCCCTCCTACTGTACCAGAAGTAAATTAATTTGATTTTCAAATAAGGGTGGATAAACCTCTTCTAGTTGTTAAAGATGTAGTGGCAATAAGAGACCGAGATTCGGAGCCTGAAGCCTCTGCGTTTTAAAGCTAATGAAAAGTACCTGCATTGCCTTGCAATGAGGAAAGTGATCTCCTCATTCCACAGTGATGCCCTGTGACATAGTGAAGGGTTTTGAAAAGGGACTCCCATCTGGGTCTCCTTGACTGGGGAAGACTACCTGACATGGAGCTTTGAAAGGAGGTGGGAACATTTTCAGGAGTTACATATTCAAAACAATCCTAAAAGTATTGTTTGCCTTATCCTTTTGAGAGATGGCCCCTCTGAAAGAAGACGGGCAGAATATACAGGCATACCTCAGAGATATGGCAGATTTGGTTCCAGACCACGCGATAAAGCGAATATTGCAGTGAACTGAGTCACATGAATTTTTTTGGTTTTCCAGTGCATATAAAAGTTATGTTTACATTACATGTAGTCTGTTAGTGTACAGTAGCATTATGTCTTAAAAAAAAAAGTAGATACCTTAATTAAAGTATACTTTATTGCTAAAAAAATGCTAACCGTCATTTGACAGTGCAGGGTTGCTACAAACCTTCAATTTGTAAAACTCAGTTAAGCAAAAGCACAATAAAATGAGTTATGCCTGTATTTAGGATAGTCCCCATGGTTGATCTTTCTCACTCGTTGATCCATGCTGATTTGCCATTTCCTTGACTATGGTAGATCTAAAGGGCACTTATTTTTATTATAATTCAGCTGGAATAATTTCATGCTACTTTTGGGGAGAATTGGAAAGAAGACTAAAGATAGCAACTGATTAGGCCACATGGAGTAGTAACCTGATTTGTGGACATACCATTTTGGTAGACTACAATGTATGAGACGGGCAAGCTGAGAGTTAATAGTGGGGCAAGTACTCAGTCTCATGTCCTAGACTAGATATACCTTGAGAATGCATCTCTAATCATACTTTCATATATGTAAGGACATAATAAAAACATATAACTTTATCTCATGTCCTGATTTCCTATTATATTCTGTGTTTCATGGCCTTCTGGTTCAGGGTAAAACCACAGTAAAGGCAAGAGTGGTTGGTATGCCTTTGTATCCTAAGAACCCTAAAACAATTTTCTCAATTAAGTATATTGTGTCTTACTAACATTTTACTCTCTGTCTTGAAACTTGTTTTTGATGCTTTCCCACTCAACAAGACAGCTTCTTGATAGTTCTAAATGGTCTTTCCAAGTACCTTTTATCTTTAGTGATTATTTCCCAAGACCAACATTTTCTAAGTTGACAGATCCACTTAAGTTCTTGCTCCACATGACAACTTAGGTTTGCAGGTTACTTACAGAGTGTTTTTCCTGGGCTAATTATTGCAGTGATTGTTTGTTTCTCTCTTTCCTTGAAAATTGTTATCAGCTTGATTTTTTCATCATTTTTTTCCCGTGTAGGTTCCAAATAAGTTCCGCTATCCATTCTACTATGAGATGTGTTGGTACGTGTTGGAGCGCTATGTGTACTGCATAACCAACCGTTCCCACCTAACTAAGGAATTTCAGAAAGAGTCCCTTAGCATGGGTAAGTGTTCCACCTACATGAACTTTCAAGATACTCTGCAGGACTGAGGGTGAGACTGGGACTATTCCGTAGGCTGTTGCTCAGTAGTTTTGTTTTGTTTTTAATTAATTAATTAATTAACTTATTTATGGCTGCGTGGGGTCTTCATTGCTGCATTGCGGGCTTTATCTGGTTGAGGCGAGCAGGGGCTACTCTTCGTTGCGGTGCATGGGCTTCTCATTGCGGTGGCTTCTCTTGTTTCGGAGCATGGGTTCTAGGCACTCAGGCTTCAGTAGTTGTGGCACATGGGCTCAGTAGTTGTGGCTTCCAGGCTCTAGAGCGCAGTCTCAGTAGTTGTGGCACACAGCCTTAGTTGCCCCGCAGCATGTGGGATCTTCCCAGACCAGGGCTCGAACCCGTGTCCCCTGCATTGGCAGGCAGATTCTTAACTACTGCGCCACCAGGGAAGTCTAGTAGTTCTGTTTTTATAGTTTGTCTTTTTTACTTATCTACTTAGAAGTACCAAATCCATTCACTGAAGTTGAACACTGGTTACAGCTGATCCTCCTATCCAGATGTGAATTACTAGGGCTAAATGAAATATTCTGGATCTCATCTTTGTCTGAGTTGTTAGTACTTAGCTCCTCACGAAAGTAATCAGTTGGAAATTCCCTGGTGGTCCAGTGGTTAGGACTCCGCACGTTCACTGCCATGGCCCAGGTTCAGTCCCTGGTGGGAGAACCAAGATCCCGCAAGCCACACAGCGCAGCCAAAAAAAAGAGAAGAGTAATCAGTTGTCTAAAATGTTTTATTCTGTAAAGAATGGTCTTTGGCACAATAAAAACTAGGATCATATCATCATAATTACTCTTACTATATTCCAGGCACCAAACTAAGCAGCTTATATACATTAAGTTATTATTATTAGCTGTGAGGTGTAGGTATTATTATGCATATTTTACAAACGGGGGCATTAAGGTTCAAGGAGATTAAAAAACTTGTTTGTGATCTAAGAGTTAATAAGTGGGAAAGCTACAGCTTAAACCATGTTGGTAAGATTCTAAAATGTATTTTCTTAACCTTTGTGCTTTAATGTTTCCCCAACTTCTATCAAGAGAAATATTTTATTGGATGTCAAGATAGTTTCAGTTATACATTTTTAGGCTATTCCATGCCTTAAAAATAAAGAGGAGCCAACACTGTAGTATCCTGTGGTCATATATTTAATGGAGAGTCTTCAATCCAAGCAAGATACTTTTTGCCTTAGCATTTCTGAAACATGCTCACCAATACATGAAAGCAAGATACAGAATTGTACATACAGCATGATCCTAATTTTGTTTAAAAATACATCAAGTCGGGCTTCCCTGGTGGCACAGTGGTTAAGAATCCGCCTGCCAATGCAGGGGACACAGGTTCGAGCCCTGGTCCGGGAAGATCCCACATGCCACAGAGCAACTAAGCCCGTGTGCCACAACTACTGAGACTGCGCTCTAGAGCCCACGAGCCACAACTACTGAGCCCATGTGCCACAACTACTGAAGCCTGCGCCCCTAGAGCCGTGCTCTGCAACAAGAGAAGCCACTGTAATGAGATGCCCACGCACCGCAACGAAGAGCAGCCCCCGCTCGCCACAACTAGAGAAAAGCCCGTGCGCAGCGATGAAGATCCAACGCAGCCAAAAATTAATTAATTAATTAATTAATTAAATTATAAGGTTTACAAAAAAAATACATCGAGTCATAGTCATACACATATGTATAGGAAAAGATGGAAAGAAGATACATCACACTGAGTTGTTATCCAAGGGTGGAGAGATATGGGAAGACTTATTTACTTCTTTGCACCTTCCTGTATTTTCTAAATTATTAATAGTCAACATGTGTTACTTTCATAATAAAAGATCAGTTAACATTTTAAAATTCTTCTTTCATTAAAACTTTTATTTTCACTTTGTTTTGATTATCAAAATCTTTATTTTAAAAAATATTCACTTTGTTTTATTAGCCATGTTGCTAAGATTTCAATTCCAAAGCTTAATTTTATGGTGAAAACTTTGAACAAAACTACTTTTTAAATATATGTGCTTCATACTAATTTTTTAAAAGATAATGAAATCCCATAATACCCAAATTAAGTTTGAACTTGAAACTAATTTACAACTATTTTCATAGGTAACTTACTTCTAGCACACAGTTTAAAGACTGCACCCTTCCCAATCTTTTAAAAATCCAGTTGACTGTTACCTCAGTTGTCCTGCTAGCTCAGGATCCTGTTTTTACCTGTAAATGGTTTTCAACAGTGGACAAATGGGTTGGAATAGGGAAGACCATTTTTAAAATGTGACAGCTTTGTCATTTATAACCTCAAGGCCCCTCCCATACTACCTATTTCTCTGTTGATCACATGGCCATGTGTCATGTTCTTACTGCATTTTCTCTTCATACTGGCAGATTTGGAGTTAAATGGGTTGGAGTCTGGAAATGGGGATGAGGAAGCAGTAGATCGAGAACCCCGGCGCTTGAGCAGCAGGCGTTCTGTCCTCACTAGCCCTGTAGCCAATGGGGTTAACCTGGATTATGATGGACTGGGCAAAACCTGCCGAAGTCTTCCAAGTCTGAAGAAAACTTTGTCTGGGGACTCATCCTCTGACTCTAGCCGGGGCTCCCACAATGGCCAAGTATGGGATCCCCAGTGTAGCCCCAGAAAGGACCGACAGGTGCATCTGACCCATTTTGAGCTTGAAGGCCTTCGTTGCCTTGTAGATAAATTGGAGTCTCTGCCACTGCACAAGAAATGTGTCCCTACAGGGATAGAAGACGAAGATGCTCTCATTGCTGATGTAAAGGTAAGGGGTTGGTTATTTTGCATGACAGCTATTGATCTGGCTAGGGCATTCAGTTTCTGGATTCTGAGAGAAAATTTGGGAGTTTTGGGTAATCTTGGTTCAGCGAGAAAGAAGTTAAGTAAGTGTGTGTGTGTGTGTGTGTGTGTGTGTGTGTGTGTGTGTGTTTGGACTGTACAGTGTTTCAATTCCTAGAATGAGGTTAGGTCCCTGTTATGAAAATACTAACATTTGTACGTTCAGTTAGGACTTAAATCTAGTCCTAAAAATGCTGATTTCAGGCTGACCCTAAAAAAAGGAAGAGCCCGAGAAAATGTTTGTATTAAGAAATGTTACTTTGAACTTAAGTTACACTAAGATAAAGAGGCCTATTTCAGAGCAAAAGTGGCCAATAACAATCTCTAGCAGTCTTACTCCAAGCAGATTTAGAGGAAAGAAATTGAAATGTTGGGTTATGTTGAGCATGTTTAACATATTTAGCTTCAAATTTATCTAGTATTAAGACTTAAATACATTGGGGCAACTTTTGAGAAGAGTGTCATTTTAAACATAATTCATCCTATTGCTATTTCAAGTTTCTTCTTGTTGTATATTTTTCTTCTTTCTCAATAAGTCTCCAAGCATTAGTAATCTTCAAAGCCCAGCCCAGCCCTCATATATTGGTCTCAAAGAAATGAGCTTATTTTTAAGGAATCCAGATTTGAGCTGTCTGAACTGGAGAGAGTTCTATTAAATCTTTCCTTATACATAAACATTGGGGACTTCCCTGGTGGTCTAGTGGTTAAGACTCTGCGCTGCCACTGCAGGGGGACATGGGTTAGATCCCTGGTCAGAGAACTAAGATCCCACATGCCACCCGGCACGGCCACACACACACACACACACACACACACACACACACACACACACACACACAAAAGTAACCATTAATATGAACACCAAAAAGTCTTTAAGTCACTGTTTGGAATTATGTCTTGGATGCAGGGCATGGGTATGTGTATTAGAAAGTTAGTTCACCATTTGTAGTAAGTGTTATTTTTCAGACCTGTCATATAGATTGTTTTAAGCCACAGAAGAATTTATAAGGAATAATTTTAGTGACCTCAAGGAAGATGGGCAAAATATCTCATAGTACATCTTTTCCATTCCTGATTCCTGATTCAAGTTTTCCCTTGGCCACCACTAACCAACCAGCTGAGGTGCTCCCTACCTTCTGCCAGATACCTCAGGAAAGAATTCCAAAGACTGGGACAGGACCTAGACTTTTAATTTTTTTAATGTTTTCTTTCTTCGATTGACATTTTAATTATATCTTACTGTTTATGCATCTGTGAAGTGGTAAAAACTTTAAGAGACTAAAAGGGGTGGTACCCTAGTGAGGTTGGTCCTCTCCATAGTGATAGAAGCTAGACAGTTGGTTTTATAGTTTGGTTTTATACAGCTGTTCTAGACAAGGCAGGTGGTTATCATTGTGGCTTGTATTTATGGGAGGAAATAACAAAGTTCCAGGTGGGTGTGGTCCTATATCTGTCATGATTAATGTGCAGCAAAACAAACTTAGCCTACTTTTCCAGACTCACAAACCAGTTCCCAAACTCACTTCCCACCCCTGAGTGAACAAAGGGCACTTACATTTTTTCTTTTCCATTGTGATGGGACGTGTATAATTATGTTTTCCTGAGAGTTTGAGTGTAACATCATCTTTTTTTCTACAGAAGGTTCTCCTTTTTTTGGCTGCACCGCGCGGCTTTCACGATCTCAGTTCCCTGACCAATGATTGACCCCAGGTCACGGCAGTGGAAGCCTAGAATCCTAACCACTAGGCCACCAGGGAACTCCCCAGAAGTTTCTTTTTTCATGTAGCTATTCCATCATGGATGCATATAGGAAACATTAAACCGTGACTTTGGCGACTTATTAACTTGTATAATTGCCTTTAGGAACCCTAAGAAGAAAGATTTGTAAGTTTATCTCTCACTAATGTTCTTGTGGCCTGGGGAATCTGTATTTCTAATTCATGTAAAAGAAAAATATCTTTTTAATCCTAAAGGATGTCTATAGATGGATTTGATTTCATTGAATCCAGTTGTAGGAAGTCATATTATAATTCACTAACCAGTTGTACAGGTCAAATGTCATGATAGAAATACACAAACTCCCTTAACTAATGTAGTTAAATAAGGATATTTGCAGAGGCAGAGTGGTAGGGGAAAATGTAGAAAGATTTGTGTCAAATATTAAGCAGAGTAAAAGGAGGCAGCAAGAAAGGGAATGAGTTAAGAAGAACCATCTAAAGAGAACTCTTAACACTGTGAAAAGTGTCTAGAGAGAGCTTCCTGTTTATCAGGAATCGTGGAGAATCTGGCTGCCATTGCTCACTAAGACAGAGTGGCATAGAGACCAGAGCATGAGGAATGAGTGGCCCAGTAGGATGACTGCATAGACCGACAGTGTTTGAATTCTCCCTTCTCTTGTTTACCCAATACCATAGTCAACATGTAGCTGATAACAGAAGACAAAAGATTTAGAACCCAGTTCTGCAGGTAGTTTCACTTAAGATCAAACGGATTATTCCTACATTTGACCAGTTATATTTAATCTGAGCTTTAGATAACACTGAGTTTATGGCTTAAATACTTCGAGAATCTAAGCATCACCAAAAAGGAAAAAGCATTGGATTGGGTGGGTGCCGAATCACTGCCACAGCTGGAGACTGCAGTGCTAGAGAACTTGGTGCTGTGGTAGCACAGAAGGCTACACTGCAGCAAAGGACAAAAGCAAGCCCAGAGTTTACCCTTCCTGCAGAGAGAGGGATTGTTTCTTGTTGTAGCCTATGTGACTCTCACAAATAACTAGGAGAAGAGATGAGAGGAAAATTGGTGGATATCTCAAGACATCCATAATTACCTATTCCCTGAGAGAAAAGTCAATTTTACTGATGTGGTAAAAGGGCTTTGAAGATTCTAAAATGTTCTGCAGTGTTGAAGAAAGATCATGGAGTATAGAGTTTGAAGGGAATTAGATGAAAAATGAGGCATTAAAAAGTTTTGATTTATTGGCAGAGTTCAGGGGAAAGTAATGAGCGTGTGTAAAGTCCTATTTGGGAGGGGTGTGAGTAACCTTGGCTCCTAATCTAAAATTGAGAGGCCATGTCCTTGAGAAATGTTGACTAAAGAGGCAGGACCTGGAGCAGTATGTATAGTGCAATCCCATTAATGTAAGAAAAAGTGTCTTTGTTTGTATGTGCATTACAGCGGGGTTGGAGGGGGGCATATCAACTGCTGACAGTGCGTCATAGCAAGATGGTGGGAGTCAGCTGGAAGACTGAAGTTTTAATCAGACTTTACTGTTCTGTTTGTGTTTATTTTGGTAGTAAAGGAGCTCTTAATGTATGTGTGTGTGTGTGTGTGTGTGTGTGTGTGTGTGTATTATATAAAGAAGCTTTTAATATATCAATACATTTGGCTGCCCAGCTCACTTAATGAAACAATTTCAGTGTTACTGAATATTTTTCTACTTTCCTATTTTCTCTAAAACCTTTTGATAAGCTTGGCAAACATGTGACTTTTGGGCAGGATACTAGATCTATAAAAGCATGTTTTCTCCTCTGTAAAATAACATCTACCTCAGTGGGGATGTTGTGAAAATTAATGATAATGTTAGTAAAGTACTTAATAAACAGTATCATTATTACAGAAAAAAATTAACTGTTACAGATCTATGAAATTCACTTATTCCACTAATGTGAATAATGCCTGCCTACTCTCTGCCAGGAACCAGGCTTAGAGTTGGTATAAATACGCGAACATACTGTGGACCAAACCCTCAGGGGGCTTACAGTCCAGTGGTGGAGCAGGCATTTTAAGTGGGCTAAGAAAGTAAGTGCCTTCTAGGTTTACAGGTGCTGGGCATGACACTGAGGGGCGGGTGGTCGATTCTGTTCTAAGGGAAGGAGGTGCCAGTCTTTTTAATTTACCAGTTAATAAACTTTCCTGTTAGATGATACAGATTGATTACTACAACATTATCTAAATGATGAAAGCTCTCAATTTATAAATTTGAAATTTTTTCTTTGTGGTACAATTGGCTACTGCTGCTCTGATCTAAGATTCTAACATTTTATTTTGTAACTGTGATGTAAAAATTTACACTAAGCTCCATCCCAGGAGTATGATGGGACTGAAGCAGAGAGTTACGGTTGTGAATAAATACAGAAACACTAATCAGAAATTTCCCTCATCTGACACTTTGGGAGTGATTCTGACACTAATAAAGAGAAGAGCTGATAGAGGACCCAGTGTAATTAGAACTTAGTCCATTAAGCCAGATGAGGAGGGAAAAAAAGAACTTGTATAAATAAAACTTCATTTGCAATTTTTACTGACAAGATATTTGTAATAATTCACATATTCTTACTGACTAAAAAGTTTTAAATAACTCAGCTCCAAGGCATATAGGTTAGGTTAAAATAGATACAATTATTTAAAAATATTTTCATTATATTCCTGTATTATATAATGTTATATTCTTATTCTCATCTTTGTTGCTCTTTTATTCTGAATTAATAAGAGAAAAAAATTAGGTCTTGTTTAATGTGTGATTTGAAAACTTACCTGGAGTGAGTTTCCTGTCTAGTTTTTGTCCTTTTCCGGTGGCCTTTAGAATTTCTGCTTGCTACAACTTGAACTTGTGTTTTGTTTTGTTTTGGAGTAACTTGTTTGTCAAGTATTTGTGCATACTTCATCATCCCTCTAGGTTAGATAACACTAAGACCAAAACAAGCATTTTCCAAGAAGACCTCTCACACCTGTTAAGGAAGGTTTTTCTAACATAATAGGCTAGGGACTTCCCAGGCAGTCCAGTGATTAAGACTAAATTACATAGGGTCTCTGAGTCTTAAGATAAAGTGCAAATGAGGTTTAGGATTAGAGTGACCATTCAAACATTTCCAGGAAGAGCTCCACAGAAGAGCACGAAAGTCCCTCCTTTTCCTTGGTAAACTACTGTAAAAATTAAAATATGCAGAGCCCGGCATCCAAAGCCCCAGGCCCCAGAGAGCCTATTAGGCCATTGCCTGCACCAGAAACTCACTGAAACAACTGTCCTGGAATAAGCGAGAATAAATAAGCATGTTTCCAGTGGTTAAGAGCTAGGTTCTCAGTGGCCTGAGATGTTTATTTCAAAGCAGCTTCTGTCATTTCCAAAAAAGCCAAGTTACATTTATTAGAGTCTAAAAATTACATAAATCTGGCCCCAATATATGGGACACTGTAGCCTGAGAGAGTGCTCATTCTGTCTGAGCTTAACCCTGACCGTGGATCGGTGTGTGGAGAGTGGGTGACACGTGTCACTCGAGTGGCCGTCAGAAGTGGCATGAAGGTGTCTGACAGGATGTGAGGCTGGCTGCTTCATCCAGGGAATATCAAGAAAGAGGCAGGCAGAACAGACAACTGGCATAGGCAGAGGAGATGTGCAGGAGTGCTGGTGCCCTGAGGGCGGGGTAGTCCAAGGGGCAGGGTCCCAGGAGACTGGCAGGTGTGGAGTTGGCAGCTGCACTTCCCCCTGGTTCCCTGTGCCTGGTTCCGAGGTAGGAGAGGTAGGAGAGTAAAGCTCCTTGACCTGAGATTGTGCCTCAGCTGGTCTGACTTGGTCACGAGGGAACTGCCAGCAGAGCTGCCCAGGCGGTTCTCTCACTGTGGGAGGCTCCCCGGGTGGTGAGCAGAGGCCGGGATCTGTTGTGGAAGTAGCTGATATTAAACAGACGTATTGTATTGAATACCTCAGTATTGGTTGAAATGTGTCATTCTGAAGGTTTTTCTGGGAACGTGTGCTGGTTATGGATTCTGGGCTGGGGGAGGGGCAGGTGAAGCAGGCCGGTTGTTCAGGGAGTGAAGGTAACTCCAGAGGAGCTCAGCTCTGGGGCCTGGCTCAGCTGCAGAGGCTGAACTTTGGGCGACTCGCTGTCTGCCTGAGAGCGGGGAGAGATCGGTGTGTGCAGCCAGTGAGAGCACCGGCTGTGACCATAAGAGGTGACCCTGGGGGGAAGGGTGTGGACCGAGGCAAGGACAAACGCGGGACCAGACTTGGAATGGGTTAAAGCCTTGCCTTTGCTGGCGCCTTCCGAAGTCAGCCAGCGAGAGCCCCGGGGGCCGGCCCTGGGTTCTCCTCTTGCGGTGACGGAGGGAGGGAGAAGGCGGGGCGTGGCCGGCTCACCTCCCCGGCGGGCTCTCCTCCAATCGCCGGGCAGAGAGCGCCTGCCCAGCACACCCCCTCCTGACTCTGCCGCAGGACGCTGGGCCCTCTGCTGGCTTGCTCACTAGAGCTCGGCTCCCCTCCTGCCATCTTCCGTTGCAAAGCATTTCTGGGAGCTGCATGTGGGTGACGCAGCAGCATTGTTCGCAGTCACAGGAAGCCGCGGCTGAGCTGAAGGGCTCGAGAAGGAGCTTAGAGCACTGCACGCCGCTCCCTCTGGGTAACCTGAAGGGGTTAGCCCGACTGTCCTGCCTTAGCTGCTCTGGGAGATTTCAGAATTTTCAAGTAAATTGGGATTTTTCCTAGAGGCAGAAAACCTAAGTCCTTCAGCACAACTTCCAATACAGAAAGCAAAACAAAGACGCTGGGGAAACTTCAACCAAGAGCCTCGGCAGCTCCAGAGCGACGAGAAACGCAAGGTCAGGCAGGCGGGCGGCAAACCCTTTCTGGTTCGGGGTGTATGTAACTGTAGGGACTTTGTCTTGGTGAAGAGGCAGAAGAACTGCCTGCCGAGCGAGTCCGGGACAATGCTTAGGTGTTGGTTGTGCCGTCACTGCACTTGTTCCCCTTCTGGTGGGATGTGCTTTCAAATTGGGTCGTTTGGCTTTTGGGAATCTTTTCCCCTTCTCTACTCAGGCGCCCGCGGTTCTCTTCCCCTTCCTGGGCTGTGTCGGGTGTGGGCTTGTGCTTGAACATTCTCTCGAATGCCAGGAGCCTAGATAGGCGTCAGCCTTTCCGCACTCCACCCCCGCTCCCTGTCCCAAACCCCCTCTGGTGAAGGGTGGTGGCTTCTTTATATGGTTTCTTGAAGGGCCTCAGCTGGAGTCTGCCTTTTTTGATGAAGGCAGGACGTGCTTGGTCGTGCTTGGTCGTATGGCCCCGGTGAAATAAGGCTTGGAAGGAAATCTGCATTTCCCTCCACACCCACACAGACCCTAGTAACTGAGTCGTGTATGTGTGAACAGCTGCCCCCCTCCACCCGCCCCGCACCCCAACACAGGCACAGTTTCTCCACCTACCCTTCCCTGTCCCCCACAGAAGTCTTGCAGGTGGACTGCTTTTGGTGAATAGTTAGGTTCCTTTTCTACTCTTAAACAATTGCGGATCTTTCTGTGTAGTCTGTTTTGCTGAAAGTGGAAAGTCCCTGTTTGTGGACAGCTCAGTGCTCGCAGGCAGAGGAAATGGGCAGAGTCCTACTCCTCGGCAGTGCGAAGTGGGGGAGGGGAGCCATGCACTCCCTAGCACACATTTTGAATGGACCTGAATTTTTCACCCTGGGGAGATTAGGAGCCCGTACCAGAGCCTAGTCCCACGTGGCACTGCACCCCGCCTCTTCACCCCCACGCAGTGTGGTGCTAAGAGGAGGCTCCAGAATAGGGTGCCATAGCAACTCGAAGTAAATAAAACGTCTGCAAATGAAATCAGTTTGGGGGAGTGTGAGAGGCATCTGGAGCTTTGGCAAAGGGGATCATCGTGGAGGAGCTTCATGGGTATGAGTTAAAGGGTCTTTCTGAGTCCCAACTCTGGATTTGGAGCATGATCCTTAGGTTAAGGATGAAAAAACTTGGTAGAGAAATGCCTCATGCTTCAAAAAGTCCTGGTCTCTAGGCACAGACCCCACAGGGTTAGGAGAATTATTATTAAAAATGGCCCAGGCATGCTGGCCTGTCCAGGATCAAAGTTTACTTTTCCCTGAAACAGTTAATATCCTGTATACACCTAAAGCAACCAGAAAGAAATTGTGTAACTTGTCTTCTGGATTTGTGTTTTTTTGCAGTTGCCATTGTTTTAGGGCTCATGAGGTCAGATGAGGAGGGATTTCGTTCTGCTAGAAGGTTTGGGACTCAGAAATTTCTGTCTAAAACGTAAAAGATTTGTTTCAAAATAACACTCAACTAGTGTGACTCACTTGAGTGGCAGTTTCTTACTGTAGAATTGTACCTGAAGTCATTCAAACTAGATTGGCTAAAGTCATGGGAACTATTGCCCCTAAGGTAGTTCCTGCTCCCCTTTATGGGAATAAAGGCAAATAACTCTGTGTGTGTGTGTGTGTGTGTGTGTGTGTGTGTGCGCGCGTGTGTGTGTGTGTGTGCGTGTGTGTGTGTGCGTGTGTGTGTGTGTGTGAGAGAGAGAGAGAGAGAGAGATTTGAGATTGAGATTTCTGTAATCAGCCTTAGAAGAACACAGCCCCGGGTTGAATCAAGACATTAAGACCCTGCTGTTCATATTATTAATTCAGTATTAGCCAATCCTTTTTTTTTTGCCACTTCGCCGATAACATCTGCGAAATGAAGGCAATATTTAAATACATGATAATACTCGTTAACTGGTGTAGAAGAGTAATGGGATGAGGTTAAGTTTTACTGTCATATATAGAACTGTGTGACAACACTTGTCACAGTGGTAGCATAAGTGGTTACAGTAAGTACACAAGTATGGGGTTGGAAGCAAAGGTAAATTTGAAGTCTTGATAGTACTGCACTCGTTTGAGTTCTTTTCCATCTTCGATTTCTTTTGCAGTGAGTCTCTCTCTATATGAAGGGAAAATATAGACAGTTGCCAGCCTGCCCTTCACCTTGGTGCTTAGGGGGACTGAGGCTAAGTCTGGATGCTGTTAGGAGTGGTTGGCTCTCTGTTCACTATGTCCTTTTTTCCCCTCTTCTCTCCTGTCTTACCCTTAGATTTTGCTGGAGGAGCTTGCCAACAGTGATCCCAAGTTAGCCCTCACTGGAGTCCCTATTGTACAGTGGCCGAAAAGGGATAAGGTAAGAAATTATTCTTCAGGCTGCTGAAACATTTTGCTGGCTAACCATTACTGTTACTGGAAGAAAAAGAACAACTAGAGGCAGACAGCTTTGGTTGCATTAGTGTGAACTGACAGAAAATCATTACTCAGTTCTGTTTTGCCTCTTAAGTCAGGATAATTGGCTATCTTTGGAGGTGACTCTCTTAACGGAACTGTCAAACTAGGAGACCTGCCTCCAGGTTCAGATGCCAAGAATGGATCAGTTCCTATCCTTCTGGCCCAGTGACTCAATTATTTTCATACATCTGATGTAAAACTAGTTAAAATAATTGCATATACATTTAAAAGGCTAGATGTCTATATTGGAGTGAGACCACACTCTCAAGTTTCCCCTTAATTTGGACTTTTCAGTATTGAATTGAAAAGAGAGGAAAGCAGTTACCCATTAGTTAGTAAATTGTCAGTTATGAATTTTCATGCCTCTTCAGTCAGGTCCTGTATAGTTTTTTCCCATATTGTCCTTTGTCAAGGTCAGTGATAGCATTCTGATCCTGGTCGTGAGTCTGGCAAATAAATTAGGCCCTTCTTTGGTTCCCTAGCTAAAACTTGCAGAGCCATCACATTCCAGGAACGTTTAGGCAGAATATAAAGGTGTGTATCTAAAAGATGTCTTTGAAGAAGACTTCCTCCTTCCTAAGTAGTGTCATCCCACTTGGCTCATGCATGGCCACATGGGACTGCCTCAGAACAGCATTTCTGGCCCTGGCTGTTGAGTGTTCTGTGTCAGAAAAGTACTTAAGGACAGTGGGAAATTAAAGAAGTGGAAGACATAGTCCTTGTTCTTGAAAAGATAACCAGCAGGGTAAAATACAAGTGCTAAAATTATAAACATATACCTTAGAGATTTATTCCGCCCTTACCTATTATTGGAGTGTCTCCTGTGTACCAGGTTGTAGGCTTGGATTTGGAATAATAAAGAACAAGACTTGTCTCACCCTCAAGTAGTTTACTGTCTTCTTCAGGAATGTATTCTGAGTAGTAATATTCAGGATAAGGAAATATTAGAGTGCCCCTGGAATGACTTTGGTACATAGAAAGCTTCAGGGAAGGGTAGCTCAGCAGAGTGAGAGGGATGGGGCTGAAGTAGTCTGAAGGGATTAGCAAACTTTTTCCATAAAGATAATGTGTAGGTAATAAATATAATAAATAAAGATAATTTTTTTAGGTTTTGCAGGCCATACAGTCTGTTGCAGCTTCTCAGTTCTGCCACTGTGCTTGAAAGCACCCATGGACAAAACATAAACAACGGAACATGGTTTTGTTCCAATAAAATTTTATTTACAAAAACAGGCAGTGGGCGGTTTGCCCTCTGGCCATAGTTTGCCAAGCCGTGTAGTGATCTACCCCCTCCAGTCCTTAAAACTACCTGATATGTTTGACCTCACTGCTTTCTCTTTCTAGCTTAAATTCCCGACCCGGCCAAAGGTGCGGGTTCCTACCATCCCCATCACAAAGCCTCACACTATGAAACCAGCTCCACGGTTAACACCTGTGAGGCCAGCTGCTGCCTCCCCCATAGTGTCAGGAGCCAGGCGGAGACGAGTGCGATGTCGAAAATGCAAAGCCTGTGTGCAAGGAGAGTGTGGTGTCTGCCACTACTGCAGGGACATGAAGAAGTTTGGGGGCCCTGGTCGCATGAAGCAGTCCTGTGTTCTCCGGCAGTGCTTGGCAGTGAGTGATCTGCTGGGTAAAGAATATGGGGGAGGGGGGGTGGTACCAGGGGACCGAAATACACACAGTGTAGACTTCAGAGTTGGGAAGACAAGGTTTTGCTCTCTTTATGGCTTTCTTCATTTTGTCCCTTTTTTCTCTAGGTTTAGAAAGAAGGTATCTAATATTTAAAATAATCGAATTTAATCTTTCAGCCTTAGGCAGTTTTCAACTGAGGGACCAGCACTTGAAGGGCAAATCACTGCTGTCTGTCCCCTCTTTAAGTGGATTAGAAAGGAAGGACCTGAGAGGCCAAGGACAGGCCAACTGAAAATAAACTGATCTCTTTTGGTCTCTTGTCCTCAGCTAGTTGACTCTCCCCATTTTCTTCCTTAGCCATTTTTCCTGCCGAAACCTCTCTTCTCACCACCCAGTCTCTGTGCTCTCTAAGTGTTTACTAGAGAATTACAGGAACCAAATCGTCCATCTTTGGTTAAAGGGAAGCTGAAATGATAAGGATCTAAGCCTGCTCTTTTCTTGGTTTCTGTCTTTGTCCTCTTGTAGCCCAGACTGCCTCACTCAGTCACGTGTTCCCTCTGTGGAGAGGTGGATCAAAATGAGGAGACACAGGACTTTGAGAAGAAACTCATGGAATGCTGTGTCTGCAACGAGATTGTTCATCCTGGCTGCCTCCAGGTGAGGAGAGGCCTAAGGGGCCCATGAGGTCTCCGCTTATAGAATGTCTAAAGATACTGAGTGGAGCAGAGGAAAGTGGAACATCTGTCATGAGAGGCTGGCAGCATCCCTACTGTGGGCCATCAGCTGTGGGTCATGTAGTGGTCTAACATCTGCTCTTGATTCAGTGTCTGTATTCAATGTCAGGCACTGTGCTAGACCCTGAGGATAAACTGGTACACAAAATAGTCCTGGTTCCTACCCTCATGGAGCTTACAGTCTGGCCTCTGGTGGGTATGTTTGGAGTCCCCAGGCCATCGTGGCATAGCCTAGTCTGTTTTGGAATGCCTCATGCCTTTAAGTGCCTCTGTTACATACTTCATTTTATCTCTGGATATTAGTTCCTGAAAGATGGTGAGAGTAATACTGTCAGCTAATATTTAATGTGTGTTCAGTCTGTATCAGGCTCGGTGCACACCCGGAGAGCTTTAAAAAAAAAAAAAATAGTAACAGGAATTCCCTGGTGGTCCAGTGGTCAAGACTCCGTACTTTCATTGCCGAGGGTCTGGGTTCAATCCCTGGTCAGGGAACTAACTAAGATCCCGCAAGCCGCACAGCACAGCCAAAAAAAAGTAGTTAGAAGGTTCAAAAAAAAGAAGGTTCAGACCTCAACCTCAGAGGTTGAGTCAACTCTTCTGTCATGGACTCTGGGCCCAGGCGTGTTCAAAAGCTCCCCGAGTGATTCTAATGTGCAGCCGGAGTGAAGAAGCACTCTTTTACATATACTCCCTTGTCTAATCTTTAAGACAGCCCTGTGAAGTTGGGTCTGACCTGTTTCTTCTTTAAGTTTTCTTTAAATCTAAAATGCATTGGTGCTGGTACTTTCTTGGTCTTCCTGAAGGTGTCAACTATGTCATGACTGCCACCTGGCTGACAGTGATTATAAGACACTGTTAATTGTGAGAAGCAGCCCAGTTTCAGAAGATTCAAACGTGAAAATATGCATCTTAGAGTTGATAAAATAAGGTATTATCTTCATGATGATGACAATGGTTAATACAAAGTGTTTACTACATGCCAGGCATTTTTCTAAACATTTTACATAGTACATAATTCATTTAATCCTTACCACTACCCTGTAAAATGGGTATTGTTATTTATCCTCACTTAACAGTTGAGTCACAGAGACCCCAAACCATAACTAAGTCTTAACCATTATGCCCCACTGTCAAGATCACACTGGCACTGTTTCTGTGTGTCCAGTTCGTTTTACAAAGTGGCATGAGACCCTCAGGAGAATGTATGTGTCAGGGGAAGAGACCCCAGATTGACCCAGACTCTTGGGAATCTTCTCTTGGAGTCTAAACTTGATCAGGTAACCAAGAGTGAGGATGGCCAGTTTCCCACTGTCTGGGAGTGAGGCCAGATGGTTCTCTATCTTTCTCCCCTGTGGACCAGTGTGTTTAAGAGTGGGTAACTCTTCCCAACCATGTGGCTGTGTTATTGTTTGATAAAGGAAACTTAAGAGACAGGTTGGGTTTTGTCTGTTTTTTAAATGAGACAGATTTTTAACATCGTTATCTGCCTACAGATGGATGGAGAGGGTTTGCTTAACGAGGAATTGCCAAATTGCTGGGAGTGTCCAAAGTGCTACCAGGAGGACAGCTCAGAGAAAACCCAGGTAAGGGAACTTTCTCCAATCTTGCACTGTGAGAAGGAAGGAAGCATCAAGCTCAGGATAACGTTTGCCTTTGCATCTTTATTTGCAAGATTATTTTTTATTCTGTTTTGTTTGCTATCTTTTTTTTTCCTTTGGTTAGTTATATTTCTTTTGAGTTTTAAATTTTGTGGGTTTTTTTACTATTGAATATTGTTGGGGGTCTTGGGGGTCTGCAAATTCCTGAGGTTCTTTTACACTTTGGGGCCCTTGAAAAAGAGGAGCCACAGCTGGGCTGTTTGAAGAGGGAAATGAGGTGAGCTTGGGCTGCTCATGAGGAATGAAACTTGAGGGGAGGCAGTGACCCGAGTCAGCTGGTAAATACGGTGGTATACTGGAGTTTCCAGTTAGGCAGGTTTACATTTTTGTCATCTTCACCTTTGTGGCAGAAAACCCTGCCCTCGTGCCCAATTGTGTCCTACAGAGGCCGTCCCTCCTCTGGAGGGGATCAGTGCCATGACCTTGGCCCCAGGCTACTACTGTTGCTGGTCCAGTGGTCACCAGTAATGTCAAAGGACCAAAAAGACGCTGGTTACTCCAGCCAGGAAGGCAAGACCTGTTAAGGGCACATACAGAGGAGGCCGTTGGCTTCGTGTCAGTCATCCATGCCCTGGTGGATGATTCCAGGTACCCTGCGCAGGAGTAGGGACACGTTTCCTTGTTTTCTTTCTCTTTCTTCCCACTTAGGCACTGAGGTCATTGAATTTTCAGTCTAAATATCTTTGAGGGCAAAGATTTCTGGAGTTGACTAGTGCTAAAGTTCTCCTTATTCCAAGTTCTTATACTAGCAGCAAGTTCTTTTAGTAATAGCTTTTACATGTGTCTTCACTGGTGGTGGTGGTGGTGGTGGTGGGCGTGGTGGTGGTGGGCGCTTGCTGTAGCAGATGGATTGGCAGATACTTTAATATTACCTTCTAATGCATTGTAAAAGCCAGCACCCAAAAGTTGGTCATTCTCTTCCAACCATAGTGATCTAAGAATATAAGGAGAAAAGGGAGCAGAATTGTTGCATAGGGACACAAAATGTCTCCTTAAAGCAAATCTGAACTACTGCTGTGATACCTAGTGGAGCACATTGGTTAGGCTTCATTGCAGCATAGCCAAGGTGGGCTTCAGGAAGGGACAAGTGACCGGTAAGCACAAGTGGCAGAGGGTGAGGTTGTGCTTTTTTTGTGAGATGTTGGCTTCACCAAACTTGAATTCCTCATTTTCATCCTGAGGAGATTCCTCTGGGAGCAGTGCAGTTTCTCGTTCTCAGCATAATCTCTCACCTGTGGTTGGTCTCCCGGGACAGCGTGAGGCACTGAGTGGAAGAAGCAGCCTGGTAGGGTCGAGCTTAGACCCTGGTAGAGCTAAAAGTCAGTAGTGTTTACTGCTATCACAATCAACATCCTAGTTCAAATATATATGTAGGCTGCTTTTCTTCCAACAGAAGCATCTCTTGGGTGTTTAAAATGGTCAGATGGCATAGGGGTAGAGTTGTGGCCTCTTTAAAGGATTTCTTTACCCAGGGAATTATAACCAAAAAATTGGGACAAGAGCTGAATAGGGCAGGCTATGGAATCATGCAGCCCAAATTTGGATCCCACTCCTCTGTACTTGGACACAGACCTTTCTGTCACAGGTAGATTTCCCAAGTGACCTATTTCGAGGGTTTTGCTCTGTAATCAGCTTTCTCCAGCACAGACGTGAGCTCAGTTGCTGATCCTGGCAGAGTCTAGATTGCAGACGGAGGAGATGACCACCCTGCAGCAGGTAGAGATCCCTTTCCCCGTAGAAAAGCAGTGGCCTGCCTTCTCGCTAGTCCTCTGAGAGCAACAGTGAGGTTGACCCTGTAAGTGTAGAGGGTTTTGAAGAAATGAGGCACTGATGTGGCGTTTGGGGGCCTGTTTTGCAGAAGCGGAAAATGGAAGAGAGTGACGAAGAAGCCGTGCAAGCCAAAGTCCTGCGGCCCCTGCGGAGCTGCGACGAGCCCCTCACGCCCCCACCTCACTCGCCCACCTCCATGCTGCAGCTCATCCACGACCCGGCCTCCCCCCGGGGCGTGGTGACTCGTTCATCCCCTGGGGCCGGCCCCAGCGACCACCACAGTGCCAGCCGCGATGAGCGCTTCAAACGGCGGCAGTTGCTGCGGCTGCAGGCCACAGAGCGCACCATGGTACGGGAAAAGGAGAACAACCCCAGCGGCAAAAAGGAGCTGTCTGAAGTTGAGAAAGCCAAGATCCGGGGATCGTACCTCACTGTCACGCTACAGAGGCCCACCAAAGAGCTCCACGGGACATCCATTGTGCCCAAGCTGCAGGCCATCACGGCCTCCTCTGCCAACCTTCGCCATTCCCCCCGTGTGCTAGTGCAGCACTGCCCAGCCCGAACCCCCCAGCGTGGGGATGAGGAGGGGCTGGGGGGAGAGGAGGAGGAAGAGGAGGAGGAGGAGGAGGAAGATGACAGTGCAGAGGAGGGGGGTGCAGCCAGGCTGAATGGCCGGGGCAGTTGGGCTCAGGATGGAGACGAAAGCTGGATGCAGCGGGAGGTCTGGATGTCTGTCTTCCGCTACCTCAGCCGCAGAGAACTTTGTGAATGTATGCGAGTGTGCAAGACGTGGTATAAATGGTGAGCAGGGATACAGGGATCAGGAATAGGGGTACGGGAGTAGGTGGCAGGTTTCCATATGAGAACAGCATGTGTCTTGGCATCTGGAGGCTTGTCGGGTCCTAAAGGATTAAATCAACCCAGTCTGTTCCCCAGACGGTGGGTCCTGTTAAATATGTGGCCAGTTGTGCCTGCAGGTGTCATTGGGGAAATTTGGCCCTTTGCATCCTCTCCCTGCTACTTTCCCATCTCTCTTTACTGGACTTAAGGATGGATTTATACATTTGGGCCTGGGGGATGGATTTGTAGTTTGTGCTAAAACTTCAGAGTCATAATCCCCCTACCCCCCAGTCAACTGAACTTGTTATACATTTGTTGAGAGCCTGTGATATGCCAGTCACTCTCCTGGTGCTGGTGACACAGATGACTGCTGTTAAGCCCCTGCCTCAGTTATGTCTCCATCTAATGAGAGAGGTATACATGCTTTTAAAACACTTTGAAGGTGCTCACAGGCTCACAATTTGCCATAGTTTTAATTCTCATCCTCTAAACCTGGATCGGAATTCCTTTCTCCAGCAAGCAGTTCAGTGTTGAAGCTTCCTGAGACTTAGTTGTCCTTCTTAGTGAGACCTGCCATTTCTTCTCAAGTTAAACGTTAAGACAAGGGAGGGGGGGGATACCTAGAGGTGATAAAGATTTCCACTGGGCATTGTTTTCCTTTAAGCTCCTGGACCCTAGGACATATCCTTTATATCTGGGTCAAATCCCATTACAGTAGTTTTCAAAGTGTGATGCCTGGACCAGTGACATCACCTGGGACCTTGTTAGAAGTTCAGGTTTTCAGGGCCCATCTCAGACCTACTGAATCAGAACCTCGGGGGCGGGGCCAGGCAATCTGTTTTTAATAAATTCTCCACCAGGGGATTCTGATACACATTAAAGTTTGAGATCCCCTGCTCTATTGTAAGCAGCCTGTTTCTGCCATAGAAGTTTCATGTGCCATTGGTGAAGTGTTTTCAGTCTTTAAATAAAGACTCCATTCTTTGCAAACTTGAGTTTATTTCCCAAATCTGAATTAATATGTGATCTACCCAAATTCTCCTAATATTTCTCTTCGTAGGGCTAGTGGGCCTGCCTGGCTCTATCCCTCAGTTTCCAGGCCAAGCCACATAAGACTCGCATTATGTGCCGTCTCCTCTTCCCCTGCCAGCCAGACTCTGAGCCAGGCTGGGGAGCAGGAACTATAAAATATTAAACAGAAGCCTGCATGTTGCAGTGCTATTTGTGGCCTATGGACTTGTAGATTGCAGTGGAAGGGCAAGCCTCTCCTTTTCAGTTCTGGTCTGGACTGGCTAGAAAATGTAAAGATAGCACTGAAACCCAAGGGTGGTAGAGGACTCTCCAGGCCTGATTTTAATAAAGAGCCTCTTTCGACCTGATACAGTAATGGCTCTTTGTGGAGCTCAAGGCAAAATGAACTGTGGATGTGCCACGTAGCGCCCGGCGTCTCAGGCAGCTGGGAGACACTGTGATGAGGGAGAGAGTAGAGGGAAGCCTAGTAGCTTCCAGCAGTTAAGAAGTCAAAAAACTTTTTGATGTTCCCTTATATATACTTTGATGGGAGCCGTACCATTTTAATGCAAATGAGGGGTTATAGTATATTGTTTCACTGTGTGTCCCTAACAATTGTGCTGTGTTCTCAGCCCATCCAGAGTAAATCAGGGTGAACTGGTCAAGTAATCCCTATTCTCTGAGGCAAAAAATGACAGGGCATGATCCTTGTATGCATGTAGAAGAATCTAGAGAAGGTGAATCCTCCAGGTGCTCTGCTTTTCCCAGAAGCCTCCAGCAGCCTGTGATGAAGTTCCTCTGACAAGGGACATCAGGTATTGACAGCTAGTTCTCTTTCCTTCTGTCACAGGTGCTGCGACAAGAGACTTTGGACAAAAATTGACTTGAGTAGGTGTAAGGCTATTGTACCCCAGGCTCTCAGTGGCATCATCAAGAGGCAGCCAGTTAGCCTCGACCTCAGTTGGACCAACATCTCCAAAAAACAACTGACGTGGCTCGTCAATAGGCTGCCAGGTGAGCAGCCCTGCGCTGTCCTTCCAAGGGCAGGCAGGGAAAGCTGCGTTGTTGGCAGCGCTTCTTAGAATTGCTTTAGGGCAATTTAGGGCAGCAGTCTGTGCCATTGTTGCCTCTCTGCTTAGCAAGACACTTAGCCTGGGCCATCTTAACTGCCAGTCCCCACGGTGCCACTCTGGACTGGCAGGCCAATCACTGCAGTAGACGATGAAGAGAACGGGATCAGGTGCTGCTGCCAGCCCTGCAGGTCTGCTCAGCATAGCCACTGAAGAGGAAATTTGAGTAAGATGTTGCCTTGATCAGCCCCTTGTAAGGCCTTGTTCCCTTAAGCATTTTGAGGTCTTGGATAAAGAGGAAGTCACTCACACTTACATGACTCTGGTAGGAACTAAGCAGTCCATTTTACCACCAGAGTTAGATGTAATTTAGGAAAGCATAGGAGTCTTTGAGCTGGATTACTAGAGTAAGATTAGGACATGGTCCCTCTCTCCATTAGACTGGGCATCTGTTTACCTTGATCTGATCAGCTGGTAGTTGAGGCTTTGGATGGGCTGGTAGAGTGTATTATTGCGTGTCTGTTTCCTTCCATTGCAGGACTGAAAGACCTCCTCCTGGCAGGCTGCTCCTGGTCTGCAGTCTCTGCCCTCAGCACCTCCAGCTGCCCCCTTCTCAGGACCCTTGATCTTCGGTGGGCAGTAGGAATCAAGGACCCTCAAATTCGGGACTTGCTGACTCCACCGGCTGATAAACCAGGTGTGCTCTGGGCCTGATTTCTCTGTGCTCCTCTTGGGGTAGCTTTGTCTTTCAGCTGAACTTCATTCCCAGAAGCTAAGGTTCTGATGCTGTTGAAGAGTAGAAAAATGCAAATTGAAAACAGAGTGATGGACTGCGTACAAGTACAGGTTACCTGTTTATAGATAACTACCAACAAAGAAAGGAGTGAGTCCATTTTGTGGGTTAGTGGAGCTTGGGGCTTAGAGAATAAGCCCGAGGAAGCTCAGGAAGGCTTCATGGTTGAGGTGGAACATTGAAAGCTGTTTCCATGATTGTCTAGAAAAGTGCGGGAGTGTGGGAAGGAGAGGAGCATTCCACACATACCCCTTTGCTGTGTAAGTGAGGCACAGTCCAGCAGCTGGGAAGAAAGAAAACGTGTCTGGTTTCCTAGAAACGGCCCCCACGCACTGCTCACTCCCTGAAGGGAAGCGTGTGGGCAGTTCTGCTTATTAACCCCTGCAGGGGGGCCTGGCCAGCAAGTAGCTGAAGCTGCCTGCAGCTTTGGAGCTGGACTAGAGTTGGGAATTTTGATCTAGGCCCTTCTCTTGCCTGTGCAGGTCAGGACAATCGCAGCAAGCTCCGGAACATGACTGACTTCCGGCTGGCGGGCCTTGACATCACAGATGCCACGCTTCGCCTCATCATCCGCCACATGCCCCTCCTGTCTCGACTCGACCTCAGTCACTGCAGCCACCTGACAGATCAGTCCTCCAATCTACTCACCGCTGTTGGGTCTTCCACTCGTTACTCCCTCACAGAGCTCAACATGGCAGGTATGGCGCTGTGATGTTTTGTGACAAACTGCCCCCTGCCTCCCAGAAGCCCAGCCCTCCTTGGAGCTTGACCGGTGGAACAGAAAGAACATGGTCTGTTGACTAAACCATGTTAATTTGTTTCCTGACATCTGGACAAGGACATGGAACTCTGTCCCTTTTGTAACTGATGGGAACTAAGGCCTCGAGCAGTTGTCAGGTGCCTAAGAGCACAGCCACCACCCAGCTGCAGTTTGGTGAGCCTTGCAGTGCAGGGAGTGCGGTGGCAGGGGGCCTTCAGAGGCCGCTGTGCTGATGGCGCTTCTGGTCTCTGAGCCAGGTAGTTATGGGAAAAAGGGGGCTTTTGTTTAGCATTTTGAAGGCAAGCTGGGAAATTGAGGCTCCTGTGGCTGTGTGTACATAGCATTGTCCTTGTGGTCACTTTCCCCACAGGTTGCAATAAATTGACAGACCAGACCCTGATCTACCTACGGCGCATCGCCAATGTCACCTTGATCGACCTTCGAGGATGCAAGCAGATCACCCGAAAAGCCTGCGAGCACTTCATCTCAGACTTGTCCATCAACAGTCTCTACTGCCTGTCTGACGAGAAGCTGATACAGAAGATCAGCTAAGACACACCCAGCCCAGACTGAACAGGAAACCGATCTTCCCCTGACTCCCCAGCCAGGAGAGCCTCTCTCCCCGACCCTGCACGGGCTCTGAGGCCAGCGTCACACTCCCTCTCTGCTCTCCTGTCCCTTGAGCCCTTCCCTTACAGCCGGGGCAGAGAGGGTGGTGGACACCAGGCTTACCTGCCTGCTTCTCTCCCTCCTAAGGAGAAGGGGGTAGCAAATTGATCTGAGGGGAAAGCACAGGCTGTGTGCTGTCACAGTGCCTGCTCGCTTGCTCACCCACTCGCTCACTCGCCTGCCAGGAGGCTGGGCTCTCAGTTTGGGGTGTCTGTGCAACCGTCATCTGCACTGGGCCCTGGGGTCCTCCTCCCCATCCATGGTCCCCAGCAGTGCCTGGTTCTGAGCAAACTCCCAGGGAAGAAAGTGGCCCTATCTCCGTGGCCAGGTTCTCCTTATGGTGTCCAGTGCGTGTCTCTCCTCCATCACACTCTCCCGGCTTAATGCAGGAGGGGCCAGCAGCCCCAGGAATGCCAGCCCCATGCAGATCACACTGGTGCTGTTGAGGTGTCTGAAACCTCTTGTTGTGTCTGTGCTCTCCCTCCTCTCCTCTCCTTTAGCTTGATCCCGTCCGATGCTCGTGGTAGTTCACATAATGAGGTTCCCCCAGCCCAGACTTGCCTGCTAGTTTCTGTGAAGTCCTTGTTGCACTTATTGGGGTTGAGGCTCTTCAGAGGAGCTGGAACTGTCTACCCCAGGGACACCCCCATTTTATTGCTTTCCAGGCAGATTCTGGGACAGGCACCATCTCCCCATTCCCTCCTTCTTCAGCCTGCCCTGCCCTTTTCCACACTTACCTTATTCCCACCTGAATAGGGCTTTCCCAGGATGCGTGTCCTCAGAGGGAGCAGCCTATCTCCCCCAGCTGGGGGGGATCAGAGAACTAGGCCAAGTCCCCACCTGCCTCCCAGCAGGCTCCGGGCCTCAGGTGTCCCGTAGCCACCAGAGCCCAGGCCTGTGTCTAGCCCCAGTGGCTCACTGATCTGGCACCTTTGGAGGGGTGGGAGGTCCTGCTTAGAAGCCAGTCACCTGCCCTCTGCCTGCAGCCATGGAAGGGGGTGTGCATGTGCCTCTGTGTGTGTGGCTGAGTGTAGTAAGCGTGTGTGTGGAGGGAAGGAGGGGAGCGTGGTATCTCCCACTCCACCGCCCTGTGTCGAGCCCCATCAGCTGCCCCCTCTTACTTTGCATTGAACGGCCTGTCCAAAGATCCTCTCTCTAGGGCAGCAGAGAGCTTTTTGCACTTTAAAAAAAAAAAAAAAAATGGAAAGAAAGGTCGGAATTTCTTTTGGGTCAATATTTAAGTGTGTGAGGAGATGCTCAGTAGCAGCAGCCTGTGGCAAGAGCTTATAAATGATAGACGCGGATTTGCACTCTGCTCCCCATCTGTAAGGATAGCGAGATAGCACAACCTTGCCCCACCTTCTCGTCCTCCAGCCCATCCCTTCCTGGCCCCTTTCCTGCAGCCCAGTCTCAGGCTCTCCTCCTCCTGAAGCCCTTTGGGGGAGGGGAAGGAGCCCAGGCACCAGGGGTCTGAAGTGTGAGCCACCCCAAGGAGAGACGCCACATGCACCCTTGCCACTTCCAAAGCAATAGAGGCAGAGGGGCTCCCTCTTTGCCACCTAGCCCAGCTTTGACCCTGGCATTGACTGGCCTCCTAAGAGAAAACGGGGTCTTGGGAGGGGGTGGCATTGTGTCTGTTTCTTCCAATCTGCTGATTCTCTTGGCTGCACCTCAGAAGCAGCAGTCTGCTCCCGTGACCCTCTGCCCCTTCCATTGGTCTCCAGGCCCCAGCCAACTGGGGCTGAAACTTTGAGGAAATGCCAGTGACTTATTCCAGAGTGCCTCAGTTAGGGGAACTTCTCTGTAAAGAACCCTGGGTATTGAGCAAAAACCTTATTAATATTATTGTTAATGACCTATAATTGGAAGCTTCCTGCCTTTTTTTGGTTGCTCCTGTGGAAAATACTGAAAAGATTACTTTGTTTTGTTTTCTTGTCTTTTTATAAAAGGGGAGGTGGAGAGACCCCTTCAGAGCAGGGATTGTGCCGGGAGAGTGCCTCTGACTTTGGGACGTTTCATCTACAGAAATTTCCAAGCTGATGGTTTGTTTTGGGTTTTGGTTTCTATTTTTGTTTTTGGTTTGGAAAAACAAGCATTTTTACCGCGCACGTAAATTGGTCAGCAGAAAAGGGAGCTCAGGAGTGGCAGCCAATGGACCTGTGCCCTTGCTGGGTTTTCCTTTTCTCTGGGACTGTGAGGGGGAAAATGGTTTTTAGAGGTGAGGGTTGGTCCATGTGGAGGAAAGAAAGTCTGTCTTTGGGGACAGAGGAACCTGGGAGTTCCGCCAAATTTCCTGCAATCTGCTCTTAGACACGGCCTTGCCAGGAGAGCTTGCCTTCCTCAGACCGCGGGACCAGACACCCTGCCTCCATCTTTCCGAGCACCGGGGCGAAAGACCACAAGGAAAGGAAGAAAATTTATATATATATATAATATAAAATCACTTGGTGATTAAAAAATAACTGCTCCATAAATAAAACTCCTAAAGTCACTATGTTTAAAGGGTTTGGTTGTGTTTTTGTTTTCGGAGAAATATTGTAAATATATATTTTTTGTTGCTGATTTAGAGTCAATCTCCAATGTTGTGCTAAAAAATTAAATTAAATGTAAGCATTAAGGGGACAAGTCATGCTATCTCAGTTGACACATTGGGGTTATTTTGGGCCAGGGAAGGAGGGAAGCTAGTTGGACTTTTGTTTTCTAAACGTTCTCCACTATTGGTTTTAGAAAGAGCAAGGACATCTTTCCTCTGACATGTGGGAATGGGAGATATTTGTGTAATAAAATTTTTAAAAGACAAAAAAAGAAATAGCCTCCAATGGGAAATATTTTGATTTGGTTTTTTTTTTTAATAAAAAGGTTTTAAAAACAACAACAACAACAACAACAAAACCTTTTCTGCCTTGGTGTGTGTGTGTGCGTCCATGTGAAAGAGGAAGAGTCAGAAGGTCCTGCAGGCTCTCGCCTCCCACTCCCCCCGCCCGCCCCCCGCCCCAGGCCCGCAGTTCCTGCTTCATCCCTGAGTTAGCAGCAGAACTGCTATGTGCCTCTACTACTTGTCTTGCCTTCCTTTTTTGAATGTCAAAAAGCAGCACTTGCTTATGGAAACACCAAAACATTTTACTTCATGAAGGGGAACTTTTTAGTAGATGTGAAAATTTAAGTATGAGGTTACTGGACCCCCACCCCTTCCTCACAAAGCAGTGCTTGGAGTGGCCCTACAGAGTCCTCAAGGAGAGCTGGAAAGGACCCCTGTGATGCTCTCCTGAGAGCAGGCCTGGGGATTTCTAATCTTGCCATCCTCGACAGCCATTAGCCGAGGCCAACCTCCAACCACTACAGCTGTAGAACAGGCCTCAAGGACAATGCTGTTCGAGGTCACTGCACAAGGTGTGTGTCAGGCAGGCTCCATTCGGCATTTGTCCCACTGTCCGGCTGCTTATTGAGTACAGGCTTCCAGCCTTTAGACGAATGTCTGACGTGCTGCCCTCAGCCCTGACTGCACCATCTCAGGAGAGCTGAAATCCCATCCGGGAGGTCTTGAGGAGGCTCTCATCACTACCGTCAGGGCATCTGGGGATCCCTGCCCATCCTACTCACCAAGCTGTTAAGGACCATCTCCAATTCTGCTGCACATTCTGGAAAAGCACAGGGTGCTGGACGGTGGGCTGGTTCCCAGTCCACTTCCTGAGGTTGGATGTGGATGTGGCCATGTTCCATGTTGCAGGGGAAGGCAGAGTGTCAATTTTGCCACCTAAATATCACAAGAGCCCATCGTCCACCTCTCGATGACCTCACGCCTACCACCCTAGGTGAAGCCAGCATTGTCCAGAACCTTGACCCCAGCAGGAGCCCTGAGGCTTCCCAGCCTCTAGGCCAGCCCCCTGTCCTCCATGTTGGCAGCCAGAACATTTCTCTTAGATTTGACTACTTCTCTATTTAAAACCCATTAGTGTGTCTGTCTCAGGATGAAGTCCAAGCTTCCTCACTCACCATCTGCCCCTCCTACTCCCCTCCACCCTCACAGCTAACTTCAGTGCCACCATCTCTGGGCCTTTGCTGTTCCCTTTGTTGGTACACCTTCCGTAGTTTACATGTTACTTCCTCTGGGAAGCCATCTCCCACCCTGCTCAAGACTGGATCATATGCTGCCGTAGCACCCTACTGGTTTTTAGGACTCCTTTAAAATCAGTCTCCCCAGCTAGCTGGGAAGCTCCACCAGGACAGGGATCAGACTGTGTTGCTCACCATGTCATCCCCAGCAGCTGGCGCAGAGCTTGGCACATAATAGATGCCCAAGCAACAGGGTTGAGTGTTCCCAGTAGCTTGGATACCCAGAGGCCTGTGCCTCCCCAGTACAGCCAGTTTGTTGTCATGTTCTCCAAATTCACTACCTCATACATCTTTCCCCTCCTTTCTTGTGTTAATGCTGCCAGCTTTTTTTTTTTTTTTTGGCCTGTTTCCAATCTAACCTGTATTCAGCTATGAATCTTCCTAAAGCACACACAAAAATCTTCAGTCTTCATGTGTAACACTCCAGAGTCATGTGTAAACTCATCCTGCCACTGGCATCCGTAAAATGAGAAGCACCAGGTTGGTGGTAGGTGCTTATAAGAGGCCTCAAACTGGACACCTCTGTAGTCACCAGGCTTGCTGTGTTCAGGGTGTGTCACCCTCACAACTATGAAAATCTATCCTTCCTTCAAACACCTCTTCCTCCAGAAGCCCTTCCTGTTTCCCCACCAACCAGAAGGGATTAACCTGGACATACTGTACCTTTCACAGGCAACAACATAGTAAAAACAGCTGGCATCTTCTGAGCCTTACTATGTGTTGACCACTGTTCTAAGCACCTACATGAAGTAACTCCGAATCCTCGCAGCAACTCTACTTTTTTTTTTTAAGGATGGTTGATTTACAATGTTGTGTTAGTTTCTGGTGTACAGCAAAGTGATTCAGTTATACATGTATATATACATATTCTTTTTCATATTGTTTTCCATTATGGTTTATTACAAGATATTGAATATAGTTCCCCATACTATACAGTAGGACGTGTTTGTTTTATATATAGTAGTTTCTATCTGCTAACCAAGCTCTTAATTTATCCCTCCCCCACCTCCTTTCCCCTTTGGTAACCATAAGTTTGTTTTCTATGTGAGTCTGTTTCTGTTTCATAAATAAGTTCATGTCATATTTGATTAATTAATTAATTAAGGCTGTGCTGTGTGGCTTGTGGGGTCTTAGTTCACTGACCAGGGATTGAGCCCGGGGCCATGGCAATGAAAGCACCGAGTCAACCACTGGACCACCAGGGAAGTCCCTTGTGTTATATTTTAGATTCCACATATAAGTGATATCATATAGTATTTGTCTTTCTCTTTCTGACTTAATTCACTTAGTATGATAATCTCTAGGTCCATCCATGTTGCTGCAAGTGGCATTATTTCCTTCTTTCTTATGGCTGAGTAGTATTCCATTGCGTATGTATGTACCACATCTTCTTTACCCATTCATCTGTCGATGGACATTTAGGTTGCTTCCATGTCTTGGCTACTGTAAATACATAGCAAGTCTATTATTATCTTCATTTTACAGATGAGAAACTGAGTTATAGACATTTGCCTAAAGTGTCTTTGCTAGTAAAACCTGGAGACTGACTGCAGAGTTGGTCCTATCCGCCCTGCTCCCTAGCCTCTGTGTACAAGCAATGGCATTTCATGCCCATACCCCAGCCAGGGGAGGGGGTGGTAGGCAGGTGCCTTCATTCTATAAAGCCAAGGCTCAGAGAGGTAAAGTGAAGGGTCAGTGGCAGGGCTGGGACATACGTGAATTCTGGGCCTGGGACTCTGGAGCTTGAGCCTTTACCCCAGCTCCCTCGTGCCTGCTGAGCAACCAGGCTGGGTGTTTGTCCACACCCCCTCCCATGGCACTTTTTTTTTTTTTTTAATAATTTATTTATTTTTGTCTGTGTTGGGTCTTCGTTGCTGCGCACGGGCCCTCTCCAGCTGCGGTGAGTAGGGGCTACTCTTTGTTGAGGTGCACGTGCTTCTCATTGCGATGGCTTCTCTTGTTGCGGAGCACGGGCTATAGGCGCACAGGCTTCAGTAACTGTGGCACGTGGGTTCAGTAGTTGTGGCTCACAGGCTCTATAGAGCACAGGCTCAGTAGTTGTGGCACACGGGCTTAGTTGCTCCGTGGCATGTGGGGTCTTCCTGGACCAGGGCTTGAACCTGTGTCCCCTGCATTGGCAGGCGGATTCTTAACCACTGCTCTACCAGGGAAGCCCTCCCATGGCACTTTGAACTTCTTAAGGGTGGGGCTAGACTTAGCTAGCTCTGCTTACCCCCTTCATCTGCCCTGGGAGTCGAGGGATAAGGAAATTTACTGAGCATAATGAAAAGTGGATTTATAGGAGAGGGAAGCAGGACCAATTTCATGGGTGAGTGACCCACGCAGTCACACGGGGCCCTGCCCTCAGATGGGCCCCACACTTAGTTTAATGCACTGTTGTCGTCATCTTGAAATTTTTGAGCAAGAGGACGTGCATTTTATTTGCAGTGGACCCCGCAAATGATGTAGCTAGACCTGGGAAGAGGGCCAATACCAGCTCCCCCCACCCTCGCAGGCCACCTCTGTGCTAAGTGCCATTTGGGTGGCCAGCAGCAGAGCAGGCCTGGCACTTGCGGGCTGGGGAGACTCGCCCTACCACCACCTTTCCAGGTGCCAGGCCGGAAAGGAAACCTCAGCGCTGACACCCATGTACGGGCAGGAAACAGTGAGAGCAGACACCCAACGTCAGGGAGGACCTGTTTTTGCCCTCAGCCTGGCACTTCTGCCTCCCCACCCGCCCCACTCCAGAGAGCTACAAGGGGGGCAGGAAGTCCAGCTGCTATGCCCCCAGACTGTTGCCATGACAGTGCTAGGATGGCAAGACAGAGGGAGAGAAGCAGAAAGAGACACAGACCCAGAGAGAAACACCCTGAAAGACCCAGAAAAGGAAAGGCAGAGAAAGAGGTAGAGAAAGGAGGAGGGGAGAAGAGAAATGGGAGAAAGGAGACCATGGAGGACGCTGAGAGAGGCACAAGTGAGGCCCAAGGTACTCGGGACAGTGGCCACTCGACAAGCCATCTCCCTCGGCTCAACACTGCACACACATCTCCGTTTATCCTCAAAACAATCCAGTGAGGCCAGGAGGGAGGCGCCCCGGGTACAGATGAGAAAGGCAGTGCTCAGATAGGTTCAGTAACTTGCCTAAGGCACCCAGAGAGGCAGCAGGAAGTGGCACTAGCATTTGACCCCAGGTCTTTTCCGAACACATCCTCCCTCCCCCTGACACGGCAAGTACCAGTCGCCACAGTGGGGCCGGTGGGGGCTAGAGACCCCGACTGGGTCACTCACTGGCGGGCTGAGAGGGTCAAGGCACAGACACCTACGGCGGGAAGGCAGAACGACCTAGCGCCAGACTGAGCCTCGGACGTCGAGGCGCATGCGCGCTGGGAACGGCCCCGGGAGGAGGCCGGGTGCTGGGGCGGGGCTGGGGCGGGGCCTGATTCAGGGGCGGGGCCGGACTCAGGGGCGGGGCCACGCCGCGCGGAAGCTCCAAGGCGGAAAAGGAGACTGGGGCCAGGGGCAGCCGTGGGTCTCGTGACCTTACGGAGGGTTCCGAGGAGAGCCGCTGCTCCAGGGAAGTGGGTCAGGCGGAGCCAGCGGTCTGGAAGCCTGGCCCAGAGTTGTGGGCCATCAAAGGTCCTTGGACTGTGCGGGAGGGAGCAAAGAGCCTGTCTCCTGGAGATGTAGGAACCTGCTGGATAACCAGGCTCTTTCCTCCCTCAGGGCCTGTGCACTTGCTGTTCCACATGCTTGGAAAGCTCTTTTCCCTGCCCCTAGCAAAGCTGCTTCTCTCCTAGCCTAGCTCTGGCAAAAGTGCCAATCCGCAGAGGTTTCCCCGACTTCACCTGAGGAGGCTGCTGGCTCTTACAATAACATGTCACTTGCCTCATAAGGATGTTTTGAGCATTAAATGAGATCATCTGGGTTCTAGGAACAGTGCCCTGCACGTGAGGAGAACCCAGTAAGTGTCAGTGTTTATTATTATGTATGGTTTGCCCATAGATTCACTGTCTCTCTCTATGTTGGATCCCCAAGGCCAAGCACCAGTGCCTGGCATGTAGTAGGAGCTCAACAAATATTGTTGGATAAGTGGATGAGTAAATGAGGTGAAGTCCCAGCAGCCTAGCCAGAGCCTGGCACTGTCTGGGCCCCGGGACATCAAAGAGGTGGCTGTCCACTATAGGCAGGAGTTTCTCCTGGTTAATCTGCACACCCCTGGTGAGGTGTACAGATTGGGAAGCCCTCAAGCTCATCCTCCTGGATCTTCAAACCCCAGGATGCAGACCAAGAGGTGAAGCCCCAGCAGGAGGAAACTTGCACCCCTGGGCCTTGGCACATGCCAGTCCTCACCCCCAAACTCACTCATGCTCACGTGCATACAATGTCAAGTTCAAGACCTTCCCCAACTCTTCCCCTGACTCTCTTCTCCTGAGCTCCCCATCTCCTCACATTATAGCTCTTGCCAGGTTAATTAGAGGCATTCATTTAGGGGTCTTCTTCCTCACCAGACTGGGCCACCACTGAATCCTCTTTCTCCTTGTGGCCCTAACTTTGTGCCCAGTGCCATGGTAAGGGTTGAAGAGTGCACCAGTGACCACAACAAATGGGGGCGCCCGGGGAGAGCCCCCTGAACAAGAACTTTTTTTTTTTCACTAAAAATGAACAGGAAGTTTGCAGCCCTCGGGATGCAGGGTGAGCAGGAGTCTTTCTTGCCGGAAAGGAGGGAAAGGAAGGTCATTCCAGGCAAGGGGAATTATAAAGTCAACACCCAGAGGTGGAAATGAACTTGGCTTGTTGTAGTGACAGAAGGAAGACCAGAGAGACTGGAGAATAAAGGGCACAGGGATGGGCGAGTGGGCTGAGTTAGACAGATGGGCAGGGGCCAGACTGCAGGTCTCACAGGCCACAGAGAGGGGTGGGTTTTCCCCTAAGTGCAGGGGTGGTCATTGGAGACGGGGTTAGATTTAGGCCTGTAAAAATTCTGGCTAGGGACTTCCCTGGTGGTCCAGTGGTTAAGACTCCACACTCCCACTTCAGGGGGCCTGGGTTTGATCCCTGGTCAGGGAACTAGTTCCCGCATGTTGCAACTAAAGGTCCCCGCGTGCCGCAGCTAAGACCCGCCACAGCTAAGGCCCATCGCAGCCAAAATAAATAAATAAATAGGGACTTCCCTGGTGGCGCAGTGGTTAAGAATCCGCCTGCCAATGCAGGAGACATGGGTTTGAGCCCTGGTCCGGGAAAATCCCACATGCCACAGCGCAACTACTGAGCCTGTGCTCTAGAGCCTGCAAGCCACAACTCCTGAGCCCGCACTTCTAGAGCCTGTGCTCTGCAACAAGAGAAGCCACCGCAATGAGAAGCCGGCGCACCACAACGAAGAGGAGCCCCCACTCACCACAACTAGAGAAGGCGTGCGCGCAGCAACGAAGACCCAGTGCAGCCAAAAATAAATAAATAAGTAAATTTATTTATTTAATAATAAATAAATAAATAACAAAAAAACTCTGGCTAGAGGAGAGGCAGGGAGGAGGCTGGTGCAGGCATCAGTGCCAGGCAGCCCCAAGTGATGGGACTCAGATCGGGTTTAGCAGGGCACAGTGGAAGGATTTGGGGTGATACACCAGGTAGTCGACAGGACAGGCTGGATGAGAGCATGTGTATGTGGGGGCGGGGGGGGGGGCCGGCAGAGGCAAGTGAGGGAAGAGAGGAATGGAGGTTTTTTCGGAGGAGGAAGGAGCCACTACTGAGATGGGGAGGCGGGAGAGGAGCAGGTGGGACCGGGCTGGGTGCGGAGCCAGAGCTCAGTGTGGGACGCGTTAAATTTGCAACACCTACTAGTCATCTGGGCAAGATGCCAGGTAATGATGTATCTGCAGTCCTGCCAGCTAGGCAGAGACGGGGTTCCACTCCTCATTCACTCCTAGCATTCCAGCCAGAGGCTGACACGGTCTAGGCACCAAAGTTGGTTGAAAACGACTGAAGCCAGCCTGAAAAGGCAGGTTGACAATCGACCTTCCCTCAACCACCAGAGGGCAGCACTACCCAAAAAAAGCCCCAGCCCAGGGCTTCCAAGAGCTGCTTTCCAGGGTCCCAGGAATCAGTGAGGGGTGCCCTGGAGACTCTCTCGCTCTCCCTCCCTCCCTCCGTCCCTCCGTCCCTCCATCCCCCCCCCCCTCCTTCAACCCCAGCTTCAGGCCTGCCTGGGTTGTGGGTTGGGCAGTGGCTGGGAAGGGCCTTCTGGGCTTTCAGGTGGTGTCGGGGAGGTAGGGCCACCTCCGGGAGCAGGATGGCTGGCTTTTCAGAATTCACGGGGACTCTGGTCTGATGAGTTCTTTAGACAGGATTTTTAAATAGGAGTGGTTCCAGAAACCCCAGGTGGCCGTAGTTAGAGTCCAGAAGAGTTGGGGAGAGGCGGGAGGAGAGGAAGTTAGAGGCCTTCTGGTGCATCCTCCTGTGCCTCTGGCCGTCTTCTACCCCAAACTCCATGTGCCACCTTGGGCTGTGGAGCTCATTCACTCAGTCACTCATGCATTCATCAAACATTGACTCTACTTTTCTGTGCCAGGTCCCACGGTGGGCAGTGGGAGGAGGTATGAACCCCTTTTTTTTTTTTTTTTTGCAGTACGCGGGCCTCTCACTGTTGTGGCCTCTCCCGTTGCGGAGCACAGGCTCCGGACCCGCAGGCTCATCGGTCATGGCTCACGGGCCCAGCCACTCTGCGGCATGTGGGATCTTCCCGGACCAGGGCACGAACCCGTGTCCCCTGCATCGGAAGGCGGACTCTCAACCACTGCACCACCAAGGAAGCCCTGAACACTTTTTTTTATACGTTAGCATTTCTAACATCAGGATGCATTTTCCAATGGATGCAAACATTTAATAAAGCTTCACACACACACACATCCCATCCCTCTGTCAAAAACTTGAAATGATGCATCTTGCAACTGACGATGCTCTCAAATCAAGGAAGTAGGCAGTTAGTGCAGAACTGGAGATGGACAGAATTGGAGACAGGAGATTGGGGAAGGCTACCTGGAGGAGGTGGGGCTTAATGGATGAGCAAGAATTAGCCAGGGAAGAGGGCACACAGAGTGCTTCCAGACACAGGGCAGAAGAACAAAGGCACAGAGGTAAAAACTGATGGGTAGGCTGGTGGGGGGACCCCAGGCATAGGGGATGGTGGCAACACAGGCCTGAGAGGGGAGCAGGACCCACTCATCCAAGACCTTGACTTGCAGGTTAAGGAACTTGCTCACCTGATCTACTTTGGGCAGAGTGGGCCCTCCTCTGATTTCCCACTCTCAGCAGCCCCAGAGGTCCGGGAGCACTGCTTCTCAGTGCTAAGCAGGCAGTAACCCTATCAGATCTAGACTGGGGAGAGGCATCTCTGGTCAGGGCCTGCATCAGGGCAGCAGCTGTGGGGATCCTCAGAAGCAGACAGGTTTAAGAAGATTCTTATCTGGAGGCCACATAAGAGGGTGTGGTGACAGATTAGGGAAGGGGGAGATGGAGAGCCAAGGATGATGCCTGGAGTTCTGGCTTGAGTATCTGAGTGGATGGTGGTGTCGCCCACTGACGAGGGGACCTCATTGTCTTGATGTGCTCTGGTTCCAGGCTCTGCCGAGGCTGATCTCAGAAGGTAGGCTGAGAAGTGCAAAGAGCGGGGGCGGGGCGTGGGGATCCTATGCTTTGCAAAAGTGTTCTGATTACTGGCCCACCAACTGGCATGAGGCTTTGGCTCCATGTGCCCAGGACTGGGAGGGGATCTTGTCACCTTGGAAAGCAGAGAGAGTCTCTCGAGGGCGTGTTGAGTAAGGGGTGCCGCTTTGAGACACATGGAACCCCCCCACCGTGGGCTGTCAGCAGAGTAAGTTTCCCTTGCCAGGCAGTACAGTGACCCGGGTGCCCTCCCAGGCTGAGAGAGGTTTGATCCCACTTTGTGGAATCATGATGATTCTTGTCTGGGGCGGGGAGTGGTGTTGGTGCAGGGTCCTTGGTCCTGAGTGGGAGCCCTGGGGGCCTGGATTGGGTCTGGGGCAGGAGGAATGGGGATTGGGCCTGGGGTAAGTCTGGAGTCTGACTGCAGTTGTCAGGTCCCAGGTCCATGGCGGCCTGTTAAGGGTTCTAGGTCCAGTCTGGGTCCCGGTTGGATGTCCTGGTCCTGGGTCCGTGTCCAGAGTTTTTGGTGTTGGGTCTAGAACCCTGGTCTGGGATTGATGGTCCAAGCCCAGGTCTGGGCCCTGCCCCTAAGTCCAGGGTTTGGAGTCATGATAGTGGTCTGAGTCTGGGGGTGGAATCAAGGTTGGGGTCAGTAACCAAGATGGGATCAAGGTGGTGGTCTGTGGTTGGGATCAGTGAGGTCATGGTCCAAAATCTGGATCTGGGGTCCTGTTGCAGGTCGGGGGTCAGTGTCAGGATCTGGGTTTGAAGGGGGTTGGGCCCAGGGTGGTGATCTGAGGTCATGGTCAGAGTCTGAGGTGGTGGTCCAAGGTCTAGGTCTGGGGTCCTGTTTGGAGTCTGGGGTCAGGAATGTTACCCGGGTCTGGCGTCAGGTTTCCGACTCTGTCCAAGGTCAGGGGTCAGGGGTTATAGCTACAGTCGGAGATCCAGGTCCCTGGGATCACGTTCTGCAATGGCAGTCTGGGGTCACAGCCATGGTCTGTCTTGGAGCCTGGGATCCGAGTTGTGATCTGAGCTGTGGTCAAGGTCTGGGTCTAGGGTCTTCTTCTGGCCAGGGTCCCTGTCGTGTTCCAAGTCTGAGGTCAGAGTCATGGCTGGGGGTCGGGGTCAGAGAGCGGAGGACCTGGTTGGGGGCTGAGGCGGGGTCTTGGTGCCGCGGGGGTCAGGCTCGGTCCAGCCCGCGCGGCCTCCAGGGGGCGCCGCCCGCCCGGCCCCTCGCGGGCTCGCTGGCGCTGTGCGCGGCAGGCGGGGTCGGAGGCGGCGGCGGCGGCTCCGGGGCGCGGGCGGCGGCGGTGGCGGCGGCGGCGGCGGCGGTGGCGGCGGCGGCGACGGCGGCGGCGGCGGCGGCCCGACTGCAGTCCCGGCGGGAGCCGAGCGAGCCGGGCCGGGCCTGAGCCGGCGCCATGGGGCGGCGTCGCCTGTGAGCCGCGGCGAGCGGAGCCGCGGGCGCCCAGCGGGGCCAGGCAGGCGGCGGCGCCCGAGGCCGACGGAGCGGCCGGGCCGGGCCGAGCACGCCGAGCGGAGCGGAGCCGAGCGGCGGGAGAGGCCGCCGCCGCCGCCAAGATGGCGGACCTGGAGGCGGTGCTGGCCGATGTGAGCTACCTGATGGCCATGGAGAAGAGCAAGGCCACGCCGGCCGCGCGCGCCAGCAAGAAGATTCTGCTGCCCGAGCCCAGGTGAGGCGGGCGCCGGCCCCGGCCCGCCGGCCCCTCGGCCCCGCTCCCCGAGCCCCGACCCCGCAGCCCCAGACCACCCGGGCACTGGCCCCGAGACCCCCTCTGCCCCGCCAGCTCTCCGCGTCCCGCAGCCCTGACCGGACCCCTGCGCCCCAGGCCCTGTGCACCTGAACCCGGAGCACCCCAACGCCGGGGCTTTCCAGTTGCACTGGCTCCCCGACCCGCTCAGTGCCCCTGCCCTACTCTGCTGCCTTTCCCTTCACACACTCCGCCTGGCCCCCTTCTCCGTCAGCCCCTCGCCCTTGCCTTCTCCCCCAGAGCCTCCGTGCTCCCCTTTTTCCTCCTCCGGGTGGCCCCGGGTCCCGTGGAGTCCCCTCCTCTGCCTGCCCATCTACCTGGCCTGACTATATCGCCCATCCTTTCGCCGCCCCTACTCTCGGCATCCCCGCCTTGGGGTTCCACACCACCACCCCCGCCCCTGGTCCCCCTCGGGTGGACACTTCTGTGAGGTTTGGGGCAGACAAGTCTTCCCGGATCTTCCCCATTCTTCTGGCGGGTCACCGGCCTGGGGTGGGGATTGAGAGCGCTTTGGGGGCCGGGGTAGCGTGGGGATCAGGGTATGGTGTGCGCCACATCCCTCAGTCCCTCTCCCCTCGAATCCCTCCTCTGGTGAGGCCCGCCTGTGGTGCCCCGTGGGTACTGTTTGCCAGGGGACGTCCCAGCACCCCTGCAGCAGCTGGACCACAGCTGCCACCTTTCTGTGAGGTAACTGATACCATTGCACCTGATATCCAAGTTTCATCTGTTCAGGATTTGGGCACAGGAGTGGACAGGATACGGACAATAGCTGAGGCTGTCCAGCATTTTACGGCGTCTAGAGTATTTTCCCATTGCCTGAGCCTCACAGCAGCCCATGGGCGGGTAGGTCAGGTGTGGTTTTGTCCCCATGGAACAGGTGGGGAAGCTGAAGGCCCAGAGGTGAGTGGCCTGCCCAGTGTCACCGGCATCCAGGGTGGTGGCTGGCCACCAGATCGGGGCTTCCGGCTTCTGGTTCCACACTGTGTCCACCACTGTGGCCTGAGCCAGGGGGGCCTGGCCATTCTGCATCTACAGGAGCCATGTGCCCACCACGATCTCTCATGCTGCGTGGTGAGGCCAGCCCCAGAAGCTCCTCCATCCCTGCCTAAGAGTTGCCATGCTGGTGCCCTGCCAGCCCAGGAGCCTGGGCCCGTCCTAGCTCTCCTGGTCTTATCATGTGACTTTGGGCAAGTCCCTTCCCATTTCTGGGCCTCGGTTTTCTCATCTGTGAAATGTGGATGGTGTGAAATAAGGACTGTGACTCTGTGGCATCCTGAGTTTGAAGCAGGGCCCAAGGCTGCGGCGGTGGGGAGGGGGTACGGTGCCCACGTCTCTGGTGCCCTCCTCTGTGACCCGTTCTCTGGGTTTCAGATTGACTGAACACCAGGCCTGGGAGAGGAAAATTGGCCTGCGTTTTGAAAAGGCCGTTAAGGCCCTTTTTTTCTAAGACATTTGCAATCAGATTTCTCAAAACGGGAACCAGACTGACTGTCAGCTGCGGGCTGTCCAGGGAGCGGCGACAGTTAGAACAGAAATGAGTTCAGAAATGACAAAGCCACGAGGGAGGAAATGGGGGAGTCACACTCTGGGTCTCACAGCGGCTCTCCTTGGTGGCCTTGGCCTCGAGACCCTCTGGCAGGTTGGACTTCTGCAAAGTATGAGGCGGGGCCTTTTCTGGAACTCTCTCTGTTTGGGTAATCTCGCCCCAGAATGCATTGCTCCTGATGGGGCCCCGCCTTGGGTTGGCTCTGCAGGTGTTAGAACCGTGAGCAACAAGATGTTCCTCTTTTCCTGTCCCCTTTACATCCGTGATATTGATGGTGGTGATAGGAGTAATGGTGGAAATTATAATTATTTATTTTTGACCTTTGTCATCTCAGTCGATCCAAAAACTAACCTGTGAGGTTGGCAAGGCCATGCCTTGCATGTAGTGGTTGCTCAAGAAACATCAGGACTGTGTATAGTGTCTGAAACCAGGTGAGCTGTGAGTTTTAGGGGAACACAGGAGGAGACCGAGAGCCAGGTGTCATGGGCTCTCAGGTAGGGTCACCGTCTGGCGGCACCGCATTGGGCAGATTGCCCACACCTGTGAGATGGACTAGAGGAGCAGTGACTGTTAGTGAGCTGAGGCTGGGGAAGGGCCTAGGAATCCAGGCCTCCCGCCTCGGAGGATATGCCACTCTTTGCTTTATGCTTCGCCCACCCCCTGTGTCAGATGTCTCCTGCCCTGAAGATCATTATGACTGTATCTTACGTCTGCCTGGCACTTCCTAGTTTGCAAAGTGCTTTTTACTCCATTTTATCCTTTTCACGACTGTGGGAAACAGGCATGGCAGGTGGTATTTTCCCACTTAATAGTTGAAGCAACTGAGGCTGGGAGAGGGGAAGAGACTTGGTCCCAGAGGCGAGGTGGCACTTGAACTTGGGGTCTCTGGACTCCTGCTATGCATCATTTCTTCCACACACCCCTCTGTACCTCTGCTCTCAGCCCGGTCCTTGTTTTGTGGAATGTGGCAGCTGGCACCCCTGGCCCGGAAGCACAAGGGCAGCCCCCGGCACCATCAAGGCCCAGCCCCTCGCCGCCGGCTGGGATAGAGCTGAGCTGCTGTGGCAAAGCTAGTGCACGGAGGAGATGGCTCCACGCCTGGGGTCAGGGCCAGGGACGAAGGCCGCGGTTTGTCTATGACAAGGTGCCATTTGGAGCCGTTCCCATCGTGAGGTGGTCCCTCTTGGCAGCCTCCCTGCGGCTGGTGCCCAGGTTGTGGCTTGGCCGGGAGCTGGAGCTGCCATCACAGCTCTGACTTCTGAGCGCTGCGGAACAGGAGCTGTTGGGCACAGTGCCACTCAGTTGGCACGCGGGCTTTCCCTTCTGTCACCCTATAGAACCCGAGGAAACAGACCCATTTCTCGCACTTCTCATGGAGGGAGGCAGCAGTGCAGCTGGAATCAGGAGACCGGCTTCTAATCCCACCGCAGTCCCAGCTCACATGGGCACCAGCACGTCCCTTATGCTGGCCCAGCCTGCCTCCGTTTCCACCTCGGTAAAACGAGGGGCTGCCCTTCACCGGTGACCTCTCCGCTCCTTCGGCCCTCGGGGTCTGTGGTCTGGGCCTCTCCCTGAAGGAGCCGCTGTCCCGCTTTCCCGGCAGCGGCAGCAGTCCTGCAATTAGCGTCATTTGCTTCATGTGACCACGGAGGCCTCGTGTAATTAATCTCTGGGCTCCTGGCGGAGGAGACCGGCCTGGGCGGTCCCAGGAGATGTCCCTGCCTTCCCTGGTGACAGTGGCAGCCCCAGCGGCAGATGTCAGAGCCCGGTGCCTCTTGCAGCCTCCCATTCTCTCGGCTCTTCCTTTCCTGGTCCCTCCCCCACCGTGGATTTCCTCCTTCCTGCCCTTTTCTGGCTTCCCCGTCTCCCAGACCCGCAGCTCTTCCTCCGCTGCTTCTTCATTCCTGTTAACTCTTTGCTCCCAGGACTTCCTGCCCTTGATTTGTGGAGCGGGAAGAGGTGCAGGGAGTGGTTTTCTCCCTTCCTTCTCCTTCCAGTTCTGCATCACCAGGAGAAACCCTGCTGTTTTCAGCCTTTATCCCTTACCCAGAACTTTCCACTCCAGTAGCAGCGTTCTCCGCCCCCGCCTCCCCCCACAAAACAAGATCCTCTTTTGGGCAGTCATTCCCTCTGGGCCTTTGAAGCCCCCGCGTTCCCCAGGAGTGGGTCTCCGGGACATCTTTTCCCATCTGTTCTCCTTTCCAGATCATGGGGTTTCACATTTTTGCCATTAAGTTGCTCGCCCGCCTGCTGTTCCCTCAGTAAAAGGATTTGAAGGGCGCGTGAGCATGACAGGTTGGAATCCGTGTCGGGGAATCTGGGCTCTGTCAACCCGGGAAAAACGTGTCCTATTAATGCACGATTAATTCCTAGTAGTAAACTCCCGGTGACATCAGGTGTAGGCAGGCTCTGCAGCGGTGTTTCCTGCCTGCCCCGGGCACCCAGGGAGGCTCTGCAGGGGGGCCGAGCACCTGGGGGCCGGTGGGGTGGGTCTGCGTGCACACGGCTGGTGCTTCCAGGATACCACGCTCCCGCCTCAGAACAGACAGCAGAAGCCACGAGCACGTGAGAGTCTTTGAGGAGCGCACAGCCTCCAGCACACCTGCCCTTTGTTCCTGTGGCCCCGAGGGGCCAGTGTCCTCTGCTGGACACATAAGACAGAGTCACACTCGAGTTCTCACTAACCTGTTTCAAACAGGAAAAATGAGGCGTTTGGCTGCCGCCTTTTCTAAAACAATAACCTGCCCTCTCTGCATCGCTGCTGACAGGGAGGGTAGTGTCTCCGCGGGCCAAAGAGCGGGGTTTTAGAAGTGGGTTTTCAGGTGTGAATGTGTTCGCAGCTCTGTTCTCTGAGCAGGGGGTTCTCTGACTCTGGAGGCCATTCTGGGTTTGGGGTCGGGGATGGCCCCCTTTCTGGGAGCTGCAGGGCAGGGAGCCCTGGAAGCTGTTCTGAGGTGATGGCAGCAGTGAATTGCGGGGTGTAGAGGTCGTGATGTGTGACAAGGCCGCCGGAGTGCCTTTTCCCGCACATCCTGCAAGCTGTCACTTTGTGGCCACCGTGCCCTGGGGAGCCTGGGTCGCTGCGGACACTCGTGGTGGGCTCGTGTGTGGTGCCCCGTGCTGTCATTTTCTCTTCTCTGGCCCAGGACTTGCTCCAGAGTTGGCCGTTTGGGTTGGTCTTCCCCATTTGATGTGTGGCCCTGTCCTCGAGCTCAGAGGATGTTGTCAGCCCCAAGGAGAGTCATTGAGAAATATTAATAAGAATCCCCAGGGGACTTCCTCATGCTGCTGCCACCTCGGTGCCAGGTTTCCTGGAAATGCCACGGAGGAGCGTCCCAGCCACGGCTGCAGCCTCTGATCTGCTGGCTTAACCGCCGTCGCCTCCCAGAGCGTGACGGTTCCCGGCGTGGCTGCACCATGCCCACCAGGCCCGGAGTCCCCGGGCCAGCTTGCACCGTCCTCGGTTTCGTGGTTCTGGCATTCCTGTCACACGGGAGCATAGGAGCCATGGCCCTTGGCCGGCCAGGTGCCGGCCAAGGCTGCCCCCAGCCTGATGGGCTCCCGCAGCCACTGGCAGTGGGTGGAGGGCAAGGTGGGCAGGGCAAGAGTCCGGGGTCCCCTGGGACTCTGTACCCAGCTCTCCGGCAGAGGCTGGGCTAGGCCCTTGCCTGGTAGGAGGCCCTTTCTCAGGGAGGGCTGGACATTTTCTTGCCACTAACTTGGTTGGGACTCAGGGTGAGCTACTCAGCTTCTTCTGGCCTTGATTTCCTCACCATCAAGATGAGTGTGTTTGCTTCTGACCCTGCGGTCCCTCCCCGTCCATACAAGCTACGGTTTGTGACCCTGAGTGGGTGTCATCTGTGAGGCCCGTGTACCACAGAGTGAAGGACTTAGCTTTCCCTTTGAACCATGTGGTGCCGGAAGGTGCCGGAAGTCCTCCCCTTCAGCCCTAACCCCCTCCCTGCCGTCCCATCACCCCAGCCCGTGCTCTGGGCTGGGAGGGCGGAAGTGCTCTCTCCCCTGGTGTCAGGCTGGGCCTGCTCCTCAGAGCAGCTGGAGCCAGAGTGAGCAGCCCTGGCTGTCGGGCAGCAGGGCCGGGCAGCTCCTGTCAGGGGGCCCTTGCTCCTTTGGCAGGGCAGGTATTGGGCTCTGCCCACTGGGGCCCCCAGACTGTGCGGCACGAGTGCCTGAGGCTGGTCTGTGAGCAGAGTGGAGTGGCAGCCGCTTAGGCTCAGGTTCGGGGGTGGGGTGCTCATGGGCCCAGCCGCGGGGCAGGCTTGCCAGTCAGAGCCCCACCCTCTGAGGACACAGCAGGTGTGGGGCTGAGACCCCAGCAAGACCGGGTGGCTTCTGGTCACATTCCAGAAGGAGGCGCTTGCTGGGGGTTCCAGCAGGAGGGCTCCCTTCAGGAGAGGGAGGGAGCTGACGGCCCTCGCAGCAGGGCTGCGTTCTCTTGCTGTGTCCTCTCCGCCTTTTTCAGTGGCCAGCTCAGTGTTGGCAATTCAGCATTTGTTGACATCCTCATTTTACAAGTGGGGAAACTGGACATTTAAAGTCTGTGACTTGGCCTGGCCTCAGGGAGGGAGGTGGGGAGGGCCATTTGGAGCCCAGGCCTGGGTACCGGTCCGACTGCAGCAACTAAGGCCACTGAGGCCGTTCCCTGGAGGGGCTGGGTCCTTCGGGGGCTGGGGGTGGGGCTGGGGCGGGGAGGGTGCAGATACTGGGCTCTCTGGACAACCTGGAGTCCATCTGGGGACCACGTGCTCCTGGATATCAGAGTTGTTGACCTGGGCGGGGACAGGAATGCTGCTCTGGGGCCTTCGCCACTCAGACTCCGCCAGTATCAGGGAGAGGGGGTAGGAGATGAAGGTGACCCAGCCCAGGAGGCCGCCACCGCCTCCTGTGCCAGCCTGTACTTGCCACCCTGGCGGGAGCATCCCCCATAACACACTTGTCTAACCTGCCAGCTCCCTGGGCTCCAGCCCTGTGGGAATGGACAGGAAACCCTAACGTTGCAGCCTTGGGGGCCTCTCCTTCAAGGACTCCGCCGAGTCTGACCTCGTGTTTGGTTGGGGGGGTGTGTTTATTTTATTTAGAAAACATTTTTTCTTTTTAAGGAAGAAAGTGGAAGTGCTGCAGGCTGAGAAGAATGCTGTGGCCATCCACCCTGTGCAGCCTTCCGAGGGAGGCAGGGTCTGGCCACTGAGCAGCGCGGAGCCCGGGCCTTTCCTCCGCGCCCTGGGCCGAGCCGGTGGCAGAGCCCCCAGGAGGGCAGAAGGCCCGCGCCGGGTGCCATGCCTGGAGAGGAGCTGGCGGCTCCGCTCTCTCGCGGGCAGGCCCTCTGCGAGCGTGTTTCCCGGCCTTTGCACGTCCAGCCCACGAGCCCGCGGCGGGAAGTGGCGGCACTGCTCTGGGCTGGGCATTCCCATCGCGCCGCCTTGGCTGAGCTGGCGCCAGTCTTGCTGGTTCAGGGGCAGGGGCTTCCCAGTGACTACTGCAGGGGCTATGCCCAGCTGCCCCGTAGGGTCATCTGACAGGCCGGAGTCACCCTGCCTGTCACCTGCATCTGCCTGTCTGGACGTTCCCTCTGACTATCCAGCCCCATGGAAGATCGACATCTTGTGATATTTCTTCCCTCTTTATTGCTTTGTCCACCTCCCAGGAGAAATCTGGCCCTCGCAGGGTCCCCGGGCTCCACACCCCTACCTCCCGGCTGCCTGGTCTCGTGACCCTGCCAAGCCTTAGCTACCTTGGACTGGGCCCACCCCGCTGTGCTTCACCCAGCACACCCCCCGGCCTGTTTCCCTGTCCGAACGGGAGGCCCCAAGCTGTCCCTCGCAGAGCTGGGAGCCCTGAGAGATCGGCGCAGAATGCGCCCCACAGACTCCCTGGGCTCCCCGTCTCCAGTCCGCAGGCCCCAGGGTGGAGGCTGTGTCTTGCTCAGTGTCACAGATTTTTTAGCTTCTGATGTATGTGAAGTGCATGAGGGACTTGGGGGCTGGTCTCACCTCCTGAGTCCCTGGGAGTCCCACGGGGCCAGGGAGATGTGTCCTTGACGGTGGCTGGTGGACGTGAGCAGGTGTGTGGCCCCCAGGAGGGGAGAGTGTGCCAGCGTGGCTGAGGGCCACGTCCCGGCCTTGGAGTCCCTGTGGTTGTGGAGGGCGTCCTCACTTTCTGGGAGGGAACCGGCTCTGACGTGGTAGTTCAGGGCCACTGGGCCGTTGGCCCTCAGCTGGGGCTCTTCCCTTGTCGGCTGGAGTCACAGGATGGTGACACAGGAGGGCTGTCCAGGTCATCGGCACCCTTCTTCCTGTTGGAGACAGTTTTCGGAGGAGGTCACGGCATCTCTGAGCGTCTGGGGGGAGGGGTCACAGCTCCAGGACTGCTCACGCCGGCTCTGCACGCTCCCATGTTGTCTTGCGTGGCCCGAATGCGGACGAGGGCCCGGGAGGGCCTGGGCCTCCACCCAGACCACCTGAGAAGGAAAGTGCTGAGCAGGACAGGGCAGGAGTCGCCCCACCTGCGAGCCCAGGCCAGGGGTTGGGCGGCGTCTGCTGGCTGCACTGGCCCTGCCTGGAGCCTTCTCTCCTCAGGCCCCCTCTCTGATGGGGCCCGGGGCCTCAAGACCCCCAGAGGGCCTCGTCAGCTCTTCTTCTGTCCTTCCATCCATCCATCCAACAGACGAGCCTGCTCCTACCCCACCTTGTTTCTTCCCCTCCTTCCTGGCCCAGTGTCATCAGCTACCTGGGCTTCCTCCTGTGGTACCTACCCCCAGCAGAGTCTGCCCGCTCACCCGCCGCCCTGGACCGAGCTTCCCAAGTGTTGTCTGCTGAGCCTCCGCCCTGCCCCGTGGCTCATCCCTGGCTGGGTCTTCCCTGCCTGCCCCCATGCCCACCCACCTGCCCTGGACTTTGTCACCTGTGACATCCTGTTTGCATTTGAGGAACCCAGTGAGGTTCTGCCTTCTCCACACGGCCTCTCCCAATGACCCAGAACATTCTTTCCTGTCTGAGTCTCCTCCAGATGACAGGGCCCCACTCAGGCTTTGTCTCATGCTGTCTAATGTCACAGAACCACCAGTGCAGGACTGGGAGGGCCTGCCTGGGGGGGGCAGGGTTGCATGGCACCTTCCACTAGGTGATGGGCAGCAGGACCCTGTGCTGGGCTCCAACAGGGGTACGGGGATACAGAGAGGTGGGCACACAGAGTCCTCTTCATCCGTGGCCTGCTGGCAGCCCCACGTATCCTGAGGCCTGTGAGCATCGTACAGGCTCAGGTGTGACTGCCCAGCACGGCCCTCCGTATGGGCAGCTGGAACCCAGGCTAGTGAGGTCCAAATGGGACCACAGCTGGTTGGCAGGGTGGGACTGCAGGTGGCCCAGGAAAGGAGAGGAAGGGACAGCAAGAGGTGACTGAGGCGTGAAGCGTGGCCAGGTGTGGCTTTCCCAGACAGCACTCGGCAGTGGGGGGAGATAGCCGGGGGCGGGGAGTGTGGGCTTGGGCTTCCGTGGTCACAACAGTGGCCTCTGCTCTGCTGCCCTCCCAGGCGACCCAGGGGCAGGGGGTTTTACCTCGGGTATCAGGGACACGGGAGCTGAGGCTTGGCTTTTCTTTTTCAATATTGAGATATAATTCACATAACATAAAATTCATCATGTTAAAGTGTACAATTCAACACATTTACTGTGTTGTGCAACCTTCACCACTGCCTGATTCCAGAACATTTCCATCACCTTATAAAGAAACCCTGTGCCCATTAGAAGTTATTCCCCTTTTCTTCTCCAGCCTGACACTCACTAGCCTGCTTTCTGTCTGTAGACTTGCCTGTTCTGGACAGGTGGTATAAATGGAATCATATAACATGTGGCCTTTTGTGACTGTCCGTTCACGTAGCAGAATCCTCTTAGGTTTATCCATACCGTGCGCACACGCACACCAGCACTTCACTCCATTTCCTGGCCAAGTAGTATCCCATTGTCGGGATGGGCCATATTTTCGTGACCCATCATTTGCTGATGGGTGAGTCCTGGCTTTTGAGGTTTGGCCAAGTTCCTAAAGCCAGACAAGGCAGCGCTGGGACCAGGCTTCTGAGCAGCCACCTGCTGGTCACCCTAGCTGTGGGGGACAGAGCCTTGGTAGACAGGCACAGCATTGCTCAGGTCCCTCTGGTGTGGCCACGGTCAGGTCCAACAGGGGTGGCTGCCTTCTTGGAGGGAGCGATGACACCCACCAGCAGTGCCCTCCACTCTGGATTCTGGGAGAGGAAGCAGCGACCTTCCAGGGAAGCAGGGCCAGCAGGCCTGACAGGAGCCTTGGGGGCTCCAGGTCACCCCGGCCCCTGTGTCTTTCAGCATCCGCAGCGTCATGCAGAAGTACCTGGAGGACCGGGGCGAGGTGACCTTTGAGAAGGTCTTCTCCCAGAAGCTGGGTGAGTACGGTGGGGGCTCTGCCGGCCCTGGGGCTTCTGCCACTTGTCCTGCTGCCCAGGCCTGGGGGGGTGTGGGCAGGATGACGCCGGGGCCGCCTTCCTGCCCCCATCCCAGCCGACTGGGCTGTGCTCCCCTCTCCCAGGAGGTTTGGCCTCCCAACCACCGGGGCAGGGGGCAGGGCAGCCAGCGAGCCCCCCGCCTCCCCCGGTGACAGCAGGCAGGGCGGTGACGTAGTGCCCTCCCAGCCCCTGGCCGTCAGCCCCGGAGCCCCCTGAAGGGGCGGGGCCAGCAGTCTCCCAGGGCCGCCAGGGAAGTTCCTCCTTTGGGGTTTGTTTTTGAGAGTTGCAGCTTCCCCTTGGTGCAGGCACAGCTGCTCGGGGCCGTTGGTAGAACTGACAGGAAGGGGCGGGGCCCTTCCTGTGGCGCCCGCCAGGCTGTGGTCGCCCCCGCCACCCCCACGGGCCTTCTTTGTGAGCAGCCTGCTTTGGCCGGCCCCTCCGTTCCTCGTCCTCAGTGCCCGTGTCTTAGAGGCTTCGTGGGTCCACCCCACGGACCTGGCACACAGGGAAGGGTGAGGCGGGGCACAGGGAAGCAGGCTCCGGCCACACACAGCTCCGGCTCTGAAATGGGAGTGGCCCGGCCTGGCAGGATCGGGGCGTTGGAGGTCAGGCTTAGCGAGTCAGTGTGTCGGGAAGCACGCCGTGTGGGTCCCCTGCCTGTGCTGTGTGACCTGGCACATTGCTTCACCTCTCTGAGTCTCACCTGGGAGCTAGGACTCAGGAGCCCCGCTGCCGAAGACTGTTGGAGGGCCAGGTGAGGCGGTGGCAGTGAAAGCCCCTGGCCCATGGGAAGCCCTGGTCACAAGTTACTAAAGGCATACTCTCGAAAGGCCAGTCTGCCCTTACCAGAAGTGCTGGCCGCGAGCTCTGGCAGAGGTGGAGGTGCCCAGGCAGTGGGGACGGTGCCCCCAAGAGGTGTGGAAAGTCACCCAGCTCGAGCCTGGTCACGCGTGTTGGGCTGGAGGGAGTAGAGACCACCCTTCCTTCTGCTTTGCCCTCCAGGGCTGCTCTGGGGCCAGGCTTCCGGCCCCCGTCCCTGGGGAGGATGAGGCCTAGCCCACGCAAGGTCTCCCGTGAGCCCTTCCTGCAGCCCGTCTCACCTCTTCCCTTCCCCAGAGGCCCATGCCCTGTGAGGCCCCCTGCACCAAGGCCACACTCTCTGGCCTGTCCTTCCCAGGACCTGCCACTGGACAGAAGGGCCCTGAGTTCTACCCATGCTGCCGCACACCGCCTGCCTGACGGGTCTCCCTGAGCCTCGGTTTCCCCAGCTGGACCTGCCCTCCCTGTCTGCCTGTTTCTCATGGCTGCTGTGAAAATCAGCCAGATGACAGAGGGGGGTGTAAGGCCCAGGGAGAGGGACACCCCCCCGCCCCCACCCGGAGGCTGCCTTCCTGCCCCCACGCGGCAGCCCTGGCCTGGGCTGGGTGGACCTCACTGACCCTGCACAGCCTGACCGGTGGGTGTGTCACCCTCCTTGAGGAGCTACAGGCCCCAGACTGCAGTGAGAGGGTGGGGGACCCGGGCGCCAGAGTCTACTCCCCACCTCTGCCTCACCAGGGCACCTGTCACTTTCTAGCCATCATCTGAGGAAGCAGATTCTGAGAGGGGTAGAGATGCAGGCGCCCCGACCCCGAATCCAAGAATCTTTGGTTGGCGACAGCCTCCGAGGCCACCTTGCCCAGCCTCTGCCTGGGGCAGAGATCACCTCTGCCACCTCCTCGGCCAGTTCTGCCCAGGAAGCCCCAAGCCCACCCCACCCTCCATGATGGGCAGGGCTCTGCGGGGTGTGTGGCTCGGCGTGATGCACGATGCTTGCTTTCAGGGTACCTGCTCTTCCGAGACTTCTGCCTGAAGCACCTGGAGGAGGCCAAGCCCTTGGTGGAGTTCTACGAGGGGGTGAGGCTGGGCTAGCCTGGCCCTGCTGCGCATGGAGAAAGGGGCAGGGCTGGGGCTGCTTTCGCTGAATCTGTAAGACACCCCCGCGCCCCGCTGGGCCAAAGCTCACCTGTGGGGATCTTGTCCTCTAGATCAAGAAATACGAGAAGCTGGAGACAGAGGAGGAACGCCTGGCCTGCAGCCGGGAGATCTTTGACACGTACATCATGAAGGAGCTGCTGGCCTGCTCACACGTGAGTGCCCGGGCCCGCATGCTGGCAGGGGCGTGGGGACGGGAGGGGTGGCCCCGTGGAGAACGAACACACCTCTGTCTTCCCCAGCCCTTCTCGAAAAGCGCCATCGAGCACGTCCAGGGCCATCTGGCGAAGAAGCAGGTGCCTCCGGATCTCTTCCAGGTGTGTGCTGGCCTTTTCCCCGCTGCTGCCCAGCCCGGCCGGGGTCCCCCTTGGGCAGCACAGGTCCCAGAGCCTGGTCAGCTCCCACTCTGGCTCAGCCACCAACCTCCCGCTTCCTCCTGTAGCCATACATCGAAGAGATCTGTCAGAACCTCCGAGGAGATGTGTTCCAGAAATTCATTGAGAGGTGAGAGCGGGCTGTGAGCGGCAGCAGAAGGTGGGGAAGGGCCGCTCTGAGAAGGGGCGTGGATGGCGCGGAGGAGAGAAGCCAGCCTGCTTTAGTCCCCAACGCGCGGGCCCCTGGGGCTGTCTACACGCCAGCGCGGGGGCTCCTAAGAGGTCGTCACCTCCCCGACACTCCCCGACACTCCCGCCCCACCCTTCCCAGCACCAGGCACCTCCAAGCCTGTCCAGGGAGGGTCGAAAGGGAGCGAGGGACCACCCACGCATCTTCCCTCCCATGGACTGTCTAGCCCCTTGCTGGGCCCGTCGGGGTTGAGAAGCATCAGGCTGGTGGTAGGGATGGGCCCGAGAGGACACACTGCCACCCCGCTGCCCAGTGTGGCCTTCACGGTGCATGGGAGTTGTAGGGAGATTTCAGCTCCACGCAGGGAACAGCTTTCTTAATGTCCCAGCTGCTTAGTCGTGGAGTGGGGGCTTCACAGGGAATGAGTGGTGTGTCCCTGGAAGTATGCAAGCAGGGATGGGGTGAGCATTGTTGTGGATGTGGTAGCAGGAAGTCGGGGTCAGACTGGAAGACCTCACCTCTAAGCTTATCTCATCCCAGCAGGAACCCACAGACAGACAGCAGCGCCAGCATTGTGGGGGCTGGGGGCAGCTCGGGCTGGCAGTCTTCCTGGGCAACCCCAGAAGAGGGCACTGCGGCTCGGGAGTCCAGGGGATGGTAGTGGGTGAGGCCGGCTCACCCCAGCATCATTTCACTCACTTTCTAAGGCTCAACTGAGCCTGGTTTCTTCTCTCGCAGCGATAAATTCACACGATTTTGCCAGTGGAAGAATGTGGAGCTCAACATCCATGTGAGTGGGCTGGGTGGGCGTGGAGAGCCCCCTCCCTGCTGCCCCTCCCCAGGGACCCGGGCCCCAGGGCTGGGCCAGGGCCGGGGAGGCCAGGGGAGTCGACCCTTCAACGCCCAGGGGCTGGCTGTGGGGTTGGTGCAGGAGCCCAGCGGGGACAGCTCAAGGCAGGGAAGCACATGGCGACGGTGGCCCCAGGGCGGGGCCCAGGCATCCTACAGTGACCCCGTTGCTGCCGTCCCCGCAGCTGACCATGAACGACTTCAGCGTGCACCGTATCATCGGGCGAGGGGGCTTCGGCGAGGTCTACGGGTGCCGGAAGGCCGACACGGGCAAGATGTGAGCACTTGGTGGCATGCCTGAGGGAGAGGAGGGCCACGGAGGGGTGCCCTGAATGGGCAGGTGTCCGCAGAGGGCCACACACGGTTCTTGCTCTGTTACCTGCCGTGGCCCCTGGAGCCCCGGCCCACCAGCACTTCTGCCCTCTCTCTGTCTCTGTGTGTCATACGCTTGTCGTGGTGTCTAGTCTTCCCCACAAGGGCCCTGAGGACTGCCCACCCCACCTCACCCCTGGGGCCCTGCACTGCAGGTGCCAGCAGACCGCCTGACCAACCAGCCCCTCCCCTGTAGGTATGCCATGAAGTGTCTGGACAAGAAGCGCATCAAGATGAAGCAAGGGGAGACACTGGCCCTGAACGAGCGCATCATGCTCTCCCTCGTCAGCACCGGGGTGAGCGGGCAGCTGGCCACCAGCTCAGCCTTTGGCTCCGAACCTGGCACAGCTTCTGCTGACCTCCTCTCCCACCCCTTCCTAGGACTGCCCGTTCATCGTCTGCATGTCGTACGCGTTCCACACGCCAGACAAGCTCAGCTTCATCCTGGATCTCATGAACGGTGAGTGCCCGGCCTGGCCCCAGGTGGACCTCGGGGCTGGGGGCCGGGGTGGGAGCTGAGCACCCCCCTGCTCGGCTGCTTCCCTCAGGCGGGGACCTGCACTACCACCTGTCCCAGCACGGGGTCTTCTCTGAGGCCGACATGCGCTTCTACGCGGCCGAGATCATCCTGGGCCTGGAGCACATGCACAACCGCTTTGTCGTCTACCGGGACCTGAAGGTGAGGCGCCCCGCCCTCCTCCCAGCACGGGCTGCCCCCGTTCCCAAGACAGGCCCGGCCCGGCTCCTCGCCTGCGCGCCCCCGACCCAGGGCCCTGTCCCTGGACACCCATACCCTCTAGAGCAAAGACAGCACCCCAGCTGGCGTCTTGCCCGGCCGGGCCCTGTCCTGAGCTGCTCGGGGGACGGCTCACTGGGCTTCCTCCACAGCCGGCCAACATCCTGCTGGACGAGCATGGCCACGTGCGCATCTCAGACCTGGGCCTGGCCTGCGACTTTTCCAAGAAGAAGCCCCACGCCAGCGTGTGAGTGCCCCAGCCCCCTCTCCCTTCCCGCACCCTCCACCAGACCCACTCATGGCCTCCTCGCTCCCACAGGGGCACCCACGGGTACATGGCCCCCGAGGTTCTGCAGAAGGGCGTGGCCTACGATAGCAGCGCCGACTGGTTCTCCCTGGGCTGCATGCTCTTCAAGCTGCTGCGAGGGTGAGCGGCCGTCCCGGGGCGGTGGGGGGGGCGGGACAGAGACAGGCTCTTCCCCAGGCCGGCAAGGATCGTCCATGCTGCCTGCCTCAGTTTCCCCATTCCCGTCCTCTGACCTTGGACTTCGGCCTTTCTTGCCCAGGCATAGCCCTTTCCGGCAGCACAAGACCAAAGACAAGCATGAGATCGACAGAATGACATTGACCATGGTGCGTGGAGGGTCCCAGCCCGGGGAGGCTGGGCGGAGTCCACGGGGGGCCACAGTGAGGCTGGAGTCTCCTGCGGGCATCAGGGTCTCACCCGCCAGCAGCCATCTCCAGCCGCTTAACCCCACTCTGGCCTCCTTCCCTGTAGGCTCTCGTCTCTCTGTCGTCAGAGCAGAGATGCCTGCTAGGGGCCAGTTAGGAAGCTCTCCCTCTGCTGGGGGCCTGGACCCTCCTGCCCCTGCCCCAAGCAGCCTCAGGAGCCCCAGAGCTGGGATGGGGCCCGGGCCTCTGCCAATGTCCCCCTACTCCTCCCTGCAGGCTGTGGAGCTGCCCGACTCCTTTTCCCCTGAGCTCCGCTCCTTGCTGGAGGGGCTGCTACAGAGAGACGTCAACAGGAGGCTAGGCTGCCTGGGCCGAGGGTGAGTGCCTGAGACCAGGGCCATTGTCCCAGGCCTTCCCTCCCTGCTGGGCCCTGGGTGGTGTCCACGCTGCTGTGTCTAGGCCTCTGCAGTGGGCTGCTGGGCCAGTCTGCCCAAGCCTCTGCCTGTGCCCCTAAGAAGACAAAGGCCTGTGTCCTGTCACTGGAGCCTCGTCCATGGTCCCAGCCTCCTTTGAAGAGTTCACAAACTGGGGCGTGGCCAGCCCTGCCCAGTGTTCTCAGGGGGAGGGCTGCCTGCGGTGCAGCTGCTGGAGGTGGGTGTGGACCAGCTTCCCGAGGGGCCTTGTAACACAGATGATGAGGGCAGCAGCCTTTTATGTTTATTAAACATACACTAAGCGCTGGGCACGATGTTGCAAGATTCACAATATTAAAACTCACGGCAGCCCTACGATGTGGGAACTGCTGTTCTCCCCGTTTTAGAGATGGGGAAACCGGATGAGGTTTAAAGGACTTGCCCAAGGTCGCAGAGCCAGAGAGTGGCTGAACCAGGAGTTAACCTGGGCCACCTGCCCCACAGCCCAGGCTTTGCCCCCTGGCCTGGGTGGTGCCAAGCCCCGATGACCCGCTCTCCCTGCAGGGCCCAGGAAGTGAAGGAGAGCCCCTTCTTCCGTTCCCTGGACTGGCAGATGGTCTTCCTGCAGAAGGTAACAGCCTGGGGGCCGGGGCCGGGGCCGGGTGGGGCCCTCTGTAGCCCCTGCCCCGAGCTGATGCTCAGCCCCTGTTCTGCTGCAGTACCCTCCCCCGCTAATGCCCCCACGAGGGGAGGTGAATGCGGCAGACGCCTTCGACATTGGCTCCTTTGATGAGGAGGACACAAAAGGAATCAAGGTACTGGGCCTTGCCTGGCCTCTCAGCCCTGAGCTCTAAGCCCAGCCCGGCTGGCATCCTCCTCCCTCCTCTGCCCTGTGAGACCCCCATGCCAGCCCCGTCTGCCTGTTGGGCCTCAGGCTTCTCCTCCCCAAACATCCCTGGGGGCGGCAGTTGGACCAGACCACCCTGCCCTGGGGCCCTGCGGCCAGGCAGGCCTGTGGCCGATGGATGTCTCTTCCCTGGCCCTGCGGTGAAGTTACTGGACAGCGACCAGGAGCTCTACCGCAACTTCCCCCTCACCATCTCGGAGCGGTGGCAGCAGGAGGTGGCAGAGACTGTCTTCGACACCATCAACGCTGAGACGGACCGGCTGGAGGCCCGCAAGAAAACCAAAAACAAGCAGCTGGGCCACGAGGAAGGTGAGGGTCGGCGGCTGCTGTGGGCGCCCAGTGCCCACCTTAAAGATCGGAAACAGGCTCAGGTTTCAGCCAAGGTCACAGCCAGAGAGCAGCCGATCCAGGATTCAAACCCGGGCGGAGCGGGCCCGGCTGAGTCCCCCTCTCTTACTCTCTTGCATCAGACTACGCCCTGGGCAAGGACTGCATCATGCACGGCTACATGTCCAAGATGGGCAACCCCTTCCTGACCCAGTGGCAGCGGCGGTACTTCTACCTGTTCCCCAACCGGCTCGAGTGGCGGGGCGAGGGCGAGGCCCCGGTAAGGAGCGGGCCGGGGCCGGGAGCCCCTGGGGTTGGCGGCTGGCGGGGCCTGTCCCGCGCCCTCACCGCCCACTCCCCGCCCTGCAGCAGAGCCTGCTGACCATGGAGGAGATCCAGTCGGTGGAGGAGACACAGATCAAGGAGCGAAAGTGCCTCCTCCTCAAGATCCGCGGCGGCAAGCAGTTCGTCCTGCAGTGCGACGTGAGTGGGGGCCCGGGGCGGTGGGCGGGGGCGGGGCCAGAGTGGCCTTCGGGCCCCCCCTGACAGACCTCGGGGTGTGTGCAGAGCGACCCCGAGCTGGTGCAATGGAAGAAGGAGCTGCGTGACGCCTACCGCGAGGCCCAGCAGCTGGTGCAGCGGGTGCCCAAGATGAAGAACAAGCCGCGCTCGCCTGTCGTGGAGCTGAGCAAGGTGCCGCTGGTGCAGCGCGGCAGCGCCAACGGCCTCTGACCTGCTGCCGCCACCCGCCCGGCCGCCCTCCTGCCCGCCCGCCTTTTATAAACCTCTAATTTATTTTGTTGAATTTTTATTATTTGTTTTCCCGCCAAGCGGAAAAGGTTTTATTTTGTAATTATTGTGATTTCCTGTGGCCCCAGCCTGGCCCAGCCCCCAGGGAGGGGCCCGCTTGCCTTGGCTCCCGCTGCCGCCCACCCAGCCACTGTCCAGCCACCCTCGGCCCCGCCCCCAGGGGCCACCCACCCCCGGTGTCTTCCCGTGCAGGGAGAGCAGCCGCCCCCAGCGGCCCTCCTGCCCCTTCCCCAGGGATGGTGCCACGTGGAGTTGGGCCACCTCCAGCTCTGTGCCCACAGCCCAGCTGGGTGGCCCGGCATTCCCCAGCCCAGGGGAGGCCGCAGGGCAGGGATGCTACTTGAATTTTCCCACCGCGGCCCCTCCTGTAACAGGGACACAGCCCTGCACTGACCTGCCCTCCAGCTAGTCGGTAGACAAGGGGGCCCGTTGTCTCCCTGACCCCAGGGCCTCCCGCGTGACTTAGGCTCCTGCACCCTTTCTTGGGAAGGGTCCCCCGTTCCCACCTTCCCTGGACACCGTGGGGCTTGGCCAGGAGGGTGGTGTTGGCAGCGGCTGCTGCTGCCCTCACCGAAGCCCCCTCTTCTTCCCACCCCAAGCGCCCAGGCTCAGGGACCACAGAAAAGGCACCTGTGGATTGTGCCACGCTGGCCTCGCCTGGCCCCGAGCCCCCCTTCCCTGGGCTGGGCAGGGCCTCTTCTGCCCAGGACCACAGGGGGCCGGCCTGGGCTGGCCGGGCAGCACAGTGAGAGGGGGCCGGGTGGGGCAGCCCTCCCCACGCCAGGCCGCTCCGTGCGTGCCCCCGGCCGTCCAGCTCCAGAGCCCCGTGTCCCGTCAGTGCCACTGCCCACAGGGCGCCACCTCGCCCGCAGCATGCCCCCTCATGCCAGTCGCTGCCGTGTGTGGTGTCGCGCCCTCTCCCCCGGGGCTGCGTCAGCGGGCCCTCCACTCCCATCTACTCACCCCACCCCCCCGGGGCGTCTCTTTGCCGATTTTTGAATGTGATTTTAAAGAGTGAAAAATGATATACGCGTTTTTATAAAAAATGGTGCCTGACTCCTTGGCTGTGTCAGACTCTTTTGTGCCCGATGGTCATTTTCAGTCTCCACGGGGCTGGGGCCTGAGGAGAGGGTCTTGGTGGTGCCAGATCCCCTCCACCTCCACAGCCGGCATCCACGGCCAGCCCAGGCCCAAGCACCCCGGGGCGGGGAGGGGCTCCCACTCCGCCCCTCCTACCCTGTGGGAGCAGAAGGGGTCTTCCGCCCACTGCCAGGGAAGCAGGAGGAGGTGCCTGCCCTTTGGTGCCTGGTGTCATGTTTGGACCGACCGAGCCCACCTGGCCCTCCAGGACCCATGCTGAGGACACCCCTGTGGACAGATGAGCACCTCTGCCCTTGGGGCCACACCGCAGTCTCTGGCCTTCGCCTTCTCTGGCTTTGGTCTTACCTCCGGCCTTGCTGTGCAGCCTCCAGTAGAGGTCCCTGAAGCCTGAGCCTGAGGGATACCCCAGCACCAGGCCTCATGTACCCAGAGGCTCTGTTCAACTTTCTTTTCCCCAAGTCCCTGCCGTCCAGGCCCACACGGGTGCTGTCGCTGCTGCCCGCTCCGTGCAGGACTCTGCTGGCAAGGACTCAGCTCCACGGAGCCTCTGAGGAAATGGCTTTTCAGCTGGGCCTCCAGCACTGGGGTGGAGGAGGTGGGGATGCATTTCCGATGCAGGGAAGGGCCCGGCAGTCAGGAGTGGCTCAGGTTGGCAGGAGCACTGTGGGAAGGAGCCAGGCCTGGGAGGCCCTGAATGCAGGCTGAACCCACCCCAGAGCCCAGGGGCACTTAGTGACTGCACGACGAAGATGGCAATGGAGATGCAGCCCGAACCTGGATAGGCTCTGGGGAGTCCTTGCAGGCTCTGGACCAGGGCTGCATGATGAGAGCTGGCTGTAGAACAAGTTGCTTGTTACCACAGGCAGGACGTGTGGAAGGAGGTGAAGGACAGGAGGCAGGGAGACGGGTGAAGGGCCACTGATTCTGTCCAGGGAAGAGATGTCATAATGATGGTGGTGGTAAAGGAAGAGATGCAAAGGGGTCAGATGGGAAGAACGTGGCCCAGTGGGAATGGGCGGGACCTGGGGACGAGACAGAAGTGGGAGTCCAAAATGGCACAGCAGGAGGCCTGTGCTATCACTCAGAGTCACGACAGCCAGGGAGCAGAGCTGGCCGGAAGGGAAGAGGGTGAATGTGGCTGCATGTGGTTTGGAAACTGCTGATGGATTGCATGGGACATCAGGCACAAAGGTGTCCCAGAGGGAGCTGAAATGTGGTCCTGGAGGTGGCATCAGGGTGACAGTGGGAACAGACAGGCTTTCAGCTGGGAGAAGCCAGACTGGGAGTCGGGGAGGGACAACAGGGGCCCCGGGAAAGGGTTGAGAAGACAGTGGAATTAGGAGTCAAGGGCTGGGGGTGGGGGGGGGGAGTTATGTCTAAGGCCGCAGAAATCAGGAGAGGCTGGGCCTGAGACAGTCCCGTTAGATTTGGGGTGAAGAGGGCTTGGAGACAGGGTAGCCTCTTTTAAGGAAGATGGAGGCTAGAGAAGGCTGCAGCAGAGGCAGCCGGCAGGGACTGATTTTAGAGTTCTGGACATTCAGAGGCCTTTAAGCTGTCCTAGACCCAAGGACATTACAATGACCTGATGACACCACACCGTAGGGTAGCAAAGTGATCCCAGAGAGCACAGGAGCCACCTGGCCACAGTGAGAGGGCAGGGTGAAAATGGCAACTAGGGCCTCCCAGCCCAGAGACGCAGCTCAAACATCTACATCAAACTATCTGGTCATTTTTTAAATAGGGAGACTGAAACCAGAAGGTCAGCCTTGGCCAAGCCTGGCCACTGCCTCACCAAAACCCAGGCTAAGGCCAGGGTAAGGACACCGGAGCTCAACCAACGGAGGAGGCCTGCACCCTGGTTCCGGTGTGGGTGGAGGGGCTGGCCCTGATTTCGAAACTCTCCTTCCTCTCCTGACACTGGCAGCAAAGTGCAGCCTCTGCAAAAGGGATGTACGCGATGGATGAAAGCAGCCACTCACGGTGAACAGCCCTCCAGAAGACCTAGAGCTAGCCAGGCCTGCTCCCCCACCCCCCCGTACCCCCATTCCTGACTCCAGTGCACCCCCCACCCCAGGGCAAGGTCCAGCCTGTGGTGTGCCGGCAGCATACACTGGCCCAGGTCCCTGAGAAAGGTGCTTCAGGCTAAGCTGGTCAGCACTTAGGGGCATCTCAGAGGTGATGGGGAGGCAAGCCCGCACCTCGCATCCCACCCGCACACACAGGCCTGGTCTGTAACCGCGGGGTCTGGGTAAGAACACGGGGTCACAGGCAAGGAACTGCCAGGGAAACGCGCGTACCCCAAGAGCCACCGGCCCGCGGCCCGCTGAGCACGCACGCGCACACTCGCGCTCACGTCCCGGGGACCCCGGCCCCGCCCCTCGCCGAACCGCCCAGTCTCCGGACTCCCTCCTTCCCCTTCCGGACCCGCCAGGATGGGTCTGCGCCGTGTCTGAGACGGCCCCTGCCGGGCGCTGGCGGAGCTGCATCCAGGCCCCGCCCTCCGGAACGCCCTCCGCAGACCCTTCCCGGCTGAGACCCGGGCTGAGACGCAGGTCCTGGCTTCTGCCCTGGCGCACGTGGCCACCAGGGCTGCTGGGCAGCACCCCTCGCCCGCCCCCGGCGAGTGCCGGCCGGGCTGAGGTTTCTGCGGCTGCGAAGCAAGGGCGCGCCAGGCCCGACGCCCCGCCCCGCCTCGGCGCAGCCCCGCCCGCCGAGCCCGCCGAACCCGCCCTCCCGTCTGCCTGCGCCGCCGCCGCTGCCGCCACTGCCGCGGGGGCGCGGGGGCTGCGGTGGGCACTGCTCCGGCTCGGCGCGGACGGGAGGCGAAGGGCCCGCTCCAGGCCCGAAGCCGAGGCGGAGCCGGGCCGCCCCCGCCGCGCCCGCCGGCCCGCCCGGGATGAGGCGCTGAGGCCCAGCATGGCAGGCCCGGGCCCCACCTTCCCGCTGCATCGGCTAGTCTGGGCGAACCGGCACCGCGAACTGGAGGCCGCGCTGCACAGCCGCCAGGTGAGGCCCATCGGGCGCCCGGGCCGTCCTCCTGGTCCCCCACCCAAATCTGTGGTCTGCATCGGGAGGCCGCCTGCCCGGCTCCCTCTTCCCGGCCCAGAAGAGAGGTCACCTGCCCCTCGAGCTTGGGCTTCTGACCTCGGCTCCCAGCGCTGGGCCTTGCCCTGTCGGTCTCCCCACTTCACACTGCATCCAGCCTCCGAACTCGCGCCGCACCACCCCTAAGCCAGTCTGAGAAAAGCAGCCCGGTCCTGGTCCCCAAGTCAGTCCAAACTCTTGACATCGGCAGCTGCACCTCTACCAGACCAGGCCCTCCCCCCACCCCACCCCCACCCCTGCCCACCACCACCGGGCCCCCAGCTCTGTCCCTCGCAGAGGGCAGGAGAGGTGGGCAGGCCCTTCCCACCTACCCCCTCTCCTCCTTTGCCAGGACACTCAGGCCACCCTTTGCCATTTCCACCACCTGTGTGCTGTCCTTATTTCCTGCAGTGACTCCCAACCCTGTTCATCCCAGTGGCCTTCTTGCCTTGGCCTCTCCTTACTTGCCCTGTGCTGAGTGTCTCATCTCCCCCAGCACGACATCGAACAGGAAGACCCCCGGGGGCGCACCCCCCTGGAGCTGGCCGTGTCCCTGGGGAACCTGGAGTCCGTGAGAGTCCTCCTTCGACACAATGCCAACGTGGGCAAAGAGAGCTGCCAGGGCTGGGCAGGTACTGCAGAGGGCAAAGGGGCTCCCCTGAGGCTGGCAGCGGGGGGTGGTGGTGGTGGTGTGTGGGAGTGAATGGCCAGGCCTGGAGCCATCTAGAGAGCTCCCCTCAGCAGCCCAGTGCCCCCAGTCCTGCAGGAGGCAGTCAGCACTGGGGACCCTGAGATGGTGCAGCTGGTACTTCAGTATCGGGACTACCAGAGGGCCACGCAGAGGCTGGCTGGCATTCCGGAATTGCTCAACAAACTCCGCCAGGTACAGCAGGACGTAGAGGTGTGGCCAGTAAGGGGGGTGTGGGGCGCCATGGAGGGGACCGTGACAGACTATGTGGGGTAACCCTGCCGGGCCTGGCCTTGGAAGGGCACCCAGCCTGTGCAGCATGCTTTCCTGACACTGTCAGTGAGGTCCCTCTCTCTTGACCCCAACCCAGGGTGATGTAGGAAAGAGAGGCGACCAGGCCCACGTGGATGAGGCTTTTCTCCTTTTGGAGAGAAAGCCTTTTGCCAGCATAGAGGGTCCTCTAGTGCTAGAAATCTCAACAGAGCTTTAGATCATGGGTCTCCTGGTTAATGCAGATTTACTGAAAGGCGGATTTCATCCAACTTAGCAGATGCGGCCTGGACTCCTGTCCACCATTCTCAAAGCACACAGTGGGTGGGTAGGGGGCCCCCACTGGGAGAGCACACTACCTTGTGCCCTCCACCCCGGGGGCAGGGCCCCAGGGGGTCACTATGCCCCCTTTGCAGATGAGGACTCTGGGATCCAGATGGGGCAGAAGCTCCGCCAGGGACCCCCAGTGGGCTAGTGGCCAGGTTGAGCCTGGCCCCAGGCTTGCAGATGCTTATAGCCTGATGACTTGCAGACCTTTCAGGCCCCACTTGGCCCACCCTTTACTGGGTGGGGTTTGGCTGGGTTGGGGGCAAAGCTGGACCACGGCGGCACATCACACCTCACTGAGGGAATTCCCTGGTTGGCACTCCGTGCTTTCACTGTGGGGGGCTGGGTTTGATCCCTGGTTGGGGAAGGGCTGGGCTTCCAGAAGGGGGCCTGTGGACGAGGGGCTTCCCAGGCCCGCTGGGCCCTGCTGCAGGCAGGGCCCTGATCGGTGCTCTGGTCTATCTCAGGCCCCCGATTTCTACGTGGAGATGAAGTGGGAGTTCACCAGCTGGGGTGAGTGGGGACCTCTTGGCTCTCAGGGGCCTGGGCTGGGGCCGTTGGGAAAGAACCTTGGTGACCTCTGTGCCTCCTGCAGTGCCCCTCGTGTCCAAGATGTGCCCGAGTGACGTGTATCGCGTGTGGAAGCGGGGTGAGAACCTGCGGGTGGACACCAGCCTCCTGGGCTTTGAGCACATGACCTGGCAACGCGGCCGGAGGAGCTTCATCTTCAAGGGCCAGGGTGAGCTCTGGGGGGCTCCCTGCAGGCACGCAGCAGACCAGGGCCCCCAGGTTCTCCCGTGGCTTGTGAGGACAGTGCTGTCCTCTGTCTCTGTCTCCAGATGTGTAAATGGAGGTCGGGGTGGAGGGCGTCCAGAGGCTGAGGCCACACCCCGTGGCAGGAGGTGGCTGAGGGCACCACGATAGCCCTCTGGCCACTGTCTGGTCCTGGCACTTATTCGTCCCCCTCACACCCCCGCGCCGGCTGGCAGAGGCGGGAGCCTTGGTGATGGAAGTTGACCACGACCGGCAGTTGGTGCACACGGAGACACTGGGGCTCACGCTGCACGAGCCTGAAGCGCTGCTGGCCACCATGCGGCCCAGTGAGGAGCATGTGGCCAGTCGCCTCACCTCTCCCATCGTCTCCACCCACCTGGACACTCGCAATGTGGCCTTCGAGAGGTTAGTTGGGCCCTGGCCACACCGTGGGTAGTGCCCTCGAGCCTCTAGTTCAGGCTTCTGGGAGGCTGAGCCCCTCGCAGAGGCTGCTCGGGAGGGGGAGGGGGGTCCCTGCAGACCCGGTGTCTCTTCTGGACCACCTGCTGGTCCTGGGTCCTGTGGCACCTTCCACCTCCTGCACGCCTGTCTATACTGGCAGCTGTCTCCCTGGGAGGAGGCTGGGTCAGGGAGTCCCCAGTTTCCTGACTTCTGACCTCACGTGTTTCCCATAAAAACGAGGATTGAGGCTGCCGTGCAGGGCAGCTGTTTGCAGCAAGGTCGGCTTCTCAGCGGTGCAGCTGTGTCTGGGCCAGAGTCCTTTGTGGGTAGCCTAGGAGCCCACCCTTCCGGCAGGGTGTTATTTCTCTGACAACATGTGCCCCAGTTCCAATAACAGACTTCAGAAACACTTTTTTTCAAAAAACAGCTTTCTTGAGATATAATTTTGTATACTGTACCGTTCACCTATTTAAAGTATGCAGTTCAGTGGTTTTCAGTATCTTCACAGATACGTAACCGGTACCACCGTCCAATTTTAGAACATTTCCGTCACCTCAGAAAGAAACCCTGTACCCTTTAACAATCAACTCCCAATCAACTGCCTTTAACAATCAACAATCCCCTCCCCCCCAGCTAATCTACTTTCTGTCTCTATAGGTTTTCCTGTTCTGGATTTTTATATGAATAGAATAATACAATATGTGTGGTCTTTTGTGACTGGCCTCTTTTGCTTAGCGTCATGTGTTCAAGGTTCAGCCAAGTTGTAGCGTGTAACTGCTACATTCCTTTTTATGGCCAGGTCCGCTGCACGACTATACCACATTTTGTTTATTCATTCGTCCATTGATGGACATAAGGATTATTTCCACCTTTTGACTGTTGACTATTTGACTATGAAGAATGCTGCTCTGAGCGTCAGTGTACAAGTTTTAGTGTGGACATACATTTTCTTTCTCTTGGGTATTTACTTGCGAGTGGAATTGCTAGGTCCTGTGGTGACATGTGGTAATTAAACACAGATGTTTAATTGTTTGAAGAGCTGCCAGACTATTTACCAAAGGGGCTGCAGCATTTTACATTCCAGTCAGCGGTATATAAGGGTTCTAATTTCTCCACATCTTCACCAACACTTACTGCTCATTATTTATTTATTTATTTTGGTGTTATAACCATCCTAGCAGGTGTGAAGTGGTATTCACTGTGGTTTTGATTTACATTTCCTTAATGACTAATGATGTTGAGCATCTTTTCATGTGCTTATTGGCCGTTTGTATATCTTCTTTGGAGAAGTGTCTATTCAGATCCTTTGCCCATTTTATCTTTTTCAAAAATTAATTAATTAATTTGGCTGCATTGGGTCTTTGTTGCCGCGCGCGGGCCCCCTCCAGCCGCGGCGGGCGGGGGCCACTCTTCACCGGGGTGCATGGGCTTCTCATTGCGGCGGCTTCTCTTGTTGCGGAGCACGGGCTCTAGGTGCACGCTGAGGGCCGTGGCCCGCAGGCCCAGTAGTCGTGGCCTGCAGGCCCAGCAGTCGCAGCTCGCTGGCTCCAGAGCGCGGGCTCAGTAGTTGTGGCGCACGGGATAAGCTGCTCCGCGGCATGTGGGATCCTCCCGGACCAGGGGTTGAACCCGTGTCCCCCACATTGGCAGGTGGATTCCCAACCACTGCGCCACCAGGGAAGTCCCCCTTTGCCCATTTTAAAAATTGGGTTATCTTTTATTATTGAGTTACAAGAGTTCTTTGTATGTTCTAGGTAGAAATCCCTTATCAGCTACATGATTTGCAAATATTTCCTCCCATTCTGTGGGTTGTCTTTTCACTTTCTTGATGGTGTCCTTTGAAGCACAAAAGTTTTTAGTTTTCATGAAGTCCACTTTATCTATTTTTCCTTTTGTTGCTCGTGCTTTTAGTGTCATATCTAACGATACTTTGCCAAATCCAAAGTCATGAAGATTTTCCCCTATGTTTTGTTCTGAAAGTTTTGTAGTTTTCTTACAGTTAGCTCTTTGATTTATTTTGAGTTAATATTTGTATATGGTGGGAGGTAAGGATTCAGCTTCATTCTTTTGCATGTGACTATCCACTTGTTCCAGCACCGTTTGTTAAAAAGACTGTTAATTCCCATTGAATTGTCTTGGCACCCTTGTGGAAAAATCAGTTGACCAGAGATGTATGGGTTTATTTCTAGACTCTCAGTTCTATTCCACTGGTCTGTATGACTCTCTTTGTGCACTGTCTTAATCACATGTTGCTTTGTCGTAAGTTTTTGAAATTGGAAAGTATAAGTCTTCCGACTTTGTTCTTCTTTCTCAGGATTATTTTACGTATTCTGGGTGGGTCCCTTGAAATTGCATATGAATTCCAGATTCAGCTTGTCAATTTCTACAAAGAATTCAGGTGGGATTCTGATAGTGTTTGTGTTGAATCTGTAAAACAGTTTGGGGAGTGTTGCCATTTTAATAATGTTAAGTCTTCTGCCATGAACGTTGGATATTTTTCCGTTTTAGATCTTTAATTTTTTTTCAATGATGTTTTGTAGTTTTCAGAGTATAAGTTTTACACTTACAGTAAATACATTTATTCTAAGTATTTTATTCTTTTTGTTATAAATTGCATTGTTTTCTTGATTACATTTTTGAACTGTTCATTGCAAATCTATAAAAATACAATTGATTTTTATATATTGATCTTACATCCTGCAATCTTGTCAAACTCATTTTTTAGGTCTAATGGGTTTTTAGTGGATTCCTCATATTTCTTATATGTAAGACCGTGTCATCTGTTAATAGTTTTACTTCTTCCTTTCTAATCCGAATGCCTTTTATTTCCTTTTTTTTTGTCTAAATGCTTTGTCTGGAACCTCCAGTAGAATGTTGAATAGGAGTGGCAGGAACAGACATCTTTATCTTGTTTCTGATAAAGAAACAAGGGGGAAAGCATTCAGTCTTTCATCATTAAGTGTGACATTAGTTGTGGGTATGCTTTATCAGGCCAAGGAAGTTGCCTTCTGTTCCTAGTTTGTTGAGTGTTTTTATTGTGAAAGGGTTTGGGTTTTGTCAAATGCCTTTTCTGTGTCTATCGATATGATCACGTGACTTTTATTTTTATTCTATTGATATGTGTTGCTATCAGTTAATTTTCAGATGTTGAACCAACCCCGTATCCCTGGGATAAATTTCACTTTGTCGTGGTGTATCATTCTTTTCATGTGTTGCTAGATTTGGTCGGCTACTATTTTGTGTCCATATTCCTAAGAGGTAATGGTTTATGGTTTTCTTGTCATGTCTTTGCCTGGTTTTAGTATCTGGACAATGCCTCATTGAATGAGTTAGGCAGTGTCACCTCCTTGTCTATTTTTTGCAAGAGTTTGTGAATAACTGGTATTAATTCTTCTTTAAAAGTTTGGTGGGATTCTTTGGTGAAGCCATCTGGGCCTGGGCTTTTCTTTGTGGGTACTTTTTGGTTTGTTTTTGTTTTTACTGCTTCAGTCCCATTACTTGTTACAAGTCTGTTAGATTATCTACTTCTTCTTGAGTTAGTATTGGTAGTTTATGTCTCTCTAGGGTTTGTTTACTTCATCTAAATTATCTGATTTGTTGGGGTACAATTGTTCATCATATTCTTTTATTTATAATCCTTTTTATTTCTGTAATGTCAGTAGTAATGCCCCCTCTTTCATTTCTGATTCTGGTAGTTTGAGTCTTCCTTCTTTGTCAATTCCATTGATCTTTTGAAAGAACCAGCTTTTGGTTGAATTGATTTTCTCTATTGTTTTTCTATTCTCCATTTCATTAATTTTCACTCTAATATTTATTATTGCCTTCCTTCTGCTTGCTGTGGGTTTACTTTGCTCTTTTCCCAGTGTCTTAATATGGAAGGTTAGCTTATTGATATAAGATCTTTCTTCTTTCTTAATATAGTTATTTACAGCTATAAGTTTCTTTCTCAGCATTGCTTTAGTTGTGTCCCATAAGTTTTGGTATGTTGTATCTTCGTTTCCATTCATCTCAAAGTATTTTCTGATTTTGCTTTTGATTTATTCTTTGATCCATTGGTTATTTAGGAGTATGTTGTTTACTCTTCCCATATTCATGAATTTCCCAAGTCATCTTTTTTCTGTTACTGATTCTGATTTCATTCAGTTTTTTTGTTGTTGTCTTTTTTTAATTTTTTTGCGGTACGCGGGCCTCTGACTGTTGTGGCCTCTCCCGTTGCGGAGCACAGGCTCCGGACGCGCAGGCTCAGCGGCCACGGCTCACGGGCCCAGCCGCTCTGTGGCATGTGGGATCCTCCTGGACTGGGGCACGAACCCATGTCCCCTGCATCGGCAGGTGGACTCTCAACCACTGCGCCACCAGGGAAGCCCAGTTTTTTTTTTTTTAATTAAGGTTGCTTTCTTGTTGTTGTTGTTATTTATTTATTTTATTTATTTATTTTTAGCCACGTTGCCTCTTTGCTGCTGCGCTCGGGCCCTCTCTAATTGCGGTGAGCAGGGGCCGCTCTTCACTGCAGCGAGTGGGCTTCTCATTGTGGTGGCTTCTCTTGTTGCTGAGCACAGGCTCCAGGCGCGCAGGCCTCAGTAGTTGTGGCACGTGGGCTCAGTAGTTGTGGCTCGCGGGTCCAGATGGCTCTGCGGCACGTGGGATCCTCCCGGACCAGGGCTTGAACCTGTGTCCCCCGCAGTGGCAGGCGGATTCCCAACCACTGCGCCACCAGGGAAGCCCTCATTCAGTTGTGATTGGAGAACATTCTGTGTATGATTTCTGTCCTTTCAGTTGTATTGAGGTCTCTTTTATGGCCGAGCCCACGGTCTATCCTGAAGAATGTTTCACATGCCCTTGAGCAGAATATGTATTCTGTTGTTGGGTGGAGTGATCTAAGGATGTCTATCAAGTCTAGTTCGTAGCGTGTTCAAGTCTTCTGTTTCCTTGTTGATCTTCTGTCTGCTTGTTCTATCCATTATTGAAAGTGGGGTGCTGAAATCTCCAACTATTATTGTTGAATCAGACATAGCTTTATTTTTAAATTTTTATTATGGAAAATTTCAAGCACATATGAAAGAAGAGAGACTAGTATGATGTTCTCATCACCCAACTTCAGCATTTATCAACATTTTGCCAATCTTTTTTTTAAATTTTTTTTTGGCCACGCCGAACGGCTTGTGGGATCTTAGTTCCCCAACCAGGGATCGAACCCAGGCCCTCAGCAGTGAAACCGCTGAGTCCTAACCACTCGACCGCCAGGGAGTTCCCAACATTTTGCCCATCTTGTTGAATCTACCCTTCCTCACTTTTTTCCTGTTTTCTTTTTCCCCCAACTATTTTAAAGCACGTCCCAGATGTCGTATCATTTCAACAGTAAATGCTTCTGCGTGTGACTCTAACAGATAAGGATGTTTTTAAACCAAGCCCCAACGCCATTATCACACCTAGCAAAAATTAATAATTCCCCAGTACTTTCTAGTCCTCAGTCCTCTGTTCATTTGTCCCCAGCTGTCCAGGCAGCCTCCTCAAGGCCCCTGTGTGTTTCACAGCAGGAAGGCAAATTGGAGGGGGTCTTTGGAAGGGACGACTTTGGCCAGAGTTGGGGGGTGTGGGTCCTCATGAGCTCCTGTTTGGTCTGTTTCAGGAACAAATGTGGTATCTGGGGCTGGCGGTCTGAGAAGATGGAAACCGTTAGCGGCTACGAGGCCAAGGCAGGAGAGGCTAGTGGTGGGAGCTGGGGTAGGAGACGAGGCCCAGGAAATCTGCCCCTTCTCCACATCCACCCTGTGTGGAGGGAGACCCAGCAGCCCGTGGGCTCCGGATGCCCTGTGTGGCCATGGGAACAGTGGGGCCCGAGTGCCCAGCCCCTGCTGAGCACGCAGGGATTACCCACAGCACGGGCCCCTACCCGGATCACCGAGATGAAGCCAGGAGCATTTTACCCTCATTAGTGACTTCCCGGGGTTCAGACCCCACCCCCTCCACTGTGGGGAGTGAGATCCTATCTGTCCCTGGGGACAGGAGGACTTGGGTCCTGTGCTGGTGAGGCTGAGTGTGGGCAGCAGGCTCTGAGCCCCCAGCTCCCCCTGTGTCCCCCCTGCTCCCCAGGTATACAGCGCCACCAATGTGGAGCTGGTGACACGCACACGCACGGAGCACCTCTCCGATCAGGACAAGTCGAGGAGCAAAGGTAAACCCAGGTGCGCCTGCCTGCTGCCCAGTCACACCGTACGGGGTGGTCACCCTGATCTGGGGTCAGGGCCAGAGTATCTGGGACCAGCTGGAAGGCTTCCCCGTTCCCGTCTGCTCCGCCTTCCACCACAGGGGAGGCTCCCAGGGTGGAGGCTAGGTGTGGGCAGTCTGGGGGCAGTGGCCCCAGGTCCCCTCATGGGCTCCACCCCTTCTCCTTAGGGGGGAAGACTCCATTCCAGTCCTTCCTTGGGATGGCCCAGCAGCACTCCTCCCACAATGGGGTGAGCCGGGACTGGGGGCCGGGGGCTGGGGGCCGACTGGCAGGGCCCACTGAGCGGGGCCGGGCCGGCGCCTCCCCAGCGCTAAGCCTGGTCCCGGGGCCACCCAGGCTCCTGTGCAGCAGGCAGCCAGCCCCACAAACCCCACCGCCATTTCCCCCGACGAGTACTTTGACCCCAACTTCAGCCTGGAGTCGAGGAACATCGGCCGCCCCATTGAGATGTCCAGCAAAGTACAGAGGTGAGGTCTGGGGGCTGGCGGGGGGCTTCCCTCTGGGACAGGGGACCCTGCCTGGTGCCCCCGAGCCCTTGCAGACCCTGTCACACACAGGGCCCCCTGGAGTGGGGGACTCACTCACCCAGCTGGCTGCCTTCTCGACTCACTCCCTGGGGGCCGGGCCAGGTCTGCTTTAGCCATGGTCCTTGGCACCCAGCTCGGGGCTTGGCTCAGAGGACTGGTCGCTCTTCTTGGTGAACGAATGAATGGGCAGCACCACCCATGTATGGTTTTCTGTTCAACTGAACGAGCACCTGCTGGGGGCCAGCTTGTGGCAGACAGGAAGGGCACGCGGCTCTAACACCTCCTGGCTTCGTGGCCCAAGGAATCACCTTCCCCTCTGAGAGTCTGTCCTCCCCCTCAGTAAAACGAGAACAGTTGCCTTTGGCCACCTGCTCACAAAGGTGCTGTGAGGCTCTGATGAGCCGTGACTTCTAGTGCGTCTGGTGGGCCCAGCACTGTGCCAGGAACCTCACGTGGACTCCCTCAGCCACGCAGCAGCGGGGCTGGGATGCGACCCCAGCAGTGCGGTCCCGAACTGTCGGGCTGTGCGGGACCCCAGAGTACGGTGAAGTGCGACGTGCTGGCTGGCTGTGGGCCGAGGAGGAGGGCAGGGCTGTGGACGAGGCGGGACTGAAGCCAGGAGCTCAGCCCTGCCCTCCTCGTCCAGGAGAGCTGAGCTGGCACAGAGCGCCCGGGGCCCAGCCTGAGCCCAGGGCCGGGGGGCAGCTCAGGCTGTAGGGCCAGAAGGACATGAGCTCCTGGGGGAGGCAGGCAGGAGCAGCTGAGCAGAGAAGAGGGTCCCCCAGGCCAGGTGGAGAGCAGTAGAGGCAGATGTCCAGAGTAGGTGCGCCTTAGCAGAGGGGCCACCAGAGTTTCCTTGACCCACGTCCTGCGGTTGGCCGGGCAGGTTCAAGGCAACACTGTGGCTGAGCGAGGAGCACCCGCTCTCCCTGGGTGACCAGGTGATGCCCATCATCGACCTGATGGCCATCAGCAACGCTCACTTTGCCAAGCTGCGGGACTTCATCACCCTGCGCCTCCCGCCCGGCTTCCCGGTCAAGATTGGTGAGAGGGTGGGCCGGGCAGCAGGAGGGCCCCCGGAGTGGGGTGGGCATGGGCTGCAGGGCTGGCTCAGGCTCGACATCTCCTCACAGAGATCCCCCTTTTCCACGTGCTCAACGCCCGCATCACCTTCAGCAACCTGTGTGGCTGTGACGAGCCCCTGAGCTCGGTGTGGGTGCCGGCGCCCGGCTCTGCCATCGCAGCTTCAGGTACCGCCGTGGGCGGGCGCGGGGCCGTGAGGTTCGCTGGTCTCTGTGCACCAGGGGCTGAGCACGACCCCTCTGCTGCACCCAGCGAGCCCCTTCCCCTGTGAGGTGGACCCCGCCGTGTTTGAGGTGCCCGACGGGTACAGCGTGCTGGGCGCAGAGCGCAGCGAGCCCCTTCGCGACGAGGACGACGACCTGCTGCAGTTTGCCATCCAGCAGAGCCTGCTGGAGGCGGGCACGGAGGCGGAGCAGGTGGGGTGCGGGCAGGAGCTGGGCCCCGGGCGTGGGCAGGGGTGGCAGAGGTGACAGCTCCGGGCTCTGGCTGCTGCAGGTGACTGTCTGGGAAGCCCTGACCAACACCCGGCCTGGTGCCCACCTTCCCCAGGTCACGGCTTACGAGGAGCAGCTTCAGCTGGAGCGGTGAGGCCCTCCGGGACCTGCCAGGTCCATGTCTCAGCCCCGCCCTGCCTCGAGGACCCTGCCGGCTGGGGGGGTTCTTGGCTGGTGGGGTCAAGTAGCAGGGAGGTGCTGGCCCCAGGACCCCACACCCTCTTTGAGGCCACCCTCCATCTTCCGTGCTGCCCACCAGCGAGGGCGGCACGAGGGATGGGGAGACAGGGCCCGGCCTTGTCTCTTGTCTCCGGTCCTCGGGTCCCAGCCTCCCTGTCCTTATCTTCGGCCTCTGCAGCCATGTCCCAGCCCTCGGCCTCCTCCCCAGCCTTAGCGCTCATGGGTCTGCTCTCCCCTCTCATGCCTCGCCTGGAAGGGCCCTCCAGGAAAGCCTGCAGATGTCCACAGAGCCTGAGGGTCCGGGGGCCCCTCTCAGGGCGCCCCCGAGCTTTGAGGAGCAGCTTCGCCTGGCCCTGGAGCTGTCTGCGCGGGAGCAGGCGGAGTGGGAGCGGCGGGGGCGGCGGGAGGAGGAGGACCTACAGCGGACCCTACAGCGCTCGCTCACGGAGCTCTGAGCCCCGCCCTCAGGAGGGCTGCCCGGGGCTGCACCGCCCCCTACTTTTGTAACTTATTTATTTATAGACACTCTGCTGCTGCTGGGCTTGGGGCCTGGAGCCCTGCGGCTGGGCGTGCATTGGAGACTGAGATGGAAATAAAGAGACCCTCAGCAGCAGGCTTGCTCCGCTCATTGGGGGGGGCTGGGGGGGGAGTGCTGGGGGGCACCGAGGGGAGACACTGTGGGCAATGGCCTTAGACTTGGGTTTGAATCCTGACCGTGGTCCCCTTAGCCCCTCTGAGCCTCAGTGTCCTCAGCTGTAAATGAGACCGCCTCCCACCCCCAGGGCTTCTGGGAGGGTAAAATGAGCCGACAGGTGTCAGGTGCCCTAGTAGGTGCTCCCTGAACGTCAGTTCCCCCGAGCCCTATCCCACCTACTGGAGACCCCGGTTCTTCCGGCCACACAGCCAGGCTTTCCGGGAACCCACCCCTGCTTGTGTCAGGGACGGGGAGAGGCTGGTTCTCCGGACTCTGCCGGGTCAGAGGAGGCCCTGCGCCCCAGGCCTGCGTTCCTGACCTGACTCCGGCAGGTTCTACTGCAGTGACATTAGACAAGTCACTTCCCTCTGCCGCCGCTGTGAACCTGCTCAGCCCTGCCCTGCTCACCTCCGAGGTGGCCCTGAGGACCTGCTGTGAGCCTCAGGGGTTAGTTCTAAACCCACCCTGATATCCCCTGAAGCTTCGAGTGTCTCTCAGTGATTCATGCTGAGTGGAAGCACCAGGGCCAACCGGCGAGGAGAAAGAAGTTTGGGGTGCTCCCCACTTAAGACCCACGGGTTCTGGTTCTCTCCAAGACCCGGGTCCTCAGTCCTTCCTCCCTAGGTCCCATCTCTGCTGCTAGCAGAACGGTTGAGGCCCAGAGCACAGCTCAGGTGACCTAACTGGGCGGAGCAGGGAGGACAGGGGCAGGGGCGCCTCCTGTGAGGAGGGACCGAACCCTGAACCCAACGTAGGCTGCCCCTTCCCGCCGCCGTTGCCGGGCTCCGCACCTGCGCCCCGCCCCCAACGTGTTTCGGGGGGCGGGGACGAGGCGGACCGAACCTGTGGAGACACGAAGGGAGGGGCGGTGGCCACTGTTTGCGGGCTCCTCAGGTCAGGCTGGACGGGTGTCTGGCCCTTTAAGGTCCGCCCTCGAGGAGGTGCCAGGCCCTGGTGGCTCCGGACTCTCCTTCCTGGTCCTGCGGGGCAGGGACTGTCCGTGGGGCTGCGGGAGGGTGCTGTGCCCCTGCCGGCCCAGGTGCCCCCGGTCTGGTCCCATGGCCCTGGTCACAGTCAGCCGCTCGCCCCCGGCCGGCGGCCACTCCACGCCTGTGGGGCCCACGGTGAGTCTGGCTCTGCTGTGGTCCTGCCCACGCAGCTGGCTGCCAGTTGGGCCTGGGGGAGTGTTTGCTGTCCACGGGCAGCCTCCCCTGAAGCCTGGGGGTGTGCGGAGGGGGACTTCAAGTCTCAGGCTGTGGGGGGGAGGGGTTGGGGGGGAATCTTGAGGCAATCAGGAACTCGGACCAAGGCGAGATCCGGAGCCGTGACCGCCTGCGGAGGCCCTACCCCGCTCTGGGCCCAGACAGGGGCCAAAGCCTCAGGCGCTCCAGCCGCGACCGCCCGCACCCCCCCCCCCCCCCCCCCCCGCCCCCTTACCTCCGGCCGGTGGACCGGAACCTGGGCCCGGGCTCCCCCAGTGCCTCCACGTGGAGAGTGGACTGCAGCGCCAAGGGGACCTGACCCCCTTTCTGGTTCCATTCCCCACTGCGGGGAGGGGCGGTGTGCGCGGAGGGGGCGCGATCCCTCCACCATCCACCACAGCAGCCCTGAGACAGGGGAGAGGAGAATCCTTCCCTGCCTCTTCACTCTACTCTGGGGGCTGCTTTCTCAGCAGGACCAGGTGTCCCAGCGCAGAAGCCGGCTCCAGCGAAGGTGAGCACCTCTTCCCAACACACGCACCTCTGTCCAGCCGCCAGCCTTGGCCACAGCCATCCTGGAGGACTTGCAGCCAAAGCCCACTACGTACTATGTGGGGCAGTGTTGCCAGTAGGCACAGCTGGTGGGCACAGCTGGCTGCCTTTGCTTTCATCTTCCCCCTGGTCAGTTGGAGCTCCTTCACCCACTGTCCTGGACCTGGCTGTGGCCAGTGGTCACGAGCCAGTGGGCAGCGTGTGACGGCAGGGCCTGAGGACTCCTGAGTCCCCACCAGGTTCACAGTATCTACTGAGTTAGGCAGGTGGGAAGGAAAAGGAAGCAGCCTCCACCCCTCCTCAGACAAGAACAGGTGGGCTGGAGGCTTGAGAGCCCCCAAGGCAGTGCTTCCCAAAGTGCTGGGGCAGCATTACCTGGGAACTGGTTAGAAATGCACATTCTCAGGCCTCCACTCCAGGTCCACTGAGTCTCTGGGGATGGGGTCCAGCACGTTTTAACAAGCCCTCCAGGTGATTCTGACACACCCCTGTCCTAAGAGCTACGATGGGCCATCATGGTTTCCCTGCTCCCCTGCCAGGCAGAGCTTTGCAGTACTCGGCGGGGCTGTCCTGGGACTGCAGGATGGAGGCGATGATGGAGATGCAGCCAAGGCCAGCTCTGAGCCAGTGGAGGACCCCCCCGGGGAGGAGCAGCCCCACGGGGACCAGACAGACGACGGGCATGGGCCCCAGAGTCTCAGGAAGCAGGAACAGAGTCAGCACCTGCGCCTCATGGTGGGGCTGCTAAGGCCACAAGACGACATCCGCCTGGTGAGGGCCCCGTCCAGAGCCCTCTGGCCGTCTGAAAGGGGAGAGAGCCACTCCCCAGGTGGGAGGAGAGGGTGGAATGGGGCCAGTGTGTGTGTGTTTGGGGAGCAGTGGTGTGAGAGCAGGGGGCCCCCTGGGGAGCGTAGCGGTTACCCAAACCCCGATGACTCTGCTGTTTCGGCTAGAGTTGTCTTAACAGGGCGATCCGGCCATGTCTTCGGGTCTCTGAAGAGCTGGGAAAGGATGGGGAGGTTTGTCCGATGTGAGCCTGTAGGGTCAGATTAGGTCCAAGAGCTGGGAATTACCCAGAGGCGGGTTTCTGTTCAACCAGCACAAGACCTTCCTTACTATGTGAGTTGCCCACAAATAAACTGGTGCTCAGGGGGGCCTGCTGAGCACCCACCGTGGGCTCATGTGCTGGAGGGGCCCATGCGGGAATGGGACACAGGCGGGAAAGTGAGGACCAGTTCCCAGATGCCTGTGGAACAATCTCACTGCAGCAATGGGAAAAACAAGATGCAGTCAGTTTTTTGTAAGGCAGAATTAATTCCACAGAAGCACCATCCTTTATTGTGAAACTGTGTTCTTAATAGTTCTTTGGTGAAAAACATTCCTTGAATCAAATTATGGTAATGGCAAGTGGAAAGGTGTTTCTTAAACCTCCTTCCTAGGCAGAAAAAAAAAAGGGCAATCTGTCATGCCCATTCTCCCCTTTTGTTCACACACACCCTCTCTGAGAAGAATCTTTCTAAACATTTTATTGGACCATGAGATCCCAAAGTTGGGAACCACTAGATTGTAACCACTGATCTGGTATCTGGGAAGACAGGGATGGGTGCGGAGGGAGCAGGTGGCAGGTCTGTTCTAGACCCGGCTGTGTGTCAGGTAGGGGTGGGGGGAGCAGGGTCCTCTGGGTCACTGTGACCCCGGGCTTTTCCCTTCCCATCTTCCCCAGGCAGCCCAGCTGGAGGCGGCCCGGCCCGCCAGGCTCCGCTACCTGCTGGTAGTTTCCACAAGAGAACGTCTGAGCCAGGATGAGACAGTCCTTCTGGGCGTGGATTTCCCTGATAGCAGGTGGGAGCAGGGAGAGGAAGGGAGGAGGGCAAGGAAGGGAGGTGCTGGGTGACAACAGCTTTCCCTCTGTCCCTGCCAGCTCCCCCAGCTGCACCCTAGGCCTGGTCTTGCCTCTCTGGAGTGACACCCAGGTGTACCTAGATGGAGACGGGTAAGAGGGGGCAACTGGAGGGAAGGGAAAGGAGAGGGGCCAGAGGGTGGAATAACTAAGTGTGATGTATGGGGGGGGTGTGCAGGGGTGTGGTGGGTACTGGGGAGCAACTGCAGAACTCTAGGCTGGGCCTACTCTCAGCTCCACTTGAGATTCACCGTGTGATCCTGAGCAAGTCACCTAACTGCTCTGGGCCTCAGCTGCCCCATATCTGGCAACAGGGCTTATTTTGAAGTTTAGATGATGTGTATATATTTTGAGGACCAGCCTTAGGTGGCTAGTGGGTAGGCCTCTCAGGCGGCCCTGTCCCAGAGCCAGGAGCTGGGTTCCACCCCCACCTGATCTCCCACAGGGGCTTCAGTGTGACATCTGGTGGGCAGAGTCGAATCTTCAAGCCAGTCTGCATCCAGACCATGTGGTAAGGGGCTGGGTCTTGAAGATGGCTCAGGGTCTGGGTAGGGGCAGCAGGGAGGACAGCGTGACCCAGCCTCTCCTCTGTCCCAGGGCCACACTCCAGGTGTTGCACCAGGCATGTGAGGCGGCTCTAGGCAGTGGTCTTGTGCCAGGGGGCAGTGCCCTCGCCTGGGCCAGCCACTACCAGGACAGACTGAGCTCTGACCAGAGCTGCCTCAACGAGTGGATGGTCATGGCTGACCTGGAGTCTCTGCGGCCTCCCAGCATTGAGCCCGGCCGGTCAGTACAGGGAGGGGAGGAGAGGGGGCTGTGCCACGGCAGAGCGGGGAAGGGGCCCCTGGACTGATGGGCTCGGTTCCCAGGCCCTCAGGACAGGAGCAGATGGAGCAGGCGATCCGGGCTGAGCTGTGGGAGGTGTTGGACTCCAGTGACCTGGAGAGCATCACTTCCAAAGAGGTGGGCAGGGTGCCGGGGACCAGGGCGGGAGCGGGGTCCTGGTTGTGGGGGCCTCCGGCTGGGCCCCAGAGTGGCCCTCTCCTTGGAGCCTCCCACTTTAGCTTTCCTGCTGTCTAAGCTGTTCCCACGTGCCTGGCCTCAGCTTCTCTGCCTTGATGGGACAGAGTATTGTCCTCAAAGGCCCTTCCCTCCCCCAGGGAAGGCTGGGGCATCGGGAGCCTCACAATGCACCCCCAGCCTCTCCTCACCCTCCTGCCTGCAGATCCGCCAGGCCCTGGAGCTGCGCCTGGGATGCCCTCTCCAACAATACCGCGACTTCATCGACAACCAGATGTTGCTCCTCATGGCCCAGCAAGACCGGGCGTCCCGCATCTTCCCCCACCTCTACCTGGTGAGCTGCAGGCTGAGGGCTGGGAGGTGGGGCCTGCTGCAGCTGGGGGAGAGGGCCAGTGACGCCCTCTCCGTGCTCACAGGGCTCAGAGTGGAACGCAGCGAACCTGGAGGAGCTGCAGAGAAACAGGTAGGGTTTCGAGCCCTCCCAGGACTGTCCGCCCTCTGTCCTCCCCCGTGGGGAAACCTGGCCAGAAACCCCCAGAACCCTCTCAGCAGCAGCTAGCTCTGCTTCCAGCTCCGCCCCTGGGGCCGTTCCCCTCATATGGGCTCAGGTGGGGACAGGGGAATAAGCTACCCTGCTGGTCTGCTGGCAGCTCCCTGGCCCCCTCTTAACCTCCCCCAGCTGTAAAGCGGAAAAGCCCCTCTTCGCCTGACCACGTCTCTGGGAGAAGGGAGAGCCCCTCTCCCGTAGGAGACCTGGCTGCCCGCTCCCAACGGCTCCTGTCACTTGTCCACCATGGGCTTTCAGGAAACCTGCTGTGACCCTTGTCATCCAGCTGCTGCAGATCCACCCCATCTCAGCTGAACTCCGAAGCCCTGCTCTAACTGACTTCTGACGATAACAGAAGGGCGCATGTTGCAGGCCGCCCAGCAGCTACCTGGAAGTGGGGTGGGGACGGGCCAGGGGGGACAGTACTCAAGCCCAGTGGGGTGAACCGATTTGCTCAAGGTCACCGTCATCTCCTCCTCCCACCACAACTGTGCCGCCCCCACCGGACCCTCAGAACCAGAAAACTAACACCCAGGTCCGCCGGCTCCACTGGCCAACGGGCCTGGTGCCCGTGGCCACGTCAGCCTGGCCTTGTGCCCCGTGCTGCAGGGTGAGCCACATCTTGAACATGGCCCGCGAGATTGACAACTTCTACCCCGAGCGCTTCACCTACCACAACGTGCGCCTCTGGGATGAGGAGTCGGCCCAGCTGCTGCCCCACTGGAAGGAGACGCACCGCTTTGTGGAGGCTGCAAGGTCGGGCCGTCCCACCCCTCCGCCCGCCCCATCCCAGCTTCCTGCCGTCCGGGGCCCATGCCCTCCTCCTGCCTGCTCTGCCCTCAGCTTTTCTGGCCCTCAGGGTCCTTAACCTCCTTTCCCCTCTGCTCTGGGAGGTGAGCCCACCACCTACCTACCTGCCTTTCCCCGACACTGACAGCATGGCAAGGGGGCGGGGGAGAGGGAGGGGAAGCTGACCCGGTTGGGCCTCCACAGAGCGCAGGGCACCCGGGTGCTGGTCCACTGCAAGATGGGCGTCAGCCGCTCGGCCGCCACAGTGATCGCCTACGCCATGAAGCAGTACGGCTGGAGCCTGGAGCAGGCTCTGCGCCACGTGCAGGAGCTACGGCCCATCGCCCGCCCCAACCCCGGCTTTCTGCGCCAGCTGCAGACCTACCAGGGCATCCTGACTGCTAGGTACGGAGTGGGGGACAAGGGGAAGGGGGTGGGTGGGGGTGGGTGCTGGAGGTTGTGGCTGGGTCACTGGAAGCTGACTCAGGGCCACCCCCTCGCAGCCGGCAGAGCCATGTCTGGGAGCAGAAAGTGGGTGGGGCCTCCCCAGAGGAGCCCCTGGCCCCCGAGGTCTCTACACCGTTCCCACCTCTTCAGCCAGAACCCGGGGGCAGTGGGGAGCTGAATGTGGTGGGGTTGGAGGAGAGCCAGGCAGCCCCAAAAGAAGAGCCTGGGTCACGGCCCCGTATCAACCTCCGCGGGGTTATGAGGTCCATCAGCCTCCTGGAGCCATCCTCAGAGCTGGAAAGCACCTCAGGGGACGGTGACCTGCCAGAGGTGAGGCTGGGGCTAAGGAAGCAGCCCAGGTTGAGGCAGAGGGGGGGCCAAAATGAGGAGGGGGCAGGTGGCTGGAGGATGGAGAAAGTCCAGGAGTGGGGCTCGGCTTGGCCCTGAGCGGGGGGCACCTGAGCAGGGGGACCACACCCTGGGCAGCTCCTTTTCATCCCCTCAGAGTAGCTGAGGAGAACCGATGAGGACAGGCGAGCGCTGCCTTCCACGGGAGCTAGAGAGCAGTCACGGGACAGGGCCATCTGGTGGGCTCCATGGCCAAACCAGCCCTAGGCTGGCGGCTGCAGGCAGCTCTCAGCCTGACGCAAGGACTTGCTACCTAAGCGGCAGGGCTGCCCAGCCTTGGAAGGAGCATCCTCCCCAGGCCAGGAGCTGCACAACCAACTGTTGACCCCAGATGGGTGTAGATAAGATGATCTCAGCACCCCCTCCCCAATCGGAAGGGCAACCCATCGAAGGATGGCGTGCAGAGGGGTCATCGCACTCACACAACTGAAGTGCTGGCTGAGTAGCTAAGCAGCCTCTCTGTGCTAAGCGCTGCAGGGCACAAGTGTAAGACCTGGCCCTTGCCTTAGGAAATCAGGCCCCCCATGTGACTTGAGTCCAAGGTCGCTGACCCGGAGGGAGAGCTCACCTCACAGAGGACGGGAACATTTGGGAAAGGCTTCCTGGAGGAGGTGGCACTGGGTGTGGAAGGCTGGAGGGAGGAACAGATGGTTGATGGGTGGGTGTGTGTGTTCCTAAAGGCAGGGTGTCCTCACTCAGCACCCAGCCCAGGGCCCGGCACCCGGAAGATGTTTCCCTTGTGGCTCATGGGACTGACTGTACAAAGCAGTGGGGGGCAAGAGGAGGAGGAGAGGACCCCAAGGACGCAGCGGGCGCAGGGGAGCTAAGGAGGGCTTCTGGGGGCCAGACAGGTGAGGGCTGAGGAGCAGTGGCAGTAGGGCTGGGGCGCTGCCTTCCCTTCTCTGACCTGTGAGTACCTGTAGTAGCTTTTTCGGTATTCACTCAACAGATGCTCTGCATTTACCCTTTTCTAGGCTCTGTGCTCTGTGCCCCTGCCTTGGAACGACTTCGCCGTGATCTTCTTTATACTCTCATCCTTCCAGGTTTTCTCTCCAGAGGAGTTTTCAGATGAAGACCCTCCACAGCCCTTCCCTCAGCTCTCAAGCGCCAAGGGAGGCCACCAGGCCCGCAAGGGGCCTTGGCCTGCCCTGAAGTCCCGCCAGTCTGTGGTTGCCCTCAACAGCGCCGCCCTGGTGGCCAGCCGGACCCGGGCCTTCCAGGAGCAGCGGAAGGCTGGCTGTCCGTCCACACCCAGGCACCAGAAGGTGGTGAGGCAGCCCAGCGTGGATGACAGTGGCGAGGAGGGCGAGGTGTGAGCCCACACACATTCCCATGCCCCCCTAGACACAAACAGAGGTGCCAGGACACAGCTCCTGGGATGAGCACCCCTCACTCCTGTCGGCCTGTCCACGTTCCTCTTAGCTCCTCCCCAGGAGGCCCCAGACTCCCGTCACTACAGCCTCAGCACCTACAGCCTTAAGTCTCAGACCCATGTCCACCTGTCCAAGGGCTCAAGATTTCCTCCACATTTGGGGATGTCGTAGAGAGACTGAAGGTGCCTTTGCGGGCAACAGTACCCTAGCTTCATTCTCACCTGCTGCCTGAAACACACACTTGCAGCCATGGAATAAAAAACAGAGTTTCTCAGTGCAGAAAGGCTAATGCTCCCTCCCTGCCCTACTCCTGTCTGCCTCATCCCCCCGACCCCATTTCACTCCTGGGGCTCTGCAGAGAACCAGTGGCCCCCAAAGGCCGAGAGTAACCTCAGTCCCCAAACGTGGGAGTTTCTGAGGAGTGGGGAGCCAGAGCCCTCTGATGGGGCTGGCCGGTCAGCCTCCCTCACACCCCCCATAAGCAGCCTGAGTCTTCTGCTGCTGCCCCCAGCACCCTCCACCTGCACTGCACTGGAGCACAGGGCACTACGCCAAAGAGTCTTCTTTCTCAGCTTCATGGCCTCTGGCCAGTTTTTCATAGTCTTAATAGTGTCTGGCTTTGTACTTAGAAAGAAAAAACATTTTCATATTGTTTTCAATTTTATGATAAAGCTTGTCGGTCCACTCTTTCTCTGGTTGCACAAGGAGTGTGGCCTCTCCTTACCCCTTCCAGTCTCTTCATAGTTCCCAGGTTATCTTGCGACAGGCCCGATTGGGGAGTGGTGTGTTTGGGGTGGGGTGGGAGGAAGAATGGGGAAGAGAAGAGGGGAGGTGGGCGCTATCTCCCTCATCTCCAGGGGCAGGGCCTGGGTAAATGCTAGCTGCCCCGCCCCCCTCAGGCAGGTCGGCAGGGGAACAAGTCTACACTGGACAGCAGGTGCTGGGCTCTGTTGGGGCAGCGGAAGGGAGTTACCCATGAGGAAATGGAAGCTGTCAATGCCTATGTGGACAGGACCAAGCCCGTCCCAGAAGCTAATTCTCCTTTTGGGCACTTGATGCTAGTTCTTGAGCACACTTTGGGTCCCAAGAATCTTCTTGCTGCAACGCAAGACAGCCTGACTTTCCAAGCCAGCCTATCACTGCCAGGGAAGGACCCTCGGTGGGCCCTCCCCTCTGCCTAGGGGTTCCTTCTGCTCAGTTACAATGTTCAAGAAGAGTAAGTGGGTCCATCTTTGTCACTTCTCTCCCCTCTTGCCAAGATCATATGCTCTGCCCTGTAACACTCTAGTTTGGTTGGGGGTTGGGAGTGGGTGAGTGCAGCTCCTTCCCTCAAAGCAGGCCTCAGATAGGAGCTGGCAGCAAATGTTCTTGTTGATTGAGACCTCACGCCCAGTTTTAGGAATGAATCTCTCACCCAGACCCTGGTGGGACCCCCAGCACTGCTCTAACCCTAGTGGACGGAGGAGCAGGACACTTGGGTTCTAGCCCCAGCTGTATCACTTACAAGTTACTTCATCTTAAGTCTCTGTTTCTTTCTGTAAGACAAAAGGATTAAACCAGGAAATCCCTAGACCCCACCTCCTGCTTTGATATTTTAACAGTACGTGTCCTCTGTACACTGACAGAATTCAGCCTCAACATGCTCTCTAGAAGAGGAATCATTTGTACCTGTCTGTGGATAGCAGGCCCAGGGTCACAAGGTGGGGTACAGAGAAGCCAGATGTGATTCTTGATCCATTTGGCTGGTCCACCCTGCTGAGCAGCGAGAGGGCTGCCTGCCATCTACAGCCACCCATGAGTCCCACCCAGACTGCCCTTTCAGCAGTTCTGGGCCGGGGCTTGGGGACAGTGGCGGTGACTGTCAGGAGGGAAGCCAAGGTCGGGCCCTGCCCTCCTGCAGTCCGTGCAGCTGGGAAGGCAGGATCCAATCAGGAACTCAGAGCTGTGGGGCCCACTAGAATCTACGGAGTATTCTGAGAAGAATTCAGCACGAGGAAAAACAAAAATTGGAGGGGAAATTATCTGCATCAAAAATACAGACAAGGGGCTTCCCCGGTGGCGCAGTGGTTGAGAGTCCGCCTGCCGATGCAGGGGACACGGGTTCGTGCCCGGTCCGGGAAGATCCCACATGCCGTGGAGCGGCTGGGCCCGTGAGCCATGGCCGCTGAGCCTGTGCGTCCGGAGCCTGTGCTCAGCAATGGGAGAGGCCACAGCAGTGAGAGGCCTGCGTACCGCAAAAAAAAAAAAAAAAAAAAATACAGACAAATGATTAAGAACTATATGAACACTGGGAGTTCCCTGGTGGCCTAGTGGTTAGGATTCCGGGCTTTCACTGCTGTGGCCAAGGGTTCAATCCCTGGTTGGGGAACTGAGGTCCCTCAAGGCGTGGCATGGCCAAAAAAGAAGAGAAATGAAAAAGAACTGTATGTATAGACAAAGCTCATACAAATTGCTAAAGGGGCAAAAAACAGTTTTAAAAAAAAAATATATAAAATGAAAAGAGCGTCTCCCTCCGATCTTGTCCTCCAATCCTTCACAGGCAACCGTTGTTACCAGCTTCTTCTAAGGCCCTCCAAAGACATTCCATGCTTAAGTCATCAAATACATTTGTGTATTCTTTTTTAAGTATAAATTAAAGCATAGTAACGTACTATTCTGCATTTTGAAAATTTTTTTCATATCACAGAAGAGCTGTACATCAGTACAGAAAGCTCTAATTTTTAAAATAAGCACATATTCTCTTTTATGGAACCCATCATGATTTAAGTGGTCATCTACTGATGGACATTTATATTGTTCTGGGGTTGGTTTTTTTTTTTCCATTTCAAGTAATGCTTAAGTACCCTTGTATATACTTTCTTGTGCACACATGGCCACTAATTCCGTAGGACATATTTCTAGAATTGCCGAAGCAAATTCATTCTTCGTTTTTAATTCTGAAGGGCACTGCCTAATTTCCTTGTAAGAAGTTGCACTAATTTACAACGAATGGGAATGCCTGTTTATGTTCTTATAGGACTGTCCAACCTGCACATCAGTCACCTCATATGAACCTTGCAACACTCTCAGAGGAGAAAGGGGAGCCATTACAATTACTACCGTTTTAGAAATAAGGAAACTGAGGCTCAGAGAAGTAACTGGGTCTCCGACAGAGCCTGAATTAGGTTTCTAGATCTCAGTCCAGAGGCCTAACTCGGGAATGGAGAAGGTGGTTCCAGGTCAGTCAACGCACTGGGCAGGGGAAGCCGGAGGGATGGTCAGGACAGGCCCTGCTCACGGGGTCCCAGTTTAACTCCCACCCGATATAGGAGCCTCTTAGGGGCCGGCCCGACTAGAACACTTGTGCGACGAGGAGCTCGGGTCCCTCGGGCAGCCGGTCCCTCCTGGGCCAGCTCCCACCTCCACAACGTTCTCCCTCCGTCGGGGCCGGCTCGACCCGGCCTGGGACGAGTCACGAGCCAGGGCGTCCGCTCAAGAGAAACTACCTTTCAGGCCCCTGCGGCCTCTCCTACGCCGGCAGCGCCCAAAAAGGGCCCAGGGCGGCCGGGTAACCCTGCGTCTCTGAACGGACCGCGACGCTGGAGCGCCATCTTGCGTCCGTTCCTCTGGCCACCAGATGACAGCCCGGAAACCACATTTCCCATTGTGCCTAGCGCGTCCGCGCAGGCGCAAAGAGCTTTTTTTTTCCGTTTCCAGGGCAACCTAGCCCTCCTCGGTCCAGGTGGCTAGACCCTGCGGAGGGTCGAGTCGTTGCTCCCCGTCAGGTGTCCCGGCGCCAGGACCGGGTCTACAGACTGTTGAGGGGGCAAAGTAGGAGCCTGAGGAGAGGAGGCCAGGCGACCCTGCCTCCCTCCGAGGCCAGCGCTTCCGAATTCTGCTCGGCGTCCGGGCGTTCGCGCCCTCCTGGGGCCTCGGCCTTCTGAGGCGAAGGGGCCAGGGGAGGCCCGGGTTAGCGAGGCCATGTCCGGCTCTGGCCTGCGCGGCCCCGCTCGTTCCACGTCAGCGCTTTGTCACTCCCGGCCGAGGGCCTGCGCGCCGCCGACAAGTACTCCCGAGGCGCTGGCCGGTGAGTTGATGGTTGGCGCCCCAGGTGGAGGTGCTGGTAGCGCCGGGCAGGATAACGAGCGCTCCCAGGGTTGGATACGGCTCTGCCCGTGGTGGACCCGGGACCTGCGCTCAGCGCTCTGGGCTTCACTTCCTCCTCTGTAAAATGGAGTTTGGACTGGTACTCTTGTGCACCTTGCGATTCCGTTGCAGAAAAGCCCCTGGCTCTGTGTGACCTAAGGGACATGTCCCTTTATCTCTCTGAGCCCACGTTTCCTGTCTGTAAAGTAAGGCGGTTGAAGCAGATGATCCCTAAGGTCTCTTCTAGGGGATATGGGGTCGTTGTCCCTCATTGCACACCAAGTGCAAAAAGAAAAAAAGGGAACTGGATGGTTTGAGCAAGAATCTCAGCTCAAGATCTAGAGTCAGAGACACTTGGGTATGTGACTTTGGGCAAAGTGATTACATCTCTTGAGCCTCAGTTTCCTCATTTGCAAAGCTGGGGGTAATGATAGAACCACCTCAGGTTTTTGATGGTTAAATGGAGTAAGTTTTTAGCCTGCCCGTAATAAGCGCTATCCCAGTCCCAGCCATCAGTTCTGATATTTTCAAAAACATCCCTTAGCCACTGTGAGAACTTTTCTTAACTTTTGGAGTCTCGTCCTCTATTTAATTTATTTATTTAGGCTGCACCATGTCTTAGTTGTGGCATGCAGCATCTTTAGTTGTGGCATGCGGACTTCTTAGTTGTGACATGCAGGCAGGATCTAGTTCCCCGACCAGGGATAGAACCGGGGCCCCCTGCATTGGGAGCGCGGAGTCTTACCCACTGGACCACCAGGGAAGTCCCCACTTCCTCTGTTGATGGGCAAATCTGTCCTCCTAGGAAGGATGGTTTTATAGGCTGATTCTGATGGGGAAACCTGAGCCTGCTTACCCAAGGCTGGGTGCTCATGGCCAGGGTATCTCTTCCGTTCAGCTGTAGTCTGGGTTATATCACTACCACACAGCATTAGGAAGAGTGAAAAGCTGGACACCACGTAGTGCAGAAGATACTTTCCCTTGCATAAGATACACACAGGATGTGAGCACTTACATGTTATAGTGCAGAAACAGCTGACTATTGAATTATAATATTTACATAATATACCATTTACATAAGACTGGATATGTATACAGTTATAAGGGATACATAAGAATCCTATGTTACCTACATTGAGTTCAAGCTTTGTATTAATTGGGAAAATTCTAATAAGGAGTTTTTAATTAGTGATGAAAATGTATTATTTTTAAATCTGAGAACTCCCAATAGCTTCACAAACAAGACTTCACTCATCCAACCGGCATCTTTATGTGGAAGCCGTATTCCATGAGTATTATTTGAGCACCTGTTATGCATGTGGTATTTTGCGGGGGGGGGAGACTCCCAAGGATACAAAGATGTGTAAGATGATATTTGCCCTCAAGAAACATGGAGTCTAGTAGAGAAGATCAACTATGCATACAAAACACATATAAGTAGAAAGTGACATGTCTTGAGAGAGGTGCAGGTAACTGTGCTGTGAACATTCAGAGGCAGGAGACACCACTGCGAAGTGGCTATATGATGAGAGCCAAGGAGCAGACAGCATTTGTGCTGGGCTGTGAAGGATGTGGAGAATGTGGATATGCTAAGAAGTAGGGAAAAGATATTCTGGGCACCCTCCCCACAGCCCTGAGACATGAGGGAGAAATGTCTGTAGATACTGAGCTCTTAGAAGACAGGGACTGGATTTTGGTCAGTGCTTTTATTCCCAGCTTGGCACATGGATGGCACACAGTAAGTAATAGTGAATGAACGGGAGCTGTGAGTTTCCTGCAGAGGGGAAGCGAGATGTGGTCTCTCTATTACCCTGAGGCCCTTTTATTAGGCTCACATGCTTCTTACAACCACTTTTCCAGGGGAAGAATGTGAAGAGGCAGATGGTTATGGGGCAAGGGCCATATCGTTGGCATGTTTGGTGCAGGACCAGCCAACTGGGAGCAGAGTGAACAGGGTCTCGTGAATGGGTAGAAGGGTTTTGTGAGTCTCCTTGTCTGGAACTGAGCTGAACAGCTGCAGGGGGAGGAAAGTACAGCACAGGAGCATGAAGCAATCTTGAGGACCGATGATGGACACTCTTCTGGCTGTTGTGGCATTTGTGTCTGTTCTTGGCTCTTCTTTTTCAATGGCCCACTCTTCCCCCGAGACATTTCTCTCCCAGCTGTGACCCACCTGGGAGTGGGAAACTGTGTGCACCACAGCAACAGACTGCCGAGGCCTGCAGCTGCTGCAAGGGAATGAAGCTGGCTCGCAGCACCATCCTCAGGCTGACTTCGAGGCCCTGCCCTTCCACAGGCCTGCCTAGGGCTGAACTTGTGCCAGGAGCTAGCGCTGAAGCAGACCACTCAGAGCAGTTGTCCCATGACCTGGGGAGTGTTAGGAGCTGGGACGGAGCTGTTACTTGAGGAAGGCAGAGCAGAGAAGATTGAAGGGAGAGTGGCTTGAGGACAGAGCAAAGCGTCCCAAGTCCTGTTTAGACATCCTCTGGGACCCTCTGTTGCTCACAGAGGGTGCAGTCATCCTCAGAACAAGGAAGCTGGGGAGAGGTTAAGTGAGTACAACAAAGGAAGGAATGGGACACAACTGACTGTCTATTTTGTCCCTAGATGTGGGATGGTGCAGGACTTCTGGGGGCCACAATTGCTCCTTTTCCTGGAGATGTGACCCAAGGTGAGCTGTTACACCCTCTTCCTGGCAGCCTGTGCTCCCACCCCGGAATCCTGCGCTTCTTCTCTGTCCTGCCTCTCCAGTTTGCTTCTACTCCACTGGCTGCAGGTAAGTGCCTGCTGGGTGTGTCAGGACTCCTGTGTAGCGAAGTGCCCCGGGAAGCCTTAATTACTCCAGACCTGGTGCAGCTCAGGGCCTGTGGGGGAGGCCTACATCAGCCTACTTCAGGGGCGTGGTGATCCATTGCAATTTACAACAGCTGGAAAGTCTTATGTTGCGACTTGAACTTTCCCTTCTGAGAGATATGAATTTTTAGGTTTAGGTCAAAGAGCCAGTGGTGGCACTTAGACCAGTAATCTTTCCACTGCCTTGGCTGTCACTAAAGGTGCACCATCTGCCTCCCAGTAAGGCTAACCTGCAGTTAAACCAGGACTTTCCTTCCTTCCCATTTCAGCCAGATTTCCCTGCCCATTTCCCTCAGTTTTCCAGCCCAGTTTTTCTGTCGCTGGACATATTTGACCAGAGCCTCTCACTCTCACGCCCTTGCTAGTCACTGACTTGTTTCCATGGCAGCAGGTCACACCAGAGCTGATACTTCTCCCCTTCCTCTGCCAGGTTTGCTCATTCCCAGGCAGACGCCCTGGAGAGCTGGCACACTTTAGGGGATTCTGTATCTGGGCTTGAGGACCAAGAATACAAAAGCTGTTTTCCCAGTGGGTAGGGAGGCAAGTTGGCAAAGGCTGCCCAGTGGGATTCCCTGGCCTGGGTCATGACACCACCCCCCAGTCCCCGGCACCCCTGATGGCAGATCAGTGAGCCTGGGAGGTAGAGCTGCGGAGGCAGGTGTGGCAGGGAGGGTCACCCAGAGCAAGCCCAGGCTAGCGCAAGACCCCACGTGCCAGCCTGACTCAGGCCGGACATAACCGTGGTGGCAGACGACAGGTTGGGTGAAGGAAGCTGCCCCTCCCTGGAGGCTGGGGCAAGGAGAAGGAGCTGATTATATGCACCCCATGTAATTGATCTTCATGCGGCCTGGGAAGGCGTGGAGCTGGGCAGCTGTGCCCAGGACAGCAGCCACCTGCCTCTGTGGGCCACGCTCTGCTGTGCAGCTCACCTCTTGGTTTGGTGGACTGACTCCAAGGCCTCTGACTTTCTCCACAGCTTCCACCCTCACTGGTGGCTCAGCTAGATGCCTCCTCCAGCCCTGTCCCCAGTCTGATTGTCTCCATGTCCTAAATGTTCCCGTGCTAGGCTGAGCTCTGCCTCATCAGAATGTCCACACTCCTGCGGACCTCGAGCTTTTATTTTCTACACAGAAATGGGAAACTGGGAGAGGAGGGCTGAGTGCCATGGGGATAGAGTAAGTGGTTTAGGGGCAACAAATGGAATTATCTGAGGATTGGTGGGATGACTGAGCTGGTAAGCAGAGACCCCCCTGCACCAACCCCAGTACTGCTGGGTGTCCTGTATGGCAGGTGGGGCTGGATGGAGCAAGGCCTACTGGGTCTCCCTGCAGCCAGATATGCCGCAGGCGGTCCCTGCTGCCCCCAGCACCACCCTGTGCTGGCCTCTCCCTCAGCCCCGCTCTGTCATCTCTTCCATCTCTCCCTCCACCCCTGGCCCACCCACACCTGAACTGCTTAGAAGTGCCGGTCTTGGCCTGCATGCTGCAGGACTGGTGCAGATACTTGATTCCTCTCCTCTTACTGAGGAAAAAGGACTCTGAAAAGAGGGGAAGTTAGGGCAAGAAGACCGAACTACATGAGGGCTAAGATGCTGGGGATCTTCAGGGGAGATGCTGAAGAGACACTGCCAGAGAAGGACTCAGGGTACCAGTCAGCCCTAAGGGCCTGCTGGTCCCGGGCATGGGTTGTGGGGCCAGGTGAGGTGGGTCCAGTGGAGAATTCTGGTTCTGATTGGACCCTGTCTGACAGCCTGAGGGCCTGTGAAGGATCCATTTGACAGGAAGGCAGGGATAAAACCAAACCTACTCCTTTTTCTTATAGTTCATGTCTTTGAGCCTTGAGCTGCAAACTAGCCTCTCCTGCTGACTTTCCAATTTCCTGTGTTCTCCGACACCCGGGTGTAAACCTCAGGGTGATAACCCGCACTTTCCACGTTTACTCAGTTATCAGATTCTGAAGGTCCTTCATAAAACAGTTGCCTTTTATTCCCACTTCCTCCACCTAGCCCAAGTCCCTGCTCCCATGCCTAGACTACTGTAATAGCCTCCTAGCTGTGATGCCCTTTGGTCTGTCCAGGGCATCATGACTAGATTAATCCTGCAAAAGAATTGTTACCACCATGTTTATTGCCTTCCGTGGTGCTCTCTGTTGCTAGCCAGGAACAGTACAGCCTCTCTGTTCTTTAGCTCAGGACCTTTCCCAGTTTGGCACACAGCCTACCTACCTTTCTGGCTTTATCTCCCAGAACGTCCTAGCATGCACCTTTGACTCAAATCAAACTAGATTACTCAGTGTTTCTTGAAAGCACTTTTTCTTCCTCTTAACCTTTGCTCCTGCTTTTCTCTCTATCTGGAAGGGTCCTCTCTCACATTCATTTACTCATTTTAAAATATTTATTGAGCACCTTCTTTGTATTTTGAACATCTTCAGACTTACAGAAAAGTTGAAAGAGTAGTACAATGAACATGTATCTAGATTCACCAGTTGTTAACCTTTTGCCACATTTCTTTCTCTTTTTCCCTAGATCCACTAAAAATAAGTTGCAGGCATTAAGACCCTTCACCCCTAAATATTTTGGCCCATATCTCCTAAAAATGAGGACATTTTCTCACGTAACCACAATATCCTTTTTAAAAATTTGTGGTAAAATATACATAACGTGAAATTTACTATTTTAACCATTTTAAGTATACAGTTGCGTTGCATAGAGCTGATTCACTTTGTTATACAGCAGAAACTTAACACAACATTGTAAAGCAATTATACTCCGATAAAGATGTTAAAAAAAAAAACATGTACACAACTGTGGCATTAAGTACATTCACAGTGTTATGCAACCATCACCACTATCCACTTCCAGAACTTTTTCATCATCCTGAAAAGAAACTGTACCCAGTAAATATCCCATCCTCCCCTGGTAACCTCTGTTCTACTTTCTGTCTCTATGAAGTTGCCTGTTCTAGGTAGTTCATGTAAGTGGAATCATGCAATATTTGTCCTTTTGTGTCTGGCTTATTTCATTTAGCATAATGTCTTCAAGGTTCACCCATGTTGTAGCATTGTCAGAATTTCATTCCTTTTAAAGGTTGAATAATATTCTGTTGTATGTATATATCACATTTTGTTTAGCTACTCATCTGTTGATGGACACTTGGGTTGTTTCCACCTTTTGGCTGTTGTGAACAATGCTTCTAGGAGCACGGGTGTGCAAGTATCTGTTTGAGTCCCTGCTTTCAATTCTTTCAGGTATATACCTAGAAGTGGAATTGCTTGGTCATATGCTAAGTCTATGTTTAACTTTATGAGGAACTGGCAAACTATTTTCCATGGCGACCAAGAAATTTCACAGTGCAGTATTATCATCTAGACTAATTAGACCATAATTACATTTCTCTACATATCCCTAAAATCTAGACTAGTCCTCTTGCCTTTTTGTTTTTCATGACATTGATACTTTTGAAGAATCCAAGCTAGTTTTCTGGTAAAATATCTCAGTTGGAATTTCTTTGAATGTTTCCTCACAATTAGATTCAGGTTAAACCTTTTTGCAAGAATACTACATAAGGGACACGCTCTCTCTTGCGTTGTTTCAATCATTTAATATTGCTTTATCTCATTAGTGTTGATGCTGAACCACTAAGACACCTTACATATAGGGGTACAATGATAGGAAGAAAAGGGGGATAGAAGATAATGGAATCACACCTTTAAATTGCTGACAAAGGGAGAGTTTCAGTCCAGAATTCTATAGCCAATGAAAATATCCTTCAAAATGAAAGAGAAATAAAGACTTTTTCAGAAAAATGAAAGATAAGAGAATTTATTGCCAGCAGACTTGCACTGTGAGAAATGCTAAATGAAGTTATTTAGGCTGAAAGGAAATTTGGAAACTTGGATCTATAGGAAGGAAGAGCCACAGAATTGATAATTCTGGGTAATTATAAAAGCATGGCTTTTTTCTTCTCTTAATTTCCATAAAAGACAAATGACTGTTTACAGCGAAAGTAATATAATTGTAAGATGCAGTTTATGACATACGTAGGAATAAAATATATGATAATAGTACAAAATATGGGAGAGTAGATTATATTATAGTTTTTTCTTTTGTGAAATGTGGAGTTCAATTACACTGTGAGAAATTAGTGATACATATTTATAATTTCTAGAGCATTAAAAATAATAAAAAGATATAGCTAAAATGCAAAGAGATGAAACAAAGTATAATATTAATTATATTAAATATTGAATTATAATGTGTGACAATTATATCTATATTAATAATTAATACTATTACATTTATAATATTAATATAAATATTTTCAGTTCCTCAAAAGAAGTCAGGAAAAGAACTGAGGAACAAAAGAACATATAGGGCAGACCTTCCCTGGTGGCACAGTGGTTAAGAATCCGCCTGCCAATGCAGGGCACATGGATTCGATCCCTGGTCTGGGAAGATCCCACATGCCGTGGAGCAACTAAGCCCGTGCTCCACAACTACTGAGCCTATGCTCTACAGCCCACGAGCCACAACTACTGAGCCCGCGTGCCACAACTACTGAAGCCCACGCGCCTAGAGCCTGTGCTCCGCAACGAGAGAAGCCACTGCAATGAGAAGCCCGCGCACCGCAACAAAGAGTAGCCCCCACTCGCGGCAACTAGAGAAAGCCCGCGTGCAGCAACAAAGAACCAATGCAGCCAAAAGTAAATAAATAAATTAATTTAAAAAATATAATAATAAAGAACATATGGGGCAAATAGAAAACAAATAGCAAGATGATAGACTTTGTTATGGGTTGAATTGTGTCCCCCACCAAAGCATATATTGAAATCCTGCACCTCTGAATGTGACTTATTTGGAGACAGGTCTTGTTTTTTTTGTCTTTAAAAATTTATTTTATTTTATTTTTTTGGAGATAGAATCTTTGTTGTTGTTTTTTTTTTTTAGCTTCATTAAAGATAAGCTCCTTTATTTCATACAGATATACAGATACATATACATATAGATAGATATATAATCTTTTTTCTGATTTTATTTTCTTTTTATTGAAGTATAGTTGATTTACAATGTTGTGCCAATCTCTGCTGTTATAACAATTTTTTAAATACTAATTACATCTTTATTTTAATAAACGCTGTCCTTGGTTATTATATCCTACTTTTTCCAAGGAGATAGAGTCTTTACAGAAGTATTATGTTAAAATGAGGTCATTAGGGTAGACCCTAATCCAATATAACTGGTGTCCTTATAAGAAGAGGAAATTGGGACACAGACGTGTACAGAGAGAAAATGATGTGAAGGCACAGGGAGAAGATGGTTGTCTGCAAGCCAAAGATTGAGGCCTGGAATAGATCCTTTCCTCATAGCCCTCAGAAGGAACCAACCCTGCCAACACCATAATCTCAGACTTCTTCCTTCCAGAACTATGAGTAAATAAATTTCTGTTGTTTAAGCCACCCAGTCCATGGTACTTTGTTATGGCAGCCCTTGTAAACTAACACAGACTTAAACCCAACTGTATTAATAATTCCATTAAATAGAAATGCTCCAATTAAAAAACAGAGCTGGTCAGAATAAAAAGTCAAAACCCAACTGTAGTTGACCCTTGGACAATGCAGGGGTAAGGGGCACCAACCTTCCCTGCAGTGGAAAATGTGAGTATAACTTTACAGCTGGCCCTCCCTATCCACAGTTCTGCATCAACGGATTCAACCAACTGATGATCGTTTAGTACTGTAGTACATATTTATTGAAAAAAAAATCCGTGTATAAATGGACCTGCAGTTCAAACCTGTGTTGTTCAACCTGTATATATCTAAAAGAGGTATAATTTTAACATATAGACACAATGTAAAAGGATGAAAAAAGATATTCTATGCACATAGAAAGCTGGTATGGCTATATTAATATTGGACAAAGAAATGTCACGACAAGGAGAATTAGCAGAGAAAAAGAGAGACATTTCATAATCAAAAAAGGGTCGATTGAGGAAGGAAGATATAATCCTAAATGTATATGCACCCAATAACAGAGCTACAGAAAATGAAATAAAAGCTGACAGAACTGACAAACCTCTTAGATAGCCTCATCCACCAGAGGGCAGACAGCAGAAGCAAGAAGAACTACAATTCTGCAGCCTGTGGAAGGAAAACCACATTCACAGAAAGACAGACAAAATGAAAAGGCAGAGGACTTTGTACCAGATGAAGGAACAAGATAAAACCCCAGAAAAACAACTAAATGAAGTAGAGATAGGCAACCTTCCAGAAAAAGAATTCAGAATAATGATAGTGAAGATGATCCAGGACCTCGGAAAAAGAATGGAGGCAAAGATCGAGAAGATGCAAGAAATGTTTAACAAAGACCTAGAAGAATTAAAGAACAAACACCTGAAGAATCAAAGAACAAACGAACAGAGATGAACAATACAATAACTGAGATGAAATGAAAAATACACTAGAAGGAATCAATAGCAGAATAACTGAGGCAGAAGAATGGATAAGTGACCTGGAAGACAGAATGGTGGAATTCACTGCTGTGGAACAGAATAAAGAAAAAAGAATGAAAAGAATGAAGACAGCCTAAGAGACCTCTGGGACAACATTAAATGCAACAACATTCACATTATAGGGGTCCCAGAAGGAGAAGAGAGACAGAAAGCACCCGAGAAAATATTTGAAGAGATTATAGTCGAGAATTTCCCGAACGTGGGAAAGGAAATAGCCACCCAAGTCCAAGAAGAGCAGAGAGTCCCAGGCAGGATAAACCCAAGGAGAAACATGCCAAGACACATAGTAATCAAACTGACAAAAATTAAAGACAAAGAAAAATTATTGAAAGCAACAAGGGAAAAATGACAAATAACATACAAGGGAACTCCCATAAGGTTAACAGCTGATTTCTCAGCAGAAACTCTACAAGCCAGAAGGGAGTGGCATGATATAATTAAAGTGATGAAAGGGAAGAAACTACAACCAAGATTACTCTACCCGGCAAGGATCTCATTCAGATTCGATGGAGAAATCAAAAGCTTTACAGACAATCAGGGCTTCCCTGGTGGTGCAGTGGTTGAGAGTCCACCTGCCGATGCAGGGGACATGGGTTCGTGCCCTCGTCCGGGAGTATCCCACATGCTGCAGAGTGTCTGGGCCCACGAACCATGGCCGCTGAGCCTGCGTGTCCGGAGCCTGTGCTCCACAATGAGAGAGAGGCCACAACAGTGAGAGGCCCGCGTACCGCAAAAAAAAAAAAAAAAAAAAAAAAAAGAAGAAGAAAAAGACCTACAAAAACAAACCCATAACAATTAAGATAAAGGTAATAGGAACATATATATCGATAATTTCCTTAAACGTGAATGGATTAAATACTCCAACCAAAAGACACAGTCTCGCTGAATGGATACAAAAACAAGACCCATGTATATGCTGTCTACCAGAGACCCACTTCAGACCTAGGGACACATACAGACTGAAAGTGAGGGGATGGAAAAAGATATTCTGTGCAAAAGGTAATCAAAAGAAAACTGGAGTAACAATACTCATATCAGATAAAATAGACTTTAAAATAAAGAATGTTACAAGAGACAAGGAAGGACACTACATAATAAACAAGGGATCAATCCAAGAAGAAGATATAACATTATAAATATATATGCACCCAACATAGGAACACCTCAATACATAAGGCAACTGCTAACAGCTATAAAAGAGGAAATCGACAGTAACACAATAATACTGGGGGACTTCAACACCTCACTTACACCAATGGACAGATCATCCAGGCAGAAAATTAATAAGGAAACACAAGCTTTAAATGACACAATAGACCAGATAGATTTAATTGCTATTTATAAGACATTCCATCCAAAAACAGAAGATTACACTTTCTTCTCAAGTGCACACAGAACATTCTCCAGGATAGATCACATCCTGGGTCACAAATCAAGCCTCAGTAAATTTAAGAAAATTGAAATCATATCAAGCATCTTTTCCAACCACAACACCATGAGATTAGAAATCAATTACAGGGAAAAAAAACGTAAAAAACATAAACACATGGAGGCTAAACAATACGTTACTAAATAACCAAGAGATCACTGAAGAAATCAAAGAGGAAATCAGAAAATACCTAGAGACAAATGACAACAAAAACATGATGATCCAAAACCTATGGGATGCAGCAAAAGCTGTTCTAAGAGGGAAGTTTATAGCAATACAAGCCTACCTCAAGAAACAAGAAAAATCTCAAATAAACAATCTAACATTACACCTAAAGGAACTAGAGAAAGAAGAACAAAAAAACCCCCAAAGTTAGTAGAAGGAAAGAAATCATAAAGATCAGAGCAGAAATAAATGAAATAGAAACAAAGAAAACAATAGCAAAGATCAATGAAACTAAAAGATGGTTCTTTGAGAAGATAAACAAAATTGATAAACCTTTAGCCAGACTCATCAAGAAGAAGAGGGAGAGGGCTCAAATCAATAAAATTAGAAATGGAAAAGGAGAAGTTACAATGGACACCACAGAAATACAAAGCATCCTAAGAGACTACTACAAGCAACTCTATGCCAATAAAATGGACAACCTGGAAGAAATGGACAAATTCTTAGAAAGGTATAACCTTCCAAGACTGAACCAGGAAGAAATAGAAAATATGAACAGACCAATCACAAGTAATGAAATTGAAACTGTGATTAAAAATCTTCCAACAAACAAAAGTCCAGGACCAGATGGCTTCACAGGTGAATTCTATCAAACATTTAGAGAAGAGCTAACACCCATCCTTCTCAAACTCTTCCAAAAAATTGCAGAGGAAGGAACACTCCAAACTCATTCTATGAAGCCACCATCACCCTGATACCAAAACAAGACAAAGGTAGTACAAAAAAAGAAAATTACAGACCAATATCACTGATGAATATAGATGCACAAATCCTCAACAAAATACTAGCAAACAGAATCCAAAAACACATTAAAAGGATCATACACCACAATCAAGTGGGATTTATCCCAGGGATGCAAGGATTCTTCAATATATGCAAATCAATCAGTGTGATACACCATATTAACAAATTGAAGAATAAAAACGATACCATCATCTCCATAGATGCAGAGAAAGCTTTTGACAAAATTCAACACCCATTTATGATAAAAATCTCTCCAGAGAGTGAGCATAGAGGGAACTTACCTCAACATAATAAAGGCCATATGTGACAAACCCACAGCAAACATCATTCTCAATGGTGAAAAACTGAAAGCATTTCCTCTAAGATCAGGAATAGGGCAAGGATGTCCACTCTCGCCACTATTATTCAACTTGGTTTTGGAAGTCCTAGCCACGGCAATCAGAAAAGAAAAAGAAATAAAAGGAATACAAATTGCAAAAGAAGAAGTAAAACTGTCACCGTTTGCAGATGACATGATACTATACCTAGAGAATCCTAAAGATGCCACCAGAAAAACTACTAGAACTAATCAATGAATCTGGTAAAGTTGCAGGATACAAAATTAATGCATAGAAATCTCTATCATTCCCTATATACTAACAACGAAAGATCGGAAAGAGAAATTAAGGAAACAATCCCATTCACCCTTGCAACAAAAAGAATAAAATACCTAGGAATAAACCTACCTAAGGAGGCAAAAGACCTGTACTCAGAAAACTATAAGACACTGATGAAAGAAATCAAAGATGACACAAACAGATGGAGAGATATACCATGTTCTTGGATTGGAAGAATCAATATTGTGAAAATGACTATACTACCCAAAGCAATCTACAGATTCAGTGCAACCCCTATCAAATTACCAGTGGCATTTTTTACAGAACTAGAACAAAAAATCTTAAAATTTGTATGGAGACACAAAAGACCCCGAATAGCCAAAGCAGTCTTGAGGGAAAAAAAAGGAGCTGAAGGAATCAGACTCCCTGACTTCAGACTATACTACGAAGTACAGTAATCAAGACAATATGGTACTGGCACAAAAACAGAAATATAGATCAATGGAACAGGATAGAAAGCCCAGAGATAAACCCATGCACCTATGGTCAACTAATCTATGACAAAGGAGGCAAGGGTATACAATGGAGAAAAGACAGTCTCTTCAATAAGTGGTGCTGGGAAAACTGGGCAGCTACATGTAAAAGAATGAAATTAGAACACTCCCTGACATCATACACAAAAATAAACTCAAAATGGATTAGAGACCTAAATGTAAAACCAGACACTATAAAACACTTAGAGGAAAACATAGGAAGAACACTCCTTGACATAAATCACAGCAAGATCTTTTTAGATCCACCTCCTAGAGAAAAGGAAATAAAAACAAAAATAAACAAATGGGACCTAATGAAACTTCAAAGCGTTTGCAAAGCAAAGGAAACCACAAACAAGACGAAAAGACAACGGTCAGAATGGGAGAAAATATTTGCAAACGGATCAACGGATAAAGAATTAATCTCCAAAATATATAAACAGCTCATGCAGCTCAATATTAAAAAAATAAACAATCCAATCAAAAAATGGGCAGAAGGGCTTTCCGGGTGGTGCAGTGGTTAGGAATCCACCTGCCAATGCAGGGGACACGGGTTCAAGCCCTGGTCCAGGAAGATCCCTCATGCCGTGGAGTAACTAAGCCCGTGCGCCACAACTACCAAGCCTGCATGCCACAACTACTGAAGCCTGCGTGCCTAGAGCCCGTGCTCCACAACAAGAGAAGCCACCGCAATGAGAAGCCTGTGCACCGCAACAAAGAGTAGCCCCCGCTCACCACAACTAGAGAAAGCCCTCACACAGCAACAAAGACCCAACGCAGCCAAAAATAATAAATAAATAAATAAATTTACTAAAAAAAAAAAAAATGGGCAGAAGACCTAAATAGACATTTCTCCAAAGAAGACATACAGATGGCCAAGAAGCACATGAAAAGCTGCTCAACATCATTAATTATTAGAGAAATGCAAATCAAAACTACAATGAGGTATCACCTCACACAGATTAGAATGGACATCATCAGAAAATCTACAAACAACAAATGCTGGAGAGGGTGTGGAGAAAAGGGAACCCTCTTGCATTGTTGGTGGGAATGTAAATTGATACAGCCACTATGGAGAACAGTATGGAGGTTCCTTAAAAAACTAAAAATAGAATTACCATATGACCCAGCAATCCCACTACTGGGCATATACCCAAAGAAAACCATAATTCAAAAAGACACATGCACCCCAATGTTCATTGCAGCACTGTTTACAATAGCCAGGTCATGGAAGCAACCTAAATGCCCATCGACAGATGAATGGATAAAGAAGATGTGGTACATACATACAATGGAGTATTACTCAGCCATAAAAAGGAATGAAATTGGGTCATTTGTAGAGACGTGGGTAGATCTAGAGACTGTCATACAGAGTGAGGTAAGTCAGAAAGAGAAAAACAAATATCGTATATTAACGCATATATGTGGAACCTAGAAAATGGTACAGATGAACCGGTTTGCAGGGCAGAAATAGAGACACAGATGTAGAGAACAAACGTATGGACACCAAGGGGGGAAAGCGGCAGGGGGTGGGGGATGGTGGGATGAATTTGGAGATTGGGATTGACATGTATACACTGATGTGTATAAAATGGATGACTAATAAGAACCTGCTGTATAAAAAATAAATAAAATACAATAAAAAGCTGACAGAACTAAAGGGAAAAAACAGACAAATGCACACTTACAGTCAGAGATTTGAAAACTCCTCTACTGATAATTGGTAGAATATCTAGGCAAAAAAGCGATAAGATTTAGAAAATCAGAAGAATACAATCAACCAACTTGATATAATTGACATTAAAAAACTCCACCCCATAATTGCAGAACTTTTTTTTTTCAAGTACACATGTAATATTCACTAAGCTAGATTATATCCTGGGCCATAAGGTAAATCTCAATAAATTTCAAAAGATTAAAATCTCATAGAATATGCTCTCTAATCACCATGGAATTAAATTAGAAAAAATATATATCTGGAAAATCCACAGATGGTTAGAAATTAAAGAATGTATTTCTATATAACTAATGAGTCAAAGAAGAAAACAAATGAAATTAGAAAATATATTTTAAGCTGAACAACAATGAAAGCACAGAATATCAAAATTTGTGTAGTGCAGCTAAAGAAGTACTTAGAGAGGGACTTCCCTGGTGGCACAGAGGTTAAGAATCTGCCTGCCGGGCTTCCCTGGTGGCGCAGTGGTTGAGGGTCTGCCTGCCGATGCAGGGGACATGGGTTCGTGCCCCGGTCTGGGAAGATCACACATGCCGCGGAGCGGCTGGGCCCGTGAGCCATGGTCGCTGAGCCTGTGCGTCCGGAGCCTGTGCTCTGCAACGGAAGAGGCCACAACAGTGAGAGGCCCGCATACCGCAAAAAAAAAAAAAAAAAAAAAGAATCCACCTGCCAATGCAGGGGACACGGGTTCGAGCCCTGGTCTGGGAAGATCCCACATGCCATGGAGCAGCTAAGCCCGTGCGCCACAACTACTTAGCCTGTGCTCTAGAGCCCCTGTGCCACAACTACTGAAGCCCGCGTGCCTAGAGCCCATGCTCTGCAACAAGAGAAGACAACGCAATGAGAAGCCCGCACACTGCAACGAAGAGTAGCCCCTGCTCTCCGCAGCTAGAGAAAGCCCGCGCACAGCAACAAAGACCCAACACAGCCAAAAATAAATAAATAAAAATTTTAAAAAGTACTTAGAGGAAAATATAACTTTAAATGCCTATATCAGAAAAAAAAGACAAAGGTTTAAAATCAATATTCTACATTTCTACCTTAAGAAGCCAGAAAAAGGGACTTCCCTGGTGGTACAGTGGTTAAGAATCCACCTACTAAAGCAGGGGACATGGGTTCGAGCCCTGGTCCAGGAAGTTCCCACATGCTGTGGAGCAACTAAGCCAGTGCGCCACAACTACTGAGCCTGCGCTCTACAGCCTGCGAGCCACAACTACTGAGCCTGCGAGCCACAACTACTGAAGTCTGCGCGCCTAGAGCCCGTGCTCCACAACAAGAGCAGCCACTGCAATGAGAAGCCCGCACACTGCAATGAAGAGTAGCCCCTGCTTGCCACAACTAGAGAAAGTTCGCATGCAGCAACGAAGACCCAATGCAGCCAAAATAGGTATATTTTTTTTAAAAAGCGCCAGAAAAAGTTTGGTGGTGTCTCAAAAAGTTAAACAGAATTACCATATGATCCATCAATCCTACTCCTAAATATATACCCCACATATGTTCATATAAAAAGTTGTACATGGATGTTCATAGCAACGTTAGTCATATAGCCAGAAAGTAGAAACAACTCAAATGTCCACCAACTAATGAATGGATAAACAAGATATGATATATCCACACAATGGAATACTATTCAGCCATAAAAAGGAATGAAGTAATTACAGCATGTATGATTCTTGAAAACCTTATGCTAAATGAAAGAAGCCAGACACAAAAGTCCACATATTGTGTGATTCCATTTACATGAAATATTCAGAATAGGCAAATCCATGGAGACAGAAAGTAGACTAGTGGTTGGTGGGGAGAACTGGGACTGACTGATAATAGGGTAATGGGAAAGTTCTGGAATTAGATGGTGGCAGTGATTGCACAACATAGTGAATATACTAAAAACCATTGAATTGTACACTTTTAAGTGGTGGATTTTATGTTATGTGAATACTATCTCAAAAATAAATTAGTAAAAGACCAAGTTAAACCCAAAGGAAGGAAGAGATAGTGAAGAGCAGAAATTAATGCTCTTCACTAATGCTTTTGTATAGAAAATATACAAAGAACAGAGAAAGTTAGCAAAGCCAAAAGTTGGTTCTTTGAAAATATTAATAAATTGATAAACCCCTAGTAAGACTGATTAAGGAAAAGAAGAAGGAAGATACAAATTACCAATTATCAGGGGCAAAAGGGTGAAAATTAATTCAAAATAGATCTTAGACCTAAAGTAAAAACTAAAACAATAAAACATCTAGAAAAAAGCATAGGAGAAGATATTTATTACTTTGGGGTAAGTAAATATTTCTTAGGATATAAAAAGCACTAATCATAAAAGAAAAAATTGATAAATCAAATTTCATCAAATTAAAAACTTTGGTTCAAAAAAAAAAAAAAACTTTGGTTCTTCAAACAACGCTATTAAGAAAATGAAAAAGCAAGCTACAAACTGGGAGAAAATATTCACAATACATATATTTAACAAAAGTCATGTATCCAGAATATATAAACAACTTTTACCACTCAATAATAAGAAGCCAAATAACCTGATGTTAAAATGGACAAAATATTTGAAAAGACACTTCACCAAAGGAAATATACAAATGGCAAATAAATCCATGAAAGATGCTCAACATTAGGAAAATGCAAATTAAAACCACAATGGATGGCTAGTGGGAAGCTGCTGCATAGCACCAGGGAGATCAGCTCGGTGCTTTGTGATGACCTAGAGGGATGGGATTGGGAGGGTGGGAGGGAGGCTCAAGAGAGAGGGGATATAGGGATATATGTATACATATAGCTGATTCACTTTGTTGTACAGCAGAAACTAACACAATATTGTAAAGCATTTATACTCCAATAAAGATGTGGAAAAAAAACCCCACAATGACGTACCACTTTACACTCATTAAACGGTTAGAATTCAAAAGACTAACAATAACAAGTGCTGGTAGGATATGGGGCAACAAAAACTTTCATGCATTTCTCATGGGAATGTAAAAGGGTAGAACCACTTTGATGATAGCATAGTTGTCACTCCTCAATAAAATGATCTTTAAATAATCAAAAAAAAGAAAAAGTAGAACCACTTTGGAAAACAGATTAGCAGTTTCTTGTAAAATTGAATGTATATTATGTTACACCTTCCAGCAATTCGACTCCCTGGCATCTACACAAGAGAAATGAAACTAAATGCCTACACAAAGACTTGTACCTAAATATTCATAGCAGCTTGATTCATTAGAGTCCAAAACTAGAAATAACCCAGATGTTCATCCATTGATAAATGGATAACTACATTTTAGTATATTCATACAATGGAATATTACTCAGCAACAAAGATGAGTGAAGTGCTGATATACAACATGAATGGATCTCACAGACACTGTACTGAGTGAAATAAGTCAGATGTGCTGAATGGTGGCATTTGTATGAGTTCTAGAACAGGCAAAACAAATCTTTGATTATAGGAATCAAATTGCCTAGGATGGGAGAGGAGGGAGAGATTGGATGCAAAGGAGAGTGAGGGAACTTTCTGGGCTGATGGAAATGTTCTAGATCTTAATTGGGTTGGTAGTTACACTGGTGTATAACTATTATTTTGGTGGCATGGCCAGAATAAATAAATAAAATAAGATCTGTAGTTTTATTGTAGATAAATGATACTTCAAAAAGTTAATTTAAAAAGAAATCAGCATACTGATACCTCTAATTCAAATCCAGCACTTCAGGACTCTTCCTCACCTTCCCCCATTCCTTTTTTTTTTGGCCCCTCCTCGCGGCTTGTGGGATCTTAGTTCCCCGACCAGGGATCGAACCCGTGTCCCCTGCAGTGGAAGCGTGGGGTCCTAACCACTGGACCGCCAGGGAATTCCCCCCCATTCCATATTTTATCTCCCTTTTTTCACAGTGCAATCTCTGGTTCCCAACATTTATATGTTTATTCATTATTTTCTATTTTTAATACAAAAACAGCAAAACAGTTTTAGAATTAGTACACCAATACCATTATCAACAACAAACCTACTAAGTAAAGTTCAAGTTTTTTTGTGTGTGTGGTTCTTTTGTTCTTACGAAGTCCATGAACTGTGTTCAAAAGTTACTTGAATCCTTATATTCTTTTTCTGTGAGGTTATATTATTAATTTGACATACAGTTGGGTTGATTTGTTACCGTTTATATTCAATTTTAGGATTTTTGAAAATCTCTTTCGATATATTTTTGAATATGTAAAATGTTTATGTGGTTCAAGAGCCGAAACTATATAAGAAAATATACTTGGAGAAATATCCTTCCTATCCTGTCTCATCCACTCCGTTCTTACCTACCCCCAACAGTAACCGTTTTATTCGTTTCTAGTTTATTCTTCCCAGTGTTCCCTTTTTGGAATATATATCTCATTTCCCCTTCTTTCTTACACAAAGGTAGTATACTACATACTTAACAATTAAGTCCTGGTAATCACTCCATATCAGCTAATGGAAATCTTCCTCATTTTTAAAAATGGCTACACAGTATTCCCTTGGGCGGGTTTATTTAATCCGTGGACAAGAATTTAGGGTGTTTCCAATATTCTGCTTTTACAAATAATGCCACAGTGAATACACTTATGCATATGTTGTTTTATGTTTGTGGAAGTAAATTTTCAGGGTAAATTCCTAGCAGTGGGATTGCTGGGTCAAAAGTAAATGCTGTCATCTTATCAGTGTCACCAATTCCTCTCCATAGAGGCTGTGCCATTCTGTACTCCTGCATGTTTCCCCCAAGCCTTGCCAACAGAGTGTACTGTCCAAATGTTTCAGCATTTGCCAGTCTTATTTGGAGTGAAGTTGTGCAACTTTTCATGTATTTAAGGGTAGACTGGAAAAACTTTAAGGTTTGCGACCCAAGCCATATATTCCACATACTAGTCACAGTAACAGATGCCCCATCTGCATTTGTTAGATGAATAAATGAATGAACTGGTTGGACTTTTATACTGGACTCATCATGTTTGCACTCTTGTGAAACCTGTCCCTGTGACAAGTTGACTCTTGTCCCAGTGTAGGGCAGTGCCAGGGGCCTGGCAGAGGTCTAGTAAAAGAGGAGATGGGCCTTCTAGAGGGAATGAGTCCTGGACTTTCCCACTGCCAGGATTCCACCATACAGACAGGTAGAAGACCCTTTTCTCCCAGAGGAATATAGTAAAAAGAGTGCAGCATCATGAGTGCAGGGATATGCACAAAGCCATCGCGATGCACGATACAATAATCCAATACCCTAGTGGTATTGTTTCTATTATTTTTAATACTTGTTAAATAAGTGCATCAACATGGATGAGAGTTTTTTTCTTATTGATTGATTAAATAGGTAATATAGTTACATAGTTCAAAGTTCAAAAGTCTTATTCAATGAAAAATTTCCCCTCATTCCTATTTCCAAGCCACCAAGTTACCTTCCTCTCAAAGGCAACTGGTGGTATCAAGTTCTTGGGTGTCTTTTCAGAGATATTGTATGCATGAAACAAGTGAATACACACCTTTTAACCTAAGTTATAGCAGAGTGTGCACAGTGTTCTGTGAATCCTTTTTTACACTTACCTGTATATTTCACAGGTCATCCCATTCTGCACCAATACATAAAGAGCTTCCTCAAACTTTTTCACAGCACAGCATCCATCATTTACTACAACTTACGTTCTGGTTGCCTTACTGAGAGACATTTAGGCTATTTATAGTCTTTGCTATTACAAACAGTGCTATAATGTTATTTTATACATACAAGAGTATCTGTAGGATACATTTCTACATAGGAACTGAAAGGGATATGTGCATTTGTAATTTTGGTAAATAATGCCAAATTGGTGTCTTTGGGATTGTACCAGTTTACACGCCAGTATTGTGGGAGGTAATGTAGGATCCTGGGCGGCCATGCTCTTGAGAGCATGTAGAAAAGTTGGCTGGATTCTCCTCCACACTCTGGATAGGATGACTGTCTCCACTCTCATGTGAGAGGACCTCAGATAAACGCTCAGCAGGCTGGCCCAGTGGCGGCACAGGCTTCAAAATAGGAATGGAACAGGATCCTGCTTCTGAAGTTGACAGACAGCCTTGATGCCTTCCTTGACGAGAAGGCTCTAGGAAAAGATGGCTCCTGCCATCAAGGCCACACAACCCCCAGAAGTGACTTAGATGGAGATCAGATTTCACTGGAGTTTAGGCCTGACCTTCATAACTGGTACATAAATGGTTCTCACAGGCTGGACAGGACCAACCAATCAAACAGTAGGTGTGCGTGAAGTGGGAAGGTTCTTTCAGCTTTGAGTGCTTACTATGTAGCAATCCCTGTGCTAGTTACACTGGTGACAAGGATAAAATACCCTCCAGCAGTGGAGACAATGAAATGTATTGTTGCAGCAATGTGACATGCTATAGTAAAATATAACCAGGTTATCACAGGATGCAGAGGAGGAGAGCTGCAAGGAGAGAACAGCATGCAATCCAGGTGGGACTCGCAGGACAGGAGCCATTGGAACCTCTTGGTGAAGTGAGGGAGGCTTCCACCCCATAGGAGGTCTCTAGGAAATGCCTCTTCCTTCAAGAGACAAAGGACTGAAGTAGGACTCAAGAATTATCAAGGACCTTGTCCACCTTGTGGAAGCCGCTACTCATCCTTAAATGCTGAGCTAAAGGGCCGTTTTCAGGAAGTCTGAGTTCCCTGAGTCTGTTTTACACCCGTCTTGTGGCAGTGTTTAAAATTCTCCTATACGTCTTTTCTGCCTCTCTCGTGCACTGCAGTAAGCTCTTGAAGCTTAGGGACCAGGGCTCTGTGTCTCTCTCGCGCACTGCAGTAAAGCTCTTGAAGCTTAGGGACCAGGGCTCTGTGTCTCTCTCGCGCACTGCAGTAAAGCTCTTGAAGCTTAGGGACCAGGGCTCTGATTTGCCTGTGCTGACTGGCACAAAGTTGTTTTCTAGATTAGGACTCAGGTGGATGGACTGGAGACCTACCTGCCGAGAAAACTAGCAATCATGTTGAGGATCCCCTAAGTCCTGGAGGTGGTGTTAACCCAAATTTGCTCAAGCTGGCACTGCTGTGGCTTCCATCTACTTCTAGAATTGTCTAATTCAGAAATGTCTTCCTTTCCCTGCATACTCGAGTTTCTTGGTAAATTAGCTCCTTAAGCCCTCACGCTATTAGTGAGTTTGTCAGAGTTTGAGGGTGGATAAGTGCTGCCACACCTGAGTCAATAAAGAATGAATCAGTGTGCCCCTCTTTGATGGGTGTGGCATGGTAGATACTACGACAGCTGAGATGCCAGTGAGAATTACAAAACAAGGACAGAGGGAAGCAGGAAATGTGGGGACCGAATTAGGGTGAGCCATCCTGTACCTTTCCACCTCCTCCTAATGAGATCTTCCTTGACGTCTCGGCACCATCACACCAGCCACTACCACTTGTGAAGCTCTCGGGAGCCTCCCGAACACTACGTCGACTCTCCTGCCACTCTGACACTCTCCCCTCTTCTTTGCTGGCCTTCTTCCACCTTCTTCTAGAGAGAATTTTCCCAAGTGCCATCTTTGGTCCTATCTTTGCACCCTCTCCCTGTCTCCCTCTCCTCTCTCAGAGAACTCGTCCATGGTCATGGGCTCAAATGTCAGCTCCTGGCAGGTGATTCCCCTCTGTCCCCTGGATTCCACACCCTTCTCTGACCTTGCTGCTGGACTTGACCTCTGGGTTTCCATTGCCTACTAGATGTTTCCATTTGGATGTCCTGTCGTCATCTCAAACTAAACATGCATGAGATCAAGCCTGTCTTCCCCTCCCAGTTTCCATTTTGTTCTGCCCATGGCACCAGCATTCTCTCACCCACCCGAGCTCGAAACCTGAGTCATAGTGGCCGGCTCCTCCCCATATCCTTCCTTCCCAAACGCAGGTCTTGCCAGCTTCCTTTGCAGCCTCTCGTATAGCTAGCTCTTTGTCCTTTGCATTGTCTGCTAATCTAGGTCTCAGCACCCATGTTTTGAATATTTTATAGCTTCCTACTTGGCCCTCCTGCCTGCAGTTTCTTCCCCGTCTAGTCTGGTCAGACAGATTCTCCAGAATGATTATTTTTATCCTGTCCCTCTCCTGCTCAAAAACCTTCAGGCACTCTCATCACCACCGATGAGTCCAGACTCCTTTGTCTCAGGCTCAAGAACCTGTGTTTGTTCCGCCACCTCACTAGTGTTATGCCACATGACATGAGTGCAGGCTCTGGAGCGGGACTCTGGGATCAAATCCTGTTTATTCTCCTCAGTCACATGCTGTGTGATCCTGGGCAAGTACTTAACCTTTCTGTGCCTGAATTTCCTCTCTAAATTGCTTTATAAAATGTTTATAATAATTTCTAGGATTGCTGTGAGGAAAAAAGGCACTTAGGACAGTGCTGGATACACAGCAAGCACCGAAACGCCAGCTTTGGGCTGCGCTGGTTTTTGTAGAGCAAGTGCTGCAGTCTGCACACATCTCCCCTGGGCACACACACCCACCTCTCCTCACCGCCTTTGCTCAACCCAGTCCCTCAGTCTAGAATGTTTTTCTCTGTCTGCTGACTCTTACTCACCCTTCAAGGGCCGCTGACCTATTTCCTCCCAACACACGCTTGTTTGGTGCTTTCTGCAGTGCAGCTCAGCCTCGGCTGGGTGGTAGTGGGCGTGTCGCGGTATATGAAACCAGCCATAGGCCACACAGGACCACATCTTCCTGGGGTTCATTTTACTTGGTAAGTAAGTTCAGCCATTTTTACGTTACAGCAACTGCCCCACACACATCATGGAGCAGAATGCAAAACTGGCCAAAGAGAAAACACACAACTACTAAGAATGTTCAGAGTGGCCCTGGTGGCGAGTGTGCATTCATTCTGCAGTGGAAAGTTCTGAGAAGCAGGGGCCTGGTGGGTTGAGAGGCCAGGCGTGATGAGGTAAGGCGGGGGCCATGCCGACGTGGCAGTCCTGTGCTCAGGGCCCTTGCAGTGAGGGTCCCTTTAACACTCTCTCCTTCCTGAGAACTCCATGTCTATACCTGCCTACTTGCCCCAAGGTAGCACTTGTAGTACATTTTTTTTTTTTTTTTTGTGGTACGCGGGCCTCTCACCGCTGCGGCCTCTCCCGTTGCGGAGCACAGGCTCCGGACGGGCAGGCTCAGTGGCCATGGCTCACGGGCCCAGCCACTCCACGGCATGTGGGATCTTCCTGGACCGGGGCATGAACCTGTGTCCCCTGCATCGGCAGGCGGACTCTCAACCACTGTGCCACCAGGGAAGCCCCTGTAGTACATTGTTTTTCAGCTTTCCACATGGGTGGGTCTTATCTCTTCGATGCCACCCTAAGCACCTGGAGTGCAGGTGCGGGTGGGAATGCAGGTGTGGGGTAACACAGTGGGAAGACAGACCCAGGTGGGAATTGAGCCCCGGTGCTCATGGATGAAGCAGGGCACTTTCCCTCTCAGCCTCGGTTTCCTTATCTGTGAGAGTGGATAATACTCACCTAATGAGATTGTTCTGAGCAGTCAACTAGACAGCGTGAAGTGCAGCAGATGGCGTGGGTTGGCGCTCACTAAACATCAGATCCCTCCCAGCGTACCAGGCTGTCAGCAAGCATCTGATTCTTGAATGTTCCCACCCCAAACCGTGTCCTCCTACCTGCATCTACTCGCATATCCTCTGCCTCCCTTCCTGTCACAGTGGATGCTCCGATCTAAGTCCACACTCTTCCTTGTGTCCTAGTCCTGGCCCTTCTCAACTTCACAAAGACTCCCTGTCGGGTCACTCTCCTCACCGGGTCATTATGCTGTACTGTCACTCTAGCTAAAGCAAAAGACGAGACAGAACAACAAATCAAAACGGTTCCTTGATCCCACACCCTCTCCAGTGGCCACTCGTTTCTCTGCTCCCTTTACAGTAAAAGGTCTCTGAAAGGATCAGCATGCTCCCCGTTTCCACTTCCCCTGCCCTTCCCCCTGAGCCCACTCCAGGCCCGGTCCCATCCCCATCACCCCGTGGGAGCTGCTTGTCTCCTGCGACCGCCACGTTGCCGAGTCCAGTGTGCTCTTCTTCTCAGGCTTCATTTTACCAGCCTCTCAGAAGCATCTGAGACTTTGACCCTCTGCCCAGGCTTCCCAGGCCCTACCCTCTCCTGACTTCTCTCCAGTCTGGCCCCTCCTCGGTCTCCTTGCTCAGGCCTCCCTTGCCTCTAAGCATAGAAGCCTCAGCGCTGTCCTTGGACCACTTCTCACCTCTAACTATACTCACTCAGGTAATCTCATCCCCACACACGGCTTTAAATGCCACCTAAAAGATGCCCCAATTTATACCTCAAACCCAGAGCTCTCCCTAGAATTCCAGACTTGCATGTCCACTGCCTACTCCCCAGCTTGGATGTGTCACAGACCTCAAATCTGAACTCTTAATTCCCTGCCCCACCCTCCCCTTCCCGCAATCTTTCCCATCTTAGTAATGGGAACTCTGTTCTTCCAGTTGCTCAAGCCAAAACCTTTGGAGTTATCCTTGGCTCCTCTCTCTCTTAAACCCCACAGCCAACTGATCAGCAAGTCCTGTCAGTTAGTTCCCCTTCAAAATACAGAAAGAAAAGAAGCTGGCCGCTTCTTACCACCTCCATCTCCCACGCGGGGCTAAATCACCATCACCTCTCACGAGGCCAACTCCAGCAGCCTCCTGAGTGGTTTCATTGCCTCTTCTTCCCCCAAACCCACAGTCTGTTTTCTACCAACAGCCAGAGTAATGCTTTCAAGACGTAAGATTGATTGTCATTTATTGGCTTAAGACCCACCCCACCAGTGTCTTCCTCTCTCACTCAGGATGAAATCCAGGTTCCTCGTCCCGGTCCACAAGGCCCTGTGGGACCAACCTGCTACCTCTCTGGCCTCATTTGCCCCCCCACTTCCTCGCTCCCTCTGCCCGGTCCCTGGCCTCCGTGCTGCCCCTGGACCAGTCTGGAAACACGTCTGCCTTGGGGAGGGTGTGCTTGTTGTCCCTTCGGCCTGCCCGATGCCACCCTGTTGGAGAGCCTCCCCCGACCAACCTCTTCAGCACCCTTGGCATTCTCTGACCTCTCACCCTAATTCTGCCCAGCACTGACCACCGCCTGACATCATATTTACGTGTGTGTTGTTGTCCATCTCCTCACCACTAACAGCCCAGAGGAGCTCTAGAGCCCAGCACACAGCAGGTGCTCAGCAGCCGGGCAGGGGCCACGGCGGAGACGGGAAGAGCCCAGTGCACACGGCCCCAGTCTCTGCGCCACCACATACCTGCTGCTGGCGCTTCTGGGCAACTTTGGACAACCGTCTAGGCTTCAGTTTCCCTCTCTGTAAAACCTACCATGAAGGACTTTTAGGAAATTTAGGGATAATACATTTAAAGTACTTGAGGCATGGTCAGTACTCAGTAAAATGGGGACTAAAAAGGCCACTTGATTGCCCTCTAGGCCTGTTCCCAAGGAGTTAATAGTTCTGTTTCTGCCTGCCCCAGGATGGAGGGCTGATGCATCAGATGAAGTAACACCATTAAAAGGAGTACTGATTCCGTTCTCCACGTCGTATGTCCCAGGGTCCCCTAAGCGCTGTTTCTGAATACGGCCAGTTCTCCTCCATCCCCAGGACCTTCCAGTTCCCTAACAAAGCTCCTCAGATGATGGCCATCTTTGAGCAGGTCCTGCAGGTTGAAACGCTCCCCCAACCCTGCTTTGGATCCAGGTGGCCCCCATGTGGGAAAGTACAGGTGCTTGCTGGGTATGTGTATGTCTGTCTGGACCTTATGAGTCATGGACCCCATGGATCCTGCTCTGACAAAGAACCCATTTTTGTGAGGTGGGCAGCCCTGGGCAGGCTAGGTGGTGGCTCCAGTGGGGTTTTCCTGGCTGGTAAGGGAAGGTGGCTAGAATAGTGTGCGCCACCAGGGGGCGCCAGAGGTTGCTCAGCGCTTGTGAAGACTGACTGTTGGTTTTTTTTTTTTAAGGTGTCTCTCTTTCCTTCCTCTCAGGTCTAGGGTTAGGCAGTGGAAGAGGCACACGCACCTTGCAGGAAAGCATGGTGCTAGTTCTCTCCTACCTATCAACCTTCTGGGTGCTGCCCGTCCAAGCAGGGCCCCATTACGAGACTGGAGGTCAGGCTCCCAGGCTCAGAGTTCTTTATTGATAAGCACTAGTGAACCCCTCGCCCCGTAAGCTCAGCCAGTTCTGCCCTCAGATTCCCAGCCTGAGGTGCGGAGTACATCTTTGCCTCTTCGGTCTTCTGCCTTCTGTCGGAGTCTGGTTCTTCCCAAAGCTGTGCCTAATTTGCCACATCATCCCAAGGACCACAGTGTTCAGGTCAGGCACGTGGCAGCTTCAGAAGGGTCATGGCCAGGTCCTCGTCCTCAGAAACCACTCTCCACGTAGGAGGTGCTTGGCTTCGGCTGTGTCGGATCTCAGAGGGGGCACTGGGAGCCTGCTGGTCGGACCTCCACATTCAGCCTCTTCCCTTCACTGTGAACCTCTTTCCTGCCAAATGTTCTCCACAGCAGAGCTGAGCCGAGGGGCAGCAACTGGTTCTAGCTTGTGTCTGGAGGTCCTCAAGTAGTGGGCGGGAGGTCTAAGGTGGTGCTTCAGAGGGGATAGAGATGCCAGAGGCTGTGCGAGGGGGTGTGGGATGGAGGGAAAAACCCGCATCAGTTAAGTCTCTTGATCGGCTCTCACCAGCCCCAGCTCTTGGCCACGGCCTCTGGTCCTTGGCCAACCTCTCAGTATTAAATAGTCCCTTGGGCCCTAGTGTACCCTTCCTTCACCATTAGCTCAGAGATAAGTATTAAGGCAAGCTTCTGCCTCCTGAGCGCAGCACCTTGTAGAACCTTCTTGCCTGCTCAGCGAGGATCCCCCAAGGCTGCACCTATTTCTTCCTCCGGTCAGGACGGCCCCCATCCAGGGCCAGGCGGTGCCTGGAGAAGTCCCTGGCTCCCCTGAGAGCCCCCCACCGGCCTCTGACCTGCACTGGAAGCGCGGATCACCGGGGTGGGTCTGCAGCACCTGCCACACTTCTTGGGGAGGCTCTAAGCCCATCTGCTCTGCGCGATGCCAGCGTTGCAGCCGTGTGATCCCTGCGGGGGTGGAAAGAAGACAGTGGGGCCTCGTGGGGGGCAGGGAAGCGTCCAGGCTAGAGAGTGTGGGTGGAGGGGTGTGTCAGGACCTCCACACCCCTGGTTTCCAGACACAGTGCTGAGAGGGTCAGGCAGGGGCTGGGGCTGCTTGGGTGCCGAGTGGGTGGCAGGACTGGCTCCGGGATGTGCTCTCGGGGCCTGAGGGGGCTCTCACCTGTGCAGGGCCCATACTGCCAGGCCAGGTCAAACTGCCTCAGCAGCTCCATCTCCGCTTCATCCACGCTCAGGGGCTGGGGCTCTTCCCCTGCAATGACATGCTGCTCCTTAGGCCTGCCCAAGCCTGTGCCCTGCCGGGCTGGTCCCCTGCCCCTTGCCTCACAGCTGACCCACTGTTCCCCAGCCCTCACCGCCCCTTTGCCTCTGCTGTCCACTGCCAGGTCTGGTGTAGGAAGCAGAGGACATACTTCACTTCCCCTTCCATTGCCCACGTTCTCTCGTGTCCCTCACATCCACTCCTCCCGCCCTCCCACACCTCAGAGACCTAGCTCTGGTGCCAGCTCCCCCTTGCTGTGCCCAGCGGAGCCCTCCCTCCTCTTCACTACAGGGTAGGAGTCAGTGATGAGCCGTTTCCGGCCCATGGCGGCCACCCAGGCAGGCGGAGAAGGAGGCGACTGCCGGGAAGGAGAGACAGGCCAGCGGGCACGAGAGAGACAGCTGCAGAGAGAGAGAGAGTGAGAGAGGGCTGGGGCCAGAGAGCAAGCCTGGGGCCAGCGATGGGCAGACGGATGACCCAGACAAACAGAAAGGAAGTCCGAGGGTTCCAAGGAATGACGCCTCTCCCCCACCCCCACAGGCATGCAAACAGCAAAGACCTAAGCCAATGGGAGGCCGCCTCTGTGGGGCAGGGCTTATCCCCAGCCAATGACAGGTGGTGCAGGCAGAGGGGGCGGGGCATCTGATGCAGCTGCGTTCTGGGGGAGAAGGGGTGAGGCTGGGGTGGGGGACCTGTCATGATATCGCCAGACTGCACCACCTCCTCCTGCCCCCCCCCACTGGTCTACAGCGGGTCTCTGGGGACTTGCAGAGTGTTATCCTCAGCCTCTCACTTCCCGTTTTCCCTTCCTAGGCAAATGTTCTTTTCAGCCTCACTAATCCCCGTGGCCGGTGTGTAACTCCCCAGAGCCCAGCGGGAGACTTCCAGTCCCGCCCCTTGGCCCACCGAGTGTTGTGTGGGCAGGTCTGGAGGTCCGGAGAGAGTTTGGGCTCATCCCGACCCCTTCCCGGCTCCCACGGCACCCCCACCGGCCCTAGGAGACCTCCCCGGAGAAGCCCATGGGTTCTGAAAGCTACGCCCAGAGACACTGCCCACTCTGAGTCCAGACGAGTGCTCGCCTCCTCGGCTCTCCTGGGGTCCTACAGCCTGCCCCCACCCGTCCTCTAGTCAGGAAGATTCCACACCGCGCAGGAGGCCAGAGTGCGTTTGGATCCCCAGTCCTTCGTCAGTAAAATCCACCCCAATGTGAGAGTATGAGCAGAAAATACCAACAGTAAACCTGACACATATATGGCACGCACAGCCGAGTACTGTGCTAAGCACTTTCCCACATACTCACTCTACTGAGATAGACAGAAATGGTTCTTGAAAGTAGGAAGTACTGGGGACATCCCTGGCAGTCCAGTGGTTAGGACTCGGAGCTTCCACTGAAGGGGGCGAGGGTTTGATCCCTGGTTCCGGGAATTAAGATCCCGCAAGCCATGCGGTACAAGATAAAATGAGGAAGTAGGAAGTACTGATAGTCACAGGCAATGGTGGGGCCCCAGAAAACCATTGTCCCTCCGTGCTCCCCAGGAGCTCACAGGCTAAAGGGCAAGCACACGGACACACACATTGTCAGTGCCAGGATAAAATTCCTAACAAACAGGAAAAGGGGGAAGAGAGGGTCACAGTGGGTTGGACCTTGAGGCTGGCTTAGCACTGGAAGACCTCCTGGAAGAGGTGGGCTGCTGTAAACAGCGTCTCTCAATTCTCCACCCATGACCTTTGTCCCTTGGGCTCCTGTCATCGCTGACTCACCCCTATACCCGCCTCCTCCTCACCAGCTTCCTGGCGGCAGGCGAAAGCGCGCCGGCCATCGGGAGTCTGGGAATCAGTGTGAGGCCCAGCCCAGCCCCATCGCCCTCCAGAGATCCCATCCAGTTCTTCCTTCCCGGGGTGCAAGGGCCTGCTCAGAGGCTTCTGCCTTCCCCCTGTCACTCTGCCTTAGGAGGATTGTGGGCACATGGGAGGAGAAGGCTCTGGAGAGTAGACCACCAAAGAGGAGGAGCTGGAACGAGCCGGCCATGTCTTCAGGGGCCTCCTCCCGCCTGGGTCTCCCCATCCCTTCCTGAAGGAGGGCGGAGTGGAGGAGGGAGAGCTCATGGGTGCACTGCACGGGGCTGGATGGCCCTTCCCTGCTTTACTGTTTGGGCTGGGCCTGGTCTAATCCCCCTTCTGCCTCCTGGACTATGTGGGGCCCACACTGAGGCAGACAGGGGCCCTGCTGCCTTGGGGAGGGAAGCAGGGAGGCCCTCTCCACCAGGCCTGGGAAGGGCTTCCGTGTGGGGTCCAGTCGGGCACAGAGCGCTCCAGGGAGGGATGGTGCCCAGGCTCTGTGGGACTGACCACCCCTCCTCAGAGGGCGTGTCTGGAGGTGTGTGGCACCCACCTCCTGCGCCCACAAAGCCCTGAGGGAGTAGGGAGCCATGGGTGGGGCAGACCCCTCCTCATTCCTGGTCCCTCCCACCTCTGAAAGCTGATAGCCGTGGGGCCCTGCCACCGCCCAGGGAGCGTGAAATGGGGTATGCTGCTGGGCGGCCACAGCGGCTCCCACTGCCGCCTGAGCTAGTCCCTCTCCTCTCTGGCACCCTGGCTTGCTCTCTGGGCACTGTCTGGGCCATCCCTGCCAGCTGCCCACAGCCCTGCCTGGCCCAGGCCCCGCTAGCCTCTCCCACTCAGCCTGGAAGATGTGTCCCTTGGCCTTCAGCTTGTCCCAGTCCAGGTCATCCGCTCAAGTGCAGGCACCCTAGGACTGGCTTTCCGGCCTGGAGTTGAGGGAACTCCCCACAGGCAGCGTTGCCCCCCTCACCTAGTTGGGCAGCAGTGGGATCAAGCCCCAAGGCTCGAAGGAGTAGGCACCCAGGGGTTTGGGGGCCATCGCTGTCCAGTTGGTATCCTTCCCCGACGAGGCATCTGAAGTCCTAAGTTGTGCTGGCACAACGAGGCCAGACCTTGGCCTGCCCACCCTCAGGTCTTTTCCCTCTTTACTCCCCCAACCCTGTCTGCCACTTTTAACCTTCCTTCCTGGAACCCCTATCCCTATTCAGGCAATCTCCTGGCCTATCCCCAAAACTGCTGTCCTGGGTCCTGTCACACACAGTTCAGGCTTCAGGCTGGAAGCCCAGGCCAGAGGTCTGACCTGGGGGTTAAGTTCTCTTTCTTTCAGGAAATTTTCCGAGACCCAGGCGTAGGTTCCTTGTCAGCCCCGATCCCCAGAGGCTGGCGATGAGACTGGCAGGAGTGACCTTTGCACCTTGGCCTGGGAACACTCAAGGCCCTTGCCTCACAGCCAAGGCCAGAGTCTTGGGGGAACGCAAGAGAAAAGGAGAGAAAAGAACTGGAACAGGATCCCAGCACCTTCTTTAGGGCTGAGGCCCACCACTGACTGCTCCAAGGGGAAGGGGGATTAGACCTGGCTTAGCTCAGACAATGTGGCAGGATGGGGGGGACTCAGCACTGCGCACGTGCCCTAAGAGTCCCTTCCCTTCCCCCAGTCACAATGGGGCCTGTGGGGAGAGCCAGCTAGAGCTAGGAAGGTGGGGGCAGGTGGAGGGAGGGAATCAGCTGCCTGGGGCCCAGCGGGGCGCGGGGCGTAGCCCGCTCTCCTTCCCTCTCCCTGCATCCCCCTTCCTCAGGCCCTCAGGCCCTGCCACCCACCCTGAGCTGGAGATTCTGGGCACCAGACTCCCACCCTTGGCCCCGTTCTCCACCCTGTGGGGCAAATTCTTTCAGGCAGCTCCTCCTGGTCCCTCCTGACCCTCCCAGACACCCTCCTTCCTCCTGCTCCAGGCTCTCTGGCCCCGTGGGCTTAAGGGGCGGAAGGCAAAAGTTCCCCTAGGTCTGGGTGTTTTGCTGCTGGACGTCTCTTCTGCTCTGTCCCAAACACCCCACCCAAACCTCCTCCCATCACCTCCCCTTTCACCTTGGCCTTCCTGGCTCTAGGGCAATCCTAGGGAGGTTTGAAAAGGGGCCCTTCCGGCCATTCCTCACCTTGGCCACCAGGTGTCAGACTTTGTCCAGCTGGGAGGAAGGTCCTACTTAAGTTTCCACCCCATCAGCCTAGCCTTGGCGATCAGGACAAACTGGAGGGGGGCCTAGAGCTGACCTCTGAACTAGGAAGGCTGAGGGATGCTGAAGCTTGGGGAAAGGGCCAGAACTCTGGTTCTAAAGCTCACAGTTACTCCCTCAATGCCCCTACCCCCAGCCTACTGACAACGGCTTTGTCCACTGCTGGGAAATTGGGGAACCAGGCTGAGTCAGGGAGCTCAAGAATTGAAGGAACAAAGGCAGGGACAGTTGTGGCTCCAGAGAATAAGGGGGAGCTAAGGGGGAGCCACCCATCAGAGCGCTCAGCCAGGCCTGGATCACTAGCCCTTGCCCTGTAGGTTAAGGGGAACAAGGGCCACCCTTGGCCCTTCCCCACTTGGGATGGCTATGGCAAGTGGGGAATGTGTGTGTGTGTGTGTGTGTGTGTGTGTGTGTGTGTGTGTGTGTGTGTGGTGCGTGCTTCAATGAGTCTCCCCACATACCAAGGGGGACCTAAGTCCTGGATATGGGTCAGTCTTTGCAAAAGCAGGAAGCTGGCAAGGCATGACTACCCCCTTGCCGCCCCCCAGCAGAGCCTCTACTCTATCCACTCCCCCACCCCAGAAGTTGCCTCGCCCAAGTGACAGTTCTCCATCTTGTAGACATCCTCTCAAACACAGGTGTGTTCCCAGGCACCCAAGATGAGGATGAGATTTCTCCTCCACAGCATGCTATCTGGAGGTGACAGGGAGGAGGGCCTTCTCTCCTTCTCTCCCACTCTCCCTAACCTTCCTGGGAGCAGAAGGCGTTCGTTCTAGAGATAATGTCCTTCCCCCTGTGACTCTGCAGGGCCCTAGGTGTCCCAGGTTCTTAAATTGACCTCTGTGTACGTGGGCGCCTGACTATGAGACCGTACTTGAGAGGTGGAACCTAAGATAACCAATGAAAACCCATCACCTCTCCTGAAGCAGCTGTGGATGGAGAACAAATGACAAACCCATTCACAGAAAACCTGATGAGCTGTCATGCATGCGGAGCTACCCGCCTGGTGGTCCACAGCACCCAAACCCAAAGGAAGGACTCACACCCCTGACCTCATCAGTAGGGAGCTGTGGGGGGAGAGTTCAAGAACTCAGACTCTGAAATGCCCTTTCTGGCCAGGCTCCCCTCTGCGTCCACCCCCTGCCCCCCACCCCTGCCACTGGTTCCCTCTACTCCCCACCCTGTAGGCATATGCAGCGCTGGGCTGGCAGCCACTCAGAGTGCAATCTCTAGCCCTCTAGAGTCTCTCGCCCTTTGATTCACTGCCATCCCTGCTTGCCTGTCCTCAGCCTTGGGCAATAGCCTCTCTTCACTCTGTCCCCACCTCTGGCTTGATAGGAAATGTCAGGGAATGTCACAGTCATGCCGATGAGTCCATGACAGAGATGTGTTTGCTGATATCACTGGTGCCACATGGCTACCCAGCAACCCTTTTGATTCTCTTCTGTTTGTCCCTGATTCCATTCCCCAAACCTCCCAATCCTTCTCCAGCCACCACCCCTCACACAGCAGCACCATGTTCTGATCTCTTCCATTTAAAAACAACAACAGGGGGCTTCCCTGGTGGCACAGTGGTTGAGAGTCCGTCTGCCGATGCGGGGGACACGGGTTCGTGCCCCGGTCTGGGAAGATCACACATGCCGTGGAGCGGCTGGGCCCGTGAGCCGTGGCCGCAGAGCCTGCGCGTCCGGAGCCTGTGCTCTGCAACGGGGGAGGCCGCAACAGTGAGAGGCCCGCGTACCACAAAAAAACAAATAAACAAACAAACAAAAATTAAAAAAAAATAACAGGGGACTTCCCTGGTGGCGCAGTGGTTAAGAATCCGCCTGCCAACGCGGGGGACACGGGTTCGAGCCCTGGTCTGGGAAGATTCCACATGCCGTGGAGCAACTAAGCCCATGCACCACAACTACTGAGCCCGCGTGCCACAACTGCTGAAGCCCGCATGCCTAGTGCCCATACTCCGCAACAAGAGAAGCCACCGCAATGAGAATCCCGTGCACTGCAACGAAGAATAGCCCCCGCTCGCTACAACTAGAGAAAGCCCGCGTGCAGCAACAAAGTCCCAACGCAGCCATAAATAAATAAATAAATTTATAAAAAACAGCAACAGCAAAACCCAACCAAACAAACAACCTTCCGTGATCCTGCTGCTCCCTCTAGATGTTGACTTTGCCACCAAACTCCGGAGGGAATAGATTTACCCTTCCGACTTTCTTCTCACCATCTCCATCTTTAATCTCACAATTCGGTGTCTCTCAACTGCTCTTGCCAAGGTGGCCTGTGACTCCCTGATTACCAGAGAGGTGGTAATCAGGGAGGAGACCCACCCCCACCCCCACCCATCTCCCCTCCGCTCTCCTGGGACATCTGACACTGCGGATCAGCTGCCTCCTTGAGACTCTCTTCTCTTGGCTTTTCACGCACTATTGTCTTGACACTCTTTAAATCTGTTTAAATCAAAGTATCGAGTACATTATCCTGTGCCCAGCATTGTGCTAAAATGCTGCAGGGATGCCCTCACGATGCTAGATGCTACCTGCTTAAAAGGGAGGCAGACACAACAGCCCTTGTCCTGCCCATCCTCCAAGAACGGCATCAGGTCCCACGCGGAAGCACTTACTGTGTCCTAGGCACTGGGAGTACAGCATGGACTTCAGACGCCACTTCCTGCCCTGTGGGGCCCACGGCCCAGCAGACCAGCAGGGCCCTCGCCTAACTGGATGCGATCACTCCCTCCTTCTTGACTTAAATAGTACTTTGCCTGCGTCTTTCTGCACTTAATCAAATTCTGCTTTGGATTCTAGCATTTGGCAGGGGGTGAAGATGGGGGGATGGGGGGGCTGGTCCCTCTTCCCAGATTTTGTTCAACACACTAATTGAACACCTTCTTTGGACTTGAGCTTGAGCCTGAGCTGGGTGCTGGACAGAGAGAAGGGGAAGACTCAGAATCTGCCCCCAGGAAGCTCACAGTACGTAGCGTGGGACGTACCTTCCTTCTCCCTGTATCCCATTTAGCCCCTTGCTAGGTGCCTCACAGCACAGCCTCTGGATGGAGACAGCCCAGAGGCCCTCTCCTTTCTATCTAGTTAGGCTGGTGGTGGGGCCTGCAGCTGCCCTTGGCCACACCTGGGCAGCCATCTCTGCCAGAAGAGCCTGGACTCCTCTGGGTGGATGTGTTCCCCCCAACTTGGGTCAGGTGACTCAGGGACTTTCGGCAGAGCCTGGCTCACCCTGCCCACAAGCAGGTCCTGTCGCTCCTGCACCTACACTCCCAGCTCCCCCTCTTCTGGTGGCTCTGCACTTGTCACTATCTCCCAGTGCACATCATGTGAGCGTGCTTTTGTTTCTTATCGGCTCAGGTAAGCTCGCTCTCTTCCCAGAGAGATTGCAGGCTCTGTAAGGGCAGGAGCCAAGTCAAGCCTTGGACTTCTTTAGGCTCTCCAACACCAGTTAGCATGGTGATGGGCAGGTAATTAGGTCTTTAAAATATTTGTCAACTGATTGACATCACCATCGTTTGTTGCTTCCTTTGCTTAGGGCACTGTCTCCAGGAGGCCCTGGTAAAGTATCCCCGTATTACCTGGGAGCAGTTAGCCCATCGATCTACCCAGTGGCTCTTCACTAGAGCGTCCCGACACGCCAGACATCAGTCATCTGTGATTACTGGCCGCCGCTGCCTCAGCCAAGCATCTTCCCTTCGTTGTTTCTCTTTTCCTTTCCAACGTTCTTATAAAGGTATTGATTATTCCCATTTTACAGATGGGGAAACTGGAGAATAGAGAGCTTTAAATCATTTGTTCAAGGTCACTCAGCTGGTAGGTTACGGACCTGGGATTTGATCTCAGGTCATCCCTCAAACAGCATCTGTCCCGTTTGCTCGCGGTCCAATATGAGTTTCTCTCTCTCCCCCTAATCGGCTGTTTTATGTTGGAGAGAAAAGTGTAGAGTCACAGCGGAGACTTGATACTTGGCCCCAGTCTGTCACCCTCCCTGGGAGATGAAGGTATTGAGAACGTGAGGGTCACTGCTGAGGGACTCCGGCAGCCGGCCACAGGTGGGCGTCCTAGGGAAGCTGAGGGCTAGATGCGCGGGGTTCGGAGAGAGCACCGGAGGGCAGAAGGACAGCTGTGCAGGGGGACAGACCCATAAGACCACTCAAGTAAGCCAGAGTGAGGTAGACGAGCAAAGGCTGGGAGAAGGAAGGTAAGCGACAGACAGATATTTGGGAGGACTAGAGGAGGGGTAGGTGGAGGGGCAGCAGTGGAGTCTGCTGTGTTCATGTCTTCCCAGTGGACACAGGGGAGAGAGCCTCTTCCCCAGCTCTTGGCATCTCCTGAGCTAACCCTTGGGCTTCTGGCCCTCCACCAGCAGGTGTAGGGCCGGGGCGGGGGGGTGGGGGGGGGGCGGGGGTGGTGGCGGGGGTGGTGGGGAGGAGGCGGGAAGGCCCGGAGAACAATGAGGAGAGCCAGGGGGCGGGGCAAGGCCAAGGAAAGAGATGAAGTTCTGGGGCAAGCATTTTATTTGTTAATACAAGAATAGAAATTCTGCAATAAATATCATCTAATAAATAACATCTCCAAATAAATAAATATTAATACAACAAACTTAGAGTCATGAGTGGGTGGGGCTGGGGGGCAGGGCCTGGGGGAGCTGCCCCCCCACACCCCGAAATGCTACTGCAATGTAAACTTTCAGGAAGTTCTGTGGCTGTGGCTATGGCTGCCCTCCCCAGCCTGGGCAACCCACAGATACCCTGGGAAAGGGGGCGGATTGGAGGCACCCTGGGGCTGGCAAGAAAATTCAAGGCAATGTCCTTTTGGTTGCCACCCTGTGCCACCGACTGCCTTGGGGACCCCTGGGTCCAGTCTGTCCCTGCCCCTCTGCTTTCAGTATTACCTCCAATGCAGATCCCACCTCTTCCATTTTTGATCCCATCTCTTCCTGTTTGGACTTGCCACTGTGTTTGTTTCCTGAATGGGATGTATTGAGTTATTTGGGGGTAGGGGAGCAACACCCATCTAAGGAGAGCAGGGCAGCCAAAGGGCTTCACCCCAGAAAGGCACATGCGATGGTGGCCCCCTCCCTGCCCTACAGGCACGCTTCCTGGCAGTGCCACTTGAGGGGCTGGGTGGGCACTGGCAAGTGGTTGGCAGGGAGCAGGAAGCTGTGAGAGCCTTGCACCAACTTGAACCATTGTGGGTTCCCTTGAGCATCACGTCCTGTGGAAATGGGATGGGGCCTATTGCACCTCTTCCCCAGACCCGTAGGACTTAGGGAAGCGGGGAGGGGATGGGCCTTATTGCATCACACCCTCCTCCCAGTCCAGGGAGGGCTAGAGGCTCATGGCTTCTGTCTCCTGGCTCAACAAGTGTTGGTGTACGCCTTTCTCCCTCCCAGAGTGGGAGCAGGGCTTGAAGGCGGAGGGGAAAGAGACGGTGGTAAAGGTCAGGGATCAGAAGCCATGGGCCTCCAGGTGCAGGGTGACCGCGGCTGCCGGAGGCTGCATCTTCTTCTTGAGCCGGTTGAAGTCCTTGGCCGAGCGCCACAGCCAGGTCTGCAGTTCCTTCAGCAGCCAGAAGTCATCCATCTTCTGGAGGAAGTCACTGTGGGCAGGGCCAGGCGTCCAGGTGGGCTCAGTCCCGGGCAGAGGCTGGGGCAGCGGGTAGCCCAGAGCTGCCATGACACCCGCGATGCTGCCCAGCAGGCCCTGGAGGCTGGTGCAGAAGTGGGCCAGGCTGCGGCGCAGCTCAGCCGTGGCGGCCTGGCGGTTGAGGCCACGCAGGTAGCACAGGAGGTGGCTGTAGGCCTCGTAGTTCTGGGTCAGCCGCAGTCTGTCGTTGAGGCTTCGCCACACGTCCAGGTTGACAGTGGCCCTGGGCAGAGTCTCCGCCCCGAGCCGAGGTGGGTTGAAGTCAGGCTCGTTGAAAGGGGGGCCCAGGTAGTTCAGCTGTGAAAAGGAGAGGGCGATGGGGAGGGAGAGGGGCGGAGAAGCCAGCTCGCCTGCCTGCCGGGAGATACCTGCCCCCAAAGCTGCTATTTCCTGTGTCCCCTGACACGGGCCCCACCTCCACGCTAGGCCTCTCTGTTCTCGGGCCTCCCCTAAGTTCCTCTGGGGAAGTCATTTGCATGGAGGTGACAGTTGAAGCAATGGGGGTGATGAGCTCTCCTATGGAGAAGTGCAGAAAGAGAATAACACGCAGGAGAAACTCAGGAAGGACGCGCTGATTGGCTGAGAGTACCAGCCTTGGGAGAGCGCCCACTGTGGGGGTTGGGAGAGAGAGGAAGAGGAGCCATGAGGACCCAGGAGGCCAGGCTGCAGAGGTGAAGGTGGACCAGGAGAGTCAGAGCCAAGGAGAGGAGTTCAAGAAGGCAGCAACGCTCAGCAGTGGGGCTGCAAAACAGAGAGCGAGGAGAATGAACCTTAGAAATGCCATTGGGTTTGGCAAGAAGGAGGTGCCTGACGACCTTGGAGAGAACCGTTCCAGTGGCCTCGAAGCCAGATTGCAGGGGGTTAAGGAGTGAGTGGGTGGAGAGGAAGTGGAGGCAGAGGCTGCAGACCACTCCTTCAAGAGATTTGGCAGCCCGGGGAGAAAAAGGGTCGGGAGCTAGGGGGGTAGCAGTCAAGCAAAGGTTTTCTGGACGGGAAACCAGAGAGGGAAGAGCGGGTGGGAAGGCAGAGGGGCCCGTGAGCATCCAAGCTGCCCTGGGTGGAAAGGCAGAGGGGCTCATGACCATCCGAGCTGCCTTTGCCCCTTGGCACGCGTGGTCCACCAGCTGAAGGGCAGGGGACAAGGTGCTCACTAAGCCCCCAAAGAAGCGCTCATAGGCGCGAGGCGGCAGAAGGAAGAAAGTGAGGCCATCTCAAAAGTTGGGCAGGAGGAAGGGTATCGAGGACAGTCTGGGGAAGAGGAGAGAGCCTTGCCAAGCCTCCGGGGAGAGGCCTGGGGCCCCGGGAAAGGGCGAGGGAGATGGTTCAGCTGGGAGAGAAAGGGAGAAGCGAGGGGCGAGGCCTGGGATAGGCAAGGGCCCGGGGGAGGTTCCCACGCTGACAAGCACAGAGACAAACTCATTTCCTCGGTGTATCCTGGGGCCGGAGCCAGCTCCCCCCGCCACCCTCCTCCCCTTTCTTTCCCTGGCTCCAAAGTAGGGTCTGGGATGTGGAAGAGGAACACGGGAAGAGGGGCCAGTTCCCCACGGTCCTCGGAACCCTGACCCTCCTGCCTTCCCTCCTGGGCTCTCTGAGCACCTCTGGACCGCCCCCAGATCCTTATGGCACAGGGTCCAACTGCACCCTGAACCCCCTGCCACTCCTGGCCTGGGTTCCCTGCAGCCCCCTTCCCCCAAGTCCCCCCTAGGAGGCCCAGCTAGGATGGGAGAGGCAGACAGAAGGGAGGCCCATGGGTCCAGAGCTGCAGGGCCCCAGGTCTGGGGCAGAGACGAGCTGGAACACAGGCACGGGAGGTGGGGCCCCTCCATCCCCACCCAGCCCCACCCGTGCGCGAGAGACACCACAACACGGTGTAAACAGAGGAGACTTCCCCGGCCCCCAGGGGGAGGCGGGCGGCTGGGCCGGCAGCCAGCAGGGCGAGGGGCCAAGGCGGGTGCGAGGCCTGCCCACATGCCTAGTCCTGGGGCCAGGGATGGGGAGGAGGGGCGCCCTCCCTAAGAGGGAAGGGCGGGGACAGGCCCTCCCCATCACCCCATCATTCACCAGGACCCCCACCGGTGGGCCTCTCTTCCCCCACTCCCATTCTTCACCCAACTCCCAGCCCCTGAGCTGCCCTGGATACTCACATAGGTCCCAGCCAAGCTGCGGAGCTGGTGCTCCAGGTAGCGGGTGAGGTCATAGGTTTTCTGGATGGAGGGGCCAGGCCCCGGGTCCCCTGTGCGGTTGAGGGCTGGCACTGCAGGGAGGTGCCAGAGCACGGTGCACAGGCACGCGAGCATCCCCCACGAGTCCCCTGTGGACAAGACGGCGAGACGCGTGAGGGTGGCCCGGCCCGGTCAAGGAAGCTAGCTAGCAGCCCCTCAGGTGTCTGTCCCCACCATAGGCTGGGAGGGGGTGAGGGTGGACCACCAGATGGGAGGTGCGGGGAGTGGAAGAGGGGAGTGTTCCTGGCCTGAGAAAGTGTGTGCACGGAGGCATGTATGTGTCTGAGGAAGAGGACTTGGCCTGTGTGTCTACCAGGAGGTACTGGAGAGTATTTGTGCGTCAGCTAAGTCGCTATGTGTGCCGACACGCGTACGTGTGTGTGTGCACGTGCGTGCGCGTGTGTGTGTGTGTACATGGGGGACCAGGCCAAGGGACTGCGGATCAGGATCAGTATTCCCAGGTTCCAGGTGTACCTCGGCCTCCTCTCCCACCCTCCGGGTCCCACTGCAGCTTAGGGGGAGCCAAGGGGTTGGGAAACAGCACGTGTCAGAGCTTCAAACTGAGAGAAGTCAGCCCTGAGAGGGGCGCCCCAGAGGCGGCCAGGAGTGGGAGTTGAGCCAGAGGCAGGACATAGGGTCAAACCACCGGGGTCAGAGGCAAGGTGGAGCTGTGGACCACCAGGGGCGGGCTGAAGGACACGGGGCTGGCTCCGGCAGGCGGTGGTGGGTACATTCTGGGATTTGATTCCCGGGTGTGGAAAGTGTAGGATCGACTTAGATTGAAGGAGATTTAGTGTCACTCTGAGAGGCTGGCTGCAGCGTGGAGATCTGCCCCATTCTCCTCTAGGGTGTTGGATGGGGAAAAGTGTGACCTGAATGAGACCCGGTGATCTGCGGTGATCTGCCTGCAGCGAAGAGAGGGGGCGGGGGGGGGGGGGGGGGAGAGAGGGAGAGAGAGAGAGAGAGAGAGAGAGAGAGAGAGAGAGAATATGATGTATCTGCCGAGTAGGGCTTGTCTGATGATGGTGCTGGAGGGTTTGGGCCCCGCAGGATACCAGAGGCCAGGGGGTCAATGCTGTGAGGACAGACTAGGCAGTTGGGAAACATGACTTTCCCAGCTTTTAGGTGAGGTCCAAGGTCAAGAGCACTAGGCCAGGAGTCAGTGGGCATTGGGACTGGCAGTGGCAATGAGGGTTAGGGTAGAGTAAGGCTATAATTGGCATTGAGCTAGGTTAGGTTTACGGACTGGGTTCCTTTCAAAGCTTCAGGTTAGTTTATTGGGATTTGGCTGACTGAGTGTGGTTGAGGTTTGAGTCCAGCTGGGGGATGTGGTTAGGTCTGGGCAGGCAGAGGGTTGGCTGGGGCTAAGGTTTGTGAATTTGTTGATTTAGCTGTCAGATGGGGTGATGCATGGCCTGTCAGCAAGAGTAGGGCTAGTTTGGGCTTTGAGCTTGGGTAGGTGTGAGATCACGAGTGGTTTCTTTCTTCTAGTTTACATTATAGGGCTTCCCTGGTGGCGCAGCGGTTGAGAGTCCTTCTGCCGATGCAGGGGACACGGGTTCGTGCCCCGGTCCGGGAAGATCCCACATGCCGTGGAGCGGCTGGGCCCGTGAGCCATGGCCGCTGAGCCTGCGCGTCTGGAGCCTGTTGCTCCGCAACGGGAGAGGCCACAACAGTGAGAGGCCCGCGTACCGCAAAAACAACAACAAAAAAACCCCGTATAGTTTACATTATATACTGTCAAATTTTCTACAATGACATACGTTGCTTTGATAGAAATAAGTTGGATGGGGGTTTAACAATTTGATTGTACTTAAGATAAGTGTGGAGTTAAGAAAGTATTAAGACTAGGTAGGTTTAGACTTAGTCATAACACTGGGTCGGGGCTTTAGAGAGGGTTACAAACGAGGAGGGGTTTAGGAGTCACACTCTATGGAATGTCTCTGAGAGTGCAGGGCTCAGGTGGGAACTTTGGCAATGGCGCAGCTGCTCAGTCCTGACTCTCAGATGCTTTCCTGGCTGGCTTCACTGACAGAATGCAGTAGCAGGGCTGCCACTAGTCTCAGGAACCCTGCCCTCTCGGGTGGAGGGCTCTTGGTTCTAGGCTGTGTGTGTGTGTGTGTGTGTGTGTGTGTGTGTGTGTGTGTGAATGAGTGTGCGCCCCATCCATGTGTGTTTTAGGACAGAAAGCAGGATCAGGCTCATAACTGCTCCCTGGGGAGACAGGCTCCCCTTCTCCTCTTCCCCATCTGCAGCCTGTGGCTTCCCTCCCAAACGGTCCCTTCCTCATTCTTCCTTTCCACCCCTAGCTCTTGCTGACTCTCTGAGTTCCTTCCTATTCTCCGTTCTTCACATCCCAACACAATTCCAGGCCCTTCTCCTCTGCTGCCTTCAGCCTGGCTATCTGGCTGAGTCACCTCCAGGATCCTTTGGGTACAATGTGGGGTTAGTTTCAGAGGCTGGAGACCTGCTGAGGTGGGCAGCAGTCCTTGCAGCCTTGAGGTAGCTTTCAGGATTGAGCCTGGTCTCTTCTCGCAGTTAGTGGCAAGGCCGAGGGTCCCAGCTGAAGCAGCAGTTGAGCACTAGGCTCGCCTCTTTACCCCACACCCTGCTCCGGGCAGCCTTGCTAGCCAGAGTTCTGGGACTGGGCTCTGCCTGGCCCACGGTGGTGCGGGGGGGTAGGGGGGGTCAGGAACCCAGCTCTGGGCCTTGTTTGCCCCCTCCCCTTCTGGGCCCTGCGGGACATCCCTGGGGAGGATTGGCTCCCTATACAGGGACAGCAGGGGGAGAAGCCTTTGCAAAAACAAGAACGAAGTCATCTGGGCAGAAAAACGGCTCGTGAAATTAACCAGACAAGGCCGGTGTTTCCAGGAATATTTCAGTTCTGAGGTAACTGTGTCACTGAAGGCTGGGGGGGGGGCGGGGGGGGGAAGCTGAAGGAGCTTCGGGATTGACCCATGGAGAGAACCAGAAAGAGGGAAGGAGCCTCAGAAATCCAGAGGGAGAAGAGGCCAGGAGAGGAGTAAGGTGACAGGGCTCTACACTCCATTAGGACAGCCTCCACTCTGGGCAAGATGTCCCATATCTTAGGCAGCAGAACTGAAAGCCTTCCGGGGCAGGGAACACCTGTGGTTTAGTCGTGAGCACTGGAACTCAGCACAGCTCGCCACTTGCCTGTGTTCCTAGGAGGGCAAGCCCAGTGGGCATCCTGGAGCCCTCTCCAGGCTCGTGGTGTGCAGGTGGACCGGCCACCGGGGGCTGATTCCTGGGCCCCCTCCCGGAGTCCTGGCCCCCCGCCCAGCCCCCGCCCCAGCTCTGCCTCTGGCTGCTGCCCACTGATTGTTTACATCCCGTCTTCCCCTGTGTTTATAAATCCAGCTGAGCACGTGAGGAGCTAATGAGAGCAGCTCACGTTTCCTGCTGCGGCCCCCCCACCCCCCATCCTGGCCCCCGCCCGGGCCAGCCCCTAATTCCATCCAGATCCCTGGGCCCTGGGAACCGAGGCCCCCCCTCATGAACACACACACACACACACACACACACACACACACACACACACACACACTCAGCCCATGCAAGCGCATGGCCACCCTGACACGGCTACACAGGCAGGCATACCCGTGTACGCATGTTTAGGCAGCTGCCCCCTCAGCCTGTCTCCCCCAGTCTGACCTCACGCAGTGAAGGTAGGGTGCTCAGCAGTGCAAATACGCCAGGGTAGTCAGGGTGGGTAGGACAGGTCAGCCAGGAGACCGTGCACCTGGGATTGGTGGCTAAGAGCCATCAGCCTAACAGGTAGGAGCCGGGGAGGCATCGCAGAGCTCCAGAGGTGCTGGGCTGAATGTGGGAGCCAGAGGAAAGGCCAGACCAGGACTGGCATCCTGGTGACCTTGGAGGGGTCTGTTGAGGTGCACTGAGGGGACGAGCGGTTTAGGGGGTGGTGGGTCCACTGTGGTGTGAGATCCAGGAAACGGCCCTGGGGGTCACCTCCCAGCCCCCTTCTCAGGGAAGGGCCCAAAGAAACAGCCCATCTTTCCTTGTCCTCTAGGCTGGCTGCCCTCCCCTCTGTTCCTTCTCTCCCTTCCATCCTCTCCTTGGTTCCCTATCCCCCAGGCAACTGAGAATCGGCTTAATGAGTGGGTACACACGGGCCCAGAAGTGAGGAGACCTCACTTTGTCACCAGCTCATCCGGTGACTCGGCTTGTGTGAAGGGGTTACACTGTGCGTGTGAAATTCCAGACCACGTGATGCTCCACCTCTGCTGTGCTCATCAGCAGCCCCCTCCCTGCCCTTCTCGTCCAGCCTAAATGACAGAAGAAGAAACTGAGGCCCAGGGAAAGAAACAGATGGGCGGGCCAGCCTTCCAGCCTTGTGGAGTCCATTCCCACCCAGGAGTTGGGCTTTTGTTGGAGCCAGAGGGTCCGGATGGTGCTGCAAGAGGACCCTGGGTGGAGCCGGGGAGCTGGGCAGCCAGCAGAAGGCAGGCACAGGGGCAACATGAAGGAAAGAGTCCGGCAATTGTGTAGGTGTGCTTGAAAAGGTGTTGTTATCCAGCGGGTATGGGAGGGGCTCAGAGGGAGCGTGCAGGAGCCAGGGTGTGAATAGGCAGGTGGGATTGTGGGGAGGAATGTGAAGTGTCACTAATGGAGTAGCTGGTGCAGAGGGGTGGTGTGCAGAAGTGTGAACGGGCCCAGCGCAGGGCTCTGGCAGGGGGAGAGGGAGCCATTACATCAGTTGGGAGGAGAGACTTCTGGGGCGGCTGGGTGACAGTTGCTGCCACCTCTGCCTGATGCCCGTTTCCTCCCCTGGTTGAGTGCCTGGCTCCAGGGCAGCGAGGGTGTCTGAGCCAGTGGGGGGAATGGGTCTGATCTGTCAGGGGGATGTATCCCTGTGTCCTACGGCGGGGGCGGGGGGAACAGTTGTGTGCTCCTGGAGCCGGGAGGGGGTCCGTGGGGACAGTGAAAGCTCAGAGGTGTCAGCCTGTATGGGTCAGGGTCAGAGAGCGGCTGACAGAGGAGTGGGTCCAGTGCCTGCACCCACAGCCTCTCTCCGAGGCTCGGACCGCTCCTGCCGAGCCAAGCCTCCAGCCCCCTCCCCTCCTGGCAGCCCCCTCCTACCCCAGCGGGGAGGGCCAGGCCGGGCGCAGGAGGAAACAGGGACGCGTCCTCTGGGATTGGGAGTCTGGGGAGGGCTTCTGGAGCGCAGTGTGGAGTTGCTGGGAAGGAAGGTAGGGAGAGCAGGGATGAGGGCACTCTGGCGAGGCCCGGGGACTTGGGGTTTCCCTCGAGGGGCTCGGCCCGAGAACTCGGCCGGCCCTCAACCTCGGCGGTGACCTCTCGCTCCCGGCCCCCTCCCCGAAGCGGCGGCGCCTTCCCCCTGTGTGGCCCCCGCGCCCCCGGCCCCGCCCCCGGCCCGCTCCCGCCCGGTCTCTCCCTTCCCGGCGGCGGGGGCGGGGGCGGGGTCCGGGGCGCCGGGCTCCGGGCTCGGCCGGGCCGCTGCCCTTTCCCGCGCGTCAATTCCCTGCCCTGCCCGCCCGCCCTCCCGCGGGCTGCCGGGGCCGAGCGGCCGCTGCCTCAGCTCCCCGGCCGGTGACAGACTTTCCTGCCCGGTCCGGCCGGGCTGCGCCCGCCCCCCGCACTAATCACTCCCAGGCCACGGCGGGCCGGCCCGGGGGGCTCGCTGCCGCCTCCCGCCCCGCCGCCCGGCCCCTACCTGCCGCCGGCTCCCCCGCTGCGGGCAGCATGGTGGGCTCCGGCCGCGCGGCGCGCAGCGAGGAAGCCGCGACTCCCGCGGCCCGGCCGGGACCAGCCAGGCTCCGCTCTGCCCTCCGCCCTCCTCTCTACTCTCGCCCGCCCTCCTTCCCGCCCTCCCCTCCCGGCGGGCCGGGGAGGGAGAGCGGCGCGGCCCGAGGTGTCGGCCTCTCCTCGCCTCCCGCCGGCCCGGCCTCGGGCTCCCCGTGCCTCCCTCCCTCCCTCCCTCCCTCTTCCTCTCCCGGCCCCCTTCTCCCCGCGCGCCGCGTCTCCCTCCCGCAGCCCCGCTCCCGCCTCGGACGCGCTCTCCCCGACTTTTGCGCGGGGCTCTCTCCTCCGGGATCCCGCGACCCCGCCTCGCCGGGCTCCAGGTGGCCGCCTCCCAGGTCTGCGGGCCGCCGGGGCTCCCCGCCGAGCGGACGCAGGGAATGCCGCGTCCCCGCCCGGCCACTCTCGAAGGCGCCCGGCCGTGCCTCCCCTGGCCCGAGCCCCGCGGACGGGGGCAGCGCCCGGCTCCCCGGCCGGGCCCCGGCTCGGGACTCCCAGGGGGAAGGACTGGAACCGGATCTCGCGGCTCCCGGGCGGGGGCGGGGGCCGGGGCCTCGGACGCCTGGCTCCTACCTGCTCGGAGGTCCATGGGGCTGGGGGCCGGGCGGGCCGGGCGCGGCTCCTCTCCCGGAGGCTGGCGGAGTGGGAGGGCGAGCCGCGGCTCCGGCGAAGCTTTAATAATCCCATCCGCCAGGCCCACTCGCAGGTTTTTTTCGCTCGGTTTCGGATTTTTTTTTTTTTTTCGGTGTGGGACATTCTGCAAACTTTTTTTTTCTGACGTGTAAAGCTGTAACCACAAATTGTAGCGGCCCTCCCCGGGGTGGGGGGAGGAGGGGGGAGGAGGGAAGGGAGGGCTTCTGGGGCTCCTCTCCCTCCCACAACACCGAGGGGGGGTGAGGTGAGGCGAGGCTGCGGCGGTACCACCCTGGGCCTCCCTGGGGGAGGGGGCGGGAGGGCATCAGTGCTTCTGCAAACTCCCAAGAGCCAGGGGAGTGAGCCGGCCTCTCCTTTTCTTCTCCCTCGGTGTCGGCCCGGGGCGCCTGCCCCCTGCCCGGCGGGGTCCCAGCTCTCACCCTACCTCTGCCTCCAAGTCTCTAACCTTCCCTCCCCTCCCCCTCCCCCTCCCCCTGAGTAAATGCAATGACACATCCTCCCAAATGCCAGCGAGCTGGCTTCGAAGCAAGTGATGGTGTTTTTCCTGCTGCCCTTTGTCTGGGCTGACCGCCCCCCTTGCCTATTGTCCCGCCGCCTGTCCCATTTCCAAAAGCTGAGGCTAAGCGAGGCTCCGGGGCTGGGGCAGGTGACTAACCGGCTCACAATGCCCCGTGGGGGGCAAGAAGAGGGCAACACAGGCCCACTGCCCAGCGTGGAGGAGAGAAGAGGGCACTTGGCTGAGGGTTTTTCCCTCAAGTTCACAGGGTTCTTCATTCTTCTTCTCAGCCGCCAGGAGAGTGCTCATGGGTGGGGGATTTGTAATTCATTAATCAGCACGAGGCACCGGACCAGTTTCAACACCAGAGGCTTCAGGGGTGACTCAGCGGGACCGCTCGAATTCTAGGCGATGGACAGACCAAGAGTCCCCACTTGTGAAATGCTTCCCCAAGAAGCCATTTGGCCATCTCCTGCCTTTGGGGTTTGGATTGTAGGTTTTTTCCGGTGCTGGGGTGGGGGTGGTCTTGAGTGTGGAGTGCTCTCCCTGCGTCCTTCCCTCAGGCCTGGGTTGGGACTTGCCGGGGCGGGATTCCTAGGGGACCCGTAGCCCAGACCCTCCCTGGAGGGTCTCCCTTCCTCCCTGTACAGAGGGCTGCCAAGGAGCGTGCAAAGGAAACAGCTCTCATCTGGAGGCCTGCAGACATCCCCACTCTGTGACTTTTCTTGGGGGACGGTCACTTGGTCTCCAAGGCTTGAGTGCTCTAGAACCGGACCGCCAATTAAATCACTTGGTAATACGTTGCTTTTGTTGTTGTTTATTTGCTGTTTCAAGGAGGGAGAGGTGGTGGGCCAGACCTGAGAGGTGACTCCTCTCTGGAATAGCATCGGAGCCTGCGCTCACCACTCCTGCCCTGGGTCCCCCCTCCCCCCCGACCGGAGAAGGAAGGACACCCTGCCCGCCCTGCCATAGCCCCTGCAGCCTGTGGGTCAGAGCAGGCAGCGTGGGCATGACCAGCGCTGGGTTCCCAGGGCAGCTCTTCCCTTTTCTGCACTTCGAGAACTGGGATGGGGGGGTGGGGGGGTGGGGAAGAAGTTTGTTTTCAATTACCTCACTGGAGTGGGACAGACTCTTGTTGGGTTTGTTTTGGGGTTTTTTTTCCGCTTTCTTTCATTTCCTAAACGAGGAGAAAATGAGCTGAGAAAGGGGAGCTGGCGGGGGGGTTGGGGGCAGGGGATTTTCTGGGGCGTCAGGAGCAGCTCTGATGAAACCTGCCTTGGAAGGGCCCTTTGCAAAAGTGCTGGGGGGGGGGGCCTCCCGCCCACCCCTCCCCCAGCCAGAATGCTGTGGAGTTTCAATGACATTCTTGGCCAGTGAGCCCGAAGATCTTCTGATGCCCAGGCCAAGGTCAAGGAGGCAGATGCCCAGGGGGTGACTGGCACTGAGGCTGGCCAGGAGGTCCCCTAGCAGCCACCCTTCCAGAGGGAGGGAGCCACAGAAGGAAGGGGAGCGGGAGGGGGAGAAGGGAGCCTCTCAAGTCCTTCTCCCCTGGTGTGCAGCCTGCTCCTTGTGGAGAGTGTCTGCACAGACAATGTGGTTTGGATTTGGCTGAGCCCCTCAGCACCTTATAAAGCACCTTGCTGAGTCAGGGAGAAAGCGGCCCCAACACGGGAGAGGAGGAGGGGCCAGGGGAGAAAGGGGAAAGAGGGAGAGGGGAGCCGAAGGAAGGGGGGGCTGAGGGAAGAGGAGGGAGAAAAGAAGGGACGGGGCAGGAGACACAAAGAGGAGCAGACTGCAGTGGAAGGGGAGGAAAGCTTCCCATGCCCTCACCCCTGCCAGCAAATGTTCACCTCGGGAATCGAGAGAGAGAGCCTCGGTCTGCAGGAACCGAGGGCTGCAGCTCTGAAGTGGGGACCCAGGCCAGCTGGGTGCAGGGACAACTGGCTTTCCACACCGCCCCGGGCTTGATGCCGTGACCCTACAAGCTGGGGAAGTCGTGTTCTCCCTCTGCCTCTTGTCTGGACTTGCATCCCTGCCCTCTCCCCTCACCTGGCGGGGACGGGGTGGGGGGTGGGGGGCAAGCCTCTCCCCTCCCCCATCTTCCCCACTGCCAAAGGGAAAATCAACTCCGTCTCCAAGCTGCCAATGCCCCTCTGCCCCTCTGTCTGGGCAAAGGCAGCAGGCTAGGAGCTGCCAGTTGGTTTGGGGTAGGGGCTAGAATAAAGACTGTGCCTTTATTCTGCCAAAATCCCAAAGCGGGCTGGGCTGAGGGAGTTGCGGGGAGAAGGGAGAAGCAGAGCAGCGAGAGCCCCTCCAGGCTTTCTGTGGGGTGGTGGGCACAGGTGGCTGCCCTCTGATTTCCAGCTGGGGAACTTGGGGAAGTTCCTGCACCCCTGTGGCTCTCAGAAAGGGATGTTTGTTTGGGGCCCTGCCAGCTCTCACGATCTGGGATTGCTGCCGGGGGCAGGGCAGAGGTTAGAGGAGACACTGGCCCCCTGAGCTCCAGATCCATCTGTCCCACGAAGCGTTGCACAGGTATTTCCTGAGCCCCTGCTGGGTGCCAGGTCCCCTAAAGGACAGAGAGACAAGGAAAACCCACCCCTGCCTTCAAGAATTTCACAGTCTTGTGACAAGGGACACTACTAAACTGAGATCAGAGGATGATGAGGGAAGGAGAGCTCTGGGCGGAGGTGGAGCTTCTGGATGGAAATGTGGCTGGATGGCAGGAGGGGCAGCGGCAGCCAACCACAGGCCGAAGGGCGTAGCTCACGGGGCTGCCTGCCGTGGGCAGAGGGCAGAGGGCAGGACTGGGAGTCAGGATGCCAGGCTTCCAATTGGGCGGCGGGCCTTGGGACAAGCCCACCACCTCTTGGCGGAATGCGCTGTGACCACCTCTGCCTCCCCTCCCATGGGATGGTGGGAGTATCAGTGAGCTGATAAGGAGGATGCTGTTTTGATGCCCTCTCTGGCCTTCCAGACTTCAATCCTTACCATCCGCAGGGGGTGGCAGGTCAGGCCTCAAAGGGTGTGTCTGGGTAGGGGGCAGGGCTGGCACCCAGAGGCGACTGAGCTGCCCTCCAAGGGGCTGGGGGTGAGTCAGTGTTGGCTCAGGGACAGGCTAGGATTCCACCCCTCCCTCCTGCCTCCCCTCCTCCCCCCATAACTGGCATCCCCAGGGAAGGCTCTCTATATGCCCAAAAGGCCCCATGTCCCATGCAGATGCAGAACTGGCATTGAAGGGGCCCTGACCCCTGGGGTGTCCGGGGAAGCCTCTGGTCCAGTCCCCTCCTGGTGGGTGAGCAGCAGTGTGGTATTGGAGAAGCCCACAGAGATGAGTAAGGACATTCACTCATTCATTCATTTGTTCACCAAACATTCCTTGAGTTCCTACTCTGTGCCAGGTGCCAGGGACACAGAGAGGAGGCCTAAGAGGCCCTGGGGTCAAGAGGCAGAGGCTGGCCTGTGCCGCAGGCAGGAGAGGCAGCGGCCGGCCCCAGAGACTCCGCCAGCCTGCTGCAACGCCTGGCATTCCTTGGCGACACACTGCTCCTTTGCGCCTCTCAGGCTTAACTCATGACAGGCATTGAAACGTACTGAGCTCTCACCACGAGTCAGGTTCTGGGCTAAGGCTTTCTGTGAATGATTTCATTCCATTCTTACAATAACCCTAGAAAATAAGACCTGCAGTTTCCCCATGTTACACACGAGGGCACTGAGGCTTGGTAACGTGAAGTCGCTTGTCTAAGGTCACACCAGGAGGTAGAACCAGGGCTGGAACTGAGGACCGTTTGCCTTGAGCACCTCGCCCCCTTAACTGCCCCCACGGCGCAGGCGCAGGGACTCTTGAAAGGAGAAGAGGCTGGATGCGGAGACGGCAGCGCGTGCAGAGCACCCCCTGGCTATGAGGCATCTAACCTGGGGCACGCCTGGTCTCTCTCCTCAGGACACGAGCACGTTCTCTGGGACAGAGAGTCCCCATGTGCCTGGAGCAGGAGACCTGGGCTCTCCTGCCCGCGACCCGCCACACGCGACTAACTGGGCCAACCATGCCACGTGGCCCTCCTGGGTCGGTGAGAGGTGCCAGCCTGGGAGCCTTCAGTCCCCTCAGCTGGAATTGTGGATTCCGCGAGCAGAGCAGTGAGTCTGAATCATGGAATGAGCACTGAGCTGGAAGGCAGACGGCTGCCTGCACACAGAGTCAGGACAAGGCTGTACCTCCTGAGGGCCCGACCGACCGTGTGGCCTGCAAAGCGAGCCGCCGCGGACGTGCACCCCGGGAGGGGCGCCCCTCTGCCACTACGCACGCGTGCTCCAGCGTGACTGTGCAGGCACAGGGGCCACCGAGGGCAGCAGGGGGAGGAAAGGCGGCAGGGAGTGCACTTTCCCCTTTCTTCCAGGGTCAGGAGCCCAGAGGGCCTTGCCTCACCCTGAGCTGGCTGTGATGTCAGCGGAAACCCCAGGGCCAAAGGCCTCCTCCTACCTTAGCAATAGTCCTGCATCCCCCACCTACACCTGGCCCAGCTCAGGCCTCCCGAGAAAAACGGCGCCCACAGCCCGTGCCTCCCAGCCGAGGAGAGGAACCAGGTCCTGCCGCCTGCCTCTCCCCTGCCCTACCTGGGCTGGCTCCCCGTCTGCAAGGATGTCAGGGTGATGGCTGTGTGAGGAAGACAGGGGCAGGAGGGGTACCCTCAGGGGCTCCACCACCACCCCAGTCCGCCAGCAGCTCCCCCGCCATTCTCCGGGATGTTCCATTGCCCTGGACACCCCATGCCTCGGGCTCTGGGACTCCGGCACCCCGGCAGAGGAGCGGGGTTACCTCTCTCTTACCCTGCAGGAGGATCCTTATCCTGCCCTGCTGAGTCACTGCCGCTCCTCCGCTCTGCCCCCTCCTTCCCGCCAGCGTTCCTCCTTCAGCCTTCTCAGGCTTTCTCCAGACTGTCTGGGTTCCACAGGGGCCCCGGGGGCGGGGGGCGGGTGTCAGAGGACAGACTGCACTTGGCCCCTCTGGGGGGCTGTCCCAGCACCGCTGGGAGCTTGGCAGCACATGAGGGTGCCGCTCCGCCTTCACCAGCTGTGTGGCCTTGGGAGAGCCACTTGACCCCTCTACACCTCAGTTTTCTCTTGCATAAGACAGGGGAGATGATAATGATGCCTTCCTCAGTTAACACAAGTCAAATCTCTGGCACTTAACACGCGACAAGGTTAAATATTATCATTATCTGCCCTCCAGGCCCTATCCTCCCTTCTCTGCTAAGGATGTGCCCCGACCCCTGCAAGCCTCCATGTCTACAAGTCTGTCTGTCTGTACCTACTCTGTTCTTTCCACTCTGCCTTCTTCCTGAGGCCTGTCCCCAGCACCCCCATGCTGACTCCCCGCACTGGGCACAGACACAGAACTCTAGAGAGTTCTGGAGTTGGGCCGCCGCTCAGCTTTCCTCCAACGATAAACGATCCTGAGCGTCTGCCTCGGCATCCCAGACAGCTTCCTCATAGGGGGTCAGTGTCTTGGAGGAGGGCCGGCCGGAGCGGGGAGGATGGACACAGGGCACAGTGAGCTCTGAAGCGACCTGGGGAGACAGCCCACCCTGGCTGTGCCGGGCGCCGGCCCCCATCTGTCTGTGAGGAGCTCGCCGGGCCCCAAAGCCTCCTTTCCGAGGTCCACCTCGTGATCCTCGGCAGAGCGCCCTGAGCACGTGTCGGTTTCAGCCGCTGACGGCTGCAAAATGAAAATTTCATTGTTAAATGAAACAGGGACTCAAGAGCTCGGACAGGTGTGAGAACGGCTGTAGTGCCGAGAAGGGAGAGGTCAGAGGTCAGGGGGATGTCAAGGGAGACTTTGAGGGTGGCTGGGGAGAAACCGAGCAGCCAGAGTTGGGGAACCACACCTGGCCTGGAACCGGTTCTTGGGCCGGGAGGAACTGGCACTCGGGCCTGTAGGACTCAGTCACCCCCCCTCAAGGCTTTCTGAAGCATCTCCTGTATGTGCCCGCGGAACAGCATGGTCCTATGGAGACCACACCCTGCCCGCCAGGGGCTGGGGGTCTGCGGGGACAGAGGGAAGATGGTTCCAGAGCCACCCTGCTCTTAGTTAGGGGCCTCATCCCCGCCCTGCCCCCAGTTCTCTGAAGTCTCTCCTTTCCCCCCACCCCCCACCCCGGCACTGTAGGAAGCCCACCTTGGCCAGAGAGGATGCCTTCTGGGCGCCTAGCCCCGTGTTGGACACAGAGCTGGGACCCTCGGGTGCCTGCTTGCCCTCCCCAGGGCAGACCAGCCTGGTCTCTGTGCTGGAAGCTGGGACTGGACACGGTGTCTGTCTCCCTCTGCTGGTCCCTTAGGGGACAGCCAGGACAGAGCGCTTTCCCCAGAGCGGGTGGTCCCATGGCTCCCGAAACAGCGGATGGCGAGGGATGGGGGCACTGAGGAAAGGGTCTGGGGACTCAGGCTGGGCTCCAGGCTGTAGGAACACCAACACTGCCGCCCAGGTTCCCTCGGTCCAAAGCCGGCCTCCAACAGAGGCCCCGAGGGGTGGTCTCAGGGAGGCCAGGTCGCCTCCTTGATGCTTTCCCTGCGGGCCCGCAGGCCACAAACAGCTTCCTTCCCTTCTAACCCATGAATGGAGCTGTCAACCACAGATTTATCTAAACCTTTTGTGAAGCTATTTATACTTCCAGCCAAGACCGCATCTCGGGGTAATGAGTTCCATCGGAGTCCTCCCCTGCTGGGTGAAGCACGCTGCCTTTCGTTTGTCCTAAACTTACCTCACTTGTGCTCCAAGGGGGCCCTGTAACTCCAGCATGCCAGGTTTTGGTGAACAAGCCTGAGCTTCCCCTTCCCGTCTGCAGGTTTAAAAATTCCATCCCATCTCCCTCCACCTTCAGCCCTGCAGTCTGAAGGGACCTGGTCTCTGACCTGTGCCTGGAGCCTAGCAGTGCGGGCACAGCTATTACCTCATGCCAGCCTCCAGTTAGCTGGTGCGGCAGAGGGCACACCGGGGGCCCAGAATCAAGGGGCGGCACGCAGCCCTGCCTACACCCACGCCTCTTCTTGGGGCTGACTTTTACCCCAACCCTAATTCTCTGAGTATTTTCCAGTTCCTGGCCTCCAGAACTTTCCTCTGTAATGTTTCTGTGGGGGGATTTCCCTCTCACTTCCTAGAATGGATTCACCCTGGCTTCGTCCGTGCTGATGTATTTTGTCCCTGGTCCTGACCCCAGAATACCATGAGGGGGTCACTCCAGAGATGGGGGTGCTAGGACACAGCAATCCCAGTAACAGCAACACTGACCGTGTGAACTAAGGGCTTTATTTTTTTTAATAATTTTTTTTTTTTTTTTTGGCTGTGTTGGGTCTTCGTTGCTGCACGTAGGCTTTCTCTAGTTGCGGCGAGCAGGGGCTACTCCTGGTTGCGATGTGCGGGCTTCTCCTTGGGGTGGCTTCTCTGGTTGCGGAGCACGGGCTCTAGGCGTGCGGGCTCTAGAGTGCAGCCTCAGTAGCTGTGGCGCACGGGCCTAGTTGCTCCGCGGCACGTGGGATCTTCCCAGACCAGGGCTCGAACCCGTGTCCCCTGCACTGGCAGGTGGATTCTTAACCACTTCACCATCAGGGAAGTCCCTGGCTTCAAGTCTTGTAACCTCTCTGAACCCTATACTCTTGGGGCATCTGACCTGTTTATTAAACCACTGCTATGTGCCAGGCTTGTTCTGGTTGCTGGGAGAAATGCCAGTGAACAAGAAAGGCCCGGGCAGGGCTTGCCTCTGGGGGCTCGAGGCACCTGGTGTGCCACAAAGGCATGATAGGTGGGCAAGTAGAGCCCCACCAGCTCAGTGCCCCCGCCAGCTCAGTGCCCCCAGCAGCTCAGTGCCCCCAGCAGCTCAGAGCTCCCTTACCCGCTCGGCAACCCCAGAGTCACCAGGCAAATCCCGTCTCCCGTGTGCGCAGCCCAGCAGGCTCTGCCAGAGGCTTTGGCACAGTCAGGCCCTCTGGTTTGTCTCTCTCCAGTCGAGTGGAAGCCCACGAGGGCAGGGAGTTTCGTCGTGTGCTTTCTTTCCTACACTCAGGAAAGCGTGTCTAACACGTGTTAAATGAACGAATTACTGAGCTCTGAGGATTCTGCGATTTCAAACGTAACTAGTTGAGTGAGAAGCGGTGGTTGAACGGAAGATATTTCCAGACAGAAAATTAGTTTAAAAGTTTGAAATGGTAACCACCTTCATCCGTTCCATATCCACCCCTGATATTCACACACACACACACACACACACACAATCACATACTTGTGTACTTGAAGGAGACCACCTCTACTGTGGGGTATGGCGAAGACTGTAAGAATGTGGGGTTTGAAAGGATCTTGAGAGAGCATCTCATCCAACCCCCTCATTTTATCAAGGAGGAAACAGGCTCAGAGAAGGGCCTCGACTTGCTTGAGGCTGTCTGTAGCAGGGCTAGAGTCGCAAGGTCCTCGTCCGCCGTTGTGTGTTCTCCCTTCTGGACCTGAAGGGCCTTTTCGGCTACGCCAACTGCAAGCCTGGAGAGGCTGCTTGGCCTCCGATGGGAAAGCTCCCTTCCAGCCCCACAGCCTGGGGGAAGCAGGCCTGCCAATTCCAGCTCCTCTCCAGAGCTGCGGCTAGGTGAGGGGCTCAGGGAAGCCGAAGGGCCCCCTCGGGATCACAGCACGTCAAGGTGGGAAGGGACCTCAGTGAGTATCTCGTGCCACCAACCACACTGTACAGCCGCAGAGACAGGAGGGACTCGCCCAAAGTCACACAGCAAGTCAGCGTTGAAGCACAGACCAGAGACCCAGGACTCCCGAGTCCTGGCTCTAGGCTCTTTTCTCGTGTCTGAACCCTTCAGAAGGGTCAGGTGCTTCCCAACTTTTGGCAGGTGTGTGCGTGCAGTGGAAGAAAGACTCATCAAAAGTCCTGAAGCGTTGGGAATTCCCTGGTGGTGCAGTGGATTAGACTCCGTGCTCCCAACGCAGGGGGCCCGGGTTTGATCCCTGGTCAGGGAACTAGATCCCACATGCACGCCGCAACTAAGAGTTCACATGCCTCAACTAAGGAGCCCGCCCGCAGCAACTAAGACCTGGTGCAACCAAATAAATAAATATTAAAAAAAAAAGAGAAAGTCCTAAAGCGTTTACATCTCCCTCTCCCTTCCCCCGGGGCCTTGCTCCAACGACCTCGATGCCACAGGACCCTACTGGTCCCATAGGTGTCAGGGGCAGAGACACGGGTGTGCGATTAGTCACACCTTCCCCTCCCTGCCTTCCAGGGAGCTTTGGCATCTATCTTCTGTTCCAGCTGGGCTGCTCCGGCAATGGCTGTGGGGAAGAGATGGAGAAGCCATGAAGGCTCTGCTGATTTTCACTGGAATAAAAGAGAGAGGACGAGATCCAGAGAGAAGGAGGAAAGTAAGGAAGAGAATAACGAATGCTAGGTTCCTTGGGGGGCAGGGGTTTGCACAGAATGTGGGGGGACAGCTATTGTTCATGGAAGGGTTGGACTGTGGGCAGAGGCTGGAAGTTTTGTTCCTTTCATCACAGCACCATGCTACGTGCTACGAGGGAACCAGAGGCAACTCGGCTACACTTGGGTCACACACCTATTCACTGAACGCATACTTACTGATCACCTGCTGAGGGCCAGGCCCTGCGGGAGGTAGAGGGATACAGTAACAAACAAAACAGACTAGGTCCCTGCCCTCATGGAGCTGACATAACTAGGGGCATTAAAGAAGTAGACACTATGAAATAATGTTGAGTTGGGAGAAGTGCTGTGGATAACCCAGAGCAAGGGCTTAGCTAGACAATGCAGGGTGGGGGGTGGCGGGTGGAGGGGGAAGAGGAGAAGGCCTATCTGAGGATGGGCAACTGAAGCTGAGCCCTAGGAAGAGAAGGCGCCAGCCTATGAGAAGGGGAAAGAGCGTTCCAAGTAGTGGGGACAGCTTTACAGAGATCCCAAGGTGGAAAAGGATGTGGTTCGTTCAGGGAACTGATGGGGCCAGTTCTGATGCACAGGAAGGCCACAGACAGGTGGAGAGATGGGTGGGGCCCGCTCCTTCCTGCAGGTTTGGGGTAAGGGGTTTAGAATTTTTTGGGGGGGGGGCGGCCAGGACTCACGGCTTGCTGGATCTTAGTTCCCCCACCAGGGATTGAACCCATGCCCTCAGCAGTGAAAGTGCGGTATCCTAACCACTGACTGCCACGGAATCCCCAAGGGGTTTAGAGTTGACGGCAAGTATAGTAGTTGGGAACCACTGCAGGGTCTACACCAGGGAGAGGCGTGACACAGTTTACATTTTAGGAAGGTCACATTGATGCTGCTTGGAGAGTGGACTGGAGGAGACAGGGAACCACCCAGGGAGCTCCCACAGTCATTCGGGTGAGAGATGATGGTGGCCTGAGCCAGGACGATGGCAGTGGACATGGGAGAAAAGGACGAAGTTGCCATCTGTTTGAGAGGCAGAGCAGTCAGGGCTCGCTGGAGGCTTGCAGTATGTAGGGTGCGGGAGAGCATGGGGTCAAGGATGACTCCAGGTTTACTGACCTAAAGCCTGGGTAGAGGGAGTACCATTTACACAGACCCTGCTAAAAGGCAAGAATAACCTCTCCCAGTGCTCCAGGGAAACTTGGTGAAGGAGTGGAGCTGAAGGCAAGGAGAGGAAGAAACAAAGTGGGGTCCAGGACTGCAGGCCAGGAGCAGGAGGGCAAGGGGCCCACAGACAAACATGGCCTCCTCACTGGGGACAGTACCAGAGGGGCAAGTCCAGATGGGCCCTAAAGGAACGCAGTGGTGCCCAGGGCCCTTCAAAGCACACTGGGTGCTGCAGGGAACTAGAGGTCAGGGAGCCCCTCCAGGACTTCCCTTCCAGTTCACGCAGCGGAGGACCGAGGCCCAGGGCTAGGGGAAGACCTGCCCGCCGATGAAGCCCCTCCTTCGGCACAGTCCCTTGGTCGTTTTTCAAAGGGCCACATACGCATGCGTCTAACCTCAGAAAACGTTTCCAGCCCTTCCCGTTAGTGACCCTCCTCATTTGGCAGCGCTCACCCCTCCTCTCACAGACCCACTTCCCTCCCAACGGGGTCAAAGCCCCATGCACCGCTGAGCCTTTACTCTCACCTTCCCCTGCCAGCCACACCCTTCTACCCCTTTCTGTCCGGAGAATCTTCTCTTCCTCGGGATCAACGCAGGATCCTCGAAGCCAGAGCGAACAGCCACTTCCCACCCCGGGATCCTGCCGCAACGTGCTTTAATTTCTTTTTAGTGCCAGTGGTTGCTGCTTCTGTGCGTGTCCCCGGCTCGGATTGGGTGCGACGGTCTGCCTTCGACCCCGTACCCACGACAGACGCCCAGAAAATCCGTTCTAAATTAGTGACCCAGGCGGGCTCGCCCGCACATCTCCGGATTCGCTTCCCCACACCCTTTGAGCGCCTTGCGTTCGGGTGCGCAGCCGCGCTGGGCCCCGCTGACAGGCCCGGCTCACCCGGGGCGCTGAAGGGCCGAGAGAGGCCCTGGACCCCGCGAAGAGACAAGCCAGGAAGGCGCCCGGCGCTCCCGGATCACATGACCGCCACCAGCGGGACTCTGTCACGTGACGGCGCAGCCGGCGAGCGTTTTTCTCACGTGACGGAGGTGCAGGCGTGTGGCCCAATGAGGAGGCGGGGGCGGGGCTTCCGGGGGCGGTGCGCGGGAAGAGAACCCGGGGCACCCGCGGCGGCAGGGGAGACCCGGAGGGGAGCAGCGAGCTGGGGTCCAGTCCGGGGCCCGCCGCCTTTCACAACCCGGCCGCAGGGAGCAGCATGAAGTGTCTGGTTACGGGCAGCAACGTGAAGGGTGAGTTGGGGCCAGCCCGGGGCTGGGGGCACATGGGAGGGCCCAAAGCGCCAGCAAAGCAGTGTTTTTCTCCTCTCCTCCCCGCAGTGCTCGGCAAGGCCGTCCACTCTCTGTCCCGTATCGGGGACGAACTCTACTTGGAGCCCCTGGAAGACGGGGTGAGGAGCCACGGTATTGGGGGGGTTGAGATTCCCACAGGGAGCCCTAACCTGGGCTCGAGTCTCGCCCCCATCAGATAGGATGCCGGTGGGCAGATTTGTCTGCTGAGTTACAGTTTCCTCCCCTGTTGCTGGGACGTCACCTTGAGCCCTGTCATCTTCCCAGACCAGTGTGTGAATTGAGAGCATTTGCCCTCCCTGAAGTGCCCGGGGGCGGGTGGGGTCGGCGCTGAAAGCTGTGTAGGGCCCTTGCTGCGGGAGCGGTGCTGAGGGGCACTCCGGGAAGGCTTCATGGAGAGGATACCCGCTGATTGGAAGGAGAGGGAGGGATTCAGCAGACGATGGTGGAAGTGGAGGACATTAGGGCAAGTGTGTGAGCAAAAGCCGGCCAGAGGGCTGGGCCTGACATTGCAGGTGACTGCATCCCTCTCCCTGCTTTTCCTGGCCCAGCTCTCCCTCCGGACCGTGAACTCCTCCCGCTCGGCCTATGCCTGCTTCCTCTTTGCCCCGCTCTTCTTCCAGCAGTACCAGGCGGCCACCCCTGGTCAGGACCCGCTGCGCTGTAAGATCCTGATGAAGGTGAGGCCCCTCCCTCAGCGGTGGCAGTGCACTCCCCCAGGAACCCCCCCAGGAACCTCTACCAGTGCATTTGCTCTGAGGCACACAGTAGGTGCCAGCTGGAGAGAGAAACATATGCAGGAGCAATCCAATGCAAAATGCAGCGCAGGGGCGTAGTACGGACATCCACAGGGTACGGTAATGGGAGATACGGAGAGGCTAATTGATTCTGCCAGGGACCTGCAGAGAGTGGTGACATTCAAGCTGGTCCTTGAAAGGTAAGCAGGTCTTTCAAGGCATTCCAGACAAGGGGAACAGTATGAACGAAGGCCTGGAAGGGTGTAAATTTCTGTGTGTGTGGGAAGTCCTTTCCTGGTGTGACAGTGCTGAGCCCATGATGGGCCAGAGCCTAAGGGGATGTGAGAGCTGGCTGGTGGAGGCGCGGCACTGGGCTGATGTGTTTCCATCGCCTAGTCGTTCCTGTCAGTCTTCCGCTCGCTGGTGATCCTGGAGAAGACCGTGGAGAAATGCTGCATCTCCCTGAATGTCAGGAGCAGCCGCCTGGTAGTTCAGCTGTACTGCAAATACGGTGAGTGAGCAGCTGGCTGGCCAGGTCGTCCTTGCGGCGTGGGGTGGAGGTTGGCGAGGCCCACTGAGACCCTGTCTGCCCATCCAGGGGTGAGGAAGACTCACAACCTGTCCTTCCAGGACTGCGAGTCCCTGCAGGCTGTCTTCGACCCAGCCGTGTGCCCCCATGTGCTCTGTGCCCCAGCAAGGTGAGCACGCTCCCTGGTTTCAAGCTGAGGCCTAGGTTTCTCTCTTCCTTCTTTGGGCCTCAACCGTCAGTTTAAGAAGGCACTTCCTTCATTTTCCCTACAGGGTTTCTGTAGACCTCAAGGAGTTTATCCAACCCGGTTTGCTTTCAGGTCCTTGCCTGGCTCCTCTAAGGGCAGAGGCTGGAGTGAGGAGGGGCTGGGTGCTCCCTTGTTCCATGTTCCTCATTGTCTTCTGGAGTCTGTATTCTCCACCTCAAAGGTCTGACTTGGTTTTCTGACCACTCAGACCCATCCTGACTCCTCTGTCAGAGAACGGGTCTCTGGCCTGCCCTCAAGTCTTCTCTGGCCTGAACACCTTTGAAGGTCCCTTAATTTTTGTGGCTCAGGGACTCATGACCCTTCTCTGGCCTTGTCATCCTTCTGGGATGATCCCCATTCAAGGGCAGCTTCTCTTCCTACCTGGCTGGGCTCTAGCCTCGAGGGGTCCCAGCAGGAGGCCAAGGAAGGAGGCTAGGAGGGGAAGTCCTGGTCCAGGAGGGCTGCCTGAATAAGCAGCTGTAGAGATGGAGCTGTTCTGGGGAATCAGAGGGGCTGTGCAGGGCCCAGGAGACTCCAGCAGATGCAAAGGTCCCTGGTGAAGACAAGAGCAGAGGGGATTGGCTCTCCTCCCACTCACCCACACGCTGGGTGCCACTTGCATCCAAGTAACCCAAGGTTTTGTGTTTCTTTTCTTTTGGTAGCTGAAGGCCATGGTAACCTCAAGGTCCATTTGGGTCCTGACTTTCTGTTTTTCTGAGTTCTGTTGAAACAGCACTGCCCAGGATCCCTTTGGGTAGAGAAAGAGGGAATCAATCTGTGGTCTGTATTTTGAGGATTTTTCTTCCTCTTTCTTCTTTATTTATTTATTATTTATTTATTTTCGGTACACGGGCCTCTCACTGCTGCGGCCTCTCTCGTCACGGAGCACAGGCTCCGGATGTGCAGGCTGAGCGGCCACGGCTCACGGGCCCAGCTGCTCTGCGGCATGTAGGATCCTCCCGGACCGTGGCACGAACCTGCGTCCCCCGCATCGGCAGGCAGACCCCCAACCACTGTGCCACCAGGGAAGCCCCTCTTTCTTCTTTAAAAAGAGCAGTTGTGTTGAGATCTATCCTGATGGGGCATTTTCCGTAAACCTACATCGTTGGAAAAACAGTCAGACTTTTTTTATCTTAGGTATTGGCCTATCCCAACAATCTGTACTGTTCTAGGGTGTGATGGCTTAGGAGTGAATGTGATTTGAACCTAATACATTTTTAGAGGGTGTCAAATTCAGAACCAGGCAGATCCACCTCCTGACCCTAAACATGGTCCTAAAGTAAATTGCTTGAGGAAATTGGATCCCAGAGATTACAGGTGGGGAATTCTGAAGTGTGTCCATATTCCATTGGAGATCAAAGAAGCCCAGCTAAGAGAATTGGGGGCTGACTCACATGACAGCTTATTTCTGAAAAGGCTATTTTATCTTGAAGATTATGAGTTTGGAGGAACTAAGGTGATAGACAGTGGAAAGAATCAGAACATGTGAAATTCCTTAAAAATTTATTGACTTAAATAATTTTGTCTCTGTTAGACATAATACAAAAAAAAACTTTAAAAAAAGCAGTTGTTTCTTGTTTTTAAATTTAATTAATTTATTTTTGGCTGTGTTGGGTCTTCGCTGCTGTGCGCGGGCTTTCTCTAGTTGCGGTGAGCGGGGGCTACTCTTCGTTGCAGTGCGCGGGCTTCTCATTGTGGTGGCTTCTCTTGTTGCAGAGCACGGGCTGTAGGCGCACGGGCTTCAGTAGTTTTGGGTCGCGGGCTCTAGAGCTCAGGCTCAGTAGTTGTGGTGCACGGGTTTAGTTGCTCTGCGGCATGTGGGATCTTCCCAGACCAGGGCTCGAACCCATGTCCCCTGCGTTGGCAGGCGGATTCTTAACCACTGCGCCACTAGGGAAGCCCCTGTTTCTCTTTTTCTTATGGGCAATTTTAAATTCATATAAAAGTAGACGCCAGTTCCTGTCCCAAGTGTTTTGAGGCAAATTCCAGATGTTATTTCACCTGTAACTGTTTATCGGCATGTGTCTTCTAGACAAGGATCTGAGGGCTCTCCCTGAGGGCCACATTTATGCAGACTGTGTGGGGATGGTCTCCCGCCCCTGGGTGGCCAGGTGCCGCCTGCCCGGTTTGGTTCAGCGCAAACAGCCCGTGCTTCCTGCTGTCTTCTGTGGGCTCTGCTCTTGTCCGCCCCGTCTCTTGCAAGTGGACTTCTCCCACGACAGCCTGGGAGCCTTGGACGGGGCAGGGACCATGTCCCGCTCCTGTCCTCCCTGGGGGCATGCTAGGCCTGGCCTGGTTCCCTTTGGACATTGGTGTGTGTCACCATCCCGCCTCAGATCCTGAGAGCGAAGCCACTGGGTGGGGCTGAGTCTTGGGGTGATGCTGTGCCCTCCTCACAGGGTCCTGGGGGAGGCTGTTCTGCCCTTCCCCCCTGCGCTGGCCGAAGTGACGCTGGGGATTGGCCGTGGCCACAGGATCATCCTGCGTAGCTACCAGGAGGAGGCAGGTGAGAGCGCCAGACATGGCCTGGGGCAGGGGGCAGAGATGGGCTGGGATGGGGCAGGGCCCAGGTTTCCTCCTGTTGCTGTCTCCACAGACAGCACCATCAAAGCCATGGTGACCGAGATGAGCATCGGGGGGGAGGATTTCCAGCAGCTGCAGGCCCAGGAAGGGGTGGCCATCACTTTCTGCCTCAAGGAATTCCGGGTGAGGTTGCCCGCCACGTGCTCACTGCCCGGTCCACCGCTCCTCCCTGCCCGGTGCGGGGCCTCACTGCTCTGCCTCTCCCTTCCCAGGGGCTCCTGAGCTTTGCCGAGTCAGCGAACTTGTCTCTCAGCATTTACTTCGATGGCCCTGGCAGGTAACTCCGAGCCTCAGGACAGGGTGGGGAGGGATCTGGGATGCCAGGAGCCAAAGGGCCTTGACCTTGCCTGGACCCGTCACCTGCCAGGCCAGCCATCTTTGCCATCAAGGACTCTCTGCTAGACGGCCACTTTGTCCTGGCCACGCTCTCAGAGCCGGACCCGCACCCCCAGGACCTGCGTGCCCCGGAGCTCCAGCAGCCAGCGCCTCAGCTTCAGGCTCACAGGTGAGAGCGCTGCCCACCCACTCCTCCTCCCCACCTCTGTGCACCCTGGGGAGCCTGCTGCTTCCAGCATCAGCGCCTCCCCTCCCCCCACTTCCTGTTGGGCCCCAGCCCTGCAAGCTCAACCTTACTGGGCAGCTGTACTCAGAGACTCCCCCCACCCAGGGAAGTGTCCCCAGGGTCGGGCTGGCTTCCTTCTCTGGCTGAGGCCTCCCCTCCGAGCCTCCTCCCAGGCCAAGGAGGGAAAGGGCTGCCGGGAAGCGGGGGGCTGCCTGGGACTGGGGAAGCCGGTGGCTGAAAGGGCAGGTGGGTTGGGGAGGATGGGCCCAGTGTAGTTTAAGCAGAGGAAGTTTGGCCTGGCCCTCTGCCCAGCATGTCCCTGGGCCCCAGTGCGCTCCGGTTCCTGTCCCCTGGGAAGGTACGGGCTTGGGCCCCAGGTGGCCCAGCTTACAGAACTTGCTGCTCCCCTCCCCCAGCTGAGCTAAACCGGCCCCCAAGATGTCTCCCTCAGGCCTCTACCTCAACTCTGATGAAAGGATTCCAGGTCCACCCCCTCCAGGAAGCAGCCACTTAACCCCAGGCATCCTCTCCCCTCCCACCAAACCAGGAAGTAATAAAACCAAGAGGTCACCAACGGTCACAGGGCTTTTGCAGCCACCCGCTGAGCCCTCCAAGGTGGGGCCCTGCCTCTGTTCCCCCTCTTCTCTCCCTGCCCTTGCTAAGCCGTCTCTGCTTACAGCACGCCCCACCTGGACGACTTTGCCCTTGATGACATTGACTCGTACATGATCGCCATGGAAACCACCGTGGGCAGTGAGGGCTCACGGACACTGCCCTCCACCTCCCTTTCACCTGGCTTCCAGCCCCACTGTAGCCCTGGCTCCCACTCAGAGGAGGAAGATGACACCGAGCCCAGCACAGTGCCTGGGACTCCCCCACCCAAGAAGGTAGGGGCTGGCTGGAGACGGAGGCAGGGATGGGAGGCGGAGGGAGCAGCCTCCAGAGCTCACTTGGCTTCCTCTGTTTTCTCGCCAGTTCCGCTCGCTGTTCTTTGGCTCCATCCTGGCCCCTGCACACTCTCCCCAGGGGCCCAGCCCCGTGCTGGCTGAAGACAGTGAGGGGGAAGGCTGAGCCGAGAGGTCCTTGGAGGACTGGACCAGAGGAAGCCCCAGCCTCCCCATCTCCCAGCGCCAACCAGGGGCGGGGCCAGCTCTCCTCCAGGGTGGGTGGTAGAGGTGGGCTGTGCTGGAGCTCAGCTGGCTGGTCCTGCCGCCTCCCCCAGGCCCTGCTCGGCTATCTGTGACTGGCCTGGGTCCTGTCGTCTCCCTTCGGCCCCCAGTCGATCATGTCTGTTCCCAGTCTTGGTGCCGAGCTGCCACCTGCTGGGAGGCCCCTCACCTCTTTATCCAACCATGCGGCAGGGTTGGGGGCCTGCGTTCTCTAAGCCCACCTCCCTAAGAAAAAAACCTCGGTGGGGCTGCTGGCCCCTGCTGATCCACCTTCTCTGCCAACCAGGACCTGTCCCTCCCTCAGATCCTGGGTACACCTCGGGGATCCCCTGTGCCCGGCACACACTGTTTTGCTTGCTTTTCCAAAACTCTCTGGCCCTGACTTGGAAATTCCAAAGGCCCCTGTGACCTGAGCGTGTGGCTGGTGTTTCCCTCGCTCGGGCCCCATGCCCAGCAAGCCTCCCAAGTGGCCCTAGGCAGAAGAGGTCGCCAGGCGCGGCATTTCGGACAAGGGAGACAGACGCCATGGCGAGAATCCAGCTTTGACCTTTATTCGAGAGACCAGATGGGTCGCCCCAGGATCCGGCTGCCAGCCCTGAGGCCAAGCAAGGCTGGGGACCCACAATCTGGCCCTGCTCTGCCCTGAGCTGCAGCCTCAGCCCCAGGATCCTGCCTGCAGCCACTGCAGGTGCAGGTGGAAGGAGCCCTGGGGGTTGGACGCTGCTATTGATTCATAAAAAAAAGAAAAATACACCAAGGCTCCGTGTTCCCTGTGATGGGCGGCCCTAGGGGGCCAGCACGAACCCTCACAGCCACGTGATTTCTGTACAATCCACCGTCTGGGGCAGAGGGCGGGCACACGGGGGCTATTTCTTGGCTTTGGCGGAGTTGCGGGGCGGGGTGATGGGCCGGCCTCCAGGGTTCAGGCCGCTGAACTGCCCATATTTCCCCTTGTTCTTGTCGGCGGGCTTGAGGATCTAAAAGAGGCAAGCTGGTCAGGCTCATGGGGCTGAGCCATGGGCCCCTCCCGCCCCTTCCATCCCCATCTCCACCCCCACCTGGAAGGAGCACATGAGCGTCTCGTCCACGCTCATCATGGCGCCTGCATTGTCAAACTCGCCACAGTAGTTAGGAGCTGAGAAGAGTGTCACCAGCTGCCGCTTGGCAAAGAACTCATAGCCATCTTCTACCACCTGGACGAGGGTGGGGACAGTTAGTTCAGCAGGTGCTGCTGCCCGGCCCCCGCTGCCACCCAGACCAGAGCTGCCAGCCCACCTGGTGTGCCCGGCAGATGAGATCCAGGTCGTGCTTGTGCAGGAACTTGGCCACGACCTCAGCTCCAAAGGTAAAGGAGACGCCACGGTCATTCTCGCCCCAGCCCTGCACGTCCTTGTCAGGGTCAGACCACAGCAGGTCACACAGCAGGCCCTGGTCTGGCACGTCTGTAGGCCGCATGATACGCCGGATCTGCTCCATGGACTGTAGGTCCGGGGACAGGCCTGGGGGGCACCGGCGGCAGGTCACTTCCTCAAGCCTCAAAACAAGGGCCCTCCCTTCTCCAGGAAGCCTTTGCCAATCAGCCTCTGTTCCCTCAACCCGCCGCCCTCTCCTGGATTCCTGGGAGCCTAGACAGGCAGAGCTCATCGCCTTCTGCCTCTTCAAGTCCCTGTCCCTTCCAGGAGCACAATGCTCCCTGGAAAAAGACAAGCAAACTCCACGCAAGAAACCGAGGCCACGACATGACAGTGAGTGCAGCCTAATGCTGGGGTGCGGGGGGACTTTGTGGAAAAAGTGATATCCAAACCAGGGCTCCAGGGAGAGCTGTTCCAGGTGGCTGAGAATGTGTCCTTCAGCTAACACTTCTGTCCCAAATCCCCCAGGGATGTGGCCAGGCTCGTCCTGCCCAAGCATTCCCTCGCCATGCGGCCCAGAGCCGCCCTCACCCCCGTGACAGCAGAAGATCTTTTCATCCACAATGGCAGCAATAGGCAGGCAGTTGAAGCAATCGGTGAAGGTTTTCCATAGTTTGATGTTGTAGCGTCTCTTGCCTGCCCAGAGGAAGGAGAGGGCTCACGAGAAGGCCTGTCTGCCCCACCCTCAGTGTGGGTCTCTGGGCCTTCCAGGGCACATTGTGTGTTGTTCAGACACAGCTGGGAGAAGAGAATGGAAGGCAAGAAGGGAACCCCGCCCCCCCGGGCCAATCCCCACCCCACTGCCTCCCAGGACGAATTCAAAGGCAGCTGAGTCCACAGGAACCCCCAAGTTCCAGTTCTGGAACAACCTCAGGGTTGGCACTCACCCCCCTGCACATGAGCAGAGCCAGGCCAAGACCAGGTCTGGTCTCTCTCAGCTTCTGGCCAAGAGAGTCCAGTCCAGACAGGCATCTTAAGTGCTTAAGTAACGGATGCAGTGGAGGGGGGTGTCGGCAGGCAAGGCCCTGCATTAAAATGCTGGCAGCCCTTCAGTCGGCAACCATTCACCACGTCCCTCCTGAGCGCCAGGACCCATGCCAGGAGGGCAGGGCGGAGAGACGTGAACTGGCCCTGCCTTCACAGAGCTCAGTCTAGCAGGTGTTTGTCAAACACTGCTACCCCAGCCACCAGGTCAACACGAGGGTCGCACTGAATGGCGACCTTCAGCCCCAGAGGCTCCGCCCACTCACACTCATCGTAGAAGCCGTAGATGCGGTTGATGCTGGCGCACTCGTGGTTCCCACGGAGCAGAAAGAAGTTCTCAGGGTACTTGATCTTATAGGCCAGCAGCAAGCAGATGGTCTCCAAAGACTGCTTGCCCCTGTCCACGTAGTCCCCCAGAAACAGGTAGTTGCTCTCTGGAGGGAAGCCGCCGTACTCGAACAGCCGCAGAAGGTCGTAGTACTGGCCATGAATGTCGCCTGTGACCCAGAGAACCAGGTCAGCACTAGATGCAGTCTGAACTTGAACCCAGGGCCAGGGTTGGACTCAAGGGTGGAGAGATCCAGGGACTTTGGCTGGTGGTGGTGGGTACCCACTTTCAGGAAGCAAAGGGGCCTGGGCAGGGGGCTCACCACAGATCTTGAGGGGTGCCTCCAGCTCCAGAAGAATGGGCTGGCTCAGGAAAATCTCCCGGGATTTGAGGCACAGACCACGGATCTCGTTCTCTGTCAGCTGTACATTCTTTCCAGGCCGCGAGCCCTGCACTGGGAGTGGAATGAGGCGTCAGGACCCTCAGGCGAGAAGAGGGTGGGTGACATGGGTGGCCCCGTAGGCACTTCTGGGGGGCGCCTGGGCCTCCCGGGCCCCGCCTCGCCCAGGGGCAGCTGTTGCTGCTCAGCCTCCTGGGACCCCCGCCTCAAGCCTCAAGGGACGAGACCCCCAACTACCCTCAAGACACTCGAAAGGGGACTGCTGTGCGCGGAGGCCTGCCAAAACCTCAGAACACAGGACCCCTTGCTTGGGGGGGCTAGGCTTCTCGGATTTCTTTCTAACCCCAAGAGCCCTGGCTAACCCGTGCGCCCCCGCCCTGCTCTGGCAAGGGGAGCAACCCCAGACCTCCCAGGGGCGCCGCAATTGGGAAGGGGGGCACCTGCGGCCACGGGACCTCGCGGCCCGTCCCCGCCCAGTCTAAGCTGGTCCTGGGAGGGGCAAGTCCACCCGCGCGCCACTTCCGGGCCGGGCAGGGGACCAGGGCGCGGCCGGCGCCCACCTCCCCTGCCCCGGCCAACCTTCCAGCAGGCGCCCGATGATAGAGTCCAGGTTGAGCTTCTCGCTGTCGGACATGGCGGCGCCGCCGCTCTGGCCCCAGCAGCTCCGGGCCCGCTCCTGCCTCCCGCCCTCCCGCTGCCTCCTTCCGGCCTGGCGCTCCTTCCGCCCGCCCCGGCTCGCCGCCCCGCCTCCTAGGCCTCCTGCCCCGCCCCTCCCCGCCCCGCCCCGCCCGCTGCCCCTGCGCTCTAGCGCCTCCGCCGGACGCAGGGCGCAGGGGTCGCGGCGGCCCGGGAGGCGGGGCCTCGGTCAGGGGACCGGACTTGGACTGACTCGTGTGTCTGGGGCGGAGCCTGCCCTGTGGGCGGGGCTTCATGGGGCGAGGTCAAGCCTAGCTCCGCCCTTGAGTTACCCTCGGCTGTTCGGAGGAGGTGCGGTCGGAAGTACTGTGGAAGTTGTTTTTCTCTTTCAAGGGCTAAGCAGTCCTTCCCACTTCTGTCCTGGTCGGGAAGGTTGTGTGACCTCATTGGTAACTCATTGGGTCTCCCCAAACAGTGCAGATTAAGCCCTTGAAGTGCAGGAAAGGAAACTGAGGCTCAGAGATAGTAAGAGTTAGCCTCGAATTCACGGAGGACCTCTACCTCCTGAGTCTGGGGCCCTCGGGCGACTGGCTAGGTAGATCCAGACACCTGTTGCTGAACTCCGAGCTCATTTTGGTCCACACTGCCTGTGGTGCATGCTAAATTATTACTTTTTGTAATGTCTCATCCTTGCCTTTTGAGTAGCATAGTAATGCTACATTGTGTGCATGTTGAAAGTATTACTTTGTAAAGAGCAAACACTAAATACACCATGATACTCGTTGGACCCTGAATCGAGTGTTTTACATGCCAGTGACCTCAAATCTGGAGGCAGCCTGCCCTCTCTACCTCTGGCAGGCCCTGGCCGCATCACACCCAGCACAGGAACCCAAGCCTGCACCCACCCAGCCCACCGGGATGGTGGGAGGAGCCCATGGCCCAGGGCCAGTGGGGCAGGCCGGAAGAGCCCGGGACAGGAAGGGGTAACTACCCCCCCACACGCACTTAGGAGGGGCCCCCCGGCTGGTTGACGAAGCTGTGGCTGAGGAGGAAGTGAGAGGAGGAGGTGAGGTGCAGCAAGGAGGTAAGCTGGGCTGCAGGGGACAGGGGCCTGGCCTTTCTGCCACTTCTGGGCCCATGCTCCACCCCCACCCCACAAGAGAAGAGGGGACAGAAGGGGCTTGGAGAGATACCCTGAAATCTGCTCCCTCTGACCACGCAGTCAGGTCCTGGGGCTGGGGCCTGGCTGGCTAGGAGCCCAGGCCCCAGGCTGGCTAGGAGCCGCCTCTCATGTTGGCTTTCCCCACATGTTGCAGCCTATGGCATCAGGCGTCTGCAGCACCATGGCCCAGGCCCTGGGGGAGGACCTGGTGCAGCCTGGTGAGCTGCAGGATGACTCCAGCTCTTTGGGGTCTGACTCAGAGCTGAGTGGGCCCGGCCCATATCGCCAGGCTGACCGCTATGGCTTCATTGGGGGCAGCTCAGCAGAGCCAGGGTAAGTAGGGAAGGGATGGAGTAGGGCGGTGGGGTGCTGGGAATAAGGGTGGGAGCTGAGGGCTGAATTCTAGAGTGAGGTCCAACCTCGAGGGTCCTGGGCGGGTCTGGGGACTCAGCCACTATCATCCCTTCTCGGGTTCCAGATGGAATCCTAAGGTTAGCAGGGCTGTGGGGGGTGGCTCCTGTATGTCTCTTTTACTCCCAGTTTCTGAGGGTTTCCACCCACCTCTGGGGCCAAACATTCTTCTCCTTTTAATCTGGCCCAGGAATCCCAGATCCAGATCACAGAACCCACACTTCTTCCCCCACCAATCCTCTGCATTCCTCATGTACAGACAGGAAGACAAGTCCAGAAACAGTTAGGAAGATCACACAGCAGATCAGAGACAGAATCAGACCCAAACTCACAACTCCTGGCTTCTAGTCTAGGACTCTGTCTACCCAACTTCCCTGATGGCTTGTCTGTGTCCCTATCCTGGGGGACAATCAACAAGCCCCTCCCTCAACACACACCTACACACCCCCTTCAGTCTCTCCTGCTTCCACCCACATCGGAGCCACATCCTTTCCTGTCCCCATGACAACCACTGGCAACTCCTGGGTGACAGGTCCCCACCCCGCCCCAGAGATTCCCAGAGATCTCCAGGGCCAGGAGTTAGGCTCACCCAGGTAGCATGAAGGGTGGCAAATGTGGGCTCTGGGTAACAGCTGCCCAGCGCCTGGACACCTGTGCCATATGTCCCCAGGCCAGGTCACCCTCCTGCAGACCTTATCCGCCAGCGGGAGATGAAGTGGGTAGAGATGACCTCACACTGGGAGAAAACCATGTCTCGGCGGTACAAGAAGGTGAGGGGGAGAGTGGTCCCACCCAGGCCTCCGTGGCTCAGCCCCCTTTGCCTCGGCCCATACCCAGGCAAAATTCACCCCTCCCATGTCCCAGTACCTCCTGCCTTTTCTCCCTGCTACCCAAAGTGGCTCTTGCCTGATGACAGGTTGTGCTTGGGGCCTGCCGACAGGAGCAGGGGAAGCTGGTGTGGCTGGCCTAACGGGGTCCCTTGGCCTCACCCACAGGTAAAGATGCAGTGCCGGAAAGGCATCCCCTCGGCCCTGCGGGCCCGGTGCTGGCCCCTGTTGTGCGGGGCCCATGTGTGTCAGCAGAACAGCCGTGACACTTATCAGGTGAGGGAACTGGCAGGGGTCCCACCTCCCTTCCCTGGCCCTTCACCACTCTGGGCCTTCACATTCACCTTTTTGTCCACCCACAGGAACTGGCTGAGGCCCCTGGGGACCCACAGTGGATGGAGACCATCGGCAGGGACCTGCACCGCCAGTTCCCTCTGCATGAGATGTTTGTGTCACCCCAGGGTCACGGGTACGAGGCCAGTGATGCCCAGGGACCCCCAGCCCCACAACCCTCAGGTGCTTTGGCCTAGTACCCCCCCGCTCCAGCTTTATATCTTTGCATCTCAGAGGACCCAGCAAGGCCCTCAGGGGGCTGAGGCCTGGGAAAGGGCCGCCAGAGGGTGGGGAAGGGATGCCCGGAGGACTGGCCCCTAACGGGGTCTTCTGGCACAGGCAGCAGGGGCTCCTCCAGGTACTCAAGGCCTACACCCTATATCGGCCGGAACAGGGCTACTGCCAGGCCCAGGGCCCTGTGGCTGCCGTGCTGCTCATGTATCTGCCCCCAGAGGTGAGTACCCTCAACCCTGCTACGGGGACCCAAGACCCTGACCCCCTAACCCCAGTGATCCATGACCCCCAACGCTGGTGACCTAGGGACCTAGTAATCCTGTGCCCTGGACCCATGACCCCTCCATCCCCAGGAACTCTGGCCTCAGGGACCTGGGATCCTTGACTCCTACCCAAACCTGTCCTAGTGAGTGACTCAGGGCCTCATGACCACCAACCTCAGCGACCTTCAAACCCAACGACCTTGACTGCAGGAACATGGAACCCTGAGCCCTGACATTTGCCCCAATGATCTAGGAGTCTGGTTGTTATTACCTTGACCTCATGACTTCTGATTCTGAACCCTGTGACCATGATCCCTGACCCCAGTGACCCCAAGAACCCAAGACCTGAACTTTGGGACCCTCCCTAGCCTTGACCAGTGAGCCCCTACCCTGTGACCCTCAAATTCAACCCCCTGAGCCCTGTGACTTCCAACTCCCTGCACCCCTTGGTAGGCCTCTATCTGGGCAACAGGAAGCTTTTTGGTAAGACCTGCCCCTCCTTACCAGCCCCAGCACTGAGTCCAGGCTCCTGGCTCCAGAGTCACCCCAGATGGTGTCCAGACCCTCCCCTGCACCCCTTTCCCCCGCCCTGTGGTCCCCTCCGTGGTCCCCTCTGCGGTGGGCACTCAAGGCCTGTGCCCGCCCCCAGGAGGCCTTCTGGTGCCTGGTACAGATCTGCGAGGTTTACCTCCCTGGCTACTACGGGCCCCATATGGTGAGAGGCTGGGATGGGGCCAGAGGGCACAGGGGGAGGGGCTGGGCGGGGGGTGGGGAGGGGCCTGGGGACTGGGTGGGGACCTGGGGACCAGGAGTGGAGATGCTGACGGACGTGGCCACAGGAGGGTGTACGGTTGGACGCCGAGGTGTTCACGGCCCTGCTGCGGCGGCTGCTCCCGCGTGTGCACAAGCACCTGCAGCAGGTGGGCGTCGGGCCCCTGCTCTACCTGCCCGAGTGGTTCCTGTGCCTCTTCGCCCGCTCCTTGCCCTTCCCCACGGTGCTGCGTGTCTGGGACGCTTTCCTTAGTGAGGGTGAGTGTGTGGCTGGCCAGGTGGGCGGGGGCAGGCGTGGGAACTGGGGCCGGAAGCCTCGGGTGCCTGGTGTGCAGAGGGGATGAGGGTGCCAGCTCTGCTCTGCCCCACCGCCACTGCCAGTCCTGGCCTGGGGTCTGGGTGCTGGGGTGTGCTGAGGGTGACAGCGCCCTGTGGCTCTGGGGAAACGGCCCAGCCCTTGGCCACGGATCACCAATGTAATGAATGATAGCCCCCACCCCCAGCAGTGAGACCACCACAGGGAGGGCACCATCTGCTTGGGGGAGGGCTGGAGTCGGGGGGCGCTGCAGAGATCACAGCAGTGAGCCAGCTCAGGGAGCGGGCACAGTGGGGGCATGGCCGATGGAGCCCCACGGGCCCTGGTGAGCGCTCTCGGAGGCCAGCGCTGCTCCGGAAGCCAGGGCCACTTGAGTGAGTGAGACCTACATTCTGGTGGAAGTGGGGATGGGAGGCGACGGTACTAAATTAACAAGATATTTATAGGTTGTCAGAAGTTCTGTGAAGAAAATAAAACAAAGGATGTGCCAGAGTGTAGGGGGGCGGCAGGAGGAGAGTTTAAAGGTGCTCGCAGCTGCTCTATGGAAGAGGCAAACTTGCAGGGCCAGTGTGGAGGCGGAGAGGCCAGGCTACAGACGACTGACGTGGGGGTGCGGACATGGGAGAAGTGCCAGGCCAAGAGAAGGGTGGTTGGACCAAAAAATGGTAGAAATCAATCAGTGCATCTATTGAGCACCTGCTGTATGCCCAGTTGGCTTCAGGCTGGCTTAGAGCTCTGGCCACGGGTGTCCAAGTTGCCATCTACATGGCCTCCCCTGCAGACTCAGACCTCGAGGGCGGGGCAGGGCAGGGCCCCCCCCCCCCCCCCCGTCAGGGTGGCTGAGCTACCCTTGCCCTCTGCCTCAGGCTCCGTTTCATAACAGTGACACCATTAGTAGTCGCTGCTGTCCCTTTACAAGTCACAGTTGTCACCAGACCTCGCTGGTCCCCTGACTGCTGTTCTCAGCAGACCCGAGGCTACCAGGAAGGAATTCTGAGGCTCCAGGAACAGGCCCAAGGTCACACCCATGTGTGTGTGTGTGCGTGTGTGCGTGTTTGTGTGCATGTGTGTCCTATGCTCTGGCTTAGAGGTGAGGAGTTCTGGCTAGAATCTTTCTAGAATCAGAAGGTCACAGGTCTGAGCTGGAAAGGCCTTCACGTCACCACCCAGCCCCTCCTTGGAGGGACGAGGAGCTGAGGCCCAGAATGAGAAGGCTTGGCGTGAGGCGTTCAGTAGCCCCTGGCTCCTGGCAGGCTGCTCTGCCCACAAGTGTCTGTGGCCCCTGAGACATGCTGGCCAGAGCTCTCAGATTGCCACCGTGCTCTCAGTCATTGGGTCATGGCAGCAGAGCTGCAGGAGGGTGGAAGGAGTCTGGCTGAGGGCAGGTTCAGGTGCAGACTGAGGAAGCCCAGGGCTGGCCCCCCAACTGAGTGAGCCCCCGGCCTGCAGGTGTGAAGGTGCTGTTCCGCGTGGGTCTGACACTGGTACGCCTGGCACTGGGCACCACTGAACAGCGCCTGGCCTGCCCGGGGCTCCTGGAGACACTCGGCGCCCTTCGAGCCATCCCGCCCACCCAGCTGCAGGAGGAGGTCTTCATGCCCCAGGTGGGTGCCCCTTGCCCGCCCTCTGCAATGGCCCAGCCCCCCTGCACAGTTGCGGAAACTGAGTCCCAGAGGGGGAAGTCAGAGTAAGAACCGGGGCTCAGTTCTTGTCCTCTGAGCAGCAGAGAATGTGGAAACCCCAGGCCTCAAGTGGCTTTCGGTGGCTCCTTTAGTCTCTTTGTCTGTCAGCCCCTCAGCCCTCAGCCACTTCCTGCGGCTGTGTCCTGCCCGCCCCACAGGGATCTCATCGCTTCCTGCCCTCCCCCAGGCCAGGCAGATTCAGTATCAACTGCTCCCCACAGGTGCACAGCGTGGCCCTGTCCGAACAGGACTTGCAGCGGGAGATCAAGGCCCAGCTGGCCCAGCTGCCCGCGTCGGCATCTGGGCCACCCCCGAGGCCGCAGGCCCGCCTGCCTGGGGCCCAAGCCATCTTTGAGGCCCAGCAGCTGGCAGGAACCCGGGGAGCCACCAGGCCCGAGGTGCCCCGCATCGTGGTTCAGCCCCCGGAGGAGCCCAGGCCGCCGCGGCGCAAGCCCCAGACCCGAGGCAAGACTTTCCATGGGCTGCTGACTCGGTCCAGGGCCCCCCGTATCGAGAGCCCCGCCAGGTCCCATCGAGGCTCCACCTCCTCCCTGGACACCCGATTCTGAAGGTCCCACTTCTGAGGGTACCAGAGACTCAGGGTCCCCCAACCGCAATTGCCTGAACGGTGGATGCCAGCCTCCAAGTAGGCACCGCACTTTACAGCCGGGGTGGATGCCTCAGCTTCTTTCCCGTGGACTGTGTCCGGCTCAAGGATGAAGGAAGGTGAGAGAGTGAGGTTTTGAGGACCCAGGCCCATCATCCGCCCACGGAGCTGTCCTGGTGCCTGGGCCCTTGCAAGCATCAAGCTGGCGCTGAAGGAGGGTGAGGTTAGGGGCAGAGGCTGGGCTTAGGGGACCCCAAGGCTCCTGGGGAGACCTGGAATAAAGTCTGAGCAGAAGCCCGTATGCAGTCAGATGGAACGCCTTCCAGCCTCAACCCCGGACCAGCGGCTCCTTCCCCTCCGGCCCTCACTCCCCTCACAGCCCCGCCCCTCCGAGCCCAGCCCTGGCTCCTCAGGGCTCACTGAGGCTGCCCATTGGCTGCTGGAAGGTCTTCACCAGCACCAGGAGCCAATGGTAAGCTGCAGTGCCCAGCCTCTTGGGGTCAGGGAAGGCTTCTGCACCTGGGGGAGGAGGGCTCCCCAAGTGGATGCTGGGCCCAGAAGTGGGACTCTGTCCCCTCTTCTGCTCCCTCTCCCTGCTGGTTCAGGATTCCCCACAGGGCTGTGGGCACTCTAAGGCAAGTTCGCCCCCCACCCATGGTCCTGGTCCCGTCCTCAGAGAGAGCCAGCTGAGAACAAAGGCCTAGTGTGCCCGGACAAAGGAGGAAGGGCCCGCCAGCCCTTGCCCCCTGCCTAAGCCCCAGCCGCACCCCCTGGGGACTGCCACTGTGGAAACCCCTCCCACACTCGCTAATTGCCCCCGTGGGTGCCTGAGGTGCCTGGGACAGGAGCCATCGCCAGGACAACGGGGCTGGTTCTGATGTAGGCTTATGTTCCTGCAGGGCCCGTTCCCAGCGCCCTGCCTCCCTGCTTCCTTGGGTGCCCTCCCCTGAAGGGGGGAGGGGGAGGGGGAGTACCCGGAGAAAGTGTCTGCAGTCCCACTTAAATGGTGGAGTGGGTTCTTAGTTCCCTGACCAGGGATCCAACCCGAACCTCCTGCAGTGGAAGTGTGGAGTCTGAACCACTGGACCGCCAGGGAAGTCGCAATGGTGGAGTGTTTGATCCATCCTTCTCAGTGGCTGACCTGGAGTGTTGGCACCCTCAGATCTGGTGACAGGGCCACGGCTGCAGGAACACGCCCCCTCCACATATACTCTTGTGCGCTGACTGTGTGACTGGCCAGGCCCTGGGTCCTGGGCAGACCATCCCACTCCCTGAAGGAGGGACTCACGGAGGTCCAGACCCAGAGCTGAAGTTTACCTGGGGGGAAACTAAGGCTCAGGAGGGGAGGCAACTGGGCCAAAGCTTTGCTGCCCAGGGCAGACCCAAGGTTCACCGCTAGCCCCGCATCAACAGCCATGAACCTGACACCCACCTCCCTCTGCCATCCTGGGGCTGCTGTCTCTCCCACTGCCCCAGTCTCGCCCCAGCCTGGGTTCTGAGTGTGGGCCAGGGGCTGGGCTCCTGTGAGTTAAAGAGAGCTTCCTGAGCCCTCCCTCCCCACTCCCCACCCCACTAGCGTACTTGGAGCTTAATAATAGCACAGTCCCCTGCAGTTCACGGACCCTTTCTCAGACCCCCACACCCTCTCTCTGCAGGTGGCACTGAGAGCCTCTTTAGAGAAGGGGGAGATGGCCAGATTGAGTGCCCAGCCCAGGATCCCAGTGGGGGGCAGAGCCAGCTAGACCACGGTAGGTGGGGGAACCTGCAGGGAGTCTATGGGATTTGCCCTGCACTCCCTGCCCTCCGTGCGCTCAGCTCTTCTGCTGGGAAGGTAGAGGAGCAGGAAAGCAGCAGCCTTGGCACCAGGGCTGCTGAGTCTGAAGGAGAGGCCATATGGTAGTCGTTCCCCCTGGATATAGACCCTGGGGCAGGTGGTCTCCAGCAGGGGCCTCTCTAGCTGGGGCTGAGTCACTGCCTTGTCTACTGAGGGAAGCATTTTCTGGGCAGTCCTTCTGCAGATCCCGTTATCAACCATCCATCTGGGAAGCCTGAGCCAAGGGGTCAGACCAAAAGAGGACCAGCTCCCTCCTTGTCGGAACGCTTTTTTACACACGCTGTTCCCACAGGGCTGCGCTAGCCCCCTATGGCTCCTGTGCACTAGTTGGGAAAAGATGCCCCTCCCCCAGGTACATGCATCCCTTGCAGGACAGAAGGGAAGTGACCACTCAGCAGGGTACCTTTGTGCAGTGAGCAACCTGAACAACCACACCCAGTGAACCTAGCAGCCCCAGCTCCCTACAGACCTGCCTGGAAAGGGGCTCGGAGAAGGCAAGGCACGCATCTGAGAGTACTCAGCCTGTGGGGACCAAAGCTGGGGTGGCACCCAGCGATGTCCATCGGCCGGGGTCAGCCCAGGGGACAGGAGTGGGGGTCAAGCAAAGAAGTGGAAGGGCAAATGGACCCCCGTGTGGGGGGCCATGGTCTCCATCTCGACTGCCACCCACCCCATAAGTCCCCCATCCCACACTGTCCGGAGGCCAGGCTTGGACTCCCTGCAAAGTCCCTGCATGGGAATGGCCTTCTCGCTCTCTCTGAACCTCAGTCTCCTCCTACAGATAATAGGATAATAACAGCTCCCGCCCTAGTCCCAAGAGCACTCTACCTGTCTCATTTCTATGATGGTTATTGTTTAGTCAAGCTGGGCAGTCACCCAGGGATTGCGTCTCTTCACCCCACGCCTACCTGGCCCAGCTCAGCCTCAGGTGACCTCCAGGCTCTCCTGGCACAAACAGAGCAAGACTGCCCTGCCAGCCTGCTTGCCCCAACTCCCAGGGCCCTGGGCTGAGCTGCAGTTGCCCAACCCTGATTTTCCTCCCTGCGTCCACAAGGCAAACGCCATCACAGCCGGTGCCCAGCCAGGGCAGTCTGGGAGCGGGCACAGAACCACACTGCCCTGTGTGCATGTATACACACACTCTGGCAGAGGGAAGACCCCGGCCCTGCCTCTCACCAGCCGTGTGACCTTGGGCAAATCACATCACCTCTCTGAGCCTCCATTGCCTCATCTGCAAAAGGCAGAGACTCATAACTGCTACCCAACAGGGTTAAGTGAAATATGGCACATAAAGTCCTCTGTACAGTGCCTGGGACAAGTCAAAAAACGTTCGCTGGGGCTTCCCTGGTGGCGCAGTGGTTGAGAATCCGCCTGCCGACGCAGGGGACACGGGTTCGTGCCCCGGTCCGGGAAGATCCCACGTGCCGCGGAGTGGCTGGGCCCGTGAGCCATGGCCGCTGCGCGTGCGCGTCTGGAGCCTGTGCTCCACAACGGGAGAGGCCACAGCAGTGAGAGGCCCACGTACCGCAAACAAAACAAAACAAAACAAAAAAACCCAGAAAAACAAAACCGTTTGCTGGCACTGCTACCTTCTGCCAGGTGCCCCCTGTCCAGCCAAGCCTGGGCTAAAGTATGCACTATAATCCCCATTTGAGGATGAGAAAACTGAGTCCACAGATGCTACACTGCTTGGGTTAAAAACAAGACAGCAGGGACTTCCCTGGAGGTCCAGTGGGTAAGACTCTACACTCCCAATGCAGGGACTGGGTTCAATCCCTGGTTCGGGAAATAGATTCCGAATGCATGCCACAACTAAGAGTCCACATGCCGCAACTAAAGATCCCACATGCCACAACTGAACATCCCACATGCCACAATTAAGGCAGTGCAGCCAACATAAATAAATTAAAAAATTTAAAAAGAGTTAAAAAAAAAAAAAAGCAAAAAACAAGACAGGAGGCCCAAGGTGGAGTCACTTATGCTAAGCCCCATGTCACCAAACCGAGATAACTTGATTACAGTTTCAGCTCTCCTGGAAATTGTATCTTAAACCAGTCAATCAGGAATTGCCTGACCAGCACTAGCAGGTTCATCTGCCTGATAGACCCCTGCTATTCCCTAAAAGAAAGTGATCTTGCAATAACCAACCCACTTTTTTGCCTAAGTATAACTTCTTTGTGTCTGCTCCCTTCTGCCTATAAAAGTCTTGCATTTTACACAACTTCTTTGTAGCTCCTTTCTGTCTGCTGGACGGGATGCTGCCCGATTCATGAACCGCTGGATAAAGCCAATAAGATCTTTAAAATTTACTCTGTTGGATTTTGGTTCTTAATATTTGTTAAGTGTCAGATCTCATGCTCTTTGGTGACATCCATGCCCCAACCCTGCTCCCTCCCGTGGATCTCCCTGGAGCTAAGGTTACCCCCTCAGCAAGAGGATGGATCTTCTTGGGTGGCCGCACCTCATTCCAGGAGGCTGGGCTGGCCACAGGGAGGAGTGGAGTGTGGATCTGGTGCTGGGGAGCCCAGAGCAGCCCTGGAAAGCTGTGTGGGGAATGTGGGCTGGGCTGGGGGGCCCCAGGTAAGTCACTTCTCCTCGCTGAGTCCCTCCACTGGTAGACAGGGTGGTTCCTCACAGGCTGCTCTGTGTACGGTTGTAGAAAGGGGCCAAAGCAGCCACCTTTGCCTCCACAAGTGCTGCGGGGCCGTCGGTACCCTCCCCCAGCCCAGGAGGCTCTAGGGAACAATCGGGGGGTGTCCCTGGAGAGAGGGTCTGAGTTTGCGGGGCTGAGGTGGGAGAATTGCAACAACAACCTACGTGTGCTGGACTCAGGCTGCTGTGATAATCTTCACCGCAGTCCTATGAGATGGTAACTAGACCCATTTAAGTCAGGAGGAGAGGGAGGTTCAGTCAGACAGGAAGGGGAGGTGCCCAGGCCCCACAGCTGGATCTAGGATCCGATTCCACCTAGTGCGACAACACTTGCGAGGGTATGAATCTCTGGGTGTGTTTCTTGGGGTGAATATGTGGCTGTGATCCAGGTCTCTTGAGGTGTGCTTTTGTGGGTGTTTGGATGGGTGCACCTGGGGGTAAGGATGTGCGTTTTGGGGAGATTGTGGGTATAACTGTGGATGTCCAGCTGACCTGGGTGTTGATGGGCAGGGCAGATCGTGTAGACAAGCCCCTTCCTTTGCTGTGCTCAGACCCACTGGAACTCCCAGCCTGGCCACGCTCTTCCCTCTTGGCCCCCAGCAGGGCAGAGGGTACCCCAGGGAACTGGGACTGCCCTTGTGGGGGGCGTCTTACCTAGTGGCCACTACTCTGGAGGGGCTGGGAGAGATGAGGAGGGGACCCCTCAGATGTACAGGGACCCCTGTTCAAGAAGGTCTTTCTGGGAGTGCTTGCTGCCGTACGGCACAGTGCTCCTTGGCAGAGAGCTGCGGCCCCGGGTGCTGGGGAGCTCAGGACTCCATCCAAGGTTAGGGCTCCGGACTGTGTGCTCCAGCCGCTCTCCTGGCTACCCCAGCCCTGAGGGCAAGCCCTGGTACCAGTCTCTGCCGGCTCCAGCTTTCCCCTCCCCCTCTATTCTCTTTACATCTCTCTTCCATTATGGGTCTCTCTCTATTTATCCCCCTCTGTCCTCTGTCTTTTCTTTACCGCGGCCCCTTAGTCTGTGACCCTCTCTGACGATCGCTATCCGCTAGAACCTGGCCCACTGTTCGACTTACTGTGTCTCCGAAGGTCTCCTGTCTGTCCCTCTGCCTGTCCCTCTGTTTGTCTCTCCCTGCCCGCCCCCCCCCCCCCCGCGCCTTGCCTCTGGCAGGGTCGGGCCCGCCCACCCCCAGGACCCCAGGTTCAGGATGGGTGGCGGAGGTTTTGCCGGGTCCCCCGGCTGGAGGACGGTGGGGCCGGGCCACTTCGCCCCGCGCCGCCCCGCGCCTGGCACTGGGCATGCCCCGGGCGCTTCTATATAAAGCGGCGCCGCCTCGGCCGGGCGCTGTGCCGCCGCCGCCGCCGAGTCCCGCCGGGTCCGCGCCGCCCGCCGAGCCCGGCAGAGCCCCGCCGAGCCGCTGCCGTCCGCCAGGTACCCCGGCTGCTGCCCGCGCCCCGGGGAGAGCCAGGGAGGGGGCTGCGGGGCAGGGGCCGCGGGGACGGGACCTTGAGCGCCCGCGCCCCCCAGCGGGACCCGTGACACCGCCTGCATACCCCTCCCAGACGCGCGCACACACGCGCGGGGACCCGGCGCGCCCCCCGCTGGAAGGGCTGAGCGCCAGGACCCCCGGCCCTGCCCCGCGCAGCTTGGGATGTGTGAGCTTGGGGTGCGGGCCCCATGGGGTCCGGGCGTCAGCAATCCCTCTGCTTCCTTGGGGTGGGGGTGGGGCAGCCTTGGACACCTCCTGGCTGGGACAGGAGAGCCGCACGCGGTCGCGGGCACCTCTCTGACCCAGAGTCTTAGGGGCTGGGCTCTGCAGTAGAGATCCGGCCGCCCTGACTCCCTCCTCTGTCTCTCTCTGTCAGTCTCTTCCATCAGTCTGTCAGCCTCTCCACCTGTGAGATGGTGAGTCTCCTCTGGTCCCTCCCCACCAAAGCCCAAGACCCTAATCAGAGGGAGGGCCCAGAGGGCGGCATCGGGCGGGGCGCGTAGAAGCCTAACCCTGGGGCTGTCTGTGCGGACAGACCCGTGACCAGCTGCGCACACACCCCTTGACCGCCCACTCTGTGTGCCATGGGACAAGCAGCTGCTGTGTGCCAGGCACTGCCTCTCTCCCCCATCAGCTCTGGGAGGCGGGCACTCTTGGTCCCCTTTGGCATTCATTCAACCTGCAACTTATTATTACCATGCGCCCTGCCCCATTCTAAGTTTGGGAACATAGCAGTGAACCCATTCTGGGCTCTTAGGGGACTCAGCTCCTAAGAAAGGGCACCAAGCCTCAGAATTTGGCACCGGCGAACCGGGATTCCAGGCCAGGTCTGAGGCCCAGACCTCTGCCCTCCCGGCTGCCTGCAGTATGCTGTCTCGCAATGACCACGGTGATTCTCTAGGTCCAAGCCTCATCAGCACCCCGGGGGGGGACAGGGCAGGCACCAGGCACCCACAAGTCCCAAAGAAACCTCACGACTTGTCCAAGGAGGCCCAGCCTGTCCCCCGGAGGACAGGCCCACCTGTGTCTGCACGTGTGTTCACAGTGAGCTTCTGAGCAGCCTCATTTGGGAGTCAGCCAGCCTCAGAGAGGGGCAGGGTGTAAGATTTCATCTAAAGTGAGCATTTCCATGACTCAGAACATCTGAAAAGAAGGGCACCAGCTTCTTCCTTACTAATGCCTGGCCCAGGACTGGGCGTATGGTAGATTCTCCAGCTACTTGGAGATGACCGTGGACCAGCTTCACCCACATATTTAGGTCTCAGCAGAACTCCACGGTGGTACATGGGTCACTGAGGCCAGAGAAAAGAGAGCAGCCCAAGAGTGATTGCTTGGTTCATTCGTTCACTTATTCTTCAGTCATCAAACATTGAGCAGCTACAGTGTGCCAGGGCTGTTTTAGGTCCCAGGGCTGCCTCGATAAGCAAAACCGGCAAAAAACCTCTGCCCCTCTGAACCAAGCTGGGGCAGACCTGGGCGTGGGATGAGGGGGCAGTGATCCAGCCAGCAGTGCATTGCTTTCTGCTCCCACCCGCTGGGGCACTGCACATACAGTTTACAAAGCACTCCCACTTACATGTTCCTGGTGACAGGCCTTCATCCCCCAACCCAACCCAACCCATCCTCTTTAGTTCCTAGGACAGTGTCTGCCCAAGGTTAGGAGAGTGGGGGACTTATACCCTTGGGTGACTTAATATGCCCCTTGCCCACCCTGCCCAAGACCCACCACTTCTGCCTCCCTCAGCTGTCCCTGGATCCGCTGGGTCCCGAGTGTGACTCCCCCCTGGACTCCAAGGACCTGGAAGAAGAGGAGGGCCCATGGGGTGGGGGCTCTGGCCTGCCACCCCCAGGCTGCTTCCATGGTTCCTGGCGCCATGACGTGGCCCTGGACTGCAAGGGCTCCCCCGAGGGGGCGGAGGCCCGGGCCTGGACTGTCTACTACTACAGTCTCCTGCAGAGCTGTCTGCAGCAAGCTGGCCTTCCGGAGACCCAAGACCGCAGCCAGGTGCCCCGCACAGGTGCCCGAGGGTTCCATGGAGGGGGGCACCCCTGGGGGGAGGGAGCACCCCTAGGAGGAGGGAGACACCTGCAGCCCAGCCTGCTTCCCATCTCTGTCAAGGTCGGCCCCTTCGCCTAGGCGCTGGCTTGGTCTGAAGCCAGGGAGACAAGGCCAGTCAACCTCTGGAAGGCAGGCTTTTCAAAGGGCATCTGGCACCAGTACAGTCAGAGACCACGGTTTCCCTCCCACCCCCGGAAAATCCAGCCCTGGGATATGCAGTCCATGTTCTGTGGAGCCAGAGCTTCTACAGAAGTGTCCTGGCAGCCGCTGTGGAGGCAGCTAGCAGCTGGGACCCAGGACTCCTCCTCTGCTTTATCTGTTTCATGTATCAGGCAGCCACAAAAGATTTTGTGTGGACAGAGGGCTTACAGCTAGAGTGTGTGAACATCACAGACTGGGCCCCATTGTACAAACTGGGAAACTGAGGTGCAGAGACTCCTCCCCCCACCGCACAGGGACCAAGGGTCACACAGAAAGTCAGTGGCAGAGCTGAGGCTAGAACCCATGTCTCCAGTCACTCAGCCTCCAGTGCCTTCTGGGCCAGCTGCAGAGGGGAGGGAGCTAGCCTCAGAGGGCAAGGTAGACAGGCAGCTTCCCCTTTGCTCTCCAGCTTCCTCTGTCCCCTTTACTTTTCTCGTCCGATACCCGGGGAGGACCTGGGGGTCCAAGGGTGAGGGCAGGGCTATGGGGGTGGGGAAAGGTGGGCGGAAAGAGAGCAAGGGGAGCCCCTGGTGAGCTTGGCAACGTCCTCTTCCTCAAGGCTGTCCTGGGGCGGAGGTGACCTTGTGCATTCTGGGATCGCCCAGCACCTTTCTGTCTCTGCTGCTGGAGGGTGGGGTCCAGAGCCCGGGTGAGTGTGTGCCCAAGTTCCCCCACCCCCTCCTACAGAAAGGGCAGCCCTGCCCTGGCCCGGCCACATCCCAAAATACCCGCCAACCCTGGCAACTGCCTGCATTCCACCGGGCCAGCTGCCCTACTCCGAGTGGGGGTGGGTTCTGGGAGCAGCTGCCCCTGACTACCCAGGGGCCCAGGCTGGAGGTGGAGGGCATGGGGGCATTAAGCCTTCCCTGGCCAGCAACCCTCCTCCCTCTGCCCACAGGAAACATGCTCCTTTGCCTGTCCCCTGCCTGGCTGACAAAGGTGCCAGCACCAGGGCAGCCAGGCGAGGCAGCCCTGCTGGTCTCCAAGGCTGTGAGCTTCCACCCGGGGGGCCTGACATTCCTGGATGATTTTGTCCCCCCTCGCCGCGCCACCTACTTCCTGGCAGGCCTGGGGCTGGGGCCTAGCCGGGGTCGAGAGGCAGCTGAGCTCGCTCGCGACCTGACCTGCCCCACAGGAGCCTCAGCCGAGCTGGCCCGGCTGCTGGAGGACCGGCTGCTGACGAGGCGATTGCTAGCTCGGCAGGGTGACGTGGCTGTACCAGCTACCCTGGCTTTCACCTACAAGCCGCCGGCACTGCTGAGGGGAGGGGATGCCAGCCCGGGACTACGGCTGGTGGAGCTGAATGGCAAAGAGGGCCAAGAGACACTGGTGAAGGAGGAAGTAGGGGCTTTTCTGCACTCTGAGGCCCTGGGTGATGCCCTGCAGGTAACAGGCTCTGCCCCCGAGGTTGTGCAGAGGCCAGCAGGAGGGGACCCGTGGAGGGTTACCGGGTCCTGCTGGGAAGCGGTTCCCAACTTTGAGCCCTACTACTGCCCCATCTCTGTGGTAATCCCCTGCCTTCTTACCTCAGTTTACTCATTAGCTCCTGTGGTATGAGCGTCCCACCCTGCATGTACGTGGGGTGGTGAGGAGGCCCCCTTCCCCTGCCTGTTGCAGGTAGCCATGAAGCTCAGTGGCTGGCGCTGGAGGGGGCGGCAGGCAATGCGTCTGTATCCCCGAGCTGAGCTGGGCCCAGTGGTGGACACAGTGCTGGCATTGCTGGAGAAACTAGAGGAGGAGGAGAGTGTCCTGGTGGAGGCTGTATGCCCACCTGCCCGGCTGCCCTTCCCAGGTGAGAGCCACCTGTGCCAGCCAGAGGGAGAGCATGGCTCGGCCTCCTCGCTGCTCTGTGCTCAGGCCTCACCGTCTTCCCCCAGGCAGCCCCCTGCCTGGCCCTGAGCTGGCTCTGCGTATCTGTGCTGTGGTCTGTCGGACACAGGGTGACAAGCCCCTGCTGAGCAAGGTGAGCATGGCTCAGGTCCAGGTCATGCCCCTGCTGCCACACCCCAGCCCAGTTCCACTGAGCTGATGAGGGCCCCTGGGCAGAGAGAGGACAAAGTCTTGGGGCGGGGCGGGGGGGCGGAGGATTTTGGTTGTCTCTGGGAGGACTTCGTCTGACACTCTCCCTTCTCTCCAACCCTTCCTGTGCTCCTCCCACATCCGGAGCCCTACCTGGTATCCCATGCTGGGTACCAGGGCCCAGGGCTGAAACCTCTTCCCAGAGAGCTCTTCCCCACAGAAGAGGCTGACCCAGGGTCCCTGACAAACCTCCAGGGCCTGGAGCCCTTTAGGAGAGAGGCTTAGGGACCCTCCTAGGTACACAGCTCTGGGCCAAGCTGAGAGGGAGAGACTCAACATTGCCCTCAGGGAGCTCTAGGGCTAAGCCCACCAGGGTGGGACAGGCCCCCAGGGCTGTAGGCACTAGGAACAAGCATGCTTAGAGCCCTTAGGGAGCAGAGGCCCCAGCTGGGCCTGGAAGCTTGGGTAGAGTCCTCCCAGGGGGACCAGACGGGCAGTGTAAGTCACATTGGAGGACAGGACTTGAATGTCTAGTGAGGGCTGTGGCCTGGATCGTGGCATAGGGGAAGGTGTGCTGGGGCCAGGGATAGTCCCGGGAGGACTCCTCCTGGACCAGCCCCCTGAGCCGCACCTTGCCCAGGTGGTGTGCAGCGTGGGCCGTGGGGACCGGCCTCTGCGGCACCAGAGCTCCTTGCCACGGACGCTGGAGGCGGCGCTGGCCCAGTGCGGCCTGGGTGAGGCTTCGCAGGTGGCAGTCGTGCGGCAGCGCGTCAAGGCGGCGGCCGAGGCCGCGCTAGCCGCCGTGCTGACCCTGGAGGCCAGCCTGAGCGCTGAGCAGCGCGGCGGGCGCCAGGTCCGCACTGACTTCCTCGGTGAGTGCAGGCCGCCCGGGACGGGGACGGGAGGAGGGGGGCCCGAGGCCCGAAGGCGGCCCGCACTGAGCCCGCGCCCCCTGCCCGGCCCAGGGGTGGACTTCGCCCTGACGGTGGCCGGCCGCGCGCTGACCCCCGTGGCCCTGGAGCTGAACGGAGGCCTGTGTCTGGAGGCGTGTGGCGCGCTCGAAGGGCTGTGGGCCGCGCCGCGCCCGGGGCTGGCAGCCGAGGAGGCGGCGGCCGCGCCGCTGGTGGAGACGATGCTGCGGCGCTCGGCGCGCTGCCTCATGGAGGGAAAACAGCTGCTGCTGCTCGGCGCGGGCGGTGTCAGCAAGAAGTTCGTGTGGGAGGCGGCGCGCGACTACGGGCTCAAGGTGGGCGGGGTGGGGCGGGGCGGGGCTCAAAGTTCCGGCCTGAGTGGTGGAGGCAGGGCCCGGGGCGGGGCCAGGGGCGGTGTTGGCCTTGGGGCGGGGCCTGCGCGGGGCGATCTAGCCGGGGGCCTGGAGCCCAAGCGTAGGGGCGGGGCCTGTCGCCGCGTCCAGGTTAGGGGTCTCAACTTTTTCCCGCCCCTAGCTGAATTTTGTCCCTGCTAGGAGTAAAAGGCCACTCGGGACACCAGACCAGCAGTCCCAAGCCCTAACCCTGGTGGTTTCCCTACGAACCCTGGTGGTTTCCCTACAAACCCTGGCCAGACTGAGCCTGCCAGTGGGAAAGATTCCACCAGCCCTCTCTGCCACCCCTCCCATCTAGATGACACCCGCCCCCCCTCCTGCAGCCATCTTTCCTCTGGCTAAACCTTACTGAGCTCCCAGGTTAAGCACTGCCTCCTCTAGGTTGCCTTCCCTACTCTCTTGGCTGGATTAGGTGTCCCACCTCTGTACCTTCTATTCAATCATCAACAAATATGTTTTGAGCGCGTAGCACTGGTGAAGCTGTCTCCCCTGAGGGCCAGGACCATGTTCTAGGCCCCATCCTATTGCCCAGCGCCCAGCACAAGCTGATCTCGGTGTGTTGCCGCCCTGTGGTTTCTGCAGCTGCACCTGGTGGACTCAGACCCCAACCACTTTGCGTCCCAGCTAGTGCAGACCTTCATCCACTTCAATATAACAGAGCACCAGAGGGATGAGGAGAACGCACGGGTGCTGGCGGAGCTGGTGCGGGCACGCGGCCTGCAGCTAGACGGCTGCTTTTCCTACTGGGATGACTGCCTCGTGCTCACGGCCTTGCTCTGCCAGGAGCTGGGTCTGCCCTGCAACCCGCCAGCCGCCATGCACGTGGCTAAGCAGAAGAGCCGCACCCAGCTGCACTTGTTGTGCCACCATGGCCCACCCTGGCCTGCACCCTCCCTCTATGCTGTGCCCTGCTGCCCATTGGAGAGCGAGGCCGACGTGGACAGGGCTGTCCGCCAGGTGCCCCTGCCAGGTGTCATGAAGCTGGAGTTTGGGGCGGGTGCAGTGGGTGTACGGCTGGTGGAGGACGCGTCACAGTGCCACGAGCACTTTTCCCGGATCGCCCGAGACCTGCAGGTCGAGGCCGACTACCCCGGCATCGGGCTGGGCTGGGGCAATGCCATGCTGCTGATGGAGTTCATCGAGGGCACCGAGCACGACGTGGATCTGGTGTTGTTTGGGGGGAGACTGCTGGCTGCCTTCGTCTCCGACAATGGCCCCACACGGCTGCCTGGCTTCACTGAGACAGCGGCCTGCATGCCCACTGGGCTGGCACCGGAGCAGGAGGCGCAGCTGGTGCAGGCAGCCTTCCGCTGTTGCCTGGGCTGCGGGCTGCTGGATGGGGTCTTCAACGTGGAGCTCAAGCTGACTAGGGCTGGGCCGCGGCTCATCGAGATCAACCCCCGCATGGGTGGCTTCTACCTGCGAGACTGGATCCTGGAGCTTTATGGTGTGGACCTGCTGCTCGCTGCTGCTATGGTGGCCTGCGGCCTGCGGCCTGCCTTGCCTGCCCACCCACGCGCCCGTGGCCACCTGGTGGGTGTCATGTGCCTGGTGTCTCAGCACCTGCAGGCGCTGAGTTCCACCGCCAGCCGCGAGACCCTACAGGCTCTTCATGACCAGGGCCTGCTGCGTCTCAATCTGCTGGAGGAGACCCTTGTGCCTGGAGAATACGAGGAGCCCTACTGCAGTGTGGCCTGTGCTGGGCCCAGCCCGGCCGAGGCCCGTCTCCGCCTGTTGGGCCTCTGCCAGGGCCTGGGCATCGACGGGCCCCACTATCCCGTTGCCTACTTCTTGTCCCACTTCAAATAGTGCTGGGGCCACAGGGCAGGGGCAAAGTGCTGGAGGGGATGCGGTGGTGCCCTCTGCTCCCCGGTGCTCTCCCTGCTTCTCTTCCCATGGCCCTGCCCCAACCGTTGGAGAGGTCTGGTCCCCTCCAAGGCCCCAGGTCTGTTCCAGAGCGGCAGGGCTATTCTGACACCACGGCCTCCTGGACTTGAGGAGCCATAAAAGAAGTAGCTGGTGGGCTGCTTGTCCTCCCGAAGGCCCCAGTCCAGCCCGTAGCTTCCCAGGACTCTAGTCATGGAGAAGCAACAACAGCTGCAGACACACACACACACACACACACAGACACACACACACACACACACACAGACACACACACACACACACACACACACACACACACACACACACACACACACACACACACACACACACACACACACACACACACACACACACACACACACACACACACACCCTGCCCCCAGGTTAGTTCGAGTGGGCCCAAACCCAGCCCATCCTTCCCACCCCTCCAGGTCTGTCTCTTCCTGCTGCCTACAGGAGAGAACCTGGCCTCTGGCTTTGGACAAATCCCAAGAAAATCTGAGACTAAACCCCTCGTCCTCCTACTCTCACTCCCTCATTTAACAAATTCTAGATAGTTCTGGAGCCTGCTGACAATGTTTGGCAGTGCCCCACGTGCCTCATTTGGCCTGAGCAGTAGAAGCAGATGACTTGGGGTCAGTAGTAACCATCTCTCCTCCAGGCAGACACTATTGCCCCATTCTACAGAAAAGGAAACAGGCTCAGAGAGGAAAAGCCACTGCCTCAATGTCATACCACAGCGGATGAAGAGTCGAGGGACAAGATGCAAGGTCCAGGTTTCTGCTTTTACTAAGTTGTACCTGCCCACTCAGCTTCCAGGCCCCACTCACCTCCTATACGTGGCCCTGAGACATGTGAACACCCCTCCCGTGCACTGTGCACCTTATCCACCAAGCTTTGGTGCTTTGGCCTCAGGCACACCTAACTAGCACTGGCAGAGGAGACTCTACACTCCCTTCCTCATTCAGGGGAGGCTGCTTTAAGAACTCTGCCTCTGTGCTGCACGGGAGCTGTGGACAGCTCCATAAGCGTCCCTCTCCAAATAAAGGCTTATGGACTAGTGAAACGTCCAGAGTCTGGGATAGGTTCTTGCGACTTGGCCAACACTTCTCAAGCTCAGGTAGACAGGGGATGGGGAAGGGGGAGGGAGAGGTAGTTAGGGGATACATGTAGCGTCTAGAGCTAAGGATAAACTGCCACACTGACCAGGCCTCTGGGTTGACCTTTGGCGAGGGACCTGCCAGGGGCACCTACACCAGGACACAAACCCGAGGGTGGAATTACAACGAGGGCCACACCCAACCAGATAACCCTCCTCCAGCCTGGAGAACCTGAATTCTGTCCATGTGAACTCATATCTAGCCTCCCCTGTCCAACTGGAATGCACACCCAGACAGCTTCCCAAATTTAGAACTCATCCAAGGCCTGGTCTGGCCCAGTTCACACTCTCAGAGTCCCATCCAACAAGAATCCATCCCCAAATCTAAACTCACGGACTAGGTTTGGTGTGTTCATTATTGTCGTGTCACCAAACACGAGTTCGTGTGTCTGACGCACAGCACAAGCCCATAATTACGGGTGGATCAGTGAGACCCAAACCCTTTCCGGCAGGAATCTGGCAACAAAGCCCAGCAGTGAGCTGAGCACGGAGCAGTAAATGCTGACTTGAGGGTCCTCGAGCGGGAGGCACGTTAGAGACCGTGATGCAGCAGCCGGCTCCCTTTCAGAGGCGAACAGAGAGATATACTCGACCCGCCTCTCGCCACCACCCAGACAACCTGGCAGCGTAGGGCTCCAACAGGGCTGGGAATTGCATTTACACTCACACCTGCATGCACTTCGACTCTGCCCCGTCCAAAGTCAAAGTCGCCCCAGAACCAAAATGGTCGGCTTCCAGGAGGCCCTTGTCCTGTGCCACCCCGGAGGAAGCTGTGCTGGGAAGACTGAGGGGCCCGCGGAAGAAGGTTCGGCGGGCTTTAGCACCCCGGCACTCAGGAACTACCATGCCCGAGATGCCTTGTGACGGACGCCAACTTTTCTCGCCGCCAGCTCGCGGGAGGGGCAGTCTCTTGCGTCATCGGCGCGCGAGACCGCAGTCGCGGAATGATGACGTAAGGCCCGGGCCGGTCAGTCAGTCAGAGCGCTGCTAGGTAAGCACCTGGGAGCCCGCGGGGCCGGTGCGGGCATGGCGGCGGTGTTTGACCTGGACCTGGAGACGGAGGAAGGCAGCGAGGGCGAGGGCGAGCCAGAGTTCAGCCCCGCGGTGAGTGGTCCGTCCGGGCGCAGCTCGATCCCGGCTCGATCCCATCATCCAGGCGGTGGGATCGCTCGTGCGCCCCCCGCCCCGCCCCGCCCCCCGCCCCCAGAGTGGGCTCCTCTCCTGCAGACCCCGGTCTGTCTAAGATCCCGGCCACTATTAGGCTCTGATCCTACCTTCACCCCCACCTGTCTTGCAGGCCCCCAGCCCTTCCCCTGCGTCTCCCTTTCCTGCCCTCGCCTCTCCTCCGCAGTCCTGGCCCATCGCCTGCCAGCTCCCATTCGTCACCCTTTCCACGCCTGGGCCAAGCAGTCCAGCTTGGGGGGAGGGAGCCTGGCACCTCCCTTGGCTCTTACCCCTCGGTTTCTCACAGGACGTGTGTCCCCTTGCCGAGTTGAGGGCGGCTGGCCTGGAGTGAGTGAGGGTTGTGTTGGGGGAGGAGGGAATGGGCTAGGGAAGGGGACCTGAGGAGCACTGGAGCTTGCGCCCGTTAACTTCTTGTGTCCACAGGCCTGTGGGGCACTATGAAGAGGTGGAGCTGACTGAGAGCAGTGTGAACCCGGGCCCTGAGCGCATCGGGCCCCACTGCTTCGAGCTGCTGCGCGTGCTGGGCAAGGGGAACTATGGCAAGGTACCGGCCCTCCTCCTTCCTCACTGGCCTCACAGTCTTGCTGCACCAAAGGGTCTCAAAACAAATTAGACTTATAGAGACTTCTGTGGCGGTCCAGTGCTTCCAATGCAGGGGGCGGGGATTCGACCCCTGGTCGGAGAACTAAGATCTCACATGCCCTGCAGCCAAAAAGTTAAAAGAAAAATAGTTCGACTTGTAAATCCTCTTAGAATCGGAGGACTTGAAATCTTTACCGCCCCACTCCTGGGTGGGCCTCTTGGTCCCAGTACCAGAGCTTCAGGGTAGGGCTTTTTGAAGATAGAATATGGAGAGGGAGGTTGATCCTGTCTCCCCTGCCCTGCAGGTGTTCCAGGTGCGAAAGGTGCAGGGCACCAATGTGGGCAGAATATATGCCATGAAAGTCCTGAGGAAGGTGAGTCATTCGTTCAGCCGGCAGATCCTCACCCAGTGGCTGCCATTCCCAATGTACTACACCGGCCTTTGGGAGACAGCAGTGAACGTAGTGGAGGGGATGGTCGCTATCTTGAGCACTTGCTTGTGTATTGTCAGTAGCAATTATATTGTTCTGCAGTACATTCTCAACCATGGGCACTACTGCCACCCAGGCAACGTCTGGCAATGCTGGCGATGTCGGTGTACATTTCTGAGTCACGACTAGAGAGGGACTGCCACAGGCATCCAGTGGGTCGAGCCCAGGGATTCTGCTAAAGGTCTTACAATGCAAAAGACAGGCCCCCACAGCAAAGAATTATCTGCCCCAAATGTCACGAGTGCGGAAGTTGAGAAACACGGTGCTGCTGGAATAAACCAGTCCCTGGAAAGGATGGTTGCTGATAGCTGCAGAATTATGGAGAAATACAATGCGGTGATAGAGAATGGCTGAAGGGTAATGGCTGGAGGGACTGAGGGAGTCCTGGGGGCCCACCTTCTAACTGATCCCTGCCTCTGCAGGCCAAAATTGTGCGCAACGCCAAGGACACGGCACACACGCGGGCTGAGCGGAACATTCTAGAGTCAGTGAAGCACCCCTTCATTGTGGAACTGGCCTATGCCTTCCAGACTGGTGGCAAACTCTACCTCATCCTGGAGTGCCTCAGTGGTATGAGTGCGGGCCCATCTGGGGTGTGGGCAAGGCCAGGGAACCAGCACAGGGAGCTCTGGGGGGAGCTGGGAGAGACATGGTATGTAGAATGGCCAGGGGGGCCCCACCTCATCCATCCCTCTGTCCGTTCGTTCATTCATTCATTCATTCATTCAGCAAACGTCTGTCCAGTGCCTCTTGTATCCCTCACCGGTGTTGGGGGTGGATGGGAATGGTGGGAGTTTGTATAGATGTCCAGAGGGTTGTTTTGTCCATTTCCAGTAGCCCTTCATGTGCTGGTCCCCCCTTCTGTGTGCCCTGCATCCAGTCAGATCCCAATCCAGATGGTTCATTCTCTGCAGTGTCCTCTATCCTCTCTACTCTCTTGGGCGGAGGGGAGGCGTCACAGTTGTTTCTTAACTGGCCTCAAAGCCTCCAGCTCACCCTCTTCCTAGTGTCTCCTCCACCAACTTCCAGGGTCATCGTCTCAGAGCACGGGATTGCCCCCAACACTCCTACTCAGAATTCCATGGCTCCCTGCAACTGCCCGGATCAAGCCTGGCCTCCTTGGCCTGGTGTCCCCTGCTCGCCATGAAGCGATCCGGGCCTGCTTTTCCTACTGACCCCATCTGTCCCGATGAGCCCTGGGAGCTTCATTTCCTGCGCTCCATCTCTGCATCCCCTTTAAGTCTCACCGCTGCCAGGGACTTTCTCTGTCCCCTCACGCTGGGGTTAACTGTGTCCTCCTGTCTCCTCTGTGAAGGTTTTGGTAGGCTCTCAGGGCCGTTGCCTCAGTCTGGCACATTGGAGCAGCTGTGTGCGTGTCTGTCTCCCCAGTAGACTGAGCGTCCTGCGGGCAGTGGCTGGGGCTCCTCATCTCTGTCCCCAGCTTCACCCAGCACAGGGCCAGGCACCGAGTAGGCGTCAGTAGACGTTTGCTGAATTGAATTGAGTCCCCACGGCAGCTCTGGGAGGCAGGTAGGGCGGGAATTACGAGCCCCACTCTCCCCGAGAAGAAACCAAGGCTCAGCGAGCAGAGGAGCTTGGTCCCAGCACACAGCTGCTGACATGTTTGTGTCGCAGGCGGCGAGCTCTTCACACATCTGGAGCGAGAGGGCATCTTCCTGGAAGACACGGCCTGGTGGGTGTTACCTCCAGCCTCTCTCCTGAGGGGGTCCAGGGACCCCTCCCCGCCAGGGCCTGGCTCCACCCCCCCCCCACCCCCACGTTGCCTTCACCCTGTCCTGTCTCTGCAGTTTCTACCTGTCAGAGATCACACTGGCCCTGGGCCATCTCCACTCCCAAGGCATCATCTACCGGGATCTCAAACCTGAGAACATCATGCTCAACAGCCAGGGTGCGCATGTGTGGGGAGGGCTGAGCCCCGCGGGGTGGCCTGGGGTCCTGACCGACCCGCCCTAACATTCTTCCTCAGGTCACATCAAACTGACGGACTTCGGCCTCTGCAAGGAGTCGATTCACGAGGGTGCCGTCACCCACACCTTCTGCGGCACCATCGAGTACATGTAAGCGGCAGCCGGCTGGGCCCAGGGGTCGGGAGGACAGCCAGGCAGGGCTCGGCCTGACTGATGGTTCCACCTGGCCCCCAGGGCCCCTGAGATTCTGGTGCGCAGTGGCCACAACCGGGCGGTGGACTGGTGGAGCTTGGGGGCCCTGATGTACGACATGCTCACTGGATCGGCAAGTCCAGCCTCCTCGGGAGGGTGGGCATGGGGGCGGGAGGAGGGCCCCCTCCCGGGGCAGGGGCAGGCCCGGTGGGAGGCCCGCAAGGCTCCTCTCACCCTCTGCCTTCTCCAGCCACCCTTCACTGCAGAGAACCGGAAGAAAACCATGGATAAGATCATCAGAGGGAAGCTGGAGCTGCCCGCCTACCTCACCCCAGATGCCCGGGACCTCGTCAAAAAGGTGGGCTCCCTCCTGCCCTTGGTACGGCCCCCGTCTCTTCTCCCAGGCCCTGCATAGGCTCCTGAGTCTCCCTGGGCCAGGGTTGCTGGAGCTCCCCACTCCCCTTCCCCCACCTGTACGATGTCCCTTTGGGACGAGGAGCATTGGCTGTGAGGTGTGAGACGTCAGCTCTGGCGCAGACCAGCTGCCGACCTTGGCCAGGTCCCTAGTCTGAGTCCTAATCAGCGAGGCCTGCACCATGCACTAGCCGCTCTCCTCAAAAAGTCGGTCACTGGGGATCAAAGTGGGAGGCTAGGCACCCCATCCAGATTGTGAGTTGGATCCCCACGAATGTGCCCTGGGGTGATGCCAGCAAAGGCTTTGTGGAGAAGGGGCCATGGGACCAAACCTTGGAAATCCTGAGGGTGTCAGTAGGTGGAGACCACACTCCAGGGCCCCCACCGCAAGCCACGACCCCTTTCTCACCTTTCCCCACCCCCTGGGGCCACTCGGAAACAACCGGTACCTCCGCCCGAGACCCTCACCCCCTGCCCTTGTCCTGCAGTTTCTGAAGCGGAATCCCAGCCAACGTATCGGGGGTGGCCCTGGGGACGCCGCTGATGTGCAGGTGGGTCTGGGACCATTACGAGGGGGCAGGGCTGAGCCCCCAAGGGTGTCTGGGTGCAGGGGACAGGGCCCTAGAGCAGAGGGGGTTTCTGAGGGAGCCATGGAGGGTGAAATGTTGGCACGTTTGGGGGCACTCTGCCCACAGAGGCACCCCTTCTTCCGGCACGTTAATTGGGATGACCTCCTGGCCCGCCGAGTGGACCCCCCTTTCCGGCCGTCCCTGGTGAGTGGAGGTCCCACTGGCCTGGGGGCGGATGGAGGCCCCTGTCCTGGACACCCCTGACTCTCCCCCCGGGGTGCCCACAGCAGTCGGAGGAGGACGTGAGCCAGTTTGACTCCCACTTCACGAGGCAGACGCCGGTGGACAGTCCAGACGACACGGCCCTCAGTGAGAGCGCCAACCAGGCCTTCCTGGTGAGGTCTGGGGGCCTGAGGGTTACAGGGACACGGGCAGGGGTGTGGCCAAGGAGCGGTGGACCCTGAGCTTCGCCTGGCCCCGCCTCTGCCCCCTAGGGCTTCACGTACGTGGCGCCCTCCGTCCTGGACAGCATCAAGGAGGGCTTCTCCCTCCAGCCCAAGCTGCGCTCCCCCAGGCGCCTCAACGGCAGCCCCTGGACCCCCATCAGGTACCGCGGGGCGGGGGCCGTTCTCGCTTTGGCTCTGCCGTCAACCCCAGGGCTGCCTTGGCCGTCTCTGAACCAGCCTCAGCCTCTGTTTCTCCGTCTACCATGGGAACTTCTATGGCAGGGGCCACCTGGGTGGGCACTTGACTGCATCCTGGCCCCGTGCCAGGAAATGCTGACTCTGCCTCGGTTTCCCCTGCAGCCCCCTGAAGTTCTTGCCCTTTGAGGGATTCCGGCCCAGCCCCGGCCCACCGGAGCCCCTGGAGCCCACTCTACGCCCTCTCTTGCTGCCGCCGCCGCCACTACCGCCGCCCTCGAGCACTGCCCCCCTCCCCATCCGACCCCCTTCAGGGACCAAGAAGTCCAAGAAAGGCCGTGGGCGCCCCGGGCGCTAAGAGAGTGGGTAGAGATGAGGGCAGTGGGACCCCGGGCCAGTTCCAGAGACCTGGGGCTGTGCCGAGGGGTACAGGAGCGAGTGTGCGTGAGTGTCTCTGCTGGGGGTGGCCGTGCCCCTGAATCATGAACACGAAGGACTGCAGACAACGGCTGCCAGTCGAGGGGGGCTGCCCCCCGGCCTCCCGCAGTTGAGCTGTGCCCTTGGATTATTAAAGTGTTCAATCATGGCACTGACCTGGTTTCTCCTTTGGACTTCTGGGGCAGGGGCGGGTGGGGTCGTGCCGGGAGGAGTCCCTGCTAAGGGATGGGAGGGGCCGTGACAGGACCACAGAACAGCGGTGGGCCGGAGGGGTTTTATTTCAGATGGCTGCCCAGTGCCCCCTGGGGACGGATGGCCTTCCTGGAGGGGCCAGGGATACACAGACTTGGGGACTAGAACTCGTTGCGGGGAGTGACTGTCTGAGGCTCTCCAAGCGGGGGTGTGGGTCACATGCACCCAGGGCAGGCTGTGTCCAGCCGTGGCAGCTCGGGAAGCAGAGGCACAGTGACCAGGATGTGGCGCCAGGGCTGGCTCCTACAGTGCGGTGACATGGAGGCCCCGGCTCCCAGCTGCCCTAGTGCTGTCGTCCCAGGCCGCGCTGCCAGCAAAGGCGTGCAGCTCACTCAGCAGGGCCTCGGCGCTGCCCCCGGAGCCCACCGGCCCCTGGGAGCCGAGGCCCAGGCCCCCTTCGGTGTCATCGTCATAGGCTTCCTCGGCCGGCTCCGGGGCCTGCTGTGGGCTGGGCCCCTCTCCACGCTGCCCCTCTTCCTGGGATTCACGCTCTTCTTGGCCACCACCCAGGTCGCAGTCATCTTCCACGTCCCGCTCATCCTCCTGCCGCTCCGGGTCCTCTTCTGGCGACCCCAGCTCAGCCCGGAGCCAGCGGCCTGGCGGGCTGGCCCAGAGCAGGCGGTGAGTGCGGCCCCACAGCGCGGCGCCCAGGCGGGCCGGGTGGTAGTAGCCCCCCGAGTCCCGGCTCAGGCGGCACCAGGCCAGCGCCAGGCCAGTGGCCAGCAGCAGAAGCAGCAGCAGCAGCAGGACCACGGTGACCGAGGAGCTGGAGCCCGGGCTGTCCTCGGCGCTGCGGCCCGAGCCCAGGGCCCCTGGCAGGGCCAGCAGCGTCCAGAGCCCTAGGACGCAGCGCAGGTCCTGGGGGGAGACAGGAAGGGGCTCATTGCCTGCGGTTGGTGGCCTCTTGGGTAAGATGGGGACAGTCAAGCAGAAAAGCCCTTGTCAGTAAGGCCTCTCCTGGCTCTGTGATGTCCGCCAGCAATGCGTCCTCCTGCCTCTCGCCTCCCTCTCTCCCACTGCACCACGTAAGCCGGCTCCTGCCTGGGGCCTGTGCACCGGCTGTCCCCTCTGTCTGGAATGCTCCATCCCCCCCGAGAGCCACATGGCTCCCTGCTCACCCTGGCTCAAGGCACCTCAGTGCAGCCTAAGCTGGCCTGGATTAGTACCCTGACATTCATCCCCACAGCCCAGCCCTGCTTTACCCTCCTACCCCCTCCCCGACACAGGAGATAACTGCCCGTTTAGTATGCTTATTTTTTTCTCTTCCCCCCAGGAAGATGGGGTTCTTTTTGGCTTAAGCACCTAAACAATTCCTAGCGCAGAGTAGGCGCTCAAGAAATATCTGTAGGGACTTCCCTGGTGGCGCAGTGGTTAAGAATCCGCCTGCCAATGCCGGGGACATGGGTTTGAGCCCTGGTCCGGGAAGATCCCACATGCCGCGGAGCAACTAAGCCCGTGCGCCACAACTACTGAGCCTGCGTGCCACAACTACGCGCCTAGAGCCCGTGCTCCGCAACAACAGAAGCCACCGCAATGAGAAGCCCGCGCACCGCAACGAAGAGTAGCAGCCAAAAATAAATAAATTAATTAAAAAAAATATATATCTGTAAAGACTCTGCCCCCAGGAGGAGGGGACGGAAGGGAAGGAAGGCACCTGCAAGGCTGGTGTTGGAGCTGGCTCTTCCTGAGGCCCAGGATGGGGGGACCGAGCCCGAGGCAACTGTGTAGCCTCCATTTGGCCAGGTCCCAGGATGGGGGTCACTGAGACCCCTCTTCCTCCCTCCCAGCCACGGGGACTGCCCCATGGGGACTGCCCTAGCTGCAGCATTTCCGTTCAACTCTCCGTCCCTGGGGCCTCGGGCCTCGCAGGGCCAGGGGCTGGGGCAGGCGGGTGCAGCTGCCAGAGGAAGCTTGCGGTTGGAACAAGGCAGGTGGGGGGTGTGTGGGGGGAGGGGTGCCGAGATGTGAGCAAGCCTTCTCCCACCCCACTGTCTGCCCAGGCTCCAGGGATGCGAGTAGAGGCCGTGCAGAGTCCCAGCTCCCGAGCAGAGCAGGTGAGAGTCCACCTGGGGGTCTTGAAGGGGGGTCGGGCATGGAGTGGGGCACTGGGTGGCCACCCCCTGAATCTGAGGGAGGCCCAGGTCTGATGTGAGGTGAGAGGAAGGCCCAGCTTATGCCCTGGGCTCATCCCGGGTGTCTCGCCTCTGTCCCCTGCCTGGCTGCTCCTGCCCCCGGGCCCGCGGGGGGTCCTTCCTTAGCTCCTGGGGCCTAGACATTCCAGCCCTGACCTCCTGTGGCCCCCACCCCAAGGACCCAGCAGGCTCCAGGCTTACCATCGGTCTGCTGGCCTCTCAGCGCCGGGCGCCCACCTCCAGCCCTGGCCGTGTGGAGCGAGAAATGAGCTTGCGCTCTCGATGCACCTGGGGTTAACTCGGCGCTTCCGCTTCCTGCCCACAACATCCCGCTCAGCCCTCCCTGCAACAGGACCCTCGTCGCCCCCCCCCACCCCACCCCCGACCCCGGGGCCTCTCAGAACCACCCTGATCCACACCAGATCCTCACCGGCCTCTCCCCGGGCCAGGCTGGGGCTATGGGGGGCAGTGCGGGGGATGTTCACGGTCCCCCAGACCTTTCTCACATTTATGATCCATGGGGGCGCCCTATGTCCTCCCCCAGGGGTCCAGACTTCCTTTCCCAGTCCCACCCTTGCAGCAGAAGGGCAAACCTGGCTTTTAGAAAGAGAATTTTATTTGGAATGAAAATATAGAGCCCATCCCTCCTGCTTCCTCAGGGGAGGGAGCAGGGGGGCTGGGTGGGGGTGGGGGAGACGGTGCCTCAGAGTAGAAGCTCTCCTGGGTACAAAAACCCTCCCCAGTAACAATGCCCAAAGCCAGGCGGTGGCTCCAGCCTAGGCCCACAGGATGGCTCAGGGTGTGGACTGGTCCCTGAACCTGCCCCAGAAACCCTCAGCGGGGGCAGGGGCAGCCAGCCGGAGTCAGTGTGACCCGCCAGCAGAGGCTGAGTGAGAAAGGGGTGGGCGGAGGAGGTGAATGGGGAGTGTCATCCACTGGGCCCAGTTCTAGGCGTCTCCATTTTCCACGCGGCCGAGCTGCTCCTCCAGGCGGCAGATGCGATCCCCCTGCTCCTTGACCAGCGCTCTCAGTGCTCGCAGCTCCTGCATCACCTCCTCCAGCTTCCCAGCCTCCTGCAGGGACATGAGCAGGGGCAGGGGTTTCGGAGCTGCAGCCCTCCCCAAATCTACTATCAGGCAGAGGGGGCCTGAGGCCCAGAGAGGGGCAGTGAGTGGTTCAGGCAGGCACAGCAGACCTGGGCAACACCCGGGCTTCCCAACACCACCCTGAGCTGAGGGGCACCTACCCCGGCTCCGGCAAGGCTGCCGCCAGGGGCGGCAATACTGGTGAAGGCAGCAGGCGTGGAGGCCCCCGGGCGGGGGGAGCCAGGGGCCGCGGCGGGCCGGCTGTCTGATAACACGTTGCGCCGGTTGACCTTCAGGTCCCGCTGTTTGCTGGGCACGTAGGCTTCCCGCAGGGAGATGAGGATGGGGTTGGCATCCCGCCCGCTCACCCACTCCTCTGCCTCCAGGGCCGCCTCAGGCCCAGCTGTGTCGGGGTACAGATCATCCTGGAAGAGGTCCGACTGGGCCGGGGGGAGGTCTGGGTCAGCTGGGGCCCACCTGCAGGGTCCTCTCGTCTGGACCCTGAGTGGCCACCTCCTCAACACTCTCCTGGCCTCCAGGCTTGCACCCTGTCAACCCATCTTCCCATGGCCTGACCCCTAGTGACATTTCTAAAGCTCAAATCTGTTCTTTCACTTTCTTCTGGACACCACCGACAGCTCCCTCTGAAGATTCCCCCCACCTTCCCAAGCAGGGGCCACCTACGTGGCTCTGTGGGACTCTGGGAGCCACGTCTGTGCCCTGTGGACAGTGAGTTCCTGGGGCTGGCCCCGCTGAACTCGCCCTCAGCTCTGCTCCCTGGACGTGCCTGGCACGCTACCCTGTGCCCTCAGTAAACGCTGGCTGGAGAGAAACGAAGCACGTTCAAGGCTCTCAGCTGGGGCTCTGAGGCCGAGCCACATGTGGCCGAATCCCCACCTCACAGGAGCCTCCACTGCAGCCAGACTCCCCGCTCCTTTCCATTCCCACCTCTGTGCTTTCGCCTGGCTTACTACACACCCCTCATTGGAGGCCCGGCCCCAGCCATGCTGTTGCTCCTGCCTTGCCTCCTACAGGGAGACTCCAAGGCTGCCCAGTATCTGCCTCCTGTGGCTCACGCAGAGCGAGGCCTCCGTTCACCCTGTGTCTCATCCCTGCCTGGCCCTCGCTGGGCACGCTGGCATCTGTCCAGCCCGCTGGCTACACCCACTCGGCCATGTCCCATTCACGAGCCTCACCTTGGGCACCCCTGTGGGGTCTGTCTGCTAGAAAGGGAGTGGGGGGGCAGGGAACCAGGTGGCCTCACCTTTCGTGGCACTGTCATGACAATGGGCTCACACTTGCGCTCGTGCAGTTTGTAGAACCTGGGAAAGGGCGGGGAGGGAGGACCCATGGGTGGAACCTGCCCCCTACCAGCTCTCCCAGCTCCCTCTGCCCTCCCCTTCCAGTCCTTACCCTGGCCCCTCCCACAGGCTGACCCCTGACCCCGGGGCCCCTCTGGGCCGGTTCCTGCCCCCGAGCAGCTCCCTACATCCACCTTCTTACCGGGCAATCTCGCACTTGCTGACCTCCAAGCCCCTCTTGGGCATGCTGCCCATGCCCCTCTGGGGCTCTTTGCTGGTGAACGTGTTCAGGAAGTGGATGTAGGGGGACTCGTCTGTGATCTCAAAGTACCGGATGCTGGAGTCACCCTGCAGGGCGGGAGGGGCCAGGGGTCAGCACCTGGGCCTGCCTATCTCTTCCTTGTCCCCAGCAGCCCTGCCCAGCTCTACCTTGCCGCAGACGTAGACCACGTTGGTGTCAGGGTCGTAGAAGGGCAACAGAGCCCCGTTGCTAGAGTCCAACTCCTGCAGGGCCATGGGCTCCCCGAAGTTTTCCTGGCACATGGGTTGAAGGGCAGTCAGGCCAGGCCAGAACCTGCCCTCTCCCCTCACTGTCCTAACCCCTCACTGGGACTGGCCCCAGCTAGCCTCACAAGCTGGCTGGCACTGCCCCTACCACTGCCACCCTTTGCCCACACGGTGTAGCCCCGCCAGGCCCTCCTGGCTCCCCTCCCTCCACTCCCACGGTCCCATTTTCCCCGCCTACTCCAGGCCTTCAGACTACCGCCAGGCCACCAAGCAAGTACTGAGAAAGCCCCCACCACGCGGGAGCCAGGGGTGCCGGGCAGCGCTAGCTGCTGTCTCAGAGGGGCCCCCGGAGGTCGCCAGACAGAAGGTTAAGCCTGTGGGACAGAGCACATCACAGGAAAGGCTGGAAGCCTTCCTGGAGAAGGGGACCTCTGCACTGGGCCTCGAAGGACAGCCGAGTGTTAACAGACAAGCAAAGGAGGGAAGGGCCTTTCAGGGGCAAGAACACTGTGGGCAGACACGGAGGCAGGTGGAGGCGGTGGGGGAGGCCAGAGAGCAGGGGGCAGGGAGAGGAGAGGCTGGCAGGGCTGCAGGTCCTGGGTGCCTCAGGTGCCAGGCTGAGAACCTGGGAACGACAGGCCTCTCCAGGTGACCCTGCCCTCCTCGCCCAGGGTGGAGCCCGTCTTGAGGCCACCCGCTTGGGCCGGCTGGGCCACTCACCGGGTCCCAGAGCGCCAGCTGCCGCTCGCTCATGCGGCTGAAGCCCGTGGTGAACACCTTGCCGTCTGCCAGGAAGATGGCCCGCATGGGCCGGGCCCCTTCGTGAGCCTTCTCCCGCTCCTGCCGGGGAGACGGAGCGGTCAGTGTGGAGCCCCAAGAGAGCCCCTCGGCCAGTCTGCAGCCATCCTCACTCTCCAGGCCCACGTACCGCCACCAGAGTCCCGCGGCGGGGGTCAACGATGCGCACGCTCTTGTCCTTGCACGCGGTGCAGAAGAGACTGCCGTTGCGGTTCCAGCTGACGTTGTAGATGAGGTCGGGGTGCAGGCTGTCCAGGCGGTACAGCTCCTCCACCGTGCTCACGTTCCAGATGAGCACCACGTTGTCGCAGCCTGCCGAGCGGGGGGCCATCAGCAATGACCACCCTCCTGGGACCCGACCCGGCACTCGACCTCTGTGGGCCTCAACCTTCCTGGGTGTCAGACGGGCCTGGGAGAGGGTGTGGGATGCTGCGGAGCTGTGCGCATCGAGGGGCAGGGCAGGGGCAGCGGTGCAGACCTGCGCTCAGCAGCACGTTGCGGGCCGTCGGGTGCCAGGTGATGATGCCCACTCGCTTGCTGTGCCCCTCTAGCACCACCACCGGCTCCGTCAGAGGGGAGACCAGCCCGTTCTCCGGGATCTGCCACACCTGGGGAGGGGTGGGGAGGGCAGATGAGGCCCCTGCTTGGCCCCGCTGCCAGGAGCCTTGAGCCACATCTGCGACCCCCGCCCCATCACAGCCCCATGCCTCACCATGACCGTGCAGTCCTCCGAGCCGCTGGCGATGACTTCGTCATTGTGGGGACACCAGTCAATGTCCAGGACAGGTCCTGTGTGTCCGCACACTGTCGGGTAGGCCTTGTCAATGCGGCCGGTCTGCAGGCATGAGGGGGGCAGTCAAGGGGGACCCAAGATGCCCAGGATCCATCCCTCCCAGAACTTCAGCCCTCCCCTCGGTGGACAAGGAATGATGTGGTTGACCTGGCCCACAGGTGGCCCAGATGTGACTCTCACCCTGCCTCCTCCTGACCCACCTCTTCCTCACAGGTGTCACCAGATGAGCAGGATATGTTTGTTGCCTCTGACCCTGACTCTGTGGCAATAAAAAACAGGCTTTCCCTATCTGTGCTAACACCTCCCAGGCGGTAAACGTGGATTACGACAGCTGCCGGGCAGTGTGGGGATGGGCAAATTATGGGTTGTGAAGGGAGCAGAGAGACCTGGCAGATGCGACCAAGCTGGCTCCAGTCCCCTCCCAGCCCCGATGGGGCCCACCTTGCTTAGGGGGAGCACCAGGAAGGCGCCTCCACCGCTGGCCTCCACAATCACTGCCAGGAACTTGGGGTTGACGGCGCAGAAGGTGCTGTCCCAGGTGACACGGGACACTCGAATGTCCTCATAGCACTGGTTATTCTTGACAGGCTGCCCGAACACATGTCGGAATTTGCTCTGCCGAACCACTTTGCGGAACATGACTGCAGAGTGGAGAAGCGTAGGTCAGCCGCTGCCCATCCCAACAACCCCCAAGCCTCCCAGGGCTGCACGAAGGGAGTGGGGAGGATGCAACAGGGCGCCTGGGCCTGATAACCTGCCTGGCTCTCGGTTTCCCAAGTTACAGGATAGGGTCACAGGGCTGACCTGGCCGCCTCTCCCCAAGGGGGGATCTGAAGGCAGAAATGCATTGACCTCCTGCAGAACCACTGCTGAGTCCTGAGGGGCTCTGCTGGACGCTACCCAGGGCGTCTCCCCGGCCTCTGGTATGCGTGTGGAGGAGGGGGGAGGTGCCCGAGCCAGTGCAAGCTTAGCTCCTTGGTGGGTCCTAGTCAGTTCCCAGCAGGCTCCTTCCTGCCCAGGATTTGGAAGCAGGGTGATGGGGAGGACAGACAGAGGAGGCCAGAATGATCTCCGTTGTGGGTCCGCGCTAGGCCACAGTTCTGGGTCCCACGGAATGTGCAGTGCCTGCAGGAATGTGCAGGGAGCCCCAAGCCGGTCCAGGGGCCCTGGCAGGACTGGGCGGGGGTCGGGACGCCGCTCCCAGCCACAGAGCATCCCAGAGCGCCCTCAGAGCGGGGGGCCAAGGTGAAGCAGGAGCCCAACTTCAAGGATCCCGGTCTGGCAGGGGAGACGCTGAGCGGCCAGGGGGAGTTGGGACTGAGGGTGGGGCGCCGCGGAGGGGAAGGGCTCTTCGGACTCGCGACCCCCACCCCAGCCCCCTGCGGCTCTGCCCCCGAAGTCCCGCCCAACCCCCCGCCTGCGCCCCCAGCCCCGGCCCGTCGCGCTCACCAGGGACGCCTGGAGGCTGCTGCACTGTCCTCGGGTGGCTCCGTATCCCAGTCTCTGGGAAGCAGGAAGCGGGAATCAGGAAGTGACAGAGGAGAGAGGGGCGGGGGGCGGGGGGCGGGGCGGGGGCTCAAGGGGGCGGGGCCGAGGTCACGCGCGGAGGGGCGGGGCGGGAGGCTGTGAGCTGTGGCCTGGCAGGCCGGAGCCGGGAGTGCGGGGCCGGAGCCTCACGGGGCTCAGGGGCGGGGCCTGGGCGGGGCCTGAGAGAGCTCCGCCCCGCAGCCCTCCAGGTCCCTCTGGGGCAAAGGGTCAGGGGCAGCGGCAGGGGCCGGGATGGGAATGGGGCCGTGGTGCGGCAGCCTGGCGGCATACCCGGACCCCTTCCCCATCTTGCTCCTCCTGTCCGTGTCCCCAGGAGTCTCCAGGGTTGGGTGGAGCCCGCCCTCCCAATCCCCCACCTCAATGCATACTTCCCGGCCGAGTCCACCTCAACTCGAAATATAGTATCTATTCGGACAGGCGATATATTCACGTGCCTCAAGTTACAAAGGTACGTGCTCTTGGTACAATGTAAATAAAACACTGGTGTTTTAGGGGGCGAGTGGAAGGCCCAGCCCTCTCATTCTCCCCGATGGACACCTTTGGGTCCTGCCTGGCCTCCTTATTAAAAAGAGAAATAGGGCCATGACCTCCAGACCCCTCAAACCTTCCTTGCTTTCCTCAACCATCTCCCACCGAGGCCTGGAGGTCTGTCCACAGATGTCTCCCTCCTCCTGGCCAGCTCCTGAGACAGGCTGGCCCACTGGATCTACCCCATCCCCATCCCACCCTGGCAGGCTTAGGTGTCCCTGTAGGTCCCACAGGCAGAATCTGCCCCCTCCAATCTGGCATTCTGTTTGACTCCAAAGTCCTTGCTTTTCCCACTGCTCCATAACCCCTAGGACAGGCCAATCCTTCCAGCCCAGGACCAGAATGTGGGTGGTTTGGAAAAGGAAACGCAGCCACAAAGCTTCCCTCTCTGTTGTGTCCCCCAGGCAACAGCCAGGGGTCTGTCTAAAGCCCACACCAGATCCTCTACCCTGAACCCTCTCCCTTTGCCCTTCATCACATCAATGACCCACCGTCATTGCCCCCTCCCCCACCTGTTACCTTCCTCCATCCTCCTCTCTTCATGTGGCCCAGTGACACTGACCCTCCTTATCCCTGAAATACACCACCTCCCTTCCCACCCCAGGGCTTTGGCACATCCTGTTCCCTCCATCTGGAAGCGCTTCCCCCACATCTTGAAAAGGCTCCATCCCTCACTTCCTCCAGGTCTCTGCTCAAATGTCACCTCCTCTGGGGGCCCTCCCTGACCATCCCCCTTACCCATCACTCTCTGGCCCTTACTTGTTCCCCCTGTACGTTCTTAATCACTACCTGATGTTATATTGTATAATTATTTTGTGTATTTGCTTTATTTTTTATTTTTGGCCGCACTGCACAGCTTGTGGGATCTTAGTTCCCCAACCAGGGATCGAACCTGTGCCCTCAGGAGTGACAGCTCAGAGTCCTAACCACTGGACCACCAGGGAATTCCCTAATTATTTGTGTATTTGCTTTTTGTCTGCCTTGTCCCGCTAGGATGTCCGCAAATTGAGGATTGCACTTTGCCTTGTTTCCCACCGTATCCCCAGTTCCTAGAACAAGACCTAGCATACAGTATGTGTTCAATTAATGTATACTGAATGAATAAATGAACAGCAGCCCTGAATGTGGAATTGAAAAATGTTCATATTCATAGCTCTCAATGTCTGGTGCCTATGAAGGAGAGGGAAGTGTGTCTCTCACCTGTGGAAGGGATGAATCTTCCAGAGGGTAACAGGAACCCAGCCCCATGGAGTGTGTTAGGGGTGAGGGGAGGGGCTGTGGAATGTTGGGGGTAAGCCCTCCCTTCATCCTCTCTGGCCTTGGGTGCGCATGTTTCCTCCGATACAAAACCCTCCTCTGTGGGCCGGGAGGAGAACTCCTCTTTATCTCACAAAACCCTTCATGGCACTGCTCTTTCTCCTGGATGGCAAGTACCCATTATGAGTGGGGTTCCCATCTGGGACCTTGGAGGTGGGGCTGGCCCACTCTCCAAGAGGTAGGGTTAGTAGCATCTTTTTTTTCTTTTGGCCGCACACTGCGTGGCATGTGGGATCTTAGTCCCCCAACCAGGGATGGAACCCACACCCCCTGCAGTGGAAGCACAGAGTCTTAACCACTGGACCGCCAGGGAGGTCCCCCAAGAGGCGGGGTTAGGAGTATGGACCAGAGTTGAAGGCAGGTGGCTGGCACTGAGGATTTAGTCCCTGATCTGCCTGCCATGTGAAAAAGCTTCGGGGTCCCTACCTGGGAGAAGGAAGGGGGCACTCTGCAAGGGGGACATCAGTCCAGACCCTGCCCTAAGGAAGTGTGCAGTCCAATGGGGTGGGGAGTGTGAAAGCATTTGGAAAGTGGAGGAGGAGGCTGTGTGGTGGGGCGGGGTGGGGGGGGGGCAATGCCTGGTGGGCAGGATGCTGCCATGTGGGCTCTGGGGGGTCAGTGCTGTCCCAGGCCTGAGTGAGACCTGGGGGTGTCCACTGGCATAATTGAATGAGTGGCTAACAATTATTAAGCACTGTGTGCCAGGCAAGGATCTGAGCACTTCACAGGGATTAACACTTAGAAAATGGAACCATGATTACGATCCCCATTTTACAGATGAGGAAACTGAGTCTCAAAGAGGCCAAGAGCCTTGCTGAAGATCACACAGCTGGTGAGCTGTGGAGAACCAGGATTCAAACAACCTCTGAGGGGCACTAGAGGCCATGTGCTAACCCCACCCAAAATGGAAGCCTGGCTGAAAAAGCACCTAACAAGTGCTCAATAAATATTTGCTGGATGAATGAATTCAACAAATTTGTGCCTGTCCAGAAATCTCTCCCACCAGCCTCGGTGCCCACAATTGCAGGAAATGCTATGATTATGCTGCTGGTATCAGCAACACCACCACCCAGCATGCTTCCATCCCCGGGTTTGGTTAATGATCACAACAGCCACACTTGCAAAGGGAATGTTATCACCCCATTTTACAGAGGAGAAAACTGAGGCAAAGAGCGACCTGGGAACCAGAATCCAAATCTGACTGCACCACTTCAGTCTGCCTATACAGCAAGCACCCCTGGGAAGGGTAGCACGTAAAATGTCATTGTCATTTACACCTACTGGTAAGGACATCTCTCAGCTTCTAAAGGTCACAACGCTGAGCTAATGGGAAAGGGTGGGGGGGGCAGGGGGGTGGAAGGGGAAAGGGTTCATGATTTTGGAACCCTGGGGATTGGGTAGGGTGAGTGCCAGTAGAGAGTGATGTGTATGAAAAGGAAGTGGTGTGGGGGGTCTGAAAATAGACCTTCAGCACTTCCTAGTTTTTCTAGCAGTGTCTGCAGCTTAAGAGGGAGGAGGTTGGCTCTGCCCTAGAGACACCGTGTGACCTCCAAGGAGCCTGTGCTATCTCTGGAGCCCCTGGTCCCCAGAGTTCTCTGCTGGGACATCTTCCCATCTCTGCATCTGGGCTGAGTGTATAGAAGGGGCTCAGGCTGAGGCAGGACAAGGGCACTCTGTACCTCCTCCTTGGTGGGGGATGGGCAGGTGAGCACTCGAACCCTTAAACGTAGCAGACCTTGAAGTCCCCTGGAGCTGCCCGAGGCACGGAGGCGGGCACATGCTCTCTCAGGCCACCTGGGTGTCTGCAGCCCAGAGCTGGTCATGGGCACCATGGTCTGCCCCGAAGTTCACAGGATCCCAGATGCTCAGGCCAGGTGGCACCTCCTCCAATCCATGCCCAGCCCCTGCAGGGACATCCCTGGATGTCCGTGAAGGAAGAGCCCCTGTTCACCGAGCCCCTACTGTGTGCCAATTCCTGCCAGGCACCTCACACACTTTCTCATTTAATCCTCACAATGCCAGATGAAACAGGAGCTCGGAGGGTGAATCAGCTTGTCCAGAGTCACCCAGCGCCGGATTTGAATCCAGGCTTGCTAGCTCTCGCCTCTGCGCCCACCACCTTGCTGAGGGAAGTCCTGCCCCAGCCCCACTGCCTGTTGGGTGCAGGGGGCTGGCAGAGAGGGCTTGGCCGTGCCAGGCCAGCTTGTGGGCTCCTAAGACCCTGGGCTCCTGATGAACGGCTCCCTTCTCTGCAGGGACTTCCTCTTCGGCTCCTCGTATCCAGGTTAGAGGTTGGGACAGGAAGTGGGGCAGGGAGGGAAGGATCAGGGGAGGTCAGATCAAGCCCGGAGAAGTCACCCTGCCAGTCTTTCTCCTGCAGGACCGAGGCTAAGGGGAGACTGTCTGTGGGGTCTGGGGGGCATCGGAGGGCAGAGCCCGGCAGGGCACCATCAGCTGTGGTAGCTCAGGGGACCGTTGGACCACCGTGTGTGGGCCAAGCACAGAGGAGTTTGCTGGGATCCGGCAGGGACATGACGCTCACAACTAGACTGTCCGGGACTTTTGGCTGCTTCGTGTTCACGTCGCCCAAGTCCGTCTGCCAGGCCAAGGGGCTCGCTGGGGTTTTCCATGAGCACTTCCTCCACGGCAGCCGTCGTCCTCTGACCGGCTGGTTCCTCTGTCTCCCCAGCTCTTCTGCTGCCCTGGCGGCCCTGGCTTTCCCAGACTCTCACGTGGGGCCTGCACCCGGGGCCTCCTCCTGGGGGGCGCTGCTGGGGCTTTCTCCCTCAGAGGCAGCAGGTTCGGCCGGGTTCACAGGGACCTCTGGGGTGGAATCCGTGGAGGGGGCAGAGGAGGCTTCGTCACAGGGGCTGGGGGCTGAGCTGGCCGGGGCTCCAGGGGCCTGGGCCTCAGGGCTTGCCTGTGGCTGGGCCCCAGCATCCAGCTGGGGCTGGGCCTCGTGGTTCTCCTGGGGCTGGGCCCTGGGGTTCAGCTGAGGCTGGACCAGAGAGTCTGACTGTGGCTGGGACGCGGACTCCAACAGTGGCTGGGCTGTGGGGTTCACCTGTGGCTGGGCCTCAGCCACTGGCCCTGGTAGAGTCTGATCCCCAGAGGCCGCTTGGGTCTGTGGCTCAGCCGGAGTGAAGCTGCCCGGCCGCTCCTCACAGAGAGCTGCGGCAAAGGAGGAGAGCACGGTGTGCAGCAGGGCCCGGAGGTCGGCACTGGCCAGGAGGCAGAGGAAGGGACTGAGGCAGCTGTCGAGCAGGATCAGGTAGTCAGAGTAGACCAGGGCCTCCCAGAGCAGGTAGCCGGGGTAGATGTCCCACAGGAAGGCCAGGTACAGCAGCTGCGCCAGCTGGTAGGGCAGCCTCAGGACCACATAGGCTGACAAAATGGTCTTGGCCACGCGGGCAAAGCCTCGGCAGGCCGTGGAGCCGGGCTGGCGGCGGCAGGTTCTGCAGGTGGCAGCCTGGGTGAGCACGTGGCAGACGAGCAGCAGGAGGAAAGGCAGGAAGCCCCCCAGAATCTCGAGCATCCGCAGCGGCAGCTCCTCGCTGTCCCAGAAATCCAGGCAGATGACCAGGTCGTACCACCAGACGGCGGCCTCGGGGAAGACCAGCCAGGGCACACTGAAAAGGGTGGCCAGCACCCAGACCCCGGCACAGACCCAGAGGGGCAGGCGGGCTGGGCGGTGCCCAGGGTACCAGCGAGGGCACAGCACAAGCAGGCAGCGGTCCAGGCTGAGGGCTGTCAGCAGGAAGAGGCCGGAGGAGTAGGACACACCCCACAGGAAGTAGTAGAAGCGGCAGGCGGCCGTCCCCAGTGGCCAGTGCCCTCCATGCTGGATCTCCAGGATCTGGAAGGCTGCTGCCGCCAGGAACAAAAAGTCAGAGAGGGCCAGGCTGAGCAGAAGCAGGGCGAGCCGTGTGCCCGCTCCCTGCCGGGCCTGCGAGCCGGCCAGCCATGCCATGAGCCCATTGGCTGGCAGCCCCAGGAGCAGCAGGGCCACCAAGAAGACCGTGTCCCAGCCACCCTGGGGGTAGTCCTCATCGTCGAGCTCTGTGCGGGGCCCGTGGCCAGCGGCACCCAGGTTGATTTCCATAGCAGTGTCCATCTGAGGTCCCCAGTGTCCCACTAGATGTGGAGTGGGTGCCTGGTGAATCAATGAAGGCACGAATGACTGAAAAGAAGAGAGAGGATGCTGTGCATCTCCCTGCAAGTCGCTGTCCCTCTCTGGGCCATCATCATCACCTTTGGGGTAGTTGACCTTTGCCAGGGACTTTAAACAGATGACCTCACCTAGTCCTCATACAATTCATTCTACATGTGAGGAGAGGAAGGTTCAGAGGATCAGTGGCTTGCCCAAGGGCAGAGGTAGGAATGTGGGCACCAGGACTCTAACCATTCTGCTACACGGAATTCTCATGGCGTCCAAGCAGACCAAACCAGAGGCTTTCAAATATATTTCAATTAAAATATTATAGCAGAACTCCTATGTGAACTCAAACTGTGTGCTCAGGATAACGGAGGGAGAGCACTCTTAGGGCTCCAGGGAACACAGTCTAAAAACCACTTGGGAATTCTCTGGCAGTCCAGTGGTTAGGACTCCGCACTTTCACTGCCATGGGCCCCGTTTTCATCCCTGGTTGGGGAATTAAGATCCCTCCAGCCGCGTGGCATGGCCCAAAAAACAAAACAAAACAAAACAAAAAAACCCACTTGGTCAGAGCATCACAGGCTCCTTTTAGTCGGTATTCTGGGTTCAAAGATTTGGACTCCCCTGGCGGTCCGGTGGTTAAGAATCCACTGCAGGGGGCACGGGTTCCATCCCTGGTCAGGGAACTAAGATCCCGTGTGCCTTGTGGTGTGGCCAGAAAAAAGAAAAAAGATTCCAAGAAGGAAGGGCTCAGGTCCCCTGGGCCCATAGGAATCCAAGGGTGGACAGGGAGTCTGGGGCAGAGAGTGGCCCCCATTTGTCCCCTGGGGTGACTAAATAGAAAAGGGGGCAGGGGACTCAGCCGTGTGATGAGGATGAGGGTGGCTGGGTCCCAAGAGGCTCGCCGCCCTCACCCCACCTTCCCTAGATGGGGGAGGGTGGTTCCCTCTGAGGGTGGAGAAACTAGATGTCCAGGAAAGACTGGATCCTGCCACGTGGCCCATGGCTCCAGCCACTTGACCTTTTAGCCTGCTTGTCTCCCCACCCCCAGGGCCCTTACTCAGGCAGACCCCACTCTGCAAGCTCCAGCCCCTACTGGATCAGAGCCCTGGGCTCCCCTTGGGCCCGGTTGGTGAGGCCTGGCTTACCTGTAAGGTGCAGGCTGCTGGCTGGAAGGAGCAGGGCGTGCCTGCCTGCCCAGAGGTCCGGCCGTCCGCACGGCCCCACGCCGGGGCCTGATGCATGGCTCCCGGCGGCACTAAGGCGGCCGGTGTGAAACCCAAGCTGGGAGGAGATCAATCATTCATGGGGCTGCTCGCCGGGAAACCCTAACCCCGGCCCAGTAAGGCCAAGTGACCAGCCAGGCGCCCCTATTCCTGGCAGGGCCAGATGGCTGAAACCCCTCGCCCTGGGCCCCTCCAGCTCAGGGCAGGCTCTGGCTTCCCACAGGGTCCACCTCCTCCGAGGTCACCCTCAATCATCTGTGATTCAAGGCCTCTCTGGTCTGGCCTCTCTTCCTGAATTTCACAAAGCCTCTGCTCTGGCCAGGATGTCGCCCACGTGGGGGCTGCGGTGGGCACCTCATCCTCTCCTTTCCCACCTCCCAGCCTTTGCCCACACTCTTCCTCCTGCTTGAGATGCTTCTCTGTGTCCTCTTAGCTAAATCCTGCCTGTCTCATACAACTGGGCCGTCTTTGACGCTTCAGCGATATTGCCTCCGTTTTATAGATGAGGCAACTGAGGCTTAGAGAAGTGAGTTTGCTGGGTCTCCCAGCTCATAAGCCGCAGAGCTGGCGTCCAGAGCTCACTGCAGCCAACATGTCCTGGCACGCTGTGCTGCTGAGGATGGTCCCCCTGACCCATCTGGCTCTGCCTTGGCCACCCCCAGGCAGAGGGCTGGGATTAGCGCCTGGGCTGCCTGCCTCACTTACCCTAATCCCCCTCAGGGCCCGATCCCTGGCCATCAGCTCTCAGGCTGCGGGTACATAAGCAGCTTTATGGGTCCGGAGAGGCAGGGGTGTTCCGCATGGCCACAGAGCAGGTGAGGGCGCAGCATGGCCCAGACCCACCCCCCGGACCCCAGCAGCCCCCTGTGGGGGTCATGGCTTCCAGTAGTGGTGCTGAGGGGCTCCCCTTGACCAGGAGGAAAAGCAGCAAGAGGACGAAGGGGCTCCGAGGGTCCCGGAAGGGCACTGGCAGCTCTGGGGAGCAGACCCTCACGCAGGGCCCCAAGGCCCTGGGGGGCAGCGAGGACCCCTCCAGGACTGGAGACGGGCAGGAGGGGCCAGCCTCTCGTCGCCAGTCCCACCGGCATCGTCCTGCCCCCCGGCACGATCCTGCTCAGAGGACATACGGGCCCCTGCTCAACCGCATCTTTGGGAAGGTCAGGTGGGGCTGGGGCAGGGCTGGGGGGCCTGGGGGTGAGGTTGGGGACTCATGGGCTCAGGCTCAGCCCACCCTGCCCCTTATACTCAGGCCTCCTCCAGTTTCTGCTCCAGACTCAGGAGCCTGGGCTGAGGGGGTAGAGTTTCTGCAGTTTGGGGGTGGCCTGGGCAGTGGGCGGAGCTAGACCCCAAACCCAGGGATCTGAGGCAGCGTGGGGCCCCAGAAGCAGGAAGGGGGTCATCTCTTCTCCTGGGGCCTGCGGGACTTCAGTTGCCTTCTCCTGCCCTTGTGGGATGGGCCCTGCCAGGCCAGCGTGGGCTGGGGCTGGAGGAGGAAGAGCCCTGGCCGGCCCCAGGGACATGCTGGACTGTGCCCCTGCAGGACCGCGAGCTGGGCCCCGAGGAGCTGGATGGTGAGTGGCCCATGCTGGCGAAGGTGGGTGGGAGGCGCCCCAGAGCCTGGCTGCCTGCGCCTGACCTCCCTCCCCTGCAGAGCTTCAGGCTGCCTTCGAGGAGTTTGACACGGACCGCGATGGTTACATCGGCTACCGGGACCTGGGCGAGTGCATGCGGACACTGGGCTACATGCCCACGGAGATGGAGCTCATCGAGGTCTCCCAGCATGTCAAGATGCGAAGTCAGTGCTTGACCACACCTGCCTGGGGGCGGGGCGGGGCAGGACGGCGAGCCACCTGGGCGGGTCCTCTCTCGGCCTCGTGGTTCAGGGGAACGAGAGGTGGTGGGAGGCGGCTGTGGGGTGAGGCCCCGGTGACGGTGGCGTGAGGGGGTGACAGTTTCCAGGACAGTTTGACATTGGCCCCCGGGGGCACAGGGGTCGAGGGTGACAAGGAAGGCACCGGGTGACCCAAGAGAGCCCCTTGGGGCTCAGGTCGAGGACCCCCGTCTCTGACTGAGGTAAAGTGGTCCATGCTGGTACCAGCCACCAGGGCTGTCTCTGTCTCTCTCTCTGACCCTCCTGAGGCTCCTGAGAGAGCCTCCTGAGGTTCTGTGAGGCCGAGCGTGACAGACCCTGGCCATGCCTTGCGATTAAATGTCTGATGGGCTGCCCTTGTGTGATTATCATTAGCCAATTTGTCAAATATCAGATTCCTTTCATCCCAGGACTCCCGCATTTGCTTTTTCTTTACAGTTTCCAAAATGGGATGTGATGTACAATTGACGTGAATATTTTCGTGTCATGCTTCTTTCTTCTCCCCAAAGCTGCTAGTTGACCATTGGTGCTTTTTACGATTGACGGCACCTTAGAATCCAGGGACAACCTGGGGATGCTTCCTGGGGTCTTTGCTGCCACCCGTGGGGCTCCGGCACTTTACAGCCATGAACCCCAGCCCCATCAGCACCCTGTCCCCAGATGAGGAGGGAGGCTCAGTAAGTCACCCAAGGCCACACCATCAGTGGCAGAGCCAGGGGGCTTTGAACTTGGGGCCTGTCTGGTTCCACAGCCTGGTCTCTTTCCCCCACACCTGGGGCTTCACTGAGAACACCTGAGCACTTTGCCCCCATCGGAGCCCCGGGCTGTAGCCTCCTACCCTCCCGCCCCGCCCCTGCCCAGGGACGTGGACACCGGTGTCCTTCCTGGATGCAGAGCCGGGGAGGGGCTGGCCCTTGTGATGCCCCTCCTCGGGCCCCAGCCCTCACCACTGTGACCCTCTGCCTGGGTCCGCAGTGGGTGGCCGCGTGGACTTCGAGGAGTTTGTGGAGATGATGGGCCCGAAGCTGAGGGAGGAGACGGCGCACATGCTGGGGGTGCGGGAGCTACGCATCGCCTTCCGCGAGGTGTGGAGCGTCCAGATGGGCGGTGGGTGGGTGGCTGGGTGGCATCCTTACTGGCTTCCCCCCCAGGAGGCCAGGGGAGACTGGGAGCCTCAACCTCTGGAGGCCCCGGGCCCTGCAGCTGGTGGGACTAGGGCTGGGGAGGGGTCGGAGAGGGTTTGGCTCACTCCCAGCTGGGGGTCCAGCCAGGGAGCCCTCCTGGGGCAGGGAGCCCACGGCCTCAGCCTGGTAGAAGAAGGAGTGTGTGGACGGACGAAGGTGTGGGCGTCCAGGCACAGGATGTGGCAAGGTGGAGGCGGGTGCAGGCAGAGGCAGCTTTGGGTAGGAAGGGCTGAGCCCTGCTGGAATCCCAGTTTGACAGGGACAGGGATGGGCGAATCACGGTGGCAGAGCTGCGACAGGCAGCACCGGCTCTGCTTGGGGAGCCACTGGTGGGCCCTGAGCTGGACGAGATGCTTCGAGAAGTGGACCTCAATGGGGACGGCACCGTAGACTTTGATGGTGAGTCTCCTACCTAGACAAACGCGCATCCCTCCGGCTCCCAGGCTGAGCTCAGTGTCTCCCGGCACGGCTGACCTGGACTGGCCCAAGCCCTGCCCCTTCTCCCCCGCAGAGTTTGTGATGATGCTTTCCACCCGCTGAGGCTCCAGGAGGGAGACTGTTGCCCCTCTGGCCTCAGACGCCAGCAGCGTTCGTGCTGCACACCCTCCCTACAAGGCCCCAGGATGAAAGAAACCCAGCAGCCCCAGGCTTCTTTTGCTCCTGATACCCTCTGGCTGGAGAGCTGGCTTGTGATGTCACCTGCCCACCCTCATCCTCACCTCCCTTCCACCCGAGCTGCCTGGAGGAAATGTGCCCTCAACCACCCATCATTCCCCGGTGTGAGCAAGGTTTGAATCTCTCCAGACACTTGGGAGGTAGGGAGCTCCCTGGCACTGGCAGCATTCAAAGACGGGTCAGTGTTGGGCTTGGTTCTGGTAACACGGTGAATTGAGAAGGTGGCCGGACACCTCCCACTCTTTATATGTGGAAATGTTTTGGATTTTGTTTTTATTTAAAGCTGAACGTGAAAGAGAGGGATGACCCCAGGTACCAAAGACAAAGAGAGAACCCAAAGCTGGGTGGTGGGAAGGAGCAGATGCCATGGGGGCTTCAGAGGTGGAGAGGTTTGGGAGCCTGGGCTCTGACACCCAGGCAGGACAAAAGACCTGTAAGAGGCTGGGGAGCAGGGCATGACGTCAGTACACTCCAGCGTCTCAGCGGGCTACCCTGTTCTTGAAAAGGAGACCCAAATATACCTCCACCCACCAGCCTGAGAAAGTGACGAGGTACAGATGTTCAGGACCTTGAGTGGAAAAAGTTACCCCAGTGAACCTGCAACTCAGGTGTGCATGTCAAGCAGGAGTGCGGTCTATCTCTGTGGTGTGCAAAGCAGAAGAAATAGGAAAAAACTGCTGAGAAAGGCACTCTTTCAACCCAGGGCACATAGGACTTAAAAAAAACCCAAACAACCCTGTCACTTCTGAAGATGCACTCATGACAAAAAGTTACAAATCACATAAGGAAACAAATCACCATGAGGGAGACTAGGCAGATGCGGTAAACAGAAGAGTCAGCACCCAAAGTGTAAATCATAAAACAATGTAAAAGAGGCCATTAAGGAAACGCAAAAACAAACAGAAAAAACTGAGGTAAAAGAAAGGAGACCGTTATCAGTAACAGGATGGTACGAAAACAGAACAGAAAGATTTAAAAAAATAACCCAAAGGAACTTCTAAAAATAGAGGATATAGCCATTGGAATGAAAAAACATCAAGGGGTAAAGTAAACAGCATATTGGACACAATTTAAGAAAAGATTAATGAACTGGAAGCTATATATGAGAAATCACCCATAAGGTAGCATTGAGGAATGAAAGACAGAAAATATTAAAGAGTAGTTAAAAGTCATTAGGAATCTCAGAAGAAGAAAATGTAGAGAACAGGCAGGAGGCAATATTTAAAGAGATGATGATTGAAAAACTTTCATAAAGACTTCCACAAACAGGGACTTCCCTAGTGGCACAGTGGTTAAGAATCTGCCTGCCAATGCAGGGGACACGGGTTCGATCCCTGGTCCAGGAAGATCTCACATGCTGTGGAGCAACTAAGCCCGTGCGCCACAACTACTGAGCCTGCGCTCTAGAGCCTGCATGCCGCAACTACTGAGCCTGCGTGCTGCAACTACTGAAGCCCCCGCGCCTAGAGCCCGTGCCCGCAACAAGAGAAGCCACCACGATGAGAAGCCCGCAAACCACAACAAAGAGTAGCTCCTGCTCTCCGCAACTAGAGGAAGCCTGCGTGCAGCAACAAAGACCCAACACAGCCCTAAATAAATAAATTAAAAAAAAGAATTCCACAAAGGCAAGAGTCCAGATTGAAGGAGCACGTTGGAGCCAGAGAAGGATATATAAAAGTAAATGTATAGGGACTTCCCTGGTGGCGCAGTGGTTAAGAATCTGCCTGCCAATGCAGGGGACATGGGTTCGATCCCTGGTCCGCGAAGATCCCACATGCCACGGAGCAACTAAGCCCGTGCGCCACAACTACTGAAGCCCGCGTGGCTAGAGCCCGTGCTTCGCAACAAAAGAAGTCACTGCAATGAGAAGCCCGCACACCGCAACGAAGCAGAGTAGACCCCGCTCACCGCAGCTAGAGAAAGCCATGCACAGCAACAAAGACCAATGCAGCCAAAAATAAATAAATAAGTTTTTAAAAAAAGTAAATGTATATCTAGATGCATGCCAGTGAAACTGCAGAATACAAAAGGAAAATCTTGTAAACAGCTCGAGAAAGAAGTCAGATTACTTACCAAGGATTAGCAATTAGACTCTCCAAAGACTTTTTTCATTGACAACAACACATGCAAGAGGAAAATGGAATAAATTGTTCAACGTGCAGAGGGAAAAAAAATGCCAACTGAGAAGCCTGTACTTAGCTCATCTTACTCAAGAATGAAGATGAAATATAAACTTTTTTCAGCAAACAAAGGCTGAAAGGTTTCCCACCCACAAACTCTTGTTGAAGGGATGGCTTCAGTGGGAAGGAAATTGAAAGCAGAGTATGTACTAAATAATAGAAGAGAAATCAGTAAACATATTGGTAGAGCTAAAGAAGCATGAACTATAAAAAATAATTTGGGGGATTTTAAAAACCAGGAGGGACTAAAAAAAATAATAGACAAAAATAAAATGGAAGATGGGAAGGGATACTCTAGACATGCTTGTTTTTCCTAGAGGAGGACAGATTCATTGATTAACTTTAGATTTTGTTAATCATGTAAGGGTAACCATTAATATAACAGAAATAGAGATAGAATGTTCCATTCTCTATAGTCAAATCAACAGAGGAGGAAAAGGGAGAAAGTGAAGAATTCCTCATTAAGCTAGCAGAAGGCTGGGAAAGAGGAAAAAAGCAAAGAAAAACAAAGTCTACAGAAAACATTAAAACACAAGGTAGAAATAATCCTTAAAACAAAACAAAAGAGGGCTTCCCTGGTGGCTCAGTGGTTAAGAATCCGCCTGCCAACGCGGGGGACATGGGTTTGAGCCCTGGTCCGGGAAGATCCCACATGCCGCGGAGCAACTAAGCCCGCACGCCACAACTACTGAGCCTGCACTCTAGAGCCCGTGAGCCACAACTACTGAGCCCACGTGCCACAACTACTGAAGCCTGCACGTGTAGAGCCTGTGCTCCGCAACAAGGGAAGTCACTGCAATGAGAAGCCTGCGCACTGCAATGAAGAGTAGCCCCCGCTCGCCGCAACTAGAGAAAAGCCTGCGCACAGCAACGAAGACCCAACGCAGCCAATAAATAAATAAACAAACAAACAAATAAATAAATAAATAAATAGGGGCTTCCCTGGTGGCGCAGTGGTTGAGAGTCCACCTGCCGATGCAGGGGACACGGGTTCATGCCCCGGTCCGGGAGGATCCCACATGCCGCGGAGTGGCTGGGCCCGTGAGCCATGGCCGCTGAGCCTGCGCTTCCAGAGCCTGTGCTCCGCAGCGGGAGAGGCCACAACAGTGAGAGGCCCGCGTACCACACACACACACAAAAAAAACAGAAAAAAAACTATATATATATATACATATATATATATATATATATATATATATATATATATATATATATATATATATATATAAAAAGGCAGATACCAGGCTCTTCCCACAGCTAAGTGCACATATAAGAGACACATTCAGGATTTCCCTGGTGGCGCAGTGGTTAAGAATCCGCCTGCCAATGCAGGGGACACGGGTTCGAGCCCTGGTCCGGGAAGATCCCGCATGCCACGGAGCAGCTAAGCCTGTGTGCCACAACTACTGAGCCTGTGCTCTAGAGCCTGTGGGCCACAACTACTGAGCCTGCGCGCCTGGAGCCCGTGCTCTGCAACAAGAGAAGCCACCGCAGTGAGAAGCCTGCGCACCGCAACAAAGAGTAGCCACCACTCACCGCAACTAGAGAAAGCCGGCGTGCAGCAAAACGCAGCTAAAAATAAAATCTAAATTAAAAAAAAAAAAAGGACACATTCAAAGCATAATGACAGCTGAAGGGCTGAAAGTGATGGCTTGGAAAAAGACTTACTAGGGGAGAATTAACCAAAAGAAAGCTAGTATAACTACAGACATATCAGACAAAATGGGCTATGGGGCAAAGAGCATCAGGGATAAATTGAGTCACAATTCACTAAGGAAATCTAATGTTCTTAATCTGTGTGCAACTATTAATGCCTTTTCCAACTAAAAATAAATCATATTTAGAATTTGGGTATTCATCATTTCCTGAGGATGGTGTTGCTGTCAATCCAACTTGGATTACATAAATTAACCAGCAAAAATCAAGCACATTGGTCACATTAAAACTTTAAACGTTGCGATTCAGTGTTCTGTCAACATGTTCATATGGACCAAGGCTTGGCAAACTTTTTCTGTGAAGGGCCAGACAGTAAAGATTTTAGGCTTTGGGGACCATATGGTTTCTGTTGCTCTGCTGTAGTAGTTTGTATGGCTGAGCAGCCAAAGTCAATACAGAGTGTGGCTGTGTTGGAAATTCGATAAATAATAATTTAATTAAACTTGACTTATTGACATCAAAATTTGAATTTTATAAACTTTGTGTCACAAAAGCTTATTATCTTTTGACTTTTATCCCAACCATTACTAAAATGTGAAAACCATTCTTAGTTTGGTGGCTATATTGGGCCTGTGGGGTACAGCTTGCTGACCCCTGAGATAGTCTTATAATATGGAGAATCACCACTTTTGGGATCACTTGCTGTTTAGCTAAGATTGTGAAGTGACAGAAAGTTACGAGCGTAGTAGCAACTCTATGTTAATTGCTAATTTGCCCACTTTCAATGAATGGTGTTCATAATTTTTCTTCTTTCCATGTTTGTTCTGATTTTATCTATTGAAATGTAATTTTATGTCTGATTAATCTGATAATACAAACTGTGGGCTTATATTCTGTATCTTTGTTTTTTTATTTCACTTTTTTAGTTTTCATTTTACCTTACAAAATTATTGGTCCATGTTGCATTAGAAATGAAAACTGGTCCCCAGCAAATTTGAGAATCACTCATTTAGGAGTTCCTGCATCTAACTGGTACCCCCCAAAAGTGCCTTGATTGGTGGCTGAGGGTGGGAAGTCTGGCTGGGCCAGGAGATCAGGAGCGAGAGCGGGGGTCTGGGTGCTCATTCTTTCAACAAAATCACAGAAATCTAAAGGCACTGTCCTGGCCGCTGCAGATACAGTGGAGGCCGAACACCTTAATGGCACTCGCGTTTCACTGGGGGTGGCAGACTGTAAACATGAAGTATATGAACAGGGTCTCCAAGGCCCACACTCATTCGGCCAGCCCCTCAGTTGGTCAGCTGGGGACCAGACCAGCTTGCTGACCCCCACCCCCCTCTGAGTCACAGAAGCCCTGGGTTGTGTTCCTCACTCTGCCCTCAGCCAAGCCAGTCTCTCTGGGCCTCAGTTTCTATGGAGGGTGACCAGAAAGAACCTGTGTCAAGCGCCTTCTAAGAATCTGATAAATGGTAGCTATTATGACCTCAGCTTTCAGGGTTCTCAAAGATTCTGTTTCCTGGTTGTTGACATCCTGAGATGCTTGGACCTTCCAAAATTCTGCAGTGGTCTGTTTCCAATGTTCTGTGGTTCTAAGAGTCTTTGATCACTGAGGTTTTCTGTTATACAGGCCTGCTTCCTATGTCCTTTGACCCCTACTTCTCCCAACCTCTGGGCCTGGGAAGTAGGGCAGTGGGTGGAGGAGGCTGGGCTGCTGCGTCCTGGTGGCCCACATTCAGAGCCGGCTGTGGCAGCCCAGGGCCCCAGAGCCAGGCTGGAACCAGGATACCAGCCTCCAGGCCCCAGGCCTGTGTCATCTGAGTGCCCTTGGCCAGGGCCGCCAGGGGAGGCACCAATGCTGCCTCTCTGAGTGGAGACAGGGGCAGGACTGACTCTGCTAAGGACTGGGAGGGAGAGTCTTCTCCAGGCTTGCAGGGTAGAAGAGCCCCAGGCCCAGCTCTGCCCCTGACGTGCTGTGTGACCTTGGGCAAGTCATGGAGCATCAGGACTGTCATGTGTACCATGGGGAGATGGACAGTCCTAGAGCCCTTCAGCCCCAGGGTCAGTCCTTTTCTCAGCCTTTCTGAAAGGGGGCTGTGGCCAGGCTGATGGGCTGGTCAGGGCAAGTGGGAAGTAAAAAGCAATTGTGGGCTGGAATTAAGCATTACCCTTTTATTAGCACAAAACACCACCAACCCAGCAGCCCCCCAAGAATAAGTTAAGGCACGGAGCACGGAAGGGGCGACTTTCCCAGGCCCAGGTCGTGGCCTGAGGCCCACTGCCCCAAACTTCCGGAGCAAACTCCTGAGGGGACTGGAGCCTCGAGGGTCCCGCAGGGTCTTTTCCCTTGAGATGAGGGTACCGAAGCGGGCGCGGGCCCCAGGGGAGCCCCCTAGGGACGCGAGGAGGCCGCGCGGGGCCTCTCGGCGCCGACGATGGATCCCGCCGTCTGCCGCCGCCTGCTCACTTCTCGAAGTAGGGCAGGTAGAAGAACTGGAAGCCCCGGTGGCCCTTGACCGCGCAGTAGATGAAGGTCACGTGGTAGACTGCAGGGCGGGGTCTGTCAGCGCCGGGGGCCCGCCCAGGGCCCGCCCCCGCCCCGCCCCCGCCCGCACCCACTCGCACCTCCCGGGACCAGCAACAGGAAGCCAGGCACGAAGAAGATGGCGCTGGAGACACCTACGAGAGGGGAGGAGGGGCCGGGTCAGGGCAGGGAGGCTTCTGGGCGGGACTGCGGGGTCACTGCCTGGGCAAGTCTCACTCTCCGAGGTAAAAGGGGCCGTTTTCTGCCGGGAGGGCGCTGAGCGCTGCGGGAGGTGGAAGGGCTTGCCGAGGGCCTCTGGGCACACGAGGGGCGTGACCGCTGCCCGCGGAGGTAGGAGGGGGTCGCTCACCTGGCGAGGGGGCCACCTCCAGTCCCACGCCGGTCAGGATCAACACTGCACACAGATGGAAACACGAGGGTGAGGGCAGGAGCAGGGGGCAGCAGCTGGTGGCAGGGTGGGGACCTCCACCCGCAACCCCCAACATGGCTTAGGCCTGAGGAATGGTGTCCCCCACCTAAGCTGAAGGTCCCCTGGGCAGAGAACCGCCAGGGGAAGTTCACCAAGCTCTGTGTTTTCAGAGCAGGGCACCTGGCAGGCCCTGGGAAATGTCTGTCCCTGCCCCCATGGCCCTTCCCTAGTGGAGCAAGCAACAAGAACCTCCAAGCTACAACCCTGGTGATCAGACAGCTCGGGAGCCTGGGGTATCAGGAAGAGCATCTTGGAGGCAGTAGCATCTAAGCTGAGCAGGGACAGCAGCAGCAGTAGCAGTTACCTTTTAGTGACCACCTACCAGCTGCTGCCAGGCACTGGGCTAAGTGTGTTACATGCAGGGCCTTATTTAATTGCCACCTTGACTGAGACAGGTATTACCATCCCCATTTCACAGCAGAGGAAACTGAGACACAGAGAGGGGAAGTAACTTGCCCAGGACTGCATTTAGAAGGTGGAGGTGATCTGACTCCAGAGGCTTTGCTATGGGCATGGCACAGGCAGAAAGGGAGAGGAGTATTCCAGATGGAGGGAACAGCCTGGCAAAGGCCCAGCGACTGGAGGGAACTCAGGGCTTTCTAGGAACTTCCAGTTTTTGGCGAGACAGGAGAGGCAAGAGTCCAGGCTTGAGGAGTTTGGCAGGATCTGTAGGCCCTGGGGAGGGATGTGGACTTTGGCTAAGGACAGTGGGCACTGGGGAAGCTGGGGTGGTCATAGCTGGATCACTTTTTCAGATGCAGAGAGAGTCCCGGGTCCCCAGTTAGAGGATGGGATGGCGGGGGGGAGATGGGGGACCGTACAGCACAGAGGCTTGAAGGGCCACCATGGACTGTTGTGTGGTTTGTGCCCTGCACAGAGCACCTCAAAAAGGGTACAATGGGGGCTGAAACTCACTCCCTGTACCCTGGCTTAGGGCTGTGGGCTCTGCCCACTCAGAGGAGGCATCTTTTTCTAATTCCTGCAAAAGGCCTTTATGGGCTATGGTGGCCCACAGGCCTGGCAACATCACTGATGTGGGTTTAAATCCCAGCTCATCTACTTCCCAGCTGTGGCTCTTCTGCAGCGTCTGTGTCCTTACTTTTGAACTGGGATAGTAATAATGCTTGCCCTGTCAGGTGTTGAGGATGAAATGAGATAAGGCAGGTGGCCAGTGCAACTCGCAGGTGTTGGGGAAGCCGCAGCTCCCTCCCCTGCACACAGACACCCAGAGCTGAGGCAAGGATGCTGCTCAGCTTTCCAGCTAGGGGACTCTCACCTTCCTGGAGGAGGGAGAGCAGGTGCCACAGTTGGGCCCTCCCTAAGGGCTCCCCTTGATCCCAACCCTAGATCCCTTTTGGGGAATCTGACTCCTCAGCCTCACAGAATGAGGAGCGTGGGAGTTAGAAAACAGCTGGCTGTGGTTTCTGCCTGCTCTGGGCCTCAGTTTCCCTATCTTGAGTATCTTGGGGGTGGGAGAGAGGTCCTTATCAGCTCTCAGACTCCTGAGGAGGGGAAGTGACAGGTGCCCTGTGGATTGGGCTGGCAGGGCACTCTGCAGTTCTGGCCACTGGGCTGGGCATATCCCTGAGCACTGCCCCTACATATAGGTTCTGGGTTGTGGCCCTACCTCTCGCTTGCTGTGTGACCTCTGTACAGAAGGAAAATAAGCCTGCCCTGCACCTGGCTCGAAGTAGACAGAGAATAAATAGTAGCTGTTACTCTCTGTTCCCTGATGGATTAAACAGGATAAAAAAAAAAAAGGAAAAGTTTGGAGCATGGAACCACGTTCCATTTTCAACTATGTGTGATTTCTTGACTCTGTGACCAGGAGGCTGGACCTGCCCCTCCCAAGGCCTCAGCTTCCTAACCTGTAAAATGGGGGTGGGGTCACGGCAGCCAGCTGCGTCCTCAGGATGCTGGGAGGCTCAGTGTGCCAAGGGGGATGCGATGCAGAGCCCGAATGAAAGGAGGGTGGACCCTACCAAGGGGTAGGCAGGGTATGCAGGGGGCCCTCGGGGGCACTCACCCAGCCCCAGCAGGAGGAGCAGGAAGGAGGCCAGCACTACCCTGTGGTTCTTCTGGATCAAAGGGTGTTGAGTCCAGCTGGATGGCAGCAGAGCAGGAGGGGTGTGAAAGAGGCGACAGGAGGCCCACCCCCTCCCATCACCATCCCCCACCCAGAGAGCCAAGGGGAAGTAGTCAGGGCTGCCTGTACTGGGGCAGGGTCTCACCTGCAGCAGGCATTGTAGGAGCGCTGAGTGCTACTGCTGATGGTGCTAAAGGACCACTGGGAGCTGCGGATGGATATTCGGCCAGAATCCCTGCAGGACAAATGGGCCCGGCGAGGGGGCAAGGGGAGGTGAGCAAGGGGACCCTTTGGGATAGGAGTCGTGATGGCATCCTAGGGGATGGTGCAGAGACTAGAACTAAGTGTTCCTGCAGAATAGGGGGCACTGAGAAGGGACGGGATGAAGAGGAATTCAAGGGCTGGGGGTTTCTGCAGGACGGGGGGTTGAGGAAAGCTGGGGATTCCTGTAGGACAAGTGACCTGTGACAAGACAGGGGCCAGACCAGGCTGGGGGTTTCTGCAAGATAAAGAGCCTGGTGGGGTGGGTGGGTGAGGCTGGCACTAGGGTAGGGTGCAGGACAGGGGACCCCGTGTAGGAGTCTCTCGTAGGACAGGACGTGAGAGGGCTGAGTGAGGTGAGCTGGAGGACTGAGCAGGGGCCTGGGGACAGGAGACAGAAGCATGGGGCTAAGAGTATGGGGTGGGTCCCCACCTGGCCCTGACCTGGTGCCGGCTCCCCCATCCAGCTCCGGAGAGGTCTGGGTTCCATCCTCATCGTTCTCCAGGTTCTATTCCAGAACACAGGGCTCAGAAGGGTTACTGGGCTCAGGCCCTTCCTCCCTCCCCTCTGGTGGAGAGGAAGAAAGCGAGCGCACACAGCTGTTTGCCTGGACACACAGCTGTTTGGCCGCTTGACAGCTGCTCCCTCCGCCTTCCCCGAAGAACGGGTTTGATGATTCACAGAAACTGAAACCCAGGTAGGAGGTGGGTGCTGGGGGCTTTGGCAGGGAGGAGCCGGCAGGGGCTGGTTGAGGGTTCCCAGGGCCAGGAGATCTCCCAAGCTTGGGAATCAGGGTGGAGTTGTCAGGATGGTATTTCAGGGGCCCAGTGTGGAGGCCTTGGATTTGCGGTGCCAGGGAAGGGCAGGCCAATGGTTTCCAGGTTTGGGGCATAGGAATCTAGTTCAGGTTGCCAAGAAAAGGATTCTAGAGTTGGTGGAGGTCTTCTGGGAAAGGGGGATTTCCAGTTTAGTGGGAGCCAAGGCATGGGCAAGGACTCATCATGTGAGTGGGGACCTCCAGCTCTGGAGGGAAGGATGGGGTGGGGACTTAGAACAGAAGAGGGGGTGCTGGTTCCCGTTGGATTATCTGGCCTGGGGCTCAGGGGAGTCCTTCTGAATATGGACAAAGTCTGGTTCAGGTACAGAAGAGTTCCCCAGCCCTGCGTGCTAAGGGGAGGGAGGGTCAGTACCCAGGATCGGTGGGGACTCCAGGTTGGGATCTCCAGCTGGGGGTGAGGGACGAGCTGCCAGGTCTGGGCTCTAGGCTCTCCAGTAGTGGCTGGGGACCGAAATCAGAGCTGAGAGGGTCTGGGCAGTGATTTGGCTCCGGGGGGCGGTCTCCCGCTCCGGCTGAGGCCTCTAGTCAGATTCTCCCGAGTTGGGGTTCTCCAGGGTCCGGCCTGGGGTCTGCCCAGACCCAGGCTGGGGGTGAGGTGGGCCGGGCGGTTCACCTGGTAGCGCAGCCGGGACTGCTTGTCCTCGTCGGCCACCTCGAACCGGGCCCGGCGCTCGAAGTGCAGCGGCCCGAAGCGGGCGACCCCGCTGGACTCAGGCCCAGGGCCCGCGTCCTCCAGGGACAGCTCGAAGGCGTCATCGATGCTGAACTGGGGCCGGGCGGCACTCATGGCCCCGGCCCGCTCAGACGCCCAGCACCGTCGCCATCCGCTCCCGCCGGCCCCACCCCCGCGCGCAGACCCCGCCCCGTGCCGTCGTCTAGGTTGCTCGACAGTCCGGCGCCCTGGTCGAGGCCCCGCCCTTACATAACGGCCCCGCCCCTGCCCGCCTTCAGCAGGCCAGAGCTGCCGAGCGCCGAGCAGACTAGTGACCGCGCCTTCTCTCGTCCGGACCGAGCTGGGCTCGCCGCGCCGCCCAGCGGCCGCCTCGGCGAGCGACAGCGGGTGCCTCTCGGAAGCAATCCCTGGGTCTGTACAAGGGCCTTGCAGGGGCTGCCACTCGCCAACCTTTCAGGCCCGAGTTGGAGCCGTCTGCATCCCAGCCCGCTCCTCGAGTGCTGAGGAGACTCCTGGGGACCGTTTCCCCACCCTTACTCACCGCGGCCCTGCACGGGAGGGGGATTGTCGCCACCGTGCAAATGTGGAAAAAGGCTCAGAGAGCTTAATGTGGCTTGCATTCTCCTCCAATTCTGTCTCCACGCAGACGGCAAAGTGGTCTTTTAAAACATCTGATCCTTTTCTTCTGTGTGTTAGTCTTAAATAAAACTTTTTTTTTTTTTTAATTAAAGTATGCTGCCAAGTCACTCCTCTGCATAAAACCATCCCTTGGTTTTCCACTGTGGTTAGAATAATATGTGAACTCTTGACTAAGGCCCACAAAGCTCTGGTCCCTGCCTACCTCTCCCAATCGCATCAAGTCCTTCTCTGCCCCTCTTTCATCTCACTCAGCCACACAGGCCAAGCTCGTTCCCATCTCAGGGTCTTTGCACGTGCGTGCTTTTTTCTATGCCTGGAAAGCACTTAACCTTGCTCTTTCACAGGGGGATCTTTTCATCATCGGTGTCCCTGCTCCAGTGTCATCTCTCAGAGAAGCCGTCCCTGACTATGCAATCTAAAGTCAGTTTCACATCACACAGTGCTTACCCGAAATTACCTTATTTTACACTGTCTTATTCACCACTGTGTCCACTGTGCCCAGAACAGTGTTTGGCACTAAGTAGGTCCTCAATAAATATTTGTGGACCACATGAATGAGCGCTTCGCCCAAATCCCAAATGCTTTCAAGTGCGAACTGGGATTTGAACTCAGGTCCACCTAGCTCTAGGGGTGCTCATCCTCCTGCACTCACCCGACCCACTTCATTTTATGACCTCGTGTACAGAGCTGAGTCAATCCTGCTTCTCAGTTTATGACACATCATCACTATGAGCAAGGCCCCTCTTGAGTTACGTTAATTTATTTTCCCTCCTTCTCTCCACCGTTTTCCTCCTCCCTTTCATCAGATCCCACATCAGTGTGCTCAGTCGGCTGCCTTGAATTCTGTCTGGCCCCCTACTCCACATGGCATTGGCTCGTATGTGGATGTGTTTGCAATTTAAAAACATGGAATCATGTATAAAACTCATTCTATTTACATTTTTTTTTTTTTTTTGCTGTACGCGGGCCTCTCACTGTTGTGGCCTCTCCCGTTGCGGAGCACAGGCTCCGGACGCGCAGGCTCAGCGGCCACGGCTCACGGGCCCAGCCGCTCCACGGCATGTGGGATCTTCCCGGACCGGGGCACGAACCCGTGTCCCCTGCATCGGCATGCGGACTCTCAACCACTGCGCCACCAGGGAAGCCCTGAGGTATTTTGATATATACTAGTGGATTTAATTAGCTGAACATTCATTTAGGATTTTTCATATTTATATTTATTAGTAAAATGGGTGTATATTTTTCTTGCCTTATGGTATAGTTATCTGGTTCAGAATCAAGATTAAAATAGCCTCATAAAATATGTTGGTTGGCTTTCCCTCTTTTTCCATTTTCTGGAGCAATCTGTATAGGATACAGACTATACAGATTGTTGCTTCAGAATTTGGCAGAAGTCGCCTGAAAAACTTCCTGTGTGGGTAAAAAAAAAAAAAGCTAAAAACAAACAAAGCATGTTTCCCTTTCACCCCAGAGGTTCCACCTCTCTCAGGGGACTTTGGGGGGGGGGAAATGAACCAGCATAAATATCTGAAGCCCTTAGCACGTGGGGCAAAGGGGACGGACAATAATTCTTCGCAGTTATGAGGATGGAATGAAGACAGTGCACAGGTCCCAAGACATTCCTTTATTCGGTTGCCTAAACCTCGAAAGTGGGAGCAGAAAACTCTTACAGCTATTCTTCACAGCTAGTTTCCAGAGGCGGAGAGAAATGTTGTACTACCCCCGAAGTGCCTCACTTCTATCATTCCTATATTTCCTAATACTCACTGGGCAACTACTATGTGCCAGACACCGCGGAGGATTCCATGGTGACGACACATCCAGCCAGAACCCCACAAGGGACTGTCAGTCTCTTGGGGAGTTTATGGTTCCCACAGGAACACAGAAACCCTCCTTCCTCTCTTTCTTACTCCTAGTTTTACTTATTTATTTATTTATATTTAAAGAGAAAAATCCAGGATGCAAAAGTCACGACTATTGTGCTAGGTATGCTAAAAGAAAAAACCCAGAAAGGAATACACAAAATTAGTAGTTTTAGGGGGTGGCGTTACCGACGGGCCCCCAGCCCCCGCTCCATCCTAGTTCTGTAACGCTGTTATACTATTCCTACAACTTAAAATAGAGTGGCACACGGCCACTTGGGAGGGCCCAGTCTATTATCAGTTCAATGACACAATTGCTAGGGACGCCCCCGCCCCGCCCGGCCGACTCTGGCCCCGCCTCTCTCACCTCCCCTAGACAGTCTCAGGCCCCGCCCCTGGTCAGATCCGCGCGCTCAGCCGCAGCGCAGAGAACCAATCACTGTCCGTTTCCACGTTCAGGCCCTTTACGGCGTCTGCCCTTAGCCAAAATGGCGCCAGCTCGGAAGTTGCCGAAGTTGACGAAGCAGGTCCGGAAGCTGCCGAGCGAGTCCGGAAGTTGCCGAAAGAGAGCAGCGGGGAAGGAGGATGGCGGATATCATCGCAAGACTCCGGGAGGACGGGATCCAAAAGCGTGTGATAGAGGAGGGCCGAGGAGAGCTCCCTGACTTTCAGGATGGAACTAAGGTTCGTGTTTATCCCCTTCCCTTAACCGTCCGTGGCGCGGTGCGCATGCGAGGCGGGAGGAGGCTGTAGGCGAGAGATTGCGCATGCCCAGATAGCAGTGGTCGGTGACCCTACCTCTCACATGCGGAGCTCGACGCTGATTGGTCTGGATTTAAGTAGAGGGTGAATTCGGATGCGTCTGCCCCCGCCCCCTAGCTTGGCCGTGTGGCCACATTGGTTGGGGAGGCCGTCAGTCATTATAAACAGGTTGCGGGAGGTGGGAAGGTTGACCCTATTGCTTGCACAGATCCAGCGCTGGAGAAGACCCTAAACCGGATACCTGGGCTCTGGGAGGGGCCCCTGGTTTGCAAGGCTCAAAATCTATAGACGGAAGGGTCTTCTGAAAACACAGACCAGCTCCATTTCTTAGATGGGAAAATCGAGGCCCTGGGACGATGCACCAACCGAGAGAACAAACAGGCCCAGAGGTTGGGTATGCCAGAGCAGAATCCTTTTGGCAGCCTTCCGAGTGCTCTTCGTGGCATTGCTCGGGACAGATAAGGGCTGGGAAATAAAGAGCCTCCCATCTTCCTCCTTTGTACATCCAGGCCCCCACCTCCAGCCTCTCCGGCCCCTTCCCCCAAACAGTGTACATCTCCAGGCTTACCTGCTTCTGCTTATGCATTTCCCTCCTCCTGGAGGGCCTTTCCCTGTTGCCACTTGCCTGTAGAGTAAGGAGCTTCCTGGGGGCAGCCCCTGTGCCCAGCAGAGCAGTCACATAGGACACGCATCTTGAGCGAATGAGTAAAGATCCTGGCCCCCAAAATAACTGAAGTGACATACCTTGTTGATGACTACAACAGTTTAACATTTAAAACATACTGGGGCCGGGCTTTCCTGGTGGTGCAGTGGTTGAGAGTCCACCTGCCGAAGCAGGGGACGCGGGTTCGTGCCCCGGTCCGGGAAGATCCCACATGCCGCGGAGCGGCTGGGCCCGTGAGCCATGGCTGCTGAGCCTGCGCGTCCGGAGCCTGTGCTCCGCAACGGGAGAGGCCACAACAGTGAGAGGCCCACATACCGCAAAAACAAAACAAAACAAAACATACTGGGGCCACCCAAAGTAAGAGCTACTGCGCTGAGATCCAGCAGGTAAAGATCCTAGCCTCTCTCAGTGTGAGTGATTTGAGGCAGAGCTGCACAGCCCTAGTGATCAGTGATACCAAGAGGGATCCTTTCCCAGATGCGAGAAGGGAGGTGGATATGGGTGGATTCCCCCATGGGCTGGGGGGTTGGTGGCCTTGAAGAAGGTCCTGGCAAGGGAGATCCTGGATGGAACAGACACCAGCTGGAGAGACCACTGTAAAAATAGTGAAGATCTGTGAACAATGACCCTGAAGGAACAGGTACAGGTAAATTAAAAAACCAATCACCAGCATTGATTGAGGGCTCAGATGAGCACCGTGCTAAATGCTTCACAAGTTTATTTTCTTTCCTTCTCACAAGAGGAATAGATACTATTGTTGACCCCATTTTACTGATGTGGAAACAGAGCTCAGAGGAGTGGCTAGGGGTGGTGGCAAAGAGTGTGGGTTCCTCTAACCATATCCTGTGGAGGGTTCAGTGTTTAGACCTCTTCTCTCTTCACTCTCCCTGAGATGATCTCATCCAGGCTCATCTCTTTTAAAAAACTCTCCATGCCTGGGCCGCTCCCAGATGTCTCTCTCTAGCCTTCCCTCTCCTTTAAAGTTGATATCCGGCTCCCTACTCACCGTCTCCACCTGGATGTCTGGTTGGCACCTGAAACTTCACCTGCTCCCCCCAAGCCTTCCCATCTAAGTTAAGGGCACCTCCAGCCTTTTGGTTGTTCAGGCCCAAAACCTCCCAGTCTCCATGGCTCCTCCTGTTCTCTCACTTCCCACAGAAGATCCTCAGAATACACCGGTGGTCTGACCACTTCTCACCACTTCTGCCACTACCACCCTGGTCCAGGCCGCCATCATCTCTCTCCTGGGTTATTGCAGTAACCACCTTCCTGCTTCTGTCCTCCCTCCGCTCCAGCCTCTTCTCATCCCAGCAGCAGCAGAACCCACGTCAGATCATGTCCCTCCTCTGCTTGGAGCCACCCGCTGGCTCTCAACTCAGAGTGAAAAAACAAACTCCTCACCACTGCCTGCAGGCTCTGTGGGGTCCATCCTTGTTGACCTGGTGACCCCGTGATGCACAACTCCTCGCCCTTGTTCACTCTGCTTCTGCTACACTGGCTTTCCGTTTTGTGAGCACCCCACACACTGTCCCTCTGCAAGGCTTTTGCGCCTGCTATTCTCTTGACCTAGAAAGTTCCCACCCCTTCCTACCCCAGCATCTGCCTGGCTTGCTTCTCCCTTCAGATCTCTGGGGTTTTTTTTGGCCACACAGCACAGCTTGTGGGATCTTAGTTTCCCGACCAGGGATCGAACCCAGGTCCCGACAGTGAAAGCACTGAGTCCTAACTACTGGACCGCCAGGGAAGTCCCTCAGATCCTCAGATCTCTGCTTAAATGTTGTCCTCGCAGAGACTCCTGCCCCCTGAACTCACCCTGCCTTACCCTGCTGCATTTTGTTTTCTGATTCATAGCCTTAGCTCAACCTCACACAGCACATGTTGAGGCCCATCTCTTTCCTCTAGAAGTTCCATGTGAGCTCCACGGGGGCAGGGACTTTTGTCTGTTTTGTTCACTGCTGGGCCTAGCACAGAGCTCAGGCATGTAGTAGGTGCTCAGTAAATATTTATTGAAAGAATGATTAGTGCCAGACCACTTGGGCTCCTGTCCCAGCCTGTCCACCCACTAGCCATGTGATTTGGATCCCTTCCCTCTCGGTGACAGTATCCTCACCTGGGTGGTGCGGTAAAGCCAGGTGTAAGGTTGGGCGGTGACCCCCGGGAGAGCCCTGTCCCTTGTGCCATCTGCAGGCTGCGAGCTGGGCTTGTCCTTGGGGGATGGGGGAAGGCTGTGCCCTTGTCTGATCCCATTTGCGGCCTGCAGGCCACGTTCCACTACCGGACTCTGCGCAGTGACGATGAGGGCACCGTGCTGGACGACAGCCGGGTGTGCGGCAAGCCCATGGAGCTCATCATCGGCAAGAAGTTCAAGCTGCCCGTGTGGGAGACCATTGTGCGCACCATGCGGGAGGGCGAGATCTCTCAGTTCTGCTGCGACGTCAAGGTACCCGATGCCCTGTGCCTGCCTGCATCTGTCTGCCCGCACCCAATGGCTAGGCCACCACCGACTCCCTCCAGGGCACCACACCACCAGGACACTGGCGTCCTGGCCCCTATTCCACCTTTTCCTCTCCCTTAGCCGGACTGCAGCCAGGGACTGGCTCTCAAATGCAATGACCCACACAACTCCTTACTTCAAACCCCTCTGGCTCCTGGTCACTGTCGAGCTAAAGTGTAAGCCATAGATGCTCACATGGCCCTGCAGGGTCTCCCTCCCACTCACCTCCCTGTGTTTCCATCCCTTTCTTGGCCAAGATCCTCCCTCCCACTTCAAACTGAATTCCTGGGTCACCACCCCCAGGAAGCCTTCCCTGACTACTGGTGGTTGACTTGAACCCCATCTCTGGGTTCTCCAGCCCCTCATGCTCTGCATGGCCAGGATCTGGTCCTCTGTCTGCATCTAAGCTACTTCAGGGCAGGGATTGGGCCTGTTTACCTTCAAAATGCGCAGTGTGGGCCAGCCCAGAGCCAAGACTCAGAACACATCTGCTGGCTGGATGAATGTTAGCCGAGCAGTCTGCCCTGTGCAGGGTCAGTGAGAGGAGCTGGTTAGACTGGGGTGAGGGTGGTCTGGCTCCCACCATCCCAGCAGATGTTCCTAGTGAAAGGTCAAAAGCTAGGTCCCCAGGAATTCCCTGGCGCTCCAGAGGTTAGGACTCAGCGCTTTCACTGCCGTGGCCCCGGGTTCAATCCCTGGTCGGGGAACTAAAATCCCACAAGCCTTGTGGCCAAAAAAAAAAAAAGCTAGGTCCCCTATGCCTGAGGGTCTCCCCTGAGGGTTTTGAGGTTGCTGCCCTAAACCCACCTCGGAGATAGGCCCTGAAAGGGGTGGGGATGGGGCAGCACAGAAGAGGCGCTGGGAACAGAATGTGGAGAGACCCCAGCTTGTGGGCTGCAAGCCTGGGAGAAGGAGGAGGGGCGGAGGTAAGAATTCCACTGGGCTCGTAAGGACAGGGGAGACCGGTTGACAGCGGGAGTGTGTGTTTGTGTGGAGGCTGGCGGGGTAGGCGCTTGGCTTGGGTTGGTGGCCAGAAAGTGTGGCAGGAGCTGAGGCCCGCACCGGGCTGGAGGGCTGGGAGGCTGGAGGAGTCCCGAGGGAAACGCCCTCCTGTGTTTCTGCTGAACCAGTTCCTGCCCCTCTCTGGGCCTTAGTGTCCTTTCTCAGATGGTGATGGGGTAGGGGGCTGGGCCTCTTGGGCTGGTGACCAGCCAGCCCATTGGTGCCCACTCACCCTCCGGCAGCATGTGGTCCTGTATCCGCTGGTGGCCAAGAGTCTACGCAACATTGCAGCTGGCAAAGACCCCCTGGAGGGCCAGCGGCACTGCTGCGGCATTGCCCAGATGCACGAGCACAATTCCCTGGGCCACGCCGATCTGGACGCCCTGCAGCAGAACCCCCAGCCTCTCATCTTCGACATCGAGATGCTTAAGGTGAGGGGCCACCAAGCCCCAGGCACCTCGCCAAACTCCCACTGCCCAGCTTCAGAGCGGGTGCTGGTCCCACCTGCCTGCCCAGAGTTGGTGGGCCCACTGACTGTTGGTTGGGCTTGGGGTGGGGCAGGTACAAGGACACCTTTGTGGACCCCCTGGCAGTGTCCTCCCCCTCCTTCAGGTCACTGCAAGGGCAGGGATTTTCACCATCTTGTTTGCTGCTCTATTTCTAGAACCCGGCACAGTGCTGGGCCTGTAGGAGGTGCTACATAAACAGTTTGTTGAATGGTCAGAGAATGAACAAGTGATTCTGTTTCCGGTGTCCAATGTCCCAGGCCCGGCCAGCCCAGAGGCTGGCCCTCGGCCCTGACTTGGCCTACACCCCGGCAGGTGGAGAACCCTGGCACGTACCAGCAGGACCCGTGGGCGATGACGGATGAGGAGAAGGCAAAGGCAGTGCCGGTCATACACCAGGAGGGCAACCGGTTGTACCGCGAGGGCCGTGTGAAGGAGGCTGCCGCCAAGTACTACGACGCCATCGCCTGCCTCAAGAACCTTCAGATGAAGGTGCCGCCTGGAGGCTGCAGTGGGTGAGTGGAGGGGGTGAGGTGGGGCCAGGGGGCCCAGGTTTCAGCACTTTTGCCCTCTCCCTCCCCCCACGCCCCCAGGAACAGCCTGGGTCCCCTGACTGGATCCAGCTGGATCTGCAGATCACACCACTGCTGCTCAACTACTGTCAGTGCAAGCTGGCGGCCCAGGAGTATTACGAGGTGCTGGACCACTGCTCCTCCATCCTCAACAAGTATGACGGTGAGCACCGCGCGCTGGGCCGCCAGGGTGGGCCAGCGGGTGGGCCGTAGAGCAGCCTCCTCCGTAACCCCTGGGCACCGGGGCACGAAACTGAGCCTTTAAAATCACCCCCACTCTGAAGTCCCGTGGGAACCCGACCAAATATCGCCCACCCAGGCAGGACCATGGGCCCTGTTGCGCCAGTGAGATATGAAAGGGGGTTCGGGGTGGGGTTGGCCTCTGCATGGGCTCCGTCCCATGATGGGCCCCTGGTGCCAGAAGTCAAGCTAAGTAGCTGGCTGGTCCCCCCTTCGTGCCCTGTGTGCCTGCTGCCCACTGGCACCCCCTGCAGACAACGTCAAGGCCTACTTCAAGCGGGGCAAGGCGCACGCGGCAGTGTGGAATGCCCAGGAGGCCCAGGCTGACTTTGCCAAGGTGTTGGAGCTGGACCCCGCCCTGGCGCCCATCGTGAGCCGTGAGCTGCGGGCCCTCGAGGCAAGAATTCGGCAGAAGGACGAGGAAGACAGGGCCCGCTTCCGGGGCATCTTCTCCCACTGACAGGGCCCTGCTGGCCTAGCCACCCTGCCCAGCTCACTGCTGCTGCTAGCAGCCCCCCCGCCCCCGCCGTATCATGCTTCTCTGTATATAAAGGCCTTATTTATCTCTCTCTCTCTCTCTCTCTCTGGGCCTGCTGAGCTGATCCATTGGCAGAGCTGGGGTCATCACCCCTCATTTCCTGGTCCTTGGGTGGTTTGGGGAGGCAAAGAATTGGGGTTCTAATCCCAGCTCCCCATTCACCAACTCAGATCTTTTTGGGCCCCAGTGTCCCCGACAGAGAAGTGAGGGTGGTCTCTGTCCCAAAGGAAGTGTTTCTTGCTGGCCAGGGCTAAGCTGCCTGGGAGCTTTCAGTCTTAACGGGGAGACGAAGCAAGTGCAAGCCAGGGGGCCTAGTGTCCGGGTGAGGCGGGCTCCCCTCCGATCCCATGGCCTCAGCTAATGCAGGCAGAGGTTCCAGTGAGAAGCCAAGTGTGGCCCCTGGGAACTAAAAGGCCAGCCCAGGTGGTGAGCGGAGGGCGGGGGTAGGCTGGCTCTCCAGGCCCCAATCCTGGCCCTGTCCTCTGACCTGCTGCGTGACCCTGGGCACATCCTGACTCCTCTTTGCCCTTCAGCATCTCTCTTGAACTGGAAACTGGGGGCTGGGCTGCCCTGTGATGCCAAGCAGGCGGGCAATCAGGTGGGATGCAGGTGGTGTTTATTTTCATGGATTTACACACACTGGAAAAGCCTCTGGGCCCTTGCTGCTCCCTCCTCCCACCCCCAGGGCTGGGTCCCCCAACATGAAAGGGAACTAACACCGAGGGGCAAACAGAGATGCAGGATGTGGGGCTGGGGGCCCAGCCTTCCACATGCGGCCACGTGGGCCTCTCAAGTGTGTGAGTAAATAACCCAAGTCCAGCCACCGTTTGGGCCTCACTCTTCGCCGTCTAGCTTGAGGCTGATGCTTCGGGCCTTGCCTCGCGCCAGGGTGGTGGGCGGCATCCCTGGGCCCTCCCGCTCTGCCTGGCTGGGGCCCCTCGAGCGAAGCAGCTGGCTCTGTTTTCGGAGGAAGTCCACAGGGGCAGCCCCGCCATAGCTGCTCTTGGCCAGAGCGGCCCTCGAGGGTCCCACGGGGGCATGAGGGTGGGAGCTGGCCTCCAGTTGGCCCAAGTGGGCCACATAGCCATCTGACAGGAACTGCGGGCAGAGGTGGGCAGGGATGAGGGGATGGCTGGTCTCAGGCCCACACACTGCCCGCACCTGTCCTCCCCAGGGTCCTGGGCAGTGCTGGCTGCATTATAGGCCTGGCACAGCCTGACCAACCCCAGGCTGAGCCAGGGCACCTTTATTCCTGGCTCTGCCTCTCTCTGGGTCTCATCTTGAGTTTCCTCATCTGTAGAATGGGATTTTGGAGGAAAACAACAGCAACTAACGTTTAGCAAGCACTTGCTTTGCGCCCAGCCCCGTGCACGCTGATCTGCAGTAAATCACGTGCTCTTCATGATAGCTGTTGAGGTCTGGTCCATCTTATCATTTCCATTTTGCAGATGAGAAATTGAGGCTCAGAAAGGTCAAGGCCTATGCCCAGGACCGTGCCAAAGTGGAACCAGTACTCAAGGTCTTGAGCATAGTATCAATCCTGGCCTGCCCAGCGCCTCCAAGCTGCTTGTCACCCCCATCCTAGGAGGAGCCCAGGTTCCCTGATGCCAGCCATCCTTCTCACAGCCGCCTGCCTTAGGTGCTTCTTAACACATGGGTGGTCCTTCCGGCCCAGACCCAGGCTCCCACTCCCCAGCTGGCTTGCAGTGCCCACCTTCACTTGGTCCTCACCTGGCACTGCGCCTGGAGCTTCCGCACAGCGCGGCCCACGATGTAGGTCTGGCCCGGGGGTAGGCCCAGCGCCGCATATACGGCCACATCTTTGGGGGACCCGTAGCCGGCCACGATGTTCAGTTCCACCTGTGGCCAGAGAGGCCAATCAGCAGCCCCGGGGGGCGGAGTCGTGAGGCAGGGGGTGGGGTCTGGTGGGCATCCGGTTCAGAATGTTTCGGGTCGAGGCCATATGGTCTACCTCACCAGGTCCGGGTGGGGTCGGGACCGGCCGTATCTCTCTAGTTGGCCCCAAGGACAAGGGGCCCCTGGGACCACGAGGGCCTTGGCGGTCTGTTAGGTTCGGGGGCCGATGGGGGTGAGACCAGATGGGCCTCCTCCCAGGGCGACGGCGGGGACGGGACCCTCCCCAGCCGCCGCACCTCCTGCACCAGGCTCTGCAGAAACACCGCCTTCTGGCGCAGCGGGTCGTGGGTGAGGCCATCGCAGAAGGAGACTACGCCGTGGGGGAAGTTGTGCTGTGACAGCCAGGCCACCACGCGGTGCTTCTGCATGTCGGGCCGGCCCGTTACGTACACGATCAGGTAGCCCGCGTCCTGCCAGTGCCTGCAGGGTGGGGCGGCGGTCAGCTCCACGCACCAGGGGTGGAGACCAGTCACCACGGCGAGCCGGGCGGCCGCTCCTACCTGACCACGTCCACGGCGCCGGCGCGCACCTTGGGGTCGCTGCCCATGATGGAGACGCTGGCGGTGAAGGAGCCGTCGATGCTGAACACCACGGCCTCCGTGCTGCGGGCCACGACCGTCAGGCAGCACTCAGCGTACGTGTGGTCGCCCCTACGGCCCAAGGGCTGCTTGAGCGACCTAGGGGCGGGGCCCAGAAGAGCCCCACCCCGCAGAGGCCCGGCCCACCCCGCGCTCACCTGACCACCATGCGCACCGGGTAAACGCCGATACCCAGCGCACGCTCCACGGGCACCGGGAAGGTGAGGCGGCCCGAGCTGTTGGTGACCTCGGTGCCGAAGTGAATCCACTTGCCTGACAGGGGCTGCGTCATGATGTAGATGTCCACCTAGCAGGCAGAGGGGGTGAGAGGGTCCCCCCGACGCTGAGCGGAGGAGGGCCGAGGCGGGCCTGTTGTTGGGGGAGGACGGGGTTGGGGGCTCAACCTAGTGTGACTGGGAGCTATCCGTGGGACAGGAGGCAGCACCCGGACCTCCCGCTTGGGGCGAGTTCGGCCCGAGGGCGGCCGGTCTACCCGGGACTGAGGCCTCTGTGTCCTGACCTTCTCTCCGGTGAGCGTGACCACGTCCAAGGGCCCGTACATGAAGCGCCCGTTCAGCACCTGGGGGCGGCCCTCGCACACCACCGTGTCGCTCGCCCGGTGGTTGGAAGTGACGTTCTGGTGGGAGGAGACGGCGTGAGCCCGCAGCAAAGAGGTGACAGGGATGCGGGAGGTGCTGGTGAGGGGGACCCGCGCTCAGACTGGGGTGCTCGGCCTGGAGGAGGCGGGGTCGCTGCGAGAGAGGGGCGAGGCCCGAGGGGTGGGCGCTTTTGCTGACCCCGATCTGAGGTCATGAGGGCCTCTGTGTGGAGGGCGGTTCCGAGGGGCCGGAGGCATGACAGGTTGGGGTGCAGAGGATGAGGAGGTGGCGGGATGGTTAAGGGAGGAGACCAGTTGGTACCCAGGGGCGGGGCCGAGGCATGAGGAGGTGGGGCCAGGAACCAGGACCCAGGGTCAGCGGGCGGGATTGGACCCCGGCAGGTCTTGAGGGGCGGGGATCCTGGGGAGAGTAGGCAGGGCCTCGCTCTTGAGGGCTCGAGGGGCAGGGCACGTACCCGGATCTTGACCTGGGTGCGTTTGCGCTGCCACTTCTCCCTGGGGAAGGCCGGGCTGTAGATGGACGGCTCCTCGCACTCGGCCAGCTGCGGCTGCTCCTTCTCCATCACCTGCGAAGAATCGGACCAGCAAGGCCACGTGAAGGGGGGAAGGGTACCTGGGGCTGCCCCTCCCCCAGCCCACGGCTCCCTATCATTGTCCGGTTCCCCCTCCCACCCCGCATCCCTGGGCCCACCTGGCGCAGGATGAAGGCCACCACATCCGCCGACTCCCAGTAGCTGGCGTGGAAGAGGTGGGGCAGCGAGACGGTGGGGAAGGCGGTGAGCGCCTCAGGGCAGTACAGCGAGTAGTCAATCCGCTTGGTCCCCCACCAGCGCTCCAGGACTGTACGGCCACGGCGGGCAGTGAGTCAGGGGTGGCCTCCCACCCCATGCCCACCCGTCTGGCCCCTAATGCTCTTCCCTCCCTCTTTTCTGCCAACCCTGCTGAGTCTGGAGTTGGGTGCTAGGGCGCACTCATCCCAGAGCAAACGCTTGGGGCAAGGGTGTTTCAGCTGGGCTTTGAAGGTGGAATAAGGATTCCCTGCCCAGGCTGGGTGGCTGGCTGACTTACTCTTAACCACCTCACTGGTGGTGCTGGGGGCAGCTGGCTGGGCTGGCAGATCACTGCCTAGCTCACTGCCCTTCCAGAAGGCTCCGCTGGTAGAGGTGGGCGTTGAGGGCACCAACATCTCCAGCTCCTCCAGAAAGAGGCCTGAGTGGGTCTGCAGAGTGTCAGCTGTGGGTGGACGGGCGACCTCAGTGGCGGGCTGGGCCAGGCCACCCTCCTGTCTTCCCACCCAAGGTTCCAGGACAGCCTGGCCCCCATCCCTCCCCCATCCCCCCTGCCAGCCCTCCCTGGTTGGGTCTTGGCTAAGGCTGAAGTGCCCCACATCTGGGTGGAGGTGAAGGGTGGGGGCAGCCTCTCCTGTTAGCTCACCCCAACAGCCAGCCGCATTCCTGCCAGCATGACTGCCGCCACCACCTGGACCCAGGCCCACTTGTCTCATGGGGCCAAAGGGCTACTCACTCGCATGCACATGAGTACACACCCCAAACCAATACACGAACACAAGTGCATGCGGAGACACAACGCATCCCTACACAGACACAGCAGCCCCTCTCCCCGCCGGCGGTGGGCGGCTGCTCTCAGTGTCACCACCTCCTCCCTTCAGCCCAGTTGTCACCACTGCCCCCAACTTCTGGGCAGAGAATGTTAGAGGGTCTTGGGGATCCAGACTGCCCAAGGGGCCAGGGGAGGGCTCCCTGGTCCTGGGAGTGGTGACATGAGAGAGTACCAATGATGTGGGAACTACCTCATGTCTTCTTGGGAGAGGGGGGCCCACACCCATCCCTCACTGTTGGTGCCGTCCTCTTTCTCCCCTTTATCTTGGTTGGCGGCATACCCAGCAGCAGGGATGAGCCGTCTCCCAGGGGGAACTTCTGGTAGCGCGGCACAGCCAGTGGGGCGATGGCCTGGAACTTGGGGGCCAGCAGGGGCTCAAGGCGGGAGGCGCAGGGGTCGGCCGCATGGAAGAGGTTGTAGATCTGCTCACAGGCTGGCCGCATCTGGGCCACTGGTACCCAGAAGATAAAGGGGGGAGGGGATTCATCTGGGCATACTGGGAGGCAGGGGTTGTGGGAAGCGGCACCCTGACATGCTGTGTGACCCTGAACCAGCACTTCCCAGACTCTACTCCCTGGGAGGTCCCTGGGAGTGCTTAAAAGTGAGACAGGTCTCTCGGCTAAAAAGAGATCAGAGCCTTCGATTTGCTGATGTTCAAGATGAAGCGTTCCCCATGCCTGTTGGACCCCCTCTCATGAAAGCATCTGTGGGTATGCGTTCCTCCTGGTGCACTTTGGGACACTTGGCCTTGGCAAGTCCCTTCTTTCTGGGCCTCAGGTTTTCCCTCTCTAGCCAAGCCATTTATTTGTACAGTGGGGAATGGTATAAACACCCCCACTTCAGATGAAACAAAGCGGAGATGGGGGAGGGGCAGGTGAAGCCCACCCCCACCCTGAGGGCTCACCCTCCAACGTGGGCATCACGGTTTTCCGCAGAGCCAGCACCAGGCCCAGAGGGGAGCCAAAGAGGAAGAAGCCGGAGACCTTGAAGTCAAGGCGGGTGGCACTGGTGAGACCATCAGGAACCTCAGAGGCGGCAGCGGGTGGACAGGAGGCTGTGCTTGCCCGTCTGGGCTCCCCAGAGGAGGTGGCTGAGGGGACCGTCTGCAGGCTGGGGGAGGGCGGGAGGGTGCTCAGTGCTGCTGCTTCCGCAGCCCAGCACAAGCCCAGTTTGGGGTTGATGGGGCAGGAATGTCACCTGTTTTGAGAGCCCTCGGGCTCAGGACTGGCCATGTCGCTGTGGGTGTGCTGGGCAGGCAGCACTGAGGGCTCTGGGCTGGCCCGGCCCAGTCCCTCCACCCCATCTGCCAGGGGATCCCGCACTGGGCCAACCTCCGGGGAGAGCAGCTCATTGTTCTAGACGGAATAGGGGACAGAAACAGCCTTAGGACTGGAGACAGTCGATTTCTACTTATTTGGAAGTGAGGAAAGAGGCTTGGGGGTTGGGCAGGGACTTAAACAAAGAGTAGAGCCCCAGAGGAGGTGGAATGAGGCAGCAGGGGACAGGCCGGAGAGAGGTCATATTCCAGGGGCAGAGAACTAGAGCCGGGGAGACACCGGCCTCCTGGGGAGGCAGGTCCAGCCATACTGACCGTGCTTCCGCGGCGGCTGCTGCTGCGGCTCCCAGTGCCCGCGCTGGCACTGTGGCAGAGTGCGTCAAAGCCCAGGATTCCACCGACGCCATCCCCAATCAGCACCACCTGGGTGGAAGGGCAGCGCCATCAGGAGGGGCTGCAGCAGAGGCAGGAGGATGGGGGGCTCCCGCAGCAAGTTCCCTGGGAACATCCCTAACTCCTGACCTGCCCGCAGAAGCCGACACCCTCAGACGAGCGCAGGAAGGCGGCGTAGGCCTGGTTAGTGCGGGCAATGACCGTGGCCACAGCGCCCTGGTATCGGGAGGATGAGGTGGCCAGCAACGGCAGGGCAGCCAGTGGAATGTGGTCCTGGGAGCGGGACAGGCTGTCACCGTCATGGCTGTAGGGGCTCAGGCTGTAGGAGGAGGGGGTATAATGGATGGGTGGGGGGCCTCCAGGCCCTCCACTGCCCCCTCTAAGTCCCCTTGACCTGTTGGCAAGTCCTAGCACTGGAGGGCCTTTGTGGGGACCGTCAGTATCCCAGAGGCCTTTGTGATGGAGCCATTGACTAGGAACTGAAATCCAGCTGGGTAGGTGACTAGCCCAGGTGTTTGGCTTCCTGGCCTCCTCCCCCTCCCCCCATGGGGCCTCTCTTGTCTCAGGAGCCCCCAAGTGGCTGTCCACACCTTGGGGACCCTGTGTGTCCCCCACCCTCCCATCCCTGACCAGTACTTGGAGACAAGGGCATAGGCAGCGGCGCAGATGGGTGGGCAGGGCACCAGGCGCAGCGCCACGTGGCCCAGGGCCTCGGGGAAATGGACGCGGGTGATGGCCTCGAAGGCCAGGCTTAGCGTCTGCACATCCGCCTGCTTGGAGCTGGTGTCTCCAGGGCCTGAGTCTAGGATGTTGCCGCTGTGCAGGATGAGGAAGAGGGCGTGGACTGCGCATGTCTCCGCCCGCAGTTCCCCCGCTCCATCCGGGCCCTGCGGGGCACAGGGGGGGTGCCAGGGATGTCAGAGCAGTGGCCTGGCCGGTGGGTGGGCAGAATGAGACGCGGGGTAGCCGACCATACTCACTTCTGGGTCCCTGGGTGCTCCGGCCCCGTCCCCGATATCTTTGGTGGACTCGGTTCCAGGGTCTGCAGGATGGGGAAAGCCAGTGAAGGGGACTGAGGGGTCTGTGGGGATCCCCTCATCTGGTACTTCAGGTACCCCTGCTCTGCTGTCTGCCTGAGCACTCGCCCTCGCCCCCCATCTTCCTCTGACCTTCTCCTCTCACCCGACTCTCCCAGGTCATTTCACGTTTCTGCGTCTTTGCACATGGCCAGTCCTGCTGCTGACAGGCATGCGTCTCCGCACAAGCCCTGTTTGCCTGGAAAATTCCTTCTAATCCTGCCCTGTCCAATATGGTAGCCACTAGTCACATGTGCCTACTTAAACTGAAATGAATTAAAATAACAATACCAATTTCAGTTCCTCAGTCCCACTCGCCACATTTCAAGTACTTGCTAGCCACATGTGGCTAGTGGCTAGAACATTTCCATCATCTCAGAAAGTTCTTTTGGACAGAGCTCGTCCAATCCTTCAAAATCCAGCTTAGACATCACCTCCCACGTGAAGCCTTCCTGGACTCCGAATGAATTCCTCCATTCTCTGTGCTGTGTCTGAACCCTGAATACACGCCCCACATCCATTCATCCACCCATTATCTGCTCATTACTCGTCTGTGTATTTAATGAGCACCCTTTCTGGACTGACATTCATCTCAGGACCCCATTAAACTTAGGAATGAGTTGTTCTCCAAGTCCCCACCGCATACGGAGTGCTGGTGGCTGGCAACTGGATGTGGGATCTTTACCTGGCGCCCCTTCTGCCTCCATGGGGCAGGCAAAGGCGTCGATGAAGTCATTGGAGTTCCACTTGGTCATCTCCTTGGGGAAAACCTCGTCACTGTCCGAGAAACCTTCTGAAGGGACGAAGGGCTGCGTCATGGTTTGGCGGGAGCTGCTCAGGGACCCCCCCTTCCCCTAACAGGTCTGGGGTGCTGACCGTGGGCATCAAAGAACTCCTCCTCAGAGCTGTTCTCAGAGTCTCGGGCGATGTTCTGCATGCGCCACTCGGACAGAGTCTGGGGAGACACGCCCCCTGCAGGGCCACATTGGCCTCAGCCTGGGAGTCCATCCAGCCTGAGGGCCGCTCCCTCCCGCCCCTCTGCCTCAGCCTCACCTCCATGCTGGGACGAGTAGGAGGAACGGGAGGACGAGGACCACTGCTTGCCGAAGCTGGCATCGGGCGAGGCATCGGGGCCTGGGGGCACCTCGGGCCCATCGGGGGTGCCAGCACGGCTGGTCCCAGCCCGGGCCTCAGTGCTTGGCTTCCCGGGGGGCTGGGCCTCGGGCCCCTCACTGCCTGTGTTGCACTTGGCCATGCGCTGTGCCAGCATGCGGGCGGTCTCTTCCTCCAGTGCCCGGATGTCAGCCATGCTCAGCTCTGTCCACTCGTCCTGCCAGCACCAGGCCTGGCGGTGGGCCCGCAGCATCACCCGACGCAGACCTGTAGGCGCCCAGGCATCAAAGCCATGCCCTCCCCACCCACACGCCCCAGCCCCGAGTTTCCCTGCCACTGCAGCCACATGCCCAGCCCGTGAGTTCAGGTAATGGCTCCCCTGGGCACACCACCCACCCAGGGCCACAAAGTATGGCAGGGAGACGGGAGTGGAAACTGGCATTTGTCTTCCTGCCCCACCTCCCTCCCTGCCCACTGCCTCTTTTATCCCTCTGGACACCCCAACTCTGAGCGCTGAGCCCACCCCGACACCCTGGGAAGCTGGGAGCAATGTTTGTTCTTTCAGCTGGCTTCCTGCTGATTTCTTCACAAGAGTTAACAATTAAGGCGTTGATAGTTAATGAAATTGTTGATGGTTAATGAAGGTGTTAAGAGTTAATGGAAGTGTTGGCACTTAATGAAGCAAAACATGATACCCATTCTGGGATATTTTCATCCTAAGCAGAGGACTAAACTTAGAGACTTCAATATCTAGGAAATAAAGTCATAATGATTGAATTATTGTTATAAACTTCTGGAAGGAAATCCACCAGAATCTTAATAGTGGTTATATGTGGGTGAGTTTCATTTTTCTAATTTGTGCTCTTTGGCATTTTTCCAAATTTAAGATACGGTGCCTGTATTACTCTCTGAGTTAAATTTCCTCATCTGTAAAATGGGAATAATAATTGTCCTTACCTTGAGGGGTGTTGGGGGTGTTAAAGGAGATCTTGCATGGGAAGTGATTAGCAGAGAATTGGGCATGTGGTGATCAATATTAGCTTTTTACTATCTGGCCCAACCTCTTCCTCATTTACAGAAGGGAAAATTAAGGCGCAGAGATGGGAAGTAGCTCCCTGGAGGAGAGTTTCCATGAGGGTCCGTGGTGGAATGGAACCCAGGTCCCTGGACACCCCCATCCTTCTACCTGCAGGTAGTCTACCCTCAGACCTGGGAGGTGGGGCAGGGCTGAGCCACAGGAACTGTGGGGTTAGTTTTAGGGGGGGCATGAAACAGGGCCTCCTGGATAACAGGCCAAAGGATGGGGGACTCGGAGAGAGCGACAGAGTCACAGCTTTGGCCTGCACTCCTTAGCGTGTTGCAGGTTAGAGCTGGTGACCCGCCTGAGAGCCTCTAAGTCTCGCTTGACCCACAGAACACTGGAGAGTCTTAGAATTTTAATGGATGAGAAGCAGCATCTCTGAATGTCAGAACCGGCATGGACCTCAGAGATCACGTTGTCAGCTCCTTGCCCGCCTGACTCTCACCTGTACCTCAAGGCTAGGCTCCCCCAACCCCTAGCTAGGCTGTGCGGCTCCCCTCTGCCTCAGTGCCCACCACATCAAACGGAAATGACGGCTTTATGTTTCTGTGTCCCCAGTAGACTGAGAGCATCCCTGGCTCAAACGCGCGGCCTGGTGCATGCCGAGTAAATAGAACCTCGCAAGGCTGGGCACTCACCGACATCGTGGATGAACTGCTCAATCTTGGCCTGCATGCCCCAGTAGCGGAACTCAACCTTGCACAGCTTATAGGCGCACATGAGGGGCCCCGTCTGGGCTGCTGTGCGTGCCCAGTCATCAGCCAGTGGTCCTCGGCCTGTCTTGGCCGAGCGGTACAGCCGGGGGTCTTCTTCCGCTTTGTACTCGCCTGGGGCCACTGCATCCCGCACAATGTCGATGGTATCTGGGGGGGTTCCGGCAGCGCTGAGCAACAGCAGCCCCCTCCGGCCCCTGCCACTCCTCCCCCACCTCGGGATTGGGGGGGCAACTTTCCATGCACAGGAAGCCTAGACCGGGAGAGAGCTGGGACTTGTCAGAGGCCGCCTGTTGAGGTGGCAGGTGTCCTGAGAGGGGCTCCACGGTCCCCCCGCTGGCTCCAGGCCTCACCCAGGATGCGCTGTCTCCGCTCAGCCCCACTCAGGTTGAAGACATTCGGCTGCTGCCCCCCATCAGGCAGGTAATAGGTCTCTATTTCAATGGAGAATTTCTCCACAAAGGGGCAGGTGTACCTGGGCAGAGGGTGGGGGTGAGGGTCACGGCTGTGCCCACCAGTGCTGTTCCCCTCCTGGCCCCAGACCTGCCCCACCCACTCACCGGGTGCGGGTGTAGGGATAGGCATTCCAGGATTCCTCCTCCACCTGCAGGGCGGCCTTGGGCAGCAGTGCCCGGAACCAGCCTGGGATGTGGGAGCCCACGTGGTACACCTTGTGTGTGTACTGCCCACTGCCACCGGGCCCATCCGTGTAGGGCCGGTTGGCCAGGATCTCCACGCCACTGCCCTCGCCACTTGACTCTTCTCGGCTCTTTTTCTGCAGCCCAGGGCAAGAGTAGAACGGGCAGCTCAGCCCCAGATCAGCTCCTGGGATGGGATCCCAAGCTAGGCCTGGTCCCCTGTGTAGCTCTGAGGCCCTAGTCCCAGCCGTTCTAACTCTCTGAAACCTGACCCTGGTCCCCTGTAGCTCCTGGGGTCAGGATTACAGCCGCTGTCCAGTCCCCTATGGGGTTCTGCAAGCCAGGACTCATTCAGTCATTCAAGTATTTGTTGTCTGCTCTATTCCAGACATTGTTTGGGATTATGTTAATTGGGATCTGTTGATGTACAGAACACAGACCCCTGCCTGCCCCTGTGCAACGTATGTTCCAGTGGAGGGAGATAGATAACACACAGAAAACAAAAAAAAAGCAAATTAGAAGGTGCTAAGTGCTGTGGTAAAAAGAAAGCACAGAATAGGGTAAGGGGGATAGGGCTGGGGGTTGCAATTTTGATGGGATGGTCAGGGAAGGCCTCATTGAGAAGATAACATGACCTTGATCTGAAGATGACCTGGGGGAAGGGAGGGTGCTGAGCAGGTGTGAGGTGGGGGCACTATTGGAGGCAGAGGGGAAGCCAGTGTAAGCTCCTGAGGTGGGCGCATGCTGCGTGTGCTGCTGGCCAGGGGCCAGGGTGGGTGGGCTGGAAGAATCCAGGAGAGTAAAAGGGGCCCCCACCTTTCTAGGACCCCAACACCAGCTCCTGCCACACCCCTCACAGTTGGAGAGCACTCAGATCCCGTCCTTACATAGCTCTGGAGTTTGAACCTGGCCCACTTAACCCTCTGAGGCCAGATCCCGGACCCCTTGCCTGCTCAGACTCTGGTCCCACATTTCTGGGGAGCACGTCTGGAACGGGCACCAACCCTCTCCCCTCCCTGAGAGCCTGCTCTGGCTCATTCTTCCCGACGTCCAGGGCCAGACCTCTACCCCCTTCCTCTTAGCCCAGACCTCAGCATCTGGGGTCCCTGCCTGCTCCTCTCTATGACAGATTTGGAGCCTGCTCCTCAGCCCATCTCCCTGACCGCCTGGGGCTGCCGAGGTCCTGCCAAGGCCCTCTGGGAACCCCTCCCAGTCTTTCCCTACCACCTGGGACCTGCTCCTCACTTTCTGCCTCCCGCTCCTTTGCATCCTCATGCGCTCCTTTGCTTACTCCCAAAGGATTACACATTCTAAGGAGGATTAAAGGAGGTCAGGCGGGGGCTGAGCGCCCAGGAGGGGCTGGGCACTTGGGGTGGGGAGGCACCACTAGGCCCTTCTGCCGCTCTTCCCACAGACTTTAACCACCACCACCCCTCCCCCACATCCGACCGGGGAAGCTCTCTCTCCTCCTCTGGCCTGAACCCTTCCAAGCCCCAGAGCGGGACTGGAGGGGGATTGAGCTGGGTCCGGCCCCTGGTCCCAGGTGCGGCCTGCACGCTCCTGCGGACACCCAACATGAAGCATACCTCCCCCCACCCCGCGCCTTGGTCGCCTACTTCCCACCGCCCTCACCTGGATCATGTAGAGCTGGGCCACCTGGTACTCGTCCAGGCTCATGGGCAGCAGAATGTGGTACTCCTTGATGAGCATCCTGAAGGCGCTCGGCCGGCGGTGCGCGGCCTCCGCTCCCGCTGGCGCAGGACACCGTGCGGCCGTCAGTGCGGGGCGGCGGCGGCGCGCGGCCCCGAGCCCTGCGCGAGGGCCGAGGGGCTCGGGCCCGGCGACCCCATGCCCGGGCTCGCCGCAGGGGAGGCAGAGGCGAGCCCAGCTCTGCAGCCAGCGCCGCGGGGGGCCGGGAGCCTCGGCGAGGCTGAGCGCTGACCTCTTTTCCGCGCAGCCCCCGCCCCCCGCCCGCCCATCGCCACGGCAACCGCGCGCTGACGCTGGCCCCCCGGAGCCGCGGGCTCAGGCCGGCGGGCTGGCTGGCCAGCCTTGCCTCTTCGGCCGCGTCCGCGTCCAAGCCCCTCGGAACGGCATCCCTCAGGGACCCGCCCCCAGGAACCCCCGGGCCCCTCCTTCCGGGCCCGCCTTCCACAACCGGCCCCTCGGGGCCCGCCCATTGCATCCCTTTCCCCGAGTCGGTCCCGTGTCTCCCACTCTTGGACGTCCACTTAGAACCTTGTCCCCTGGGGTGTCTCTACGCGGAGCAGCCCCGTGCACCCCTCCTCAGCATCTCTGTCAGTGTTCCCCACCCCCCGCCCCCGAACCTACCTTCAAAGACCAGATAACTAACACCTCCGCCCGCTAGACCTGCCTTCCCCACCCTGGCCGGCAGCCCAGTCCCCAACTCTCCCCTTCCCAGCATCCTTTCTGGACCCCCGGCACTTGTCTACGCAGCCGCCCCATCATCCTTCCCGAGGGCTGACCCCTCTTCGGGCTGAGGCAGAAGTATCCCACGGGCCCCCGCCCTGAGAGACCCCTTCCGTCCACCTGCGCCCCGGTTTCGCTGCAGCCCCTACCTACACCTCGCACCCACTGAGCAGGCGAGAGGCCCCCGTTGTCTCCACTTCCTTCCACTCCCCGGCGTCCCCGTCCCCCGCCGTGCTCTTGGCCCGCCCGCCAACGTCCCGGCTCACCTCTAGTTTAGGGCGGGCGCCCCTCACCCGGTACGGGCGGGGGCGGACGGGCGGCGGGTCAGAGCCCCCAGCGCCCCGAGCCCCGGCCTCGGATTCCAGCGGTGGCCGGACCCCCTGGAGGCGAAGCGCGGGCCCATGGCCCCGACCTTCCTCCAGGTCTGCCCGCCGGTGCCCCTGCTGTCCCTCCCCGTCGCCCGCCGCGTCACTGCGGCCGCCCCGCCTCCTTCCTGGGCCCGGCGGCCCTCCCCCCCACCCGGGCCGGGTCCGGGCAGCCCCGCCTGCGGCGGAGGAGGGCGGCCCCATTCTTCCTTCCCCTAGGCGGCGGGGGAAGAAGAGGCCCTTCTCCACAGGCTGGCGCTTCTCAGTCCCGCTGTATTCTTTGGGATCCCCAAAGCACTCTGGGTTCCCACCTCCACCCTGGCCCAGCCCTCCTGTGTGCTATGGAAATATGACAGAGTCCCATTCCCAACTTCCCAGGCCCTTGGATCCTGAGGCCCAGGGCGGGGGAAATGCCTCCCCGTCCAAAGTGCAGCCAGAAGCTGGTCTCTGACTTGCCTCTACCTAGCTGGTGCGGTTCCAGTGCCCCAGACCTCTAGGGTCATTCTGCCACACACACAGGCAGAGGCCTGCAGTCACTCCAAATCTTTGCGCTAGTCCCTGAATGGGGACCCGTGGCTTTCCCCACCTATATCTTCTGGGTCCACAGTCCGGTCAATGGCCACCAGATCCTGCCCAAAGGCTGAGACAGCCTAGGGCTGGGCTCGTGGGACCACACCCAGTCAGCTAAAGGCACTGGGACAGTGTGTGGCAGCAGCGAGCTAGGTCTCACCCATGTTGGAAACCAGTTCTCTCTCCCTGACTGTTTCTCAGGTCCTGTGGGGAGGGAAGCAGCAATGCTCCCTTTCTTTCCTCTCTGAGGACTCAGAGATGGGGTGTATTCAGGGCCTCCAGGGCTGATTCCGGGCTTAGGATGTTAGGGCATTAAGGCATGTGAGGGTGTGGCTTAAGTGAACTGGCATTTCCACCAGCTAGGCACTGCTAGTCCAGGGAAAGAACCCTCTAGGCTCAGGCTGGAGACAGTGCCCTCCAGCCGTGGAGGCAGCCAAGGCCCTGCGCTGCCCCCTGGTGGCATCACGTGAAGGAGGGCAGGGCGCTTGGCTACTGGAGCTCAACCCTTTCCACTACTTACAGCTGGAAGGCTGAGGGCCAGAGAAGGGCAGGGTTCCACTCAAGGTCAATGGACAGTGGAGGCAAGGCAAAGCCAGGCTCCGTGGGCCTCTCTCCCACCCACTGCACCCCACCTTCCGCCCATCCAGGCTTAGCAAAAGCACCAGACTCAAAAACTACGAGCTGAGAGAACAACTCCAAATTATCTTTTATTCATACAAAAAGGGCATATTTAGCAAAAGACACACTGAGAAAACAGTCGCCACGGCCCAGGAGACAGGGCAGGGAGGCGACAGGCCTTCTGAGGCCCTGCTGGGGAGAAGGGGTCTGGGAAAAGTGGTGAGAAGTCCTGGGTAAGTGCTGAGTGGTGGGGGCCACAGAAAGGAGGAAGCTCCAGTTGGATCAACACTGTTGGCAGGTCATGGGTGGGATTCACAGTGACCTCGCTGCTAACTCTTTTGGGGGTTTCCAGTTAGTGCTGCCGACTGGAGCGAGAGCCGCCCACTGGTTCCTGGAGGGCACCCACCAAAGGACACAGAACAGGAAGCCCAGGATGGGAAGTGCAACTCGGGGTGAAGGCCAGGGAGAAGCAGGTGCTCTGCAGTGGCCAGGAAAGGTCCAGATGCTGAGGCGGAGTCGAGTCCTGTTACGTGCGGGCATTCCGCTCTGTCTCTGCCAGGCACTCTCTGACTAGCGCCCGGGCATGGATGATGCCTGGGGTGTGGATGCGGAAGTAACATACAGGATCTCAGCGACCCTCCAAGTCCCAAGTTCACCCGCCAGTGAAAAACACCCTCCCTCTCCATCCCCTTCCCTTTCAGTAAAAGGGACTATAATCTAATGAGGGGCTGGATGAGATTAGAGGTTTAGAGGTTAATCCTCAAATATGCCCTGTTGAAATACAAACTTCCAGGTCCTTCCCTGGAAATTAACTCAATGTCAATTCAATTTAAAACGCCTCTCTGGGGGACTTCCCTGGTGGTCCTGTGGTTAAGACTCCACGCTCCCAATGCAGGGGGCATGGGTTCGATCTCTGGTCGGGGAACTAAGATCTCGCATGCTTTATGGCGTGGCCAAAAAAACACACAAAAAACCCCAAAAAACCCCGCCACTCTGGATAGTGATCCTGGCCCGAGTCCAGGCTTGGCTCAGGTGGCCTCCAGATGTCTTTCCTTCCCTACCTAGTGAAGCACTGTCCAGTGTTTGTCTCCCGGGCAGGGGCGGTGGGCCTGGCCTCACTTACCTCTCTTCAGGCGCTCCATGGCGCTCTTGCTGCCAGCATAGGTGGGCCGGATCTCTTTGCCCATCTCCTCTATGACCGACAGCAGGTCGGTGTAAGTGCTCTGGGAGCCCTGGGCGCCAGGTGGTTTCATTGCCTATGTCAAAAGAGAACAGGGCAGTGAGCTCAGGCCAAGAAGGGGCCCCCAGTCCCCGTCCATAGGCAATCCCTCGGCTCCACTCACCTGCACATAGCCCATGGAGGGCGGTCCAAAGTCGTTAAACAGCGGTCTGAAAGGGGCAGCGGCTCCTGGCACCGAGCCCGACGGCGATGGGACACTTCCGGCTGCAACATGCGCCAGTAAGAGGTCAGCGTGGGGCAGGGACGCCTCGCCCCGACGTTCCAAGCCCCGGACCAGATTCGCCCGATTCCCTCCAAAGGGCTTCATTCCAGGCTGCTAAACTTCAGGACAAACCCCTCCCCCTGCACTTCACCAACAAGCCCTTACGTGACCACGCCCACTTCACAGGCCAGCGAACTGAGGCTCAGCGAGGGTAGGCGGCAGGCCCAGTATTGCAGAACTCAGGCCGTCTTCTCTTCGAGACCTCGACCGCCCGGGCAGGCAAGCAGGGGTGGAGCTGGATCCTCACCTGTAGGGACCGGGGTGCCGGGCCCAGGGGTGCTGGAGCCGGGGGTGCTGCTGGGGGCGGGGGCGATGGGTTTGTAGGACATCCCCAACTCCTGGGTGCGGCAGACGCCGGCCGGCCGCTCCTCCCGGGTTGGCTGCCTGGCCGCTCAGCCGCGCTCTGATTGGCAAGCCGGCAGCACGCCCCTGGTAAATAGAGCTCAGGCCGGAAGGGCGGGCGGGCACGAACGCTCCTTCACTCCCGATTGGCGCGCGAAGATGTCACTCGGGCCTTCTCATTGGCCGAGACCGGCCCCAACAGGCCGCAACCGCTGCTGATTGGTCTCCGCCTTCCGGACCTCGCACCTGTCTGCTTCGGATTGGGCGGTGGCCGACGCCCTCCGCAATTGGCGAGTTCGCGGCCCGGGCCGGCGCGCTCTCAATCCGATTAGTCCCAAAACCCGAGAGGCGGGGCCTCGGAAGCCTGGACCTGGGTCTGGTCCGCCGCGGTTCGCGCCGAGCCGGGCTTCCCGGGCTTGGGTGCCGCCCTCGCGCCTCACTCACGTTGCTTCGTACGTCAGCTTCCCGCTGCCCGGTCCCGGTCCAGCTGGGCTGCTGTCGCCGGCGCCGTCGCCGCCGCCGCCGCGCGCGCGCGCGCGCGCCTTTCCTCAGCTCTGAGTGCCGGAGGACGCAGAGCTTTGACGTTCCCAACCCCGCGCCCCACCCCGTGCGCTTTTACGTCACCTTTCACCGGTTCAGCAACCTGTCCTCGATCGGCGCATGCGCCCTCCTGAGGCCTCCGTCTGTTCCCATGGCAACGGGTCCGTTACCAACGCTGTTGATGCGCCTCTTCCTCCCAATTGCCTGGACCTCGGGTCTAGGCTGGTGTAAGGTCCAAGGGCGACCTCAAAGGCTCCTCAACCTGCACCCCACCCCCCACCGCCCTAAGGCCCCACCCTTGAATACTAAACTGCATGCCGGGCCCTGTACCATGCGCCGTCCTGGATCATGGACTACAGCACCATCTGGAGTCAGACTGACTGTTCGAATGTCACACCACCTCAGCTAGCGATTTGCCCTTGGGCAAGTTACCTCAATAGGCCTCAGCTTCCCCGTCTGTAAAATGGGGACGCTAATAATAACTATCTCTTAGGGTTGTTGTGTGGATTAAGTGAATATTCATAAAGTGCTTACTGTTTCATTCTCCTCTTAAGCATTTGTCAAAGAGTGAGCTTCAATCACGAACATTTTTTTAATGATTTAAAAAATCATTTAGGAGGTCAGGGGATCCCAGGATGGAATGCAGAATATGACAAAAGAATCAAACTGTATCACAAATGTATGAAACAGCTTCAGTGAAGGGAGTGGGGGAATAAGGTGCTAGTCTGAAAATGAGTGGTGTCTGTAAGAAAAAGACTAAAAGCACTGCACATAAGCACTGGACCCTAGTTGATGACATGGTTTCCCATGGGGGTACGGGTTAACAATTCGGAAACCACTACACATGTACACTGGAATCAAAAATTATGTCAGTGTAGAGTGGATGATTTCTCACTGTTGGAATGAGAAGTTACAGGTAAGTGAGGAGGAGGAGGCTAGAATGATCCATGTGGTAACCGATTAGAGTTGGAGGTATCAATAGGAACTCATGTTTAGCTTGATATAAATACAGTTGGTTACATACAGAAATATTTTAAAATTTCTATGTTCACAGGTTAGTATACATATATATCTCATCACTCTATCAGCTGAGAGGGCCTAGAAGCAAGCTTGCACCCAGATCTTGGTTTCGAATACCATTCTCCAATAAAATGAAGCAGGGTTCCTTGGAGAAATGGCAGATTCTAGGACTGGGGCAGGAATAGACAAGATGATTCCGAAGCATCTAGTTGTGCCAGAAAGTAAGAAAATGCTAAAATGAAATAAAAACCCCCAAACCCAAACACCCACAATAATGGCGGTATGTCAGAGGGACACAGGAGCCAACTGAAAGAGCTCCCAATGGCCAAAGGTAGAGCAATTTGAGCAAGAAAATAAAATAATAGTACTAGATTATAACTTGTATAAAATAAATATCTATGAGTCCATATTGATGTAAAAATGATTGCACAAATAAATAAATGGAGAAGAGACAAACTTCCCGGACAGAAGAATTTCAAGTAATTTATGTAGAAACTCAGCCCTTAATGAGGTGAATTATAATGCTCCACCCCCCTTAAGCGCGGGCTGTGTATAGTGACTTCCTTCCAGAGTATAGTATGTAACAGGAGAAAGAAAAAGAGTAATTTTACAGTACACAAACCTGACAAACACTACCTTAAGCCAGGTGATCAAGGTCAACAGCATCAGTGATATCATGTTGATAGTATGCACCCTTCATATGTTGGGATGAGAACCCCATTCTAATCGTGAGAAAAACATCAGAAAAATCCCAATTTAGGGACATTCTATAAAATACCTGACTGGTCCTCCTCAAAACTGTCAAGAGGGACATCCCCGGTGGCGCAGTGGTTAAGAATCCGCCTGCCAGTGCAGGGGACACAAGTTTGAGCCCTGGTCCGGGAAGATCCCACGTGCCGCAGAGCAACTAAGCCAGTGCGCCACAACTACTGAGCCTGCGCTCTAGAGCCTGCGAGCCACAACTACTGAGACCGCGTACCACAACTACTGAAGCCCGCGCACCTAGAGCCCATGCTCTGCAACAAGAGAAGCCACGGCAATGAGAAGCCCGCGCACCGCATCGAAGAGTAGCCCCCGCTCGCCGCAACTAGAAAAAGCCCGTGCGCAGTAACGAAGACCTAATGCAGCCATAAATAAATAGACAAACAAATGAATAAAAATTTTTAAAAAACTGTCAAGATAATTTAAAAAAACAAGGAAATTCTGTAAAACCATCATGACCAAGAGAAGCCTAAGGAGACGTGATGCCTAATGTAACATGGTGTCCTGGATGGCACTCTGGAACAGAACAAGGGAAAAAGTGATAAAATCTGCATAAAATGTGGACTTCAGTTCATGTGCCAGTATTGTTTCATCAGCAGTGACAAAGGTACCATTCTGACCTAAGATGTTAATAGAGTGTCGCGGTTAATTTTGTGTGTCAACCTGACTGAGTCATGGGGTGCCCAGACCTTCGGTCAAACATGATTCTGGGTGTGTCTGTGAGGGTGTATCTGGATGAGATTAACATCCATTGAATCTGTGGACTAAGTAAAGCAGATGGCTCTTCCCAATGTGGGTTGAAGATCTGAATGGGAAAAAAAAAGGCTGAGCGAGAGGGAATTTTGCCTGCCTGACCTTTGAGCAGGGTCATCAGTCTTCTGCTCTCAGACTGGAACTTACAACATTGACTTTTCTGGTTCTTGGACCTTCGGGCTTGGGCTGGAACTGTATCACTAGGTCTCCTGTGTCACCAGCTTGCTGAATGAAGATCTGGGGACTGCTCTGTGCCCATAATTACCCAAGCCAATTCCTTACAATAAATATCTTCACACACACACACACACACACACACACACACACACACACACACCCCTCCTATTGGTTCTGTTTCTCTGGAGAACCTTGACTAACACATAGGAGAAGCTCGGTGTGGTGTATTTAGGAGCTCCCTGTCCAATATTCAAAATAATTCTGTAAACCTAGAACTACTCTAGAGTACAATAAGTGGATGTAATATCTTTATCTGGGTGATGGTTACCCGGTGCACACACATGGAAAAATCCACTGAGCTTTACATTCGTATACATTACTGAATGTATATTATACTCCAACTATTTAAAGTGGACTTAAGGTAAAAATCTCAGCTGACAGCTTCTCTTGGAAAACCAGAAGATGCCGTAGCTCCAGCCTGCTCCAGCTGGCAACAGTCAGTGGAGTTGGGTGGCAGGTGCCCCCTTTAGGCGGGGAAGGGGCTCTTGGCTTGCACAGTCGCTGCCTGCTTCCTGTTCCTCCCAGGCCTGCTGCCTGCTCCAGCTGTGTCTGTTTGGAACTTCTGAGCTAACAGCCTTTCTAGGGTGGGAGGGCACGTGTGAGATTTGGGGGAACTGTGGGCACTTCTGATGCCAGCAGACACACGGCAGCCAATTAAGGTCATCCCCCCAACCATCCCCCCTCCCTTGCTCCAGGCACAGGGCCTGACAAGCTGGGGCCCGTGGGAAGGTGACCTTGAGCCTGCTCTGGTCTTCCCCTGGCACCTGTCCGTCACTCTCCCCAGCCCCTGCAGAGGGGACAGACCTTTCAGGCAGCAATGCCATCTGTGCCGGCCAGTGGAGGGTGGTGGGAGGGAGTGTGGGCCATGGCTCCCGGACAAGCTGCAGGGCTGGGGCAACTCCTCCTCAGCCCCAAGCCTGCCAGACTGGCAGGAGAGATCACCCAATTGAGGATTAAGCATTGATTGTGATCTGCCAGGCAAGTGGTGCTGAGGCTACGGCAGCCAGCCCTGGCACCTCGGGGTCCAGGCTCCAGGCTGAGCAGAGTGCCGGTGGCTGCCCGCCTGCTCTGTCTTAAGGCCACCTTGTTGGCAGTAGCCATGCTGAGGACCAGCCACGGGCACTGCAAGCTCCTCCCCCTTCCTGACCTGGACATCAAGCCCATCACGCCTCCCGGCAGGTGGGAACGGCGTCGGGTCAGGCAGTGCTTGAGGAGGCTGAGGCCTGTCCTGGGTCTGCTCTGACCTGGAGGCACCCTTTCTTGTTGGCACTGTGATTTTAGAGTCCCCAGGCCTGGGTGAAGTCCCAGCTCTGCTTCATCCTAACCTGTGTGACTGTATGCCAGTTCCTCCCCGGAGCCTTCTGGTGCCAGGCAAAGGGGCCAGCTCAGCCTGGGGGCGATGAGGGATCGTGGCCAGTTTCTAGAGTGTGACAACACGCAAATGGCATTTCAGGAAGAAAACTCTGGCAGCGCGCGCTGCATGGCCTGGAGGGGAGAGATGGCAGTGGGGCTGCGTGACCTCTAGCAAGTCACTGACACCCGGCCTCTGGGGTTCCTCAATATGGCACATGGGGTTACAAAGACCGTGGCGGGGTTGGAGTGAGGAGATGTGTCATGTGGTCTCCCCGGGAGGCAGACACTAAGCTGAAGTTAGGGACGCAAAAACGAGGACGCACGGTGAAGCAGGATTGGGCAGACAGCTTCCGATTCGAGGCTGACCTGACCACACCTCGGCTAACCTGGAGGGGAGCTCGGAGCGGAGACCACCTATGTGCTCGGTCCGTGGCTGGGGGCTCCCGGGAAGAGTGAGGTATCAGCCCCCAAGCTGAGGTATGTCCTGAAGAGGCCTGTCAGCTCACTCACTCCTCCCAGCCGACCAGCAAGTTCTTCTTTTGGAGGGAGCACCGCACAGCACCCTTCTAAGAGGAAATGGGATGGAGCTTGGGAAAAGCCCTCAGGCACGTGCTCCTCTCATGTCATCCTGGGTCCGGTAGGAGCCCTTCACAGGATGAGGGGGCACCGCGCATCCAGCTCTGGGAGAAGCAGCTTGGGTTTACTCATCCGGGGACGTTTCCCAACACTTGCTCCGGGCTGGGTGCAGGATCCGGGGAGGGCCCCTACCCACCCAAAGTTCACAGTCGAGGGGACTTCACTTTTGGGGGCCAAATACCTGCAGGGTGAACAAGTGAGTGGTGAAAGCTGCTCAAAGATGCTTTATTGTCAGAGAAATAGAGACGGGCGAGGGGGCTTGGTGGACGAGTGGGGGTGGAGGGGAGGGCAGGCAAGGGCATCGCACACAGGCCGGGGCAGGGAGGAGAGGATGAGGGTCCCAGCTGGAGGCGAGGGGCTCCGGGAACACACTGGCAGGCAGTGGCTCTGGTGCCAAGTCCTGTCTGCTGCCTCCAGCTTCTGTATAGGCTCAGCGAGACATCATTCGCACAAACTCTGCCAGGACAAAGCCAACGTTTTCTGGTCTGCTCTCTGGACTCCCCAGGAGTGAGGCTAATATACTGGCCTTGAGGTGGGAGGGAGTGTGGTCAAGACAGGGCGTGCAAGGGAGTCCCCTGAATCTGGTAGGGAATAGGCCAGGAAGAGGGGCTTCATCTTACAGGGAAAAAAAACCAAATCTTGTAACTGAACCTATTTTCCTCTTTGCTTTGGCTGCTAGGAAGCCAGGAACACTCTGGGGCCTACCTTGGAGAATTTCTACACACTGATTTTCCTTGGCTTCCTATTCTTATTTAATCCTTTTTTCCCTCTTTTGGGAATGAAGCATAGAGAAAGAGCTGGGTTCTGGGTAGGCTGCCCGCATTCAGATCTTGACTCCATCCACTTCTTTTGCTAAGCACTCACGCTTCCCTAAGAACCGACTTTCTTCTCCTGCTTATGGGGATAAGAGTTCCTTCCTCCCGGGTTTTCGTGATGATTACCTAGGAGAGGACACAGGCGTGCTTAGCACAGCGCCTGGCACACACGGATTAAGGCTCTTCCTCCGTTAAAACCCTCCCAGGGCGAGCGGTCCTGAGCTTGGTGAGCGGTGGACGGTACCTTCAAAGTCGACCAGGCCGTCCCCGTTGAGGTCAATGTCATGGAAGATCTCGTCCACCTCCCGCTGGCTGAGCCGCTCTCCCAGCAGGGCCTTCAGGGCCGCCCGGAGTTCACCCAAGCTGATGCAGCCGTCCCTGTTCGTGTCGAACTGTGGCGGCGTTGGTTGCGGCATCAGGTCACAGACCGAACCGTTCATTCGTGCAGCCCCTCACTCACAACAGACAAGCAGCCCCGCCCCCTCCAGCCCCGGTGACCCCACCTCCCGGAAGGCGTCCCGCAGCTCCCTGACGCCAATCATGTCCGCAGTCTCCGCCAGCAGCTTGGGGCCCATCAGCTCCAGAAAGTCGTCAAAGTCCACCTTCCCGCCACCTGGGGGCCACGCCCATCAGAGACCTGGGACCATCAGAGACCCCTGCCCAGCCCTGGCGCCCTCTGCCTTTTGTCCTTCCCTTCTGGCCTGTGTCCCTCTCCCCTGCCCCACTAAATGGGCCTTTCCCTCCCTCTGGGTCTCACAGGCTGGGTTATCTGTGTCTCCTGAGGGCTTTTCTTAATTTTTCTGAAGAGTTCAGTTGGGTTCAAGTCCTGGCTCCAATGATCTGACTTTGTGACCTTAAGCAAGTCACTTAACCTTTCAGAGACTCAGTGTGGAGAATTTCTACACACTGATTTTCCTTGGCTTCCTATTCTTATTTAATCCTGTTTTCCCTCTGTTGGGAATGAAGCATAGAGAAAGAGCTGGGTTCTGGGTAGGCTGCCCGCATTCAGATCTTGGCTCCAACCACTTCCTTTGCTGAGCACCCACGCTTCCCTAAGAACCGACTTTCTTCTCCTTATGGGGATAATAAGAGTTCTGCCCTCATCTAAAAAGTGGGCATGATGGTCCTTGACTCACCCACATCCTAGGGGATGGTGAGATTCTCTGGAGGCAGAGAGCTTGCCTTGAGAATGACCAAGGTCCCGAGCTCTGGGGGCCAACCTGTGTAGACACCTCTGTTCCCTGGGCTGCCCAGCTGCCCTGGCCATGGGCGTGGCCTCTGGAGAACTGGGGGTGGGGCAGGTCTCAGGCACATACTGATTTGCTGTGAAATCTCGATGAGCTCCATCTCCGTGGGCATGTAGCCCATTGTCCGCATGCAGGCTCCCAGCTCTCCGTAGCCGATATAGCCGTCCCGGTCTCGGTCAAACTCCTGGAAGGCGGCCTGCAGCTCTGCCAGGCAGGGCAGAGTCAGTCCTTCCCCCACGTCACCCTGGACCCCATCCTGGATTGGACCTTCTCCCCTTGGTCCAATCATTTCCTCTTTCTAAACACCCATTTCTCTTTGCTGCCTCAGGGCCTTTGTACATGCTATTCCTTTAATTCATTCTGCAAATATTTAAGGAACATCTGCTATGTGCCAAGCTCTGCTCTAGGTACTGGGAATATGGCAATGAAGAAAGAAAAAAAAGGAAAGAAAGAAAGAAAGAAAAAGAAAGAAAGAAAGAAAGAAAGAAAGAAAGAAAGAAAGAAAGGAAGGAAGGAAGGAAGGAAGGAAGGAAGGAAGGAAGGAAGGAAGGAAGGAGAAAGAAAGAAAAAGAAAAGAATGAATGAAAAAGAGAGGAAGGAAGGAAGGAAGGAAGGAAGGAAAGAGGAAGGAAGGAAGGGAGAGGGAGAAACAAATCCTTGACCTCATGGAGCTCACATTCTGGACACTCTCCCCTCCTCTTTGGTCCTTAAGTCACCTAATCAAGGAGGTCTTCCCTCTCAGTTCAGTCCCCTCTGGCCCATTTGTTCACTTCCTTGAGAGCACTTAGCACCATTTGTACTTGTAGTTGACTTATTGACGTCTGACTCCAGAGGACACAGGCCATATCTGTCCAGTTTGTCACGTTTCCCAGTGCTCAGCACTGGGCCAGGCACACAGTGGGCACCCAGGAAGTGTTCGCTGAATGAACAAATAAAAAAAGGGGACCGTGACCCACCTGGCAAGTGGGACCAGGGAACTGACAGCTGGGGGTTCTCTCAACCCCTCCCTGCTCAGTCTTGTCCCCATATTCTCGCACGGATCCCCTGCGGCCTTCCTGGTCCTCCTGGAGCCTGCTCAGGCCCCCACCCAATGCCCCGCACTCCGGAAATTCTAGTTCTTTCCCCAACCCTTTACCTTCAATCTCCTCTGGCCGCAGCTCCCGATCCTGAGGGGACACAGAGGGGTTAAGAATTCCCTGGACCCCCCAGGCACCTGCATCCCTTCCTTCTTGTCCTTTGGGGCCCCCTACAACATGCAGGCACAGGACCAGCAGCGACACTGCTCCGACCCATTCCTCCCACCATTCCTGTTGATGGACCTGGGCACCTGGCCCCTCTTCCCTGTTCCCCGTGCCCACCCTCCTCTAGGGCCGGAGCTCCATTAGCCAGAGATGGATCTGGGGTTGGGCAGAACCTTGGGCTTGGCCATGGGGGCCTCAGTGTCAACATATGTCCCTCTTGTTCTCTCTGTCCCTCTCCTGGAAGCCCTGTCCCCTCCCTGACCATCCTCTTGGTGGCTGTCTCTGCCATTTCTCTGGATTGCTCTCGGCCCCCTCTTCTTTCTTTCCTGGCATGTTTCCCTGGGTCTCCCCCGTGTTTGATCCCATGTCTGTTTCTCCACTCCTCTCTGCCCCTTACACCCCTGGGTCTGTGTGCTTTGCTCTGAGATCCCCACTCAATCCTCTCCCTCCACTCAAGGAGAAGGTAGGCACGGGCGGCAGGCAGGTGGTGACCGTACATACGAGCTGGGTGGCGGCGATGCTGGGCTGCAGGAAGACGCAGGCAGGCCCCACCAGGCTACTGAGTACGGAGTAGCAGCCCTGAACACCCGGCCCAGGGCTCCTCTGCTCCTTGGGGCTGGGGCCCAGGCCATGGCGGGACCCCCTTGGTGGGGAGCCAGGCCACTGCCAGCAGTCCTGCAGCAGAGCCGGCCATGAGCTGGGACAGTGACCCCTCTCCCCCCTCCCTCACCAGCCTCTCCCGTCGTTAGAACCCAGCACAGAACAGTGGACCCTCACCATCAGCAACACTCTATGCTGGAAGGGTCCACCCCCTCACTGTTCAGTTGGGCAAACCGAGGCCCAGAAAAGGCAAGAGACTTGGCCACGGTCACTCAGAAAGCCAATGGCAGGGTGAGACCCTGAGCTCATGTGCTGAGTCTCCCAGGCCAGGACTGACTAGCAGAGGGCAAGGGTGGCAGCAGGGATGGGGCAGTCGAGTGGGCAGCTGGGGGCCCTGACGAGCTTTGGCAGGGGAAGCCCAGTGGCCTACAGGAGCCAAGACCAGGATGGGCCAGAGTCTGGGGGCTGCCAGGGAAAATCTCTGTCTAGGGTGGTGGGAACCCACCCCTCCATCCCCCAGCTGCACTGTAACCCCAGCTCAGCCTCTCACAGGGCTCTGCACCACCACCCCCCACCAGAACCTTTCAGGGTCCAGCCAGCCTCCTGGCCTTGGCTTTCCCCCTTGACACTCCTACCTTAGGCCCCCGGTGTTGGGGCCGCTTGGCAGAGTTTCCCATGGGCCCTTGAACCATGCCAGGCCTGGAGTCCCGGAGGTGGCCCAGGGCTGGGCCTCAGAGGATGCTGTGGGCTCCCCCCAGCCCCCAGCCACTCCCAGTGAGAGTCTGGGAGCACTGCAGGGGATTTTCCTAGGGTTTTGTGGGGAGATTGGGCATGGGTGGGCAGGCGGGGAGCCTTGGGCACAGGGGCTTGGGTCCTAATCTGGGATTATCTCTGAGCATCTCTGCTGGTGAGGGGGGCCACTTGGGGCATAAGGCCCCCCTGGAAGGCACAACCTCCCCATGCTCACTCCTGAGGGTCTTCCAGACACTCCCTCTCCAGGACCCTCTCCCCCCACCACTACCCCTAATCTCTTCTAGTCAGGAGAGATTTAATGTCTTCAGAAGCAGGGCCCGGACCTGGGAGGAGGAAACCAGGTGGCTTCTGTGCTAGAGCAGGCTGGGTCATCTCTCCCCAGAACAGCAGACCCAGGAAGGCCCTGGCCCTCCCTGTCGGACCCTTGCTCTCACCCCAGAGCATCCACCCAGCCAGCCTGCTCGGCACACCTGCCTGGACCTGCCCCCTGCCCCTTGTACTTGGGCAAGGAGCCGAGGGCAGCTGACTTTGGGCTCTGTGGGCTGGAAGCAGGCCTCAGTGAGGGCAGAGGTGGGGAGGGATGCCAGCCTGGGCAGCCGAGTGGCTGCTGCCCCCTCTGTCACTGTGCACGTCCGAGGTCCCCTCCCTGGGCTCAGCCCTGGGTTGGCCCAGTGGGCCACGGTTGGGGTGTGGCATCCCCACTGTTCCCTCACGACCCCCCAGCTGAGGATGGCTCCGCACCCCGGCCCCCTTTACCTGCCCGTAGGCGGCCTTCACCTGGGTCTCCAGCTCCTGGAGGAGCGCCCGCCGTCTGGTGGCTGCTGGGTTGGCAGGGGCCTGGCTAGGCCCTGGAGTGCCCTCGGAGGGGCTGGGGTCCCCCGTGGGGAGGCTGCCATCTGCCGGGCCCTGGGGAAGGGCCATGGAGACAAGGGCTTGGCACCTCCTGCTGGCTGCGGGGCACTGCCCCACTCCGCTGTCCAGGGTCCTGCGGAAGGACAGCTTAGTGGGCAGCTGTGGGTGTGGTCCCCACAGGGTCCCTGCTACTCTTCTCCCTGTTCCTCGCTCCGCGGGCTGATGGCCCCCAGGTCCTCCAAGGCTCCTGTCTTTCCTAGCTCCCCAGGCCCCTCACACAGCCCCTCCCTGAAATCCTAGCCTTCCCCTGAGCCGCCGCCCTCATGCTGGCCACAGGCTGCGCCCCGGGGCCCCTCCGCATCACACCGGCCTCTCTGGTTCCTGGGCTCTGCGTCTCCCCACATCCTCTTCCACCTCTGATTCTGTGTTGTTCTCTGCCCCCCTCTGTCCTCTCTGCTCCATGGGTGTCTCTCTTTGTCTGTCTCACCTGCCCTCCCCTCTCCACCCCCTGCCCTCTGTTGACAATCTGTCCAGCTGTGTCTCTGTGGGTCTCTCTGCCCACTCATGCCCCATTTCTTTGTCACTTCCCTCCCTCTGTTGTGTGAGACTATTTCTCACATTGGTCTGTCTTTCTGTCTGTCCATCCTTGCCCTTCCTATTCTCCCCACCATCTCCCTTCCCAAGAAGGCTCCTGGATTCTGGAAAGACCATCCCCCCCAAGTCCTGCCCCAGACCTCCCCCCTTCTCCCCACCCAGAGCCCCGGGGTACCTCTGCACCTCCCACTTAGCTTCTGCCAACCTCGTAGGCCAGGCAGCCCGCCGTGGCCTCTTGTGCCCCCTTGTTATGCCCCGGCCCACTTACCGCGCAGCTGCCTGCCCCTCACCTCTCCGAATGAGGTCAGTCGTCCTGCCCCGGCCCCGCTCCAGGCCCCTCATGATTTATTCACCTGCCCCCCGCATCAACCTTTGTCCAAGGGAACCAGATCCCACCAGGCACCTGCCATCTGAGCTGGTGGCTCTGGCCTCTTTCGGCCACTTACGGCCATCCATTCACGTATTTCTTTTGCAAACATCCGAGGTCTGCCGGGATCCAGCCCCGGGCCGGCTGCTGGGGCCACATGACAGACCCCGTCTGCCCTGAAGGGGATCTTCCCAGACCAGGGCTCAAACCTGTGTACCCTGCACTGGCAGGCGGATTCTTAACCATTGCGCCACCAGGGAAGTCCCGAGAGGTGGCTGTTTTGATGGACTGCTGGTCTAATGTTTGGTTGTTGGATGGCTGAACGATTGGGTAGATGGGTGTATGGATGGACAGATAGATAGGTGGAGGTGGGTAGATGGCTGGGTGGATGGACTGCTGGTGTAGGTCTTTACAGTCTTCATTCAAAGAGTCCATTAGGCTGGAGACCATATCTTATCTATTTCAGTGTCTCCCATGATGTCCAGCCCACTCATTGCTGAGACACACTAATTAATGTGTGAATAAAGACTTTTTCTTTATTCACCTATCCACCCAGGAAGTGGGGGCTTCCCTGGCGGTCCAGTGGTTAAGACTCTGCGCTTCCAATGCAGGGGGCTCGGGTTCGATCCCTGGTCGGGAAACTAAGATCCCACACGCTGCACAGCACAGCCAAAAAAATAAATAAATAAAAATAAAAACAAAACCCAATAAGAATTTCTAAAAAAAAAGTTGTGTCTATTTATCTCCTCCTACTCTGAGCTGAGCTGTGATTGCTCTGATGGCAAACGACGTCTCCTTCTCTACTCCGTTCCCTACAAGCCAAACCCAGGCTTGGCACCTGGTAAACACCATACACAGATCCACATTGAGACACCACTTCACACTCACCAGGACAGCTAGAGTGAAAACAGACAGACAATCACAACAGGTGAGGATGTGGAAGCTGGAACCTTCACATGCTGCTGTTGGGTTTATAAAATGGTGCCGCCACTTTGGGAAAGAGTCTGGCAGCTCCTCAGAATGCGTTACCGTATGACTCAGCAACTTCAGTCCTCGGTACATACCCAAGGGAATTGAAAACGTCAGTGCACACAAAAATTTGTACGCAAATGTATACAGCAGTGTTACTCATAGTCAAACAATGAAACAATCCAAATGTTCATCAGTGTATAAATGGGTATGAAAAATGTGTCTATCCAACCAATGGAATATTATTTGGCCATAAAAACGAATGAGGTACTGACACGTGCTATAACACAGATGAAGCTTGCAGACACTCTGCTAAGTGAAAGCAGCCAGACGCGAAAGGCCACATAGTGTACGATTCCATTTACATGAAAAATCCAGAAGGGGCAAATCCACAGGGACAAAACACGTTAGTGGTTGTCAAGGGATGGGGGAGTGGGGTTGAGGAGTGATGGCTAATGGGCACCGGGTTTCTTTTCGGGGTGATGAAAACGTTCTGAAATTAGTGGTGATGACTGCACAACACTGAATATACTAAAACCCACAGAATGTACCCTTTATAAGGGTGAATTTTATGTAGCAATAAAGCACTTATAGATATTTTAAAACCCACCAAAGACAGGTGCCGATATATACGTGGACTGGAGGTGGGGGATGGACACAGCGAGGTGTCTGCTCCATTTGGCTTCTCAAGCTGTGCTTCTGGGCCCCAGAGCAGGAGGCCATAGGGTGGCCACAGAGCTAGACCACAGGCTGGGCCGGTGGAGCCAGAGGGCTGTGGGTAAAAGCAGTCACTGAAACACCACAGCACAGCGTCAAGCCAGCCTGGCGGACAGCTTCTCCAGGGGACCCGAGGAGTATCATAGCTGGAGGGTGTGTGAGCTGGCAGGAGGCCGGCCCGCTGGATGGCAGGGTGTCTCCCACGCTCCCAGGTCTGGGATGCTGGTGCACAAAAGGAGCGCATGCGTGCTCCAGGCCAGAGCAGGTGGTGGAAACTTTCTGAACCTTGGTGTCCTCTTCTGCATAATGGGAACAGGAATCCCTCCCTCCCTCCCTCCCTCCCAGGGTGTGATGGAGATGACGTGAAACCATTTATACAAAAGCTCTTTGTAAGCTGCTAAGTGCTGGGTAGATGTTACTCCAGCTGTGAGTCAGGGATAGATCCTGGCTCCTGAGCCACCTCCCCCATGCCCTCCCAGCCCCAGGCAGCTGTGGGCTCCAATGAGGCTAAGAAGTGTTCCTGATGAACTGCGTTTGGTGTTTTCCCATGATTGCGGTGGATACTTCTATGCCTGGACACCTTCCTCTTTCCTCGTGGCTCTGACAGGAAAGCCAGGCTGAGACGGGCCAGGCTCAGTCAGGTCCCAGTTCCCAAGGAGGACCGCCCCCTGCCCCCCCCCCGCCCCTCTGGTACCAGGAAGGGGCAGCCAGAAGAGGGCTGTGGGTGCAGAGGGGACCGCAGGGAGACAGGAACGGGCTCTGCCTGGAAGGACGCAGCCGTCCCAGGTCCAGGAGGTCCTGCTCATTCGTCTGTCTCTTTCCAGCTGCCGTATCCCCAGGCTCAGGCTGTATTTGAAGAGTACGGAGCACTTCGACTCAGTCAAAAAACGGTTTGGAGACTACAAGGCCTTGCAGAAGAAAGAATGAGGGTTAAAAGTGAGGCCCCTGAAGCCAACCAGACCTGTTTCCTAGCTGTGTGACCTTGGGAAAGTCGATCTGTGCTTCAGTTCCCTCCTCTGTAAGATGGGATCTGAACAGGACCAAGTCTTAGGGTTGTAATATGTGTAAAGTTCTCGAGGCAGCCCTCAGTCCCTAAGGGTTTGCTATTATTATCAAGGAGAGAGGATGCGGAAATGGGTGTTTATTGAAATAAGCACCATTCAAGCCAAAACCATTTACGGAGCACCTACTGTGCGCTGGTGCTGGGGTGCTCAGTCCTGGCCCTCTGGGGGTCCTGAGGATGCTGTGTGTTCGGGGGCGGTGAGCAGGTGTAGCGACTGTGTGCTGCTAAGTGTGGGTGCCTCTCGTAAAGCCACTACGCGTCAGGCAGGGTGCACCCCTGCAGAGGGCTGGTGCGCCCCTCCAGCCCTGCTTCACCACACCCACACCTCGCCAAGATCGAGATCCGCTCGGTGGTGACTTGGCGGACTCCTGGGGTGGGGCTCGGGGTGGAGCAGGACCTTAAATACGAGGCCTGCGGGTCCTCCCCACTTCCTGCCGCACTTGCACTCCGCCGCCGTCAGTGAGTACGGGCTGGACCAGGTGGGGGGAGGGGCCGGCTGAGACACCCCCTCTCCTAGCAGTCCGACCCCCAGACTGCCTGCCTGCGGGGGTCCTCCTTCATCGTCCTGTCTGTCTGTCTCTCCTAGTGCCGCCCTACACCATCGTCTACTTCCCGACCCGAGGTGCGGCCGCTGCTCCTTTAGGAGGGCGAAGGGCACAGACAGGGGCCCCAGCAGGACCTCCAGTCTGGACAGCCCGCGGCGGAGGCGGAGGCGGACGCTGAGACGGAGGCGGGACCCCCCCGGGGGGCGGGGCCGGGATCTCGGGCTCGGGCCTCATCCTCTCTGGGGCCAAGGGCGGGGCGCTCTATCCATCGTCTCTGGTCCCTTGCTGGGGCGCTGTGGGCTGGGTCAGACTCCCTGTCCTCCCCCCCCGCCCCCAGCAAGACACCCCGGGGGCTCCACCCTTTCTCCACGGTCCATCTGCTCCGCAGCAGGCTCGGAGCCTAGGGTTTGTCCTGTCCCTGAGTCCAGTTCCCATACTCCTGACTTCCCCAGGGCGCTGCGAGGCTGGGGTCTCTGCCCATCCCCACACCCCGTCCTCCCCTCCCCCAGGGCGCTGCGAGGCCCTGCGCATGCTGCTGGCCGACCAGGGCCAGAGCTGGAAGGAGGAGGTGGTGACCAAGGAGTCCTGGTTGCAGGGCCCACTCAAGGCCTCCTGTGTGAGTGACTGTGCTGAGGCAGCATTTGGGCCTTTACGGGGCAGCACGAGGGTGCGGGGCAGCTGAGCTCAGCGTCCCTCACCGAGCCCTTCTCCCTCCCAGCTGTACGGGCAGCTCCCCAAGTTCCAGGATGGAGACCTCATTCTGTACCAGTCCAATGCCATCCTGCGACACCTGGGCCGCTCCTTTGGTGAGTCCTGAGGTCGAAGGCAGCCCAGTCCAGAAAAGCACCTGAAGGGTCCCGCCAAGATGTCCTGGGGCCCGAGTTACTGCCACCGGTCCTGTGGCTGGAGGGCAGGCCACATGGCCCAAGAGGAAGGGGCAGGGCCTGGGTTAGGAGGGCTCTGGGTTATAGGGCTGGGGCTGCCGGTCCCCCCGGGCAGGGACCATACAGGTCTGGCTACCCTCTAGCCAGTCAGCACCACATGGGTTCACTGTGCCTGTTTCCTGGATGACAGCTCAGAGGCAGCCACCAGCCGCCCCGTGTGTGCTGCTATAGGCTAGAGCCACTGTGGGTGTGCCCAGGAGCTTCAGAGTAGACCTCCTGCCCGTTTCTTCCTGCTCTGGCCTCACCTGAATCTGGAAAACCCATGCACACAGTGAGCAGGCCTGTGGCCTGTTTCAAGGGTGGCGGGAATGTGACTTAGGGAGGTGGCTGCCTCTTCATTGGCTATCTTGGTGGGGAGGGGGGTGTCCCAGGAGGACAGAAGACCAGTGGGATGAGCCAGGCCCAGGCCCACCCTAACTTCTGCAGCCCCAGGGTGAGAGGACAGAGGCCTCCAGCCGCGGCCTGCTTCCCCGTCTCTCGCCCCACGCTCTCCTGCACTCCAAGGGACACACCAGTCTGCAGAGCCAAGTGCTGTCCAGGCCCCGCAAGCGGCCACTCCTCTGGCCTAGGGAAGCATGATCAGAGGCTTGGCCCACACTTGCAGGGGGACAACCTGGAGGAAGGGCTTGGGGCGATGTGGGCAGGGAATTTCTGACTCCCAGGGACCCAGGGTGTGGTCTCAAAGACAAGCGTGGGCTTCTGCTGGGTGTGTTCCTTGGGCTCGTGGAGATGGGAGCAGCAGAGTTGGGCAAAGACGACCCTCCAATGCAGGGGACCTGGTTTCCCAGCCCTGAGGCCTGCAGGCTTCTGGGGGAGAGGGGAGCAGCGGGGCCCCAGCCTGGACAGAACCTGACCCTCTGCCTGGCCGCTGACCCAGGGCTCTACGGCAAAGACCAGCGAGAGGCGGCGCTGGTGGACATGGTGAATGACGGTGTGGAGGACCTCCGCAGGCACTGCAGCCGCATCATTCATCGCGGCCACGTGAGCAGGCCGGGCTTGCACTCAGGGCCGGCGCTGGGGGGCCGCCCGGGCCGCCACGGGCAGCGCTCCCTTTCACAGGAGGAGGACAAGGCCCAGTATGTTCTGGAGCTGCCGGGGCACCTGAAGCCTTTTGAGAGCCTGCTGTCCCAGAACCGAGGGGGCCAGGCCTTCATCGTGGGCGACCAGGTGAGTGCTGGGTCCAGCCCGTTGTAGGTCCATTTCTCAGAAGGGCAAACTGAGACCAGAGCAGGGACCTGACTGGTTCACTGGAGTAGTCAGAGTTCTGACCCCCAGTAGCCCCCCTCTCTCTTGACCCCATTCAAACCCCCTCCCGCCCCCTGTTCTGCAGATCTCCTTCGCCGACTACAACCTGCTGGACCTGCTGCTGAGTCACCAGGTCCTGGTCCCCGGCTGCCTGGACTCCTTCCCCCTGCTCTCGGCCTACGTGGCCCGCCTCAGCGCCCGGCCCAAGCTGCAGGCCTTCCTGGCCTCCCCGGAGCACGTGAACCGCCCCGTCTTTGGAAGCCGCAAGATATGAACCCGCTTGGCCTCCCCTGACAGACGGGCTGCCCTTGGGACCAATAAACACGGTGAGAGGAAAGCTGTGCTGTGCTCACTGAGGGACCGGGTGGCCACAGGGGGCCCTCTGCCCCTTCCCAGGCTGCGTCTCGGAAGGTGAGGGCTGGGCTGGGTCCTGGAAAAGCCGCAGGTCCCCAGAGCTGCCGAGAGACAAAGAGGAGTTCCAAGTCCAGAGAGGAAGATGAGATCCCAAACCTCAAAGATCTACCCTGGACAACTTCTTGCAGGAGGGGGTTGACCCCCCCCCCCCCCAGGGGTACTCATGGTTATGGCAACCTGGGAACCATCTCCATCTGGGAGGAGGGCCGCCGTGTAGGGAACAGACAGTCCCTGACGTCTGTGGGATGAGTTCTGGTCGTCCGCCACAGGCAGGGCGCTTGGTCTCTGCACACTCAGGTGCTGTGCACACGTGCCGCTTGGGAGTGACATGCACGCTCGGGTGTTTCACCCGAGTGAGTGTTGATCTTGTCCATTCTCTTGTGTCCCCCACAGTCACCTGCAGGCAGGGCCCAGGTGTAGGGCTGAAGGCAGACCTGGGAGCTCTGGGCGCACCATGCTGCTTGGGAAGCCGGGAGTGGGGGTGGGGGGCGCGGTCAAGGGTCTCCTCCAGCTCCCAGAGCCTCTGTCAGCCCTTGGCGGGAGCACCCTGCCACCTGCCCGGTCCCAGCCCATCTCTCCCCTCCCGAAAGACTGTGACTGCCTCCTGCCTCCTGTGGCACCCTCAGCCTGTCCGGCCCCTCCCGCTGACTCTTTGGACAACATGGAGTCAGATAATTCCAGAATGCCTGGCACTCCCAGTGCAGAGCTCTCATGGCTTCTTGCTGCAAAGTCCGCAGCCTGAGGAGCCCGCCAGGCCCTCCTAGAAATGAACTCTTCAGTCTCCAGAACATTCCCCATCCCCTTGCCCGGTTCACCCTTAGAGCTGCTCTCAGCTCTCCGGACAGCCCAGCCCTCCCGCGCCTGCCAGCCTTTGTCCCTGTGGTCTCCTCCGGCCCCCCACTCTCCCGCCACCCCCATGGCCACGCCCCTTCAGCCCTCAGCTCGCTGCGCCTCTGCTGTGGCCAGGTGCCCTGGGCACTTCCCCTTCTCCTGTAGCTCCACTCTGTGGAGTCTGGCCTGCCCAGTGGTCTTGGCTCCAACCCTCCTCCTTTGAGGTCAGAGAGCCGATCAGGTTAATTTCTGTCTCCCCCGCCCCCAGGTGAGGTGCTGACTCACCTTTACCCGTCAGGAAATGGGTGTGCAAACACCAGCAAGAGCTGCCTCTTTGTGTCTGGGACACTCTACCTCCATGGGGGAGGCCGCAGGGCCTCAGTAGTGCCCCCCTCACCCCCATCAACTGAGCCTGTTTCATAAGGGTCTCCTATCACAGGCCTGTCCCAGTTCACAGACCTGGTGGCCCCGCTCCATTCTGGCCCCATACTGGGGACTTCTCGCACTTAACCCCCTCAAGGGAGGAAACCCAGACTCAGAGAGGGAAGGCAGCTTGTCCAAGGCCACACAGCTTATCAACGGGAGAGCTGGAATTCAAACCCAGGGCTGAGGAACTCCTAGGTGGTCCTCGGAAAGGGAGGAAGGGAGGGGGCTGGGGCCGAAGGAGTGGGCAGGCGGCCATTTTCAGGAGCAAGAGTGACTTGGGCCCAGGCAGGTGCCAGAGGCTCCGGCGGGTGGGCAGCGGCACTGGTGGCCACTGTGGAGGCCTTGCCTGCCAGGCCAAGGACTTGGAGTTGACCCCGGGGCACAGGGGTCACCGCAGGCTTTTGAGCAGAAAGGAGGACTCTTAGAAATCTGAGCCTGTCAGCGCTCAGGGAGCCTCAGGCATCACCTTAAGTCTACACACTCACCTTACAGACAGGGAAACAGAGGCCTGGAGAGCGGAATGACTTCCCGGGTTCATGGGCAAGTGAGTGGGTGGGCCGTGGGATTGTCCTGGGCCTGATGCTCCTGGTCTGGGTGCCTGGCTGCCCCTTAAAGGAGCCTCTGCCTGAGACACTCCAGCAGAAGCCTGGGGAAGAGGGTCTTTTGTGCATTAGATTTTGGGGGCTGGTGGGCAGTTTTGGTTTCTTTGGGTGGGAAACCCCCAGGAAGGCCCACTGGTCTCCAAGAGGACAGCGTAGAACCTGAGCCCCTCTGGAGGCAGAGATTGGGCCACGGGGGTTCACGGCACAGGTAGAGGGGACAGTGGCCAAGCGAGTCCACAGAGCAGGCTTGGGGGACACGCAGGCGTCCTGCAGGTCTCGGGACAGTGGGAGGAAAGTTACTCTTTTGAAAACTTCCTGGGGCTTCCTTGGTGGTCCAGTGGTTAGGACTCCACGCTTCCACTGCAGGGGGCGTGGGTTCGCTCTTTGGTCAGGGAACTAAAGTCCCACATGCCGTGCAGTGCGGCCCAAAAATAAATTTAAAAAAAAAAGAAAGAAAAAAACCTTCCTGCAACCAACTGCTTCCACGTTCTTTGGGGTGACTGGGCTGAGTGTTTTTGATTGTGCGGCTCCGTGACCCCAAGAAGGTGGCTAGAAGAGGCCCCTGCCGCTGAGAGGAGGGACTCCGGGGACTGGCAGGGCCCCAGTTTGGGCGTCTGGTGTAAGGTGGGGCAGCAAGGATGGGGGTGATGAGATCACCAGGTGGGGGAGAGACTGGGAGCCCCTCCAGCTGGAGAGGTGACAAGTGACCCCGGGACTGAGCTTCCTCCAAGCAATGCCCCAAGCATTTTACATATATTTACTCATTTAATCCTCACAAAAGAATCCACCTAGTGGATGCTATTAATATCCCCATTTTACAGATGAGGAAATCGAGGCAGGGAGAGGTAGAAGTAACCTCCTCAAGGACATGCAGCTGCTAAGGAGGCCAAGCCAGGTTTCGAACCCAGGCTCTCTGGCCTCAGAGCCTGTGCTTGTAACAACTCTCCCAGCTTGAACCAGAGTGGCTGCAGTTACCAGCAGGCAGCTGGTAACTCTGGTGACCCCACCCTAATTATAGGGGGACAGGAACCCTAAGAGAAAGGTTAGGCTTCCACCCTCTCAGGGTGGAAGTGGGACAGGTTCCAGTATAAAGGCTGGAACATTTAAAGACTGGTGACTGAATTTGCTCCCCAGCTTGGGAGGAGGGACATGGCGGTTACAGACTCAAAACGCCGGTCCTCCTGGGAGCTCCTCGTCCTTAACCGGCTGCTGCTGGGTCAGAAGAGGTGGAATCTAGGGTGCTGGCATCAGTTCCTGCAAGGGTTTGCCCTTTAGTGGCAGCTCTGGGACTCAAGAGTCTCCCCTGGGGTACCAGCCTGGGGAGGGTGGGGATGAGGGGTGCAGGGAGTCACCCCAGACCTCAGGGGTAGAACCGGGGCTGCTTTGAGGCCTCGAGTCCGGATCTTGGCCCGTGGGCCTCGCTCCCCAGCCATGCCAGAGGCTGCGGGAATGTTAGCTCAGTCCTTCTTAGCCTTGCCTCTGGCCTCCACCACCTTCTCCTGGCTCTGTCAAGGTCCCAACTGGCTCTGGTTTGGGCTCCATTCCCCCTCTCCAGCCCACTTGGTGAGCTGCCGACGGGCTCTCTTCCCTACCCTGGAGGTCGGAACCCCTGGCTGCCCTTCCCCAGATGTACAACCTCTCTGGGCCCGTTTCCTCTTCTGACATTCCGGGCAGTCACAGAGTGCCACACTGTTTACCAAGCGCCTTCTATGTGCCAGACACTTAGCGGCTCTTAAAACTTCCATTGTACAGGTGAGAAAACTGAGGTCAGAGCTGGAATTTGCACCCAGGCAGACTGCCTGCCAAGCCTACATTTTTCCCTAAGAGCCCCAGAAAATGCTCTCAAACGTGCTCTGGACGAATCTAGTCATCAACGAAGTGGTTATTTAAAATGTTAATGTCAGCACAATGTTAACTATCCTGATTGCAGTCAAGTCAAAGCCACGGGAATTTTAGAAGCAAGAGTACAGGTCACGTCCAGCCACTGGCCTGCTTTGCTGTTTGCTTTCATGGCTGAGAGGCTGGAAACCAGCTCTGCAAACATGCGGAGATGAAACCAGGGGGAGCGTGAACACCTGGGAGGCTCCACTCACCGACCCTATGGAGACGTTTACCCCCAAGAACTGCTGAGGGTTTGTCCAGGAAGTGCTTTCGGCAACAAAACTCGAACTCCACATCTTCCCATTGGAAGACTTTGTTTGGACCGGGGGTGCCTTTGCATCTCCAGATGGGATTTTCCACAAGGTCAGGAAGGTAGCCCAGGATCCCGCGAGCTTTGCTTGCTGTCCCTTCAATCTATTTGCATAAGCCGTGTTCTTAAGAGAAGCACCCAGGGGAGAAAATAAAACGAAGGCTTTTGGCTCACCCATCGGCTGCGTCCATGACTGGGTTCTGGCTCAAAAGGGTGTCAACAGTGAGAAAGTGGTGGCTTCTCAAAGGTTCAGGCTCAGTACGTTTAAGTGTTCAGATAGACCTACGGGTTAGGCCACACCTATGGAAAGTTACCATTTTGAGAGTTTGAAGCAGTGGCTGTTTCCTGTTATTCCAAAAGTAGGGCAACTGGGACTTTGGCTCATAAATTCGACCAAGGCAGAGTTAGACACACAACTGGGATGGCCGCTCAGCTCTGACCTGGCAATGTCCGTGTGCATCTCCTCCTCCAGCCCTGCCAGCCCCCATCATCCCCTGCCGGTACCAGGCCCTGTCCTCCAGACACATGTGACCCGAGCCCAGCTAGTCACCAAGCCCCAGCCCCAGGCACAGTGCGTGGTCCAAGGTGTAAGCCCTCGCAGGGAGCTGGGCCCATCAGAGTCCCTCCCGACCCAGCCTGGACAGCGCTGGCCAGGCGCCAGGAGCTCCCTCTGCGACCAGAGCTTGCTTTTCTGTACAAGAGTCTGTGAGGATGTGACTTTGGAGCAGACTGTGGGGTTGGTTACAGCTGAGAGAGTGGAGCGTGTGTGCGTGTGTGTGTGTGTGTGTGTGTGTGTGTGTGTGAGTGTGAGAGAGAGAGTGAGAGAGAGTGAGAGAGAGAGTGAGTTTTTTTAGGCCACAGTTCCAGTCCCCGAGAGGCCAGATCCACTCTCTCCTTCCCCTGGTTTGTTTATGTGACCCCAGACATAAGTTGAGCTGAGTTTCTGTGACTTCAGCTGAAAGAGACTGTGATAGTTTCCATATGTACACAAACCCCTTGACGATTTTCCCCTCAGGATTTGGAACCAATCTCCTACCCCTTGAGTAGGACTGGACTTAGTGACCTGTTTCTAATCACATGTGTGGAAGAGATGGTTGCGGGATGTGCAGGACGAGGTCGTGGAAGGTTCTGTGGCTTGCTCCTGACTCCCGCTCTTGGGTCACCAGACACCCATCGTGAAGACACTCAAGCAGCCCTGGTGATAAGGAACTGAGGCTTCGTGCCAAAGCCAGCACTAAATCACCATCCATGTGAGCAAACTGTCTAGAAGGGACTCCTTACCCTGCCTTGCCCGTTTCTTTCCATGGGAACCACAATAAAGGCTTCTGCCCACAGTTCCCCATCTTTCTCTGCCTCTTGATCGACCCCGGTGCGGCTTCAGGCCGCCAACCCCCAACCCCAGTGTGGCAATGCCTCGCTCTCCTGGGATCTGTGAGAAACAAACTCTCTTTTCGATGGTAGTTGCCTCTTGATCTGTCGGCCTCGTTATACCTAATCATAAAACCTATATTTAAAACAGAGACCCTGGGCAGCAGCTGCCCGGCCAAACCACTCCCAAATTTCGGACTCAGAAATGGAGATAATAAATGCTTACTGTTTTAAGTAGCTGAATTTTGAGGTCATTTGTTAGGCAGCAATAGATAACTACTACAGAGTTGGTACCAGGCCAGCACCTTCCAGCCCCAGCGTGGGATGAACGTGGAGCAGATTTTAAGCTTCACAAAGCAAGGCAGGTGCTCTGAGGTTTAATGAGCTACTTTCCAGAGGTTTTCTGGTTCCTTTGGTTGAGGTTTGGTGTCTTCTCTGAGGCCACTCAGAAGAAGTGTTGATTAGTGCTCGGGACAAAGGCGCATCCTTCAAACAGGAATCTTTCCTTTGATGATCCCAATTCCTGCTTGCAAACCCAGCGTGACCAAACACCCCCATGTACATTCCAATGATTAGTTTTTCCACGCAGCTCATTCATGTTGAAGAGCAGCTGATGAGCTCGACCTGCCCCTTACTTGCTGTGTCATCCAGATCTTGATACCCCAACAAGAAAATACATCTAAGACATTTAGCTCAGTGCCTGGCCCATAATAAGTGCTCAATAAATGGGTGAACACAATTTTTGTAAGAACCCAGCTCTGCAGATATTATTGCCACCCTTAGCTTCAGGGCTATCTCAACATCTTGAGAAAGCGGCATGTCTTCTTTCACCATATATTTCGTACAAATAAGCAACTGAACAAGAGGAAAAAAAAACCTGATGGTCAGTTGACCTCTAGCAAAACCTGAAGTTTGACATTTTCAGCCAGTCATCGTTCTGCACTTGTGTGTAGAACGAAACAAGGAAATATTACTCCTTTGTGATTTTCTCTCCAAGTAAAGATTTTTAAATCGAGTTTTTTATTATTCAGTTTTTAAGATCAACACGTTATTTAAGAATGAAAATCAAATGGATTGTTCTAATCACAACAGGTTGAAAAGCTATCTTCTCATAGACAGCCCTCGATAGGTGATTCTTCTGTTTAAATAGTGTATTAGTCAGTGTTCTCCGGAGAAACAGAACCAGTAGGAGAGATATACATAGACAAGATTTATTACATGATTATGGAGGCTGAGAAGTCCCACAGTCTGTCGTCTACAGGCTGAGGCCCAGGAAAGCCAGTGGTGTGGTTTGAAGGTTTGAGAGCTGAGGGCTGATGCATTGCGTTGGCCAAAAACTTCATTTGGGGTTTTCCGTAATAGGCTGATTTTTTTTTTTTTAAGAAGATGTTGGGGGTAGGAGTTTATTAATTAATTTATTTATTTTGGCTGTGTTGGGTCTTCGTTTCTGTGTGAGGGCTTTCTCTAGTTGCGGCAAGCGGGGGCCACTCTTCATCGCGGTGCGCGGGCCTCTCACTATCGCGGCCTCTCTTGCTGCGGAGCACAGGCTCCAGACGCGCAGGCTCAGTAGTTGTGGCTCACGGGCCTAGTTGCTCCGCGGCATGTGGGATCCTCCCAGACCAGGGCTCGAACCCGTGTCCCCTGCATTAGCAGGCAGATTCTCAACCACTGGGCCACGAGGGAAGCCCATATATTGATTTTTTGCCCAACCCCAATATTATAGATTCCAGTCCAGCTCAGAAGGCGTGAGAACCAGGAATGCTGAGGGCAGGAGATCGACGTCCACCTGAAGCGATCAGGCAGGAAGTGAATTCAACCTTCCCCTGACTTTTTGTACTAGGGAGGCCCTCAATGGATCAGATGAAGCCCACCCACTTTGGGGAGAACCATCTGCTGGAACATCTGTCCTTCCCCACACACGGCATTCCTACACCTGAACATCTTTTCTCACTTAGCGAAGTTCTTCCATGACTGCCCCGATGCCCTCTGACCTAGAACACCACTTGGTCTTCCTACAAGGGTTGATCCCAGCAGCCTGGCACTGGCCTGAGCCGTGTTCAAGTGACCAATGCAGCCGCTCAGCATTCGCTCTGGTCAAGGTGTGAGATGCACGGATTGACAGTGTCACTTTGTAAACCAGCAGTTTGTACCAGCTCTCAAGGTGGCCCTTGCTGCTCCACTCTATGCATCCAAAGCACTGCCTGGGCCTCCGGTTTTCAAGGGCACATTTTATTTTGTGTTAGGATGCTCGTTTACACATCTGCTTCCCTGTTCTATGATGTGGAGCCTTTGGAGAGAAGGGGCTGCATTATTATTATTGTCTTCTTTTCCCACATTTGTTGTTATTTTTTTTATTATTTTTATTTTTTGCGGTATGCGGGCCTCTCACTGTTGTGGCCTCTCCCGTTGCGGAGCACAGGCTCCGGACGCGCAGGCTCAGCAGCCATGGCTCACAGGCCCAGCTGCTCTGCGGCATGTGGGATCTTCCCGGACCGGGGCACGAACCCACGTCCCCTGCATCGGCAGGCGGACTCTCAACCACTGCGCCACCAGGGAAGCCCGTTGTTGTTATTCTTTTGAAAAATATTTATTTATTTATTTATTTGTTGAAGTTTAGTAGATTTACAATGTGTTAATTTCAGGTGTACAGCAAAGGGATTCAGTTATACGTACATATATATTCTTTTTCAGATTCTTTTCCATTTAGGTTATTACAAGATATTGAATATAGTTCCCTGTGCTATACAGTGGGTCCTGTTGTTTATCTATTTTATATAGAGTAATGGATGTAACCATATTCGTTGTTTGCTACGTAACAAACCACCCCAACACGTAGTGGTTTGAAACAACTCTCATGTCTTATTCCTGCCAGTTCTGTGGCTTGGTCAGATATCTCTTCTGGTCTGGGCCAAGTCACCTGGGGCTGGATGGTCCAGGTTTCCCTCATCGTCACCACCTGGGCCTCAGTGAGATGCCTGGGACCTCCATCAACATGACCCCTTATTCTCTCAGAGGCCTGCCCGGAACTGGATAATGTGGAAGTTTTCCAGCAGTAGGAGAGAGCAAGCCTCAACGCGGAAGTGCTTCTCAGACCCCTGCTGGTGTCACTTTTGTTAATATTCCATTGACCACAGTAAACCACGCTGCCAAGCCCAGATCACAGGAGGTAGAGACATTCTTTAGCTCTTGATGGGACAAGGGGCAAATTCACCTTGCAGAGGGGCTCGTGCAGGACAATGGGAAGAACTTGGGGTCAGTTTGCCATCAGCCACCAATGCTTTCAGGCAGAAGGTGAATGATCATAAGAAGAACAGAGATACGAGAAAGCAAGCAAGTCAAGAGGTGACCATGTGAGTCGTGTTCAGGGTAACCGTAAACGACTGGAAACAGAGCGTATGTCATATCAACTAAGAGTCAAGAAACATGGAAAAAAATACTCAACCAATCCAAAAGAAGGCAAGAAAGAAATGAAAGAGAACAGAACAGGCAGGGCAAATAGCACAAAATAAGACAGGTGGAAACACGGATATATATTAGCAATTAAACTGAACGTAAATAGACTATCCTCACAAATATGCCCAACTGATTCTTTACAAAGAGGCAAAAACAATTCAATGGAGGAAAGATCGCTTTTCAACCAGGGGTGCTGAAGCAATTAGACTGCCATAGGCCCCCAAATGGGAGAAAATGTTCAGGATCTAGGGCCAGGCAAAGAGTTCTTAGACTTGACACTAAAAATGTGACCCACAAAAGGAAAAATCGATAAATTGGACCTCATAAAAATGAAAAAGTTTGCTCTGCACAATGCCCTATTAGGAGGATGAAAAGACTAATTATAAGTGGGAGAAAATATTTGCAAACCATATATGCAACTAAAAACTAGTATCTAGAATATGTAAAAAACTCTTAAAACTCAACAGGTAAAAACCCCAGCAATTCTACTTGAAAATGGGTAAAAGACATGAAGGGACAGTTCACTGAGGATGATACAGATGGAAGATAAGCACATGAAAATATACTCAACTTCATCAGCCACTAAGCAAATGCAATTTAAAGCCACAATGAGATATCACTACAGACACTTCCCTGGTGGTCCAGTGGTTAAGAATCCATCTTGCAATGCAGGGGACGCCGGTTCCATCTCTGGTTGGGGAACTAAGATCCCACATGCCGCGTGGGACTAAGCCCCAGCGCCACGACTAGAGAGAAGCCTGAGCACCGCAATGAACACAGAGCCTGTGTCTGTGCATGCTGCAACGAAGACCCGACGCAGCCAATAAATAAATATATTAAAAAAAATCACTACACGTTTATCAGAGTGGCTAAAAAAATAGTGACAACACTGAATCCTGGCAAGGAATTGATGAAGCTGGATTACTCATGTATTGCTGGTGGGAATGTAAATTGGTGCGTTTACAAACTGGAAACAGTTTGGCAGGTTCAGGTAAATCTAAACATGCAAATTATCGTACAGCCTAGCCATTGCACTTTGGGGCATTTATCCCAAAGAAATGGAAATTTGCTGTCACACACGAAACACCTGTATATGAATGTTTATAGCAGCCTTATTGATAACAGCCCCAAAGTGGAACTAACCCAGATATCCTTCAATGGGTGAGTGGTTAAACATACCAAGGAATACGACTCAGCAATAAAAAGGAATGAACCACTGATACACAGGACAACTGGAATCTAGAGAATTGTGCTGAATGAAAAGAAAAGCTAATCCCAAAAGCTTGCATACTATTTGATTCCATTTATATAACATTCTTGTTGTGACCAAATTATAGAAATGGAGGACAGGACTTCTCTGGTGGCGCAGTGGTTAAGAATCTGCCTGCCAATTCAGGGGACACGGGTTCAAGCCCTGGTCCGGGAAAATCCCACATGCCGTGGAGCAAGTAAGCCCGTGCACCACAACTACTGAGCCTGTGCTCTAGAGCCTGTGAACTGCAACTACTGAGCCCACGTCCTGCAGCTACTGAAGCCCGCATGCCTAGAGCCCTAGAGCCCGTGCTCCGCAACAAGAGAAGCCACCACAATGAGAAGTCCGCGCACCGCAACGGAGAGTAGCCCCTGCTCGCTGCAACTAGAGAAAGCCCATGCACAGCAATGAAGACCCAGCGCAGCCAAAAATATAAATAAATAAATAAATTTATTAAAAAAAGAGAAAAAGAAATGGAGGACAGATTGTGGTTGCCAGAGATTAAGGACAGGAGAGGGGGGTGGGGAAGGGGAGTGGTGTGGTCATAAAAGATGAGGTAACAGAGCAAGTGGTGAGGAACTGTTCAGGGTCCTGACTGTGGTGGTGGCTACGTGAACCTACACAGGTGATAAAACTGCATAGAATTAGACACACACACACACACACACACACACACACTCACACATGAGTCGAACTAAAGCCAGGGCAATCTGAACAAGATGGGTAGATTGTATCATTGTTAATATCCTGGGTGTGATGTCACACTACAGTTTTGCAAGAAGTTATCTTATCTCCAAAGGAAAAGTTTAGGTCAAGAAAAGTAAATAGACTTAAAGGTTCTATTTAAAAGACACAGGATGTCAAAACGACAAATGAAAGAACATTAAATTATATTCTATTTATAAGAAACAGACTTCATGCATAAGGATAGGGCTTCCCTGTTGGCGCAGTGGTTGAGAGTCCGCCTGCTGATGCAGGGGACGCGGGTTCGTGCCCCAGTCCGGGAAGATCCCACATGCCGTGGAGCGGCTGGGCCCGTGAGCCATGGCCGCTGAGCCTGCGTGTCCAGAACCTGTGCTCCGCAACGGGAGAGGCCACAACAGTGAGAGGCCCGCATACGGCAAAAAAAAAAAAAAAAAAAAAAAAAAAAAGGCTCTGTTTAAAAGACACAGGATGTCAAAATGACAAATGAAAGAACATTAAATTATATTCTATTTATAAGAAACACACTTCATGCATAAGGATATAGAGAGGTTGAAAGTAAAAGGATGGAAAAGACATGCTGTGCAGGCACTAACTAAAAGAAAGTTAGTGCAGTTACATTACCATCAGGCCAGAAGCACTTTAAAGCCAAAAGTAAAATAAAGTAAAACTTAAAAAAAAAATAAAGGGAATTTTGTTAATATGAAAAGGCTCAATATTTATCTGGAAGTTATAAAAATTCTAAATTTGTATATGCGTCTAGTATCATGGCCTCAAACTATATAAAGCAAAACATGATGGAATTATAATGAGAAATAGACAAAACTGCAATCATTATGTGTGTGTGTGTGTGTGTGTGTGTGTGTGCGCGCGCGCGCGCGCGCATGAATGTGTGTGTTTGCCAATCTTGTTTCATTTATATTTTCTCCCAGTCTATAGTAGGAATTTTTTTTGGGGGGGGTATGCGGGCCTCTCACTGCCACGGCCTCTCCCAACGTGGAGCACAGGCCCTGGACACGCAAGCCCAGCCGCCACGGCTCAAGGGCCCAGCCACTCCGCGGCACGTGGGATCCACTTGGAGCGGGGCACGAACCCGCGTCCCTTGCATCGGCAGGCAGACTCTCAACCACTGCACCACCAGGGAAGCCCCTGTAGTAGGATATTTTAACACACTTCTCTTAGTAATTGATAGATCAGGCAGAGAAAACAATCAGAATGATATGGAAAAGCCAAACAACCACAGAATACACTTTCTTTTCAAGCACACATGCAACATATACAAAATCAATTGTATAGAAATGTCAACACATTCAATGTATTGAAATTGTAGAGTCCATTGCCTGCGCACAATGCAAGTGAGCTAAAAAACAATTCCAAAAGGAGAAGTAGGATCTCTGTTGTTATGGGACTATTTCGGAAGCTGAGAGTAATCTGATTTATTCATTGTCTACCGATTTATTTATTTATTTGTTTGTTTTAAAATTTATTTATTTATTTATTTAGTTTTGGCTGCTTTGGGTCCTCACTGCTGCGCGTGGGCTTTCTCTACTTGCAGCAAGCAGTGGCTTCTCTTGTTGTGGAGCAAGGGCTCTAGGCGTGCGGGCTTCAATAGCTGCAGCACGCTGGCTCAGTAGTTGCAGCACTCGGGCTCTAGGGCACAGGTTCAGTAGCTGTGGCATACGGGCTTAGTTGCTCTGTGGTATGTGGGATCTTCCTGGACCAGGGTTCGAACCTGCATCCCCTACATTGGCAGGTGGATTCTTAACCAGTGCACCACCAGGGAAGCCCCTCATCTACTGATTTAAATGTTAATCTCATCTAAAAAAAAATACCTTCAGAGAAACCTCTAGAATAATATTTGACCAAATATCTGGGTACTGTGGCTTACTCAAGTTGACACATAAAATTAGCCATCACAAATATATACCTAGGAGTGGAGCTTCGGTAGTTAAGACAAACAATGTTTCAGAGTGGTTGAGTCATTTTAACACTCCCACCAGGAAAGGACGAAAATTCCAGTTGCTCTGTATCCTTGCGAACACTTGGACTTGTCAGTGCCTCAGATTCTTCTAATGAGTGTGTAGTGGTAATCTAAAGGTATTGTGGGGACTTCCCTGGAGGCACAGTGGTTAAGAATCCGCCCTCCAACGCAGGGGATGCGGGTCTGAACCCTGGTCCAGGAAGACCCCACATGCCACAGAGCAACTAAGCCCGTGTGCCACAACTACTGAGCCTGCGCTCTAGAGCCCGCAAGCCACAACTACTGAAGCCCCCGTGCCACAACTACTGAAGCCCCCGTGCCACAACTACTGAAGCCCGCGCACCTAGAGCCCGTGCTCTGCAACAAGAGTAGCCCCCTGCTCTCCGCAGCTAGAGAAAGCCCAGGCGCAGCAACGAAGACCCAACGCAGCCAAAAATAAATAAAATTTTTTTTTAAGAAAACGAAAAAAAAAAGATATTGTGGTTTTAGTTTTCATTTCCCTGATGACTAATGATGTCACACATGTTTTCTTATGCTTGAGGGTTGTGTAATATTACCACATGGCGTAACTCAAGACAGAAAACACTTTTTTTCCTTAATTTTATTGAAGAATAGTTGATTTACAATGTTGTGTTAATTTCTTCTGTACAGCAAAGTGATTCAGTTATACATACATATATTCTTTTTCCTTATGGTTTATCACAGAATATTGACTATAGTTCCCTGTGCTACACAGTAGGACCTTGTTGTTTATCCATGCTATATATACAGCAAAATCTTTTTTTTTTTAACTTTGAGGGTTGGACTGTGAAATATGGACACAGGTGGCTAGTAATTTGCTCCCCCTTCAAACCAGTCTTTAAATATTTAGTCATCATGTATTTAGTTGGGCCATATAGAAGCTGCTTTAAAAAAAACAAAAACAAAAACAACATTGTTTATAGAAACAGATTCACTTTCAGGGGCTGAAAAAAAACCCTTGTAACCATTTCCTACTTCTCTGTAGTTCTCATTCTTGCTTCAGGTTGTGTACTAATTGGATATAATTTCAACTGAAATTACAAAGCCTTCAAAAAGAGCGGTTGAAACAGGCTAGAAGTTTTTTCTCACTCAACTAGAAGTCCAGAGTCATCTGGACAGGCCTACTATCTGCTGTCCGCGGTGTTAGGGACCCAGGCTCCTTCCAGCTGACTCTGTCACGCTAAAGGCTGCTGTCCTGTCTCCTCTGAGTTCCAGCCAGGGGAAGGGAGTTCTCTGAACCACACCTACTGGGGAGGCACATTCTAGGGTTTACAATGTAGATGATAAAATAAGTTACTTGCGGCCAACACCCAGCACAACCCCATGCAGCTTTTGGTTTGGAATTTCTGACTTTCAACTGACAATGACTTCTAGTGAAAATGCCTTGCAAAAATACTCAGCAAAGACAGGCAATGTTGTCAAGAAGTTCTTTTTTTCTCCTTTTTCAGTGCTTCAGGGGGTGGGCCAATTCATACTTAACCAGTTATTTAAGGAATCAAGGTGGGGAGTATACTGGCTGCTCTATAACTGGTTGATTCCAGTTCTGTTTTATATAATGGCCTCCGGGGAAACTCCTGGTGGCCTCTGCCTAGGCCCTGCTCTGATTGTGGTGACAAGTCCCTGGTTTGACAGCAGAGGTTCTCCTACACTCTACCAAGCATCTCGTGAAGCCCGCAGATGTGCCACCCACCACAAGGGTGGAGGGCTCACTCCTTATACTGTCTCCTCCCATTTGTGTTAGGATGATTTTGACTGCAAGCCACAGAAACCCCACTCAAACAAGAGCGAATGTCTTGACTCGCCGATGGATGCTTCTGACTGTAGGCATGCTGGCTCATCTCCAGTTCCGTCCCACTCTCCCTGGCTCCCCACACCTGCTCCCTGGACCACTCCCCCAAATCAGCTGCCACATACATGTCCTGGTCTCGGGCTCTGCCTTCTGGGGAGACGCAGCCTAAGACAGCAAGGGCTAGTTATAGTAATAGTTTCTGTGAGTTTTTCCAGTGTTGGGGGTAACTTCTGTGGACATTTATCGACACAATCTTTCAATGCACAGGGAGGAAGATATAAGGCAGGTTCCATGGGCTTAGGGACTCTGTCTCATCCCCTGCTGAGTTTCCAGTGCCTTAAACAGTGCCTGGCACTTAGTAGTTGCTCAAGAAGTAGCTATTGAAGGAGTAGGGGGAGGGCGGTCCTGTGGCTCTTGGCAGCGTCCTCTGGTCCTGTCTCTCTGAGCTAAGTTTCTTCCTGGGGCGAGCCTTCCTCCAGGCCACTGCACTCCCTGGTTGTGCCTCAGGAGGGTGCCAGAACCTTGGCGTCTAGAGAAGAAGGGTGCTCCCCACTGCCCAGGACCCGCACCTGATTGTCCCTGGCTGGGGGTCTGAGGGTGTGTGTCAGGAAGGGGCAGGGAAAAACCTTGCCTGGGCCTGAGTCCTGACCCCAGCTTCTCCCACACTGGGATGGAGCTCATCGGTCCCTGGCAGGCGTAGGGATGGCTCCTGGGTGGTGTGCACTCCCTGGCGTCAGCCTCGGGGAACAGAGATCCTGGGAGCAGAAAAGCCATCTGGGAATATCCCAGGATAGGGGGGAGGGACAGAGGTCTGGATCCTGAGCTGGCCCAGTGAGCTCTGACCACCTTTCCTCTGCTAAGCTGGTCAGATGCGGGGAGAAGAGGCTGCGGCGCTGCCTGGGTTGGAGGGGCGTGTCTGTCTGGTGGCAGGGCTATTATTATTAATTTTTAAAATAAATTTATTCATTTTATTTATTTATTTTTGGCTGCGTTGGGTCTTCATTGCTGCGCGCGGGTTTTCTCTAGTTGTGATGAGTGGGGGCTACTCTTCGTTGCAATGGCTTCTCTCACTGCAGTGGCTTCTCTTGTTGCAGAGCACGGGCTCTAGGCTCGTAGGCTTCAGTAGTTGTGGTGCGCGGGCTCAGTAGTTGTGGCCCGTGGGCTTAGTTGCTCCACGGCATGTGGGATCTTCCTGGACCAGGGCTCGAGCCCGTGTCCCCTGGATGGGCGGGCAGATTCTTAACCACTGTGCCACCAGGGAAGCCCCAGGGCTATTATTATATTTTAATATTTATTTATTTTTTGGCCATGCCACTCAGCATGTGGGATCTTAGTTCCCCGACCAGGGATCAAACCCATGCTCGCTGCAGTGGAAGCGCATAGTCCTAACCACTGGACCACCAGGCAAGTCCCAGGGCTATTTTTGCTGCTTTCTAAAGCAATGTGCCTTCGGCCCGCACCTGCCCCGGAGCACGGTGGATGCCAGCATCCTGGCGCTGAGGGGACACAGACCCTGGAAGAGCCTCGCTGCCACCAACTGGCCCTGCTCCCGCAAGGCTAGAGATGAAAGCCCTTCTGGGGTTTCCAGCTGCTCCTGGAGGGGAGTATTCTGAACGCGAAACCGCTGAAGGAGCTCACCCAGGTTATCAGGTTGTGCTGGGACGCTACAAATGATGTGAGCAGGGCCCTGGAGCACCAGGAATCCAGTCCCAGCCCCTCTCAACCCTCTGGGGAGCATTGGGGTAGAGCCACCTTCCCTTCATGCCCTGGTGAGTGGGGGGTCAACTCCCTGGCTTGGTCTTTGCTGGCCTGAGCCCTTGGTCATGCCTCACACGGCGGTTGGTAGGCACAGAGTGGCACTGGATCAGCCCAAGAAGGGGAAAGAGGCCAAGGGCTTTCCCCAGCATCAGCCTGCTCCTGGGCCCCGGCACCCCCATGCAAAGTGGAGCTCCCAGCCCTGAAACGGGCCTTGTTGGCCACTTTCAGCGAAGCTCGCACCCGAGGCCTACCAGATGCTGGGCAGTCACAGTGACAGGCCAGTGCTCAGCCAGGCCACTGGGCTCCTTTCCCCATGCGGGGGCGGCTGAACCCACTGAGCGAGGGGTCCAGGGCCATCTGGGCCTGCCACTCCCATCCCGAGCTTCCTCCTGGGGCCTGGCCCACGGAGGTGTCAGCCCAGGGTGCTAGGTGCTGTCAGGGTTGTGGGAGCAGAGAGGTGCTCCTGGGTCCCAGACCTTCGACTTTCTTGCTTTATTCCCTGGTTTGGCTGGAGTGAAACTTCACATGGATTCCTAAGAAAGGTGTGGAAGGTAGCTTTTCTGAGACCTTCCTATCTAAAAAGTCTACCTTCCCTCTTAACCCATCACTGGTGGTTGGCCAAGCGTACATTCACAGCTGGGAGTCTTCCCCACCCCTACCTGGGAGGCCATGGCTGTGTGGTCTTCTGACCTCCACCCTCAAGGGGTGGGGGAAGCCCAAGGCCAGTCTGATTTCACTCCTTTGTGGGCAGCCCGTTTTTTTTCTGTCTCCAGGGAAGCTTTTAGATCTTCTTTTCACTCTGGGTGTTGTAAAACTCCTCAGCCATGGTTGTAGGCGTGGGTCTTTTTTCTCTTCATTTTCCTGGATCCTTGAGGTCTTTCGATCTAGAGAGGCATGTCCATTAGCTCACAAAATTCTCTCATCTCACTTGTGCGATAATGTCATTTTCTCTGTTCTCTCTGTGGGTTGGATGTCTAAACGCTTGGTTTCATTTTCCAGGTCTCATCTTTTTCTTACTTTTACTTCTTTTTAAAATGTCATAAAATGTCTCTTTATATTGCAACCCTTCAGTTAGACTTTGGTTTTGGCAATCATTTTGAACTTCCAAGAATTCTTTCTAGCTCTGGTTCTCAGTTTTCCTCTCTGGGGAGATGCCGTGCTGCCCTGCCGAGAAATGTTCCCTTCTGAACCGAAGGACTTACTCCCCAGCCCTGTGCAGGGTGGTGGCGAATAGCCCTGGGCGTCAGCCCTCTTTGGAATTGCTTAGGAACACATTCCCCTGCCTGAGTTCACACTCCTTCCCTGTCCATATCCAGTGACTGGTTGACAAACAAGTATAAACACCCAACCTTTGTCCCAACTCAGGACAATCTTCCAGAACCACCCATGGGATTGGCTCAGACCTTCACTGATAACCCCACTGCTGCCCGATTTATCCCTCCACCCAATCCTGTTTCCTTCCTCTCTCTCCCGTGGGTGTTGACCCCAAGAACTCTCCCTAATAAACCTCCCCCATGCCAAGCTCTGCTTCCTGGGGATCCCAACCTGTAACAGCTGGTACCAAAAGTGGCCCGAGAAAGAGACACTCAGGGGAGTTTGGAGCAGGGTCACCCATCACCCAGCTGGCAATGAAGATGCGTCACACTGGTGGCAGAGAGAGCCTGGCCCAGGTAGCAGAATGACTGCTGTACTTTAACTGGGGGAAGAGGGAAGCAGTGGAAAGGAAAGGAATGCACAGGCTGGTGAGGTAGATGAGGCATGTGAGAACTAGGAAGGCAACTGTACCTACAAGGATGATGGAATTAGGTGTCCATCGCTAAGCCTGATGGAAGCTTTGGGAGAAAGACAGTGAAAGGCTGAGAATGATGAATCAGCATGAGAAGCTAAGGGGTGTGAAGGAAGATAGCTAGGCTTCCACCTCCCTGCAGAGCTGGAGGGCAGGGTGCCAGGCCTGGGACTTAACCCTGAGAGCAGCTCGGCTCTAAAGAGGGTACAGTTTCCAATGAGGCAGGTCTGCCGTGCCCAGGTCAGGAGACTCTGCCATACGGCATGGCAACATCTGGGCTGACACCCCCTGCCCCGCAGACTCTTGAATCCCCAGCTTCCCCTGAACCCTCAAGCCAGAAGTGGCCCATCCCTCCCTGTTAAGGGCTAATGCTCACCCCCACGCCTACCCCACTTGCTTGAAGAAGATGCAAACAAGACAACGTGCGGCCCCCCAGCCTCTCCTGACCACTGTGCAAATAACTAGGCTAAGTCACCATACGACCTTGTGGGGACAGGCTGGGCTGAGAAGGGAGGAAAGAGACCGCACTGAAAGGATCTGGAAACCCAGCCAGCATGTACCAGGAGAACGTGCCAGGGAGTGGATGGTGATCAAAGGAGGGCAGAACACACCGTTGGACCAAGGAGAGTTTATTGAACAGTTCCCAGGGTTATAGGACTTAATTTCTAGCAAGGACACCATGAAATGGGGCAATTAAGCTGTTAGTGTGGCTCTTAGTAGCAATGTCCACAGTAAGTGAGGTAGAAATGCCAGGATTGCCATGGTAGACGGTGGGAGGTACAGGTATAAGGCTCAAAGAAGTAGGTACGCAGGATTTCCCTGGTAGTCCAGTGGCTAAGACTCCCTGCTTCCACTGCAAGGGGTGTGGGTTCCATCCCTGGTTGGGGGGAACTAAGATCCCTCATGCCGCATGGTGCGGTCAAAAGAAAAAAAAAAAAAAGAAGTAGGCACGCAAGCCTGGATATTCTATGTAAGGCTGGAAACCCCACATTTACCAAAGCTGTAAGGCGTGTGCTGTCAAGAGGGCCTCACCATCCCTGAGAAGCAATGCCTCTCTGCAGGCCAGGGCTGACGGTAGGAGAAGCTGTACAGAACTGGACTCCCTGTGGCAATGGGGATGAAACAATGTAGCCTGAAACAATGTAGCCAGGTGGGCGCTTACTGCACCAGAAGGAAGTGGGAGCAATTATTGTAAAAGAGAGCAGAATCAGATGGCAGCACGGGTCCTAACCATAGAGGGATATGTTTGTTTGTTTTTTCACTTCAGAGCAGTAATTTGGTGTCATGGTGGTAAAGAGGGAGAAGATAGAAAATATCTTAGCATTTCTCAGTAGACAATGTCTCCCTAAATAAACATAAAATATCAAAATGCAACCGTGGCTCTGACTACTGCTGGAGCTTCTGATGCATTTCAAATTTAAGTGCAAGGAGAGAATGAAAAAGTCCTTCTGGACCTGTGGTTTTCAATTGTTGGAGATTGTGCGCCCCCAGGGGACATTCGGCGCTGTCTGGAGACACTCTAGATTATCCCAGGGAGGCTACTGGGTAGAAGACAGGGATGCTGATAAGCAAACTGCAATATACAGGGCAGTCCTTCACAACAAAGGATTATCCAGTCCACAATGTCCAGAGTCACATTTGAGGAGCTCTATTTTAGACCAACCCTCTCATTTTACATAAGGCCCAGGGTCTCAAAAGTCTGGAAAGAAGTGGAATTTTCCCTCCCTACCTCACGTACACAATAGGTTATGCTCCGAACAAATCTTACAATCAAACTATTGGATCTAAACTGCAGGAAACACATAGTTCTTACAGGAATCCAGGAATCTACCAACATGATCACTAACTTCCTTCCATGGAAATGTTAAATCTCATGGCTTTCCTTCTGTGGAAGAAAAAAATGACCAAGAAACAAAAACCAAAGTGGTCTGATTTTATTTTATTTTTTGGTAACATCTGAACTCTTATTATTTCTGTTTTTTTTAATTGAACTATAGTAGATTTACAATATTGTGTTAGCTTCAGGTGTACAGCAAAGATTATATATATATATATATATATATATATATATATATATAGGGTTGGCCAAAAAGTTTGTTCAGTTAGTAAATACATCATTCAATAAAGTTCTTGGTAAGGGACTTCCCTGGTGGCGCAGTGGTTAAGAATTCGCCTGCCAATGCAGGGCACACGGGTTTGATCCCTGGTCCGGGAAGATCACACATGCCACGGAGCAGTTAAGGCTGTGCGCCACAACTACTGAACCTGCAATCTAGAGCCTGCGAGCCACAACGACTGAGCCTGCGAGCCACGTCTAGAGCCCTTACTCCGCAACAAATGAAGCCACTGCAATGAGAAGCCCACGCACTGCAACGAAGAGTAGCCCCTGCTCGCCACCACTAGAGAAAGCCCACACGCAGCAACGAAGACCCAAAGCAGCCAAAATAAAAATAAAATAAAATAAAGTTCTTGGTGAAAATGAAAAATGTGTCTTTTATTTTTACTTGAAACTGAACGATCTTTTTGGCCAACCCAAAATATATGTCCTTTTCCGGATTATTTTTCAGTATCCCTCCTACCCGCCCTCTCCTTTGGTAACCATAAGTTTGTTTTCTATATAGAGAAATATTTTGATGATTATTAGTACTCAGTGCTTCTAGGGGCAAAACAAATGGTCAGCCAATATGATTATTGCCCAGTCTGGACCACCCGAAGAAATCAAGAGTAGGTGATGGGGGCTGTGGACGGTTGGCCCCAAAAAGGTCACACCCCTTGTCCAGTTTGCAGACCTGAACCAGTTTGCAGACCCAGATTCACTGATGAAGGGCAGACCCGACCCCCAGCTCCTGAGCGGAACCTTCAGCGGGACCCACCCAGGCATTTGGAACACGGCAAGGAATCCTTGAATTTTAGGAGGAGCCCTGGCTGTTCTTGGAACTCTGAATTACAAGACAGTAGAACCAGTTTCTTGTCTCAGCTGTGGCTGGTCCAAATGTTGGGAACGATATGATGCTTGCCAAGTATCCCCACATATGCGTGACGTGCTGGACCACCCACACAGGACATGCTAAGAGACCAACTAACCTATTTGGCCACCGTTAGCTCACCACTCATCTCAAGCCCATAAAATTGTTGAGGGGAAAGAGACAGAGAGTGAGAAATTCTTTGGAGTATATCCCTGGCCCCTAAACCTTACTCTTGGAGGTGGTGAGCAAAGAGAAGCTAGAATATGGTAGAGGAGGCTACTCCCTCCCACCTCCAGCTTCCAAGCCAGGGTCTGACCCAAGCTGGGGTTCAGTGAAGCTCCAAGTTGGATGAGTTCAGGACTTTGAAGATGACAGTGGACCAGACCATTCAATGACCCCAAGGTGCCTGGAAGAGCTTTTATGACTTCAGAGTTAAGCTGTGGATGTGCCCTTGATTTCTTCCAGGGAGAGAGAAGGACTCCTTCAATGGAACGCGTTCAGTAAGGGTGGGAAGAAAGAAAGCTCTGCCTGCTGGCACCCAGAGGTGTGCAGTTAGCTCAGAAACCGGGCATATACTCTGAGGTGGTGAGAGGACTGCGAGGGGTGCCCAGCTTAGCCTTGGGAGATGTTCCAGGCGCTCTCAGTGGCTCCCACCCTGGACTGGAATCACCGATAGTGCCTGGATGGCAGGGAGGTGCTGGGCGTTGAAAGGGGATGATAGGGCGTTGCTATGGTGGACTCCATGGCAACTCTCTTGGTGAAGGTAAAATTGATGACACTAGAAGTCTAGCTTCTCCAGGAAGCTGGGACTTAGGACCTTGGTCTACGTCAGGGGTTGGCAAGACTTTTCTGCAAAGGGCAAATAGCAAGTATCTTAAGCTTTGAGGACCACATAGTCTCTGCTGCAGTTATTGTTTCTGTCCTTGTAGCACAAAAGCAGACGTAGATACTATATAAATGAACGAGTGACTGGCTTCCAATAAAACATGCATTCATAAAAGCAGGTGATGACCTGAGGTCCATAGTGGGCCAAACTTTGGTTTAGATGGTGAAGGAGCACATGCTGTGCGCTCCCTCTCTGATACGAATCCTGAAGAAACTTCAAAGAGGAGTGAGAATTTCAGGAAAAAACAAAATTAAACAAAACAAGTGAGCCGTACCCCCTTCAGGAGAATGATAGCTGTTTTGAACTTGTGTGTGTCTGTGTACAGGGCGTGTGTGTGCATGTGTGCCTGTGCATGTGTGTGTATTCATATAGATGCATGTGTGTGGGTGTGTATTCATGTGTATGCATGTGTGTAAGTGTGTGTGCATGTGTAGGGTGGGAGCAGGGGCTAAGTGTGGCTGGAGGGGCAATAAAAAGATATCCAGGGCTTCCCTGGTGGCGCAGTGGTTGAGAGTCCGCCTGCCGATGCGGGGGACACGGGTCTGGGAAGATTCCCACATGCCGCAGAGCGGCTGGACCTGTGAGCCATGGCCGCTGAGCCTACGTGTCTGGAGCCTGTGCTCCGCAACGGGAGAGGCCACAACAGTGAGAGGCCCGCGTACCGAAAAAAAAAAAAAAAGATATCCAAGGGGAGCAGTGTGCACTTTGTTCTCACCACTCCTGGAGTTATCAGGGTTGTCAGTGCCTTACCCCAGTTTTAGTGCAGGCTTCACCAGGGTTATATCAGGGCTGCAAAACTCTTGCTGAGTGAGGCTTTGGGGAGAAGAGTGGACCCTTCTGGCCTTGGGCTTTCTCCCTTCCATGCTTCCCCACAAGCCCCCCGGGGGGCGCTCATTAGAACCTGGAAGCCACCCCTATCAATGTGCTTCCCCAAGGATCTGAAGGGAAGCTCTGACCTCAGATGATGGCAAAGGAAAGGAAGTTGGCTGTGGTCTGGTGGTGCCTGGGGCTCATCTCCTTTGCTCTCCTTGAAACCATAGGCTGGCGTATTACCAGACAAAATGACAAATTCCACCAGGGGACATGATCTCACAAGCCCTGGAGGAGACATCCCAGAAGACAAATAGATCATCTGAAGCAGAATTAGTGGACCACACAGACAGAGAATACACATAATAAAAATATACAAGGATATAAGAAAAGTTACTGGCATTATGAAAGAGGAAATGGCAAAAAGAAACAAAGAGAAATATTATTATATATAAAAACAATCATTGAGAAAAGCCATAAAAGATGGGGTAAATCATATGATGAAGGATGAAATGATGAGGGAGAGATCAGGTAGAGCATTCTCTCTGAAAAGCTAAAAAGGAAAAAATATAAATGACAGTGAAGGAATACAGACGATAGAATAGAAGGACAATTATCCAGAAAGTACAAGTCCCAGAAGGAGAGAAAAATAAAGATGATGAGGAGGAGGGTCTTCCCTGGTGGTCCAGTGGTTAAGACTTCACGCTCCCACTGCAGGAGGCATGGGTTTGAGGGTTCGATCCCTGGTTGGGGAACTAAGATCCTTCATGCCACGCAATGCAGCCAAGAAAAAACAGATGGAGAGGAGGAAACCTTGGAAGAAATAATGAAGATACATTTCTCAGAATTAAAGAAAAGAAAGTTGATCAACATCAAGCTAAAAGAGCTGAGTACGCCAAACCAGAGAGCTAGTTTGGAAACCAAGAGCGCCAAACCTAGACAATTAGAGTGAAATTAAAGGATATCTGAGGTGAAAAAAGAAAATTATAAAAGCTTCCAGAGAGAAGAAAGAGATCATTTGCAAAAGAACGTGATTCCATTTGACATAGACGTCTCAGTAGAAACAATGGATGCAGGTAGACTAAATAACAATATTTTTTAAATGTTAAAGGAAAAAAATTGAACTTGGAGTTTTATGTCCAGCCAAATTAGTATGTAAATATGAGGGTGTAATGGCAACATGCTCAGGCATGCAAGGCCTCAGAGGGTTTGCTACATGAAGTTTCATAGTGAAAATGCTTTGGGAGGAAGTGCTTAAGTAAGAAAAGAAACATACAAGAGATGTTGCAGGGCATGTGGAACCAAGGATGACTGAAAAACTTTATAAAGTTTTTTTGTCATCTTTTTAAAAAGCTAGGGACAAAGAAAAGAAAAAGAGGCCATATATCCATTATAACCCAGAATTAAAGTTCTAGGTAATATAAACATTATGGGGGAAAGGAGGACTAAGAGTCTTGGTGTAGGGAAGGTATAGATGTTGATACTTTTATATACCCTTACGATTTCCTAAACTTATCAATATTTATATCTTCCTCCTACCAAGTCTCTTAGGTTAAGAGCAACTATCATAAGAACAAAAGGAAAATGTGTTTAAAAATATCAAGGAAAAGAAAATAAGATGGCAAAACTAAATCCTAACTCAACAGGAATTACAATAAATGTAAGTAGGTTATATTCACCAATTGAAACATAACATCAAGTTAGATTTTCTTTTAAATATTTAATAATAGTTGTCTAAAGATACTCTCAGTATTTGTCAAGGTAAGCTAATCGATGGTAACAAACAAACACTGAAATCGCTTTGGCTTAACAAAATAAACGTTTCTTTCTCCCTCACATCACAGTCTAATGTAGATTGAGCTGCAATTCTGGGGTGTTCTACTCCAGGCAGTGACTCAGGGATCCAAGCTTTTTCCATCTGTGGTTCTACTGTTTTGGGGGGGCTTTTTTGGGGTCCTATCAATCACCAAACCAAAGAATAAAGAAAGTGACAAGTAACAAGAATGATTGTGTGGGAAAAAAAAGAAAAAAAAAAAGAATGATTGTGTGGGACAATTTATAGCCATGCCTAAAGTGGCATACATCACTTTTGCCCACATTCTATTATCCAGAACCCAGTCACATGGCCTCAACCTAACTGCAGTGGAGTCTGGGAAATGTAGATTTTCAGAATACCCAGGAAAAAGAAAGGAGATTGGTGTATATATATGTAGTTTATTCTATACACATTTAAAATGAAAAGTAAAGCTGTCTTCATTCACAGATGACACAATATGGAAAACCCTACAACATCTATAAAACAACCTGAACTAATAAATGAGTATAGCAAGATCACAGATTATAGGGTCCATATACAAAAAACAATTGTAAGTCTATATGCTAGTAACTAAGATTATAAAAGGAAATTTAAAAAATTCCAAATTTTAAAAAAGCTTAAGAAAGCTACTAATTTTAGGGCTTCCCTGGTGGTGGAGTGGTTAAGAATCCACCTGCCAATTCAGGGGACATTGGTTCGAGCCCTGGTCCGGGAAGATCCCACATGCCACAGAGCAACTAAGCCCATGTGCCACAACTACTGAGCCTGTGCTCTAGAGCCCGCGAGCCACAACTACCGAGCCCGTGTGCTACAACTACCGAAGCCCGCGCACCTAGAGCCCGTGCTCTGCAACAATGAGAAGCCTGCGCACCGCGGTGAAGAGTAGCCCCCGCTTGCCACAACTGGAGAAAGCCTGCGCGCAGCAACAAAGACCCAACGCAGCCAAAAGTAAAAATAAATAAATTTATTTTTTAAAAAGCTACTAATTTAAAAAGTGAATTTTACAAGGTAACATAATACAAAGTCAATATTAAAAAATTTATTGTGTTTGTATATACTAGCAAAAAAATTGGAAAATAGGATTTGAAATATATCATTCACAGTAGCATCCAAAAACATTAAATAGAGATAAATTTAACAAATTTTATGCAGGACATGTGTTATGAAACTACAAAACATTGCTGAGAGAAATTAAACAAGATCTAAATAAATGAAGTGATGAACCAATATTGTTAAAATGTCAGCTTTCCCTAAATGGAATTAGAGACTAAATATAATCTCAACAATAATCCCAAACTGATTCTGAAATTTATATGGAAAAGCAAAGGAACTAGAATAGCCTGAACAAGTTTGAAAAAGAACAAAGTTAGAGGACTCACATTTCCTGATTTCAAGCAGTTATAAAACTACAGAAATAAATATAGTGTGGTATTGGTGAAAGGACTGATATATAGATGAACAGAACAGAATAGAGGGTCCAGAACTGGACCCACACATATATGGTCAAGTGATTTTTGGTAAAGTTACAAAGGCAAGTCAATGAAGAAAGGATAGTCTTTTCAACAAATGGTGCTGGAACAACTGGACATCCACAATTGTACATATGCAAAAAAATGAACTTCAACCTCTACTTTACATCATTTATAAAATTCAGAATGGATCACAGACATAAGTATAAAACCTCAAACTATAAAATTTCTTGAAGAAAGCATAACATAAATCTTTCTGTGTTAGGCAAAGATTCCTAAGATACAACACCAAAAAACATGATCCATAAAAGAAAAAATTGAAAAATTTTACTTCATCAAAATAAAAAACTTCAAAATTAAAAAAAAGCCTCTGTTAAGAAAATGAAAAGGCAAACTATAAATGGGGAGAAAACATCTGCAAACCTATACCTGATAAGGACTCATATCCAGAGTATATGAGAATTCTCAAAAGTCAGTAATAAGAAAACAAACAATCAAAGTAAAAATGAGCAAAAGATTTGAACAGACACTTCAACAAAGACGTATGGATGGCAAAAGAGTACACGAAAAGACGTTCAACATCGTTAGTCATTAGAAGAATGCGAATTAAAAACCACAATGAATTAACATTACAAACCTATTAGAACATCTAGGGGAGAAGCTGACAACTGCTAAGTGCTAGTGAGGACTGAGGGCAATCGGATTTCTTACACACTCTGTTGGTGGGAGTGTAAATGGCACAGCCATGCTGGAAAACGCTGTGGCGATGCGTTGCAAGGTTAAACATACACTTACCATATGACTCAGCAATCCTTCTCCTAGATATTTACCCAAGACAAATGAAAACTTATGTTCATATAACAACCTGCAAGCAAGTGTTTAAAGCTTTATTGTTAATCATCAAGAACCCAACGCCCTTTGAGTGGTGACTGGATAAACTACGGTACAGCCGTACAACGAAATACTCTTCAGCAATTAAAAGAAGAGAACCACGGATACACGCAGAGCATGAATGAATCTCAAATGTGTCATATGCCATGTGAAAAAAGCCAGACTCAAAATGCTGTATACTGTATGATTCCAGTTCTATGACGCTCCGAAAAAGGACAAAACTATAGGGAAAGAAAGCAGATCAGGCCTTGCCAGGGGCTAAAGGTAGGGGGAGGGGCTGACCACAAAGGAACAGGAGGGAACTTTCTGGAGGATAAAAATGTTCTATATCTTCATTGTAATGATGGCTTTTGTCCAGTTCATAAAACTGTGTACTCAAAAGGATAAACTTAACTAAGTGTAAAGGATCTCTTCATATAAAAAAATTATAAATGTTATGTTGTGTGAAAGAAACTAGGTACTTACTGATTGACTGCCTTTAGGTGAAGTTCAAGAAGAGCCAAAACTAATCTATGGTGACAGAAAACAAAGCACCATTGTCTACAGAGTGTGAGGGTGAAGTGGAAGGGGCCCAGGGGACTCCCGAGGTGGTGGGCATGTTCTGTAACCTGATTGGCTGGTGGTTACATGAGTACATGTATTTATCAAAATGCATCATATTGAGGGCTTCCCTGGTGGCACAGTGGTTGAGAGTCCCCCTGCCATTGCGGAGGACACGGGTTCGTGCCCCGGTCTGGGAAGGTCCCACATGCCGCGGAGCGGCTGGGCCCGTGAGCCATGGCCGCTGAGCCTGCGCGTCCGGAGCCTGTGCTCTGCAACGGGAGAGGCCACAACAGTGAGAGGCCCGCATACCGCAAAAAAAAAAAAAAAAAAAAAAGATCAGAAGCAGAATTCTCATTATTTGCATATGATGTGAACATTCATTTAGAAGGCCCTTTGGAAGCAACAGACTATTAGAATCAATAAGATTTCAGCAACATTGCTAGATAGAAACCTACAAAATCAATAGTATTTCTAGAATTTCTCTGCATCTCTAATACCCAATTAAAAAATGGATCTTAGATACGTTGCTAGATACAAAGTATCTGTAACATATAAGAATATGTAAAACCTCTTGGTAGAAAATTTTAATAAAGGATATAGAAGAGAATCTGAATAAGTAGACAAATAGATCATAATGTAGGGTAAGATGACAAAGTTATAAAGGTGTGAGTTCTCTCCAAATTCATCTGTAAATGTGATGCAGTCCTAATCAAAATTCCAGTTGGAGTTTTTGGAGAAATTTGATAAATTCACAGTAGCATGTTTAGCGATGAATAAAGACCCATAAACAGCTAAGAAAAACTTCAAAGAAGGAGGAAGAGGAAGAGGAGGAGGAGGAGGGAGAGGGGAAGGGGGAGGGGGGGAGGAGGAAGGAGGGTGTGATTTTTCCCGACCACATTTATAAGACCGTAGTGATAAAAAACAATTATGGTACTGGCATAGGAACAGACAGACATGGAAGAGAATAGAGAACTGACGGGCAGACCCAATACCTTCAGGAGCTTAACATGTAGGTCAAAATGTTCAGTAGATGATGTTGGGGAAGTGGATTCCTACCTGACAGCACGTGCAAGGTGGCCTCTAGGTGGATTAATGGTGTGAATGTGAAAGTAACTTGAAAAAGTTAATAAAAGACAACATAGGAGCCATTTGTTGTGATTCAGGGCAGTAATTAAAGACTTTTTGTTTTTATTATTAATCCCCAAGCTATGCTACCTAACTAGAAAATATTGCCTCTTATAAGTTACATAGATATAAATGTTCCATATACTCTCTCCTATCATTAAAACATGCAGTAATAAAAGACTTTTTTTTAAATTTATTTTTGGCTGCGTTGGGTCTTCATTGCTGTGCACAGGTTTTTCTCTAGTTGTGGTGAGCGGAGACTACCCTTCGTTGCGGCGCGTGGGCTTCTCATTGTGGTGGCTTCTCTTGTTGTGGAGCACGGGCTCTAGGTGCGTGGGCTTCAGTAGCTGTGGCACGTGGGCTCAGTAGTTGTGGCTCACGGGCTCTAGGGCTCAGGCTCAGTAGTTGTGGCTCACGGGCTTGGTTGCCCGCAGCATGTGGGATCTTCTCAGACCAGGGCTAGAACCTGTGTCCCCTGCATTGGCAGGTGGATTCTTAACCACTGAGCCACCAGGGAAGTTCCCAGTAATAAAAGACTTTTAAACAAAGTTTCGAAAGCACAAAACACAACCACTCCACCGCCCCCTCCCCACCAAAAGCCTCCTGATGAATTTGACGACACTGTTTGATGAAAGACACCTAGGACAAAGTAAAGAGAGAGGGTGGACAGAATCGGAGAAGGTATTTGTAATGTTTGAAGCCAAAACATTAAAATCTCGAATAAGCAAAGAACTCCTGCAAATCAACAGGAAGTAGGCAGCAAATCAAGTAGAAAATGGTCAAGATATGAAGAGGCAATTCCCAGAAGAGGAAAACAAAATCCAAGGAGCACATGAAGAGCTGATGCAAAATCTTCGTAATGAGAGACGCCATTTAGAACAACTTTATACCAATTCGACTGGCGAGCATTCCAAAGCTGCTAATGCCACGTCTTGGGGGCATGTAGGGCTGGAGTGAGTTGGAAGGGTAACTGGGCTGTGGAGTAGGCTGGTGCAGCCGTTGGGGAAGGCCGCCTGGCGCTACTTATGCAACCCAAGTGTTCACATACCTGGGACGCAGCAGTCCCACTATTCCCACAGGAAGTGAGAATGGAATGTGGGGATAAAGGGAACATAGAACTAACTAACTAACTAAACAAATGGTGAGGGCAGGACCAGCACGGACTAGCAATGACAATGGACTAGAATCTGAGGAGCATGCGTGCTACACACACACACACACACACACACACACACACACACACACACACACACACACACACACACACCCTGTGCCGTGGTCCAGCATGCAGGAACAGTCCAGGACTGCCCTGCAACCTTACTGTGGGAGGACAGAGGGACAAGACAAGCTAAGATGAACCCTGGAGGTCTCTGATGGTCCACAGGGCACAGGGATGGAGGGTGGGAGTAGGCAAATGCTCCTGCACACCCAGGGCCATCAGGGAGGTTGAGTTGGGCTAATGTCTACTCAGAGCGATGGGAAAGGGACAGAGACCTGGAGCTGCGGCCACAGCAGGACGGGTAGGGGAGGGGAGCACCAGTCAGGGCCACCGCCCCCTCCTCCACTCCCCCCCCCCTCCCCTCCCCTCCCCTTCAATTGCCCAGACCTAGCACCCTGCCTACACAGGAAGACGCTGAGGTCTGGCTGTCCCTGTTAGGCCCTGGGGAGCTCAGAGGAGAAGGCCTCAGTGCTGCCTGGTGAGACTTCAGTTCCTAGCATTTTGCGTGTGTGTGTGCAGGTGTGTTTGAATGTGTGTGACGGGGTGTGAAAGGGTTGTGTGAGTGTGTCTTTGGAGACGGGGGCGTGTTGTCTTTGTCAAGGCTGTGGAATTTGCTGCAAAGAGAGAATGTAGCAGGAAGGGAACTGTTCAGGTTATATTTTTGATATAAAATTGCAACTGTTTCTTTGCTTTATTTTGTTCTTGGCTCTATGTAGCTCATTGAATACCAGACGTTCAGAACTGGGGAAGGCAAATTTCAGGTTGCTTTTAGCTCAGGTCAAAAGAGCAAAGGAAGCTCTTCTGGAAGAAAAAGAGGAAAAGGGGTTTGTGTGTTAAGGGATAAAAAGGGTGTTGGCGGGACCTGAGGGAAGAGGTTTGTGAATGGGGGAGGGGTAGAGACCCTAAGTCCTGGCCCCTGGGCGGGAACCTGGAGCCTGTTCTAAGGCCCAGGCACTTGCTGCCGGCTCGGCCCAGCCCTCCCTGCGTCCAGAACCGTCGGCCTCAGAACAGTGCCTGTCCTTGCCTGTACCGCCTTTGCCTGCACCAGTCCCAGAGGGTGCAGTCAGGAAATGATCGTTTCATTATCCACTTAGAAAGTTATCAATTGACGGTGTTTTTCAAGCTTTGCATCGCCCCTGAAGACTCACTGCTGGGGTGGGAAGGGCTGGGCAGTGTAAGAGATGTCAAAAGTGAAGAAAGGAGAAGGGCACTAGTCCTTGAGCTGGAGTGTGGATCTCCTGACCCCGCCGAACTCCTGCCTGGGTTTTCTTTCTGCCTCTGGACGCCCCCTCCTCCCTGCCAATCCCACAGACGCCTGGACTCACTAGGTCCAACACGGGACATACGATGTCCTCCCAGTGACTGCCTCTCCTCCCAGGTCCCCATCTCGGTCTCCCTGGAGGCTTCCTTCCCCACGCAGTCACCAAGTCCAGAAGCTTCCACCTGGTTGTGTTTGGAGAACTTGCCCAGGGCCCAGCCCAGGCCCCACCTGGGGCCTGGCTCCCCTGCAGTCTCAGCCGGCTCAGTCAGCATTGGGGGAGGAGGAGGGGTCTTTATGAAATACCGCCTGGACAACCCTCACTGAAGCCTTCTCCATCACTGCCATGGGGGGACGCAGAGTAGGGCCTGAACCCCCAGAAAGGGGTTGCCCGGTGGACAGATGGGGTTCAACAGCGTTGGTGCTTGTCCTGGAATCCTTTAAAATTGCCCTCAATCCTGATGGAACTGAAGGACAAGTGATCAACTTAGTGTTATCGTGCCAGAAATGTGTAACCTTGCCAGTGATACTTTTGAAAAGGGAGGGTCCAGTGTCCCATTGTCTAGATAGATTTCAGAAACCACATCGTCCTCCTGTCGTGATTTTTACCATCCTACTTATCGCAGGTGGTGCCCGCTTCCACGTAGGGGGTGAAACAGGTTTCCGTGAAGGTAAGCGCACCTGAGTTGAAGAAATGAGGTAATTTAGAGAGAAAAAGTAAGAAGGGAGCAGCGGGGTACGTGACTCATACAAGAACCCGAAGGTGGCCTCCAAACGGCAGGTGGGTCTGAAAACCCAACTTGGGGTGTGAGTTGAGTGTTTGCACGTACGTGCACAGGGGGTGTGTCCGTCTTTGTACAACATCTGGGCCCAGGGGGTGTGTCCGTCTTTGTACAGCACCTGGGAACGAGTGTCTACATGCAAGGGTTTATGTCTCTGGGGTCTGTGACCCCAGCAGGGGAAGGGGCTGGACTGCGCTCCCTCTCAGGCCTCTGGAAGGTTCTGGAACCCAGCCCTAGCTGTGAGCCCATCAGCCCAGGCTGGACGTTCGGCAATCGGATGCAACCGTCTGGGACTGGCTGCGCGGCGTGGTTGAGGGGCGGGGCAGGGGGCGGAGGAGCGGCTTACGGCCAACGCGGTGACTCAGCACGGTGGGGTGGGCCGGGGCGGGGCGGGGCGCGCCCACCCATATAAGACTCGGGGCCGCCACCGCGGGCGCCGGAGTTCTGTCGCTGCTGCCGCTGCAGAGGTCCGCGTCGCCATCAGTGAGTCCCCGCCGCCTGCAACTCCCTGGGGGATTCCGAGGGGGCTCCCAGGGTTTTGGGGAGCAGTTGGGGCTCTCGGGGGGGGCCTACAGCGCCCAGAACAGGGGATGCAACCCCAGGGAGGACGAGCGGGCGCCCTCTCCCCCGTAACACGCCTCTCCCAGACGCTAACAGACTTCTCTCTGCATCCTGCAGTGCCGCCCTACACCATCGTCTACTTCCCTGTTCGAGGTAGGGACCTGTGACCGGGAGGGAGGGGAGGCAGAGGTTGGGGGCTGCAGCAGCCCACGCCCCTCACCCACCTGAGGGAGTCCCCAGCCTCCCTTTTCCCTCCATCACGTGGCTACTAGCTCCGCCTTCCCTGTGCCCCGGAGCTGCCCGTTGCTAGAGTACGCAACTTCCCGGGCCTGGCCCGCCCCTCCGCAGTGTGCTGGGAGATCATCGGAGGAGTCCTCACCTCCTTGGCTCTTTCCCAGGGCGCTGCGAGGCTGGGGTCTCTGCCCATCCCAACACCCCGTCCTCCCCTTCCCCAGGGCGCTGCGAGGCCATGCGCATGCTGCTGGCCGACCAGGACCAGAGCTGGAAGGAAGAGGTGGTGACCATGGAGACCTGGCCTTCACTCAAGGCCTCCTGTGTCAGTACTTCTGTCGTATCCCGGGTCAGGGGCTGGGCACTGGGGGGCAAAACTAGGGTGGGGGGCGGCCACGCTCTGCACCTCTGACAGAGCTGTGCATTCCCCCAGCTGTACGGGCAGCTCCCCAAGTTCCAGGATGGAGACCTGACCCTGTACCAGTCCAATGCCATCTTGCGTCACCTGGGCCGCTCCCTAGGTGAGTCCTGAGGCTGCAGGTGGCCCAGTCCAGGGCAGGGGTGTGTGGGCATCAGTCAGCGTTCCTGAGCATCTGCTCAGTGTTGGCCCCTTGAGCCTCTACCACTTAAATCAAATTGTCCTGCAACCCTGTGGAGTGGAGGCAAGTGGAGGTTACCTATCTTGCCTAAGGTCAGGCCCGGGTCTGTCTAGCAATCCTTGCCCTGTAGCAGGCCACCTCCCACTGAATTCTGAGCATGGACTCAGACGGTCCTTTTCCACATCCTCCTCCCTCCTCCCTGGCCGAGGCTCACAGGCAGCCACGTGGCCTGTCTGGTGGGTCAGGTTGTAGTGGCTAGTCAGGCTCCCCGTCATGCTGTCTGCTCTCCCGCCACCCCAGGGCTGTATGGGAAGGACCAGCGGGAGGCGGCCCTGGTGGACGTGGTGAATGACGGCGTGGAGGACCTTCGCTGCAAATACGTCACCCTCATCTACACAAACTACGTAAGCAGGGACACGGGGATGGTCACTGAAGACAAAGAAAGAAAGGGGCTTGCTTCCTTCTCACCCTACACGACACCCCTCACGCAGCTCTGACTGACCCTTCCCTTGGGCTGCTTCTGGCTCTGCGGGGGGCGGGGGTGTCAAGAGCCATTATGGACTGGACACAAGACTCAGCCTCCCTGCCCGGGGGAGGGACCCAGTCAAGTAGCAGGCAATGGCAGAACAGCGTGAGGACAGGGGACATCCAGCCGGAGGTGGTCCCTGATCCGCAGCTGGGGGAGGTCCGGAGCACTTCCTGGAACCAGGTGCAGAGGAGGAGGGTCTATAGTCAGCTTCTAGAAGGCGTGCTGGCACTGTCAGGTGCACAAGGTATCAGGCACGGAGCACATTCAGGGACTAGGGACCAGTTTAGCAGAGGCAAGGCGTGTGTGCCTACGTGTGTGAGAGGGAGGGAGGGAGGGAGGGAGGAAGAGCGGCAGGAGATAGAGCTGGAGGGGCATCAGGCCCAGGTCCTGGAGGCCTTGAACCAGCTGGCTTGGATGCTCTCTTTGGGGAGTCTAAGCAGGGCGGTGTCTGTGAGATCCGGAAAGATCCTACAAGGCTTTTGCAACAGTCCGGGGAGCGATTGTGGCAAGAGTGGCCTAGCGAAGGATCAGCAGCTGAAATGGACAGGATGTGGCAATAGCCTGGGGTGGGGAGTGAGGAGAGGAGGGGCGGGGGCCGGGTGAGTGGCGATTCGCTGAGACGGGGCAGACAGTAGCGGACGTCTCAGGGCAGGGGCAGAGGCAGGGCGAGCAGCAGTGTGAGGGTCAGGAGGATGATGTGCGGTGGCATCTCTCTGGCAGGAGGCGGGCAAGGATGACTACGTGAAGGCACTGCCCCAGCACCTGAAGCCTTTTGAGACCCTGCTGTCCCAGAGCCAGGGCGGCCAGGCCTTCATCGTGGGCAACCAGGTGAGCTGGCCCTGTCCCGCCTCTTCCGCACCACCCTCTTCTTACAGATGGCAAACCGGTGCAGAGCGAGCACGTGAGCCATTGGTTCAGCAAAGCTGGGCAGACCAGGGGACCGGCTCGGCCTCCCTGTCTCGCACCTCCCACGCCCACTGAGCCCCTGCCCCGCTCTGCCCTGCAGATCTCCTTCGCCGACTACAACCTGCTGGACCTGCTTCGGATTCACCAGGTCCTGGCCCCCGGCTGCCTGGACTCTTTCCCCCTGCTCTCGGCCTACGTGGCCCGCCTCAGCGCCCGGCCCAAGCTGCAGGCCTTCCTGGCCTCCCCGGAGCACGTGAACCGCCCCATCAATGGCAACAGAAAACAGTGAGGGCTTGTGGCACTCTCAGCAAGAGGCAGGGAGCTGCCTGCTTCCCCTTCCCTAGGACCAATAAAGTCTCCAAGAGAGAAGCAGTGCTGTGAGCATTGAGTTCTCTGGGGAGGGGGCTCCCTGATCCTCTCACGCCTGGGGGAGGGACAGGCAGCTGGACAGGATACTTGAATCCTAAAACACAGAGTGTCTTCCTGGAGCCCTCAACCAGCTCTGTGTTTACTGAACTCCAGAAACAAAGAAAAAAAAAAAAAGAAACAGGAAGAGTAATCAGCCATGGTCCCTGCCCTGGAGATCCCCACAGTCTACAGAGAACAGGTTCACTTAAATATGTTTTCTGCTCTCAGCAGGCCACCTGCCAGAGGGCCTCCATCCAGGACTGCAGGAGCTGAGGGGCCCTTGGCTGAGCAGGGGCGTGGGGAGGAGCTGAGCCGCTCAGAGCAGCCCCGGCTGGGTCGGTTGGAGGGTCAGTCACTTCTGCTCAGATGGGGCTCTCCTTTCTTCCTTGTGCGTCGTGGGCACGGGAACAACACTGGGCGGTCCGGGTGGCTCGCCGCCTGCCTTCTCTCACCATCTTTGTTAGCTGGGCGAAGAGAATGACCCAGCCTAGGTGAGCTGGCTGTGGCGTATCCACAGTGGGGAGGCATTGGGGTGCAAACAGGTTGTGGCTCTCGGGGCTCCAACGGATGGCTGGAGGGGAGGGCCTGTGGGAGGCCCCCTTGGTGCAGCCTGGAGGAGCAGACCCTTCTCTGGGGAGCCTTGCCCAGCATCAGAGCCTCCTGCCCAAAGCGGGGAACCTCAGTAAGTCAACCTCTCTCATTGCTGAGAGAACTCAAAGTAGGTGAGACTTCCAGGAAATGTTATTTGAGGGCCCAGAGGGAAGCAGCTCTGCAGTGACTAAGGTGTCCTGCCTGCATGGTGCAGGGCTGGTGGGTTGGCAGAGGGGTACCTGCACCCATCCCACATAGAGAGCCCCAGTTTAGGGGCCATTCATGGTGTCAGAGCAATCATGGCTCCAGCATCAGGGCAGCCATGATTCAGTTCATGCCTGAACACCCTCGGAGGATCCCAGAACAGCTGAGAGCAGTGCCATTGGGCAGGTGGCTGGGGAAATGGGTTAGAGGCTGGAACAGACATTGCCTGTGGGGGACATTGGCTTCAGGAAGTGTGAAGCAAAACTAAAAGGCGGGGCTTCCCTGGTGGCGCAGTGGTTGAGAGTCCGCCTGCCGATGCAGGGGACGCGGATTCGTGCCCCGGTCCGGGAAGATCCCACATGCCGCAGAGCGGCTGGGCCCATGAGCCATGGCCTCTGAGTCTGCGCGTCCGGAGCCTGTGCTCCACAACAGGAGAGGCCACAACAGTGAGAGGCCCGCGTACCACAAAAAAAAACCCAAAAAACAAAAACTAAGAAGTATGTATCCCCGCACCATCTATAGCTGCCCTTGCAAATAAGGATAATAATTGCTAAAGCTAATGGAGTACCTTCGATGCCAGGCATTATACTAAATGCTTTAGTATATTATCTTCCTTAGTCCTCACCACCCTTGAGTAGGTACTCTCATCCCTGTTTATGAATGAGGAGTCACAGAACGTTTAACTTGCCGAAGAGTGAATAGAGGCAGCAGCAAGGTTATCATATTGCTTGTTGAATATGAAACAGGTGTTGAAAACACCTGGTTGAAAACAGAACAGGTGTCCATCAACAGGAGACTGCCTCCGTACGCTAGGGGCACACACACACAGTGGATTTTGCACTGTGAAAAAGAGCAAGGAGGCCTGGATCCGGCCCTTTGGGAGCACGGGGCTGAGCCAACAGAGTGCAGCCCTGTGCAAGAGACTTTTTTCTATTGCTCACCGATGATATCTGGGAAAATGACACTTTCCTGACCCCTCTGCAGTTGGGAGGGGCCATATAGCATGTTCTGGTCGTGCTGGACTGTGGGCAGAGCGGGTGAATCACTTCCAAGGACAACATGGAGCGGGACACGTGGTGTGGTTGAGCGGTGGCCTTGTGGTTTTGCACTGCCGGCATTTTACAGTTGTTATTGCAGCATAACCTGACCCATCCTGTCTGATCTATCCTTTATTCTCAGCTCAGGCTAAGGGAATCCAGTCACCTCCCAATTTTGTCCTGCCTCTGAAGGTGATCAGGCGAGGGGAGGGGGCTATGACTCTGGGGTATTCTCCCCACGCCAACAGTAGGCCCCTCTGGCTCTCCCAGACCAGCCCCTGAGAGCTGTCAGTGATGGGGAACTGAGAAAATGTCTTCATCTGGGAGTGGAGGAAGACACCCAAGCTGGGGGAGGTGATCAGAGAGAGACTAAAGGGCCCAGCCCCCTCCTTGGCCTGGACATTTGGCTGCAGGGCCAAAGTGGGACAGATTCTCCTGGAGACAGCACCTGGACCTGGAGACGATGGCTAGGTGACTTTGGCCACTGGGGAGAGCAAAGGATGGTTTCAGAGCCGGGCCGGGCCTGCTCCTTCTGCCTGGGAGCACACTGCACTTGCACAGCTAGTCCACTGCATCCCGAAGGCCCGCCCCCACGGACTGATAGAGACCTTCTGCACTCCACCATCTCCTGACCTCAGCACCGCCCTCACCTCTCTTTTGGAAACTCCACTTCCCTCCTAGCTGGTTCTAGCTGCCCTCTGTGAAAATAGAGACCAGCAGATGACAGCAAGCTGTATACTCAGAGCCGGCTCCAGCAAGGGAACCGGCCACTGCCAAAGGCTGGCTCAAAGGCAGGCAGAGGAGTGAGGAAGCTTTACGGGGGAAAAGGGAGACTTCAGCTGTGCCCTGAATGGAGGCTGTCGGCCCGGGGAGCTGTAGGCGGGCTGACTGGAAGTGGGGGCATTGTGTGTCACTGCTTAGGGGAGCAGGTTTGGCTTCCTCTGGTTGGTCCTAAGTTGGAAAAGGGGATAAAAATGAAGGAAGCTGCCACTTATTAATCAAGTCCTGGACATTTGGGGTGGTTATTTGCAAGGGTTATCGTTGGCTCCCTGGATTGTTCCTAGAGATAGCAGTCTGACTTCCTACAAGTCTGACCTATAATGGGCTGGCTTCCTGTCCGGTTACTGTAGGTAAGAGATTGGTTTCCAGGCAGGTTGCTGCAGGTCGTGGGTCAGATCTTTATCCATACACGGTCTGGCCATTGTCCGTTATGTGTTCAGTCTCCTCTTGCAGAGAGGCGACCCCAGCTACAGCAACTGGAAGCCTTTTCCTCAGGCATTTACCTTGAGTGGAGAAATCCTGTAGGGGGAAAGCAGGAGCCCACACATTCTCCTTTGAGGAACGGTCCCTGGCTCATTTCTGGGCCCTGGAGGAGACTGAACACTCGGGGGGCACCAGAGGATCAGTCTGAGTTGCCCATGAGAACAGCGAGTCAGAGATGGTGTGCCAAACAGCACTGCTTCCAGGACACGTGAGGGACTCGGGAAACTGCAGGAGTTCGTGGTTCCCGTTGCCAATGTGCCTGCACCTGCCACACCTGGCCTGGAGGGCCCTGGGGGCTAACCAGGAGCTGGGCTTCCCCAGGGCTCTGTGCAGCAGGGCTGCTGCCTCCGGCCGAGGTGGGCAGCCCTGAAAGGCCCTGGAGAAGGAAGTTCTCCCCAGGGAAGAACTTTGAGTGGCACCTCTCACTGCCCACTTTGCCAGGAAAGAGAGAAGGCCAAGGTCAGCGTCCAAAGTCCTGGGCAGAGGCCAGTGCTCAGGAACTTGGAAGGGGCAAGATGCGGGGCGGGGGGGAGCGGGGGAGGTAGGAGCTGGCATTGAGTTTGTTGGCATAAAGGATTAAGGGAGGGCCTTAGGGTGGCCAGTGGGATGACCCTGCTGCAGAACAAGGAAAGCTCCAAACAATCGGGGGTGCTGACCTCTAGAAGGCTCGCTGCTTCCTCCTACCCCAGCCGACCCTGTGCCTACTCGGTGGGTTTCCAGGCACCTATTGCTGCAGAACAAACTTGGTGGCATCACTCTCTATCAGGAATCCAGGCCGCCGGGCGTAGGCCTGACGCTGCACAGGCCTGGCCTGGCCTCCCGCCCTTGGCCACATGCAGTGGGCGGGGCTAGCAGCGTGCCCTCCCGCCCAGCTTCTGCAGCATGCGCAGAGAGGTCCGTACCCGGCTGGGAGAGCATCGGAGGCCTCCGCGAGCAGTGGAAACTGATCCAATGACAGGGTCTGTAGCCAGCAAACCTGCCACGAAGTTTACAGTCCCCTCAGTCACCCAGAGCTTCCGTCAAACTTCCTGCTCGCTCCTAACACGACAAATATCAACGGACAACAAACGATTGCCAGATATTTGAGGGAAATCTCTAACGTAAAAGAGAGAAACAATAATAAACAGGAGGGGGCAAAGGAACTCAGAGAAGATAGACACTGTGCCGGCTGTGCATGAGAAAACTTCAAATAAACTTTAATCAGCATCTTCAGGGAGATAAGAAAAGTTATTACATCTGGAGGATAAAAGGAGGCTATTAAAAAGAGCGTTTCCCGGAAAGATTAAAAATATGAGAGCAGAAATGAAAAATCTCCGGGGCTTCCCTGGTGGTGCAGTGGTTAAAAATCCGCCTGCCATTGCAGAGGAAACGGGTTTGAGCCCTGGTCCGGGAAGATCCCACTTGACGATGAGCAACTAAGCCCGTGTGCCACAACTACTGAGCCTGCGCGCTAGAGCCCGCGAGCCACCACTACTGAAGCCCGCCCGCCTAGAGCCCGGGCTCCGCAACAAAGAGTAGCCCCTGCTCGCCTCAACTAGAGAAAGCCCGCGCGCAGCAACGAAGATCCAACGCAGCCAAAAATAAAGAAATAAAATAAATAAATTTATCAGAAAAGGAAAAGAAAAATCTCAGAAGGTAAAGTTGAAAAATACATATGAAAATGGAACAAAAATAATGGAATAAAAATGGAATAAAAGCATGGAAAGATGAGAAAAACAGAGTATTATTCGAGGAAGTCTAGAGAGAGGGAGAGAAGAGGGTAGAAAAAAATCGTAGGGAGGGCTTCCCTGGTGGCACAGTGGTTGAGAATCCGCCTGCCGATGCAGGGGACACGATTCGTGCCCCGGTCCGGGAGAATCCCACATGCCGTGGAGTGGCTGGGCCCGTGAGCTATGGCCGCTGAGCCCGTACGTCCGGAGCCTGTGCTCCGCAACGGGAGAGGCCACAGCGGTGAGAGGCCCGCATACAGCAAAAAAAAAAAAAAAAAAAATCGTAGGGAGCAGATTATCAAATGAATAATACATTTTCTCAGGACTGAAGAAGATGAGCTTTCACGTTGAAAGGCACAATGAGTGCCCAGCACATTGAATGAAGAAGGACCAAAGACTGATACAAAAGCAGATCGTGAAATTCCAGAGCCCCCAGGAGGAAAATGAAGACCCTGCAACCTTCCGGAGAGAGAAAAACACCACACACGAGGGATAAAGAATTTGAAATCGCGTCAGATATCTTGTGGTGGTGATGAAACATGTCCACAAATACTTTGACGCTCCGGCATCTCTATGCCCTCCCGTGGAAGCTGGGCAGGACTTTGCTGCTGCCTCAGTGAAGAGAAAACAGTGGAAGCCACACGATGGGGCTTCCCAGGCTAAGTTTGAGAAGGTCACACAGCTTTGCAGTTTCTCTCGAGACACTTGCTTCAGTCATTGTGCAAAAGGTCCAGCCACCCTGAGGCTGCCACAGAGAGAGCCCATGTGGAGAGATCAGAGATGGGGAGAAAAAGGGAGGGAGGGAGGGAGGGAAGGAGCAGTGATGAAGACACACCTGCTCCCAGCTGCCCAGCCCTGGAAATGACACTCTTCACTTCTGCCCCATCCAGATACAAGGGGGCTCTCTGCCCAGGAGGAGGAAATAAGTTTGTCATATCTAGTCAGTCCCTACCACATACAACATCAGATCTATACATATACAGGAACTTGATGTGTGATAGCAGTGACGTCACAAATACTGAATAAGTTTGAAGAGTTATTTGGTATTAGTAAAACTGATTCACCGTATTGAGAAAAACGACTGGATTCTCATCTCACGCCATTTACAACAATAAACTCCAGATAGATCAGTTGTTCTCAGCTGGGGGTGATTTTGTCCCCCAGATTATGCTTGGCCACATCTGGAGGTATTTCTGTTGTCACAACTTATGGGGTGCTGCTGGCACTTAGGGATGCCACAATGCACAGGACAGCCACTCACAGCAAAGAACTGAAGAGGCCCAAGTGTCCATAGTGTCAAGATTTAGAAACCCTGCCATAGGGTTCACCTATATGTGAACGAGAAAAATAAAATAATAACAGGAAAAAAGTAAGAGATTTCTTTATGACCTTGGACTGGGGATGAATTCCTTAAACAAGGCCCCCAAATGAATGAACTTGACTACATCAAGACTGAGGATTTCTCTTGTACAATGATGGTTACTATTTATCAGATTATCAGATAGATGATAAACTCAAAGGAAATATATTTGCAACATCTGACGGGGGAGGGAGGACCAGTGGTTTATAATGTTGGAGATGGTGTTCCCACTAATCTTTCAGGATCCCCCCAAAGGGGGCCTTCCTGGTGGCACAGTGGTTAAGAATCCGCCTGACAGTGCAGGGGATGGGGGTTCAATCCCTGGTCCGGGAACATCCCACATGCCGCGGAGCAACTAAGCCTGTGCGCCTCAACTACTGAGCCTGCGTGCGGCAACTACCAAAGCCTGCGCGCCTAGAGCCCGTGCTCTGCAACGAGAGAAGCCACCGCGATGAGAAGCTTGCGCACTGCAACATAGAGTCACCCCCACTCGCCGCAACTAGAGAAAGCCCGCGCAGCAACGAAGACCCAACACAGCCAAAAAAAAAAAAAAAAAAACCAAAGCCACAAAGACCATAAAAAACCAAACACACACTCCATCTCTCATGTATGTAGGAGACATCTGGAGTGATTACAGTTATGAGCTTCTATGCACCAAATAACATACCCTGACGTTCACAAAGCAAAAGCTGATGGGAAGACAGGGACTTAGGCAACTGGAAACAACAAATGTCCAACTCTGAAATAAGAAAACAGAGAAGGCACTGTCCTTTCAATTGCTCATGGGACATTTACTATAGTAACCATATGTCATGGCGCAGAGAAAGTTTTAGAACATTCCAGAGGGAGAGAGAGGAACAGTACAGACAGCAGTCTCTCATTATAAGGCAATAAAATGAAAAATAGCAAAACCCAGGAAACAAAGAGACTGTAATGTTTACAGTTATAATATTTATATTTATAAGTGTATTTATACATCTCTCTTAAAATGGCATGGGACTTCCCTGGCAGTCCAATGGTTAGGACTCCACGCTTCCACTTCCGGGGTCATGGGTTCGATCCCTGGTTGGGGAATTAAGATCCCACATGCCGCGGTGTGTGAGGCCAAAAAAAAAAAAAAAAGAAAAAAAATGGCATGTCAAAAAAGAAATCAAAACCAGAATTGCAGAACTTCTAGCAAATTATGATAAAGAAGCACCATAAATCGGAAGTGTTGGTCCTCTTGTCTCGATTACTCTAGCTTTATAATTAATCTTGCTCTCTGGCAGGGCAGATTCCCCCCAAGCCTCTCGTTCGTCTTCAAAATTGGTTTGGCCCTTCTTGGCCCTTTGTTCTTCTATATCCATTTTAGAATCAGTTTTCCCGGTTCCATGAAAGGCCTTGATGGGATTTTGATTGGAGTTTGTAAATTAACTTGGAAAGATGTGACATCTTTATGGCATTAAGTCACCCACCTGGCAAAGTCCCCTCAGCAGCTGCAGTACTGGCTAGAGGCAAAGGGAATGTGGGATTCTGGAAGGACGGAGGCAGCCGTAAATACTGGCTATGGCGTCATGACCCATTGCCGAAGCGGCGCCCCTCCATGTGTCCTTTGTGGCTCTGAGTTTTGTGTATTGGGAGGAAATTGTCTTTGGAAGGTGCAAAGTGGTCACGGTAAGAAGAACATGTACCAGAAGATGAATAGCTCAACCTGTCTCTAATAAACACTCGACCGGTTTTTCTTTTTGCTGATTTATAAGGGAGGGCCTGGCGTTTCTAAAAACTGAACCTTGAGTCTCACATTTCTAACAGCTTGGGATTAGTCAAGCAGTGTGTAAGCTCTTCCTGGTATCTGTCCTCCCAAGCAGCCGTCAAGGGCTACACGGGGCAAAGAAGAGACTAGAGCTTTTGTGTTAAGGGACAAAGGGGGTGTAGGCAGAACGCCAAGGGACAACTTGGGGTTGGGCAAAGGACCAACATGGAGACAGTCCTTATACCTAGACCTGATCTACTAGATCCAGTAGACCTGGATCTGCTACCAGGGAGGTGCCAGGGTGGGTGGGCTGAGCGGACTGCACCGGTCCCTGGGACCTGTGCCCAACGGAGACTTCACAGGTCCTCCGTGTTGGAGACTGCAGATGCTGCCCAGTGCTTCAGGACCAGTATGAGCCACAGAAGGACCCCGAGACACTGGCAGCCTGACAGGGAGTGGTTCTCACACCAGGACGAGAATCTGCAGAGCATGTGAGGGCGCCCTGCCCTGGAGAGCAGGGAAGGGGGCTGGGTCACATGCATCGTTAAGTGTGTTGCTTGATCCAAAGGCAGTCACGTTGTCCTGTGTGTACCGCACCAGCCATGACTGATCGACTTTACTTTCTCGAATTTAAATTAATGGGAAAAAAAAAAGAGAGATTTCCAGTTCAAGATATTAGAGTAGAACCTGAAATGCACCCTGTCCTTCTCAAACACATCAAAATCAGAGAAGGATAAAAAGCGTTAATAATGACATTCCAACCACATAGAAATGAAAAGGGGAATTCTGTGTAGACTTGAAATAAGGCTCTCTTTGAAGGAAAGAAATAGGAAGAAACCCACAGCCTGGGGCGGGAGCTGAAGCCTTGTGACTTAGCCAGGAAGCAGGAACACAGCCAAGCCAATGCACAGGCTTGGGGCCAGGGCTGGAGAGCAAGGTTGAGAGCCTTCCGTGACTGAGGCCAGGTCTCCACCAGGAGCGTGAGGCAGGGGGCCGGAAATGCCCTCCCTGCCGGGTCACAAACAGGACCAACCCAGAAATCAGGAGTGCAGAATTGGGGATGGAAGTAAGTGCAGAGGGAAGCAGTATACCTGGTTTTGTTTCATATCCAGCAGGAGGATAGACATATGAACTAGCTTTTGCTGGAAAAAGAAATTTTGGCATGACTGTTAAAAATGTAAGGGAGGGGATTTCCCTGGTGGCGCAGTGGTTAAGAATCCACCTGCCACTGCAGGAGACACAGGTTCAAGCCCTGATCCGGGAAGATCTCACATGCCGCGGAGCAACTAAGCCTGTACACCACAACTACTGAAGCCCGCACGCCCAGAGCCTGTGCTCCACAACAAGAGAAGCCACCGCAATGAGAAGCCCGTGCACCGCAATGAACAGTAGCCCCTGCTCGCCGCAACTAGAGAAAGCCCGCACGCAGCAAGGAAGACCCAAAGCAGCCAAAAATAAATAAATAAATAATTTTTTTGAAAAAAGGAAGGAAAAAAATGTAAGGGAAACCACTAAAAATAGAAATAAAATGTATAACTTTCAAACCAATACTGGGGAAGAAGGGAATAGCACAAAGAAAACTCAGTTAATTCAGTAGAAGTCCGGAAAATAGAGGAAAAAGAAATAAAGAGAAAGAATGCTAAATAGAAAACACAATATAATATGGCAGATATATGTTCCAATGGCAATACCAATAAATGTAAACAGGACAGACTCTCTTTTTATTTATTTATTTTGCGTTACGCGGGCCTCTCACTGTTGTGGCTTCTCCCGCTGCGGAGCACAGGCTCCGGATGCGCAGGCTCAGTGGCCATGGCTCACGGGCCCAGCCGCTCCGCGGCATGTGGGATCTTACCGGACCGGGGCACGAACCCATGTCCCCTGCATCGGCAGGCGGACTCTCAACCACTGCGCCACCAGGGAAGCCCCAGACTCTCTTCTTAAAAGACAGAGATTGACTGAGTTAAAATAAAACAAAATGAAGTTTAATTAGATGTTGTTTTAAAAGCCATCCCTAAAACAAGAGAAAGATTGAAAATAAGAAAAAAACCCCTCAAATACTAATAAAAAGAAAGCTGGTGTAGCAATAGTAATATCAGAGATCATAGACCTCAAGGCAAAATTGTTAAAAGAGATGCAGAGAAATATTTTATATTAGAAAAAGGAACAACCATAAAGAAAACATTCTTTAAAATATAGGTGTTCAGGGACTTCCCTGGCGGTCCAGTGGTTAAAAACCCATCTTCCAATGCAGGGGATGTGGGTTCAATACCTGGTTGGGGAACTAAGATCCCACATGCCTTGGGGCAACTAAGCCTGCACGCTGCAACTACTGAGCCCGTACACCACAGCTAGAGAGAAGCCCACGTGCTGCAACGAAAGATCCCGCATGCCACAACAAAGATCCCGCGTGCCGCAACTAAGACCCGACGCAGCCAAATAAATAAATAATATTTAATAAACTAAAGTATAGGTGTCCAAAATTGGCTCACAGAAATAAACAAATAGCCCTAAAAGAAATGGAAATGGTGATCAGATCACTCCTAAGCAGAGCCCCCAGTTTCAGACGGCCTTACGGTGAGTTCTAGTGACACTTCAGGAGATGATAACTTTTACCCTCAGAAAACTCCTGCAATGTATAGGAAAAGATGGGAAGGGGCACACCTCATTTTAACAAAACTGGAAGAGATCCCCTGGAGAAAATCTGAGCTGGAGCTGGAGAGGTCAGCGCGGGCCTTGAGTGCCAGGTCCGGGGACTTGGGCTTTGTCCTGAGGACACGAGGGAACCACGAAGGGTCTCAGGCAGGAGAGGGGCAAAACGGATCCAAAGTTTACAACAATCCTGCTTGTTCCATGGTGCAAAGAAGTGATTGCGGGGGCCGAGACTTGAGGCTGGGAGACCTCAAGGAGGCTTTGCAAAATTCCAGGTGAAAGCTGATGGGTCACTGCCATGGGGCGGGGCCTAAAGGCACAGGAACAGGGTGTGCTCAGAAGGCAGAGTTGGCACAATGCAGTGGATATGGGGACAGGGAGGCATCCTGGATGCCTCCCAGCTTCTGGCCTGGAGGCTGGTAGGGGAGACAGACATGGACAGTGGCATAGGATGAGACAGGTGAGAGCCAGGGTCTGGGATGCCTTGGAAGAGGGCTTCCTGGAGGAGGTGATACTGAGTGGAGCCTGGCAAGTGGGTGCTCTAGATGGGTGGGGACTGAGTGGGGGACTGAGGGTCAGGAGACCTCAGGCCGAGTTCCGGCAGCTGTGCTGTCTTGGGCAGGCAACTCAGCGTGGCTAATATACTCTGTCCTCTTCTGAAAATGGGGGCTCATCATTCCCATGCCCTGGGTTGTGGGAGGATTAAGAAGATAACACATGGCAAGTGCTTGGCACAGAGCCCGGCGCTGGACGAACTGGAGCTCCTGCCCCTCACTCTTAGTTTCCCACGGGCCCATGCCCAGCATCTCCCATCCACAGCATCACCCGGCTGCCTTCTCCCCATGGCCTTGTGTTCCCTTTTGACCCCGTTAGATAGGGATGAGGAGAGAATCCACCCTCTGGCTCCATCTTGCCCCCCTTCTGCCACCCCAAAGGGAGGGATCCATGGACTCGGGTCTGAGCTCCGGATTAGCTGTGTAATCCCCAGCTCTGTCTGGGCAATCTCTTTCCCTGCCCAGGAGAGGGGGCCTGGGGCTGGGAGTCAGGACTGCTGGGCCCTGGACCTGGTACTGCCCTACCCATCTGTGAGCCCTCAGACAAGGTGCCCAGGCTCTTGTCGCCTCTTTTGGAAACACCACTGACATCCTGCAATGACTGTCATATGTGTGCTGTGTCTGGGGCACTTTGGGAAGGGAGAAAGGCCTGGGTTTGATTCTAGCTCTACCACTCAGCAGCTTCATACCCATGGACAAGAGATGAAACCTCCATGGGCCTCAATTTTTTTCATGTAGAAAATGGAGTTAACACTATCCAGGGCTACTGTGGGGAATATATGAGAAAATAAGGGCATATTACTTTGTAAACGGTACATCTCTCAAGAGACAGGGAAGGATGATTACAGGACAAGAGAATAGAGGAGCTGGGGAGGGCAGGCCAAAACGGACATGCTTATCATGGGACTCAGAGCCAAAGGGTTCCAGAGAACTGACAAACTGATTAACAAGAGTTAATCAGGCTTCCAAGACTTCAAGAGAAGGCAAAGAACAGAGGCCCTCCTCAGGTCACGGGAGCATTGCGGGGTGGGGAGGGAGTGGGCAGAAATGCCCTAAAGCCCCAAGAGGAAGAGGTCCTGTGGAGAGTGGGCATGATGTGGCCTGGGCCTGACGACCTGCACGATAGCGGCTGAGTCCTTAAATGCCAGGTTGCCGAGGCAGTAGGAGCCGCTCCAGGATTTTGTGCAGAAGCATCAGGTGCCAACCTCTCCTGACAGGGGCTGAGGAAGGAATGGCTGGGAGAGTGTAGCAGCACTACAGCAAGAGGATGTGCCACTCACTGACTATCTCCACCCTCTTGGCCTCACCCCAACCTAGGATTCTAGACACACCTCCTCTGGGGAGACCTCCGCCAACAACCCCCAGTCTGACCCGGCTCCCTGCGGCTAATGAGCAATCCTTTTCTGAGCCCAGGGGTGCCCGTAGTGGGTGAGGGGAAAATCATAGTCTGGGAGGGCTTGGACGGGGACAGAATAATTACAAGGCGGTCATGAGGGTCGGGCTGTCACCGATCTGATTTCTCCTCCTTCCCCTATACGCTTGTGCATACAACAAGAGCACGCGAAATGCGGAACTTGCAGAAAACACCAGAACCAGCAGAAGGTGACATGCGAGGTTTGTTTACTTGGGGATTGAAAGGCTGAGGGTCCACGGGCTAATGTGATGGAGCAGCGCGGGCTAGCAAGAGAGTAAATACCAATCCCGCGAAGGGAGAAAGGAGGTCCGAAAGCCCGCGGGACTGCATCTCCCAGCAGCCTCAGCGGCAGACAGGGCATTTCCGGCCTCTCCGGCCTCCTACGAGGAGGCGGGGCCAAGGGCGGTGCGGGAGCGGTGCGGGGAAGTTTGGGCGCGTCGCCGGCGCCAGGGCGCGTGACGTTCTTCCTGTGCGCCGCCTAGCGTCTAGGTCGCGCCGGTTCCTCAGCCGCAGAGGCGTGAAGGTGACAGCTGGAGCTGACCGGCTTGGCCCCCGCGATGCTGGCGGCACGGCGGCTGCTCGGCGGGTCGCTCCCCGCACGGGTGTCTGTGCGATTCAGCGGCGATACGGTGAGGCCTGACCTGGCTCGGGCCAGGGGTGCTCGCGGGCCGGCTCTCGCTGCCGCGCCTGTGCGTGCTCCATCCCTTGGGTCTGTAGTGCCTTCTGGAGAACATTCTCATCTCCCCAGCCCAGCAGGAAGGTTGCCGATCCGGCTTGGGTGTAGAAGGGGAACGGGTCCAAACGGGAGGCTGACTCACCCCGCCCCCAGCCCTTCGGCCCCTTGGCTTCCCTTATTTAACAGCGCGACTTAACGGAAAATTTTGCAGGTAGTAAAGCGTCCTTATCTCATTCCTTTCCCACCACAGCTTTGTAGGGCGTGAAGGGGCCACTGACCCATTTTACAGATGCAGACAATAGCTTTGGAGAGGGCCGTGCGCCTCCTCATTCTTCGTTCAGCGCTCCGATCCCCATGTTGGCTTTTAAGGGGTTGGGTGTCTGGAAGCCAGGTCCCCTTAGCCCTCAGCTGGGGTGCTCCTCACTGGGTCACGTGGAATTCCAGACCCATCTCTCCTCAACAGTTTTATCCCGAGCGGGTCTCCCTCCGTCATCTTGTGTCCCAGCCGCAGTGAGGCATTTCTTTTCCTTCCGAAAGTGCATTTTGTCGCCAGCAGAGTTTAGTAACACAAGGCTTTGGCCTAACCAAGTTTGGGTCCAGCAGCACAGCCAGACAAGTAAATGGACATAGCATCACACTGGGCTCAGGGGGGTACTATGTGCTGTGCACAGTTCAGGTGTGGGCTTTGGCCACGGACACACCTGAGCTTAGATTCCATCTGCTCCTTTGGGCTGTGTGCCTTTCATAAGCTCAGTTAGCTCTGAGCCTCAGTGTCCTCTTCTGTAAAATGGAGGAAATCGTTCCTGTCTCAAGGTTATGAGGATGAAATGGGGTCTTGGATATAGAAAACTTAGTTTCGTGCCTGCTAACAGGAAGTGCTTACTAAGTGGTGATGGCAGCTATGATGCTGTGAAGGGTTCTGAGGCTTAGGCCCCTGCCCTCCTCCCAGCCCAGCTCTCTCTAATCTGGGGGACTCAAAACTCTGTACCTTCTGGCCTGACCCCTCATGACCTCAGAGCCCTGCTGGGCCTGCTGACCCTCTGTGTCCCCAGACAGCGCCCAAGAAAACCTCATTTGGCTCGCTGAAGGATGAAGACCGGATCTTCACCAACCTGTATGGCCGCCATGACTGGAGGTGAGATGGTGCCCTTAGGCTGGTGGTTCCCGAGGCAGGGCCTCCCCCTTACTGCCTTCCCCACTCTGTCCAGGCTGAAAGGTGCCCAGAGTCGAGGTGACTGGTACAAGACAAAGGAGATTCTGCTGAAGGGGCCTGACTGGATCCTGGGTGAGGTCAAGACGTCGGGCTTGCGGGGCCGTGGAGGTGCTGGCTTCCCAACTGGCCTTAAATGGAGCTTCATGAATAAGCCCTCAGATGGCAGGTGTGTGTAGGCAGGCAGAAATGGGGTTTCAGGAGAGACCTTGGGGGTGGCTGTGGCTTACCTGGGCCTTTGGGCTGTTTCCTTGGAAACTAAGAGTGAATGAAATGGGAAAACGTAAGCAGAGCTCAGGTAGGTGGGATCCAGTTCTCTCTGGTCTTCCTCAGGGGAGACTGGGGGGGAAGCAGAATCGACACAAAACTTTGACTCAGTCAGACTTAACTGGTCAATGCCTAGCTCTGCCTTTTAGTCATATATCTTTGGGCAGTCTCCTGGCCTTTCCGAACCTCAGGTTTCTGTTCTGTAAGTGGATATTATATCGTGCAGGGATGAAAGAGATAATGTTCGTACAGCTTTTGGCCTGCACTGTGGTTGGCGCCTAGAAAGCAAAGGCTGAATGTCAGCTATTTTGCCTCCTTTTGGCTCCAGAGATACGGTGGAGGTTCACGGAATGCTCTTTGTGACCAAAAGCAGATTGGGGCTCTTGGGAAAGCAAAGATTTTTCCTGTGGTCATACCCACCCAAATACGGAATAGGCAGTGAGCTCCCTGTCATCGGTGGTGAGCAAGCAGAGCCCCTGGGAACATGTCAGGAGGACAAAGAGGGATTGGCTGTCAGAGGAGGCTTCCCTGGGTGGAGTGGGGTGGCATGTGGTTGAAGGCCCAACCCTGGTGGCCCTGTAGCCTGACTGACCTGCTGGCCCCCACAGGCCCAAGTATCTGGTGGTGAATGCAGATGAGGGGGAGCCGGGCACCTGCAAGGACCGGGAGATCATGCGCCACGATCCCCACAAGCTGGTGGAAGGCTGCCTAGTGGGGGGCCGGGCCATGGGTGCCCGTGCCGCCTACATCTACATCCGCGGGGAATTCTACAATGAGGCGTCCAATCTACAGGTGGGCAGAGGTGGGGCGTCAACAGAGGAGAAGGTGCTCGGTGTGCACTTACATGCCCCAATCCTAGGCAGAGTTGTTCTTAGATTTTAGCTCCTGATCTGTCTGGGGTCGCACTAGGAGAGTGGTGATCACTCCTGCATGCCTTGTGTCCCGAATGGGACGTGGCCCCCAGTGCGTCTGTCTCTTTCTGGATGTTCCAGAGCTTCTGCTTGGGCTCCATGACTTTCCAGGGCTCCATGACTCCTGGGGCAGGGGTAGGCTGGAGAACTCCCATATGGGCATTTTTCCTGGAGGGTCAGGGGGTCATTTCAGTAATTCTCAGCTCAGTGATGCCTGTAGTAATTGGTCCAGGGCCAAAGCCTCACCTTTCTATTAGGCTGCTACACAACAGTGATGAAGGATGTGGGAATAATAACCTGGCACATGGTAGCATTATGTGTAAGTGTTATTATTATTACATATTTAAAAATAAGCCTCCAGGGTCTTTTCTTCTACTCAGAAGCAGCACTCGTTCATTATGAAGATAGGAAACCACACACACACAAAAGGAAACTCTCCCACAGATCCACCACCTGGAGAAACTACTTGCTGAAATTTTCATTATTGTCTTAAAGTCTTTAAAAATACATATAGTTGGAGAATTTGTTAAATGTTATTACAGAAGTAGCACATGCATCGTAAAAACCCCCACCCCCTCCCAGAGCGTCCTCTGCTTGTGTCCAAAGGGAGCTTTTGCTCTGGACTTTGGTGATGGGCTCACTGGGCCAGTACCCCTCCCTCCCACACACAGTGTTCCTGGGCCCTTGGGGACCGTGTCCTCACACCCCTGTCCCACAGGTAGCCATCCGAGAGGCCTACGAGGCTGGTCTGATTGGCAAGAATGCCTGCGGCTCCGGCTATGATTTCGACGTGTTTGTGGTGCGTGGGGCTGGGGCCTACATTTGCGGGGAGGAGACAGCGCTCATCGAGTCCATCGAGGGCAAGCAGGGCAAGCCCCGCCTAAAGCCTCCCTTCCCTGCAGACGTGGGTAAGACCTGGCACCTGGCCCGATCCTGGGCCTTGTCCTGTGGAGTCCAGGATCTGTTTTCAGGTCCCCACTGGTCATTCTTAGGGAATTTCTGAGTCCCTTCTGCACTGGGCGCCTGACACAGAGAGCAGGGTGGGAACAACATAGAGGCTCCACCAGTGCCACCTGCAGTCCCTCATCCTGCCTCAGCTCCCATGTCAGATACCCAAGTCCTCTCCAACCTTCCGGGAACTCGGGGCAGGATGGTGAAAAGGCAGCGCAGCTCCTGCTGGAATCTGGGGTCCGGTGGGGGACGAGAATAACAAAGGGGTGAAAGCAGGGCTCTCTGCCACCGGAGCAGGACCCTGGACATACCCCATTGCCAGGAAACCCGCCGCAACCTGTCCCCACCCACTAGAAGCCACCGATTTCTCATCCCATTTCCCCCACAGGAGTGTTTGGCTGCCCTACAACCGTGGCCAACGTGGAGACAGTGGCCGTGTCCCCTACCATCTGCCGCCGAGGGGGTGCGTGGTTTGCCAGCTTTGGCCGCGAACGCAACTCAGGCACCAAGCTGTTCAACATCTCTGGCCACGTCAACCACCCTTGCACCGTGGAGGAGGAGATGTCTGTACCGCTGAAGGAACTGATCGAAAAGCACGCCGGTGAGGCCTGGGGCCAGCCAGCAGGGTGGGAGAGCCTCAGGAGCTGGGGCTGGGGCTAGCAGAGGTCCTGGGCTCAGGGCTAGGCAGGTGTGCTGGCCCCAGCCCTGACCATCCATCCTTTTGGGGACTGACTGGGGCCCCAGGGGGTGTCACGGGTGGCTGGGACAACCTCCTTGCTGTGATTCCTGGCGGCTCGTCCACCCCACTGATCCCCAAGTCCGTGTGTGAGACGGTGCTGATGGACTTCGACGCGCTGGTGCAGGCGCAGACGGGCCTGGGCACGGCTGCTGTGATCGTCATGGACCGCTCGGTAAGGGTTGGCCCATGCTCCCCACCCAGTCCCTGCCTTATGCCAGCCTGGTTAGTAACCCTTCCAGGGCCTCTCGGAGAACTCCTGCCAGCTCTTGGGTCCTGGTTCGTGTCACCTGAGATACAGTGAGGTGGGAGAGGTGGGGAGCAAGGCTTCTCTGGGGGACACGCCCGTGGAGCCTGGGCGGGGCGGGATGCCCACGGCAGGGGGAGGAGACAGCCAGAGTGCCGCTAAAATCAGGAGGGTGTGCCGCCGGGGGGCGCTGAGGCTCAGGCCTTGGGTGCCTCCTCACTGTCCCTTGTCTCCCCAGACGGATATCGTGAAAGCCATCGCCCGCCTCATCGAGTTCTACAAGCACGAGAGCTGTGGCCAGTGCACCCCATGCCGCGAGGGTAAGCGCGCTGGGCAGGCTGGGGCTTTCTCTGTGGCTTGCGCCAGGCCTGGGCCGGGCACTGGACCCTGAATAAACAGCTGCTGCTTCCCAGCCTGCTGTGGCTGCTCTGAGCCCCACCCTCCCTGTGGCCCGCACCCCTCGAGTTCCATCCCCCCGCACCCCGGCTTAGGGAGATCACCAGGCCCTCTCTTGCTGCCACGGCCCAGGTGTGGACTGGATGAACAAGGTGATGGCGCGCTTTGTGAAGGGGGACGCCCGGCCGGCTGAGATCGACTCCCTGTGGGAGATCAGCAAGCAGATAGAGGGCCACACCATTTGTGCCCTGGGCGACGGAGCTGCCTGGCCCGTGCAGGTACTCGCTGCCCTGCTGCGTGGTGCTGGGGGCGGTGCTGAGAGCCCGGGCGTTGGGGGATTTTCAGGCCCTGCTGCACCTAGCACCCTGACCCTCACCCCCAGGGCCTGATCCGACACTTCCGGCCGGAGCTCGAGGAGCGGATGCAGCGGTTCGCCCAGCAGCACCAGGCCAGGCAAGCCGCTTCCTGAGCCCGCCGCGCTGGGCCGGCATCCATCTGCCTGGACGGCTGGACAATAAAGCAAGTGCTGCCCACTCGGTGCGTCTTCTCTGTGGCCTTGCTCTTCACTCTGCCTCTGCGGCCCATTATTCCTGGAGGCTTGTTTCCCAGACGGAGGTGGAGGTTTGGGAGGGATAGGTCAGCACAAGGTCTCGTTGTGAATTTACACTTGGCCTCCTGTGCGTCAGTCTGTCATAGACCATCCTGAGCATTGACCCCTCAGTGCAAGAAGTGGGTGGGGAGGGGGAAACTGTGGCCTGGGGTGCAGACCTGGGCCTGGCCCAGTGAAGGCCTCTGGAGGATGGGAGCAAGGAGGACAGGGCCCAGTCTGCCCTGTGAGGCGATGGGCAGGGAAAGAACCGGCTGTCCGGTCTGGTTTGGAGGAGAGGTTTATTCTTGCTTCATGATTTGGCAGTGGGGTGAATTTGAAAGGGGGGAAGGAAGGAAGCAATTGACTAGGGGTGGACATGGTGGGTGAGGCAGCCCCAGGTCCTCGCAGCTCCATGGAGGCGGCCGCGGGTCGGTCTCGGGGACGGTGGCGAGCAGGGCCAGGCCCTCGCAGCTCCATGGAGGCGGCCGCGGGTCGGTCTCGGGGACGGTGGCGAGCAGGGCCAGGCCGGGCGCCCCCGCTACTCGCTGAGCTGGAGGCGCGCGCCGTCCAGCGGGTGCCACGGCTCCAGCTGGTGGTCAGTGCGGCCCAGCCATTCGCGCCAGTGCTGCTGGTGCTCCCCGCTGGCCTGGCTACTCAGCTGCACCCCGCCTGGGTTGGGGGACAGGTCAGGAGCCGTGTGGGAGTCCATTGGGCCCACCCCCCAGCTCCCCGACATTCCCACTCACCAGTGAAGTCGTCAGCTGTGCCCAGGTCATAATCCCACACAGACACCAGCAGTGTCTTCTGCGCCAGCTCCTCCCGTGGGCCTGTGCAGAAGAATTCCTGCAGGGAAGGGGGCAGAAAGGCAGGAGGGAGGCAGCCTTGGGTCCTTCACAGCCTCAGAAACAGACTCAGACAGGTGAATGGCTCAGGGTAGCTGGGGCCTGTGCTCTCGGAAGCAGGATGTTGACCCCCCTCCTCCCACCCCCAGCAGCCAGGACTGGCCTACCTCGTTGAACTCAGGGTTCAGGGTCTTCTGAACACTGGTCTTATATTTCGATTTCTTCCCTCCATTCGGATGCAGGTAACTGATCAGGAAGAACGGGGTCAGCTTAGGTGTGGCCCTGGAGAGCTGAGCCCCGAGCGGCTCAGAGGAACCCTCACTGTCCACCTGTCCACCCCTTTTCACACTCACAGGCGGACGAAGGGGTCCGAGTAGCCGTTGGCATCCATGGGGGCGAGGGGGGCACAGCGCAGCACACCCACCAGCAGGCTGCCCCGCTGAGAGCTGTAGCACAGTGACAGCAGGACGCGCCCACGCTCCTCCCCGGCTACCTCAGCCTCCACCTCCTCGGGCAGGGGGTAGGCTTGGGGTCAGCTCCCGTGTGGCCCGTAGCCCACCACCCACCAGTGCTGGCCTGGACGCGAGAATGCAAACTGGCTGCAGAGAAGTCAGGGGCCAGTGGTTTGATTTCATGATTCAATTTACAAAAACAATCACTGGCTTAGTGCCCTGGAAGGAAACTTCCAGCTCAGCTCTATCCTCCAGGGCCTGAGAAGGGGATGCCAGGCCACGTGACTGGCCAGTTCGGGGCATCTTTGTCATGGAGGGGAAGGGAACTGATGTCCCTAAGGGCCACAAACGTGCTAGGAGCTTCCTAGGTGGCCTGTCATTAGGTACCCATCACCACCCTCCCGCAGGGTAAGCCTGGTGCCACAGAAGCAGCTCCAAGAGGCTGTTCTCTACCCAAGGACATACAGGTCTGTTCAGCTACAAAGCCCACCCTCCTCACACCCCGCAGCCCAAGCGGCCAGATTCTGAACATCCTTTGCCACACTTGGCCCCTGGTGCTTCCAAAGGACTTGGGAGGATGCCTTGGAGAGAATGTGCTTCTCCCACACTTAACGAGGGATTTGATTTGCCGAAAGCCCAGCCACCTTGCTGGCGTTAGCTCTCAGTAACGGAGTGCTCCGTGAGCCAAGGGGCTGCTGTGCGGGGTCTGGGCCAGGAAGTGCTTGTGGCGGGTCCCTGCCCCACCCAGTAGGGCTCCGCAGCTTCGCCTTGACTGACTGACAGTCGCAGCAACATGCGGCTCCACTAGGGGGCGGGGCAGCAGCACCTGGCCCTCTGGCCCGGAGGAGCTGCGGAGGGCCCTGCCTAAGCCTTGCAGGTGCCGGGGGCCTGCTGGGCTGCAGGGGTTCTGCCCAGGTCTTTGGTTTCCTATTGCAAATCCCCTGCGGTCACCATCACTGCCTCCTGCCAAGGGCCTGTGTCTATGACTACCAGCCCCAGAAGTGTGGTACCCACACTGCCTCGGGCAGACCTAGCAGCCGTGCAGCCCCACCATATCCATTCTCTCCCGGACTTTGACCTGCCCTCCCAGCTCAGGCCAGGGACAAATCCCACTGGCTCCAGCCTCTGCCTCAAGCTGGCCTGTGTCTCTGCCCCGTGAGGGCTTGTGCCAGTGCCCCACAGCTCCCCTGGGCTGCCCTGGCAGGGGAAGTCACCCTCTGCCCAGCCCCTGGGGCCTGGCTGTTCCCTGAGACTATGAGCGCTCACAGGGCCGGTGAGCGAGATGGCCTCAGTTTCTCCAAGCCTGCCTGGGCCTGGACCCCTGTCCGGCCCACATCAATCCCTGCCTGACACACTTCAGCCTGGGCCAGCCCAGACCTGCCCCCCCAGTCCTCGCTGGAATCCGCCGTCCCACCCACCTCTTCATACAGAGACATGCCACATGCTGTGTCCAGGCTCTTGGGCCTCTTGGTCTGAAAGAGCAGAGAGCCCGGTCCCCTTGGCTGCACACTGCCCAGGTCTCCCTCCCTGCACGCCCCACCCTGTGCACAAGCCCACTCACCAGCCTCCGCCTCTCCAGACACACATCGAAGCTCCTGGCTTGGTTGGGCACCAGCTTCCCCAGGGGCACCCGCAGCTCCCGCAGGGGAGGCGCCCGCCGCCGTTGCTGCAGCTGTGGGTCCTCCCAGACGCACAGCCTGGTGGCCACACAGGGCAGACCTGGCCAGGCAAGCCCTCACCCCCACCTCGGCCCTGCCCCCTTGTGGCCCAGGCCCTATCCTCACCACAGGGTGTTGCGCCGGGTGTCCTGGAAGGTGAAGCCATGAGTGCCTCCTCCCAGACAGGCCCCCTTGTGCCCCGAACCATGCGTGTCCGCAGCTGGCTGGCCTGGGGGCTGAGCAGGTAGGGTCAGAGCCTTGTCGGGCCCCAGGGCCCCAGCCTGGTCCCCCTCCCTCATATAGCCTCTAGTTGCACATCCCAGCAACGGGGGGCTCCCTGTCTGAGGTCGAGGCCTTGGGGAAGAGGGGCATGGCAGGCCAGGTGGGTGTTCCAGGCTGGGTGTGCGGCCAAGGGACAGCAGTAGGGGCCTGTGTCTCACCCTCACCTTGCTGGCCCCAGGCAGCAGGTTGGCTTTGACATAGGTGTCCACGGAGCCCAAGGCCGGTGGCTTGAGGCCCTGGGAAGAGACAGTGGATGTGGGACAGGCCTAGGGCCCACACCTGGGACCCAGGCATGCTGCCCCATCCTCACCTTGGCCTGGTGAGCTGTGCAGTGCAGTGTGCTACTGTCTGTGTCAAAAAGAAGCGTGGGGCTTCCCTGGTGGCGCAGTGGTTGAGAGTCCACCTGCCGATGCAGGGGACACGGGTTCGTGCCCCGGTCCGGTAAGATCCCACATGCCACGGAGCGGCTGGGCCCATGAGCCATGGCCGCTGAGCCTGCGCGTCCGGAGCCTGTGCTCCGCAACAGGAGAGGCCACAGCAGCGAGAGGCCTGCGTACTGCAAAAAAAAAAAAAAAAGAAGTGTGAACTTGAGGATGCCGAGGGTGGCTAAGGGCAGGTGGCCGGCAGGTCAGCTTCTACATCAACCTCAGCCCCGGCGCCATGCCTCCTGCCCTTCCCCTCCCCAGGTCGGAAGCCTGGGGATGCCCCAGACCCCATCCTGGCTGGGCTGGGCCGAGAGGGTCCCCCTTGTGCCCCGCGCCCACTCACTGCTGTCGTCTGAGTCTCCCTCTGGCTCTGGGTCCGGCTGGGACTGGGATGCAGAGTGGATGGTGGGGGTCACTGGAGGGTGTAGGTCTCAGGTGTGCAGGGTGGGCTCAGCGAAGGGGTAGAAGTGCGGGAAGTAGTCGGAAATGAGGTGGATGGGCCGGATGGGGCCCAGGCTCACGTCAATAGCCACGTGTTCCTGCACGCTCACCGCCCCCGGCCAGCCGTGCCCGCCATGGGGGCCTGGACATGGAGGCGGCACTCAGAGGAGCCCCTGAGCACCGGAGATGAGGGCACCGCATCAGGCCAACCAGACAGGGCGAGGAGGCATCACTGAGGGTGTTGGCGGGGGGCGGGGGGGTCCTGGGCAGCAGCTGGGACCTGAGGACAGAGTGTAAGGTCAAGGTCGGCAGGGTGGGGGCCTCCAGCCGGGAGGGGGACCCCGTGGGCTGGCAGGTAGGCCGGCTGGGCTACTTACCGCCCTCAGAGCTCCTCCATCTGCTTTGGGTCGCTGCCGGTGCTGGGTGTGCGCCTGACGGAGGTGACCCAGAGAGCCAGAGTGTGGCCCTGGGGACGGGGGAAGGGGTGGGACTCAGAACGCTTCTCTGGGGCCCAGGAGACCAGCAGCTCCCTGCCCTCCACCCCAAGGGCCCCTTCCCTAGTGCTGGGGCCCAGCCTCCCTCCTTCTCCCCCAACCCCTCCCCAATTCACACACAGCCGGAGAGTTATTTTTACCGCCATCACGTGGCCCTGCTCCCAGGTGAGGCTGGAGGGCCAGAGGTGATACAAGGGGTATGAGGGGCAATGGGAGGGGAGTGTGGGGAGGAAGGGGTAGGTGAGACAGAGGGGTTGGGGGAGAGCGTGTGGGGAGGCGTGTGGGAAGGGGGAGGGGTGTGGAGGGCAGGCTGGGGGGAGGGGAGATGGGCGGGCGGGGAGGGCTCTGCAGAGACGGGGTGGGGGTGCCACCGCAACCCAGTCCCCTTGGAGCTCAAGCTTCTTAACACCTGAATCCGATCACTTCGGCACCTCTCTCCCCCTCTGCCAGCCTGGAATAAAATCCTAACCCATCACTGAGGCTGGTCCCCTTGGCCGCTCACTGGGGCCCCGAGTGCTGGGCCCCTCCCCCCATGTCCCCACGGCCCCTCTTGGTTTCCTAGAACACCCCAAGCTGTGTGCACATACTGCTCCTTGTGCCCCGACTTTCCTCCCTTGCCCTTTGACCTGGCCTGCTCCCGCTTACCTATGGTCTCAAGGTCACTCTCTGCAGGGGAACGTGGCTGCCTTTACCTGCTCAACCTTCCGTCTTTCCCCAGGGGTCCTTTGGGGGCCACACCTTCGCTACTCTCACTCTAGGAGGTTCACCCTGCTCCCCAGGCCTGTGCCCCAGACCCTGCCAATCAATGAATTCCAAATCCAGCAGCCACGTGACAGCTTCAGGGAAGGGCATGTAACCCGAAGCAGGCCAATAAAGTACAATTCTGGGATAGACTGGCCCAGAAAGAGAAGCTGTTTTCTGTTGATGGGATGCTGGTACCGTGCCATCCTAGAGCTGTTGCCCTCTCCTCACCTCTCACCCCTGTGGAGTAGAGAATGCTCCTGAGAGTGAGGCCAATACAGTGGAAAGAAGAGTCCCTGAGCTCCCGGATCCAGCTATACCTGAAGCTGGCCTATCTCTGGAGTTTGTAATCACCATTCTTCCTTTGGCAAAGTCAGCTAGTGGGCAGGGTTTTCTATCACTTGTCCTGCCTAATACTGCCCAGTCCACCATGTCAAGGTTAGACTGCCCACCCCTTCAACTCTCTCGCAGAGATTTACATGATTGATACATAATTCTACTACATATCTGTGAGTAATTAATATACAATCACATGATTATCTGTGTGACCTGGTCTCAGATCTCCCACAGACTGAGCACCCCCAGAGGGCAGAGTAGCATCTGGCCGGTGCACAGATGGGACCCCAGCATAGCACCTGGTACATGGTGGGAGCTTGGCATGTTAGAGGTTTGCAGTAGCAGGCAAGGCTCCTTTCTGGATGCCTACTGCCCAGCACATGGTCAGCGAGGCACGGAAGATGGAACAGGAGCTCGTACAGGGTAGTGGCTAGGAGTTTGGTCTCTGGAGTCACAGAGGGCCTGGTTCAAATCCCAAACCGGGGTGACCTTGGGCAAGGTGTCTACCCTCCCTGAGCCTCAGTCTCACCAGCCAGGGACAGCGTTGGCCCCATCTCACAGGGTTGTGGTGAGAGTGAAATGAGAAAAAAGACTCCAGGCACCTGGCACACAGTGAGTGGGCACAGCAAGTAACAGTGTGATTATCCAGAGGCACCCTAGCTAGGAGGCCAGCTGTCCCATGGGGTCTGCCCAAGGTCAGGGCTCCAGTCCAGAAGGTGCAGTCGCCACGGAATTGGCAAAGGCTCTTTATTCAGTCCTGGAGTGGAGCTGGCGTGGCAGGGCAAAGGCAGGGGCTGCTCAGGGCCAGGTCATCAGCCCCTGGGCAGCTCAGGGCTGGCCAGGCAGGGCTGGTAGACGCCAGGTGCCAGCAGCTGCAGGGTGAACTCAGTGATGACGGCCGTGAGCCCCCAGATCCGGTGTGGCCCGTGCAGGAAGACAGGCAGTGTGTAGCGGAAGTGGCCACCATGGCAGAAGTGGGTATAGCCCTGGTTCTGTTCCTGCAGCAGATGGGCCAGGGGCAGTGCAAACACTTCATCCACCTGTGGGCAGGAGGCAGCGAGAGGGTAGACAGAGCACTGGCCACTGCAGCCTCCGCCCATCCGGACGACCCAGACTCCACCCCTAGCATCTCCCCACTCACCTCATCGGGGTTGGGCCTGAGGCTCTGGGGATCCAGTGGGCCCACGCCGGCCAGCACTGGCACCACAGTGGTCTTTCGCTGAGGCAGGAGGAGGGCAGGCAGTCAGGGGAGGCACGCCCTCGACAGGGCTTTGGGGCTGGGGCAGGGAGCCTGAGAGGAAGACTCCAGGGGCCTTTAGCAGTGCAGGCCAGGTCCACCCGGCCCCTGCCCTTGGACTCGCCCCAGCCACGCTGACTGACTCAGGCCCCCCAAACACACTGGACCCATTCAGGCCTCTGCGCCTTCGCTTTTCCTTATTTTTACTACCCTAAAATCTCCCAGTGGTCATTCAGTCCCTGCCTACCCTGCAAAGCCCTCCCCAACCTTTGTCCACGGAGCAGAGCAGAGCTGATTCACCCTGGAGCCACCTCCACCCCAGGACCTGAGCCTCAGTATCCCTCGTGAAAGGGGATAAAATACCCCTGGCCCCTTCCTGACGGGCTGTGTGAGGGTGGAACACAACTGCCAGGCAGGTGTCCCCACCGTACTCCGTGACTGCCACAGTCCATGACCACCCTCCTTGTCCCTGGGGTCCCTGCTCCTAGCCCGGGGCAAGCAGAGGGGCTGAATGGGGCAAGGGCCGGTGGTGGTTTCAGGGCCTGGCGGGCTTACCTGGTCGTGCACGGGCCTCAGGACTCCCCACACGTGCTCCTCAGGCACAACCAGGCCCACCTCCTCGCGGGTCTCCCTCAGGGCCGTGTGCACCACGTCGCGGTCAGCGGGGTCACACTTGCCACCTGGGAAACTGAACAGGCACAGGGAGCCTGGTTCTCGGGCTGCTGGGGCCTTGGAGGGGTGGGGGTGGAGGCTGTGGCGGTGACCCACCTAAATAACGTCTCCGCCCCTAGTTTGCAGAGAGGGCTAGGCAAGCCACACGACCTCTCCAGACCGTTTACTTCCCTGAACAACGGGAGTAAGGGAGAGAGGCCCTGGGGCTCAGACATGCAAACTCTGCTTATGGTGGCCCCAGAGGCGCTGACATTGACTCTAGGGTGTCCCCAGTTCCCGCCGGGGGCGGGGCCAGGGCGGGAAGCCAGGTAACCCCGCCCCGCGCGCTTCCTCGGCTCGGGGACACGAATCTCCCAGTAGTCGCTGGAAGGGGGCGGAGTCTTGCCTTTCTGGACGGGGACACAGATCTGAACGAGGTGTCGAGCGATCCGCGCGGCGCCCGGGCAGGACCACCTGCGGCGCCAGATTCGGGGCGGAGGGACGTGGGTTGCTGACTCCCGCCATAGCCCTCTGCCTGACGGGCTCTCAGACCCAGACCCATTCTACAGAGGCGGAAACCGAGGCTCGGAAAGGCTAAGTGCCTTGCCCACGACCCTGTGGTCTCTGGGTTCAGCGGCCTCTTCCTAGAAGGGAGAGGAGTTCCCGGCCGGTGTACCTGACGTCACCCTTGTGCCTCCCGGGCAGGCGGCTGGACCGCAGCGTGTAGAGCAGCGCCGGGACCCCACGCACCGAGCACAGCGGCACGAGAACCGCGGCCGCCGCAGGTCGCGCGCGGAGCCGGGCCGTGGCCCCCGCCAGCAACCGCCGGCAGCGCCGCTCGCCCTCCGCCGACAGGCAGTCGGGCAGCATGTCCGGCCCAGCGCGGCCGGGAAACCGAGGTCACCGGGCAGAGCGCACACCCCAGGGTGTCTCGGGAATCTGGGGGGCGGGCCGTGGGAGGAGTCTGCCCGCAGGGTGAGGCTCCCGTAGCGGCAGCGGCCTTGCCCACGGGGCGGGGCCCGATTAAGGGGCGGGCCCAGGCCGGGAAGGGGCCTCTCCGCCAGTTGTGGGGCGTGGCCAAGGGGCGTCACCAGATAGCCTGGACTTCCGGTAGAGGGGCGGGCCTGGGGCGGGGCGGAGCTGGCGTGGATGGTCTGGAGAGTGTCCTCTTACGAACGCCTAGAGCAGCTGGCGTCGCGCCTGGCCCGGCGACCGGGCACGGCCGTGCTGACCGCGGGGTTCGCGAGTCGGGGTGTCTGGCTGTTAAGGCCCCGCCGGGACCCGCGTTTCTCCGCGCCCGCGGGGGTCCGGGACCTCAGAGGAAGTGCTCCAGGATGTTCGGGGTCGGCGTTTAGGGGGTCTACGGGGCGGGAGGAAATGGTGTAAGTGGGCCCCAGACCTCCCCTCACACCTTCAGCCTTCCCGTCCCCTTCCCTGCCCTTCCCACCCCAAGTTGCCCGCCACTTAGCCTTTGTGCTTGCTCTTCCCTCTGCCTGGAATTTCTCCCCCACCTTCTCCCTCTGTCCAAACCCTTCCCAGTCCTCCAAGGCCCAGCTCGGGAACCACCTCCTCCAGGAAGTCCCCCCGACGCCCCTGCCCCAGCTCTCAGCACCTCGTCCCGGCACCGTTCTCTCTGCCTCCCCCTCTCTGTCCACACAGATGCCCAGGGAGCTTGCTGAGCATGCAGAAGCCCCTTCCTGGGGGCCCTGTGGCCCCGTCCACTACGCAGGCTCTGGTTCCACTGTGTCTGTGGGCTTGGGGCCTGACCTTTCTCCTGCTCTGTGGAGCCCTTTGGCAGGCAGGGGCGGAGGCTGCTGCGACTCCGGGTCCGGACGCTGAGTAGGGGCCGTGGAGATATAGGCCTGAAGGTGGGGCAAGCAGGAATGAGGCAGGGGGTCAAGATGGAGAACCCAGGCCAAGGGTCATGGTCAGAGTCAGACAGTGGGACCCCGGGACAAGCCAGTGGGCGTGACCCTGAAGGAAGGGTCGGAGGCCTTAGGAGATGCCTGGGGATAGGGATGGGGTGAGGGGGTGGGTTAGGGCAGCTGGGCGGAGCTGTCAGGGGCCAGATGGTACCAGGAGTCCGGGTCACTCTCCCTAAAGCCCTTGGCAAAAGGGTTGCTGGTGAGTTTCAGCTGGGTGCTCTGCAGAGGAGAAAGGGTAGTTATGGGCCAGCCCTGAGCTGGGGAAAGGCTGTGGGGCCCGGGCTCAGCCACCCTCTCCTCCCTGGACCACCCCGTCCCCAATCTAGAGGCCCCGGGACCTGGGCCCCTCAGCCCAGGAGCCACAGAGCCAGTGGGCATGAAGGCAGGGGAAGGACTGTGGGTAGATGCCCACTGAGTCTGGGAAGGAGAGAAGGGCAGGGGTCTGTGTGCCTGTGGGGCCTAAGAGCCTGGCGCCTCAGTTTCCCCCCTGTGAGGTGGGCTGGCAGCTGCCTCACGAGCTGTGGCCTGACCTACCCGGTGGTTCTGATATGCCGTCACGGCCGTGAACTGGGTCTCCGTGAAGATGAAGGACTTGAAGTTCTCCGTGTAGCGCTCGCTGTGTTTGCGTGGGTCCATGAAGACCACGTGGAAGCGCAGCTGGTAGCGGTGCACAGGGCTGAGAATGATCTGCAGGGGGTGCGGAAGGGGTGGGGCAGCCGCAAACCCTCTCTGGGGCCGAAGCCCTTCTTCCAGGGCCCGCTGCCCCCATCTGATAGCGGCGGTGCCAGGTCTGAACTTGAGAATCTGCAGTTCTGTATCAAAGGCCCCTTTGTTGGAGGTTCCAGGCTGCTTGGTGTCTCTCACTCCCACGCCCCAGCTGTCTCGGAACTATCCGGGATCTGACCACCTTTCCCACCCCACTGGCTCCACCCTGCCGGGCCACCGTCATCTTTCTCCTGGATTTCCGCAGCTGCTTCCTGGCTGCACTCCCTTCACACAGCAGCCCCAGTGAGTCAGCTCAGAGCCCTCGTGAGCTACAGAGAGTAAAGACCAGAATCCTCTCCACAGCCAACTGGCCCTGCAGAGCAGTGCTGGATGCCCCTAGGATCCCTTCCCCTCCCACTGCCCCTCTGAGCTCCACCCCAGCCAAACGGGAGTCTCCTCACAGCTTCCTCAACTCCCCAGCATTCTCCAGCCTCAGGGCCTTTGCACTTGCTGTTCCATCTGCCTGCAACGGCTCCCCCTTCTGTACGCACAGGCTCCCTCCTCCACTTCCATCAGACCCCTCTTCAAATAGCGCCTCAGCTGCTTCCTGAGCCCCCTGAACTCAACGGCCCCCTCCGTCTCAGCCCCGCTCCCTGTTTCCTTTCTCTCCCGGCATTTATCACCCTTCTGCCGTCTGGATTCCTTTCTCTCCTGGCATTTATCACCCTTCTGCCGTCTGGATTCTTTGCTTACCATCTGCCTGGCACCCCAGGAGGTGAGCCCCCGTGAGGGCAGGGATCTTTGTCTGTTTGACACAGTGTCAGTGGTGCCGGGTTCCTGCAGCTACGTGGGCCTGGCCCACCCGCCTGGCAGTCTCTGCTGTCCGACCCCTGGCCAGGTGAACTCGGGCACCAAAGGCCCAGCCAGCCCTGGCTCGGGCTTCATCACAATCAGGCCCCAGCGTCCCCTGCCCTGGCCCAACCCTCCCCACTGTGGCCCGGGCCTCACGTGGCCGTTGTCGTCCAGCAGGTTGTTGGTCAGCATGAGCTTGTCAAAGGACACAATCTGGCGCATGCACTGTGCGCCCTTGGCCGGCGAGTCGGGGTGGAAGTGCACACGGCCAGGCGTGGTCGGGTCCGCCTTGCCCGCCACCAGCCAGGCCGAGCTATGGAAGGCATACCTGGGGACAGAGCGAGGTGGCGAGGGCGCCCCGACTGCAGCCCACGGCACCTCATCTGCTGCCCCCACCCGGAGCCAAGACTGACGGGGCATCTCTCCTACTGCCCATGCACTGGCCCCGTCGGCACATGAAGAACCGGAGGCTCCAGAGTGCCGTCTGGCCTGGGTTCACCTGCTGCATCTGCTGCCCTGGGCTAGCCCACCCTACCTGCCCAGGTGCGCCCACTGCTGCCCAGGATGGGCCCCCCCCCGACACTGCTCCGACTGGCCCCTGCCTCCCTCAGGGTGCTGGTGGGGGTCTACTTCCCCGACCAAGTGCCTGAGGTCTGAGCTGTGACCCCCAGCCAGGCCCGGACCTGTATCTCTTGTCATCCAAAGGCATGAAGTCCATGAGCAGGGCGTAGTCAGCCAGTGTGTCCATGCCCAGGATCTTCACCTGGAAGGTGGGGAACATCCTCCTGCAGGAGGGGGTGCTCAGCAGCTCGACTGTGGTTCCGGCCTGCCCCCCACTCCCGCCACCGCCCTGCCCCCCCGCCACTGCTCATACCTGCCCACCTGGTGACAATCATGTCTGTGCCCAGCTGGTTGAATTACTCCCACAGAGCCTTCATCTCCAGCTGAACCGTCACATCAGACACACGTGGGTTCTTGGGGCCCTGCTCTGTGGGCTCAGCCATGGCTTGGGCCCCTGTGGAGCTGGTGGAAGGGCCTGGTGGTAACAGGGAGTCCAGCTGGGACTTCCAGCTGGAGCTCGTCATGGGCAAAGGGTAGGTCTCCAAGGGGGCAAATACCCCGAGGCCGGCAGAGAGGAAGGTTGGAGAGGGAGGACGGAGTGTGGGCCCCTGTTCACCTCACCCACCCCCACTCCACCCAGCCAGCCTTCATCTTTCAGGCTGCACCTAGATGCCTCTTCTTCCAGGAAGCTCCCCCTGACTGCCAGGCCTGTTTTCCCACAGGATCCCCAACTCGGCATCACTTCATGAGGTAAATGCTCACTTAAAGCTCCTGAAGACCAGAGACAGGACCTTTCAGGCTCCCCAGGGAAACTTTGAGCCATCAAGAGGCCTAGTGGCCTTGAGCAAATTGTTTCACCTCCCGGAGCCTCAGTTTCCACATCTGTCACAAACGGTTCTTAATATCTGCCTTATAGGGCTGATGTGAGGATTTGTGAGGACACACACGAGCCTGGCACACAGTAGGTCCTTCATAAAGGACATCTGTTATGGATGCCGTGACACGTGGGGTCATGGGGGTGGGGGGTCTTTCTCAGCTCTGGGGAGACCTGGCTGCCTCGTGCTGCTTAAGGAATACTGAGCTGAAGGAGATCCCCGAATTACCACGAACACTCTTACCCATCTCTGACCCCCCAAACTGGCCCAAATCCTGCCTCCAGAAGCTGGTTCTAACATCTTTCTGCTCTGGCCTCCTCACGTTTTTCTAAGGAGCCCACCTTTTGATCTGCAGCCCTGGCACAAGTCTTGGCCAAAAACTTTGCCACAGCTCCACCCTTGTGATTAAAAAAAAAACAACCTAACTATTGATACAATGAGATACTACTCTACACCCACAGGGATGGCTATTACCAAAATCCAAAACAATCACAAAAACGAGAAATGAAACATTACAAGTGTTGGCGGGGATGTGGAGAAATTGGAACTCTTGTGCATTGCTGGTGGAATCTCAAATGGTGTAAACCCTGTGGAAAACTGCTGACAGTCCTTCAAAATATTAAAGATAGAATTACCATATGATCCGGCAGTTTCACTCCTAGGTATAAACCCAAAAGAATCCAGAGCAGGGACCCGAACAGATATGTGTACGTCGGTGTTCATAGCAGCATTGTTCACAACAGCTAAAATGTGGAAGAAACCCTGGTGTCCATCGATGGATGAGTGGATAAGCAGAATGTGTCTATACAGACAATGGAATATTATTCAGCCTTTAAAAGGAAGGAAATCTTGCCACAGGCTACAACGTGGATGAGCCTTGAGGATGTTATGCTAAGTGAAACAAGTCAGCCTCAAAAATACTGTGTGATTCCACTCACGAGAGGTGCCTAAAGGAGTCAAATTCATAGACAGAAAGTAGGAAGGTGGTTGCTAGGGACAGGGGGAGGGGAAGGGGAGTTAATGTTTAATGGGGACAGAGTTTCAGTTTTGCAAGATGCAAAAAGTTCTGGAGACGGCGGTGATGGTTGCACAACAGTATGAATGCACTTAATGCCACTGAACGCTTAAAGATGGTTAAAATGATAGTTTTTACGTTTTGTATATTTTAACACAATTACAATTTTAAAGCTAGGAAAAATATCCTGAGAAACAGTTTCTAGCAGCCCCGTAAGGGGCTGAGGACCTGGTAAAACCATGAGATCCTCTGGGCAGAGGTAGAATTTTGGTGTTGGATGGATGGATGCATAGACGGATAGATAGATGGGTAGACGGAGGTTCCCGGGATGGTATAGCGTGTGATGTGCTGGCCAGAGTCAGTGCACAGTAGGTGCCTGGTGAGAGTGTGGGGCTCCGGGCCCACGGCCCCATCCTTAGCAGCCCTGAGGGCCACGTGTGAGAAGTGGTACCTCACTAAAGCCCCTGGGAGTTCTGTAGTCTGGAGGTGGGTGGGTCTCACTGGGGCATGAGGGGCATGAAGGGTGGATGGACTGATGCCCCCCACCATCTAGACCAGGCCATTACGTGGGCAACTGCCCATCACCCAGCTGTCCTGCTGGAGCACGTACATCATCCCGGTAACCGATGCCAGCCCCCAGGGTCCATGGTGATGCGTCCCAAGTCGGGGAGGCTCATGGCTTTGCTGGTCCTGGGGCCTTCACAGGCTGGTTACTGGCTTCCAAGTCTTCTACAAGCCTACACCCTGCCCATCCCAGTCAATGTGCCGCCCCTGGGCACCCTCAATAACCCTGGGCAGGGCCCTGTCCTCTGCCCAACTCCTCTAAAAGCCAGCACCTCTTGGGGTCAGGAGTTGACAGTTTCCCACCGGCATGAAGTCAGGTTTGGAGGGGAAGTTAGAGGTTCCTTGTCCAGCCCCCACCAAACCTTGATACTCACGGGGTGAGGCCCAGAGAGGGGCGGAGCCAGGCCCACACTCACCAACGTCTGATAAGGCTTTCACCTCCCAGAAATCGCTGTGTCTCCCTGCCTGTCAGCACCCCTATATTTGCACTTGGGTGGCTGTGAGCCCATCGACCCCGCCCTGGGGGATCTGAGGCCTCAGCCTGGGGTGGCCCTGCCCCATGCTCTTGCCCAGGCCCTGGGTCCAGTGGCGTTTCCTTGGTCCCCACGCCCAGTCCCTGCCCCCCACCCCACTCACCCCGGAGCCTGAGCCCACCCATGGGGCTCCCTTGGCCGCCTGTCCCATACCTGCCATGGGGACAGCCCGGATTTCCGGCTCCTGGAGAAGGGCGGCTCAGCTGGGGTCCCTGCGTGTCCCGCCTCTGGTCAGTGCCTCCCGGTCTCCTGGTCCATTTGGCAGCACGGCTCAGCTCTCGGGCCCTCACTCAGTCCCCAGTCTCCTGGCAGGACTGGCCTTCCCTCCTCGATCGCCCAGGTCTTGGTTCTCCACCCAAGCCAGGCACCTGGTCTCTGTAGGCAGGACCCTGGCTCTGGGGTGTGCACAGCCCCTTCTCCAAGCCACCCTTGTACTGGACTGTGCAAGGCCCCCGGCTGGGCTGGTGCAGCTCCAGGCGCGATGCCGTGGGGGAGGAGGGCAGGTGGGAAGGCTCTGACGTGGCAAAGCCTCCTCTCCCTCTCCCGGTCCCCCCTCCCGGCTTCCTCCCTTCCCCAGCTAGGAGCCTCCCAGCCATTCCTGATCAATGGGCCCAGACACAGGGTAAGGGCCCATCTCGAGGACAGGCTGGGTGATCTGCAGGGGCCCACGCCTGGTTGACTGGAGGGGCCGGGGCTGACAGGGCCTCGGGGAGGTCAGGGGGCTGCGGTGGTGGCAGGAGCATGGAGGGGTGAATGGCAGAGGCGAAGCTCTCTCCCCAGGACCCAGACACCTGACCTGGGGCTGCTGGTGTGGAATCACCAGGGAGCTTGAGCAGGAAAGGCAAGGGGGCAGCAGCCGGAAGTACCAGCAGAGGCAGAGCCCCAGGACTGGATGGCAGGAAGCCAGGTCCTCCTGACCGCTCGGCCCGAGCTATGAGCTATGCAACGCTGCCAGGACCATGACATCTCCGTGCCTCAGTTTCCTCAACTGAACTAAGTGCATAATCGCCTCTACCTGGGATGGGCTGGCCCAGCCTGGGGGGCAGTAAGCTGTCCCCATCCTGGTTGACGATGCCTACACAGTCCCCACAGCGGGGGACGCTGGCCCAGGTCAGAGGCCTCTGGGGCGTGTCCTGACCAGACACCTTCCCCAGGCGGCCCCTGCCTGTCTGGGGCTGGGCATTCAGGGAACACACAGATCTCCAGTCAGGAAGGCAGAGGAGGGGGGTTCCCCGAAGCTGGTGTCTGCCATGTGGTGCAAGGAGGGTCATCAGGCCAGACCCCGGTTAGCCCACTACAGGAGGGAGCATCGCAGGCGAGCCCCCAGGCCGGAGCACTAGGTGAGAGCCCACCGAGCTGGGCATGCTCGACTGGGGTCCCCAAAGGCGGCTGGACCCCCGCACCTCCTCCAGAGTCTGGCACTGGGAACAAGGGGTTGGCAGAGGCCATACCTAACAGGGGGCAGAGAGGGGCTGGCCCCTCCCAGAGCCACATGTCACATGTCAGGGGCAGACCTCTCCTCCCTTCAGCTCAGGGAGGCCTGCTGCTTCCACCCCCTGTGCCCCCGGTCCCTGCCTGCCAGGCTGGGAGGATTCCCTCGGGGAGAGCATGGGCCGACCCCTGGCATAGACCCACGGCCAGCTTTGGGAGGAAGGCTGCACCTGCACTGGAGTCTGCTGCTGGGCAAGATGGGGGAGAGTTCTCTGCGCCTGTGTTGGAGGGTCCCAGCAGCCCCCAGGTGCCACCCTGTCCCAAGATGCACAGTGGGGCAGGTGAGAAATAGGCAGGTGATGGAGGGGTTTGGGGGATCTGCACCAGTCCTAGTGGCTCCCCCTCAGCCCGGACTCCCAGGGGTCCGGGGTTCTGCTGGCTCCTGGTGTGTGTGTGCTTGCACATGCCTTTGGTCCGTGTGCTGGGACCCCCCACCCATACACACACATGCTCATGCGTACGTGGGCACACTCACATGTCAGCCCAAATGCATAAACGAACTCAAGACCTGATGACCTGCCACCACTCCTGTGCACATGTGCACACGCTCCTCTTACACACACACACACACAAACACATACACACCATGCACACAGGCACGCTTCCCTTTACAGCCTCCTCCCCGGCCAGTCTGCCCTTCCTGCCAGGGGCGCCTGCTGGCCCCCTGCCCCCTCATCCCTCTTGCCTGCCAGCCTGTCCCTGGTGCCCCCCATATCCTTCCCACCTTCTCATCTCGCTGCTCAATAGCAGAAGTCAGCGTGGCAGCTGTGCCCGCGGGGAGATGGCTGAGCCAGGCGGCGGGGGTGTAGAGGGCCCAGAGAGTGATGCCTGGAGAGGACGGAGCTCTGGGCTCCACCAGCCCCACTGTCAGGCAGGAGCGATGCTCTCAACACGGGGCGGGGTGGGCTGTGGGCCCCGGGGGTGGAGCATGGAAGGTGTGAGGCTGTGTCCAGGCATCATCCCACCCCATCCAGTTCAGCCCTGCTGTGGACACCCTGCAGAGAGTGCCTGGGGCAGGACTGAGGGGACCCCAGCCGCAGACCCTGTGCCCGCTCCCTCCCCGACGCTGACTTCTGTCCTGGGTGGTGCAGGAGACTTCTGCCTGCCCTACCTGCCCTACCTGCACCTCTTCCCTGCATCCCTGTGCCTGGACGGCTGTCCTGGGTGGGGAGAGCCTTGTCGAGCTGCACCTCTTCCCCAGCCTTGACGCCCCCTGAGCCCCCATGAGCCCTGAGCTCATTACACACCTGGAAATGCACATCTGGGCTGTGCCACCAGCCACATATGGATCCCCCGGAAGAATGCCCAAGGTACTGAGGCTCTCGGAAACACATGTGTGTGCAGACGCCCCCCCCCCCCCACACACACACAACCACAGAGCACCTGGGGCAGGCACACGCCTGGACACCCACACACACGGGCACACAGAGATCCACTTTCTGGCCCTGGGAATGCAGAGGGGTTGGAGCCCTCCTCTGGGTCATGGCCTCTGGAAGCCCCTCTGCTGGCCCCAGGACAGTACTTCTCCAAGTCCCCCCCAACATACACACACACTATGGGATCTTCCCCCTGGGCACTGATGAAAAAGCGTGGGCACAGAGACAGCCACCCCCGGCCCCAGTACACACAGAATGTCCAAGACCACCCTGAGCCAGACCTGCCCCAGACCCTGAGGTCACAGAGAGGGGCCGTGCAGGTGAGAGGACATGAACCATGGACCCCTGGACATCTTCCATTTTATAGAACGGGAAACTGAGGCAGGGAGGTGTGGGGATATGGCAAGAAACATGGTACACAGTGGGTGGCAAAGGGAGGGCCCTGGGCCCAAGATTGTGCCTCACGACCCCCTGTTCAGAAGGGAGGGCTGATGCCGGGCAGATGTGGCCTGGATCAGGGACGCTGGCGGGGTGGAGGCCACTGCGGGCAGGGCAGGCACGGAGAACGTGAGCTTCTCAGTCTGGAGGAAGGCAATGCCCTTCTCGTAGGAGGCAAGCTCGTTGATGAACACAGGGTCCATGGTGGACTCCCCCTCATAGAGCACGTCCTCACCGCTGAACATCTGGAAGATGGGTGCGCCAGGCCGCAGTGGCTCAAAATCTCAGTCCTGGGAGAAGAGCCAAGGACCAAGGTTGCTGGGGCTGACCTCTGCCCTGGCCTCAGTGCGGGCCACCCCAGCAGGGACTGCCTAAGAGATGCTGCTCACTTATGGCCCTGCCCACTTGCTCCTTCACTTCCTCGATCAATGCAACAGGGTGTCTGCTGAGATGCCAACTGGCTCTGTGTCTAGAAATGGAGACACCAGTCACCTTAGAAAGGCACTTGTCATTGTGGAAGTGTACCCTAGTGGTTACGGGCACAGATAGTGAAGCCTGCGTCCAAAGCCTTGCTAGCTGTGTGACCTTGAGCAAGTCACTTAACCTCTCTGTTCCTCAGCTTCCCCATCTGTAAAATAGGGATTATTCTATCTCCTCCTATTATCCTGAAGTCTAAATTAAACAGCTAATAGTGCTTAAAACAGTGCCTGACACATAGTGAATATAATATAAAAGTTTATTAGATAAATTTTTAAATTGTGGGAGAAATCACTCAAAATGTCTCTTATTCAGCATCCACAAGGAAGATGGGTGGTGGCGCAGGTGCGTGGCATAAACGTAGGTGCCTTCCAGGGGAGGCCGTGGTGTTGTGAAGGTCTGGGATAAGTAGAGGCCCGGCCCGAGGCCTTGGGCCCCAGCAGCTGGTTCAGGTCTCTGGCCCTGGCATTTCAGGGGCGAAGATATAGTGTCAGCCCCTGACAGTCTCCGTCAGTGATCAGAGGGTCAGAGTGTGTGAGTGGTGCGGGGGAGGGCAGCCTTGTGCCGCCGACAGGAGTGAAGCCCCTGAGACCCTGCAGGAGGGACAGAGCAGCTCAGGGGCTCATGTGGCTGCCTGCCCTCTCGCACGGCCCCAAACCCTCAGCCTGGCCCTGCCCACCCGCCTCATCAGCTCTCTCGCCGGCCACACCTCCAAGCACTGTGCTGGTCTCGCCTTTAGGCCTCCTACCTGCTGGGCCCTTCCCTGGAACTCCTCTCCTCTCCACCTGGTTAACTTACACTCACCCTTTGGGGCTTGGCTGAGACCCCGCCTCCTTCCGGAAGCCTTCCCTGACTGCCCTTGACCAAGTTAGATGCTTCGTGTAGCCCCCAGCCCTGCCTTTAGCCTCCTGGTTTGTGGTCGCTGAGTCCATTCTCTGTCCTTAGTAAGCTGAGGACAGCGCCTCAGTCCTATACCCCATTCTCTCACCCGAGCTGGCCTGAGATGGGGCTCAGAGGTGGGGCTCGGCCAGTATCCACTGAAGGAAGGTATAAACAGTGGTTGCGTAAACGCAGCCTGTGGGGGGCTGATCTGAGGCAAGCCCCGGGTCTGGGGAACCCAGAAGAGGCCGTGTCTCAGCCTGGGATCCGGAAGGGCTTCCTGGAGAAGGTGACATCAATCTGAATTTCTCTAAACTGAAAAGGGAGGAATGGGCATCACAGGCAGAAGGGTGCCTCCTGCCGGGTGGAGGGACTGGACCAGCTTAGCAGGTGGGGGCCCTTGGCAGCCCTGCACTTGGCAGCCCTCCAGGGCTCTCTCTGGGGGAGTAGTCTTCATCTCAGGCTTTAAAGAGTCCCTACAAGCAATTTCCCAAAGCCTTGGGCAGCTCCCCAGCGGGAGCTGTAGCAGCAGGGCAGGGTGCTCACCTGAGGAAGGACCCGGTGAAGGCATGACTGAGGTCATGGCCCACGTAGCGGCAGCAGGCGGCTGAGGCCACCGGGTTGGCCAGCAGCACAGGCATGGTGGAGAAGCTGAGTCTCTGCACCTCCCCTGGGACCCGCAGCCAGTGCCGGCCAGGTAGGCGCTAGCTGTCTCATTGCCGTGAGTAGCCCTGGTCACTGCCACATGGTGCAGGGCCTCTCAGGGCACCAGCAGCCAGCACGTCGCCGTGTGGGGTGGCGCACCTGGCGGGTGGACCTGCTTAGGCAACCCTGGCGCCAGCACAATGCCCAGTGGTTAGAGCTAGGCTGGTGGTGGTGAGCTCCCCGAGGCCTGAGGAGCCCAAGCCAGGCGGGGCTGTTGCTTGTCCAAAGCCGTGGCTGGATGTTAGCTCAGCGGTGTCCCACCTGCACCTCCAGTGGCCCAGGTTGGTCCCTCCTCGTGCCTGCAGTCCCTCCATTGGCACCCTTCCCTTGAGGGTAAGCATTGCCCTCCCCTGCCTTTCTCTGAGGAGATCATTTCTCTGCTCCCTTTGGAGAGAAGGGGTTTCTTTCTCCCAAGTTGAGAAAAGGGGCCCAGACTTGGGAAGATGGATCCACCAAGGCACACTCCCTATAGCAAGAGGGCTGTGCTCCCATTTTATAGATGGGGAAACCGGGCACAGCAGGGGAAGTGGACGGTGTCACAGGAGCTGGCTGTGGAGTGTCGGGTTCCAGGCGACTCCTGTTCCTTCCTGCCCCTCCCCCATGCTCCTCTGAGCTGGTGCAGGGGCCTTAGGGAAGAAGGGGTGGTTACCTGTCAGTGCAGGTCTCAGCTGCCTGGGCCACCAGGGCTGGGATGTGCACCTCCTGGAACGATGGGTATTTATGGGCCAGGAGATCCCTGGGCAGGAAGTGTCTGTGCTGAGTTGGTAGAGAGCAGGGCGCAGGAGTGGGTGATGGGCTGAGGTCCACCCTGAGGTCAGTAGTGCTGGGGTCTCCCTGCCTGCCTCTACCTCACACTGTTGCTTGCTGCTGCCGTGGTCCACTGAGTCCAGGTCCTGCGGCCACGCCCCTGCTCTTGCCCTTGGTCCCTCCTCTGGGAATCTCAGCATCCCCGCCTCCTGGGGCCAGCTGGGGCTCCCGCTGGGGAGCTGCACAAGGCTTTGGGAAATTGCTTGTAGGGACTCTTTAAAGTCTGAGATGAAGACTACTCCCCCAGAGAGAGCCCTGGAGGGCTGCCAAGTGCAGACCGTTCATTGCCCAGGTGTCCAGCCAAGGAAGGGCAGGCCTGGAATCCACCACTGGCTGAGCCATGGGCCACCACCAGGCCAGGCCACCACAAGTTGCCTGTTGAGATGGTGCCTTGGTGGCCACCCAGATGAGGAATATCCCCCTCCCTCCATCCCTTCAGCAACATGCTTCTGTCCCTGCGGCCCTCAGAGGACCAGGGTCACTCCTGGGTCACGCTTTACCCTAAAGGGCTATGAGCTGTGGGGTCCCAGCTTTACAGCTCTTTGGTGCTTTAAACAATTTCTAAATATTTCATTGTTATTGATCGTTTTCAGGGACAGGTATGCCTCAAATGATTCAACTTGCTTTGTTTTGGAAATGACCCTCAGATCCATTTTATAGATGTGGAAACTGAGGCTCAGACAGGATGCCCAAGGGTACCCAGGGCACTAGAGGCAGAACTGGAATTGGAACCTGGGAGGTGTCCAATCTGAGCCCACTCTCCTCTTGCTGCTCTCAAGGGACAAGGGGGTAAGGATGAAGGCTAAGTCCCCCGCACGTGGCCCCAAGTCCTGTCCTTTCCCCAGGAGCCGAGGGTGGTCCAGTGGTCCCTGAGTAGAGAGGCACTGCTGGGCAGTGACCGTCAGGTCACCAGTGCCTCCTGCGTGCCAGCACTGGGGCCCTGAAGCTGGGCCTCCCCCAGGCGTCTGGTCCCAGGCCTTCTTCACGACCAGGCTGAGTCCTCCCAGGAGGTGTCAGCCCAGCTCCAGAACCAGGCCCAGCAGCTCGGGCTCCCTCCAGGCCAGCCCTCTTTGCAGCTGCTCAGATCACAGGCAACTCCTCGTGAGGGCTGGGCTCACCTGCACTTTCCTGCTCTCCTGCTCACCCCCATAGGTGGAGCTGTGGGACCTGTCAGGCCTGCTGGTACCTCAGTAGGGTAGCTGGGGGGGTGGGGTCACTGAATCTTCATGGGCAACGGCCCTGGCGCCGCAAACGGAGGGCAGCTACCATTCGCTCTGTTCGTGGGGCTGGACCTGGGCTCTGGGAGGTTGAGCGACTCGGCCGACCCCCTGGCCAGGGGTGGTGGAGGGAGTCAGTGGGGTGTCTGCCTCCCTCCGGGTCCCTGCTCCCCGCTTCGCTCAGGGTAGGGGCCTCGAGGCCCTGCTTTCTAAGGCAGAAGCCGCAGTCTTTGAGAGGCCCCCCCAGGCTGCCGGGCTTCTGCTGTTCTCTGGGTGCTGGGCCTCTTGGGAAGGAAGGAAGGGTCTGAGCACCAGCTCTGGCTATCTGGGGGGTTGCTGGAGACCAGAATGCTTCCTGCCAGGAGGTGGTGGGCCCCCAGCTCTGGGGAGGACAGCCTTAGGGGGTCCTGGAAAGTTTCACTTCCCCTGGCTGGGGTCTAGCGTCGCCCTCTTAGAAGGTATATATATATATTTTTTAATTAATTTATTTTTTAAATTGAAGTATAGTTGATTTACAATAGTGTTTTATATATATATATATATTCTTTTAAAAATTATTTTAATTTTTTAAATTAATTCTTCATTATAGGTTATTACAAGGTATTGAATATAGTTCCCTGTGCTATACAATAGGACCTTGTTTTTATTTTATATATGGTAGTATGTATATGTTAATCCCATACTCCTAATTTATCCCTCCCCCACTTCCTCTTTGGTGACCATAAATTTGTGTGTTTTTTTAGTTTTCGTTTTAAATTTATTTATTTATTTATGCTGTGCCGGGTCTTAGTTGCGGCATGCGAACTCTTAGTTGCGGCATACATGCAGGATTTAGTTCCCCAACCAGGGATCGAACTTGGGTCCTCTGCGTTGGGAGCACAGAGTCTTAAACACTGGACCACCAGGGAAGTCCCCATAAATTTGTTTTCTATGTCTGTGAATCTGCTTCTGTTTTGTAAATAAGTTCATTTGTCCTAATTTTTAGATTCCACATATAACTGATATCATATAATATTTGTCTTTCTCTGACTTACTTCACCTCATGTGATCATCTCTAGGTCCATCCGCGTTGCGCAAATGGCATGATTTCATTCTTTTTATGGCTGAGTCACATTCCATTGTACATTTGTACATTACATTGTGCATTCCTTATCCATTCATCTGTCGTTGGACATTTAGGTTGCTTCCCTGTCTTGGCTATTGTAAATAATACCACTACAAACATTGGGGTGCATATATTTGTTTGAATTAAAGTTTTCTCCAGCTATATGCCCAGGAGTGGGATTGCTACATCATGTGGCCGCTCTATCTGTAGTTTCTTTAAGTGATCTCCACACTGTTCTCCATAGTGGCTGCACTGAATTATATTCCCACAAAAAGTATAGGAGGCTCCCCTCTTCTCCACACCCTCAGAAAGTGTTTATAGAATGGAAGGGCATCTGGGAGCCAGGGCAAGAGCTCCCAGGAACAGCAGCCCCCAATCCCAACTGAGTGTGCAAGCTCGTGTGTGTGTGCGCTGGTGTCTGAGGATCTGTGTATTCACGTCTGTGCTGCGTGTACCAACGTGTGTGCGAGCCACAGCAGTGAGAACAGTCTGGAGGTGGGCCTGCTGAGTCACACCTCTGAGCCCCAGGAAGTAGACGGGGCCCCCAGCCCCCACTGGCTCTGACACCCCTCCCTGACAAGCTGTGTGACTTGGGGAGTCAGTGCCCTCTCTGGGCCTTGGCTCCTGCCTGTGAAATGGGAATGAGGCTCCCTCCTGGGTCCGGGCAGCTGTGAGGAGTAAGGGAGCAAAGGGGCAGGTGCAAGCTTGGAGAACGGACACATGCGCAGCAGACCCTGGCCTGATGGAGGGCAGAGGCATCGTGAGTATCCAAAGGTCCAACTTCTTCACTGCAGTTGAGGAAACGGAGGCCCAGAGCGGGGTCAGAACCTGAACCATCCCACAGAATTGTAAGTCTTGGCTCAGGAGAGCCACGTGACCTGGGAGCCACACCCAAGGGCCACTTTGTTTTTTGTTGTTGCCGCTACTGTTGGTTTTGGCCACACCGCGACATGCGGAATCTTAGTTCCCCAACCAGGGATCAAACCCGCGCCCCTTGCAGTGGAAGCATGGAGTCTTAACTACTGGACTGCCAGGGAAGTCCCTGTCCAGGGGCTTTGGAGCCCCTGCCTGTCCCTCTACCATCCTGACCGGGTTCTGAGTCCCACTTTGGCCTCTGCTCACCCCCTCCTGTCAGCCTTTCACAGCGCCCTCATATCAGGTGTTCCTTTATGACCCCAGGACCACCCTGCCCACTCCTTCTTGCTGGCCTAGTGTCCTGGGGTGGGGGTGGGAGGAGGAATCACCCCATATTGTTGTTTTTCTTAATGACCCACTCTGGACTGTGGCCTGTTCCCAGGGTGGAACCAGCATCTAAGGGACCCTGGGACCACCCCCAAGCCTGGGGACAGCAGCATGCCATGATTGCTGGACAAGGAGAGGCTGCTGTCGCAAAAACTGTGACTGTGACAGAGCCCTGGGAAGCTCGGAGGTGTGTGGCCGGGGCACCTCTGCAGCCAGGGCCTCTGCCCAATGCTGGCTTAACTTACATGAGGGTGTGGACTCTACTATGTCTGGGGTGGGGGCCCCTGGGCCCCAGACACATATGATCTCATTTAACACTCACACCAACTGTAAGAGGTAAGTGGGAACCCCATTCTACAAGATAAGGCTCAGAGAAGTTAAGGGACATGCCCAAAGGCACCCAGTAACAATATGGCCAGGGACTGACGCAAACCCAAGCTTTCTAGGTGACGGAGCTACTGCAGGGACAGGTAGGGTTCTGTGTGAGCCAGATGAGGGCCACTGTCACTCAGCTCTGCCCTGCTTTACCGTATAAACTCAGTTCAGCCCTATCCTGGCTCTAAATCTGTTTTCCCATGTGTCAGATGAAGAGACCAGATTTAGATTCTGCCCGCCCTGACCTCTCTCTGGGAGATTAGAGCAGGAATGACGATGTGGCCAGCATGAGCACAACCCCCTCCTGTGCCCAGAGCAGACATCACTAATCAATCATTGCACTCCTTCCTATAGATTCCACACACACCATCAGAGTCCTTGTAAATAACGCACTTCAGGCCAACACCAGCGACTGGCCAGACCTGAGTTCAAGATCAGATCACTTCAGGTGAGACAAACCCAGCTCCCCAAACCAGGTGTGACTGGAGCTGTTAGAAATCACTCTGTATTTTGGGAGCTTATTTATAGATCTGACGTGAGGGAGTCTTTTCTAACCACCAGAGCTGCCCAACCTTGGGGGTAAGTTCTCTGTCATCAGATATGTTCAAGCAGAGGGTCAACAAATCTGTCAGGAGGCTGCAGAGAGGACTTTGGCCCTGAAAAGGGCTGGACTAATGTCCCAGAGGTCCTGCCCAGCCAGGGGTCTGTTCAGACAAGGCCCCAGCAGCAGGATCTTTGTGTTCCTGGACAGGACACCAGCCTTTGGGGTGCCACTGAGCACCTGGGCAACAGCAGGACAGGGGGGTCGTGGGGATGGGGCACTGGAGATGGACAGGGTGCTCACAGAAGGAGGCAGCGCTGGTTGCCCAAGGCCCAGCTGAGCAGCTGCTGTGTGCAGGCAGAAAAGGGCGAGTAGAGGATGTCCTTGAGCTTCTCCAGGCCCGAGGGGCAGAGCAGGCAGGCGCGGTGGTGGGAGAAGGCGTCAAAGGAGAACTTGCTGTGGTAGCTGCCATTCCGCTGTTGTCTGCATGGGCACGGAAGTGAGGGCCGTTCAGCAGCAGCCCACCGCCCAGCAGGGAGCTCAGGGAAAGCCAGGCCATTCTAAGAGCCATTTGCAGATAAGGAAACTGAGGCCTTGAGAGGCCTGGGGCCTGGATCAACAGCGAGGGAAGGCAAAACTGGGCCTTCCTGGGTCTGGGGTGCCAACCTGAGCTTCCCAGGGAGTTGGGGCTGGAGGGTGAAGGAGGGCAGGGCTCAACGACTCCCCCTAGTGGCAGGGACGGCAGAGTCGGGTAGATGAAGCCCTCCTTGCCTCCAAAGGGGCCACTGCTGATCCGGTGAGTGTCGCCCCTCTGAGCTCACAGAGGGGAGTCCGTGGCCCTGAGAAGCGGCACCCAGAGTCACAGCAGCAGCAGTGCACAGGCTCCATGGCGGCCAGCCTGGCTCTGCCTGCCGGGTCCCACCTTGGCTCTGCCCCCTCCCCTTTCAGGGGCTCTGCTCGCCCACACAGAACTTTTGCACGACTGAGGACAAGAGGGCCGCCCCGGGGCAGGACAGATAGAGAGGGCACCTCGTCGTCCGGGCGGGAGCTGCCCCGGCCAGGGCAGACAGTTGGCCAGCCACGTGTTGCCAGCTTCTTGATGCTGCTCCCCGTCTCTGCCAGGCACCTGTGTGCAGGGAGCCGTTGTCCAGTGGCCTGGATTATAGCCACACTGGAGGCACCTGCTGCCCTAACCCTCACAAGTGGGCCGGGAAAGGGGAGGTGACCGGTCTCACCCTTTTGGGCCCCTCTGTTGTTCCCACCTCTGTCCAGCCCCACCTGGCTGCTGTTGGAGAAGGCGTACAGGGCCAGGGGCTTCTCCCGACAGCGGATGAACTCGATGGCCTCGTCCAGGCTCCTCACGTTCATGATGGGCAGGATGGGCCCGAAGATCTCCTCCCGCATCACCGGCTCCGTCTCCTGCACGCCCACCAGCACCGTCGGAGCTGCCCGGGCACAGGGCACGGCTCAGCCCCAGGGGTGGGGCCTCGGGCAGGCAGGGCCCAGGGACCCAGGGCTCCAGGCTCAGGGACGTTCTGGGGAAGGTGATCTCCCCACAGCCCCCGGGAAGTGACCTTGAGGGGCTCCCCAGCCTGACCGGGGCCTGTGGGGCCCAGAGAGCCCCTCAGCCTTGGTCTTACAGTCAGAGGGTGACCGGACCTGAGGTCCCGGGTCCCAGCCTGCTGGGGAGCAGCGTCACCCTCTGAGCCGTTCAGCCCAGGAGACTGGGGCTGCTTTGTTCACAGCGTAGCGGGTGCTCAGGACGGGCTGTTGAAATTCAGAACCAGGAATCGTGGGCTCATAGGACCTGGGGTCACGGCCCCGTGCAGCAGCAGATCTTGGGGCTGAAGTTTGGAACCTGAGCCCTAGAACTCCGGGGTCTGAGCTTGGAGAATCCAGAGCCTGGGCCAGAGGGCTGAGTCGTGGGGTCACAGGCTCGGACACGGCAACGCGGAACACTGGTGTCACAGAATCGTGGCACCAGAGCCGTGGACCAGGCTGGGCTCTAGCAGTGGGGTCGGGGAGCCTCAGGGCCCGAGGTTACAGGCTGGGCCCAGACTCGGGGCCCAGCTGTGGCCCCCAGCGTGGGGGGGCCTTAGCTGGGGTGGGCTGGGAGTCGGGCACAGTGGCAGGGAGGGCGGGACTCACCAATGTAGCGATCGCTTTCATCAGTCTGGCCCCCGATGGCCACGTGGCCACAGCTCAGCAGGCCCCGGAGCCGCTGGAAATTCTTCTCACTGATGATGCGGCCCAGGTCTGGGGAGCTCTGGGGGTCTTCGCCATAGAAACGGGTGATGGCACGCTGCAGGGCGGGCAGCAGTCGAGCCTGCATTTCGGGGCTGCACAGGATATAGTCGGGGGCCACGCAGGTCTGGCCGGAGTTGAAATAGCGGAAGAAGGCCACGCGGTTGGCCACGGTCTGGGGGTCGCAGTTGTCGTCCACGTAGCAGGGGTTCTTGCCCCCCAGCTCCAGCGTGACGGGCGTCAGGTGCTTGGCGGCAGCAGCCATGACGACCTTGCCGACTCGGGGGCCCCCTGGGGACATGAGAGTTGACCCCAAGCCTCAACTGCCCTTGGCCAGATGGTTCAGACACCACCTTCCCAGCCCATCCTGGCTCACCCACTGGGTTATGCCCCCTGCCCTGCTGCACCCGGATCCCACCGTGCCAGGCCCACCTGCCTGGGTTGATTGCCACCTGGGACGCTTCACCCCACTGGCCACCACTTCCTCCTTCCACGGCCTTCTCCATCCCGTTCTCAATGTCCCTCTCCCCCAGGACACTGGTCGGGGCCACCCTCACTTGTGAAGAGGATGTAGTCAAACTTGTGCTCCAGCAGCTGCCTCGTCTCCTCGGGCCCGCCCAGCACCACGGCAAAGCAGCTCTGCAAGGGGGGACAGACGGCTCAGGGGACACTGCAGGACCTCCTACCGGCAGGGGTGCGGGTGTGGGACGCAGATGCTGAAGGAGCAGGCCCACCCTCATCTGGGCCAGGTATCGGGGCAGCACCTCGGCCAGGACCTTCTCAGTGCTCTCGCTGACCTCTGAGGGTTTCAGCAGCGCGCAGTTCCCTGAGGGGCGGGGTGGGGTGGGGAGAGGAGAGGGGGTGGGGCAGGGCAGGGCGGGGCGGAGCGGGAGAGAGGGGGTGGCCAGTTGTAGCCACTCCCCGTCTCCATTCAGTCCTCACACCTGCAGGGCAGGTGCCGGCCTTACTCCACCTTCAGGGGAAGAATATGGTACAGAGTTGCCCTGCCGGCCCCAGGGTCACACAGCCTGGGGATGGTGGGCCAGATGGGAACCAGGCCTTCTTAGCCACCTGGTGCCCCTCTTTCCTGTCTCTGTGGGCGGCTGTGAGGCCACGAGGCTGGGGGGACTGGCAGGGGGCAGGAAGGAGGAGGCTCTCTATCACCTGCCGCGAGGGCGCCCACCAGGGGCACCAGGGATAGGTACGGGGGTAGTTCCAGGGGGCGATGATGAGCCCCGGGCCCAAGGGCTCCTTCCGGATGAAGGCCGAGTCCAGCGGCATGAGCTGGGGTTTGGGACAGTGAGGCCCCACCGAGGATCACCCCAAAGCCCACTCCCCCAGAGTCCTCGAGCTGCCTGTGCAGTGGAGTCCCCACAAGGAGACAGAGGTCCCGAGAAAGTCAGCGACTCTCCCTGGGCCTGGGCCGAGCTGCCCTGGAATTGCCCCTGCCTGGCCCGTGGGCTCACCCTGGCGGGGCGTCCATGGGAAGGCCTGCGGCAGGGCTGACTGCGGCCTTGGAGCCCATCTGGGCTTTGGCCTGACGTCCAAGGGAGCCCCAGTGGGGCTGAGAGTGGAGAGGGATGGGGTATGGGGGTGGGAAGAAGGAGCCCAGCAGGGTCTCTGGGGGGGAACTGCCTGGACCTTGAGCAAGGAAGTGCTCTGAGCACCCCAGCTGGGGCCATGAAACCATACCATTGCCTGTGCGTCTGCGTCTCTGTCTATCTGTCTGTCTCTCTGCGTCTCTGTCTCTCTGTCTCTCTTTCTCTGTGTGTGGATGTGAGTCGTCCTCAGAGTCCAGCAGCATCCCACAGGCCTGAGCCCAGGACCTCTGCCTCAGAGCGTTGGCCATGGAGTGAGATGGGTCTCAACGTCCCCCATGGGCACCCTGCGGGCCGGGGGCCCCATCGGCACCTCCCCCTCCTCCTGTCTGAACCTCAGTCTCCTCATCTGGGAAGTGGGGACAACACTCCTCCATGGGCGTGTACAGCACAGGCCTGGCCACTGAGCTTATTATTCTTAGGAACCATAAGACGGGGAAAGCACTGGTGCCCGGCTCAGGGGGCCACCCAAGCTGAGGAGTATGGGGAGATAGGAACAGAGACTGGGCATGTTCCTGGGCAACACCTGCAGAACGACCTCCCTCCGCCTGGCAGTGAGGCCCTCATTCCCGGCACTGTCCATCCCCTCCCCCCATCCCACGGCCTGGGGGAGGACGTGGCCCACAGTAGGTGTTCAGTAAGGACTTGTCCACCATGTCTTGGGCTGGAATGGGCCCCAAGCTGTGCCCACCCACTGCCGGGCCCTGGGGTGGCCCCACCTAGACCCCTGCCCCAGATTGCAGAGGGGCAGAGAGAAGTCAGTCCTAGGCCCAGGCTCCGGGCCAAGAGGGGCAGGGGGCCGTTTCCTCCCGAGCGCGTCCTGGAGGAGCTGGGCCTGGCTGGGGCTGCTTTGGGCCCAACTCTGACCACTGGCAGCGCCCACCCTCAGTCCAGGGTTGCCTGGGGCCCCTTCAGGCCTGCAAGTTGCAGGGCTGACCCAGAGCTCTGCCTGCAGTGCCAGCATCACCTCTCTCACCTGGCTTTCCGGGCTGGGGTCAAGTGGCTCGTGGTCCGATCAGCCCTGCTCTGACTTTGTCCATGGCTCCCTAGAGCCTCTCTAGGGCTGAATCAAGGCCCAGAGTGGAGGAGTCTGGGGTGAGCTATGGCATCCAGGTGTCCTGAGGTCTGTCGAGGGACCCCGGCCCCAGCTCAATCATACGTTTCCCAGGTGAGGCAAGCAGGGCAGGGGTTCCCTGACTTTCTCCACTGTCACTGTCTGTGTCCTCACTGTGCACACCTGGAGTGCCTGGGGACAGCCTCAGGCTTAGCTTGTGCATGGCCGAATCCCAGCCCCACCATTGCCCAGTCAAATGAGGAGGCAGACGGCTGAATGGGGCTGAGGTCGGCCGCATCCCCAGGGGCCCTGGAGCGGGATGGCTGCCCCTTGCTCCTTATCCCAGGTGATCGTTGAGGTGGGGCTGACTAGGGGCCCTGGCTGCTGACCAGGCAGGGCCTGGCTGGACCTGGGCCACAGAGGTGACCACGGCAGACCTAACCAGCCTGTGCAGAGCTCACGGTCTAGACGTGGAACAATAATGACACTGAAAACAAGATAATTATAAACATGAGCTGGTGGGGTTTCCTTGGTGGTCCAGTGGTTAAGACTCCGTGCTACCAGTGCAGGGGGGCGGGTTCGCTCCTTGGTCAGGGAATTAGATCCCTCACGCTGCCACTAAAAGATTTCCGCGTGCAGCAACTAAGACCTGGCGCAGCCAAATAAATAAATACTAAAAACAAAACAAAACAAAAACAAATAAATGAATTGGTGCCGCAGGCCCTGGGAGAGGCCGGCTGGAGACCCAGCAGAGGCCCCGACTGCAGTGGGAAAGGGGCAGGGCAGGGCCCTCGGAGGGCAGGTGTCGGGACAGAGGGGCCGGCACATGCAAAGGCCCTGTGGGGGCAGATTTAGAAAAACAAGATGCAACTGGGCAGGTCAGCAGCCTGACAGGACCTTCACATAGGGATTTGGGACCTATTCTGTGGGCACGAGAACACAGGCGGGAGGGGAAGCAGAGCTGGCGCCTGGGGCCCAGTGCTCAGCGTGCATCGTCTCATTTAAGCCTCAAAGGTCTTTTTGTTACCTCGTTGTAAGGAAGAGCAACCCGAGGCTCTGAGAGGTGATCCGATTTGCCCTCCTCACAGCTGCTACGTGGTGGCTTCAGTCCCAGGTCTGGTGGTCCTGCAGCACCTCCTCACCAGCATCAATATGTGCCCTGCACTTTTTTTGACTTCTCAGCATCTTTCTGCAGCTTCCAAATTTTCTACAGTGAGCATCCAATGCTTCCAGAATCAGAAATGAACAGTGAGTGTTGCTTCTACAACCTCCCAAGAAGCTTCCCTCGTCCCAACTCCCCGGCACGTCCCAATCACAGCCCGGGCCACGCCTGGCTGGCCCCCGTCTGTCCACACGCCACCTCCTCCCCCAGCCTGGGGAGCCTCTCGAGGGAGGACAGGGTCTGCCTCTACCCCCGGGGCCAGGCCAGCAGAGGCCAGGGATGGAGGGTTCCTCCGAGGGTACTCCTGGTTGTCACAGGGGTTGTGGGGGGGGCGGGGGGAGTGAGGTTTAGACAGCATGACGGGCCGGAGGTCACGTACACAGCTGGGGCAGGGCAGCACCCACCTCCCTGTGCTGAGCCAGGCCCCAGGACCATGGCCCCCCACCCTGTGGACTCACATCCCATTCATCTCCCCGCACCTCGTGCTGCTGGCCCTCACCCCGGGACCCCAGGTACCCCGCAGGTGTGGGCTCCGACCCTGGACCCTTTTGCTGAGCCTTTGCTCTCTGCCTGACATGCTGCCTTCACATGTGCTGACTCTGCTCCTGGCCCATCTCACCCCTGCCTCCGCTGACGGCCAATCCTCCCAGGAGCCTGCGCAGCCCCCCACCAGATGTCGCGGGCCCACGTCTGGCAGTGGCGTGGCACCCGGGCTGACCTCACCGAAGCTCCAGCTAGTCTGGCCTCCTCCTGGTTTATACATCGGCACCTCCGGCAGCTGCCTCACCTGACCTGGCACAGCTGGCCTGGGAACAGGTCTGGCAACTCCAGGCTGCTCTGTGATCACTGGGGAGGGCCTGGCAGAAAGTTACCTGATAAGGAGAAAGGTTACAGGATGAAAATATCCATGGGACCCTGGCAGCCTCCTCCAGGACGCCCTCAGCCTGCACCCTCAGCGGCCCACCGAAGCCCCTGCACCAGGTCCTCAAGTCTATGCCCCCATCCCCACCCTGCAGGGCTCCTTCATTTGCATGCTCCTAATGTGCCCGACTGGCATCCTTGGGGCAGAGGGAGGGGCCCTGGCAGCTGCAGAGAGAGCCTGGACAGGCTGGGGAACCTGTGGCTGCAGAGCGGCACACCTCATTCCTTTTTTCCCTTATTCTTCTGTTTACTGTGTGACCCTAGGCAAGTTACTTAACCTCCCTGAGCCTCCCTGGGGTAACATTTGCACTTAATTGTCGTGGTTCTTGAGAGGATCACATGAGAAGATGAAAGAATAGACAAGACATTTCATAGCTCCTGGCGCAAAATCGGGCGCTCTTAAGTGTTGGCTACTAATGTTTCCACGAGCCTTTCTTGAGCACCTGCTAGGTTCTGGGAAGCAGCAGAATGGGCTCAGGCCCCACCGCTATCCCTCATGTATGGTCTGACCCTGTCCCCCCAGCAAACCCCAGCCTGTCCCAAGGGACCAAAACACCCGCGGCCAAGGGCTGTGGAGAGCTGTTCCAGGCAGAGCGTGAGAACCCCCTGGCATCGTGGGCATCATCCCTGGCTGTGACTGGAACCAGGCCAGCGGGAGCCACACAAGACACCAGAAGGGAAGCCAGGGCTGGCAAGTCCAGTCTAAGAGCAGGGCGCGGGGGCTAGAGACCGACGAGGCCCACCTCCCTGGAACCATCGGATTATGCACTTCAAAGGGGTGAATTGTATCTCAGTAAACCTGTTAAAACAAACTAGGGAATCCCCTGGCGGTCCAGCGGTTAGGACTCTGCGCTTTCACTGCCGAGGGCGTGGGTTCAGTCCCTGGTCGGGGAGATCCCGAAAGCCTCACCTCGCGGCCAAAAAACAAACAAACAAACAAAAAAACGAAACAAACTAAACTGAATGGAACCGGTAAGCAGCCTGAATAACCCGCAAGCCAATGAAAATATGTCCAAAAACCTCCAGAGCAATTGCGAAACGCAGAATAAAACGATTGTAAGATGCTTTGCAAACCCGTCGGATGAGTTTCCTGCGGCTGCCCTAACAAACGGCTGCAACCGTGGAGGCTGGAAACGGCGGGGTTACTGTCTCCCAGTGCCGGAGGACAGAAGTCCGAAATCCAGGTGCTGCCAGGGCTGCACCCCTTCTGCAGGCTCCAGGGGAGGGTCCTCCGTGGCCCCTTTGGCTTCTGTGGCTGCTGGCGCTCCTCGGCTCCTAGCACAGCCCTCCCAGCTCTGCCTCTGTCCTCATATGGCCTTCGCCGTGTGTGTCGAATCTCCTTCTGCCTCTCTCTTATGGGGACACACCTCCTCAAAAACTCGAAAGGTCTCCAGACACTGCCAAGTGTCCCCAGGGGAATGACATCAGCCCGGTTGAGAGCCACCACCCTAGATGATTCTTGCAAGAGGTTCTGCTGCTCTAGGGAAGCAGAGAATGGGTGACGGCTGACAGGCGGGGTCGGGTAGCGAGTGGTGGTCCAGGGACACGCTGGGTGCTTACAGGATGATCCCCTTGATGGGGATGTCACCGGGGGTGGCGCGTGTGGATGTGGGGTGGGGCTTTGCAGAGTTGGGCGTGGGAGAATGAGGGGCGATTTCCTCTGGGGGTTTCTGTGTTTTCCAGGAAGTAACCACCAGCCAGGGTAGGGGAGTGAGGGATTTGCTGTGACAAATCTGAGGGCAGAGCAGCAGCCTCTGGTCTAGGCCATGACCTTCCAGTGAGATCTGACAGACTCCTGTGGTCTGAATGGTGTCTCTGCAAATTCATATGTTGAAGCCCTAACCCCCAGTGTGTGGTATTTAGAGCTGGGGTCTTTGGGAGGTGATTAAGGTTAGAGGAGGTCAGGAGGTGGGGCCCCTGTGATGAGATCGGTGCCCTAATAAGAAGAGACACTAGGGAGATTGCTGGCTCTCTCTGCCACGAGAGGCTATAGGGAGAAGGCAGCCACCTGCAAGCCAAGAAAAGAGCCCCCATGAGAAACCTAATCAGCTGGTACCTTGGTCTTGGACTTCCAGCCTCCAGAACTGCAAGAAAGAAATGTTTGTGGTATTTTGTTAGAACAGCCCAAGCTGCCTAAGATACGGACCTGGCATGATTCTCCACCTGGTGGGCGGGGCCTGGAGAAAGGGACCCTCTATTCCCTCAGGTAGGAGCAGGGAGAGAGCCAAGTTGCTGGGTGCCCTGTGAGGGGGATCCTTCTTGGGGGGAAAAATAACAGCAGTGCCCAGGACTCCAGGACCCCGGCCTCCTCAGTGGGACTCAACAGATTAATTCAGGGACCCTCGAACCTCCCTGGGGACCTGAAGATTCCAGGGGCTCACTCTGTGTTTCTGCCCCAGCAGGTGGCATCAGCGTTTTTAACCAGCTCCCAAATGATCTCAAGGTTCAGATGGATTTAGAAACTGCCACTGGATTCCCTGGGTGGAGCAGGTGGTTGCTCCCTGGTCATTCCTGGGAAAAGCTACCCAATAGGTTTGTGACAGATCTGGGGGCCCCTGGCAGCATCCCTCCGGGCCTCTTCCACGTGGAAGCTCTTCAGACAGGAACCAACCCTGTCCAGAAAGCCCAGAGCCTCAGTCTCCCCATCCATAGAATGGGGAAAAAGAAGCAAAAAAGTGACACCCATCTGACAAGGTTGCTGGGAGGTAGTTATCGGACCAGGTGGGATGCTTCCAGAAACTTCAAAGCACTGCAGGCAGTGAGAAGCCTAAGGGGTGGTGGGAGGGACAAAGGTTGATGTGTCCTTTCCAGCTCCAAGAACCCAGCCAGGTGAGGGTGTGGCAAGGAGCAGAGGCAGGGCCAGAGGAGCCTGCATGCCCCTCACACCACGGGGCAGAGGGGCAGCTGGGGAGCTGTGGTCCCAGGATGGGCTTGAATCTCAGTGTGGGAAAACCCCAGAACCACTCTGTTTTAGCACCGTGGACCCAGGGAAACGTGTAGTCTTGAGAGCTCAAGCTCTTCTTAGCCGCTCTAAACTTCAGAATATGGAGAACACTGGGATTTGGGACACACAGAATCCTCTTTTTTTCTTTATGCCTTATGCGATGTTTCAAGCACACAAAAACACACAGGATAGCATATAATCACCATGTACACACCACCCAGCTTCGTCAGACCTTTGCCTTACGTTTATCACCCTGTGAGTGGCATCGTGCTCTTGGTGTATATCTGCTATCATTGAACGTTACATAGGATTGCTTTGCATAGCTTAAACTTCAGACCACTGGTGTCATATTCTTATCTTTCTGCAATGTGCTCTGTTCCTCAACATTCTGTTTCTGAGGTTTTCCCACCGTGATCCGTACTTACTCATACTGTGGTTGAATAAACACACCACAGTCGACTTACCCATTCCGCTGCTGGTGGACATTTAGGAAGTGCTCCCTTTTTGTGGATTACAAACATTGCTGCCAGTAACATTGGGTCACGTCTCTTGGTGTGTATCTGGGAGTGAAACAGGTGATACGGTTCGTACATCTTCAACTTTCCCAGGATTGTGGATGCTGCCTCCAAAGAGACTAATTAAAAGTCCTGTTGACAATTGTATGACAGTCCCCTTGTTCCATATGGTCTCCAGCACTTGGTATGGTTGGACTTTTTATTTTTTGCCAATGGGTGTAGCAGGTTGAATGGTGCCACCCTTCCCCACGAAGGTATGTGCATGTCCTGGAACCTGGGAATATGATCTTATTTGGAAAAGTGGTCTTTCAAGATGTAATCAAGTTAAGGGTCTTGAGATGAGATCATCCCGGATTGTTCAGGAAAGCCCTAAATCCAATGAAAAGGGTCCTCATAAGAAAAAGGAAGAGAGAGATTTGAGACAGAAGAGAAGAAAGCCATGTGAACACGAGGCGGAGACTGGAGTGATGCCGCCACACGCCAAGGAATGCCTGGAACCCTCAGAAGCCGGAAGAGGTGGGAAGGATCCTCCCCTAGAGGCTTCGGAGGGAGCACGGCCCTGTGACACCTTGATTTCAGACTTCTGCCCTCCAAAACTGTGAAAGAATAAACATCTGGTTTTTAAGCCACCAAGCTTGTGTAATTTGTTACGGCCGTCTTAGGAAATTGATCCAATAGATGTGCAAAGGCATTTACAATTGTTTTACTTTACATTCTCCCAGTTGCTCTCGAGGCTGACCATATTGTCATTGGCGTGTGGGCCATTCAGGCTTCCTGTCAGTTCAGTTTTTTGCTCAGTTTCCTATTGTTTTATTTTTCTTTTGTCTTACTGGTTTGTAGGAATTCTCTATATATTCGCAACAGTAATCCTTTGCCGAGCATCTTTTTAAAATTAATTCACTTTATTTTCTAGAGTAGTTTTAGGTTTACAGCAAAATTGAGCAAAAAGTAAAGAGAGTTCCCTTTGTCCCCCCTCCACACACACCGTCAGCATCCTCCACCAGAGGGGTACATTTGTTACAACCAACAAACCTCCCCTGACACACCATCATCCCCCAAACATGAACGTTGTCCAGACCACAAAAGTGACTAAGCGTTCCACTATCCTGGCTAGTATGGGTAACTGCTGGACCAATTACAGCTTTACCCTCATTCTAGTCTATACTCGCTACAGATAAGATTTATTCAGATACCCAACCATAGAAATAGCCCTGCTTCTTGTGTTTCTTTAAATTAATTAATTAATTAACTTTTGGCTGCATTGGGTCTTCTTTGCTGCGTGCACACTTTCTCTAGTTGCAGCGAGTGGGGACCATCTTCATTGTGGTACACAAGCTTCTCACTGTGGTGGCTTCTCTTATTGCGGAGCACGGGCTCTAGGCGCATGGGCATCAGTAGTTGTGACACGTGGGCTCAGTAGCTGTGGCTCGCAGGTTCTAGAGCTCAGGCTCAGTAGTTGTGGTGCATGGGCTTAGTTGCTCCATGGTATGTGGGATCTTCCCGGACCAGGGCTCGAACCCGTGTCCCCTGCATTGGCAGGCAGATTCTCAACAACTGCGCCACCAGGGAAGTCCCAGCCACCGCAATAAGAAGCCCGCGCACCATAACAAGGAGTGGTCTCCACTCTCTGCAACTAGAGAAAGCCCACGCACAGCAACGAAGACCCAACGCAGCCAAAAATAAATAACAAGTAAAATAAATATTAAAAAAAAAAAGAAATGTCCCTGATGGCTGCAGCCTCTGCTGTGTTTTGAATGATGAACTTCTTTTTTCAAATGTTTATTTATTTATTTTTTGGCTGCATTGGGTCTTCATTGCTACGCGTGGTCCTTCTCTAGTGGTGGCGAGCAGGGGCTACTCTTCGTTGCGGTGCGTGGGCTTCTCATTGTGGCGGCTTCTCTTGTTGCGGAACACAGGCTTTAGGCGTGCGGGCTTCAGCAGTTGTGGCACTGGGGCTTAGTAGTTGTGGCACGGGGGCTCTAGAGCACAGACTCAGTAGTTGTGGCACACGGGCTTAGTTGCTCCGTGGCATGTGGGATCTTCCCGGACCGGGGCTCGAACCCATGTCCCCTGCATTGGCAGGCAGATTCTTAACCACTGCGCCACCAGGAAGTCCCTGAATGATGAACTTCTTAATGGATTTGCCCTTGGGCACACACTGGGCACAGTTGGTGCAACGAGTAGGCTGCATGTTGCCACAGCCCTTTTAGGCACAACTATTGTTCCTTCTTTTCCTGGTCATCTTGGAAGCAGGACCCGAGAGCTGGAAAACTGAATAATTTTTAATATGGCAATACTCCCCAAAGCGATCTATGATACAATGCAATCTCTATCAAAACTGCAATGTTTTGCAGAAATGGAAAAGCCAATCCTCATACATGATTGCAAGGGGCTCCAAATAGCCAAAAATATACTTAAAAAGAAAACCAAAGAGGACTTACATTTCCTGATTTCTCAACTTACTTCAAGTTATAGTAATCAAAAACAGTTTGGGGGCTTCCCTGGTGGCGCAGTGGTTGAGAGTCTGCCTGCCGATGCAGGGGACGCGGGTTCGTGCCCCAATCCGGGAAGATCCCACATGCCGCGGAGCGGCTGGGCCCGTGAGCCATGGCCGCTGAGCCTGCGCGTCCAGAGCCTGTGCTCCGCAACGGGCGAGGCCACAACAGTGAGAGGCCCGCGTACCGCAAAAAAAAAAAAAAACAGTTTGGTTCTGGCTTAAGGACAGACATATACACCAATAGAATAGCACCGAGAGACTAAAAATAAACCCAAACATCTATGAGCAATCGATTGCCAACTAGGTGCCAATATCACTCAGTAGGGAAAGAATAGTCTCTTCAACAAATGGTGCTGGGTTACCAGGACAACCACAGGCCAAAGAAGCTGAATACCTACCTCACTCCACGTATAAAAATTAACTCAAAATGTATCAACAACCTAGTATGGGAGCTAAAACAATAAAACTCTTAGAAGAAAACAGGGATGGGGGGACTCCCCTGGTGGTCCAGTGGTAAAGAATCTGCCTTCCAATGCAGGGGACGCAGGTTCCCTGGTCGGGGAACTAAGATCCCACGTGCCGCAGGTCAACTAAGCCTGCACGCCGCAACTACTGAGCCCACGTGCCTCAGCTAGAGAAAGAAAACCCCACACGCCACAACTAGAGAGAAGCCCGCACACTGCAGAGAAGATCCCGGGTGCTGCAACTAAGACCCAACGCAGCCAAAAATAAAAATAATAAATACATAAATAAATTAATTAATAAAATAATAAAAGAAAATAAAACTTCTAAAAAAGAGAGAGAGAATACAGTGGGAAATATATTGCACTCTACTTAAAAAAAAGAAAACATAGGGGTGAATCTTCATGACCTTGGATTTGACAATGGATTCTTAAATTTGACACCAAAAGCACGAATAACAAAAGAGCAAATAGATAAATTGGGCTTCACAAAAATTTAAAACTTTTGTGCATCAAAGGACATTATTAAGAAAGGGAAAAGACAACCTACAGAATGGGAGAAAATATTTGCAATTCCTATATCTGGTAAGGGTTCTATATCTAGAATATATGAAGAACTCTCACAAGTCAGCAACAAAAAGGCAAACAACCCAATTTAAATATGGACAAAGTACTTGAATAGACATTTCTCCAAAGAAGATGTACAAATGACCAAAAAGCATATGGAAAGACGTCTAACCTCATCGATCATTATGGAAATGCAAATCAAAACCACAATAAGATACCACTTCACCCCCATTAGGATAGCTCTAATGAGATGACAACAATAAAACCCCATAAAAACAGAAAATAACAAGTCTTGGTTGGGATGTATAGACATTAGAATCTTCATACATCGCTGGTGAGAATATAAAACGGTGCGTCTGCTTTGGAAAACAGTTTGCAAGTTTCTCAAAAAGTTTAACATAGATACCACACGACTAAGCAATTCCACTCCTAGGTGTATACCCCCCAACACTGAAAACAGGTGTTCAAACAAATATTTGTTCATAAATGTTCATGGAAGCATTATTCACAGCAGCCAAAATATGGAAACAACCCAAATGTCCATCAATGGATGAATGGATAAACCAAATATGGTATAGCCATACAATAGAATATTATTCTGCCATAGAAAGGAATGAAGTTTTGCTGTGAACTTAAAACTGCGATAAAAAATAAAGTCTATTTTTTTTAAATGAAGTAGTGATACATGTGCTACGATATGGGCGAACCTTGAAAACATTATGTTAAGTGGAAAAAAAACAGATACCAAACATACTGCATGCTTCCTTTTACATGAAATGTCTAGAATAGGCAAAGCCATAGAGACAGAAAGCAGGCTGTTGGCTGCCAAGGTCTGGGGACAGGAAAAATGGGGAGTGATTGCTGAGTGGGTACAGGCTGTTCATCTAGTGGTGACGAAAATGTTTTGAAACTAGAGAGGGGTATGAATTGCATAATTTCACAAATGCAGAAAATGCCACTGAATTGCAACTTCAAAATGGTGAGTCGCGTGTTATTTGAATTTTGTTTCCATGAAACTAAAAGACTATTGTTCCATCGGCTCATGCTCTTTCTGCCGCTTCTCTTGTTTACTCCCGTCTGAGCCCTGAGATGCCTGGAATTCTGGCTGATGCCTTGACTGCAGTCTTATAACCTCAGTGCAGGATAACTGCCATAGACATTCCCGTTAAAAGAGGGAGAAAATGTGAGGCACGGGGGACCAGACTGGTCCAGAGCAATGCTTCTTTTTTTTAAATATTTATTTATTATTTATATTTATTTATTTATTTTGGCTGTGCCGGGTCTTAGTTGTGGCATGCAGGATATTTAGTTGAGGCGTGCAGACTTCTTAGTTGTGGCATGCATGCAGAATCTAGTTCCCCCACCAGGGATCGAAACCGGGACCCCTGCATTGGGATCATGAAGTCTTACTCACTAGACCGCCAGGAAGTCCCATGGTCCAAAGCAATTCTGCAATCCAGCCAGGAACATGCTGGAAGTTCTTTGATCAGCTTCCAAGGTTTGGGAAGAATTCTCCATGGCTCTTGGCTCTGCTCTCTGGGTCCTGGTCGTCTGAATCCTTCCTTTTTCATGAAAGGAAGCATGTGTTTGCAGCTGAGTGGTTTTCTCAGCCTACTTCCTGCCGGTAGAATTTGATGGATTCGGCAGGGTTCTGATGGCCTCTTTTTGTTTTGAACTGTCTGCGTCCTTTCAGTCCAAGCTGGCGAAATTTCTCAAAAACTTTGTGGGAATTCTGTGACTCTCACTGAAGTTCAGTCCATGTGATGAAAGGTACACCCACAGTTCTTTCTGAGGTAAGTCCTTCTCTGTGTGGAGCTCCAGCAGAGAGGGCTAAGGGATTACCCTGTTAACCTTCTTGGAGGCCCCACTGTTCAATCGGGGCTTTCCCGTGTGGCACACCGTCACCCTCAGCAATTTGCATTCACCTTGGACCAGGCACGGTACACCTGTGTTCCACTCCCCAGGATACCTGAAGAGCCCAGCTGTGGCATGAAATCCATGCAGACAGACCCTCGGTCACATGTAGTTGTCCGCAGAATCCAAGTGTGACATTTTATTGACAACACTTTCCACAGAAGTGTCCAAATGCTTTTTTTTTTTTTTTTCTGGCTGCGCTGTGTGGCTTGCAGGATCGTAGTTCCCTGACCAGAGATTGAACCAAAGCCCTCAGCAGTGAAAGCGTGGAGTCTTAACTACTGGGCCACCAGGGAGTTCCCCCAAATGCTTATTAAAGAGTTTTCTAATAATATTTCTTAGGCCTACTTGGATTTTTTTTTTTCCTACTTGGATTTTTGAGGTGACATATTCCCATTTACAAATTTCATGAAAACTATTTATACAAGCAGGATACAAGATTCATGATACAGATTCAGAAATCTGTTGCTTTTCTATACACTAATAATGAAACATCGAAAGAGAAAGTTAAAAAAAATCCCATGTAAAGTCACATCAAAGAGAATAAAATACCCAGGAATAAACTTAACCAAGGAAGTGAAAGAACTGTACACCGAAAACTATAAAGCATTGATGAAGGAAATTGAAGATGACTCAAAGAAATGGAAAGATATCCCTTGCTCTTGGATTGGAAGAATCAATATTATTAACATGGCCACACTACCCAAAGCAATCTACAGACTTAATGCAATCCCTATCAAAATACCCAAGACATTTTTCACAGAACTAGAACAAATAATCCTAACGTTTATATGGAACCACAAAACACCATGAGTTGCCAAAGCAATCCTGAGAAAAAAGAACACAGCTGAAGGTATAACCCGCCCAGGCTTCAGACTATACTACAAAGCGACAGAAATCAAAACAGCATGGTGGGACTTCCCTGGTGGCGCAGTGGTTAAGAATCCATCTGCCAATGCAGGAGACACAGGTTTGAGCCCTGGTCCGGGAAGATCCCACATGCCGTGGAGCAACTAAGCCCATGTGCCACAACTACTGAGCCTGTGCTCTAGAGCCTGCGAGCCACAGCTACGGAGACCGCATGCCACAACTACTGAAGCCTGTGCGCCTAGAGCCTGTGCTCCACAACAAGAGAAGCCACTGCAATGAGAAGCCCATGCACCGCGACAAAGACCAAATGCAGCCATAAATAAATAACTAAATAAATTTATTAAAAAAAAAAATAAACAGGGCTTCCCTGGTGGCACAGTGGTTAAGAATCCACCTGCCAGTGCAGGGGACATGGGTTCGAGCCCTGGTCGGGGAGAATCCCACATGGTGCGGAGCAACCAGGCCCGTGCACCACACTACTGAGCTTGAGCTCTAGAGCCCGTGAGCCACAACTACTGGGCCCACGTGCCACAACTACTGAAGCCCACACACCTAGAGCCTGTGCTCCACAACAAGGGAAGCCACTGCAATGAGAAGCCCATGCACTGCAACCAAGAGTAGCCCCTGCTTGCCACAACTGGAGAAAGCCCGGGCAGCAACAAAGACCCAACGCAGCCAAAAATAAATAAATTTAAAAAGAAAGATGTGGTGTATATATATATATATATATATATACATACAATAGAATATGACTCGGCCATAAAAAAGAATGAACTACTGCCATTTGCAGCAACATGGATGGACTTGGTATTATGCTCAGTGAAATAAGTCAAAGACAAATATTATATGATATCACACGTGGAATCTAAAAAATAATACAAACGAATGTATATGCAAAACAGACTCACAGACATAGAAAACACACTTGGGGTTACCAAAGAGGGAAGGCAGGGGGGCAAATTAAGGGTATGGGATTAATAGATACAAACTACTCTATACCAAGTAGATGAGCAGCAAAGATTTATTGTATAGCAAGGGAATTACATCCGTTAGCTTGTAATGACCTATAACGGAATATAATCTGCAAAAAATACTGAATCACTGTGCTTGTTCACCTGAAACTAATACAATATCATACATCAACTATACTTCAATTTTTAAAAAAGGAAAAAAGAAACCTAGTTATACAAGTTCTCAGAAGTCTGCTCGTCATAAATGGAGCCCACCTGGGCACAAGCCCTCAAGGTTCCATTGCGCCCCAGTGACCCGCACGTGTCCACACGGGCCACGCAGGCAGAGGCCTGAACCGCAGCTCATCTGAGTCTTGGCAGGAAGCTATAATCCACCAGGACTCCAGAGGGTGGGAGGCCTGTGGGAGCTGCTGCGAGGCCGTCTGCCTCTCGCCCACCTACCCACCTTGGAGGCTGTCCTGAGAGCTTCTTATCACCTCCAGTCTGATGAGGCCTGAGGCTTTCTGCTGCCCTCCTCAGAAGAAAGCACAGGATAAAAAGGCACTCAGCAGTGGTCTAGAATCAGCTCCCCAGCTGCAGGGTCTCCCACAGCAGCCTCGCAGTCTGGGCCCCTTGAGCTCGGAGCGAGTGACAAGGACCTCCAGGGGCTGGCACCTTGGGCTTATTCTCCTTTTCGCTGTCCATGGAAATAATATGCCTTGAATCTAAAAGTGGCTCATTGTGCCTTTACCAGCCAAACCAGTCGGGTTGACCTTGGCTTGGCCTTGTCTTGGGTATGAGCTTGACCAGCCGTACCATCACCTACAGGCAGACCTCGGAGACCCTGCAGGTTCTGTTCCACACCCCACAAGGAAGCAAGTATCGTAATAGAGCAAGTCTCGCAAGAAATTTTTTTGGTTCCCCAGCGCATATAAAACTTCTGTTTACATAACAGCTCGCTGGTTCTGACCTGATGACCTTTCAGACAGCTGCGCATATGTCTTAGGTCAGGAAGGTGGGCCACAGAAGCTTCCTTGCTACAGTAAAGACGACATCTCTAGGATAAAGCCAGACCTGGGTCATCTGGCAGAGTCTCGCCCCACCCCTTCCCCATCCCCACCCCCGCCCTTGGTCCCTTGCCCGAGACTATGATGCTGGGCGAGGCCACCCCTGTCCCAGAGTCGTTAACCACTTTGGGGTCCCCTAGGAATAAGTGAGTAAACAATAAAGGGGCTCCCTGAGAGCGGCGGTTCCCTCTCTCGTGGGCCTTCCCTGATCAACACGGGGCAGCTCAGCTGGACGAAGCGGGTGCTACTGTTAGCACCGGAGCAGGACCCTGACCAGCCGGGGCCTCGTGCGCACTTCTCCTGACTCCTGGGCTGTGCTGATGGGTTGGCTGTCTCTAAAAGCAAAACCACAACATCTGTTGCCTCATAAGCTGTAATATCCAACACAAAAGGATTTGCCCGTGTGCCAAATTTTGAAACTTCAACAACTATCAGAAGGTCTCCCCTTCTCATAAAAGGCTCATAGCCTGAACAATACCCTCAGGAAAATGTCCACGTTCACAAGCTTGCTCCGCATCCTGTAAGGGATGGAGACCAGACTGACCCTCTAAATATAAACCCGAAGACCCTCTAAATATCGACTTTCGCTTTCGGTATCCTGCTGACACCGATCAACCTAAGTTGCAGAATTTATCAAAAATACGGACTTCCCTGGCGGTCCAGTGGTTAGGAGTCCGAGCTTCCATTGCAGGGGCACGGGTTCGATCCCTGGTCGGGGAACTAAGATCCCACAAGCTGTGCAGTGTGGCAAAAAAAAAAAAATTATCAAAAATATAAAATGCATAATTAACAATTCTAACGCAAATTTCTCACAGTACAGGTGAGAATCAAAATCAGCACATCATGAAGTGTCTTCCAGTAGGAGGTGCTCCCAAGTCCTGAATATGCAGATATTAAGCAAGCCCCCACCCGCCTATTCCAAGTCCAGGCCTTCCACCTCCTCAGACCTTTAAACCCAGGCGGTTACACAAGAACCGCTGCTCAGCCTTCTGCCTATTCCTTCAGTACGTCTTGGGTCTGGGACGCTGCCACGCATCGGGGCACCCTGCTCATGTCTGAAATACTCAGTGGGCCATCTTTTGGTCTCAGAGCCCAGCCCCTCCCCCTGGGCGACTGCTTACTTTCTTGAGAGCTCAGCTATGTATTTGAAAATCAATTTGTTTCTGATCCAGGATCTCTAGGTGTTTCTAGCAGGAGACTTTTCAGGCTCTCTAACACGTCATTGAGAAGTTAAAGATAGTTAAAATCTTACACTGTAGAGTCTTGGAATCAGATAATTTTGAAATTACCCTGGTGCAAGGACTTCCCTGGTGGCGCAGTGGTTAAGACCCCACGCTCTCAATGCAGGGGGCCTGGGTTCGATCTCTGGTCAGGAAACTAGATCCCACGTGCATGCTGCAACTAAGAGTTCTCATGCCACAACTAAGGAGTTTGCATGCTGCAACTAAGACCCAGCACTACCAAATAAATAAATATTAAAAAAAAAACATTCAATACCAACATTGTGAATGTACTAACTGTCACAAAAGTGTTCACTTAAAAATAAAAAAAGATAAAATAACCCTGGGGAAGATTGACGAAATCACAGAAACTGAGACCATGACACAGAGTCTGATCTTCCACTTCGGAGTCCAGACCTCTGCCCGGTCGCCTTATCCAGAGGTGACAGAAACATCAATGTCATACTTTACAACCAGGCCTGGAGCTGCCAAGGGGCTCCATCATTCACATCTGATGGCTTAATTAGGCTTTCCAAAAGAACCGGCCTGCTGGGGCTTGCGGCGGTGACAGTTACCCTGCTTGTCCTGGGTGTGTGTGTGTGTGTTGCTTGTCATGGGTGTGGCCTGTTACGTGTGTCTGTCTGTGGGTCTTGTCCGTGTGCCAGGAGCAGCGAGAGGAGGTATGGAGTCTTCTGATGGGGAACTTACCTTGGTGTGAGGCATGTGATCGGAAGCCGCGCTCTCTCCGTGTGCCTGGGCCACGCTTTCATTTGCTCATCACCGGAAATGACTCTGAAATGAGACCAGTTGTAGAACCATCCTCATCCCCTCCCCCACCTTGCCCGGCATGCCCAGGGGCCCACACGCTTCCAAATGGCACCCTGCCCTGCATTCACAGGCCTATTGCCCAAGCATCTGGTTGCCCATCTCTGACCGGAATTTAGCTGGAATCCTGCCAGGAGAATGTTGCCACATCTGCCGTCAGAGAAGTTCCGTTCCATGCCAGAGGCGGGTGGGGAACGGGAAGGACAGAGTGCTGGTCACACCGCGTGACCAGTCTTGGTCTGTTTGTCACTGAAAGTCTGTGTATGAGGCAGGCAGTTTTCAGCCCTTCATCTGTCTGAGTCTAGAGACCACCTGGTAGGGAGGCTGGGGAGAGGAGACCTATGGCCTTCACGGTCCCCCATGACTGCAAGACCCCCGAATCTGCCGAAAACAACTTGGTATCTAGTTCATGTTGGTTCGCAGCAGACCCTGGGGGTTCCCTTCCCAGGCATCACAGACCATAGGTTTAATCACCTTCCCTAGGCTGGGTCCAAAAAGGATCCCGCCGGTTCTCTGGACAAGGTGGGGGGTGGAGGCACGGGGTCCAACAAGGGACTCACTGTAAGTTACTCTGAGCCAGCCCTGGGTTAACAAGAGCCAAACTTGCCCTGTTCATGGAACCCTCAGTGTCTCAGGAGTTTTTTCATGGTGCTCCTAGGCCAAAAGAAATATCTAACTGTTCTATTTGTGAGTTATTTTAGGTCCAACCAATAAGTACTTAGGCTCTAATAACTTAGTAGTCGCTTAGAAAATGTAACACACACCAAGAGAAAGAAAAACTGTGTTTATTTCATTCTTTAATAACCGCCACGACTTACTAATTGGCCGTGTGCACCGGGCCAGCTTCTCAAATCTTGGAATCAGACTGGAGACCCCAGGCCTCACTTCCTATTCCACAGTGATTTTCACTTTTTATCCCCAAAGCACAGGAAACCCAGCTTCTCGAAGACATGACATGAAAGGATCGTGGTGTGATCTAACAGTGAAACTGTGGACCACCTGAACCTATTAATTTGCTCAGAGTGGGAAGACGTCCAAATTTTAGAAAAGCTCCGATATCCTCTGTGCCCTTGTGAGTTTCCTGCAGGGCCTGGGGACCTTGGTGCCACCACAGATACACTTTACCGAGGAGGAAACTGTGGCTCAGATGGGCCGACCCCCTGCCTGAGGTCGCAGAGCCTGGCTCCAGGGCCCCCGCTGAGGCTGCTGGAACCAAACTCAAGAGGACTGTATGAGGCAGAGGAGAGAGGGGGCCGCCGTTTACAGGTGGAAGAATCTAGGAGACCTGACGCTGAAGTGGGTGTAGACCAGGGTCTGGCAGTCAGCCAGGGGTGGAGGGCGTGTGAGGAGTGAGGAATGGTGTGGCCCCCAGCTTTGGTGGTACAGATCTGGGGCGCAGTTGGGGGCTCCAGGACTCTCCTGTGGCCCCCTTGCCTGTCCTCACCCCACCGTTCAAAGCTCTTCACAGTGAGACCTCAGTTCCCTCTCCCCACGGTGGGGGGCGCCCTCGGGCTGTAGGGGTCGGACCCTACCCCCAGCCTCTGCATCCCTCACGGGCATCACAGCTGAGGCTGTAGCCCAGAGACATCAGTAGCCAAGTTTACCTGGGCTCAGACATCTATGCCCCAGGCCCACACTGGACACGGGGTGACCTGCACTCGCCTCAGAAGTGGACTTGGCCCCCAAAGGAGTCCCTTGGGGAGCTGTGGGCAGAAGCGTCCCAAGGGATAAAAAAAAAAAAAAAAAGGATGGGGGTGGGCATGAGGGCTGGGGACGCTTGAGGAGGGGGCAGCGGGACCTGGGTTTCTGGACTTCGTCCCATCCTCTAGACTGACGAGGGGCTGGCAGCCCCATCACACTCCGCTGCGGTCCCTACAGACCACCCAGAGCGACTTCTTTGTCCTGAGCTGATCGGGTGCGACTGGCAAAAGCCGGCTGGTGTGGGGAGGGGTGGTGCCTCCGGGAGCCAGGACAGCCTGGTGGGCGGGGCTTAAGGGACCCCCCCCACCCCCCACCCCCCCCCACCCCCCACCCCCCACCCCCACCCCCCACCCCCCCACCCCCCACCCCCCACCCCCCACCCCCACCCCCCACCCCCCCACCCCCCACCCCCCACCCCCACCCCCCCACCCCCCACCCCCCACCCCCACCCCCCCACCCCCCACCCCCACACCCACCCCCCACACCCCCCCCACCCCCCACCCCCCCACCCCCGGATCAAGGCAGATGGCCACAGCACCCAATGGGCAGGGTCAGCCAGGCACACACCCCGGGTGGTCAATGTCCTCCCACGGCAGGAGACTTCCGGATCAGGACAATACACAAATCTCTTTATTGCTCATGTTCTTAAAGTCGTACCTCTTGGCGGACCATGGGGATAGGATGTGCAAAGCGGGCGACGCACACGGCCCAGGCCTGTAGCCGAGAGCTGGGACGGGACTGGCGGGGTCCCAGCCCCGGGGCTGGGCCCGGTAGGGGGTCGTGGAGAGCGGCCCCTGGGGTCGGAAGAGGGTTTCGGCTGTGCGGTCCCTAGGCACTCTGGGCCTGGCCAAGAGGTCTCAAGGCCCCACCCTCCCTTGGAGGGGGCTGTGGGGAGGATCCCAAACGCCCGGGGCTCTGGGAGGGCCGTTCCTGAACCCCGGGGTGGGCCAAGGGTCTTTCCAGAAGTTGGCGCTGAATCATAGGGGCCCCGACCCGAGACGCGTTAAACCGAGGCCGGCGATCAGGCTTGGCCCCTCACTGCTCCTCGGGCCCATCGCCTCCCAGCGCCTGTTCGTAGGGGCAGGGCCGGCGGCAGAGACCGGCTGGTTTGGGGCCGGGCTCTGACCCCACGGGCCCCGCCTCCTCCTCCGCGCAGTCCCCCCGGCCGCCGCCGCACTCGCCCTCTGTGTCGCTCTCGTCAGAGTTGTCCTCCTCCAGGTAGCGGTAGCCGCGCACCTTGTGCTGGGGCCGCGGGATGCGGGGCTGGCGCGGGACCACGCCCCGCCGCAGCTTCTGCTCCATCCACAGGTACGAGGCTGCGGCCGCCACCAGCGTCACCAGCAGCACCGTCAGCTTAGCCTGGGCACACAGGGAGGGATGCGGTGGACCCGCGGGCAGCCAGTCCTGCGCCCTCCCCGCCCAGCCCCTCGCCCCGATAAGCCCACTCCCATCTGGGACTTGAGCCCCGCAGCTCCTCTGCTGTCCTTCCCTCCTCCTGGGAGCCGCCCCGCCACCCATGCTTCCTGGGCACCCTCCTGCCCAGCCCTGTCCCTTATGGTCACCCTATCCATCAGGGCCTCGGTTTCCCTAACTGTAATGGTAATCCCTTTGCCTCACAGGGTAGATGTGAAGGGAGGCCTGGCCCTCCCTTACCAGAGCTTAGATTACTCTGTCCCTTACATGCGGGATCATAAGTAATGCTTCTTAGAGGTTTTGACTGTAACAGGCAGTCAGAAATAATTGTAAATAACTCAGTACGTACACACATATTCACAGGCATACTCCCTGCTATTCCCTATTCTATCTCATTTTTTAAAAAGTTGGCCGGAACCTGCTAAAATGACCCGCCAGTAGGTGAGAGCAGAGGACAAGGACCCCTGAGAGCCAAGAAGGGAGACAGACCCTCGGCATCCATCTCAGAGCCCAACGTCTAGAGAACAGGTTACCAAACTACCCACAAGGCGGCTGGGATGTGCCCACAAGTGGAGAGCAAACTGTGAATCCTTTCAGAAATGGGTAAACTGAGGCCTGCAGGAGGGGACGCGGTAAGTAATAAGCCAGTGATGGGTGTGGGGCCGCCCAGTGGACTTGGCCCAGAACCTGGCCTGGGGCAGTGGTGCCCTTCAGGGGCTGTGAGGCCAGGGCGGGCACTCAGGAAGTTTCTGTTGTCTAGGGGATCGAGTGGGGGCGGGGCACTCACCTTCATGGGCAGGCTTGAGCCCAAGTAGACTGCGAAGACGGCTATGGCCTGCCACCAGTGGTAGATGGTGAAGATGAAGTCTTGCCTCTCCTTGTCCTCGTACAGGATTCCCAGGAGTGCTGCAGGTGGGCAGGATGGGGCAGAAAGGGGAGAGGTGCCAGCTGGGGCCCAGAGCTGCTGTTCTCCCACTAGTGACCCCCGATGCCCTGTGCTGGTCCCAGCCCTTGGCAGGAGCGCCTAGAAAGCCGCTGTAAACCAGTCCTGGCTGGCCCCCTAGTGTACACACTGGTTATCACGCTGCCTGGGAGCTGAGCAGAGGCTGGAGCAGCGGGCCCCCCTGCTGGGATGCAACGGGCCTGCTCTGGGACCCATCTGTGGCCTCAGAAGTGGGAAGTTCTGTGAGCAGTCACATCCTGCCTTCTTCCGAACCCCAGGCATGCAGTGCCAGGCCTGCAGGGGCTGTTTTTCCTCACCCAGGGCTCAGGGTGAGCAAATCGCTGTAGCAACAAGCTTTCTGCAAATCAAACCTGAAGCTGGGAGGGAGGAATGTGTTTCCCAAAGCATCCTCCCCTGGGTGGGGCAGAAAGAGCCTCGGACAGGGAATCAGGAGACTCAGATTCCACTCTCAGGACTGAAAGGTGGAGAGAGTTGGCACAGGGATGTGGATTCAGATGTTGGGTCTGTGGGTGACTCGGGGTAAGTGAACTCCCCAGAGCCACTTTTCTCATCTATAAAATGAGATGACACGTATATGCTGTGCTGTGAGGTTTTAATGGGAGAAAGCCTGCACGGCAGCCACTCAGGACATTGACACTCCCATCCTGAGGTCCTGCAGTGCGACTCTACCCCATGGGGGTGCTGTGAAGGGACACGGAACCCCCCCCCCGGGGGGTGGGGCATAAGAGGAGGGAGTAAGCGGAGCTGGGCAGAAGAGGATGCTGGGATCTGGCCCAAGTCCAGACATATCATGGGCTCAAGGTCCAGAGGGAAAACAGCCAGGACAGTGTGGTCCAGGGTGTGGGGCTCCATCCCCTGTGGCAGATATAGTGTCTGATTCTCTCTCTCGGATGTTGGGTGCTGAGGTTGCCTGAACCATCCCCTGCCCAGCCCGCAGCAGGCATGACCTCCACCATGCCCTATAGGGGTGATGCTCAAAACTGCTAACGGCACCGGCCCATCAGAACAGGTGCCGATGTGGGAGACCCAAATGGCTGCACCCATGTGTACCAGCTGCCTGTCACTGGCAAAGGCTCACCTGTGGGCCCAGAGCGTCACACAGATGAACTCTGTCCCACCCCCTCCTTTCTGCAAGCAGGGCCCCAGGCCCCGGTGCCTCTACCCTAGCAGCTCAGACTTGGGGCCTGGACTCGGCTACTCTGAAGGTTGCTGTTGGGATCTTACAGCCTGCTTCCAGCTCCTCTCCATAAAAATGCCATATGTGCACTTTCCTCCTGGGGTGTGGACAAGGCCACCTGCTGCATCCCATGCTCCCTGGGGCACAGACCCTGACACCTGCTTCCAGTGTCATGAAAACTACGCCAGGCTGCGCCCTGTCCCCTGGTATGAAACGAGGCATCCCCAATGTGTTTTCTTGCACTGTCCCTAAGAGGGGTCCACAGAGCCCCACATCCAGCCCATGGAGCCACAAGATCTCACCCTGACTCCCGTGCCCACCCTGGGGGTCCACAGGATGTCCGTGGCATGCCTCGAGGGTGTTCACAGCCTTCATCTGTCCCCGCAGTGTCCACGGGACTTCCTTCCACCCCTAGAGTGCACACAGGGATCCCCACCTACCTCCACCAAGTGCACGGGACCCCGTAACAGCCCTCCAGTGTGCCCATCAACCCCATGTCTGTCCCTGGGATGTCTGTGCTCCCTGCAACCGCCCTGAGGAAGCCCCAGGGTCCCCTGCCCAGCCATCCAGGGCCCACGGCTATACTCACTGCTAAGCCCCGTCTTGTTGAGGGCACTGCCCACACCCCAGAGCACGGCTACTGCATAGAGGACCCCGATGTGTTGCAGGACCCGGGGCGCGGGGGCCCAGAAAAAGAGGCTGACAGTGAGCAGCAGGTGCAGCCCAGCCCCAGCCACCAGAGGCGCCGGGCGCGGCAGCCACAGCCCCAGCAGGCCCAGCGCCGAGGCGGCCGAGGCACCCAGGCTATAAGCCACGAGGACGTACGCCAGGCGTTCCAGCCCCACCGAGCACACGCCATAGCCCTGGGGGAACAGAGGTGAGGGTTGGAGGTCAGCCGGCCCAGGCTCTGGCCCTCCCCACGAGGTCTCACTTCAGGCCACGTCCTGCCCTCTCTAGGCCACCGCAGGGCCAGCTTCCTCCGAGGCTTGTGGGAAGGTTCCTCGGGGACAGACAGTGAGAAAATGCTTGGACAGTGTCCCCAGACACCAAGGCTGAACCCCGCATGGAGCGAAACACTTGATGGCTGTTATCCCATCTCAACAGTGCAACTCCTCTGGAAGTCAGCATGGCCATTAGAGACTTCACAGATGAGGAAACAGGCTCAGAGAGGTGAAAGTAACTTTCCCAAGGTACGGGTGGGATGGGGGGAGAGAGGTAAAAGGAGGAGGGGAATATCCGGGTCTACAATTATCCCTTGGTGTCTGTGGGGGATTGGTTCCAGGACGCTTCGTGGACACTAAAACCTGCGGATGCTCAAGTCCCTTATATAAAATGGGGTAGTACAGGCTTCCCTGGTGGCACAGTGGTTGAGAGTCCGCCTGCCAATGCGGGGTACACGGGTTCGTGCCCCGGTCCGGGAAGATCCCACATGCCGCGGAGCGGCTGGGCCCGTGAGCCATGGCCGCTGAGCCTGCGCGTCCGGAGCCTGTGCTCCGCAACGGGAGAGGCCACAACAGTGAGAGGCCTGCGTACCGCCAAAAAAAAAAAAAAAAATGGGAGTACCGTGGGCCCTCCGGATCCGCGAATGCAGAGAGCCCACTGTACTTGTACATACTTATACATATATATTCAAAACTTATTCGTTGTTATCCTGTGATTCAAATTTAACGGACGTCGTGTAATTTTATCTGGCAACGCTCTTCAGGCTGCTCTTACCAGGGCGAGACCAGTGCAGGCAAAGAGCACCTCGAAGCCGCTGTAGATAAAGAAGGGCACGAGGTGGCGCAGGCGGAAGTCGCGCACGTGCTTGAAGGGCAGCTGGAAAATGTTGCCCCAGCCCACGCTGCGCAGGTCTATCTCCTCCGTGGGCCGGTACGCCGCGCCGCAAAGGCCCAGCACCTGCAGGCAAGGAGGTGAGGGAGGGAGGGGGGCGGGCAGCCGGGCATCCTGGCCCCGCCCCCAGGACCCAGCCCCGCCCCCAGGCAAATCCACAGATGAGCCTCCCAGCCCTGCCTCCAGCCCGAAGAGACGACCTAGTCACGCCCCCAACGCCTTAGCTCTGCCTCCTGGTCCCACCCCCAAGTTGGAGCCATACCTTCTGACCCTAGGCCCTAGATCCAGCCCGCGTCACAGCCAATCCTCTAGGACCCTGTCTTCAGCTCGACCCCGTACCAGGCCTGGACCCCCTCTTACTGGCCTCTGGGATTCCAATTCCTCTCTCAGTCCGCAGGCACCAGCCACACCTCCGAGCCTCCAGCCCAGCTCCTCGGCTCATGGCCCCTCCCCAGGACTCAGCCGTAACTCTGGACTCAGAACAAGCCTCCGGCCCGCCCTCCGCGCGCCCAGCCCGCATTCCTCTCTCCCCGCCACGGTCCCCAGATCTGACCCCGTCACACCCCCAACACGGGCCGCACCAGCAGCATGGCCAGGAAGGCCACCGCCATGAGCACGCTCTCCACCACGATGAGGTTTCGGCTCCGCGGTAGCGTCCGCAGAACCGTCTTGTTGAAGCCGGTGAGGATGCCCTGGCTGTTTGTGCCTGAGAAAGGGGAGGGTGGGGGGCATCGTGAGGCAGGGAGCAGGGCACACTGTCAGCTGGGCCACAAAGAAACGCAGCAAAGCAGGCAGGTGAGGGGAGGGTTAGAGGGGGTGGGCAAGGACCCTGCCGGCAAAGGCAGGGTTCCTTTGGGAAGCACTTTGGAGGTGAGGGCCACTGGGTGAAAGCACCTCCCCTCTCTCCTGCCCTATTGCCCTGAGGCTGCCGTGGGAGCCAGTCCACCTCCCACCTCCATACATTTGCCCTGCATTGAGGGTATACTTGGCCCTGAGAGACCCCACAGGCAGCCTCAGCCCAGATGGCACCTCCTCCAGGCAGCCTTCCCTGATGCACCCCACCACCACCCCAGGCTGGATCAGATGTCCTAACGACAAGGCCCTGTGCCTCGGTCATCAGAGCTGTAGGACACCAGGCTCTCAGCCCTGAGCCCTGTGAGCGAGGGCATCCTTTCTGCCCTTGAGGGCCCAGTGTCTGCTGGGTGACTCAGTGGGGGAGGTGAGCAGACCTTAGGGACCCCACCCCCATGAGCACTAACCGCAGTTCTGCACTTTGTATAGCGTGTGGTTCAGGTCATACAGGTAATGGTTCAGGAAGTAGATCATGGGCAGCTGGGCGCAGGCAAAGCTCAGCTGTGGACAGGAGGGCAGCTTGGGTCAGGCTTGGGGCATGGAACAGGGCAAGGAGCACAGGCACAATCTGGGAGCGGGTCTGGGCACAGCCTTGGGGGAACAGGAGCCCTCCCACCTCTCGGGGGGCAGCCTGGTAGGGGGGGATGCCCAGTGCAGGAAGACTTCCTCCTGGTCAGCGCTGTAGACAGGGAGGGAATGAGGTCTCTGTCACCAGAGGTAAGCAAACAGGAGTTGGCTCAAGAAAGGGCAGTGGGATTAGAGAGCTGAAAAGACTGTGGAATGGGCTCCAATATGTGATTCTGGGCCTGGAATACCCCACCCCCAGTGTCCCCACACACGGCACTCACGTGGAAGAAGCTGTAGAAGATGGCCTGGAAGACCAGGAGGTAGGGTGCGTGGGAGCCCCGAGGCGGGCGCTGCTGGGGGCCCTGTTCGTCCTGCTCTTTGTAGTGGGAGTACTCGTAGTATTTCTGGGCCATCCTGGACCACAAAGGAGAGAAGGCTCTCCCTAGCCCAACCTCTGCACCCAGGCTTATGGACTGGCCAGCCAATGTCTCACGAACAGGAAAACTGAGGCCCAGAGGGCGGATGGGGCTGGTCCAAGGTCCCCAAGACGAGGTGGGCAACACAGGAGAGGCTCTGCCAGGTCTCCAGTCTCCCACCCTGCTGCCCACCAGGCTCACCTGGTGATGTAGTTGCCCATGGAGGCCCAAAGAGGCACAATGGCCATGCCCAGCGCCACGGCTGAGGGCACAAGCGTGTAGTAGCGCTCCCAGTAGTTGGTGGAGACAAAGAGGGCGTAGATGCCCACAGCCAGGAACATCATCCACTTGGTGCCAAAAAACCTGCGAGCAGTAGGAGGAGGATGCTGCCACCACGCGCACATCCAGACCGCTGCAGCCCGAAAGCAGCGTGGCCACAACGCCAGGCCCCAGCTCCTGAGGCTGTATGAGGTGGGGAGGGACCCCTGGCCTTGGAGTCGAGGGTCCTAAGATAAGTCTCAGAGACATGGACTTGCTGGTGGCCTCAGGGGAGCCACTCTAACCAGACACCTGTAATGTGGGCTCTGCCCCAACCTCGAGCCTCTCACGGCCACTGCAGGGATAGAGGAGATAAAGCGGGGAGAGGGTGTCATGAGTCAGTGGCCCTTGGGCACATGCAACCCTCATTTGTGTCCTGGGCTGACTCCCAGCCCCCCTTCTCCACCCACGTGCAGTGACTACAGGACCCAGGTGAACAGCTGAGGGACTTGTCCCAAGCTGGGACTGAGGACCAGGGAGAGGAACCCTGGCGCCCCTTCCCCTCTGCACTTTGCCCTTTCAGTCCACTGTGGTCAGTCGGGAAGTTTCTTGTAGAACAACGGCCTCACTGGCTCTGGGAGAATGTTGCACCGTGTTAGAGGCAGGTTGACAGGGTAAGGGCCCATTCAGGGCACTGGAGGCTGATCAGGCTAGACACAACCATTGCGGTCTTTGGGTTGGTTTTGTTTTGGGTTCTGTTTGTTTGAATATTTGTGCTCATTATTTCCTTTCTTTGTCTGAGTTTCCAGGAAGCTCAAAGCTCAATGACTCTGGTTTTCTGATACAATTACTTTCTCTTCTATTGCAGGGTCCTGGTTCTTTAACTATCCTTATCTTGCCATATAATAAATTGACAGGCAGCCTCCTCTGATCTATTTGGGGAAGGGCACCCAAACTGCACTGTAAATTTTGAAACAGCAAAAAGTAAAAATACTAGCACTCATTGCTGGTGAGGCTGTGGTTTTAAAAAGAACACATACAGCCACAGGTCATGCAGATGGTACAGCCCTTTGGAAAGTCAGCCTGGTAGTTTGGGTTGGGGGGCAAGCATGGGGTTTGGAGTCACTGCCTGGGTTCAGACCTTCAATCTGCCAGTTGCTGCCTGTGGGGATGGGTTCAACCTCTTGGTCTCCCCGTGTCTAAGATCAGAGCGTCCACCTTGGATTGTAGGGAATGCGATACGCTTATAAAACGCCCAGCACGTAGGAAATGAAATGAGTTTGCCATTAATAATACTGCTAGGTTTCAAGAGCCAGAAAGCCTTTCATATGCTTCTGACCTAGTAAGGGCGGTTCTTAGAGTTTATTCTAGGAGGCGTTCTTTCTTTCCTTCTTCCTTCCTTCCTCCCTCCCTCCCTTTCTTTCTCTCTCTCTTTCTTTCTTTAATTTTAAGATGAGGAAACAGCCAGAAGCATAAAGGGAACATGCAAAAAAGAAGAGGGAGCCGCAACGTCCAGCCCTGAGCCACAGTTCAGTGCCCCCACGTCTGCAGAAGATGCTAACATCACGAAAGTCCCCACTGTGAAGCAGGCCAAGAGGTGTGCAGTGAAAAGAAAGCAAAAGTGACACTGCACATGCACACATGCACGCACTCCAGTTGACAAGGACAGAAATGTTATCCATGCATGCCGCTGGGAAAACAAAGTCAGCTGATTGCCTGGAGGGCTTGGGAGGGGTTTTCTTTTTTCTGATTTCAATTACGATTCTAATGTTGTTTGTGCGATTGTGATAAAAGAGTTTGAGGGGGGTGTTATTGTTTCGGAAAGACAGGGGAACTCATCTAATGTGTCCACTGATCTCTGGGTCCCATGTGAGCACAGATCTACTGCCTGGCGGTAGGATACTTGTGGAGGGCATTTTTGTACTGCACCAGATGCCACTAAGGCTCCAGTATGGAGGAGACCCCCTGGGGCGCCTGCCCAGCCACACCCTTTTCAGTGAGAAATGTCCCTCAACACTGCCACAGCTGGTTGAGCTCGCGGTGCGTTCCTGGGCTTTGCCGGCTGATCAGATTCTCTCCAGAAACTCCACAGCCCTGATCTCAAAAGGTCATTGTAGCTCCAGGCCACAAAGGAGGGCATGAAGATGATGCCACATGGGGTACGGGCAATCTGAGGGAAGGAGCCTGAGTGAATTTCTGTTGCTTGAAACCCAAGGTGCCTTGGTTGCAAAGCTCTTGTTTCTTCCCCAAACCTGGGTTTCACCCCTTCTCACCCCTCCAGGTAGGCAAGTTCTCTCCCCACCCCACCCCCAAGAACACCAGGACAGCTGGAGACGCCGTGTCCACCAGCCCTCGCACCCCTTCGAGATCAGGGAGGCAGCAGTGGCGCACCTGATGAGCACAGGTGTATAGAGCAGGGCCACGATGGGGGTCACGTTGATGCCCATCAGCATCTTGCTGTCGATGTCAGGCAGCCCCATGTTGCCGTATTTCACCTCCCGGTAGGTCTCATCGTAGTGCAGGATCAGCTGCATCTGCAGAAGGCCTGGGTACAGGGAGCAGGCATGGAGGGGGCAACCTGGCTCTGGGGGCAACCAAGCAGAGGCTGGAACGCAAGCCTGGCACCAAAGGGATCCCCGACTCCAATGCCTATGAGGACAGAGGGGAAGCCCAGGCTGGGCCAAGAGTCCTACCTGCCAGTGGCCACGACAGCGACTTGAATCCAGACCCCCGCCCCCCCCCCCCCTCCGCCAGCCACTTGGACCTCAGCGCCCCTGATTCCGAAGGCAGCAGACCTGCCCAGGGCGCCCAGGGCCCGCCCACACACTCACGAAGCCTGTGGCTGGGCCCCGGGCACGCTGCACCGTACCCCCATTGCGGAGGCCGCAGCTGCAGCTGTGAGGGCGCAGAAGAAGTGAAAGAGGAAGGGAGCCGACTGGCCCCAAGGTTTCTCTTTCCCTGAGAAACCTCAGGTCTGGGGAGGGCGCGCGGGGGGAAGGGGAAAGACTTGGGTCCCAGCGCAGAACCCGCCGGGCCGTGCCACCTCGCCTGGCCCGGGGCGGAACGGCGTGGCCAGAGGCCCAACCCGCCAACCCGCGGGGCGCGGCGGGCCGCCTACCCAGGTAGACGCCGTAGGTGAGCATGCCGCCCGCGCTGGCCGCCAGCACGTTCTTGAGCACGCCGAGCCGCTTGCGGCGGTAGTAGCGGCGCTCCTCCTCCTGCTCGTTGTAGTTGGGGTACGCGCCCACCAGCTCGTCCAGCTGCGGGGCACGATGGCGCTCGAACCCGGCCACTGCACCCCCGGAGCCCCGCGTCCATCCCCGGCCGCCCCCGGCACCCCCCCTGGCCCTGGGGCCGCATCCCGCTCCCGCGGGGGAGACCCCGGCCCTTCTGGTCCCCGCGCCGCCACGCTTTCCCCGTCCCCGCTCACCGGGGCCTCGGGCCCGTCTGGGACCCCGAGTTGGTCCTCATCGCCCTGCGCACCCACGGCCCCCGCCACCGGATAGAGCGGCGGCTCCGCCTCCATGGCTGGACCAGCCGGAGGACTAGTCCGGCAGCGGACCCCTACTTCCTCCGGGCGCCGGGACCTGCCTCGCCCCGCCCCGGGGCCCACCTCCTCCACGAGGGGAGGGCCTGGCGCCGCTGGGGGCGTGCCCAGCGCGTGTGCGTGTGCGTGTGCGTGTGTGTAGGGGAGCGCCCGTGCGTCCATCGCCGGCCTCAGGAATGCGAGGTGCGAGTTGGAATCCCAGCTCTGCCACTTCCCGGTATTGTAACTTTGGGGATTAACTCCACTTCTCTGTGCCTCATTTCCTCACCTGTAAATCAGGGATACTCAGCACGACTTCCAAGGGCTCTTTCGGGATTACTGAGTTAATGCAAAACCTTAGGAAAGTGCCAGGCCCATAATAACTCCCCTCAGCCCTCCCCCTACCACTGTCATCCCTACCCCACCTCCAGCCCTCCCCCTACCACTGTCATCCCTACCCCACCTCCAGCCCTCCCCCTACCACTGTCATCCCTACCCCACCTCCAGCCCTCCCCCTACCACTGTCATCCCTACCCCACCTCCAGCCCTACCCCTACCACTGTCATCCCTACCCCACCTCCAGCCCTCCCCCTACCACTGTCATCCCTACCCCACCTCCAGCCCTCCCCCTACCACTGTCATCCCTACCCCACCTCCAGCCCTCCCCCTACCACTGTCATCCCTACCCCACCTCCAGCCCTACCCCTACCACTGTCATCCCTACCCCACCTCCAGCCCTACCCCTACCACTGTCATCCCTACCCCACCTCCAGCCCTACCCCTACCACTGTCATCCCTACCCCACCTCCAGCCCTCCCCCTACCACTGTCATCCCTACCCCACCTCCAGCCCTACCCCTACCACTGTCATCCCTACCCCACCTCCAGCCCTACCCCTACCACTGTCATCCCTACCCCACCTCCAGCCCTACCCCTACCACTGTCATCCCTACCCCACCTCCAGCCCTACCCCTACCACTGTCATCCCTACCCCACCTCCAGCCCTACCCCTACCACTGTCATCCCTGACCCATTTGGTGTGTTTGCAGGTCAGCAAAGAGCCCTCATAGCGGGTGGGGGGGGAGAGGGCTCCCGCCACAGGACTTGGCAGCCCGTGCCCACCTCCCGCTCACCCTGAGCTTCCTTTGGGCACCCGTAAGTGGGAGCTCTGGCAGGGCCCCTGGGAGGCCGAGATTGTGGGGGCTGCCGGACTGCAGGGGGGCGACCCCCCCACACACACACACCACCCTGTAGCAGGGACCAGAGCCTCCTGCCCCTGCCTGACTGGGCCCTGGGTCTGGGGCTGTAGTGAGAGCCCATGAAATTTCTGCTTTGCTCGAGCTGACACTCCACAGCTCTGGGTGTCAGCCTGGTTAGAAGTACTCTGGGAAGCTTTTAAAAATATTGGTTTCAGGATAGTCTCCTCAACAAATGGTATCGGGAAAACTGGATAACCACATGCCCAGAATGAAATGGGACCTCTGTCGCACAGTATGCACAGAAATTAACTTCAAATGGATCAAAGACACATAAGACCCCATAACCTAAAACTCCTAGAAGAAAACAGTAGCTCCTCAACATGGGTCTTGGTAATGATTTCTCGGACACGACATCAAAAGCATGAAAAACAAAAGAAAAAACAAGTGGGACTACATCAAACTTAAAATGTCTACACTGCAAAAGAAATAATTAAAATAAAAAGGCAACCGATGGAATGTGGGAGAATGTTTACAAACTATGCATCTAATAAGGGGTTAATATCCAAAATACATAAAGGAATTCATACAACTCAATAACAACAACAACAAAAACCGATTTAAAAATGTGTAGAGGGGGCTTCCCTGGTGGCGCAGTGGTTAAGAATCCACCTGCCAATGCAGGGGACACAGGTTCGAGCCCTGGTCCAGGAAGATCCCACATGCCGCAGAGCAACTAAGCCCACACGCCACAACTACTGAAATCCGTGTGCCACAACTACTGAGCCCGCATGCTGCAACTACTGAGCCCACGCGCCTAGAGCCCGTGCTCTGCAACACGAGAAGCCACTGCAATGAGAAGCCCGTGTGCAGCAACCAAGACCCAATGCAGCCGAAAATTAATTAATTAATTTTTTAAAATTACCCAGTTCCCCTTCTTCCCCCCCCACTCTGAACAATGCACAAGCTGTTCCTTCCGGTTGGAGAGCCCCTTCCCCTGCTCCTTCCAGGAGGGGTCCTTCCCGGGCGGGTGAATGGATGACAAATACCCACCCAGAAGGGCTGCTGGGAAGGTGGAGAGCTGGCCGTGTGGAGGGTATGAATTTACAGAGGCTCCTGGCTGCAAGGTGGTGGAACTTTCTCCAGACCGTGCCCAGGTGCAGATGTGAGTAAAGCAGACAGGTGGAGTCAGGCAGGCAGGACCTGGCAGTGGGAGACAGGGAAGGAGCAAGAGAGAGGGCAGGGCCCAAGGTGGTCCAGAGGCAAGGAGGAGGCGGGAGAGCAGGGATGCAGTGGGCAGCGGGGGGGCTGTGGTCAGAGAGTGGACTCATTACCACTCTCATGACCTTGGGAGAGACAAAGTCCAGGGTATGGCCATGGCACGGGGTGGGGAAGGATGATGAGGTCCAGGAGGTCATGGGGCTTGGGGCACACGCAGGCAGTGGACTTTGCCGCCCCCAGGAGGATGCAGTCCTGTAGAACTGAGCGGGCGGGCGGGAGACCAGGCCGGAGGGGAAGGTAGCTGTCCGAGGTGGCTGGTGTGACCGCAGAGGGTGGGTGAGGAGGACAGGGAGGAGCCCTGGCCCCTCCTGAGAGGGCACCCTCCTGAAACTGTATCAGAAAGGGGGCCCCTGGGCCTGGGTGGAGACTGGCATCTGTGGTCGGGAAATGACCTCCCTGTCTGCCACCTTCTGCACCTGCGGCAGTTATGGAATGAAATCCCTCAGCCAAGTGCACCTGGCTCCTCCAGCTCCTTGGACGGAGAATGGAGAACCTGGGACGAGCCAGGGAGGAAGGGTGGGGGAAGGGCCCTCTTGCCATGCAGCGGGGTCCCCAGGGTGCCCGGTCTTGTCTGGGCGTTAGTGTGGGAAGCCCCCTCACCTCATCTTCCCTCACCCCAGTATTTCCTCCCTTGCAAAACAGGAGTAGGTGAAAAAGGCTTCTGCACACTGAAAACAGGATGGAGGGGGCCAGCCTAGGGGCCAGGAGGAAGAGAAGCATCTTAGAGGCCAGAGGAGACCTTTAGGGGCAAGAGAAGGGAGTGTGACACCTGTCAATGAAAAAATAATCCATAAACAATCTGTAATGGGAATAGAATAGAGTTTTATTTGAGCCAAACTGAGGACTATAGCCCAGAAGACAGCCTCTCAGATAACTCCGAGGAACTGCTCTGAGGAAGCGTGGTTTTCAGCACAGTTTTATGTCTTGTCAGAACAAAGAACATCAAACAAGTCAGGGAGACATTCCTTCATGGTTTCAAAAAAACAGATCAGCACGTACACAGAGTCAGTATGGCCTTGGCACTTGAGAAAGAAGTCTTATTATCAAAGGAGCACCAGCATTGGCGTCCCAGGAAGGGACACATTTCATCTTTATTTTTCCCTTTTGTTTTGTTTTGGGTTTTTTTTGCGGTACGCGGGCCTCCCACTGCCGCGGCCCCTCCCGTCGCGGAGCACAGGCTCCGGACGTGCAGGCTCAGCGGCCATGGCTCACAGGCCCAGCCGCTCCGCGGCATGTGGGATCTTCCCGGACCGGGGCACGAACCCGCGCCCCCCGCATCGGCAGGCGGACCCCCAACAACTGCGCCACCAGGGAAGCCCTCATCTTTATTTTAACATGGACATTCTTTGCTTCTGGTCAGTGCGCCCTTTTCTTTAATGGTTAAAGCAGATGTACAATGTATGCTTGGAAGGCCACAAACAGGCTGTTCCAGTTAGCATCAAGTTCAAGTTAACTCACGGATAAGCCAGCATGACTTCCCCAGACATCAATACGTGAGCATTTCTTTTACTGCACCCAAGGAAAGAGAGGGGCAGTGTCCCAGGCCCAATGGCTCTTAGAGAGAGAGAGGACAGGGAAGATTTTTAGTTGTCCCTATGTTGGAAAGAGGGCAAGCCCACAAAAGTCCTATAAAGGGACAAAGGGAAGATGGCGTGACCTCTGAAGGGGTCAGGAAGCTCCAAGATGCAGCCACCTGAAGCTCTCTCCGCCCGAGAGCCCCCCGTCCAGCATTTTGAGGTTTTCAGGTGGCCCAGTATTTACCCAGAGCGGGTGTGTGTCGTCGAAGAAAGGGTAAAGGCCTCCTGGGCGGGCTTGTGTGCTCATGGGGAAGGGGGGCAAGGCTTACTGAACAGCAGATGCCTTGGGCAGACCGAGAACTCACAGGCTGTTTATCTCCCACCAGGAGGGACCCCCAAGACGAAATCAAGTGGAGTGTGTTTTATGAACCAGCCAGAAAGCAAAGAGAAGGTAGGAGGGGAGCAGAGACACTGCTCCAGGAAGTGGGTGGTCTGCCTATACCAGTGGATCCCCCTGGCCTCCCCTGTGCTGAGCCCCACTGACAGCTACTTCTTTTTTCTTTTCCTTTTTTTTTTTGGCCGCCGCTACAGCATGTGGGATCTTAGTTCCCTGACCAGGGATCAAACTCATGCCCCCTGCAGTGGAAGCTCGGAGTCAACCACTGGACGGCCAGGGAAGTCTCTGGCAGCTACTTCTTAGATGTTGGCTTTCTGCAATATTGCTTGCTTTCTGTGGGGTCTTGGTCCATGCCTAAAACAGAGGTTACTGTACCATTTAGGGCCCTAAAATGATTTAATTAAGTCCTTGGAGTCCTTGTTACATGTGGACTCCTTCTGTGATGTTGGTAACTTTTAATTTTGAATGGCATTATTAAAATCAATTCATTTTAGAACATTTGTGGCGGGGGCGGGGTCCTGGTAGCTTGTTTCCACACCTGCCATCACGGCACCCAGTGGTTAATGACACTGTCCTAATCTTATTAAAAGCGAAAAGGAAATATATTTACATCTAAATTTTAAACATCGATTAATTTTTAAAAACACTGACATGAAGAATGCAAATTCAAATGTCCCAAGCTGAGTGAGGAGTAATTTCGGTCTTGTTAGCTTTTGACACAGTGACCCTGGATGAATTTGAGAAGCAGGTGGTTTCAGGCTCTGGGCTCCTAGAATCTGCCGACGCTCAGGAACTCTGGCAATTACCAAGAAAATATCTCCGGATCAGTCCAGACTGGGGTTCGGATGTGACTGGCAAACTGCTCCTGGAGAGACAAATACTAGAGCAACAGGCTCCCTGGTTACGCTCGGCCAGTGGGAGGTTCTGGGTTTGGGAGGAGGTGAGAGCCAGGGCATAACTAGGGCGGGGATGGGGGAGCACGTGGACAGTGGCTTGACTCCTCCAGGGTCCCAGTGTCCACAGAGCAGTCCTACCATGGTCTAGCTTTCCCTGGCTGACCTTGACCCTCTGGGGTCTGGTGACACCACTTCCTGCCTTTGACCTTTCCAGGCTCCCTCACCAACCCAATTCCCTGTACTAAATCTTCCCTACTCAAAAGACCTAGGTTGGTTTCTGTTCACTAAACCCTGACTTATAAATCCCCTTGTTTCCAGAAAGAATTTTTGCATGGCTTAAGAAGCTGCTGTCAGGGAGCCTTGAGACTTCCTATGAGGCTGTCCTAGAGGGGACCCAGATAAACACAGCCCATGTGACCTGCAGGGCAGAGAACGGAGCAAGGTCAGCGGCCCCTCCCACCGCATCCAGACCTCAAGCACTCCCTGTCACATCTACCCTCACTGTTGTCTAATGGTTTTCTCTATACTAGGTTCTATTTTTGTTCTCACTATAAAAATAATAGATGTTCCTTGTAGAAAAACAAACAGGAGAGACACATATTGCTCCCGGTTCGAACACCCTGAGACAGCTCCGGGGGTCTTGTGAAGTGTCACCCTGCCTTGTATCCTAAGTAGCACGCAGGGTCCACTGCTGATTCATCTAACTCCACTTCCCTGGCATGGAGGCAAATCTTTACCATTTTTGTTTTTTATAAATTTATTTAGTTTATTTATTTTTGGCTGCACTGGGTCTTCGTTGCTGCACGCGGGCTTTCTCTAGTTGCAGCGAGTGGGGGCTACCCTTTGTTGCGGTGCGTGGGCTTCTCATTGCGGTGGCTTCTCTTGTTGTGGAGCACAGGCTCTAGACAAGCGGGCTTCAGTAGTTGGGGCACGCGGGCTCAGTAGTTGTGGTTCATGGGCTCGTTGCTCTGTGACATGTGGGATCTTCCTGGGCCAGGGCTCAAACCCGTGTCCCCTGCATTGGCAAGCGGATTCTTAACCACTGCGCCACCAGGGAAGTTCTGCTCCTGGAGCTCTGAGGATCAAAAGAGGCATCCAAACCAGAAAGGGGAGAGGGCCAGTCCCTGTTCCTCCCCAAGGGGCAGTGCCCTTTCAGACTGGCGAGCTTCACTCCCAGGCCAGGTTAGGACCCCTGTGTCAGGAGGACAGGCCTCTTTGGGGACCTCCCAGGCTGAATTCATGACAAGTTTGGGGTAACCCCTGCAGGAGGTATCCCCGGTCAGGGAGGGGTCCCTCAGGATCCTGCAATACCCCTCCCACCCACCATACCTCCCCAGGTGGGTCCCTGATTTGCTGTGTGGCCTTAGATCAGTGGCTGCCCCTCTCTGGACCTGGTTCCTGGCTGACCGCTGCCAGGCTCAGCTCCAGCCCAGCCCCGCCTGACACTGGCTCTGCCTCTGCCTGGCTCAGCTCCAGACAGCAGGGCAGGGCTGTCACATGCTGAGCCACGTGACAGGCAGCGGCTGGGGGTTCCATCCCACGCAGAGGACGGGGCCCCTGCAGCCCCTTACCCCAGTCCCAAACGGCTGAAGCCTCCAGGGGCTACCAGAGCAGGTGTGGGCCAGGAGACCTCTCCTACCCTCCCAGGTAGGCAGGGGCAGCGGGGAAGGCGAGGGCAGTGAGGAGCATCTCCCAGGTGCCCAGTCGGCCCAGAGGCCCTGGGCCAGCATCCCAGACAAGACCTAGGGCACCAAGGTGGAAGGGCAGCAGCGGGCCCAGGGTGACAGGCATGGGGCAATAGCACAAAGGATATTCCTGTCCCCCTACCTGTAACCTAATCGCCTGCCTGTCTGACACCAGCACCTGCCAGGGGATCGTCCCCCTTTGTGCTGGCTCTGACAGGTGTGCCTGGGGTGGGGGTGGGGTGAGGCTGAGGGGCAGGGACACAGGAACCTCATGGCGACACTTATATCATGACGGCTCACCTAGAGGGCAGAGGGTGGCGCTCTTTCCGGGGAGGCAGGAGGGGACAGCAGGGGGTGGACCCAGCCCCGCTCTGGAGCAACAATTTTCTCATGTGGGTCCCAGCCTGCCACTCATGCCCTGTGCCCTCTCTCTGGACTTCCATTTCCTCATTGTAAAATGCCAGGTTGCAGGGTGACAGGTGCTGTGAGCGGGGCGCTGGATGACGTGATGTCGGACACAGACGCGCCGAGGGCAGGGGCGAAGCCTGCAGCAGGCAGGCCTGGGCCCTGGGATTGGATTTCTGGACTCCAGCTGTCTTTGGATCAGACCTCTTCATTTTGCAGATGGGAAACTGAGGCTCAGAGGGGCTGGTGGTGGGGGGGCTGGGTGTGGGGAGCAGGGCTTTCCCCCCTGCTACTCCAGGCCACAGCCTGCACCCCACACCGTAATTCCTGGGTCCACTACTCTGGACTCATCCTCCATCCTTCCCATCAGGGGTCGAGATGGACCCCTCAGCTCAGAGCTCCCTGGAGACCTGCTGTGTGGCCCTGGCCTGGTGCTGGCCCTCTCTGCGCCCTGGCTCCTTCTCTGTGGTCCAGGAAAGGATCTAGAGGCCCCTGAGGGAAGTGATGGGGAAATCTCAGCCTGCAGCCTCCAGCCAGCCCAGAGTCAAAGTCAGGCACAAGGCCAGGACAGCCCCACCCCAGGGGCTGGCCCAGCCTTGCACATTTCATAACGGAAGGGCAGCTGGGTAGAGCAGGGCCAACCAGGAGGAAGGGCAGCTTCGCAGGGCCTCAGGTACGGTGTTCTGCAGAGGCTGGGGATATAGCAGCGAGCAGTCAGGGCCAGGGACCCGCTGGCAGGTTGGCTTGGGCACTCTGGGCTGCCGTCAGTCCTGGAAAGCCTGGCCACTCACGGCCACGCACAGGGACTAGCTTTGTCTTCTCGGAGCTTCTCTGCTCGCCTGAGGAGAAAGGGGAAGGGGGAAGGGAGTTCCGTTTGCCCCAGCCTAAGAGAGCGAAGAGAGAGGCCGAGAGGCCAAGAATCCCTGCTCTGGACCGGCCGCCCCAGGAAGGAATGCACCCCTGTCCCTGGGGGGGTGGTCAAGCATCCATTTGGCAACACATTTCCTGGGCAACTGCCACGCATGCCCGCTGCTGGGGTGGGCTATGCAGCGAGCGGTTCTGAGCGGTCGCGTTCCTGGGAATGGACTCTGCCGGGGTCCAGGAAGGCGAGGCTTTGCCAGCGTCAGGCAGCCGGGGGCACAGCCTCTCCGTGCGGTGGGGCGGGGGTTGGCTTGGCCCACGGCCAAGGGTTGGTCCCCAGCTCCCCACACCCGCCATGGAAGGGAGGGGGCCGCTCCCCAGAGTTTGGGAGACCTTGTAAAAATCCAGGTTAAGGCTCCACGGGGCAGGGAGGGGAGATCAGATTGGAGACCCTAGGGTACTGGGACCTGCAGAGCCTTCGAGGCAGCCCCGTGCCGTCCACCTTCTGACAGCCTGATGGGGGTCCCCTGGGCCCTCAGACCACCATGTTCACCTCTGTCACTCTTCCCAGCCCCACATCCCTGCCCCCACCTGGGTCTCAAGTTGATGTCCTTGCCTCCCTGGTGCCCACACTGGGCCAAGGTCTCCTCGGGTTCCCACCCCAGGGTCTCCTCCCCGAGACGCCCCAGCACAGCTGTCCTTTGCAGTCTGAATAACCATCGTTCAGAGCTGTCTTCACTGAGCACTCACGGGGCTCGGCCCTGCACCAAGCACTTCACAGCACTATGGGGTACCTACAAGACACCATCCCCATTGCACAGATGGGAAGAGTGAGCCACAGAGAGGCCAAGCCACCTGCCCAAGGTCTCCTAGCTAATAAACAGAGTTGCTGGGATTTGGACCCAGGTCCTCAGGCCCCCGACATGTCATACAGAGGGTGCTCTTAGAAGGCCTGTGGTATAGACAGGGAAACCGAGGCAGAAAGGATGAGAGGGTGGGCAGAGGTGGGGGCTGATCCGCAGGACCAGCCAGGGCCCAGGGACGGGACTCGGGCAGCAGCTGTTCCCTGATGATGATTGGAGGCAGCAGACCTGAGTGCCCGACCCCTTTGTCTCCCTCCTTGATGCCCCGTGACCTGGGCCTCAGCTTCCTACAGGGGTGCCAGCCAAAAGCTATGCTGCACCCACATCAGGCACCCACGCTGGCACAGTGCCCGGCACAGTCAGTGCTTAGTCACTATTATTATTATTATAGAATCCCCAGGCTCATGGCCTTGAGGGAAGGTGGCTGGCCCTGGGGCCCGGGGAACGAGGCCCATCCCTTGTCACATCAAGTGACTTAGCAACTCCCAGGGAGGTGGGCTTAGGGCCCCCAGACCACCCGATGAAGGAACCCCCTCATCTGTGTGTCCACAGTGGCTGCTCAGCTCCCTTGTGAGGTCACAGGCCCGGGGTCCCCCCAGGCCCAAGGCAGCCTTACACATCTGCTTACCTGGGTTGAGTCCAGTTCCCTGCCCTGCAGCAGTCTCCCCTTGGGGCCTCGGTCCTGAGCAAACTGCAATATGGTGTGAGCTGGCCTCAGTGTTGCCAGGAGAGGCTGCTGGAATGTTCCAACCAGACCTCCACCCCCGCAGAGCTCCCCACCCCACACTGTACTCGGAGATGCCCTGTTCAAGTGACGTGCCTTACATTTTTGTGGGTTCTGCAGGCTCGTAGGAAAGTGCAAAGACCCTTGCGGAGGCGGGAGAAGGGCGGGTGTGGTTTTCCCTCAGCATCCATCAGCAGAAGTCTGAAGGTGAGAGAGGATGGGGGGAAGGAAGAGGGATAGATATTTGTTGAATACTTGGTAACAATAACCACAGCTGACCATTATTAAGCTCTTACCATGCACACAATGGCCGGTGCTTCATGTGGTGGAACGGTAGCATCCCCTTTTTACAGGCATGGAAACTGAGGCAGGGAAAAGATGAGTGACTTGCCCAAGGTCACACAGCTACAGAGGCAGGGTCAGGGTTTGAGCTCAGGTGGCAGCTTTAGGGGTCAGCAAGTCTCTTAGCTCTTGGGTCTCTGGCCAGTATGCCTTCCTCTCTGGAGGAGGGTTGGAGCTGGGGACAAGCCTGGAGTGACAGGGGCTCTGATGATGTCCCTGTTCTGCTACAGTCACCCTCTCTGGGGGATGTGGTGCCCGCCCTGTGCCCGAGACAACTGCCCCGCTTCTCCTGATCAGAGTGGGAGGCCTGTGGGGTCAGTTTGGCCCCCATCATGCCTATGGGGACAGCGTAGGGCTCCAGCAGGCTCTCAGCACAGAGTGCCCATCAGGGCAGGCCATCCTGTTGGCTGGAACAGCTCATGGAGTCCTCCAGAAAACTTAGGGCCGTGGTGGCAGTAGTCACTTAACAATAGCTGGCAACCCTGAGGGCACTGACGCCCTGTCCTGGGCTTAGAACTGGCCAGCATGGTCTCATCCTTGATAAACACCCATCAGGTGGTAGGTGGAAGGGTGACCTTAACAGATGAGGAAATTGGGGCGCAAAGCCCCAAATGATAAGTTAAGTAGGCAAAGAGGGGTCCTGCTGCCCAGTCCAGTGGGAGAGGAAAGAGAGGGATGGGGAGGCGGGGCAGGGAGGTGGACAGAAGGAAACCAGGTATTTATCACAAGGTATGACACAGTGCGGTGGGGAGCAGAGCCAAGGGCCCACTGTGAGAATGTGTAAGGGAGTAATCATGGTGGGCTGCCTGAAGGAGGCATCAGCCAAGCAGAGACCAGAAGAGAAGTGAGTCAGAGAGAGAAGGAGGAAAGGGTCCCCACTGGTCCTTGGCACCAGGCCGAGGACTAAGTGCATCAGAGAGCTCCTCTGATGAACTTCAAGTAAGCAGGCGGGCGCCCGGGGGAATGTCAGAGCCCCTACCCTGCCTTCCAGCCCTGGCTGATGACAGCATGGAGGCCTGACTGCCCCCTCACCCCTCACCCCTCAGCATCCCCTGCTTCTCCAACACTGTGGCCGATGGGGCTGGGATGGGCAGCAGGGCCTCTGGGAGGTGGGGTTCTTCTTTCCCAGTCTTGTTGCGGAGGTGGGGCACAGGGAGAGGAGTCCTGTCACCCAGCCCTCTGAGCCACCACCAGCCAACCTGGCCACGCTGGGCAGGGCCCCCAGGCTGGGGACAGTGGGAACAGAGCATTTGTATTGGGAATGTCCCAAAGTGGTGGTTGGTGGACTCCGCCTCTAGTTACCAAACTTCCCCTGGTTACTCCACTCAGACCTGCTGGGGTAAGGGCTCCCCGTCTCCAGGAGGGGCACCGGAGTAGGGTGGGGGCCATGGCTTAGGGCTAATTTCCGGGTGGCAGGAAGAAGCGTGACCCCCTGGCTCCCTGCTCACTCTTAGGGGCCACGGAGTAGCTGTCCCCAAGCCCACACCCAGTCCCGTGACTGCCTTGGGGTCCAGAACCCTCCTGCCCACTGGTTAAGAGGTGTGGTCTGTAGCTCTGTCAGTGGGTGTCCAAGTGTGCCCCTTGTGTGTGTGTTTGTGTGTATGTGTAGGTGGGGCAGCCCTGGTCCCTGGGCTTACGTGTGAGTCCCCATGGGGGTGCCCGTGGGCCCACGCGGGTGCAGGCAGGGGCGGTGGAGGGCGCCTGGAGGTGGGGCGCCCCGGCCCACGCTGCCCCGCCCGGCAGGATGGACCCCTTCGCGGACACGCTGCAGCGGCTGCGGGAGGCCTTCGACTCGGGGTGCACGCGGCCGGCCGAGTTCCGGGCTGCCCAGCTGAAGGGCCTGAGCCGCTTCCTGCAAGAGAACAAGCAGCTTCTGCAGGAGGCGCTGGCGCAGGACCTGCACAAGGTGGGTTGTGGGGGGACAGGCAGGGGTGGGAGGAGGAGGGCAGGGGTGGGGAGGTTGAGACAGGTGGGATGGGGACAGCTGCATCCTCCATGAAGGGGGAACTAAAAGCCGTCAAACCCCGCCTCCTTTCCTGTGCCGTAACCCGCTCTTCTGCATTCACCCATTCATTCATTTCTTCATTCACTCCACTATTTTTTTCTTTTTTTTGGTCGTGTGGTGCAGCTTGCGGGATGTTAGTTCCCCGACCAGGAATTGAACCTGCGCCCTTGGCAGTGAGAGCGCGGAGTCCTAACCACTGGACCGCCAGGGAATTCCCCCACTCCACTACTATTTATTGAACACTTACTATGGGCCAGGTACTGTTGTAGGCTCTGGGGATACAACAAATAAAACAAAGTTCCTGTGTCCAGGGAGCTGGCCTCCTGGGGAGAGACACAACTAGACAGTAAATAAACACACAGCATGTTGGATGGTAATGAATGCCATGGAGAGACACTCCCAGTGTGAAGGGGGTGAGAGAGGGCCAGGGTCAGGGTGCGGTTTTGTATGTGGGGGTCAGAGAAGGTTTCTCTGAGACAGTGGCGTTTGAAGGAGGAGGGGGAAGGATCCACGTGGACAAGGGGGGAAACAGCAGAGGGCACAGCACGTGCAAAGGCCCTGAGGCAGGAGGTGCTTGGTGTATTTGTGCTTGAGGAGCAGCAAGGAGGCCAGAGTGGCTGAAGGGGAGTGGAAGAGGCAGAGGTATGCAAGGGACGAGGTCCAGGGAGCTGGGTCACACCGCTAGGGCCGCATGCAAGGGACGAGGTCCAGGGAGCTGGGTCACACCGCTAGGGCCGCATGCAAGGGACGAGGTCCAGGGAGCTGTGTCACACCGCTAGGGCCGCATGCAAGGGACGAGGTCCAGGGAGCTGGGTCACACCGCTAGGGCCGCATGCAAGGGACGAGGTCCAGGGAGCTGGTCACACCGCTAGGGCCGCATGCAAGGGACGAGGTCCAGGGAGCTGGTCACACCGCTAGGGCCGCATGCAAGGGACGAGGTCCAGGGAGCTGGGTCACACCGCTAGGGCCGCATGCAAGGGACGAGGTCCAGGGAGCTGGGTCACACCGCTAGGGCCGCATGCAAGGGACGAGGTCCAGGGAGCTGGTCACACCGCTAGGGCCGCATGCAAGGGACGAGGTCCAGGGAGCTGGTCACACCGCTAGGGCCGCATGCAAGGGACGAGGTCCAGGGAGCTGGTCACACCGCTAGGGCCGCATGTGGAGGACTTCTGCTTCACCAGGTACCGTGGGCATCATGGCCTCTGTCCAAACCCTGGAGGCCTGGGGGCTCAGCCCCTCCCATCTCCAGCAGCAGCCACAGCAGGACCTCAAGAAATACACTTCCTTGTAGGCAGCCTTCCACCGTCTCAGCCAGCAGGGCCCACCCGTGTGGCTGCCGCTGCCCTAGGACAACTGTCCAGGGGCTTCTTCTCTGGACAAAATGTCCCTTGAGCTTGCCACGAAGGCCACGGTGCCCAAGCTCACCCCTGACGCCCCACTGGCCCCTCACCACCTGTAACCCTCCAAGGCTGTGACTCTTTACCAGCTGGTGAGGTGCTGTTTTGATACTTAACACCTAGGGCAGGCCCATGGTGCACATTGGCTGCCGGCCAGCCCCTGTGGTCACCACTTGTCCCCAGGGGGCTGCAGCAGTCCCACACTGGCTCATGCTGAGCGCTGAGCTCATCTTCTCCCCAAACCTCCTGAGCCCATGAGCAGAACCCTGGGGTCATCCCTTTCTGCCCTCCTGCCTCCCCTGCCCTTCTGGTGGGCCTGCTGGCCCCACCCAGCTCATGAAAGAGATGCCGGCACTGGCAGGCCTGGGAGGCCCTCTGCAGCCTCCTTGGGCCCCACCTGATTTGCAGGCACCCAGCCAGGTGTCCAGAGCAGTCACTTCGAGACTAGTATCTCGTGGCACCTGGGGTCATGGATCAGGGCACCCCCGTTCACGGGGGCAGCACAAGTTGGCCACAAGGACTTGTCCTGAGGACGTGGCCTCCTGGTGACGCCTACTCCCTTTCTCGGGGTCCTCAAACCTTCTGTTTATCACCACGCTCCAGGACTGTAGCCAGGTGAGACCGGGCTCCCTCGTCTGCCATTTCTGGAATCGTCTGCTACCCCATTTATGAAACCAAGGCACCGGGTCGTACTCTCCTTGGCTCTCTGACACCCAAGGGGCCTGGCTTTGCCCCCCTGTGGGGAGTGTCCATTCACTGGACCTGGTCCAGGACAGAGGGGGCTCACACCCCCTACCCTGGCATGTCGGGCTCCCTGGGGACTGACACCCCACTGAGCCTCTGCCCTGCCCACCAGCTGGCCTGGCCTGGCCGCCTCCGTGAGACCTGACCCGATGGTCTGTCTGGTCCCTGTTCTCCCTATGGCTCAAATTTCACCTCCTGCCTGCAACCCTCAAGCCTCCAGGAGCCCGCGCCCCACAAAGGAAGCAGCAGCCCAGAAAATCCAATCTGGTCCCGGCCTCTGGCCTGGTCCCTCCCTCTGGGCTCAGCCAGCCCTGTCCCCCGCCTTCCCAGCAGGCAGCATCTGCCCTGTCTGACCTGCACAAATCGTCCCATTTAACCCCCAACAGCCCTTCCAGGTAGAGGTGGTCACCCCCAGTCACCCCCAGAGGAGACTCAGAGAGGGCGTGTTCTTGCCTAAGGGCACAGAACCCGGGCTCAAAACAGCCTCTACTCTTCCAAACTCCTGGCATTCAGCGGGGTTCAGATCAGCCCTCAAACAGGCCCAAACCTCAGTCAGGTCACAGGAGACCTCGCTGGGCAGGAGTGTGGGCTGTGGACACAGACATAGTAGAAGGCATGCCTGAAGCAGGCTCAGCCCCTAGAAGCGCTGGGGGGCGTGGCTTCTCCCCCCAAGGCCCTGCGCCCTCCCCCTCCCCCCAAGGCTCAGCTCTGGCACTCCTGGGCCCATCGCCCTCTCCTCTGACAGGAAGGAACTTGCACCATAATGGCTGAGTCTCAGGCATCAGGACAGCCTGGCTCTTGTGTCCTAGGCCATGGGCCTCCAGCTGCCTGCAGCCCACAGGCTGGGTCCCTCCTCCCTCGTGGGGGTGGGGCAGGCATGCCAGCCGGCATAGGTCAGGACAAAAGCCCTATTGATTGTCTCCTTTCTCCGACTCCTGCCCTTGAAATCTGCCCTGGCCCCTGGGCTGTGGGAACTGATGGCAGAGACACCTGTCCCCAGTGACCAGTCCCCAGTGACCCAGAGACACCTGTCCCCAGTGTCCCCTGCAGACTGACATCCACACAGCAGGCCACAGAGGGCCACACAGACAGTCCTGTTCAAACTTAAGTTAGAGCCTGTCCCTGCTCTGCTCAACAGTCCTCACCTCAGCTGCCTGGCCTCATCACCTCACGCACTCTTCTCCCTGCTAATCAGGGACATAGCAAGCCTGAACCCGCCCCAGGGCCTTTGCACAGGACATACCATCTGCCTGGAATATTCTGCCTCCAGGTATCCATGGGCTCCTTCCCTCTCTTTCCTCACTGCTCAAATGTCACCCCATCCCAGAGGCTGGCACTGACCATCTTATATAAAATAGAGCAAAGACACACACACACATACATGCGCACGTGCACTCACACACACGCACACACACTCCAGCAGTCTCTATCCCTCTTACCCTGTTTCATCCTCCCATTGCGCTTGTCACGTCCTAATGGAGTAGTCAGCGTTCTCATCATCACGTCGACCGTGCCCCTACAATGTCAGCTCCGTGGGGCAGGTTTTCTGTCTGTTTCAGTCACAGCTGCATCCCCAGCACAGAAACGGCACCCACGCACTCTAACCATTCAGTGAACATGGAGTGAATGAACGAATGAATGAGTGAATAAGACAGACCTTGCCTGGGGAGGCTTTGCCCACCCCAGGGCTCCGGCCACCTGCGGATCCTGGGTACCCTGGCCCAAGCCCTGCCCTTGCCCCTCCCCCTCCCCTGCAGTCAGCCTTCGAGTCAGAGGTGTCTGAAATCAGCATCAGCCAGAACGAGATTAACTCGGCCCTTAGGAACCTGCGGGCCTGGATGAAGGATGAGAAAGTGCCCAGGAACCTGGTGAGTGACCCTGGGCGTCAGGGCCGCAGGCAGCCTCTCTGGGTGGCAGGTGGTGCTGAGGGGCTGGGGTCTTGGCACCTCACCGTTCACCATCACTCTGCCCCGACCCAGGCCACACAGCTGGACTCGGCCTTCATCCGGAAGGAGCCCTTCGGCCTGGTGCTTGTCATCGCCCCCTGGAACTACCCTCTGAACCTGAGCCTAGAGCCCCTGGTGGGCGCCCTCGCAGCAGGTGAGAGGGAAGCACCACCTTCTCCCTCCACCTCCCGTCCATCCCCCCAGCCTCCCAGCCGCCCACAGAGCCAGGGAGGAGGGGGGAGCTGGCACCAGGTAGCTAAGAAGGCCTGGTTCCCATCTGGCCCACCATCCGCAGGCTGTGTGGCCTTGGGGCCGGCAGGGCACCTCTCTGAGCCATATTCTTCACCTGAAGGTGGAGTGAGGCCGGCACCTGCCCTGCAGGTGTGAGGACTGAATGGAGACGGGGAGTGGCTACAACTGGCCCCCCCCTCTCCCCGCCCCACCCCTCAGGGAACTGTGTGGTGCTGAAGCCCTCGGAGGTCAGCAAGAGCACTGAGAAGGTCCTGGCCGAGGTGCTGCCCCGATACCTGGACCAGGTGAGCAGGGCCAGGTACAGAGCAAGCAGCTACACTGGGGCTGAGCAGGGCTAAGGAGGCCCCGCTGGGCCGGGCAGCCCTTGGCGTGGCTCCTCAGACAGGACCTGACTTCCAGTCTCACTCCTGCCTCCTCTGGGTTGTGTGGCCTTGGCCAGGTCACCGCCCCTCTCAGCCTGTTTCCCTCTGAGTGAAACAGAGGGGTGGGGCCTGTCCCCCGGGGGTCCCTGTCTGTCTCTGGTCGGCCCTGCTGGCCCAGCCCCGGCCTCAGTCCCAACCCCAAACCCGCCAGGCCCCAACCTTACACCTGTTGGGCTGGAACTGCCTGTGCCTAGTGCCCCTGGGGAGCTCCCCGCTCCCCACTGCCCCCGACCCAGCCCACCTGGAGCCCGGGCACCAGGCAAGCGGGGAGCCATCCCAGGCACTTAGGCAGGCAGGCAGGTGCCCTCTGGGCCCTCAGGCCGGGGTCCCAGAGGGAGCCCTCTGCCGTCTGGCTTGCAGAGCTGCTTTGCTGTGGTGCTGGGCGGGCCCCAGGAGACCGGGCAGCTGCTGGAGCACAAGTTCGACTACATCTTCTTCACAGGTGAGGAGCCAGTCTGGGGGTTGTGCAGGATGGGAGAGGTGAGAAGCTTGCCCAGCCCCACCCTTAGGGGTCTTATCCCCAACTCTGAGAGAGGGACAGAAGCAGCCAGCCAGCCAGGGAGGATGCAGACTGGGGCAAGTGCTGGGTGGTGCTCTCGGCCCCAGGACGAGCTTGCTCCACTCTCCCTGAGCAGGCTGGGGAGCAGCCCCGGACCCCTGGGGACCCTTGGGAGGGACGGGCCCCATCCCGGAAACAGGCCTCTCCACCACTCACAACCTCACACATCACAGCATCTGTCCTTGCTGAGCTCCCGCCGTGCCAGGCGCTCATTCCTGCGCCCACGGCCCTTCTGGAGGGCTGGACAGATGACAGTTTGGGGGCTTGGGTGACAAAAGGATGCAGTGCCCACTGCACTAGCCAGGATTGGGGCAGGCTGTATTTTGCTCCCAGAGGTCACCTGCCATCACCCTGACATGTGCCCATGTGGTCCAGACACCACCTAGCTTCAAGTGACCAGGATGGAGTTTCCAGAAGAGATGAAAGGGTGGAGGATACAGACAAGGCGAGGCCCTGGAGGAGGGAGGAGGAGACCCGCCTCCTGTGTTGCACACTTTGTCCCCATCAGAGCAGGGGACGTGCCATCCCTGCCTTTCTCCTCCCCAGACCCTGCCACGAGCCCAGGACAAGGCCTGCCAGCTGCCACCTTAACAGACAGGGAGGGCGACTGTGGGAGCAGAGGGGCCAGGGTCCTCAGCTGTCCCTACAGATTCCCAGGGGCCGGAAACACCAGGAGAAGGAAGCCGGGGTGGGGGGTGGCGGGGCGCCTGACCACCCTCCACCGTCACAGCCCGAAGCTCAGTGGACTCTGGGCCCTGGCCCCCCAGGACTGAGGGTGCAGAGACAAGGCAGGCAGACCCCCGGAGGCCAGCTTCTACGCCAGGTCCCCGAGGCAGTCTGTGCAGAGGCCGATGGACTGCCCGAAGCTACTCCACCATAATCTCCTGACTTCTCCGGGCCTCAGTTTCCTTATTGGTATGATAGGGGCCATCCCCAAGTCACAGGCCTGTCTTAAGGACAAATGAATGAATGGAAGCCTTTGTCACAGCACGTGGCCTGGGCAGCAGCCACTCACTCACTCACTCGGTGAATGTTTACTGAGAGCGCAGACGGCACCGCGAGGCCTTGGGATAAAGCAGGGCTAAAGCCTCCTATATTGTCGTGGAGCCCGTGCAAAGGTGACCAGGGTGGAGGTGGGGAATTCAGTTGTGGGTGTAGTCAGGAAGGCGGGACAGACTAGGAGGTGTTTGAACAAAGATAGGAGGACCTAAGGGAGGAGCCGCGGTAGGGGGAGGCCCCTGGGGCCGGCTCAGCCGACAAGGGGGCCTGGATGGGAGGGAACGAGGGCAGGGAAGCAGGAGGAAGTGAGACCAGAGAGGTGACTGGGCTCTGGGCTCCCTCGGGCCGCGGTGGCTGGCGAGAAAGGCCAGGGTTATCACATCACGACAGGAATGGCAGCGTGGGGCCCTGGGCCAGGCGTGGGCAAGAGTGTGTCGAGGCCTGGGGGCGCTGTCAGGAGTGTTTCGGGGTGGCTGAGTGGAAGAGGGGACTGTGAGACCCAGGACACCAGCCCAGAGGAGAGGTGGGGACCCAGGGGAAGGGGGGGCAGACGGTGGGTGTGGAGGGCGCCACGGCTGCCAGATTAGGTCAGGGAGGGGAGACCCAAATGAGGACCAGCTAGAGCTGGAGCCGGGCCATAGGAGTTACTTTCAGAGGAGAGTGGAGAGTGGGGAGGGACTTAGGGCGGCAGGTTAGAAAGAGTCGCCTGCAGGCCCAGCTGGGATCAGAAGCAGGGAGACGGGGGCTCCTGGCTGTCTACCTGGGCAGGTCAGGACAGGGAGCTGGGCCTGGCTTGCAGCTGTGGGCAGAGCTCCTCGGGGGGCTGGTGGGCGAGTGGGGGAGGAAGGGGAGGGGATGACCTGAAAAAGGTCCCAGTGCAGCAGCAACTGACAAGGAAAAGCCAGGTGAGGGTGACTCTCTCCCGCCCACCCCCACCCACCCCCACCCTGCCCTCTACTCTACTGCCTCTCCAGGGAGCCGCAGGGCAGGGAGTGAGCCCCCTCGAGGGGTCCCAGCCCTGGGCTGAGGCCATCCCACCTGGCCCAAGTGGCCGAGAGCCACTCTGGTTCCTTCCACCCCAGGGAGCCCCCGAGTTGGCAAGATTGTCATGGCTGCTGCCGCCAAGCACCTGACACCCGTCACGCTGGAGCTGGGGGGCAAGAACCCCTGCTACGTGGACGACAACTGCGACCCCCAGACCGTGGCCAACCGTGTGGCCTTCTTCCGCTATTTCAACTCCGGCCAGACCTGCGTGGCCCCCGACTATATCCTGTGCAGCCCCGAAATGCAGGCTCGACTGCTGCCCGCCCTGCAGAGTGCCATCACCCGTTTCTATGGCAAAGACCCCCAGAGCTCCCCAGACCTGGGCCGCATCATCAGTGAGAAGAATTTCCAGCGGCTCCGGGGCCTGCTGAGCTGTGGCCACGTGGCCATCGGGGGCCAGACTGATGAAAGCGATCGCTACATCGGTGAGTCCCGCCCTCCCTGCCACTGTGCCCGACTCCCAGCCCACCCCAGCTAAGGCCCCCCCACGCTGGGGGCCACAGCTGGGCCCCGAGTCTGGGCCCAGCCTGTAACCTCGGGCCCTGAGGCTCCCCGACCCCACTGCTAGAGCCCAGCCTGGTCCACGGCTCTGGTGCCACGATTCTGTGACACCAGTGTTCCGCGTTGCCGTGTCCGAGCCTGTGACCCCACGACTCAGCCCTCTGGCCCAGGCTCTGGATTCTCCAAGCTCAGACCCCGGAGTTCTAGGGCTCAGGTTCCAAACTTCAGCCCCAAGATCTGCTGCTGCACGGGGCCGTGACCCCAGGTCCTATGAGCCCACGATTCCTGGTTCTGAATTTCAACAGCCCGTCCTGAGCACCCGCTACGCTGTGAACAAAGCAGCCCCAGTCTCCCGGGCCGAACGGCTCAGAGGGTGACGCTGCTCCCCAGCAGGCTGGGACCCGGGACCTCAGGTCCGGTCACCCTCTGACTGTAAGACCAAGGCTGAGGGGCTCTCTGGGCCCCACGGGTCCCGGTCAGGCTGGGGAGCCCCTCAAGGTCACTTCCCGGGGGCTGTGGGGAGATCACCTTCCCCAGAACATCCCTGAGCCTGGAGCCCTGGGTCCCTGGGCCCTGCCTGCCCGAGGCCCCACCCCTGGGGCTGAGCCGTGCCCTGTGCCCGGGCAGCTCCCACGGTGCTGGTGGGCGTGCAGGAGACGGAGCCGGTGATGCAGGAGGAGATCTTCGGGCCCATCCTGCCCATCATGAACGTGAGGAGCCTGGACGAGGCCATCGAGTTCATCCGCCGTCGGGAGAAGCCCCTGGCCCTGTACGCCTTCTCCAACAGCAGCCAGGTGGGGCTGGACAGAGGTGGGAGCGGGTAGCAGCAGTGGAGGGTGGAGTGAGGTCAGCAGAGGGTGAGGTGGCACCAGGACCAGAGTGGACCAAGGGGCCTGGCAGGAGGGGCGGGCGTCCTGGTCCCTCGGGGACAGTCATAGGAGCTCTGGGATGGTGGCGCTATCTTGGCTCTGTCCCTCTCCTTCCTCCTCGGGGCAGCAGGGCCTCCCCCTGCCCTCCAATCTGGGCCTTAGTGGGCGGCTCCCCAGGGTCTTCTCTAGGGTCCAGTGTCCCCTGTAAGTCAGCCCCACCTCCATTCTTCTGCATCATCATGGCCTGGTGGCGGCAGTGTCCCCTTCCTCTGCCTGGCTCATGGAAGGCACACACAACGTGGGATGGCACGACTGGGGGAGGATGAATGACCAGGACATGCAGGCCCAAGCATGAGCCCTGGTCCCCTGCCCTTCCCTGGGGTTTCTCTCAGTGGGATTTCTGAGTCGGCGGATGGGGGTCCACTCCACCCACCAGCAGGCAAGCCCCGACCTAGCTGTTACCTGAGGGTCACACGTTGCAACTAACTATAGCCAAGTTTTCGTGCAACTACTGTTTGGTGTCTACTAATCATTCCCCCCCCCCCTTTCTTCTTCTTTTTTATAAATTTATTTATTTATTTTTGGCTGCACTGTGTCTTCGTTCCTGCGCGTGGGCTTTTCTCTAGTTGAGGTGAACGGGGGCTTGAGGCGAACAGGGGCTACTCTTCGTTGCAGTGCACAGGCTTCTCATTGCCGTGGCTTCTCTTGTTGCAGAGCACAGGCTCTAGGCGCACGGGCTTCAGTAGTTGTGGCAGTGGGCTCAGTAGTTGTGGCTCGCGAGCTCTAGAGCACAGGCTCAGTAGTTGTGGGCTTAGTTGCTCTGCAGCATGTGGGATCTTCCCAGATCAGGGCTTGAACCCGCGTCCCCTGCATTGGCAGGCAGATTCTTAACCACTGCGCCACAAGGGAAGTCCCCCACCCCCACCCCACCACCCTCATTCTTCAAATACACCTACAGGCTGAAGAGGAAGGGCCTTCATTAAGTCAAGCAAGGATCAAGTTCATGTTTCCAAAACCCAAATCTCAACGTCTTCCCTGTGCTGCACACAGGCCCCCTGCTGCGTCCCTGCCCCACCCCACCCCTGGCCTCCCCACCTGCCCTTCACTCTGCCTGGGGGGCCCTCCTACTCATCTCTGCCCCGCCTTGAGACTCAGCAGGCACCTCACATCCCTCCCGGGAACGCCTCCCTGACTGCCCGCCCCTCACCCTGCACCCTCCACGTCCCCAGGAGGATGCTGGGTTTCCCACCTCCCCATCAGGCCTGAGCCTGTGTCCACAGTCACCTGCATGGGCCACAAGCAAGGGATGCTCAGGAAACACGTCTCCAGTTGGGGACGGGTGGCAGGCTGCTCCACAGCCACCGCCTCCAGCTCTCACGGTGGCCTCAGACCCTGCAGTGGCTCCCAGGGCCCTGAGGGGTCTGGACAGAGCCCCCGCGGCCCTGGCAGCTCCGGCACCAGCCTCATAGCTGCTTCTCTCCCAGGTGGTCAAGCGGGTACTGGCCCAGACCAGCAGCGGGGGCTTCTGTGGGAACGACGGCTTCATGCACATGACTGTCGCCAGCCTGCCCTTCGGAGGAGTGGGTACGTGCCAGCAGAGCCATGCCCTCTTACCGTCATCTCTCACCCTGCTCCCCTCTGCAGAGTCTGAGGCGGAACCTTCCATACCTGTCTCTGCATTTACATATGTGGGTGGACCCACAGATACACAGTTTAGGGTTTTTTAAACATCACTGTGATTGCAGGGGCTTAGCACACGCAGGGCGGCCTTGGGCCTTCTCTTTACTCCACAGTGAGGCTACATGCTGCTCCTTTAACCCCTCCTGTGTCCCCTCTGTCCCATGCTCGGCATGTCGCACAGGAGCCAGGGGCTCCTGCCGGCTCCCCCTCCACCAAGCCCCAGCAGTCCCCAGTACCGCTGTGAAGTCCTGGCCTCTGAGGCTGGTCCCAGCAAGTCTGACGGCTGTGTGATGCGAGGCCACCACTTCCCCTCTCTGAGCCCACCTCCTCCTCAGGGGACGAGAGGGCCAGAGGCTTGCCGTCCCGCCACCTGCCTGCACCTGGCACTAGAGTAAATGACCAGCAGGTCCTGGCGGGCTGCCCTGGTGGGCCTGGACCCTCCCTGGGGAGCGGCTGGTGTCACAGGAGCACGGCAGGCTGAGATCGATGCTGTGGTGGTGGAGGTCCAGGGCTGCGCACCGCTGCCGTCCCCAGTTCTGGAACCCTCTTCCCCAGCACCCCCTCCTCAGGGAAGCGTGGGGCTCTGTCTGCAGGTGAATCTGACCCTGCTGCTCCCCTGGCAAAGCCTTCCACGGCTCCCAGGCCCTCAGACGGAGCCAGGGCTCTGACTCAGCTTCCTGAGGCCGCCCTTCCTGGTCTGGCCACGGAGTCCTGCTCCCGCCCCTGCCCCGCTTCCCTGGTTGCTGCCCCAGACACACAGAGCTCTGCCTAAGTCCTGACACACCACGGTCACCCACCTCCAAGGCTCCCTGAGTTGTCCCCGAGCCTGGGCCCCTCTTGCCCCACACATCCACTTTATCTGGTCAACTCCACATCCCTCAGGCCCCACTCACTCAAGGAAGCCCTCCCGGATTACCCCTGATCCCACCAGGCTGGGTGCCCTGGACTTCCCACTGCCGGGTCCTTGACTGCCTCCCTACCTGGACATTGCGACTCATAACAACACAGCACTTACTGTATCTATGGGTCTGAACACTTGCTCAATCCCCGCAACTCTAGGAGGTGGGTGCCACTGTCACCCCATGTCACAGAGGAGACCAAGGCGAAATCACTTGCTTAAGGTGACATGGCTACTTCAGAGCTGGGATTCAACCCTGGGCAGCTGCCCCGGAATCCACTTTTTTTTTTTTTTTTTTTTTTACTTTCCATCTTTCCTCTCTCTTTTTTTCTAATTGAAAATGTTGTGGTTAAGAGTCCGCCGCCTGCCGATGCAGGGGACACGGGTTCGTGCCCCGGTCTGGGAAGATCCCACATGCTGCGGAGCGGCTGGGCCCGTGAGCCATGGCCGCTGAGCCTGCGCGTCCGGAGCCTGTGCTCCGCAGCGGGAGAGGCCACAACAGTGAGAGGTCCGCGTACCGAAAAAAAAAAAAAAAAAAGAAAATGTTAATTTACAATGTTGTGTTAGTTTCAGGTGTACAGCAGTGATTCAGTTATATTTCAGTTAAATATATATACACGCTCTTCTTTTCAGATTCTTTTCCATTATAGGTTATTACAAGATATTGAATATATAGTTCCCTGTGCTATATAGTAGGTCCTTGTTTATCTATTTTATATAGAGTAGTGTGTGTCTGTTAATCCCAAATTCCCAATACATCCCCCACCCCTCCAGAATCCACTCTTGACCACTGTCTACCCATTGTGCCCCAGCACCTGGTGTCCCCAATATTTATTTGAGTGGGTGCTGGGGCCAGGCTCAGGGCTAAGCCCTTTACCCACAGCATCTCATGATTAGCCCACTTTACAGCTGGGGAAACCAAGGCTCGGGGGGTGAAGTAGCCCACCCAGGTCATACTGTGTGACTGGCAGAGCCCAGGTCTGTCTGACGCTCCTCAGCTGGCCACTGGGGGCCTAACTGCTGTGTTCCCTGTCACTGTACAGGCGCCAGTGGGATGGGCAGCTACCACGGCAAGTTCTCCTTCGACACCTTCTCCCACCACCGCGCCTGCCTGCTGCGCCGCCCTGGGCTGGAGAAGGTCTACGCTCTCCGCTACCCGCCCCACACTCCACGCAACCTGAGGGTGCTGCTCGCAGCCATGGAGACCCGCAGCTGCAGCTGCGCCCTGCTCTGAGCCACCCTGCGCACAGGGGCTCCGAGCGTCCCTCCCAGCTCACGTCTACAAGTCCTCCGCTGCCGTGGCCACCTGAGGCTGGTGGAGACATGACCTGGGGTCCACGACACAGGGGGAAAACACCTGCCGGGGCCACGGCCCAGACCAGTGCTTGCTCTCCTCCCGCCTGGGGCTTCTCTTTTCAGGCCCTCAGCTGCCCCCCAGCCAGGATGGGCCAAGGTTTGGGAGCATCGGAAACAGTGCAGTAACCTGCCCTCCTGCTCCCACGCTGGCCACCTGTGTTCCGGGAGACGAGGGAAGATGTGGGCACCTCTCAGGACAGAAGGTGCCCTTTCTGTGGAGGGTGCAGAAGGGGTCCTGGCATCCGGTCCATGACACACTGCGGGCCTGCTGTGACCTGGGTTGTCCCTGCCCTCTCTGAGCCTGGTTCCCTATCTGTTGCACAGAGGAGGTGATTAACACCTCCTGAGATCATCATGAGGATTAAATTTTGGAGCTTAATTGCCGACTCCAGGCTCCAGGCGTCCTGTCTCCTCATTTGGGAGGGGGGAGGCTGCTTCCCTCTACTCTCTCCGCACCTCTCCCTCCAGGTCAGGTTGATGAGATGCCCACAGTAGGATCTCCCTTCTCTTCACCTCGGGCCTCTTAGGAGCTCTGAACTAGCTCCTGTTCCCCAAGTAGCTGGCCCTGGGCACCTTCCCCTCATCATGTCCCACACTGGACTCCTCCCCTTCCCTCTCCTGCTCATCCTCCTGGGCCCCCATGCCGTGGAGTGATCCCCCATCCACTCAGCCACAAAGCCAGACTCCCCGGCTAGACACTCCCTTCTCACCTCCCAAGTCCCATCTTTGAGTAATTCTTGATGATTCTATAAAATACCGCAGACTTCCCCAATCCACACACTAATCGCTGTGCCCCGGGCCATCCATCACCTACCCTCTTTCGCCGGGGCCCAGCCCTTCTCCTCAGAGATCTTCCCAAAGCCCACTGGACCATACTAGCCCTCAGCCTGAACCCCTTCAGTGGTTCCCCTGGCTCACAAGTCTGGACCCATAACAATCCTTGGGAGGCTCTGCACAGCCCTGTACACGCTCCCCCCCACACCCCCCACCGCCAACCCATCCTTGCCCTCTTCTAACGCACTGGATGTGTCCTCCTTCTCTGGTGGACCTCCGCACAGAAGCTGGGCATGCTCTCTGGCCCTTCTGGTTCTGCTCGACTCCTCCTTGCGCTCTGCTTGGACATCATCTCCTCCAGGAAGCCCTCCCTGACCACCTTCCACTGCCCCCAACACACAGGCGGCCTCAGGGGCTTTCTCAGTGTCCGCAGCCTCCCGGGTCCCTCTGCCACACAATTCACTGGGAGGAAACACAGGTTTGGGGGCTGTTGAGGGACGGGGCTCCCGGGTCATACAGATCCAGGAGTGGCTCAGGCGGCCGCACTTCGCAGATCTAAGGCTTAGGCCAAGTTACTACACAAGTCCGTGCCTCAGTTTCCCCATCTGTAAAGCGAAAATAATCGTTCCTCCCCACACGGCTGCCGGGAGGATTAAATGAAGACGCCAGGATGAAGGTTTAGCATAGAGTAGGCATGGCTCCCGCGAGGAATCACCACAGGCTACGATTCTCATCACCGTTATCATACACGCCCCGCTGAGGCCGAGAGGGTGTCCTCCAGCCCAGGGCGCCGGGTCTGGCAGGAGCAGCAACCTTAAACCACGCCTCGGATGTCCCGCCTCCAAGAGCTCGGGAGTCCCGACTCACTAGTTTCTCGCACCCAACCCGGCGGCGCTCTACACCACTTCAAGCCCCTGCCTGCTCCCCTAGCCAATCGGAGAAAAGACTTTTTCGATCCCGCCTCTTTCGGCTGCGCCACCAGCCAATCAGACCACACCACGAAGAGTCCACGCCCAATGGTAGCATCCCAGAATGTAGGCTCCGCCTCTCGACGGACAGGCCCCTCGGCCCTGGAAGGAGAGGCAGCGATTCAAGGTGGGTGTTCGGGGCTCAGGTGTTAAGGCCCAGCCTGGGCAGCGCGGCATCGGGGTCGAGTGTGCGGCCCCCGTTGGCTCCGCCGGCTCCGCGCCCGGGCTTTATCTCGGCCCGCTCAGAACCCGCGGCCTCTGTGTCCTTGAGCGTGCAGCGGGCGGGAAACCGGCACCGTCAGGGCGCATATGCACCTCCTGCGCCCGTCGGGTCAGAGGTCATGAGGAAGGGCGGGGAAGGAGCCGGGTTGGGTGCCTGGCACTGAAGTCAGCGGTCAAAAGAAATGGTCCCGCTAGAGGTCACAGGTCAGGAGAGGGGCACTTTTGGCCTCGGCTACGTGCCAGGCTCTGGGCTAAACCCTTGGCATCTTCGAGCCTCCTCCATTCTCGTGACCTCCCATTTCACAAGTGAGAAAACCCAAGGTCACTTGGCAGGCTGGGAGACAGTTCCAGAAGGACCTTGATGCTGGGGAGAGGAATTTGATCTTGAGGGTTATTTAAGCCCTTAAAAGGTTCATTAGGGGAGGGCTGGGGGTGTAAAGGGAGGGGTCTGGCCTGGGTTCACGTCCTGGTCCCACCCCCTCAGTGTGTGACTTTAGGCAAGTCACTGAACACGACTGAGCTGTGGCTTCTCATCTGTGCCTCCCTCTGAGGTCATCATGTGGACAAAGTGACAGTGCGTGTGACCCCTAGCACAGTGCCTGGCACGGTGAGCTCTGAATAAACGCCGGTGGCAGGTGGCAGTGTTAACCTGGGTCAGGTTGGAGGCCGGGAGGGGCTGCACCTGGGAACAGGAAGCCCGTCTGTGCCTCTGACAGGAATGGGGGTGAGCAGGGACAAGCTGACACAGTGGCACTGGGGTCAAGGGTCAAGGCTCCTGCAATGCTAGGGTTCCCGGGGGTGGGGGTGGGGAACCATGCCTGTCTGAGACCCACCTATGCCTCACTTCTTGCCCACAGATGCGCTGTCTGACCACGCCCATGCTGCTTCGGGCCCTGGCCCAGGCCGCACGTGCAGGTAGGACCAAGGGAGCCTTTCCTGGGTGTGAGGGGCCCAGCCTCCTAGCATGAGGTCACATCTGCACAGTGTAATCCCTATCCTTGCAGGGCATCCCAGTGGCCGGAGCCTCCACAGAAGCACAGCGGCAGCCACCTACAGTGAGTCCCGGGGTGCCTCAAGCCTCAGGCTTTCTGATCATCGTCCTGCCAGAGGCAGGGGAGAAGGCCTGTGTTCTGGTCCTGGCTTTGCTGGGGGCTCGCCCTCTCGGAGCCTCAGTTTCCACTCTGTATAAAGAGGATGGTGATCAAGATTGAATATGATTCTTGGGGGCCGGGTCTGTCATTGCAGGGGGTAGAGGGCCTTCCATGTGGCTACACCGTGTGATCTCAGACCTTCCCCGTGTAGGACAAGGAGGGAGCTGCCAGGTGTGAGCCCTGGGAGCTGTGCCTCTTCATCAGGACCCCAGTACCCAAGCCCCTTCCAACCCCCATCAACTCCTGGCTTGGATGGCCACACAGGCACAGGGAGAAGCTGGCGAGGACTGCCCAGGGCCTGAGGCTGGCCTCGAGGGTGCTCACTGAGGCGGAGGAGGTTTGGTGAATGAACAAACCCCTGGGGGGCCCAGCTGTTGCACCTAGGAGGCCAGGCCTCGTCTCCCTGAGCTGGAGTCCTTGGGGAGGGCCTGTGTGAGGCCTGCTGCCACGGCCTCTCCGCCCTCCTCCCCTGCAGAATATGTGAACATGCGGGAGCCCTCAATGGACATGAAGTCGGTGACCGACCGGGCAGCTCAGACCCTGCTGTGGACCGAGCTCATCCGAGGTGGGCCCTGGGGGGAGGGGGGAGGCCGGCTGGTCGGGGGCACAGATGTGTTAGGGAGGAGGGCCCCCTCCCACCGTGCCTGTGCCACCCCCAGGCCTGGGCATGACCCTGAGCTACCTGTTCCGAGAGCCAGCCACCATCAACTACCCATTTGAGAAGGGCCCACTGAGCCCGCGCTTCCGCGGCGAGCATGCGCTGCGCCGGTACCCATCCGGGGAGGAGCGCTGCATCGCCTGCAAGCTCTGCGAGGCCGTCTGCCCAGCCCAGGTGAGCCCCTGACCCCAACTGACCGCCCCCCGGCCCCTGCCGCTGGGAGAGGGAGGCCACAGCCTGCTGCAGAGAGAGTGAAGCAGGCAGCCCTGGGCCCGAACTCTGGGCGCCCTGCCGGGTGGGTGTCCCCAGAAAGTCCCTTTCCCGATCTGAGCCTCTTCCCCCCGTGAATGGGAGCCGACTCAGAGGCAGTGAGTCAGGGGAGGGAAACTTCCAGCCCTGAGCAGGCCACGTGACACACGTGGGTCCTGCCCTTGGGGGTCTGGTCGGGGGCGTGAAACCCAGGCCTCGAGCCACGAGGCAGCACCTGAGGGTTTCCACTTTTACCCGGATGCAGCAGCCGTTTCAGGAGCACTGCCTGTGTGCCTGCCACAGGACCGGACCCAGGGACACGTGTGCCACAGCCGAGGCCCTCACTGCCCCCGGTTGCTGCTCCTTTGAGCCCCTGGCATCTGGTTCTGTCGGAGGGTCCCACACGGACTATTAGTGCAGAAACAGACAGACACAGCTGGGGCTCTTGGGCTGGCGGATGTGCCCGGCAGGAGCCCAGCAGGCTCAGGGGTCCTCACGGTCCACACAGCGACCCCCTCCCAGCGGCCGCTCCAGGCCACATCTCTGTGACTCCGGATGGCTGCTGTCCACGACCTGCCTCATTTCCTGGACCACTCCCAGGTCCTGCAGGCCACGGGTTGTGGCCTTGCTGTCCCCAGTCTAGCCACCGACCTGGAGCACGTAGGAGAGCCCCGAAAAAATAATAACAGTGGTGGCATCCAGACAGAGTGCCGGCTGTGGACCAGGCACTGAGCCAAACTCATGACTCATCTCTGCAACAACTCTAGGAGGTAGAGATTATTATCCCCATTTTTATAGATGAGGAAACGGAGGCACAAAGAGATGAGGCTAATAACCAAAGGTCCCACTATGAGTGGTGGGCATTACACTCCTGGGGACATCTGAGGGCCTTTGCCACATCCCTTTGAAGGTCCTCCCAGCTGTGGGAGGCCCCAGGCCACCCCTTCCCCCAGCTGGTGCAAGTGTGCACCCAGGAAGTGAGAGTTAAGGACCTGTGTTTGAGTCTGGGCTCTGCCCCTCACGTACTGTGTGGCTTTGGGAAACCCCTCAACCTCTCTGAGCCTCAGTTTTCTCATCCATTAAATGGGGATAACTAGATGTAATTGGGAAGGTTGTTCAACATGCAACCGACAGTAATGGGGCATTTTTTTACCGGGTGGGACCCCTTGGGTCTGCAGGTGCTATGGTGAACAAGGCAGGCAACGGCCCTCTCCTTGTGGGACTCACGTTCTCAGGCAGGAGGTGCTGGCCGTTAACAAACAAGAGAATGTCAGCTGGGGCAAGCGCTCAGAGGCCGACGTCACAGCCGCGCCGGGCGGCCTGTTAGGAGAGGGGTCAGGAAACGCACACGTGGGCCGAGGGTGGATGACAGAGGGTCCGCTCTGTAGGCCCTGGGGGGCCAGTCCCGCAGGAGTGGGAATGAGCCGTGGCGGGGGCTGGATCCTGTGCCTGGGGCCAGCGTGGCTGGCAGGTGACAGTACCCTGTGCCACCCCCCAGGCCATCACCATTGAGGCTGAGCCTCGGGCCGATGGCAGCCGCCGGACCACACGTTACGACATAGACATGACCAAGTGTATCTACTGCGGCTTCTGCCAGGAGGCCTGCCCTGTGGACGCCATCGTTGAGGTGAGCGGGCCCCGCGGCGGGGGGGGCCGGGGCGGAAGCTCCTCGGAGGGGCCTGACGTGGCTGCGTCTGCTCCCCCGCTCACAGGGCCCCAACTTCGAGTTCTCCACGGAGACGCACGAGGAGCTGCTCTACAACAAGGAGAAGCTGCTCAACAACGGGGACAAGTGGGAGGCCGAGATCGCCGCCAACATCCAGGCCGACTACCTCTACCGGTGACCGGCCCGCCGGCTGGCCCGAGGTCCCCTTCTGCCTAATAAAAGAGCTCTGACCTCCCCACCGCCTCTGTCATCAGTCCGCCGTCCAGGCCTGACCACGGCCTGTGGCTTCCTCCATTGGACCAGGTCCTTGGACAGAGTCGCCCTCCTGTGCGACTCTGTGGGACCTGCCAGGCCCTCCCCGTGGCTGGGCCCGGGCCCGCGGCAGTGTGTGGCCCACACATCTTCCTGGGCATGTTCCCCAAGGCTCCGCAGGCTGGAGGTCGGCCCAGGTCCACTGTTCCCATAATCCTGTGTGCCCAAGGGGTGGGGCTGGGGCCTGTCCTCTCCTGAGGGCCACCCACAGCTGAGACCCTAAGGACCTAGAGCCTCTCGCAAGGCCGCAGGCAGAAATACATCAAGAGCAGGAACTTGGAAAGGCCAGAGCATCCTTGCTGGGAGGCAGGGGAAGGCTGCTCTGGGGGGGGGTGTGTGTGACAGTCACGAGGGGGTGACCCAGGCCCTGCTGCCTGTGAGCTGGCTCTGCCTCTCCTCCAGCCACATCCGCTTTTCTCCCCAGCTTCCCCAGACCAGGCTGCTGGCATGGCTTCTGCCGCTCAGGACTTCCTGCTTTGCTGTCGCAGCCAAGTGACATGGTTCCTTCTGGGGCCACACGCAAGCCCAGTGGCAGCAGAGTAGCCAAAAACAGCCCCCTCTAACTTGGTGCTAAGAGGTGTGAGAGGATTTCAATTCATTCTCAGCAGTGAGGAAACTGGCTCAGAGGGGGGAAGTGTCTTGCTCAGGATCACACAGCACACATCTGATGAAAAAACTAATTCGGGCCTGAGAGATCTCGGAGTTCCCTTTCTCCATTATTTCCAAAAGTGCTTTTTACAAAACACTGATCTCCCAAGATGCTTCTTGGAAGGGTGTTCTAGGGACCAGTAAGTGTGGGAAATGCCCCAAGTGCCTCTCCCCTCTGGGACAGGCACTGCATGATAGCACATTCAAGGCTCTGAGAAGGCCTGCAGCAAAGAAACCCAGATTACCCAGCTCATTACCAGGAAGCCCCTTTTCTCAGATCCCCTGCTGACACCTGGACCTACTTACCAGGCCAGGATGGGCCATCTCCTGATGCAGAAGTGGCCCAGGACCTGTGTGGGCCCCACCACTGGCCAAGGTTCTGGGGTCCTTTGAACCCACAAAATGGCACAGAGGTGAGAAGTGCAGGACCAGGAAGGAAGACTTGAGCCCGGGGAGTGTCCACGAGTCCAGCACCACTAGTCCTGCTGGCTGCTGGGGGCAGGAGCTCTCCAAAAACAAGGCCAGTTGTAAGAGGCAGGCTTGAAAATCCTAAATCGCCTCTAATTTTGCTTTTCCCACACATAACCAGCACTAGACGCTTGACATGGAGCCTCCATCTGTACGCAGGTAAATAGAATACTTTCATTTAAAGTGGATGAGTCTAGGGACTTCCCTGGCGGTCCAGTGGTTAAGACTCCACACTTCCAGTGCAGGGGCTGTGGGTTCGATCCCTGGTTGGGGAACTAAGATTGCCCATGCCATGCAGCACAGCCAAAAAAAATAAAATAAAATGGATGAGTGTATCCAGCTCCTGACTTGATTCTCTCCCTTACTGCTGGGTCAGAGTGCAGCTCTAACGCCATTTTGTAACATGATAGAGTTCCAGTTTGCCCTGAGCAGGAAGTATCGACCCGAGGCCCCCACTGGTACTCAGTTTGGTTGTGTCGAGGTTACTCCTTGAAAGTAGCCCCTCCGTGCCCCAGAAAGTGTCTCCCACTTTGCTGAAGACACTAGCCTTGGCTGTGACTCAGTTGCCAGCGCCCAGCTCTGGGGCTCCGTTTGCCCACCCTCCCCCCACCTCTCACAGGCCCTTGCCCTGAGGGGCCCCAGCGGGTGCAGGCTTGGCCTGTCCAAAGTGCAGGCAGCTGGACAGTCGTGAGCCCCAGGTTGTGGGTGCTGCGATAGGACAAACTGCACGGAGCTCAGTAGCAGCAAGGTCATGGGGACACATCCAGCCACAGGAGGAGTGACAGCCAGGGCAGAGCATTGCCCAGTGCCTGCTGGGTGCGGGACCCAGGCCCTGGCCCTTGGTGTCCTGCTGCCATTGAGGAAAGAGGCCCAGAGAAGGGCAGCCACCTGCCCAAAGGCCCAGACCACTGGACCTGGAGTCCAAGGTGGTGATCAGAAGCAGGAAGCTCTAAGGACCTGTGTAATTGCGTGCGGCCTCACGCAAGGGGGAGGGGGTCCTAGAGGTGGGGACACGTAGGTGTTGGGCCCCAGGCCTGAGCGTATTGGGGTCTAATCAGCCCAGTGAGCCCTCTAGATGGTGGGTAGCCCCGGAGCTGGGCCTAGGCTGGGCATCTCCCCACGTCCCGGCCACGTAGATGTGCGCGGTTGGTGCTGGTCAGTGTCTGCTCCAGCCTCCGGGCCTCCTCGCCCGTATTAGGCGGCCCACAGCTCCGAATGGTCTCCCAGCCTGGAGCAAGGAAGCGAGGCCGCCAGGCAATCCTAGCCCAGGGCCTGCCTCCGACCCGCGCTCCAGCTCCCAGGACTCCGGATGGGGGTTCGGGGCGGGCCAGGGGCGGAGCTTCCATGGCTCCGCCCCTCCGGCCCCGCCCGCCGCGGAAAGTGAGTTGCGTGGGCGCCGCGGCGGGGATCTCAGAGCTGGGAGTGCAGAGCTGCGCAGAGCAGCGCCGCGTGCAGCCGACCCGGGGGTAAGTGCCCCAGACGGGGGCTGCAGAGCCCCCAGTTCTGCCTACCACCCTCGCTTCTCACTGCCCTGGGAAGCGGAGGGTGTCGTGGCGCCCCAACCCAGCTGGGTCAGTAGAGGCAGCTCAATCGTCCGGCCCGCGGGTGTCAGCCGTTGCCGGGGGCCACAGAGGCGAAAGAGGAGAAAGAAGGCGAAAGAGGAGAAAGAAGAGGAGAATGGGGGTGTTAACAGCCTATAACAAACAAGTAGTATTGAGCTCAGCTGTGCCGGGCTAGGTGGTGCTCAGAGCTTTCTCTGCTGCATCTTCCTGGCAGGGAGGGACCCATTCTACAGATGAGGAAACTGAGGCCCACCCAACTAGGAAGAGGCGGAGCTAGAAGAGAGCGCACGCAGACCCTCGTCTCCAGCCCAGCTCGTCGTGGCGGGCCAGGGGCTCAGAGGAGAGATCTGGTGGTTTTCTGGAGGAGTTGGCTTTAAGCCTCCAGCCTCCCAAGGGAGCAGGAGGAGAGGGGCACAGAGTGACTAGAGCCTGGACCCTGAGGGTGGAGGCACCTTCATTTGTTCTGTAAATGTCTCTGGGTGGCCCCTGGCTCAGGAAGGGGTCAGGGAGGATGAGGGGGAGGGGATGAGACAGTGGAGGCCTGAAATGCCAGGGGAGGGATCTGCCCAGGTCTCTGCACCCCTGTGCTCACCATGGCTTGTCCCATCCAAGGGACGTGCCCAGGCCGCAGGGCTGCTGCCCTGCCTGGATCCCCAGACCTAGCTCCCTACAACCCCCCTTTGGCCAGCCCAGCCTTTTGGGGTACCTGGGGCAGAGAACAGCCCTTCCCTGAGCGCATACTGTGGGCTGGGACTTCCAAACCTGCAGCCCCAGGGCCTGGCTCCTGCCTGGCTCCGTCCCCTGCTGACCCGTCTATAAAACAGGGCTACAGTGCCCCCTCCCCCAAGGATTGCTGTTAGATTTAAATGAGGTATTGCGGGCGAGGGAGTTACATGGGGGCCCTTGTTATTTTTATCTCCCCACCTAGGTCCTGTCTCTGGCGGGGTGGCCAAGTCCCATTCACCCAAAGAGGAAGTGGAGGCCCAGAGAGGGTGAGAGACTCCCCAAAGAACACACAGTAATCACAGCTTGGTAGGGCTCAGAGCCTTGGTCCCTGGCCCTCTTGCCCACCCTTCCCTGTTCAGGGCCTGCTGCTTCCACAGCCCGCAGCTGTCTCTCCCCATTCTCTCTTGTATTCTCCCGGGGCTGGGGAAGGGGCTGCTTTTCCTTTTTTTTTTTTTTCTTTTACATTTAAGTAAACCAGACCCAGGAGAGGAAGTGACCAACTAGGCAGGCCCCAGCCCAGCCCAGACAGCACTGGCAGGGTGTCAGATGTTCACCCTCTCAGCGGGGCTCTGGCCTGTTCCTGTCCCCTCCCCTCCCCCGCTCAATTTGCGAGCTAAGGAAACTGAGTCCCACAGAGGGGCAGGGGCCGGCCCTGGGCCCCAAGGGCAGTGGCCATGGAGCCCTGGCTTGTGGGCTGGGCGTCTACAGGGCCCAGGGAGGCTACCCTGGCGCTCCCCCTGCCCTGCGGGCGGCGATTAAGCAAAGGCCCGGCCAGGCCCTTCCTGCCCATTTCAGTTTCCACAGTTTCACTTTTGTTGGTTTCGACACCTGGAGGGCTCCTCCCTCAGCCCCTACCAGCTCGGCTGCTGCCGGACAGCCCGGGCCTCAGGGGAAGGTCCCGCTTCCTCAGCGCCCTCTGCCTGTCCTCTCTACCCTTCCTGAGTCCCAGAGGAGGCCCCCACCCCTCAGCGCCCACAGACCGGCAGGGAGGGAGGAGGGCCCTGGCTGCCTGTGGGGATGGGGCGGACCTCAGCCCTGCTGTTCCTGTCAAGGTTGCTCCCCAGGGTGGAAAGGCGAGGGCAGTCAGGTGGCCGGCGCTGGAGGTGGCCCTTGGCCTGGGGCCCCGAGGATGTGTAGGATCTCGGGTGAGGGCAGGTCACAGAGAGGGGACAGCAGGAGCAGGGGCCAGGTGTGAGAAGAGCCAGTGTCCCCAGGAGCCACTAGGGGTGGGGGGTAGGGGTCTCAGACGGGGCAGAGCCAGCTGGGAAGGAGCTTGACGTTGGACTGTGGGTCCGGCTGTAAGGTCAGCTCGCCGCTTACTTCCTGTGTGACCTCAGCACCCCGCTAAGCCATCCTGGGCCTCAGTCTCCCCATCTGTCAGATAGGGGTGGTAGCGGGACCTTGCAGGATCATGTGAACCAGAATTCACACCTGGTGGGGAACTGCCTGGGACCCCACCCGCCTGAGCTCCCACCCCTGTCGGCCCCACAGGACCATGGGCTCCATGTTCCGGAGTGAGGAGGTGGCGCTCGTCCAGCTCTTCCTGCCCACAGCTGCTGCCTACGCCTGCGTGAGCCAGCTTGGGGAGCTGGGCCTTGTGGAGTTCAGAGACGTGAGTGGGGCCGGGGTGGGCGTGAGGGGAGGCCTCGTTCTTGGGTGTCCCATACGGTGGACCATCTCCCCCAGACTGACCCCCGGCCCTGCTTGAATCCTGGCAACCTCTGCCATATATACTTTGCTCTCAGGCCGGCTTTACTCGTGGCTGAGACCGCCCTGTGCCAGCCTGGGTTCAGCCAGGCCTCCTGGGCCCTGCCTCGCCCTTCCCAGGCCACATGGGGTCTGGTGTGTCTTCAGCTGGGCATCTGGAGGGTCACAGCGTACTCAGCACCTTTCTGGGGGAGGCAGCTATGGCCTGAGGAGAGCCGGGCCTGCGCCCTGGTGGGGGGACCTCCTTGGCCCTCTGCCTGGAAAACTGATCCCTCCGTTTGGCAACCACAGCTCAATGCCTCGGTGAGTGCCTTCCAGAGACGTTTCGTGGTAGATGTTCGTCGCTGTGAAGAGCTGGAGAAGACCTTCGGTGAGTTGGCCCTGGGCCCACACCCCAGGCACACTTCCTGGAGGAGGCGCCAGTCAAGCTTGATCTGAAAGGAAGAGTCCGAGTTGCCCAGGCGGACGGCAGAGAAGGGAGGTCCGGGCCAGGCCCTGCAGAGCCAGGACGGGGCAGCTGGGATCTTTGGGGTGTTCTTGGGTGAGCTGAGCAGAGGGTCCAGGCCAGGCCCGGCTTGGAAGAGGCCTTGAATACCGAATGAGGGCTCGGGACTTCACCCTCTGGGCGCCAGGAGCCACCCATAGGTTCCTAAGCAGGAGAGAAGCATGGACAGAACTTTTTCTGCTGCAGATGGACTGGGATGGGCAGAGGCCAGGATCCTGGGTCAGGTGCCCCCAAGGAGCAGCTGCTTGGCCCTGGGCAAGAGGGACCCCTGCCCTGGGTTCTATTCTGGAAACGCCTCTTAGGAGGGTCCTGCAAGGTGGGAGGATAGAGCATGTCTGTTTAATGGTTAGATTGACTGATAGGTTTTAAGTCATCAGGCAGGTACCCTGTGGGCCTCCATGCAAGCTCTCATCCCCTGCAGTGCTAGGGCCACCTGCCCGAAGACCGCTATGGGACCCAGGCCAGGGGCTGGGGACGGAGAGCAGCCCAGAAGAGCCCCAGGGCGGGGGGAGGCGGAGAAGACCTGCAGGGATGGAGGTTTAGCCTGAGGTTTTTCCGGGGTCTCAGACTCAGTGAATCAGTTAGCTGGTGGCCAGCAGAGTTTGGGGTGGCAGTTGGAATTCCCTAGATGTTAGCCATCCCTTGGCTAATAGTGGCCATTGGCTGGTGGTGGCTCCTGAGCCGGCTCCCCAATGCCCGTCCCTCTGCACCCAGCCTTCCTGCAGGAGGAGGTACGGCAGGCTGGGCTGACGCTGCCTCTGCCTGAGGGGGCGCTGCCGGCGCCCTTGCCCCGCGACCTTCTGCACATCCAGGAGGAGACGGATCGCCTAGAACAGGAGCTCCGGGACGTGCGGGGCAACCGGCAGGCCCTGCGGGCCCAGCTCCACCAGCTGCAGCTCCACTCGGCTGTACTGGGCCAGGGCCATGGCCCCTCGGTCAGCTCCGGCCCGGGCAGGGCGTGGGGAGGGGCGGGGGCCCAGGCCCCACCTGGGCCGGGACTCATGGCGCCTCTTGGCTCCTAGTTGGCAGCCAGCCACACAGATGGGCCCCTGGAAAGAACACCCCTGCTCCAGTCCCCCGGGGGGCCACACCAGGACCTGAGGGTCAAGTAAGTGAGGGGCAGCTTCGCTCTCTTTCCGGTTGGTGCAGGGGTGAGGCAGGCCAGCTCGGACTTCTTGTCCAGGGCCCTCGTGCAGCCGCCCTCAGGCCTGGACTTCCCTTTGCCCCTGGGGGTCTCTTCTGGCCCTGCCTGGCGGGCTCCTGCCTCCTCTGTGCGGACGGGGGCAGTGTGCCTGGCCCGGGTGAGCGGGGGGGAGGCCGGAGCAGCCCCTGCCCAGCCCCGCCCGTCCCTGCAGCTTCGTAGCAGGTGCCGTGGAGCCCCACAAGGCCGCCGCCCTGGAGCGCCTGCTCTGGAGGGCCTGCCACGGCTTCCTCATCGCCAGCTTCAGGGACGTGGAGCAGCAGCTGGAGGGGCCCGTGACGGTGAGCGGGCCAGGCGCACAGGCTGGGGTGCGTGCTGGGTGGAGCCGGGACTGCAGGGTGATGTGCGCCCCGCTCCGGCAGGGTGAGCCTGCGACGTGGGTGACCTTCCTCATCTCCTACTGGGGCGAGCAGATCGGGCAGAAGATCCGCAAGATCACTGACTGGTGAGCCCCCGTCGGGTGGGGGGCTGGCCCCCCGCTGCCCTCATGCCCGGGCCCCTGCATGTCACCTCCACCGAGCCCGCTCTGCCACACTGCCCTGTGGGCTCCCTTTAGACTCAGCCTCTGCAAGCCCTGGACCCTGTGCCCACCTCACCTCCCCCCTCCTCCCTGCCAGCTTCCACTGCCACGTCTTCCCATTTGTGGAGCAGGAGGAGGCCCGCCGCGCAGCCCTGCAGCAGCTGCAGCAGCAGAGCCAAGAGCTGCAGGAGGTGGGCGCCCGTGGCCTGGCTGTAGCCCTGCCTTCCCCCTGCCCCTCCCCTCCTGACACCCCTCCCCTGCCCCCCAGCTCCTCCTCCCCCACCCCTCCCCTCCTGACACCCCTCCCCCTCCCCGCCCCTCCCCTCCTGACACCCCTCCCCTCCCCCTCCCCCTCCCCGCCCCTACCCTCCTGACACCCCTCCCCCTCCCCGCCCCTCCCTTCCTGACACCCCTCCCCCTCCCCACCCCGCCCCTCCTGACACCCCTCCCCCACCCCCCAGCTCCTCCTCCCCCGCCCCTCCCCTCCTGACACCCCTCCTCCTCCCCGCCCCTCCCCTCCTGACACCCCTCCCCCTCCCCGCCCTCCCCTCCTGACACCCCTCCCCCTCCCCGCCCCTCCCCCCCACCACTCCTCCTGACCCCCTGCTCTGGTCGCAGGTCCTGGGTGAGACGGAGCACTTCCTGAGCCAGGTGCTGGCCCGGGTGCAGAGACTGTTGCCGCCCTGGCAGGTGCAGATCCGCAAGATGAAGGCCGTGTACCTGGCCCTCAACCAGTGCAGCGTGAGCACCACGCACAAGTGCCTCATCGCCGAGGCCTGGTGTGCCACGCGCGACTTGCCCACCCTGCAGCAGGCGCTGCAGGGCAGCTCGGTGAGCATGGGGGGTGGTCTCCCGCCCTCCCCTACTGCCAGGCAGGGGCTGGTTTCCTCCACACAACACATCTCCCATTCCCGGTGCCATCAGCGCCGTGCCTTTGCCGGGACTCATCCTCCTCCAGGGAGTCCACCGTGATGGCCCTGGCCCAGCAAGCCCTCTTCCTGCCCCGACTTCCCAGAGGCCCTGGGATGGGCCGTCACACCCTGGAAGCTGCACTGGGTGTTAAGTTAGAAACCGGGTTCAAATCCAGGCTCTGCAGGTACTGGCCCTGTGACCTTGGGCCAACTGGAGGGAGCCTTGGGCTCATCTGTGAAATGGGCTTGCTGACCCTGCTTCCAGGGGTCGCCGGGCTAGGTGCTCACCTGTGGCCATGGGGCTCCCTCTCCTGGGCCACCTGGATGGGAGGAAGCACGCTTCTGTTTCCCGAGTGACTTTTGGGCCAATCTCTGGCCCTCCCTGAATCCCCCTGAACTGGGGCAGGTGGGGCTGGTCATGCTATTTCACAGGGAGAGGAGGGGCTGCCCTGGGTCCCCTGGCTCCCACCCAGCGAGTCCCCACAGTGCTCTCTATCTCTAGCTGGCCGTGGCTGGAGGGTCCGAGCATCCCTGAAGGCCCCTGCCATCAGTCTTGTCTGTCTGTCTGCCTGCCGGGTGCCCCAGAGCGAGGCGGGTGTGAGCGCCGTGGTTCACCGCATCCCCTGCCGAGACATGCCCCCCACGCTCATCCGTACCAACCGCTTCACGGCCAGCTTCCAGGGCATCGTGGACGCCTATGGTGTGGGCCGCTACCAGGAGGTCAATCCCGGTGAGAGCCACCACGTCCCCAGCCCCGGCCTTCGGGAGGCTCAGCTGCTGCCCTGGGTGGAAGCATGGGAGGGCTGCGTCGCCACCTGGGCCTGCCCCGCCCTCCTGAGGTGAGGGGCGCACTCCTGGTCATGTTCTTGGGGGTCCAGTGGAGGCACTTCACGTTTATCCCCCGCAGACACCCCCACTGCCCTGCTGTTAAGCTAACAGGGGAACCAGCAGAGTTGTGCAAAGGATAGCAGCTTTGTAGTAGGAATGGACCAGGTTGGAGGTCCTACTCACTTACTTTGATGAGTTTCTTAGCTTCTCTGAGCCTCAGTTTCCTCATCTATAAAATGGGGATGATGGTACATACCTGAGCGGTGTTGGGAAGATTAATGATCGCCAAAGGTTGCAAACCAGTGGTCCACGAGGCCAGCATCAGTCTGCAGACGTGTTTTGCTTGGCCACGTTGTCTGGCCACGTTGAAAGGTTTGAATTGGGTGCAGCCCCAGGTCAGGTTCTCCCAGAAGCAGACCCTGAGATGGGGTCTCTGATGCAAGTGGCCTATTAAGAGAGGTGTTCCTGGGAGAAACCAGTAAGGGACCTTAGGGGACGGGGAAGCAGGCAGGAAGGGGAGAGCTGAGTAGGGCCAATCTCAGGTGAAGCCCAGCCTCAGCCTGAGCCTGCAGGGAGCTCTAGAGCATGAAGGACACTATGGAGTGTCCACCTCAAGGCTGATGAGCAGGGCTTTCAAACCCAGCGCCCTCAGTCGTCTGCCAGCCCTTGCGGGTGGGCAGTGAGGCCGTCAGCCCCAGGCACGTCCACCTGGGTGCTCACTGGCCTGGCGAGGCTGCTGCTCTCTAAGTGGCCCACTGGGCAGAGGATTGCACAGAGCTGCCAAGGGAGCTGCGGCCGCCTGGGCAGAGCCTCAGTGTCTGCTGTGGGCGCCAGGGTTTAAAGTGGGAGTTTTTGCAAAAGTCTGCATTTTCTCAAGACTGGCGAAAAGTGAGAGATTTGGCGACATGGTCCACCTCCAACAGGCTGGAGCTGGGTGGTGGCAGCCCCCTCCCGTTTGCCAGTGCCCGTCCCGAGGGCAGCAGACACTGGCTTTCCTCCCTTTCTGGCCCCCTCCTCCTTCCTGAGGCCTGTGGGACCTGGCCTGTCATCCGCCAGGTTCCTCTCCCTCCAGATACCACCCTCCCTGCAGAAGGCTGGCTGCGGTGTGGCCAGTGGCCCAGCATCCCCCGTGTCACTGGGTAGGGGCTGCAGTGCATCTCTGTGTGAGCCCAAAGAATGGGTGTGAGGGTGAACCGTGATGAGGTCCCTTATGGGAGGCCAGGGAGGGGTCCTGCCTCATCCAGTGGGCAAGAGGCAGGGTTTGGGATCCCCGGGGCGGTACAGGCAGCACATGAGGATGGAATCCAGGGCCGTGTGGACTGAGACCAGGGTCACGTGGTCCTCTGGGGCCTGCTGACCCTGCAGGACCAGCATCTGGGAGCTTGACGTGGGGCCCCCAGCCCATTTCACCTGCCCGTAGTCCCTCTGCGTTAGCGGATGCCAGTCTGGTTAGAGCAGGCCTGATCACCAGATATCCATGGTTGGTAATACGCCACCAGCTCTCAAAGCAGTAGCTTTGCGGAGTATTCGTTTCCTAGGGCTGCTGTGACAAAGCCTGACAGATGGGGCGGCTGAAATGATAGGTATTTATCGTCACTCAGTTCTGGAGGCTGGAAGTCTGAGATCAAGGTGTCGGCAGGGCTGGTTCCTTCTGAGAGCTGTGAGGGAGAATGTGTTCAGGCCGCTCTCCTCGGCTTGCAGACAGCTGTCTTCATGTTTGTATGGCATTCTCCCAGTGTTTGTGTCTAAGGTCTAAATTTCCCCCTTTTTATAGGGACACCGGTTATATTTGATTAGGACCCACCCTAATGACCTCATTTTCACTGGGTTACAACTGTAAAGGTTGTATTTCCAAAGAAGGTCCCTGTCTAAGGTACTGGGGGTTAGGACTCCAACATATCTTTTGCTGGGGGGGGGGGACACAATTCAACCCATAACTGGGATGTGCGTTAGAATCCTAACACCTATGAGAAAATGTCCCCATTTTACTAAAGGGAAGCTGAGGTCCCAGAGGTTAAGTGACCAACTCGGCCTTCTGGAACTTGCCATGTGCCAGCCAGGACTACCACTGGGCTCTCTGTGCTTCTGCTTTAAGCTCTTCTCATAAATAATAATAGCTAGAACTGCTAACGTTATATTGAGCATTTATGGTTTTCCAGGTACTGTCCATGGATAAAGTCATTTATAACAGCCCTATAAAGTGGTGGTATTTTTATCTCCATTTTGCAGATGGGGAATGGAGGTTCAGAGAGGTTAAGATACTAGCCCAAGGTTGCACAGCTAGTAAGTGCCTGGATCTTGAGTGCAGGCAGGTGGTGTGGCATCCCTGCCTGGCTACACCACCTTCATGTCTCCTGGGGCCCTGGAGCCTGGCTTGGGGAGCCTGTGTGGCATCCTGTACAGGGATGGGGGTCCTGGCTGACCGCGTGGCCCCTCTGCCCGCAGCACCCTACACCATCATCACCTTCCCCTTTCTCTTCGCCGTCATGTTCGGTGACGTGGGCCACGGGCTGCTCATGTTTCTCTTCGCCCTGGCCATGGTGCTGGCCGAGAACCGGCCAGCCGTGAAGACGGCGCAGAACGAGGTGAGGGGCGACGGGGTGGGTGGTACGGGGCGGGGCGGGGGGGGGGGGTCCGGGCACAGCAGGGGGCCCAGGCTGCCTCTCGCCACGCCTCTCTGCACCCCCAGATCTGGAGGACCTTCTTTGAGGGCCGCTACCTGCTCCTGCTCATGGGCCTGTTCTCCGTCTACACCGGCTTCATCTACAACGAGTGCTTCAGCTGCGCCACGGCTGTCTTCCCCTCGGGCTGGAGCGTGGCGGCCATGGCCAACCAGTCGGGCTGGAGGTGAGGCCCGGCCGTGCCCGCCCCGCAGCCCTGAGGCCCCCGGGCCCCTGACCAGCCCGCCTGCTCTTGTCACAGTGACGCCTTCCTGGCCCAGCAGCCGCTGCTCTCCCTGGACCCCAATGTCACCGGCGTCTTCCTGGGACCGTACCCCTTCGGCATCGACCCGGTGAGTCCCGGCCACCTGTCGGAGGCGGTGGCGGGCAGGAGGGCGGGTCCGGGGCTCCCCGCTTGCCCAGCCCCTCCCAAGCACCAGGCCCAGTTCCGGGTACGGGAGGCAGGAGCCCCCCTAGACCAGGGCCTGCGTGGCAGGGGGCCTGCACTGCAGCCACTTGAAAAGCAGAGAAGCGAGTCCCAATGAGGGCAGCCTTCTGTGGCCCCCTCTGTGCCAGGCAGGCACCGTTCTGAGCCCTTGTTGAATTGACTTGATGTCTAGTGCTCGTGACAGCTCCATGGGAGCACGTTAGTGCCGTCCCCATTTTACAGGTGAGGAAGCTGAGGTTACACGCCCAAGATCACCCAGCTAGGAAGAACTGGGGTTGGGGCCCAGGCTGCCCGGCCCAGTCTGTGCTCTTAACTGTTCCCCTCTGCTGCCCCTCGTCGGGCAGGTGATGGGTTGTGCAGAGGCCCTGGAGGGGCAGACAGGCAGATGGGAGTGACTCGGGTGGAGAGGCCCCTTCACGACACCCATCCCTCCTGCCACCACAGGTCTGGAGCCTGGCTGTCAACCACCTGAGCTTCCTCAACTCCTTCAAGATGAAGATGTCTGTCATCCTGGGGGTCACCCACATGACCTTCGGGGTGGTCCTGGGAGTCTTCAACCACATGTGAGGACCGGGGCCTTGGGGTGGGGGGCCAGGCAGGGCCAGGGCGACCTGGTGACCCGGCTCCCCTCCTGCCCCAGGCACTTCGGCCAGTGGCACCGGCTGCTGCTGGAGACCCTCCCCGAGCTGGTCTTCCTGCTGGGGCTGTTCGGCTACCTCGTCTTCCTGGTCGCCTACAAGTGGCTGCGAGTCACGGCCGCCAGCGCGGCCTCGGCCCCCAGCATCCTCATCCACTTCATCAACATGTTCCTCTTCTCCAGCAGCCCCACAAACCGGCCACTTTTCTCCGGGCAGGTAGGCTGGGGCGGGGGTGGGGGTGGGGCGGCGGGGGTGGGGGGCTCACACCCCGCCCTGGGGCCCCCTGGTGGCTGGGCCTCTCAGCTGCAGGATCCTCTTCCGAGAAGTGGGATGCAGGCCTGAGGCCGTGAGACAGGGAGGTCAAGGGGGCCTCCCTGGGAGCTCCCAGCAGGGGTGGTGGCTTCTATGCCCAGAGGAATTCCACACGGGGCGAAGTCCCTGCCTGGTGAGGGGCCCTGGGCTGGAGTGGGCTGCGGGCTCCCCGGGCCCCTGGGGAATCGCGTGGCCCGAGCTGGCCGGTGGCTCGCAGGGGCGCCCTGACCATCGCCCCCTCCTCCCTTGCAGGAAGTGGTGCAGCCCACGCTGGTGGTCCTGGCCCTGGCCATGGTGCCCGTCCTGCTGCTTGGCACGCCCTTGTTCCTGCACCGGGAGCACCGCCGCTGCCACTCTCGGAGGAGGCAACAGCCGGTAGAGGCAGGGGAGCCTGGGGGTGGGGTCCTGTCCGGGACGTGAGCCCCATCTGGGGCTGGGGGTCTGTGATGCCGCTGCACCACCTCTAGGATAAGGACACAGCCGGACTTCTGGACCTGCCTGACACGTCCCTGGCCAGCCAGGGCTCTGATGAGGAGAAGGCAGGATGCCCAGGGGACCAGGCGGAGGCCGAGGTGGGTATGGTGCCTTCCTGAGTAGGGGATGGCTTCGGCCCCACCTGCCCCTCACTGCCACCTGTCCCCCCAGTTTGTCCTGTCCGAGGTGTTCATGCACCAAGCCATCCACACCATCGAGTTCTGCCTGGGCTGCATCTCCAACACGGCCTCCTACCTGCGCCTTTGGGCCCTGAGCTTGGCCCACGCCCGTGAGTCCTGCTCCTTCCCACGCCCGGCTGCTGGATGCGTGGCCCCCTCTGGTCGCTTCTTTTTTTTTTTTTTGCGGTACATGGGCCTCTCACTGTTGTGGCCTCTCCCGTTGCGGAGCACAGGCTCCGGATGCGCAGGCTTAGCGGCCATGGCTCACGGGCCCAGCTGCTCCGCAGCATGTGGGATCTTCTCAGACCGGGGCACGAACCTGTGTCCCCTGCATCGGCAGGCGGACCCTCAACCACTGCGCCACCAGGGAAGCCCTGGTCGCTTCTTAGTATCCCTGTCTGTAAAGGGGGGACGTCGGAGGAGGTCCCCCGCTGGCCCACGGGGAGGGCGGGCTTCGGGACGCCAAGGTGGCTTGGTGGTCCCCACGGTTCCCTCCTCCACCTGCAGAGCTGTCACAGGTCCTGTGGGCCATGGTGATGCGAGCCGGCCTGAGCCTGGGCGGCGAGATGGGTGTGGCGGCTGTGGTGCTGGTCCCCGTCTTCGCCGCCTTCGCCGTGATGACTGTGGCCATCCTGCTGGTGATGGAGGGGCTCTCGGCCTTCCTGCACGCGCTGCGGCTGCACTGGTGAGTGGCCGCCTGGCTGGTGTGGGCAGCACGGTGTTGGGGGGGGGGCGGGGGGGGCGGGGGGCGTCCCCTCACCCGCTCTCCCTTCTCACCCCAGGGTGGAGTTCCAGAACAAGTTCTACTCGGGTACTGGCTACAAGCTGAGCCCCTTCACCTTCGCCGTGGAGGGTGAATAGTGCCCACAGCCCTGCCCTTGCCTTGCTGAGCAGGGAAGAAATAAAGGGGAAGGCCCAGGGCCCGTGTCTTGGTCTTGTCTGGGAGGCAGGGGCTGGGGCTGCTGGGTGTGGAGGAGCCTGGGCTCTGGCATGGGCTGGTCCTGCCCCTGGGAGCCTTTTGGTTGGATGGACACCACGCCAGCCTCTGTGCCCGTCTCCCTTATGTCTGTCTCTGCAGCTGAAGTTGGTGGGGGGTGGGGGGAGGTGGGAGCCACTGGTCTACGACCTGGGGCCTCAGGATGTCAGGATAGGACCCATGAGCACATCTGCAACGATCCCAGTCTCTTGGGGTGAAGGGGGGCAGAACTAGGCCCAGGGAGGGCTGTTTCCAGTACATTCTAGCTCAGAAAGATTGTCCTCCCAGGCTGGGCCAGGGGGAGTGAGCTCCCCATCCTTGGGGGATATGCAAACTGGCTGTACGATGATGTCTGGGCTACCCTGGGTATGGAGGGTGGTGCCTGGCACCAGTCGGCCAATATTCTCACGTGCCTGTGCTGGCGCTGGCCCCCGGCACTCAAGATGCTCTGCAGCAGAGAGCAGCCTGGGACACCTGAGCCGGACCCGGCGCTCCACATGGGACAGTGGTGTCACACCCAAGGCCAGCTTCCCGCAGACAAGGGCAGAGGCTCGTCCAGGGCACCCTGAGAATTGCCCAGGGCTCCGAAGGTCAGAAAAGGGCAGAGCCGGACTCCAGGCCCTGCCTCCCCAGAGGCCACAGTCTTCCCCCATCCCTCCCTGGTGGGCAGTCCTGCTGCCAGGCCATCCTTCCGCTGGGGGGAGGGTGGTGGCATCCTCGGGCCTCTCTGGTCTGGGTCCCACCCCCAGCTGGGTGGCAGAGCCAGTGCTTCCCAGAGGCCTCGTTTTCTCCTGCTGAGGAGCTGCCAAGTAGTTCTTCCGGCTGGAGGCCCTGGGAACAAAGGCTGCCTTGAAGGCAGAGACGCCCTGGGCGCGGCGAGCCGGGACGCCTGGCCCCATAACCTGGCCCTGTCACCGTGGCTCTCAGTCTGGCCAGTTGCCGGGAGGAGCCTGTCCCTCCAGAGCCCAGGGCTGCCCCGCTCAGGGCCCCCAGATGCTGGGCTGGGGTATGAGGGGCTGTCTGGCTGCAGTATGACACGCCTGGCAGAGACTTGGCTCCAGGAAACGTTGAGAGCAGTGTCTGGTTAGGAACAGAGGGGGTGGTGTGCGTCTCAGGATCTGGCCCAAGCCCAGGACTCCAAGCTCTACCTTCCTGGGGAGCAGAGCTATGCAGAGACTCGCAGGGTGGGGCAGGTGAGGGGAACCCTAAGCAGGGGCTCAGCGCCGAGAATGTGGCATGTTTCGGGGGTGGGTGGCAGGTGTGACCCCAGGGAGACACTAGCTGGCCCTGCCCTGGCTTTGACGCGTGGACAGCCTGGCTGGAGAAGGCTGGCTGCTGGGGAACCAGCATGCGCAAAGGCACTGGAGGGGGCGCCCCTGGGGCGTGGGGGTCACATCAGGAGACACAGAGATGGGGGGGGGTCACCTGCACTGGGGACAGGCCTGCTCGGGCAAGTGTACGGTCTAATCCAGGAGGATGACTGAGCGAACAGATGGGCATCCCAGGAATTCCACATACAGAGAATGCAAGTGATAGCCAGCGAGTGGATGTGAGGGAGACTGACCCCAAAGCCACCTGGCAGAGGAAAGCGCGAGAGGGCCTGGTATCTTAGGGACGAGAGAGGCTGGGGGCAGGGGGCGGGCAAGGCCGGTCGGACCCTGTGGGCACAGGCAGGAGCTGGGAGCTGTGTTCTAAGATCTCACACACAGGGCAGCAGCATCTAGGGCTGTTGGGTTTTTTAAAAGAACTTTATTTTTGGCTGCACTGGGTCTTCGTTGCTGCACGCGGGCTTTCTCTAGTTGCGGTGAGCGGGGGCTACTCTTCTTTGCGGTGCGGGGGGTTCTCACTGCGGGGGCTTCTCTTGTTGTGCAGCATGGGTTCTAGGCGCGCAGGCTTCAGTAGTTGTGGCACGCAGGCTCAGTATTTGTGGCTCGCGGGCTCTAGAGCGCAGGCTCAGTAGTTGTGGCGCACGGGTTTAGCTGCTCCGTGGCATGTGGGATCTTCCCAGACCAGGGCTCGAACCTGTGTCCCCTGCACTGGCAGGCGGATTCTTAACCACTGTGCCACCAGGGAAGTCCCTAGGACTCAGTTTTATTGCTTGGATATCATAACACACTCACCTGGTTAAAACTTTCGGTGTCTAGCAGGCCGGGCAGCGGAAGTCCCCCTCCTGCCCTGACCCAGCCGCTCAGTTCCCTCCTGGACAGCCCGGTGCTCCCCCCTCCCTCCCGCCCAAGGGCTTCGCCTCCGGAGCTGGGTGGACGCACTGGAGACCTCCCCGAGACTAGGGATGCATCCGAGGGTGACAGCAGAGGATGAGCTTTTATGTTTTTTATTGTTTGTATAGTACAGTCTTTGTGGTAGCAGGAATGTATGCACAAAAAACAATTCAAATAAGAGTTCAGAGTGGAAAAAAAAAATTTATCCCAAAGGATTTTTAATACATATGGATTTCACAGCTATACTCTATCCCCGCCCCCATACTCCACATACAGGCTGCGGTTTCCCATCAGAACGACCACATGAGGTACACTGGGGAGCAGTGAGGGCAAGGTTTCCCTCCCGCATCCAGCAGACCGAGGCCCCAGCACCAGGGCGACAGGAGGCTTCCCTGGGGCACGACCATGCCTGGGGGCGGGCAGCTGGCCCTGTCACAAGAGCCCAGCTCCAGGCTGAGCAGAGGTGGAGGGGAAAAGGCTGCAGAGTGTGGGACAAAGCAGCCCGCTCCCTACCAGGAAAGCGGATTGGGCAGTGGGGGTGCCGGGGTGGGCATGTGTGTCCACGTGTCCCCGTGCAGCCTGCTGGCCCTCTGTGGCCACGGCCCACTGCCTGCCCCAGAGCCGGGGTTAATAAAGCACTTTCAGTTAGAGGGCATGGCGGGGCTGCATCCAGTTAGGGTGAGATTCATCTGAGATTCATCTGCAGAGGAAAACACGGATGACAGGCAGCAGTCAGCGGGCAGCCACAGTCATCCCCGCCTCTGTGCACCTCGGGGGCGGTCTGCATCTCCCAGGACCCCGGTCAGGCCACGGGGCATCGGCAGTGTCGCTGCCCACTCGCCGCCCTACACACCCGTTACCTACAGAAAGCCGGGTCGGCACTGTTCACCAGCGCGGTCATTAACATCCTTTAAAGATCAACATTAACCAAAAGGCACCTGCAGTGACACTGCTTACTCTTGCTGTCTGCCCCACCTGACTGAAGTAGAAAATGCCTTCTCTAGATTAAGGGGGTCTGAGATGTTGCACTATTGCACTAGTGTACTATAATTCTGCTTCCTGATCTCATGTCAGAGTCCTAGAGAAATCGTAAACAAGATATGAAATAAATGTTCCTCAATTTTAATACAGTCTTTCGTATCATACACATCTGTGTTCGGCAGCGAGACGTCCGAGCCTTCTTGCTGCAGATACAGTAGTCGGAGCACAGAGGGAGCCTCGGGCTCGGCCGCCCCCGCGCAGTCCAGGGATGCAGCGCAGGCAGGCCTCCCCAGTCACACCCCAAGCTTCCTCTTCTGGTCGAAATAGGCATCGAACCTGGCCTGGGCATACTCCTAGGAGACAGAAGGAAGAGGGGCCTCACCAAGGGTCCCGCCCGCCCCCCGGCACAGAGCAGAGCAGCTCCGTGTGCTGCAGGCCATCCAGGAGCCGCGCTGCTCTCAGGACGGTCCTCTCCCGCTGGCAGCAGCCCCGGTCACCGCCTTCCCTTTACCCTCAACGTTCCCCACTCGATCAGCTGCGCCGGCCCGGCCCTGCCATCCCGGACAGGAGACGGGACTTCTGTCTATGTATCTGGTGCAGCATGGTTCACCGACTCATTCACCTTGAACGCTACAGACGCGGACTGACGGACACAACAGAGGCTTCTCTGTCAAAGCCCAAGGTCCCTGGGGCGTTAGCAAGGGTAGACAGACGGTAGGTGCCACCTGTTTGCTGCAGCACCATTACTAAAAGGACACCAGGAGGGAAGTGAGAAAACCTGGCCAGCCACCGGGCCCCTGGGTCCCTTGCCCTGTCTGCCCACCGGTGTGCAGAACACAGTCTCTCAAGGGCCACTCCAAATCGAAAAGTCTGCAGTGCTAACTGCCAAGATCACAGCACCACTTCAAAAAAAATTAACGTTGAGGTATAATTTATATACCACAAAGCTTAACTCATTTAAAACGTGCGGTGTTCGCTAATGCACACACCTAGCTCAACGCCAACGCCACAATCACCCTCAAGGTCCTCCTGGGTCTCTGTAGTCAAGCCCACCAGATCGCGACAGAAAGCTTCCACGTGAGTGTGTAATCGTCCGCTACGTCCCCTCTGGTGTCTGGCTTGTGACTAAGACACATCCACGCTGCCGTGGGCGGCAGTGTTCGTGGCTGAGTAGTTTTCTGTGATATGGCTCCAACACAGTGTGTTCACCCAGTCATCTGCTGATGGGCATGTAGGTTGCTTCCAGTTTGGCGCTACTGAAAATAAAGCTGCTGTGAGCACTTGAATACAAGTCTTGGCGTGGAAACAGGCTTTCATTTCTCTTGGATCAATACCAAAGAGAGGGACTGCTGGGTTGTATGGTAAGTGTAGGGGTTTTTTTTGTTTTCTTTTCTTTTTAACTTTTAATTTTATTGAAGTACAGTCGATTTAAATTTACTTATTTATTTTGGAGGCTGCTTTGGGTCTTTGCTGCTGTGCACGGGCTTTCTCTAGTTGCAGCAAGCAGGGCCTACTCTTCATTGCGGCATGCGGGCTTCTCATTGCGGTTGCTTCTCTTGTTGTGGAGCACGGGCTCTAGGTGTGCGGGCTTCAGTAGCTGTGGCACGTGGGCTCAGTAGTTGTGGTGCATGGGCTTAGTTGCTCCGTGGCACGTGGGATGTTCCCAGATCAGGGATTGAACCCGTATCCCCTGCGTTGGCAGGTGGATTCTTAACCACTGTGCCACCAGGGAGGTCCCGGTAAGTGTATGTTTGACTTTATAAGAGGCTGTCCAACTGTTTTCCACGCTGGTTTCACCCTTTTACATTCCCACCAGCAATGTATATGAGGTCAGCTGCTCCACAGTCTTGCCAACATTTGGTATCGTGAGTTTAAGTTGTAGCCATTGTCATGGGTGTGCAAGGCATCTCACTGGGGCTTTAACTTGCATTTCCTTTATGACTTTGTATCAAGCAGATGAAAAGATGCTTACTGGCCATTAGTTTACCTTCCGTGTAGTGTTCAAATCTTTTGTCCACTTATAAAGTAGGTTGTTTGGTTTCTTGCTGAGTTATGAGTTCTTTATATATTCTAAATACAAGTCCTTTGTCAGATATAAATTTGCCTTACTTTCTCCCAGTCCGTGGCTGGGCTTTTCATTTTCTTAATGGTGTCTTTCAAAGAACAAAAGTTTTAAATTTTGATTAAGTCCAATTTACTGTATTTTTTTTTCTTTGAGGGTTAGTGCTTTATGTGACCTAAGAAATCTTTGCCACAGTTATGAAGCTTCTCTCCCGTTTTAGCTTTTACACTTAGGTCTATTACCTGTTTCAAGTCAATTTCTGTGTAGAGTGCAAGTTCACAGTTCATTATTTTTTTCCATATGGCTTATTCGGTTGTCCCCGCATCATTTCTGGAAAATCTAATCCTTCCACAATGCATTACCTTGGCCTTTCTGTGGAATGCCAGTTACCTATATGTGTAGGAAGGAGTCTATTTCTGGGAACTCTAGTCTGTTCCATCTGATTTATGTCTATCTTACGACCAACACCACATGGTCTTAATTACTGTGCTTAGTAAGTCTTGAATCAGGTAGCCTAAGTCTTCCAACGTGGTTCTAGTTAGTTTTAGTGTTTTAGTTATTCCAGGGCCTTTGCATTTTCACATACGTTTTAGAATCAGCTTGTCAATTTCTACCAAAAGCCTGTGGGGATTTTGCTGGGGTCACGGAGACGACAGAAGATAGTTTGGGGAGAATGGAAGTCTTAAGATTAGGTCTTCTGGGGCTTCCCTGGTGGCGCAGTGGTTTACAGTCCACCTGCCGATGCAGGGGACATGGGTTCGTGCCCTGGTCCGGGAAGATCCCACATGCTGCGGAGCGGCTGGGCCCGTGAGCCATGGCCGCTGAGCCTGCGCATCCGGAGCCTGTGCTCCGCAACCGGAGAGGCCACAACAGTGAGAGGCCCGCATACAGCAAAAAAAAAAAAAAAAAAAAAAAAAAAAAAAGATTAGGTCTTCTGAATCCACAGATGTGGTTATCTCTATTTAGGTTCTTTTAGCAATGTTTTATAGTTGTCAGTGTAAAGATCATGCAATACTTGAAAAATGTTATCCCCAAGTATTTCTAGTTTTTTATGCCATCGTAAACACAATTGAGAATTTTCATTTACAGTTGCTTCTAGCACGTAGAAATGCAAGTGGGTTTTGCATACTGACCTTGTATCCTACGACCCTGATAAACTCACTCAGTAGTTATTAAATAGCTCTTCTACTGATTCCTCTAGATTTTTTCATGTGCATGATCATGTCACCTATAAATATAAGGCAGTTCTTCTTCTTCCTTTCTGGTGCTTCTGCATTTTCTTTCTTTTTCTTGCCTTCCTTTGCTGGCTAGGCACCCCAGCAGCCTGCGAGGAGAAGTGAGCACGAACAGCCTTGCTTTGCTCTGTATTTGGGGCAGAGGTGGGAGGAGCATTCAGTGCTTCGCCATCCATCACCACGGCAGCTGTACAGGAGGTGTGTATATGCCCTCTACCTGGTTGAGGAAGTTCTCCTCCATCACTAGTTCGCTGAGACTTTCTGTCATGAACAGGTGTTGAATTCTATCAAATGCTTTTCCTGCATTCACTAAGATGATTGTATGGTTTTTCTCCTTTATTCTGTTAATACGGTGAATTACACTAATAGGTTTTTCAAATGTTGACGTTAACCTTGCATTCCAGGGATAAATGCCACTTGGTCATAAAATATTATCCTTTTACATAAGTTGGATTTACTTTTTGCCAGTATTTTGATAATGGTTTGGGGGTAATGTTCATGAAAAGCAGTGATCTGCAGTCTTCTTGAAATGTCCTTGTCTAGTTTTGGTGTCAGGGTCATGCTAGCCTCATCGAATGAGTTGAGAAGTGATCCCTCTCCCTTTATTTTCTACAAGTCTGTAGGGCTGTTATTATTTCTTCCTTAAATATTTGATGATATTCACCAGGACCTGAAGTTTATACGTTTTTTTTTTTAAGAGGGTGTATGTAGCCTTGAATGCGTGGCTAAGGAGGCTAGTAGCATTTATGGTTTTTTAAAAATTAATTAATTATTTCTGGCTGCATCCGGTCTTCGCTGCTGCACGTGGGCTTTCTCTAGTTGTGGCGAGTGGGGGCTACTCTTCATTGTGGTGCCCTTCTCATCACGGTGGCTTCTCTTGTTGCAGAGCACGGGCTCTAGGTGCGCGGGCTTCAGTAGTTGTGGCTCAAGAGCTCTTGAGCACAGGCTAAGTAGTTGTGGCGCACAGGCTTCGTTGCTCCGTGGCATGTGCGATCTTCCCAGACCAGGGCTCGAACCCGTGTCCACTGCATTGGCAGGCGGATTCTTAACCACTGCGCCACTAGGGAAGTCCCAAATCTATAGGTTTCTGATTATGAGTTCACCTTATTTAAATAACTATATGGCCATTTCTTACGTCAGTTTTGGTCATCTGTATCTTCCAAGAAATTGGCACACTTCAGGCAGGTTGTCAAATCCGTGGGCAGAGTTCATCGTCGTCTTCTACTTGAAGATCTATAGAGTCTGTAGTGATGGCCTCTCTTTGTACCCGGTTTTGGCAATGTTTGCCTTCTCTTTTCTTTCTTGCTTAGTACAGCCAGAGGTTTATAAATACTTTTGTGGCATCATTAATTCTATTTTTTGTCCATTTTATATTTCAATGATTTCTGCTCTTACCTTCATTCTACTTCTGTCTACTTTGGGCTTAGTTGGTTTTCCTCTTTCTAGCTTCTCAAGGTAGCAGCTTGTATCACTGGCTTGAGAACTTCCTTCACATCCAAGACAACACTTAAGCTGCAAAGCCGTAAGTCTCCAAACGCTGCTTTAGCTGCATCCCACAAATTCTGGCATGTTGTGTTTTTATTATAATTCCAAATATTTTCTAATTGTCCTTGTAATTTCTCATTTGATCCAGGGTTTATTTAGAAGTATACAGTTTAATTTCCAAATAACTGAGAATTCTCCAGATATTTTTGTGGTTGCTGGTTACTGATTTCCAATTAAATTGCACTGTGGTCAGAGAACTTACTCTGCAGTGCATTTGAGGCCTGTTTCACAGCCCAGCCTGTGGCCCATCCTGATGAAGACTCCACATTCTCTGACAAGGATGTCTGTCCTGCAGCTGTTTGGGCTCCACCCGTGTTCGTCAGGTTGAGCTGGCTGGGGTGATGATGTTCAGGTGTCCACCCTGCCTGTGGCAGGGTTTCCTGGGTCCACCCGCTACCTAGAGGTGTGCAGTCTACTTGGTGAATAGTAGATTCCCCCTTTCCTTTCAGCTTTGTCACTTTTTGCTCTATGTCTTTTGTTTCGGTCTGTTTAGTTTTGGCCGTGCTGTGCGGCACGTGGGATCTTAGTTCTCTGACCAGGGATGGAACCCGTGCCCGCTGCAGTGGAAGCGTACTGTCTTAACCACTGGACCGCCAGGGAAGTCCCTGCTCTGTGTCTTTTGAAGAATTCAGGGGCACACACACTGAGGGTCTCTCTATGTCCTGCAGATGAAGTGATGCCCTCACTAGGATGCAACGCCCTTCTCTACCTTCGGTGGTTTTCCTTCTCTGAAGTCCACTTTGTCTTACAGTAACATCTAACCATGACTCCAAATCTGCTTTAAAAATCCAAATTTCCCCTTCTTTTGCCTAAGAGCATCTGTGCATTACCAAATCTTCTGCCTAGAAGCAGAAACCATCCTCACTGAGGACCGAGGAGAACAAAATGCACCAGTCCTTTCCCACCACCTGTCCCAAAGCAAGGTGCTCACTACACCTGTGTGCACCCCTGCCCCAGGACGCCCCCCACCACTCACTACAGAGCAAAGTAAAATGCCAAGGACACCGCTTAGGTTAGAATAAAAAGCCTGGTTTGGTACAAACTTGCTGCACAAAAGCGGGTCTAACTCAATCAGCACCAGCTTCCAACTCTTAAGTCGGGTGCTGTAGGCCAGAGGATGGGGTGTTAACAGGTGAATAAAACAAGGCACGGTAGGTAACCCCACCACCGTTCCTTCACTCAGTGTCCCTTCTGTCAGAAGGGACTGAGGTCGGGGCTGGACCTCAAGGGTCTGGATTTCTACATCCCCCATCAGAACCACAGGACCACAGAGCACTTCTCTGAAGCAGGGGAGGTGGGACCTGCTGGCCCTGGGAGTGAGGGCAACTTCCACAGGCAGACACAGCAGCAGCAAAAGTGGCTTCAATTATGCAGCCTTCCTTTCTCCCCCAGCTTCCCCGGGGGGAGCCCGCTGTCCTGGTGCTGGTCACCTGGTTCAGGTACTCGGAGGGGAACAGGTAACCCCCTGGGAGGAACAGGCATTTACTGCCGAGCATTCACGTACATGGAAGCATTTCTTTCCTGGGAGCAGAAGAGAAAAACTACCCCCAAAACATACCAGGTACCCAAATTCAATGGATGAAATCTTGGCCTGTACGATGGACCAAAGTCCCCAGAAGAAATGGGACGCAAGGGCAAACCTGTAATTACAAAAGCAGGAAATGCACATGAGATGTGTGGGACCAGTTGGAGGACTGATTACATCATTTCCTGCCAGATGGACGTTCTAACTCATGTGGGTGCAAACTGTCTGCCTTGGCCGACCCAGTGGGACAATATTCCACGGCAACAGAGCAGCAGGAGCCCACAGCCGTCCTCTCCCCACCGCTGGCCAGTGACCTTGCAGGTGCGAACACCCCGACTCCCTGTCCCTGGAACACTCGCAGGACCCACCCGGAGGCCTCAGTGGCCGCTGCTGGTGAAGGGTGGGTCACACAGGGAGAGAAACCCTCTGGCACGCGTGTGAGCGCACAGCCTTGGCGGCCCCTACCCCACCAGCAACAGGTGGAGGAAAGCGCGGGCCTCCGGACAGCCTGCTGCCATCCCCCATGCCCCTCTCCCCCGGAAGTGAATCAGGAGGAGGGTGTGGCCAGGTCCCCACCTCTAGGCTGTGCCACGTTCCTCTTCACTGCGAATCCAAGTTCTTCTCAAAACGATAAAGATAAAGCTCTAATTCAGGAACGAGGGCTTCGGTGCTGCCCTTACCAGACCTGATTCTGCTTCTCTTCATCCCTGACCCACTAGATCCCCTGGTGCTACCCTTTCTGTCTGGGTCTCCTCCACCTCCGCTTTCCTATTTCCATCTGATCAAGAACCAGGGAGGGAAGCTCTCTTCTGCAGGCGGAGCCGAGGGGCCACCAGGGTGGCCTCAGCTCAATGAGAGGACTGTGGACAGTTCCGAGGACACGAAGGAGGTGCTCTATGCTGAGGGAGGAGGGCCACAGCCACTCAAACCGTCACTGTTAACAAATAATCTCATGGAAGACCCCAAAGATTAGGAATAACTCAGGCCTCCTGACCAAAGAGATGAGTGAGTGTGAGAACACAGTGATCTAGACCTTTGCGGAATCTGGAGCTTTCTCAGCCCTGCTTTGACAGCTGTTGAGAAAACAGATTTTTAATTCTTTTCTAGGAGAACCATGTTACTCGGTGGCACCCAGCTCTCCAGGAGCACGAGTGAGAAGAGTGTGCAGGCCCTGGCGGCAGCGGCTGTGCAGCAGAGTCCGCGGCGGGGATGACGGTTCGGAACGGCACCCTCGCTCCCTGACCTAGTGCACAGACCCTGCTCTCCTCACTGGCTGTGTGCTGAAATCTGGGGGATCCGAACACACTCGGCCACATGGACAAGAACCAAATGTTCTGTTTTTGACAACGTACAAGACCTCGAGATGTATGGTCGTGAGGGAGCTCCTAAAATACTCCTGTTTGCAAGGAGGCATCCCAAGTACGCGCTATAAAGAGGGAAGCTATCGTTACAAACCGACAAAGGAAAAAAATTACCTATTGACTTCAAGCAACATTTCTTCTTCTATAACGGACTTTTCTTCATTACTGAGGTTTTCAAATTCATTTTGGAATGCAGCCAAGTAATTGGAAATGAAATGGAGCTTAAAAAAAAAGCAATGACATTAGGATCAATGATGGTTAAAAACAGGTGATGTCAATGCTGTCACGAAGTGCACACGTCAAGCGTGACTCTTCCGGACGTCAGCAAAGCCCGCCACCCTGCTCTGCCCAGGGGCGTGGTCCAGGGAGCTCACCCACCCGGCTGGGTTCACCGGGTTACAGTCAGAGAACTAATGGACTCGATGCCATACTGTCGGCAAGACCACTACTGCTTCTGCAGAAAGTAATTTAGGTAGAGTTGTTCCTTCTAACTCACACTCCTGTCTTCCACTGACCGCAAAGCAGGGTCAGCCTACTCCACACCTCCCCAGCCTGGCTGCTGCTCTGCGCAGCGCTGGCACGAGGCACCAGGGCACCCGGATGCTCGTCGGCAGATGCTGCCTCAGGGCAGGCGCCGGACCAGGCACTGTGAAGGGGCCTTCCACCCCTAAGATGCTGTGATGATGTCCACACTTATGTCCATAAACTGGCAGTGTCTGATTCTGGTTTGGAGAAGACAGTTTACCCTAAGGTTCTACCAGGCTGCACGTTGAGTCTACACATGAATTAGGATTTATGAGAGCCCTTGTTCTTCACTATTTCATACCATGTCAAAAGGCAGCAGAACACAGCCAACCTCGGCTTGTTTGCTTTTGTAAAGAAGAAAACAGCCGTCAGTCTTTCTCCCTGTTAGAACCCTTGCTACCTGGTTACCCGGCTGGAAGGCGCTCCCCACCCTTTCCCTGGGTCGCCTCTTCCATCTTCCTGCTCTGAAGTCGGCTCTCTTACACTACGCCCCCTCCTCCACCAGAAGGCATCATTCAAGATCAAGCACTGTCCTAGGCAGGGGGCCGTAGATTCTGAAGTAAACCTGGCACAAAAAAGATGACTGCTGATACCTATTAAATTCTGTGTAACAGGCACACTCCCCACGACAACAAAATAATTTTTGCAGATGAGAAAACTGAGGCACAGAAATAGTACGTTACAACCAGCAGTGGCAGATCTGGGATTGAAATCCAGGCCCATTAGTTTTTAGAACCCATGCTTGAACCACCACCCTAGATGGTTTAATTTCTTGGAGACCCTAAACGCTGAAGGTGGCAAATGAAGATGGAAAATCTGAAGAGACTGAAACCCTAAGAAAGTGGTAATTAATGACCCTCCCTCCCCCAAAAGTTCTAGGCCCAGATGGTTTTATGGGCAAAATCTACCAAACTTTCAAACAACACCATCTTAGATAAATTTGTTCCAGAAAATAAAAAGGGACACTCAACTCATTTTGTAAGACTAGTATAATTTTTATTCCAAAAGCAGGTATGAATACTTTTTTAAATGAACATTAAAGTCCTGTTTCACATATATGCATAGATGTAAAATCTCCTAAAATAAGAAATTGCCTAACTGGATCCAACAGAGCATTACAAAACAACGTTAACTCATTCAAATAGTTTATTTCAGGAATTTCAGTATTGCTTAACATTTTAAAACACTTCAATGGATTAAAGACAGAAAAGCGTGAGATTACCTCAGTAGCTACAGACAGGGTATCTGACAGAGACCAACACTTGCACGTGATTTTAAAACCTCAGAAAACAGGAGTGGAGCTTCTTTACATTTCCATTGCTGTGCAGTGTCGGGGGTTACACAGCTCTGCCGCCTTCCACTAAAATGAAATCTGTCTTCTTACTGAAAATCTCCCCTCACTGGTTTGAGAGTTCTCATCTCTGGAGCTGCCTGCCCAGTGTTTATAAAAGTCTAATTTCTTTTCAGCATGGCAGGAACCTGAAGCCTGCTGTGTTCTCCTCCCTGGGGTCAACAGCCCCACGTTCTCCCACCCTTCCTACCCACATAGCTTGAACTTGAGGTCCAAAACCGTCCCGGTCACTCTGCTCTGGACACGCTCAAGGTCATCAGGTCTGCCTGAAAATAAGGCCAGAAGAGAGCAGCCCAGGTCTGGCCACACGGCAAGGCTGTATTTGAACGGCTGCCCCCGAGCATGGCCACCTGCTGGAGACTCTCCCCATGCCCAACTCAGGCAGGTGCTCGAGAAACCTCTCTTGAGTGAGCTACTGCAGCAACTGACTGCATCCGTCCTCACCCCCGGCCCCTGGGAAACGTTCTGACCAGGCGGGGATCCCGGGAGAAGGGATGTCGGGCGGCAGGGCCGCCCAGCGCGGGCGGAGCTGCTGCCCTGCAAGGCTGGCAGAGGTGGGCGCAGTGCCCCTCTCGCCAGCCTGCTAGCTTCTGCAACACTACGTACTCATCCTCAACCCAAGGCTTCGGCAGAGGCTGAAGAATGGAATAGAGGGCTTCCTGGGGAGAGATTCCCACAGGACTGATTCTCCAGTCACTGGAGTCGCATAACCCAGGACAGGAAAGGGGTCTGTGAACACTGCAACAGCTACTGAACCACGGTGCCCACAAGGCTACTTCTGCCTGCACAGAGTGAAACAAACGGAGGAAAGTCAGTGATCCCCAAAAGAAGGCTAGAGAGCAGGAGGGAGGCTGGGCTTTGGAAAACACTAGAAGGAATCACAAAGGAGGCTGTGCTCCTCTCTGACTGGACGCAGTTTACCTCTGGCACAGGGATTTAAAAAGGCTGGACTCAAATACTGAGTCTGTATCTTGACACAAAATAACATTTTAAAGCAAAAGGACCTGCTTAACCAACTCCATGGTTTTAAAAGGGCATCTTTAAAAGTGAAGCTGTACTCATCTCTGACTGGGTAAAGCTGAGGTATGTGATTTACTTCTCAGTAAGTGCACTGAATACAAACACGAGTCTCCTACCTGTTGCTTCCTGGTGGGATACTTCAGGATGTTTGCTCTGAAAAGAGGGTACTTTTCGTAATTATAATCGTACATCCATTCACAGAAATGATTCCCAATGTCGAATCCCCTGAAAAAGAGCGAGAGGCACAGAAAATGAGGCAGCAGCCCCGCTGCGAGCGCCCCCGGGACCCCGGGGTCCCGAAAGCATGAATGCTTCAGTGACGGGACAGACCAAAGCACCCTGGCCCGCTGTCTGGAGCAACCGCTCAGGAGTGTCGTCCTGCGGTCAGTGCTTTGGTGAAGCCAACGAAAGGCCAAGTTCTGGATTCTGAGGACCTGGCCCCTGCTCCCACTGACGCAGCTGAGAACAGGCTGCGCTGCCCCACGCGGCCATTGCGGCCGCTGGGACACAGAGTGCTGGCCTCCAGGGAGGAAACTTCCAACTCAGGATGGTATCGTGACCTACCTTCTCCTTCGTTCCGCACACATACAGAATACTGAAATAAAAACATGTGACTTTACCTGTAGTTGTAACTGCTGTATTCAAAGTCGATGAGCATCAGTTTCTGGTTTTCAGAATTCTCCCTGCCTTCCAGCAATAAGATATTACCTGCAAAAAGGTTTGGATGACACGACCTTTGCCCTGGGCACGTTCTGTCATCGAAGGCGCAGGTCTCCAACCGCAGGGCCCAGGGTGGTTCTGATCCTGTAAGGGCATCCTGACCACGTGGCGAGCGGACGTGGCCGAGTCACGGGACGGGGGGACAGGGTGCCAGGAGCAGCACTGACCTGGGAGGCCTGGCCCGAGAGCCCTGCTGCCAGCACCCCAAGAGCAGCGTGGCCTGGGCTCCCCCCCATTTCCACACGGGGGCAAGAAGGGAAAGGTCTGCTCGGCACCCCGGAGCTCTGGCACCCCCAGCAGCCCCGAGGCGGGCGGGGCTGTGGCCCCCAGCTGGGAAGCTGGGCCCTGGTGTCCACACAGGCCCCACTGCTTTGCCCCCAAGGAGGAGAGCACAGACAGTGCTCCCACGACCATATTTCTTTCCCTTAAGGCTGAATTCTGGGCAGAAGGGGCTTGGCTGCCAGACTGGCCCCCCAGGCACATGCTCGGAGAGGCCCACGCTCTACCCAACGTGCTGCATCTCTCACGGTGGCGCTGGCGGGTGGGCTCTGCTGAGCCAGGTTCAAGGCTTTTCGGCACACATCGTCCGTTTCCGGGAGCCATTGATAGGAGAACCGGGGCCAGACCCAGTGTCCAGCTCCCGCCCCCTCCACGCTCTCCCCGTGTTGCCGTGGCCGGCGGGGGCCTCCCTCAGCCCGTCGGCGACCTCTGGGCCGTTCACCATCACCCGTTACACACACGAGGCTGCTTGACCCGACTTGCCCAGCAATCATCAGCTAATTAGTAACAGGTATTCTGGCTCAAACTAACGTCTCACTGATGACAAGTCTTCACCAGGGACTGTTCTCCAAATTAAAAACAAGCCGTAGAGCCTGGAAAGGGCCCGAGGGTGGACCTCAGCCAGCTGCGCTGGGCAGGATGAGGACAGCAAGGCAAAGCCAGGCGCCATGGCAGTATCAGGGGGAGGTGCCCGGCCGGATGGGGCCTCTGACGAAACTGTTATGTTTGAAATAACACTGGGTAGAGTCTGGTTACAGTAAGGGGTACATGGGAGTGCAATTTTTTAAAGCAGAGAAACCCGAAGTCATTAGAAGCATGTGAGCCAACCCTGAGAGAGAAGGGGGCCCTGGCCAGCGTGCTGGGCTGCAGGGGCAGAAGGCAAGCGCCCCCAGACTGGCCGAGGAGCCATCTTCCTCTTTGATGCCTTTCGGACTGACAAAGCCAACTGACATGTTTACCGAAAGGAGTTAAACACTGAACAAATACGTGACTTCGTGTATCCCAGCTCTCGGTTTAGTGGATATTCTCATATTTTTTCTTACAGAAATGGGATGATATCCTACACGTTTTTCTAAAACTCGCTTTTTCTCCTCTTGATGTAGCCTGGAGATTTTTCTGTTGGTTTGTATAAAACTCGACCTCACTCTTAATAGTCACACAACACTTCGTGCACGGCCGTGCCATAATTCCGTGCACCTAACCCTCTCTTCATGGGCACCTGGCATTTATCACACACACTGGAGGGAATCTTCTCAGTAGACACACGAGCCCCACCTTCAGCATAACAGGCAGCAATTCTTACCTTCCTGACAGTCATTGTGACAAAACACGACTGGAGATGGAGTGGATTCAAGTAATGATCTGGAAAAGGAAGGTTTTGCTGTTACTTCTCACCCTTTCAGCTCCCTCCCGTGGCAGGACCTCTGCACACGCTCTCCCCACTCCGGGGGGCCCTCCTCGGAGCCCTCTGACCTCGGACCCCAGGCAGAGCCCTCTGTGTCAGTCTGTTTTGACCTCTGGTTTCCTTCACAGCTCTCATCACAACCTGACATTTTTTTATTTACTTATTTTCTCTCTCTCCTAACAAAAGAGAAGCTCCTTGCAGACTGTCTTGGTCACATCTCCTCAGAACCAATCCTGATGCTGGCTCAGCAGACACTCAAATATGTGAGTAGTTAAAGGTGGAAATGCTGACACTCAGGCGATGGATGAAGGCTAGAAGCCTGCGTGCCCCCCGCACCCTGGAGACACCAGCGTAGCCTCTACTCAGAAACCAGTGTCAAGCTTCTTACTCCAACCCCCGCTAGCTTGGGCTGATCTGTTCCCCTCATCGGCTGACACTCGCTGGCCCGCCCCCATGGTTCTTGTTTTTTTTTTTTTTGGCAGTACGCGGGCCTCTCACTGTTGTGGCCTCTCCCGTTGCGGAGCACAGGCTCCGGACGCGCAGGCTCAGCAGCCATGGCTCACGGGCCCAGCCGCTCCGCGGCATGTGGGATCCTCCCAGACCGGGGCACGAACCTGCGTCCCCTGCATCGGTAGGCAGACTCCCAACCACTGCACTACCAGGGAAGCCCCTTGTTTTTCGTTTTTGTTTCAGAAAAAACCTACCGCCCTAGTCACTGACCAGGACTAGAATTCTGGAATTTTACTTCCTCCGTGAAGCCACTCATATAAAACTGTAATTCCAGATGACAGAATTAATCTGTTTAAACTTATCCCACAAAACCAATGTAAAAGAGGAGAGGTGATGCCACTCATATAAAACTGTAATTCCAGATGATAGAATTAATCTGTCTAAACTCATCCCACGAAACACCAAGCCTTAGGTGATGCTTCCTAACGTTCACTGAAAGCAGGCGTGGTGACTAAGAACATTTACATTTCTGGACAGATGCACTTTTACTAAGTTAGGAAATGGAAGCAAACACTCACCTCAGGTTTTCTAGTTCCAAAGGCAGGTTGTAACTGAGGAATTTGTGGAGCTGCTTAACTTTGGATTCCCCAGTAAATTTAATTCTCAGCACTTGATTCAGGTATCTTGCAAAAGAAGGGAACAAAGGATCAGTGCTCAATTCACCTAGCTTGCTTTTGGGGCTCTAGTTCAATGTAACCATGCAAAACCCGCAGGGCCCCTGACCCCAGACGGAGAGGAGGGAAAAGGGCCTGGGGTTCAGTACACTCTAGGATGTGGATTTTCTGCCCATCTAGCCTGTTCAGGAGCATTTCTGCAAACAGTCTGCTTTCCTGGTTCAGGAATTGATTTTTACACTCAAGAACAATTTATTCATGAGACAATCATCACCAGCGGACAGCCTGTGCGCTGGTGGACCGGGGAAGGCCTCTGACCCGCACGGCAAGCAAGAGCTGCTCTGGAACCCCTGGGAGCCACCGGCGGGAAGCTAGGTGAGAGCCCAGCGGCTGATCACTTACTTTTCCATTGTTCCAAAAAGCCATTTTGGTTCCTTATTGAATGGCATTTTCATACCATGAAATCTGGCCATTTTCTCAGCTATTTCTGCAGAAATATCTGGCAAACTTAATTCTTCAGTGTCTAATCGCCGGCTCTGGAATTAAAAAGGGGAGTTAGAAGATGGCGTTCATCCAGGTAACCCTGAAGCGTGAGAGCACACAGCCCTAGAGCTAGAAGCGTCTTTCTAGGGCATCTAAGTCTCATCCAGGGCGCAAAATTCCTTCAGAACGGGCACTGTGCCCTGCAGACAGCACTACTCAGGGAGGGGCAGGCCAGCCACAAAGGGCCATTTCGCTGTGACAAAGTCCTTCTCACGCACCTATGGTCCTGCTCTCCCGTCACTCTACCCCACACTGCGGGGGGCTCCTTCCTAGGCTCAAAGCGCCGGGTCGTCAGCAGTTTATGCCGTGGCCCGCGTCCAGCTCCCCCATCGGCTCAGCCCTCCTCCCAGACACAGGGCAGGCGGTGTGGTGCTCAGAACAGCTTCCCAGCAGAAGGGGCGCCAGGCGCTCGGGGCGAGGGTTTCCCACTCCTGCCCTCGGGGCAGCTCAGCACCCAGCCTGGCCCAGAGCAGGCTCTCAGGGCAAAGCCGACCAGGGACAGGTGTGGCAGGGGGCTTCCTCCGTCTTCTGCTAGTGCAGCCTGCGGCCACACTCGTCCTGGCTGCGCTTTCACGGCCACCCACAGGAGCACCTCTTATCTTTTCCAAACCAACCACTTCCCTACCGAAACCCAAAGAGAGATTTTTCTGAGAATCCGAAGCCATACAGCACAGGAGTTAAGAGTGAGTGTCCCCAAGTTAGAGAAACCCCAGCTCAAATTCTGGGTTTAACACTCATTTCAACGCTATGTGGCCAAGGGTGTACTTTTATACCTCTGTGCCTCGTTCTCTGGGTTCTGTAAAATGGGAACCAGGACATCAAGTCCCCGACAGGGAGCTCTGAACTAAAGCAGACGCTGCAGGTCAAGGCCCCGGGCCAGCACCCAGCCATGGAAGTCTCAAAGGATGGCAGGTGCCTTGTGATCGGAGCTGAGAGCTCCCTGAAAGCATCAGGCTCAATCCTCCCCTCAACCCCAGACTCTCCCAAGTTATCAAGTCGCGACAAGGACAGGGAACTCGGCGTCTAGCGGCGGGACGCCAAGCACTCCTCGAGGCAGCTGGCGGAGCTTTCATTCGGCTGTTAAAGAAGGCCCGTAACTGGTTTGGCAACGGGGACAATTTAAAGCTAACGTGCTCTAACGTGAACAAATCTTGGAATCCAAGCTCTTTTCCCAGCACAAAGAGATATGAGACTGACTACCATTCTCAGAGGTCACTGCTCTCGTGTGTCTGCTGGAGGACAGCCATGGGAACAGGTGAGATGAACTTCATCTCACCCCATTCAGCGGTCAAGGGTAAACCTGGAAATAACACACGCTGACAGGCTGAGGCAAATGGAGTCGCTGTTTCTGGCGGCAGAAACAGTTGAACCCTGGCAGTTTCATATGGTTCAACCTAGCATTTTAAAATAATTTTTAAAAAATCTTTACTATGTTATGTAGTAAACGTGTACACGAGTAGAGAACTTTAAAACTTTAAAAGAAGAACAGGGACTTCCCTGGCGGTCCAATGGTTAAAACTTCACCTTCCAATGCAGGGGGTGTGGGTTCGATCCTGGTGGGGAGATAGGGAGCCAAAAAAACCAAAACATAAAACAGAAGCAACATTGTAACAAATTTAATAAAGATTAAAAAAAAAAGTTAAAAAAAAATTACAAAAAACAAAAAGAACAGGAGAACAGTAACTATTCCATAGACATAACCACCTATGTGCCCTGATCTCAAGGAGCTGTGTTTCCCCTCGAGACGTTTCCATTATTCTAAGTTGTGTTCACTGGTCCTCTACCTTTTCTAAAACGGGAAGTTTTATCACATGTGTATTTATTTATTTTTTAAATTTATTTATTTATTTTCTTGTAGTACATGGGCCTCTCACTGTGGTGGCCTCTCCCATTGCAGAGCACAGGCTCCAGATGCGCAGGCCCAGCGGCCATGGCTCACGGGCCTAGCCGCTCCGCAGCATGTGGGATCTTCCCGGACTGGGGCACGAACCCGTGTCTCCTGCATCGGCAGATGGACTCTCAACCACTGCGCCACCAGGGAAGCCCCTTTTTAAAATTCTTTTTTTAGGTAAGTAGTGGATTTATTTAGAGAGAAACACACTCCACAGACAGAGTGTGGGCCATCGCAGAAGGTGAGAGCGGCCCACGTGTGTATTTATTAAACAATTTGTATCTTGCTTTTTACTGGGCTTTATACGAATGCTATGATACCGTTTGTAGCCTTCTGCAATTTGGTTTTATCGACATTATGTTTTTTAAGATGGATCCACGTTGGCACTTATAACCATACGAAGTGTTTTGTATTTCCAAAATTCTAATACTTTGCTATCTCATTTGATTCTCATGCTAGACAGATGTTACTGTCTTTAATGGGAAAACTATAAATAAAACTATAAACTACAGGGATTTCCCTGGTGGTGCAGTGGTTAAGAATCCGCCTGCCAATGCAGGAGACACGGGTTGGAGTCCTGGTCCGGGAAGATCCCACGTGCCGCGGAGCAACTAAGCCTGTGCGCCACAACTACAGAGCCTGCACTCTCGAGCCCGTGAGCCACAAATGCTGAGCCCGTGTGCCACAACTACTGAAGCCCATGAGCCTAGAGCCCATGCTCCGCAACGAGAAGCCACCGCAATGAGAAGCCCACACACCGCTATGAAGAGTAGCCCCTGCTCACTGTGACTAGAGAAAGCCCGTGCACGCAACAAAGAGACAACGCAGCCAAAAATAAATAAATAAATTTATATTAAAAACAAAAAAACCTACAGCCAGGCGCCAGGGAAAAGACTGAAAGGACTCTTCCATATAGGGAGGTACATCCATTCCTTCAAACACGCCCCAGGCTGGCAGCTGGCACACACGGCACCACGTGTGAACGAGAAGTGGGCACCACGCCCCCTCCAGCCCCCGCTGGACGCAGGCCTGGCGAGCAGAGCACCCTGTCGGCCAGGTGTCCTTGTGCTCTGCACCGCCTGCACGACTGTACCGGGCGGCCCTGCACACCGAGGCCTCTCATGGCCAAGACATCACATGAGGCAAGACATGAAGGCAGCAGCCCCTAGCCCTTAGGGAGCTCACAGAGCTCAAGAAGGGGTGCCCTTCCACGAGCGAAAACACAGGCCAGCAAGGCTCGGCATCTCCACCCAAACGAGCCGGTCACGAGGCCCAGACCTGCCCCACACTCAACTTTATAGGGAACTCTTGAGGCTTAAAGCCCTCTTCGGGGTTCGGGGCTCAGGGCACAGGGCACGGGGCACAGGGCGGGGGCTATGCACACAGAACTCTAAACAAGGCACACTGGCGGATGCTAGGGCAACACTAACAATGCCTCAGCACAGCAGGGAAGGGCAAACAGTCCTGCAAACAGAGGATGTGAGCAAGGCCTTGAAATGTGAAGGAACTTGACAGGCACATGAGGGCAGGGGAGACCCTAAAGTGAGGGGGGGGGGGCAGTGGGAGACAAGGGAAAGAGCAGTGGTGGCGCCCGCAGGGCAAAGACCAGACACGTGGCACAGTGCGGGCAGGGCCATGTCCTGCAGCAGGTTCTATAACCAAGGCCCGGAAGTTGTTAGGTTTCACAAACAGGCCTCCTCGGAGATTCTGGGGGTCCGGTCCCAGACCAGCACAGTAAAGCGACCGCAACAAAGCGAGTCACGTGAATTTTTTGGTTTCCTAGCGTGTCCAAAAGTAATGTTTACACTACACTTCCGTCTATTAAGTGGCAATAACATTATGTCTCAAAAAACAATGTACAGGGGCTTCCCTGGTGGTGCAGTGGTTGAGAGTCCGCCTGCCGATGCAGGGGACACGGGTTCGTGCCCCGGTCCGGGAGGATCCCACATGCCGCGGAGCGGCTGGGCCCGTGAGCCATGGCCACTGAGCCTGCGCGTCCGGAGCTTGTGCTCCGCAACGGGAGAGGCCACAACAGTGAGAGGCCCAAATACAGCAAAAAAATAAATAAATAAGTAAAAATTTAAAAAAAATAAAAATAAAAAACAATGTACATACCTTAATTACAAAATATCTTATTGCTCAGAAATGCTAACCATTGTCTGACAATGCAGGGCCACCACAGACCTTCTATTTGTAAAAACCCAGCATCTGCGAAGCTCAGTTAAACAAGGTCTGCCTGCATGGTTCTGAATGGATGAACGTATCTTTGCAGGAAAGACAGAGGTTTTGATGTAAATTCAAGAGAAATTTTGTTTTTCTTTACTTCTGTGATAACATAGGCCACATTTACTATTTCGGACCACAGCGCCTCGGGCTCCTGCACTGACGGTGACGAGACAGACTCTGTCTTCTCGCTGTGGCTCCCATCACCTGACCAGCCTTCCGCACATCTTACCGGGATAAACTGCTCCAGGCGGCCTTGGGGGAAGATGCCAAAGAGCTTTGGCCCCAGCGACCTCTCTGCAAGGATGGCAAACATAACGCTCTCCAGAACCATGGCCTCGGCGCCCTGAAACAGATGGCAACACACAGCCGGTTAGTGAGTGTGGACCACGAGCCAGGCATCGGCAGTCCTTTCACACGAGCCGTTTTACCCACTCCCACAGCAACCCTGAGGGCGCATCATCATCATTATTATTTTTACCAACTGTTGTTTTTATTACCACTGTCCCCACTTTAAATACGAAGAAACAGATCTGTAAACCTCAGGATCCATGCTGGCAAACAACACACTATATTGATGAGATTTAAAATTCAAGTTGAATTTAGGTCACTGGTTCCAAAAATAGAACAGTATCAATATTTTATCGCTTCTATTTATTTTAAAACTCATATGAGTCTCACCCTTGGCATCTTATCAAAGGTCACAACAAGTCCATCCATTCTGGTGACGGTTGATCTGCTTTTCGGTCGAGAGTGCCCAGGGAAAGAAAATGGTTCAAAGGGCCCTCTGCCCATGAAACTGGCCTGCGGGGTCCCCCACGGGGTGCGGGGCCCATGCCAAAGTGCACCCTAGCACAGGGCGCTCAAGGTTTCGGTTTTCTGCTCTTATCCCCAGTCTCCTCTGTCGTTTAACATTTGTCTTCTTGTCTACACCTCTTTGACGCTCCTACGTTCCGCCTTTAGTTACTCCTAATAACGAAGTGGGATCTAGAGCCATTCTGCCTTCAAAATCCACCTTTTGGTCTCAGTTCAAATCCACTCCTTAGTCCTCTTCCCTTAAGCAGGAAATTACAGCTTAAGAGTTTCCATCGGTTGGGGCGAAGGGCGGGAAGGAGCCCTGTGCCCAAGCGTCTTGAGGAGCTTCTATGGCGATGTGTCGGGAGGGGCACCAGGTGTGGTCTGGAAACACTCTCAGGTGATTCTAGGTCACCCCTTGTTCAGAAAGGGGCCGTGGGGACAGGATCTCAGAGAAACACTGCTCAATAAAACAGAGCTCTTTACAATACACTCATTTTACCAAAATGGATGGAGAGACTTAGCAGGACAAACTCATCAGGCAGGGACATGATTCTAAAGTTGGCGAGAAGAAAACAAAAAGGAAAAAAGAAAAGCTACTTCCAAAGGACATGGGGCCACATTAAAGTAAAAAGTAATTCAGTCACTTTTACATTTTGGGGAGAATGGGTTTGTTGGTAATCCATCCACCATCTTGTATAATCTCCACAATTATGATCTAACCATCATCACCTTGTGAGGCCCAATCTCTATTCACTAATTTGCAGTTCTGTACATATGACTGCTATGAACTGGACTGTGTCCTCCCAAAATTCAGAGGTTGAAGCCCTCTCTGCCAGTGCGATGCTATTTGGAGATGGGGCCTTTGGGAGGTGATGGATTTAGGTGAAGCCACGAGGGTGGAGCCCTGACGGGGTCAGTATCCCTATAAGAGGAGTCCCCAGAGAGCCTGCCCTCTCTCCCTCTCTCTGTCTCTGCCTCCCTCTCCGCCACGTGAGGACACAGGCAGAAGACGGCATCTATAAGCCAGGAAGGGGCCGTCACCAGAACCTGGCTGTGTTGGCACCCTGCCCTTGGACCTCCAGCCTCCAGAACTAGGAAGAATAAACCCAGGTGGCTTTTTCTGGCAGCCCGAGCAGACTAAGACAACGACAATCCAGACACAGCACTGATCTATCTAGTTAATGGATTTTAGGAGGATTCGACCAGACGGGTTTTATTTCTTAAACGCTTAGAGAATGAGAACGAATTCCTAACAGCTCTACTGAGCTGACAAAATGTTTTCTCTCACTCACCTGACCTCACAGCAAACCTAGGCAGGAGGTACGGTCAGTGCTGGCCCCATTTACCTCAACTCCGGCCTCAGAGACACCCCACGGGAAGCGAACCCTCTGCTGCCGCCCGCCCGAGCGATCGGAGGCTGGCATCGTGGACGAGGAGGTGCAGGGCTCGGCCCAGACCAGGCCACCTGCGGGCAGTGGCTCTTGGCAGCCCCTTGCCCTCTGTACAGTCTCCCACCTCAAAACTCCAACCCACTCCCCAACTGTTTCCAAAGAGTAGGATCGGGATCTCCTCTGTCCTATGGAGCCAGGATTTTGCCAGGATTAAAAATTTGGTTTTTCAACCTTTTTCTGTGTAGAGTGACTAAGCTGGAGGGCACTGGGGTTGGCATATGTAAGACACACATGTGCAGCCAATCCGAAATAGCCCTTTACGTCTGAAATGTCTAGTTCTAGACACAGATTTAACCCACAGTATGACTTCAGGAAGTGTGCGTGGTGTCCACGCAGTGCAAAGTCTGCTGGGAGCTGACTTCACACGTGGCACCATCACTGGTACCGGGGCCGAAGCCACACTGTCCAGGATCCTCCAGAGCAGGGTCCACCCGGTGCCAGGATGGTGGAGAGAAGATGGAAAGAGACTTAAAGAACTTTCCCATTCTCTTCAGCACTGCTCTGCACACTGTGAACAAGAAACACCTTTGTTCTTCTGTGATACTGCAGTTCAATATTTATTCACAGTAGGGAGAAGGGGTGGTGGTGTGTGGAGGGAAGAATTTGGAGAGGAAGGAAATGAAAGAAAATGCCAAGTCACAAGCAAGAAGGATGGGTAGGTTACAAAGGACAGCAGGTATCCTCAGGTCTCAAAACCCTCAAGGAAAGCGAGCTCAGTGAAGGACAGGCGCAAGGGCGTGACCCGGTCCCACTGCCTGCAGCACCCGGGCTCGGCCCCCACCATCCACCCACGGCTGGTCCTGCTTTGTCAGGAGAGCAGCTCAATACCTCAACTTGAAACGAATCACGATGGCTTCAGAAATACTCATTCATATATTCACCCCCCCCAAATATAACTTGGACATATACTCTGTACCCGGCATGTGCTAAGCCCCAGGGAACCAATAAGAACAAGACACACGTGGCTGCTGCCCGGACAGAGCCTGCGTTCCAGGGACAGAAACGGCCGGAAATGAGCAGGGCCATCGGCAGACCGGGGCAGCTCAGAGAAGGAGCAGAGGGTATCCTGATGGAGCGTGACGGGGTGGCCACCCCCAAGCAGATACGGTGACCCTGACGGGGGCAAAGCAAGGCCTGGGAGGGGCCGATGCACGGAGCAGAGGAACCGAGGAAGAAGAGGACCGAATCAGCCCGGAGAAGCTGCTGGGGCTGCCGCGGGGTCTGGGCCAGATACAAAGCCCTCGGCGTACGGCCAGCGTTAAAGCTAACGAACTGGCTGAAGAGGCGCAGCACAGAGCCCGAGGACGCCCAGCACCTACAGCAATGTTTCCAACCGACTGTGCCTACAGCAAGAAACCCACTTTACACGGCAACCTAACACCCCCTGATGTAGCCGGGTCAGCAGGAGGGGAACCGGGGCAGCCGGCAGTGCGGGAGGCGACGATGCCTGCTGTCAGGACGGGCGACAGCATGTCCTGTATCAGACGCTGTGGAGACAGCGAACAGGGGGCAGAGGAAAGTGGGCCCTGGATTTGGCAACACAGAAGTTGTCGGTGACAGAACCAAGAGTGGCTCTGGGAGCAACGGGGACAGGGTCAGACGGAGACCCGGGCAGAGCGGGCAGAAGAGGGGGAGGGGCCGGGGTGGGGGGCTGGGGGAGGGTTAGACTGACTTCTCAATTCATCTGTGTGGTTTTCCTCCTTTAAAAAGTCCAGCAATAATATCGAGATTATGACCCTCCTGAGAAGACGTAACAGCATTTCTCTGGTGGGGAGGGGAGGCCAAAGAGCAAAGAAGGTGAGACACACACAGCGCAGGCCAGGGAGGTGAGCCCACCAGACTCGCTGGCCCCCTCCTGCGGCTTAGCACCACAAACGGGAATGGAGCCAGGCCTCCCGCTGGAGGAGACCGGCCATTCAAAGAGGCTCAAGGAACACAAACCACCTTCCCCATTCTGACAGCCAACTGCCCACCTTCTGACACAGAGGATCAAAAACAAAATCACAGCACCTACTACTGTTGCCTGCTGGGCCCCGAGCAGAGATCCAGCCGGCGCAGGAGGAGGAGGTGGTGTGGCAGTGACGCGCGGGTCCCCGGCGGCGAGGGCACGTCGGACTAATGAGAGGGAGGGACAGAAGAGTGTGCACAAGCAGCGGGATCCCGCCCTGAGTTTAGAATCTCATAAGAACAGGCAGACGTTAACACGTAATATGGAAACTTACAGTCACGGAAAGTGCAAAGGTGAGGCACTCGGTGCTGTAGGAGCACGAATGGAGGAGCAAACCTAGATGAGAGAGCAGGAAGGGGCTCCCTGTGGAAGGAACCTGGGAGCCGAGATCCCAATTGTAAGTAGCAGTTGGGGGGAGTGGTGCGGATTGAAGAGCAGAGCATTCCAGCCAGAAGCAGCAGCATCTGCAAAGGCCCCGTGGCAGGAAGGAAACCACACAGCTTAGGGTCACACGGCTGGAGAGCAGGGAAGCGGGAGGGCGTTGTGAGATGAGACCAGGAAGCTCGGTGGGGGTCAGGCTGCCGGGACCTGGCAGGATAAAGCCCACCTAACCGGGACCAGGGCAGAGAGCCACCACCGAAGAAGGATTGTAAGCAAGAGGCTGATGCGATCGGATGAGCAGTTCAAAAGCTGGCTCTGGCAAAGACGAAGGGATGGTCTGCAGGAAATAAGAGTGGAAGCGGAAGCCCAGGGAGGAGCTGGTGGCAGCTTGGACTAGGCAGGTGCACAGTCCAGACAGAGAGAAAGTAGACAGATCCAAGATATGGTTCAAAGGAAAACCACCAACAGACTTGTGGATGGGACATGGGGGTGAGGGGACAAGGGTACAGAAGGTGACTCCCTGCTTCCCGGCCTGCCCAGAAAGGCCAGATTTAGATTTTGCTGTTTGGAGGGGTGGGGAGAGTCTGGGTTCGGTCTTGGACCTGGTGAGACACCCCAGGAGACGGGTAGCAGCTAGTGTTAGTTCCAAGCAGGGCTGTGGGCTGGAGGAGCTGCAGACCCTTGGCCCCTAGGAGAAACGCAAGGACCAGCTTTGGATCAGGTGGCCTGGTAAGGCGGGGGGTGGAAATAGGGCCTCAGGCCTGGGGACTCCGAGTACTTAAGACAATCACAGACTGAGCCCACAAAGGAGGCAAGGAGGGGTGCAGGAAACGAGGGGCCTTTACTTCGTGTCCCTGTGTCCTGGCCGCCTTCGCTGCTAAGAAGTCCAGATAAAACGAGAGCTGGACACACACTTCAGATTTAGCGTCGTGGAGGTCCTAGTGACCCGACAGCTTCAACTCCCAGGAAGGACGAAAGTCTACACACAAAGGGCCCAGGAGGCTGAAGACAGAACGTCAGTCACCTCCCACTGACAGCTTCTCAGTCAGCGTCACCCCAGAGAGCACACATTCCAGATCCTCTAGACCACGGTCTCCGGAGCAGGGCCCACGCAAAACATCCACGGAACCGCGAGGAGAGAACAGCAGCGCTTTTATTCCTTTATATGCTCTCACCTCTTCTACATTTCTATTTCTCGATCACTTTAATAATTCGTATACAATTAGTAAAACCAGTGTATTTACGTGTGTCGATATTACGGGGTGCGTGGTGTGTATGCTACACGCGCACACCCACACACTCCCCCCGTTATACACAAACCTCCACACACCAGGGGAGTGTGCTCAGAAGTTGTTCACTCCCTGGAGTGTGGAGATCACGACTCCAGACACCCCACCTCTGAGCCTCAAAGAGGGGGCAGGTGCTCTGGACCTCGAGCTCTTCTGAATATACGCATTTCTGAGCGAAATCTCGTATTTAGGAAGAAGCCTTCGGGAGCCGGGCACCACGCAGAGGGAAAAACACTCCTGCCCGCCCCGGGGAAGGGCAGCCACTGAGACACCTGGGCAGCGACAGATGCCCCGGGGGAGGGCAGCCACTGAGACACCTGGGCAGCGACAGACTGCCTCCACTTCAGAGTATCACGCACGCAGGTCACCCCAAGCCGCCACCTCCTAGCACCCCAAATGCTGTTCAGATCACCCTAAAGGCACCAAGTGCACTCCCTACACCCTTAGTAGGAAATGGAACACAGACTGTTCGCTGGGTCTCACTGTGGCAGCTCCCAGTACCCCCAGAGCCCCTCCTCTGGGACACACAGCAGGACTCCAGGGCAGGAAGGGGCACTGCCAGAGCAGGGGGGCAAGGCTGCCCACCACCAGCTCACACCTCACACAAATGCAGAACGGACTGAATTACTTACTTGAAATTCATTGTCTTTCTGAGCTTGTTCGGATCCCTCCTTATTACAGGACCGCTACGAATGAGAAAAAGCAAACACTTCCAGTGAGATGGGGAACACTGAGCAGACACTAACTTTGCAACCATCAGAACAGTCACGGTTTACAAAACATCACAGATCTTTAGCGAGTGTTTCTCAGCGCAGTCTAAATGCACCACCAGTGTCCCACACTAGGACCAACACCTGAGGAAGCACTTCATTTCTTTACGAGAAAAGGGATGTGCTGTCGAGACCACACAGCTGTGAGTCTCACCACCATCCCGAGTACCTTTTCACAATTTCATTGCTGGAGGAAAGTCAGTGGAGGCTGCTCTCCCAATCAGGCCTCCTCAAGATAAACACCGGGCTGGCTTATCTTGTTTAGCCAGGTGGGTCTTTTGAGGCAACGCCAGCCCCAGGAGGGTGCTGTCCTGCAAGGGCAGGGGGCGCACATGGGCTCGCGGCCGCCGAGGTCAGCACAGGGTGGACGAGGGTGCCCTGTGTGGGCAGGAAGCCTGGCACCCAGTCTGCGCGGCCAAGCCTGATCATCAGGGCACCACTAGCTCAGTGTGGAGTCTTCCTCCACCCGAGAGAGGCCTGTGCCAGTTTAATAAAGGCCCAAACTTATTTCGTATGCTAACGTATTGAGAGATACTTTCATCGCTCTCCTCAATGAAATTGCAAATTATTGGTAACCAGGATCGAGTCAATAACACACCTCAACCACGAACTACCATAAGCAACTCTCTGGCCACATCCTTTCTTCATGGCAGATCTTATCTTTTAAAAGCAACCCCCCACCCCAAGTGCTTTAAAAACCTTCAAACGTGTCCTGTCAAAATTTTATACTCAAATATTGCCCCTAGAAAGATGTTATTTGTTAAAATTAAACTAAGTCTGCTTACGTCAGACACAGAAGCCCATAAAGGAAGCTCTTTAAAAATGTTAAGGTAAAAGATTCTTGAACATCCCAGGAAAAACATACCTTTCCATTCCACAGCTTTATCAAAAATACCTGTACCAAGGGTAGAAAGTGTGGACAGGAAAAAAAATGCCACGTTAAGCACCACCAGCTACTCTAGCATCATTCAAAACACCTAAGCGGTTTAAAGCGACAGCTCCCATCCATCATACAAGGAAATGACATCCCACAGACATTTAATGTTTTGTATAAACAGTACATGTTCTAGTTTACTCGATATAAAAGTAAACAAAATGAATATCCACGTTCATATGAAGTTATCTGCAAAAGATCTGCACTTAGACATACTCAATAATATCTTTAACACACAGTTAAGTACACTTTGTACAAAGTACAGAAAGTACAAATGGGGGATATATGATATTTTCATTTGTGTAATCTGCATTTCTCTGATGAAAAGATGCTACAGGTTAAATCCCGTTACAATGAAAGCTACAAAATGAAAATACTACAGAAATACTTTTAGACTCTTGCTGATGGCTTGACGTAGGGTGTGATAAAAACCCTCGGGAGGAGTACCTAGGTACCATGAAAGCGCCACTCCTTCCTTACCTCCAAAATACCCTCCTGACCGCACCACGGGCGGCCACAGACCTACCCCTTAGCTGCTCCCTCCCAGCGGCCTACAAGTTCCTAGTGAATAGGGACTCCATGTTTTCTTTATTGTTGGTCTCCCCAGCAAACCCTGGTGCTCACTACACTTTGTGGCCTGCACAACTAAATAAACACTCCTGCGCTGGGAAGCTCAAGGAGCAACCAAGGGCGATGGGCAGACTTACATCTGTGATCCCAGTCGTGGGGGAACTGGCAATAGTGTCAGTCAGAATGTCCGACGGGGCTGAAATGTCCCCCAAATATTAAATCCTTGTGCTTTTTCTCCCCAAAGACAGTTAAGAACAAAAAAAGTTCTATAATCTGATATACTGTGTATATATGTATTTTTTTTTATTTTGATACTTTGTAGGAAAAGACAAGCAAGGAATTTGGATATCCTACTGAAATTTGTTGTAACGGGATTTGACCTGCACAAAATTCTAGGTGACTATGGTTATTCCTGTGCTGTTATTACTTGAACTGTATCTTCTCAGGGAGACACAGCTAGGGGGTTATTTAGCCAGCAGAAGTTCCCTTTCCCTTGTCTAATGGTGCTCTCAAAGCCAGCAAGTCACCTCATCCAAGTTACAAGTTGGCTTGCTTCCGAGGCCATTCCTTTTTAACATATCAGCGCTGTTAGGTAGAAATAAATTCTATTAATCATTTCCCCACCCCTGCCCACCCCATTCCACCCCCAAGGGAATGCATTACTTATCCCATCAGAGCACCACCAGGAAGGCAAGATGGACTTCTGCCACACCCAGCCCTCTGTTCTGTTTCCTCAGTACAGAATGTTCAGGTTCCCTCAGTCCTACAGGTAAGAAGGGCAAGACCAGGAAATCGCCAACCAAGCGGACTGAATATTCACGGAAAGGTGAGAGAAGCAGCCTCCTGCAGAGGTAAGCCAACAAGAGAGAGTGGCCAAAAGAGAGTCCGAGGGCTGTTCTGTCCAGGAAGAAAGAAGGTAAAATGTACCTTGGAATCTGTGGGATTTTATTTCAGACGCACAAATTTATTTGAAGCAGATATTAAAACACATTGTACAAGTATTTAACATGAGTCCAAATTCTTCACCAACTAATTTGTACATTAATAAAACTTAGCTTTCAATAAGTTATAAAATAAAGGTAAAAAATTTTAACATTTATTAGAAATTTGGACACTAGCTGGTTATTTAATATTAAATAATTATTAAAAATTTTAATGTGAACACTAATGTAGTCATGTTTTTTTAAAATCAGCTTATATAGGTACAGACTGAAACAGTCATGGAAGAAATACGACAATGTCTGGAATAACCCTGGAGAATGAATGAAGGTAAAGAGGAAAGACAGCTGGTCAGAGAGAAAGATGGATACTGGGTACCTGGGGTTCATTATGCTCTTCTGGTCTACTTTTGTGTGCATCTGAAATTCTCCATAATAAAATGTTTTTAAAAATAAACGCTGAAACTTCAAGACCTAAGAAGTCAGAATGTATCCCACATGCTTAAGACAACGCCCAGCTCTGTGAATATACTAAAAACCACTGAATGGTACGCTTAAATCAATAAGTGAATCGTATGCTACGAAGATGTCATAAAAACAAAAAAGAAGACACCCAACGGTAATAAAAATATACCGCCGCTGGCTTCCTCCCATCTTCCTCATTCTTTTCTTCCTATTCTGGGCTTGGTTTTCAAGAGAATCTACAAGTATTCACTATAACCCATGTATTCATTAGCTGTGCTGCAGCAAATAGGCTAAAGTGGTAACAATAATAAAGGGGGTGTGGCTGATATTTTGTTTTAAAGTTATAGAAGAGTTCAAAAGAGGAAACAGATCTGTGATTGACCAAGCACTTGTAAATTTAAAACCTAAATTCCTAAAAGCCTGAACTCTATTAGCTAGGGCCAGCGGTCCCCAACCTCTTTGGTACCAGGGACCGGTTTCGTGTAAGACGATATTTCCACAGACCGGGGGTGGGAGGGATGGTTCAGGGGTAATGTGAGCGACGGGGAGCGATGGCGGGGTGGCAGGGCCCACCTCCTGCTGTGCGGCCTGGTTCGGTTCCTAACAGTACTGGTCTGCGGCCCGGGGGTTGGGGACCCCTGAGTAAGACAGTAAGATGAGAGCATAGAGGATTCTGACTTTTTACTTTACATATGCCTACACTTCAAAAAGTGTTTAAAAGTGTATGTTACTTTTACAATAAATATATTTGGTACAAGGTTTCAAATGTTACTTTTCTGGCAAAATTGCATTTAGAGGCTTTTAGAGGTTTTTGTACTTTAAAGAAGACTCTGAAAAAAGTAAGCTACCTGATATTCCACAGTATAACAGGCTTATTTCTTTAAATTTGTTTAAGCCAAATAAACTCTCATCGCTTGGCCAGTTCTTAACAAAAGATTCTGCTAATGCTGAGGGAACTAGTTTTATGATTACACTACTTTAATAAAACCACATTCGTGAGATGAAACAAAGCAGCATCTTCATTTTCCCTAGTCTGTGTATGTGTAGCTGTGTGGAGATAAAGGCTCCTTTAAAACAGGAGTAAGTTGGTTGCAGCCTTGATAAAGTGCTTTGGGATCTAGAAATGAGTGATTAAGAAAGAATAATCCAAATGTTAGCTAGACTCAACTTCTAGGGCATCTAAGATCTGGTCTAGGAAAATCATCCAGCTCTCCACTAACCTGAGATTAACCTCCTGAGTTGAGTCCCGAGGGACTCCAGACTATCAGTGTTTATCCTGAGAGTAACAGGATGGACTGCACTAGCCTGAATGTTCAGTAGCTGTGATGCTCGTCTGGCCCTGGAGTGACACGGGCTTCCTGACTATACTGCCTGTGGCTCTGAAGATTCTAAGATCCACCCTGGTTATCCGACCACGTCGACACTCTACGAGAGAAGAGGCTCTCAACGAGGGGGCCACACCTGTCACCATCCCTGTTAACCATCGATTGGACTGTGTGCCACCTCTCAGGTGAGCTGGGGCAGGAAAGGGTGAGAATCCTGACTCCCTAGAATGCACAGCAGTCATGTGGTTCTTCTCAAGTTTTCTTCTCAATATCATAGACCCTAACCTTCTGGCTTCCTCATCTCCATGAAAACATTCTGCATTTACTGCTTTCATGGCTTCTTACAGCCTTTTCTGAAAATATTTTATAGAACACATTAAAATGTGAGATGACAATGCAATGATTTAAAGTATAGCTTATGTGATTATCTAGTGAACACACATGGATTACGAGAATTTAAAGAGACAAATGATTCCTAACGTTTTTCTAGAGTACGTTCGATCTGCCCAAGGACCAAATCTAAGACAATGTGACCCTGCTGAACTTCACAAAATCGGATGTCTTGATGAACATCAAGAGGAGACTAGAATGTCTAAAAGGCTCTAGGCAGACGTGAACTAGGAGAAAGACAGGTGAGTGGAAGTCCAGGTAAAGAAGGCGGCTTTCAGGACCTTCTCAAAATTGAGGTCTGATCCAGGGTAACCTGAGGCCCCAAGACTCCAAAGGCTTCTGAGTTCCTTCGGCATGAGCACCCCAAGGGTTGACTTGTAAGCAACACGTGTCCAGGAAGAGGGCCTTCGCTTCTCCAGCCTGTGTCCTTCCACATCAGATCAGCACTGCTGAGCTTCATAAAGGCACAGGGTGGGGGAGAAGGACACTAAATGGTTAGGACAGAGAAGGAAGTTTCTAACTCTAACCAACACATCAATATGTACATGGCATTTCCTTAAGGCTGAAAGTGGTATGAAGGAAGAAGCAGCTAAATACTTCAAATGAACTTTCAAGTTGAGGCCCATAAATTTCTAAAATTACGAAATGTTTGTCATTTTCTACTGAGGAAACAGAAGAAAGGGTCTGATCTGCTTTGGACCAAAAAAAAAAAAAAAAACACCAAAAAACAAAAATCCCAAAGTGATATATTCAACATTCTGAAATCTTAACTACTGTACCTCTTTAAGCAAGCACAGACTGTAGCTGGTGCTACTTAACATAAGCATTACAACTTTGTTTTAAAAAACATTTCTTGAAACCAAGAACTAAAAGAAAGAAATTAAAGCTGTAGAGAATGCTCCAACTTCAGAGGACTCATACTATACCGTGAATCGTGTCTGTCACCTGGAAACCAGAGTGCTCCAGGCACGATCGCATGGACAAGCCTGCAGCAGAGAACACATGCACATACAGCTAAAGTGGTACATTACCCCCAACGCCCTTCACGCCACCCAACACAAAGACATTCCTTCCCAAGAGGGCGGGCTGCGGTCACACCAGCGTTCCAGGGACCAGAAATCTGTATTGGCTTCATGCTCTAAAGCCCAAACATTTAAGACCAGCAAGACAAAGACACTTTGCATATGTCAAAATTAGACACAGTAGTTTGTGGTTTATTTAGTTATCAAAAGAAGGCACCAAAGCAGGTACGGAAGGTGGTACACTGTAGGTTGTAATTTGGCAACTATCTTTGGAGAGTATTAATGGAAGAAATACTAGGTTAGACCAAATGGGAACACGCAATGCTAGAAACATGTTTCACTTCTGAGAGGGAGGTTTTGACTGCCTTAGAAATAGGTATAATTACACCATGCTCAACACATACAAGGGGAGTTTTTAAAACCAGAGTAAATTAGGTCATGATGACCTAATACAATGAGAAAAAAAATCGAATGCACTGTGTTCAGTTAGCAGGGACATGTGCTCAGCCTCTCGGGACGGAGCAGGGCTCTGCATGGGGAGCGGCAGCCATGCCGTCTCAGCTCCAGAGGGAAGTGCCGCAAGCAGACAGCTTCTCAGTAGCCAGGAGTTTACTGCCAACTATCTGTAGGCTGCTCTGTAATTTATCGTGACTGAATTTTTAATTAAACTGGGGTTAAGAGAAAACAGGGAAGAAGACATTTTGTTTTCTGGATTCAGAAAAGACCGTGTCCCAAACAGTACTCTTTTGAGTCACTGATACATATCTGCGTTGTGCCTTGGTGCCTTTCATTTAATTATGGTTAGTACTTCAACAAACACTAATATTAGCCTTCTACTACTCAAAGAACAAAAACAAAATTTTCCCAGACAGCACTCGAGAGATCGCTGGTGTATTATAAACGTTCATGCCTGTGAGACCGTTCAAAACGGTGAGGCCAAATCTCTCCATTCATGCAGAGAAGGGACTGGCTCGACACAGTCACTGTTCTGACAGAGGCAGGGACAAAGCCCCCTCTGAGACTTCCGCCAACTGGCACAGGTTACATTGAAAGAACAATACGTACTGACATTTGTGTCTTCCACAATTCATGATAAATAAGCAAACTGGTTATTTGTAATCAGCCAAACTTGCTTCTGGGAAAAGGCTGCTACTGGACGATGCAGAGCTCATGTTCCTTCCCAGTACCAGAAAGGAAAAAAATCAAGTTACATTGACAGCTAATTTTATTGTTTCAAGCTCTCTTCTAGCAATTACATCTCTTTCCACAATGGCAAAGGATAAACCAGTACTTCTCAAAACTTCTACCGAGCTATCCTACCTGCCTTAGTCACGGGTAATTTTATAGTTGAATTCGGTTTCCATCGTCTATGCAGCTAATGAAAATAACCTCCTTGTCATTAAAGTTAAGGCTGGCCTATGTGAAACAGACACTGAATTCTACTGACATTCACTGTTTTAAGATCACACCAATATTTTTATATTTAATAGTCTCCTGCAAATAATATCGTGTGGTGTGGCAGTTTTTTGAAGCTGTGTGTGTCTTACCTTGTTTTATTCTCAAAAGGACCCATTTTCCCCCTTGTCCAACACAGGACTTTCCATACGCCCTAAAATTAACACAAATCCTAAACAAAACATCCAGGGTACAGCTGGGAAGTCTGCTTATGTCTCATCTTATACAGAAATGGAGGGGGGTGGCAGAGATAGCTGTTTGTGGGACAGAACTGTGGGCCTTAAACCCAACCAGGAGGTTTTACCTTGGCCTTCTGCTACTTAACCCTTAGTGAACTGCACCAGAGAGCAGTCATTTCAGGGCTGCTATGGAAATAAAGGAAGTCAGACATCTCGCAACACCAAGATGAAGAAAAACAAGAAAGTCGAGAAGCATCTCGTTATTTTAAACCAAGTTACTTGTAAATGTAAATCAAAAAAATACTGCTACATAATATTTGATTCTCCAGAGGTAAAAAATTCCAAAGCTGGAACGAGGAGGAGAAAGGGAAAGAAGGGACATACTAAACTAAACCAGTCTATCATGTAATTAAGCAAAACAGCTAAACATTCTGAGAAAATACGTAAGTCTATCATTATGTGCAGTCATCAATTAACATGTTTCAGGGAAGGAGCTCATTCTAATCCACCTTGAAGGATGTGACAACTGCATGTATGTGGCCAGTTTAGGAAATACCAAGTTGTATTTGTACAAACGCACATGCATGTATAGGGATATGTGTGTGTGCTCTCCTCTAAGTAGAGGCAAAAATAAGGAAAGCATAACATTTGATTTGCATGACATTTCTGTCTTCAATCCATGCATTTATGAAAGTAATGTGACTTATTATTTGGGTTCCATAGTTGCTCAGCCACATCTCTTAATTAATGCAAATCCTGGCAAGTTACTATCAGTTTTGGCCATTTCTGGTGAAATCCCTGGCACCATGCCGTGAGAGCTCAACTTGTAAAGTGCACGGCACTGCCGTCGGCCTCGAGTCTTACTGACTGCTTAGTCTCGGCCCCTTACCTTCCTTCTCACTTAAACTGAAGTTCCTGTTCGGAGTTCCTGAATTTCTTCCCCTCCTCATGTTGCCAAAGTATTCAAATGGCCATTAATGTCCGAAACTCTAACTGGCAGCGAGTGCCCCTGCCAAACCCCAAAGAACTTGGGAACCAAAAATACTTGAGGCTGTAGGTTTCATGGTTTTACTAAGTTCAAACTTCAACAAGAAAGTGTACTTGAGGGCTACCCTGGTGGCGCAGTGGTTGAGAGTCCGCCTGCCGATGCAGGGGACACGGGTTCGTGCCCCGGTCCGGGAAGATCCCACATGCCGCGGAGCGGCTGGGCCCGTGAGCCATGGCCGCTGAGCCTGCGCGTCCGGAGCCTGTGCTCCGCAACGGGCGAGGCCACAACAGTGAGAGGCCCGCGTACCGCAAAAAAAAAAAAAAAAAAAAAAAGTACTTGAACTAGGGACTCAATCAACTGAGTAATTATATTGAAAACATTGAGTCCCACCTACAAAGCAAAGGAACAGCTTTTTTCTAACAAAAATGAGTTTGTCGCCAGAGTCAGTTGTGAGACTGTCAGACGTTTGCTCATTATCCATCGTGTGAGCTACTTGCTTCCCTTTCTACCCATGTGCTTTCAAGCACAGCTTCTACTCTTCATCAGCAGATGCAGTTTCAGGAATGGAAACTAACAGCCTAGTAAAAATAGAATTGAGAAGCTAAATCTAGAGTGCTGACCCCTCCTCCCCCATTAACTGCATGTAAAACATACTCTGATCCATTCGTTTGGTAAAAGTTAATTCCACTTTAAGTGGCTTCAATTCTTCTCTATTTTTCTACTGAGTTACCTAATAGTCTTTTTCCCCTTAAAAATAAATAGGGACATCGAATTCTGTTCAAATTCTATTTCCAGACATTTCTATTGCACTTAAGTACTATCAGGTAATAATTCTAGACTGCTAAAATTTCAAAAAGGACAAAATATTAACTACTGATGGTGAATCTTTATTAGGGGAAAAGAAAACTGCAAGGTCACGGCCTGCGTTGCAGCCGGCTGTTACTAAGTTAGCTGTCCTTAACAGGGCACACGTGCCAGCCAACACAGCAGCCACCAGCTCCATGTAACCACTGCAATTTAAATTAAGTAAAATTACTTAAAATTTAAAACTCCATTCCTTGGCTGCACGTGCCACTTTTCAGGCATATGAGGGCCGCAAGTGGCTGGTGACCGGCGTCCTGGACAGCACGCATCAGAGCATCCCCTCACCTCCACAGGTCTCTGCTGCTCTCAGGGCACAGGGCCTGCCCCCGGCCTAGGAGGAGCGCACCGTGCACACTGAAAACGCTCCTATTTAAGTTGAAATAGAAACAAAGCCTCCATAAATCAGATTTAAATAGTCTCATATCGCATGCAGTTCCAGCAGCTAGTTATTAAAGTATTTTTAAAGGGTTGCTTAAATGAAAGCACACGAAACGAATGGGCAGAAATGGGACTTAATTGTTACAGAAAGTCCTCAGAGAAAAAAATGGCTGAAGGTTGATTTCATTAAAAGTCCCAAAAGGACATTAATTGGGTATAGTTCAAGAACTGCTCTGAAACTGCAACTTGATTAAATAAAAAACTGGACTGCATGGTAAGCACAGACCCTGTTCTGCTGTACACCGTCAGTCAGGGGGCAGGGTCGGCCTTCAGTCAGCACGTGAACCTAATGCCAAAGTGGCCTCGGGTTTCCTCAGACACGCTAGCTTGTTCCTAACCTCAGACCCCGACCACTCTCACAGCTGGACAGGGTTAAGGGAAAATTACCCAATGAAAAGGTTCAGTCACATCATGACAATGTTTTTAAATGAGTTAATATCCAGAGTGCCAATTTTAACTTTAATATTTCTAAACATATAATCAAATCATCACGGATATGGACATGACCTGCTTTTTCGACTGAGCTGAAAGAGACTAGTCTTTAAAAAAAAAAAACTGAGTCAGAAAACTATTCTCCGTTTCATGAAGATCAAAATGGGCCCTTCCAAGGAAGATTTAAATGGGTATCAAAATTCTACCACAGAAACATACACATTTATATGTGTGGTCAGTAAAATGATAAATTCATGGTATAGCTTTTTTTTTTTTTGATAGCTTTTTTTTTTTAATCCAGACATTTGGGATATCCTATAACTGGTTAAGACAATTCAACAAATAAGGTACTTTAACTGAAAGATTCAATTATTTAAGTAATATAAAAATTTAGAAAGATTAGGAATCTAACAAATTCAAAGTTTTAAAGAAATCTCAAAGGGAGGTAGTTAATAAATCCGGCTTCACTGAGCTCACACTTTTCCACTGGGACTATCCTGTAAACCCTTTTTGATGATGCTCTCCCCACATTCGAATTTTACAACCTAAGTCTGAGCTGAAAATTTCAATGTGTGGAAAATCCAAGCATTATCCAAAACTATTAAAGATTTAACCAACATTGTACTTCCTCTGGATATAAAGCTGGATGTATTTGTACTAGTTTACTAACAAATAGTTAAGTAAAGACAGAATTTACTTAGAATATAAACAAAAAACCAAGTTGTGCAGCCCTATTAAAGCAAAAGCAATATATTTAAATAGCTCTTACACCACCACTAACATATTTTAAGTCTCTTCCCCGGTAATCTGGGAAGAGGATGAGAACTGTGACCAGGCCCCTCCCATCCCCAAGCAGCCGAGGAACTCACCATCTTTAGAATTGCACCGTACAGCCGCAGGAGCACCTTCCGAGGCTCGTCACCAACGGTGGCCAGAGTGTCGGGTAAGGAGCACTGGAACAGCATGTTACTGAGGCCACCTCTGTCAGAAACAAGAGGACCGTAAGGATCTGTATTTTGAAAGCAAGCTAAATCGCGTGTGGATGAGAAGTCAGGATCCATCCCACAAGAACTGTCCTCATCTAAGTCTTCATTTAATCTCTCAGGATACTAGCAACATAAATGATTAACTCCGCAGTTCTCAGATCAATTCCACGAGTCACAATAAAAACAGGCAAATTCCGGATCTGTTCTTCTAGGACAGCAATGGGGGGGGGGTTTATAATTGCATGTGGCATCTGCCTCAGAGAGTGACAAGGAGCGAGGAGACCCTCTTCAGCCCTGGGAATGGGGGGAAATCCCAGATGCCTCCCTTCCAGCCCACATTCACGTATGATCCAAAATTCCCATCATATACCCATCACTGCCAGGTTAAACTCTTGGGGCAATACTTAAACCATCTCCTACAGGACTTTCCACTTGAAGTGGAAAGATCCACCCCTTCTCAACCAGGTTTGCCTAACAGCCTTTTCAAAAAATTTGCAACATTAACAATTACTGGAGCTCTGAGAGCTCTAATAATTAACAATTACTGGAGCTCTCAGAGCTCTCAATACCCTAAACCTTCTACTGTGACTACCAAAGACAAGCAACAAGTTACAGGGGACGTTTAAACAGGAAAGCATAGCCTCGGGGACAAATCACCTGCCTGGGTTGGAAATGATTAGGTGCAGAGGGTGGTTAGTTAATGCAGGGACTGGAGTTAAATGAACACAAAATACTGTACAATTAGGAATTCGAGACCAGAGGCACCTCATCTGTAGTAGACTTCAGAGTCCCCCAATCCTATTCATAAACAGTCAGTAAACTGCAGGGAACTATTACATGAGCAAAGCACCACTCTGGAAGCTCGGGTAACACAACACTGAAACAAGCTCTGGTCCCTGCCCTTGAGCAACTTCCGCTCCAATGAAGAAGGCACACATAAAACTGTAAGACAGAATTCAAAATCATGGAACAATGTCTGAACCAGATACTTCAGCAAACCCTGAGTCTACACCTGCCTGTCAGATGCATCAATATCACACAGCAGTACAGGCGCAACTTGTGGAGAAAACGTTATCAGCAAGGTGGACCACAGCTTCCTAGAACGACATCCCCCAGTCACAGAAGCCAGCAGCCTCTTTCCCTGTTCTATCCACTGACAGTCTTAGTGAGGCTACGTTCCCCAAAGTGAGGCTAAAAACGAACCTAAATTGCATCATCACACGCCCAGTCAGACAGGGATCCTGAGCACACAGTGACAAGCACCGTCAAAAAATGGTCCAAGAGACAGAGTTCATTTTGTGTGAGGAAGAAAGATAACAGGGAGAACGTTTTATCTGGAGGTTGTTAACGTTGCTGCATTAACGGTGCCACAAAAATGCTCAAAGTTCCACCCCTGTGGCAGACACTCCCCATCCTCCTGGGTTAGAGAACCTGGGCTGGGCTCAGGCAGCAACGTGTCTTGCGTCAGGACTCTACTTACCAGCTGCCTCTACAGCTGGCCGGGCCTGTGCGACCAAGTCCTGGCAAATAAAATGTCAAGGAAGTGTCTATGTGGCTTTTGGGGAATCAACGTCAGACATGCTCATGCGCTTGCCCCCTCCTCCCCATCCATCCTGCTGTGTGGACCGAGGAGACAGTGGTGGGTCAGGGCTAAGCTACTGCCTCTGGGCTCCAAATTCCCACTCCAGTTCTGCTGTGATGCTGGGCTGGGACTCTGCCGATGACAAACCTCCTTTATCAGCTGCTCCCATTCATCAGGTTCTGGCGGCAGACGTGTCTGCTGGCCGCTCCTGCCCGCGTGCTGCGGCAGCAACCCGCCCGTTCCCATCCTCACTTCTTTGGGCGACCCCGGCACCAGCCTCAGGGTCCCCAGCAATAGCCAAGCAGTGCCCTCTCCTTGGAGGTCGGGATCCCAACCCTGTGGGCCCCTCCTCTCAGCTTCCAGGTTCTGATCACCCCAACCTCTTCCCTTGTCCCCCAGCCCCAGGAGCCTGCTTCCTGCACACTTAGTATTCCTTATTTTAATCAATTCTGTTCCCTTTTTGCTTTTTTGGTTCTCCACCGCCTGTTCACCCAATTCCCTATATTAAATCCTCTATGGCTGCTGAAATACCTAGTGGTGTTTCCGTTTTCTTGCTAGGATCCTAACTAGCACAAGTGGCCAGAGCTTCAGCAGCTTCTTAGATCACGAGATTAACGGCCACATCCTAGAAATAGCAGAGCGGTTAGCTGAAAGGAGTCTGCATCCCCACCAAGCCGTGAAGCCGCCACACCTGCTCAGCCTGGCTTCTCCTGTACCTCTTTAATGCACAACGGAAATCAATTTCTATGTTGTTTAACCACTGTGACTCTGGGGTCCTCTGTTATAAGCAGCTAAACCTAGTAGTAACTGATGCAGTGTCACCACATCCACTTACTCCTGTTCTTCCAGTCTGGAAACTCCTCACTCTTCTCTGCCATCTAAAAACTACCTACTGGGCTTCTCTGGTGGCACAGTGGTTAAGAATCCGCCTGCCAATGCAGGTGACACGGGTTCGAGCCCTGGTCCAGGAAGATCTCACATGCCGCGGAGCAACTAAGGCTGTGCGCCACAACTACTGAGCCCGCGCGCCACAACTGCTGAAGCCCGTGCGCCTAGAGCCCATGTTCCGCAATGAGAAGCCCATGCACCGCAACGAAGAGTAGTCCCCGCTCGTCGCAACCAGAGAAAGCCCACGCGCAGCAACAAAGACCCGACACAACCAAAAATAAATGAATAAAATAAGTTTATAAAAAAATAAAAACTACCTACTGTTTAAAACCAAGTTCCAAGGGCTTCCCTGGTGGCGCAGTGGTTGAGAGTCCACCTGCCGATGCAGGGGACACGGGTTCGTGCCCTGGTCCGGGAAGATCCCACATGCCGTGGAGCGGCTAGGCCCGTGAGCCATGGCCGCTGAGCCTGCGCGTCAGGAGCCTGTGCTCCGCAACAGGAGAGGCCACAATAGTGAGAGGCCCGCATACCGCAAAAAACAAAACAAACAAAAAAGAAACAACCAAGTTCCAAGTCCAACCTCCTCAACAATCTTTTGCTGTCTTCTCTGCTAGCTCCTGAAGACGGGTCACGTCTAACTTCAATTCTCAAGGCCCAGTGGCCCCAGATGGTGGATGCTCAATAGAGATTTTCTGAAAATGACAATGACCACAGCACTCTTCCAGAACCTCCCTTCTCCAAACTCCTCCCTGTTACATTTGGTAAATGACCATCTTATATTGTTCTCTAATAAGCCGGCAGTCAGCCTTGGCTCTCTAATTTAGACTGTAAGCTCCCCAAGGGACAGTCCCCTCTTCCTGGGGGAGGGCATCATGTAACAGAAAAGCCACAGGCTTCAGAGCCAGGGAGCCGATTCAAACCCTAGTTCTGCACTTACTAGCTGTGTAATCTTGGGCACGCTGCTAAACCTCTGTGACCCTCAAAAATGCACTCCTCTGTAAAGGAGCAGCACTTAAATCTAGTCACTGTAAGACCTCAGGGTCATGGAGCCCTGGGGCCGCAACGTCCCGAGCACGCAACAAGGGTGGGGTCATTCCATCCTCCCGACAACCTACAGGGCAGTGCCAGTACTGCCTCCATCACACAGAGGAGGAAACAAAGCAAGAAAGTGGCAGAGCCACAATGGAAGACGGCATCTGGCTCCAGAATCCTTGCTTTTACCCTCATGCTGAGAGATGGGACACAAGAAGGAGGGCACCACGTGCCATGCCAGACACACAGTGGTGCTGCGGGCACCGCCATCCATCACAGGAGCCCGACGTCAGGACGGGTCTGTACTAACTTGCATAAGACAAATGTCTCTGTTCCTGTGGCTGCTGTCACTTACGACCACAAACTTCGTGGCTTTAAACAACACACAGGGCTTCCCTGGTGGTGCAGTGGTTAAGAGTCCGCCTGCCAATGTGGGGGACGCGGGTTCGAGCCCTGGTCCAGGAAGATCCCACATGCCGCAGAGCAACTAGGCCCATGCGCCACAACTACTAGCTCAGTAAGCCTGAGCTCTAGAGCCCACGAGCCACAACTACTGAAGCCCGCGCGCCTAGAGCCCGTGCTCTGCAACAAGAGAAGCCATGGCAACAAGAAGCCCGCGCACCGCAAGGAAGAGCAGCCCCCGCTCGCCGCAACTAGAGAAAGCCCTTGCGCAGCAATGAAGACCCAACACAGCCAAAAATAAATAAATTAATTAATTAAAAAAAAACACACACACACATTTATTATCTTACAGTTCTGGAGATCAGATGCCTCTAGACAGGTCTCACAGGGCTAAACTCAAGCTGTCAGCAGGGCTAGACTTCTAAAGGACATACCTCATTCCAGGAAACACACAAAATAACTAAAACAGATTCGGAGTGAGCTAATGAATTCAAAGAGGGGCTACCGGCAGTGATGAGGAACTACGGTTTAATGGGCACAGAGGTTCAGTTTAGCAAGATGAAAACATTCTTGCGATCAACAGTGGTGATGGTTACGTGACCGACTTAATGCCACTAAACTATACACTTAAATATGGTTAAAATGGTAGATTTTATGCCATGCATATTTTACCGCAATTTTTAAAAAAGGAATGACGTCCTGACACAAGCTACAACATGGATGAACCTTAAAAACATGCTCAGTGAAAGAAGCCAGAACAAAAGACCAGATATTAAATGATTCCATTCATATGAAATGTCCGGAACGAGGCAATCTGCAGAGTGGGTGCCTAGGGCCGGGGCAGAAGGGGGCTAAAGGCGACAGGGTTTCCTCTCGAGGTATGAAATTGTTCTAAAATTGACTGTGGTGATGGCTGCACATACCTGTGGATATATTAAAAACCCTATGCTGGAACTTACCTGGCAGTCCACTGGTTAAGACTCTGAGCTTCCAATGCAGGGAATGCGGGTTCAATCCCTGGTGGGGGACCTAAGATCCCACATGCTGCACGGCCAAAAAAAAAAAAAAAAACCCATATACCAAAACCCACTGAATCCTACAATTTAAGCAGGTGAACTATGTGATATGTGAACTGTATCTCAATGGTTTAGAAAGGAAAAAAAAAATCTCATTTTTCTTCACCAGTGAAACTTGTATGTGCTTCTACAGAAACAACGTTTCACAGATGTAAATAAAAGTCATTTTAAAGAGTATTTTTCAACAGCTTATTTAAAGAAAAGCAATCATGGCATCTGGGAACCTCTGCCAGGAATAAGGACCTACTTTCCCAGGAGGCAAGCTAGCTGTCGACCCCAGCTCAGGAAGCAGGCAGGCGCAGAGACAGAAGGGCAGCCTTCTCCTTTCCCCTCCACTCAGGCCCGCGCCCCAAGTGCATGGCTTGTCACGAGGGCCTGCCACAGCCAGGCACAGCCAGCACGGGCTTCTGGCTACCAAGCAACAGGACAGGCATGACATCAGTTAAAAGCCCTAGTTTTCCTTCCTGTCACATACTCTCGAAAGCTCAGTCCACGGCGAGAGCAAACAGATGAACTACTGTTCTAAGCTGTGTTAACTTGATTCAGTTTATCCCCAGAGTCCCAAAGAAGGAAAGCAGGCCGGCTTGGCCACAAACAAGCCCACAACCTGGAAATCCTTCATTTCTTGTATTATCTGTAGCCGCTCACCCAATAGGCCCTAGTGGGAAGAAGTAAAACATGGATGATTTTTAAGTGACAATCAAAATAAATGAAACAATGTCATTGTCACAGATGACCCAAACTGTCAGAAAACACCTAGAAAAATGTCAGACACTAATGAGCTAAATACTTCGACTAGGAAGAAGATACGATGGGAAGATACGCCACAGAATGACAGCAGAAATACAACAGCCAATTTACCAGGGGATTTGTCAAGAATATCCTTCCAAGTAAAACCCCAGGAACGCTCAAGGATTCCAAAGAAGTCTGAAACTTCAACCTTTTTACCATGTGGCAGAAGATCTTTATAATAAACATACATGTCATAATTAAACTTAGGAGGCACAGAGATACTCACATAAGCAAAATATCAAATAAGATGAGAATAACGTATTTATTTCATATTCAACATATGTAAGCAAGCCATGGCAGGTAGGACACTGAAAAGAGAAGTCACTGCTGGCGGGAATTCTAACCAGTGCCCTAGGGATCCAGCTGAGTGTGCGTCCCTAATCCTCACCCCACAGGTCCCTCAAACAGTACCAATGGAATAACGAGCAGAACACAGAGCTGCTTTTACAGACTGCTGATGAGATGCGAAAATCATAATTTCAATTTCTCTTGATATACAGCTTATCAAGAATTAACTTACAATTGAGAATAATTTGACTCATCAAATGACAACACACATAGAACATATAGGATATTTGAAAAGAAACCATGCAAAAACAAAGAACCAACTCCAAACTGAAGAACCAAAAGGCTAACTGGTTTATATGCTGAAGAAAATGGATTTGTGAAAACAGAGCCACAAAGCAGTTGCTTGGTAGTGCTGTGCTGCTCTTGGCACATTCAAGATCACCTACACACCACAAGTGACGAAGGACCTGGGTGACCTGGTGTATTTTTTCAAACTCAATTAAGTTTATCAGTTGTTGAAGCAACTAAAGTAGGCTGCCTTAACGTGTATTAAATTGTTTGACTTTCAGATTTTAAAAGCCAGGTTCCAAAAAGTTGTGTGTACATGAATCTGAAAGACCCCCCCCAAAATAAAAAAGACAACTACTTTCCCAAATTCTATTATTCAAATATAACCACTTTGAACACTGTAGTATATATTTTTTCTTGTCATTTTCCTAAGCTCCTTTTCCCAATTTCTTTCTTTTTATTAAAATTGGGATCATGGGGCTTCCCTGGTAGCACAATGGTTGAGAGTCCACCTGCCGATGCAGGGGACACGGGTTCGTGCCCCGGTCCGGGAAGATCCCACATGCCGCAGAGCGGCTGGGCCCATAAGCCATGGCTGCTGAGCCTGCGTGTCTGGAGCCTGTGCTCCGCAACAGGTGAGGCCACAACAGTGAGAGGCCCGCGTACCGCAAAAAAAAAAAAAAAAAAAAGGGATCATGGTGAATATACTGCTCTACAAAGTTCATTTTCCACTTATGAGCATTTTCCCTCAATTCAGCATTAAAAACATCATTTTTAATTGTGCATGGAATTTCACCTTAAAGATACAGCATGGTTTAACCAACTGCCTAATGCTAAAGACAGAGTTTTCCCATTATTTTTTACTTCTACACACAACTCTACAAATGTATACCTATATGTCAATCTTTATGCACAAGATTGCATAAATCTTGAGGAGACCCTTTAAAGCTGGGTTTTCTGGACCAAAGGGCACTACCATTTTAACATTTCTTGATGCCTACTGCCGAAGTGTCCTAAAACAGAGCCACACCGGTTCACTCTTCACCTGGCAGTGGTGTCAGAACTCCTGTCTCATATCTCGTTTGACCTGTTTTTTAATCAATTAAAACTTGATATTATCAAAAATATAATTTTTTAAACCATTAAACTGCTAGTGAAGATAATGAAATTTTTTAATGCTTCAAGATATACATAAAGTTAACAAATGGCATGAAATATTTTAAAGTTAAAAAATTATTGCAAAGGGAATATTTGTAAGTACATCAATAAGGGAAAAATAGTTAATGAAAATAAACTATGAAACATACTGAAAGTTAGCAACTTTATTTAAATGGATTTCTTGATGTACGCCTTAGTGATTCTATGCTAAATAACTTCCCCCCAAACTGATAAATGTCAATTCTTTACCCACCTCAAATGAAGCGATAATTAACTGCACTAATCATTAAGAGGAGAAAAGAAAATTGGAAGATGTAAAACAGCAGATAATCTAAAATTTTAGTTGATCCAGAAACGGGTCAAAGAAACTATCACAGTTGGCATCGTATTGATTGTAATTTTATTTATTTATTTATTTATTTCAATTTTTTAAAAAGAGATTTCCCTTTTTATTTTTTAATTAATTAATTAATTTATGGCTGCGTTGGGTCTTCGTTGCTGTGCGCGGGCTTCTCACTGCAGCAGCCTCTCCTGTTGCAGAGCACGGGCTCTAGGCACGCGGGCTTCAGTAGCTGTGGCTCGAAGGTTCTAGAGCTCAGCCTCAGTAGTTGTGGTGCACGGGCTTAGTTGCTCCGCGGCATGTGGGATCCTCCCGGACCAGGGCTCGAACCCGTGTCCCCTGCATTGGCAGGTGGATTCCCAACCACTGCGCCACCAGGGAAGCCCGACTGCAATTAATTTTAAAAGAACCCTGAAAAATTCCACAAAATCATTTCAAAACAAAAACCACTCCACGAAACTAAGATCTGGCATTTGATGCTACTTCCTCTCAAAGTTCCTTGCAGCAGGAAATATCATCACGCCTTCCTGGTGTGAAAGGTCTTCTTAAAATAGAAGCCTAGATGACAACTGGTTACCTACGGTCAAACATGAACCAAAGGCTCCATGACTCACAGGATTATTAACCCCCCATACATGAACCACCCTACTGCAAGTACACCTGTCACAAAAAATGCTCTAATGTTTCAGCACTTAGACCAAATACACAGGTTATAAAAGACTTCAAAATTCTGTTCTAAAGATCAGAATCTTATTTCAGAATGAAACAGAATTTTAACACCAATGCAAAACGGTGGTTACCTCTAGGCAAAAGAAGGGAACCCGAAGCCAAATGTTCAGATTTGATAAAGCTATTTTATTATTTTCAAAATTTTATTCTTTACTACTTTATAAATGTAATTTTTAATAAAGAGAGGTTGTTTCACATAAAACTTTATGGCATCTAATACACAATCACCAGCATATACTATAATGAACTCTTCTCAAAAATCAGTTGGTAATTTAGTATATGTATAAAACCAAGATCACTGGAAGCAAGGGGAAAAAAGGCGCTGGTAAGGGCTTCCCTGGTGGCGCAGTGGTTGAGAGTCCGCCTGCCGATGCAGGGGACACGGGTTCGTGCCCCGGTCCGGGAAGATCCCACGTGCTGCGGAGCGGCTGGGCCCGTAAGCCATGGCCGCTGAGCCTGCGCTCCGCAACGGGAGAGGCCACAACAGTGAGAGGCCCGCGTACCGCCAAAAAAAAAAAAAAAAAGTTGCTGGTTAAAAGATCACAATGGGTCAAAGCAACAATAATCTTGTCCAATATCCTCTCAAACCCAATAGGGATATTTGTTGGGGTCTGTGGAGATCCTCTGACAGAGGGCTTCAAAAGATCAGTGACATCTTCAAAAAGTTAAATGTTGAGTTACCAAATGACCCAGCAATTTCACTCCTAGACAGATACCCAAGAGAAATGAAAACATATGTCCTCATAAACACTGAACACAAATGTTTATAATAGCCAAAAAAGGGGAAGAATCCAAATGTCCATCAATTAATGAATGAATAAACTGCGGTGTATCAAGCAATGAAATATTATTCAGCCATAAAAGGGAATGAAGTATCAATACATGCTACAACACAGATAAACCTAGAAAACATGATGCTAAATGAAAGAAACTGGTCACAAAAGGCCATGCATGTTGTATGAGTCCATCTATATGAAATGTCCAGAAGAGACAAATCCATAAAAAGTAAGTAGATCAGTGGTTGCCAGGAGCTAGGGAGAGGGGAGAACAGGAAGAGAACGCTAATGGTACAGGGCTTCATTCTGAGGTGATGAAAGTGTTCTGAAAAAACAGCAGTGATCGCCGTATAACTCTGTAAAAATACTAAAAAACACTGAACTGTACCATTTAAAAGGGTGAATTTTATATTATGTGAATTACATCTCAATAATGCTGTCTTTTTCCTTTCTAAACCCGTGATAACTTGCCTTAGTTTATTAAATCGACCATTCATTGATTTATTTGAACCTATGAATGACCGTCCTCTTAATATTAAGCTCCGTGTGTATGATCCATGGCAATCACCATTTGATTAAAATGTGCTCCCAAGTAGTGAACACTTCCAATGAAACTCTAGACCCTAGGAGAAATCAAGCCCTCAAAAACATGGGTGGGATAGGGAGGGTGGGAGGGAGGGAGACGCAAGCAGGAAGAGATATGGGAACATATGTGTATATATAACTGATTCATTTTGTTGTGAAGCTGAAACTAACATACCATTGTAAAGCAATTATACTCCAATAAAGATGTTTAAAAAAAAAAAAATATGACACAGAGGAGGAAAGGGTGCCTTACTGAAAGGTTGGCTTCTGGCATTCAATACTTGGTTTGTACATATGGACAAACATAGAAAAAAAAAAAAAAAACATGCCTCTGATTTTAGGATCTGGAAAAAGAAGCAGCATTACTAAGGACTTTGGAATGAGAGAAGTTACCGAGTTTCAGGAAACCTCTGTGGTTACACTGGGTTTCCAGCTTCCCACACCTACCTGTAACTCTATTTGGAGGTGGCATCTGTCCCCCACCAGCACGACCAAAGGTGCTTCCCTCTGGTCCTGGCCATACACTTCTTTTTCTCCTCCCCACGTATCTTTCTGCGGCCTACTCCTGCAGCCCCCCAGTTTGAGGCCTGTCAGGGAGGGCTCACACACACACACAGCCCACCACCTTCTCCACTCTCCCATGACCTGGTTTCCAGAGCCCAGGCACCTTCCACCATCCAGGCTATTGTCAAAACCATCAAGAGAAAAGATTCCAGAATAAAGCCTGGGGAGGGAAGGTTTGCCAACGCTGGCCTCCCGTGCCCTTTGCCCTCCTCCTGCCGATTGGCTCACTTCAGTGCTGTTCATAATCTCTGGACTTTCCAAAGTTTTAAAATTATGCTTCAGTAGTTGTGAACATCTCTGAACCAGGTGGCTTCCACAGTACTCTTTATGCAGCATCCTGAATTCCACCCCTGCGCTGGCAGGCCAAACGCAACGCAGGAAAACTAAGAGAGGAAGACTCGGAAAAGATGAAATTTCCAGTAGCCTATGTGCAGGGGAGAGCAGTAAAAGGCCACAACTGTAACTTCAGGCATTAATTACCTGCCATCGTACGTATACCCTACAGAATCCTACTCACCCTTATTCACAGTCCAAAACGGACAAAGGGTGACTCACAAACCAGGTCTGTTCGCAGTTCTCATCAGTAAAACAGGGTCCCTGAAAAGGTCAGACACCTGGGGGGACCCCTGCCTTCTCCACATGACTCGTCTATATGAATGTCACTTGGCCCTGGACTGTGACAGGATGCCTGCCTGCTGAGGTTTCTAACCCATGGGAGCACTAACTGGACCTCAGGGGAGATATGCCACTTGACTTTATTACTTACCTAAAATACAGGACTCGTCAACACGCTCAAGGTCATTTGAAGTCCCTGCCAGACATCATACTCTCAGGATACTTTTGCACATACCTTGCAAGCAATAGGTACTATTGTAGAGAACTGCTTATCACAAAAAATCTGGGCAAAAATAGAGACAGGTGTATGTTATCTCTGCCTAAACTGAAGTGCACACCTGAGTGACTAGCTGAAATAACCATCATACTGTGTTAGAACTAGACAGGAGTCACCACTTATTAACACTTTAACTCCTGGCAAGCTACTCAGCCTCTCTGAGCCCCTGGGGTTAAGAATTCCTCTCCCTTGGGGCTTCCCTGGTGGCACAGTGGTTGAGAATCTGCCTGCCAATGCAGGGGACATGGGTTCAAGCCCTGGTCTGGGAAGATCCCACATGCCACGGAGCAACGAGGCCCGTGAGCCACAACTACTGAGCCTGCGTATCTGGAGCCTGTGCTGTGCAACAAGAGAGGCCGTGACAGTGAAAGGCCCGCGCACCGCGATGAAGAGTGGCCCCGGCTCGCCGCCAACTAGAGAAAACCCTCGCACAGAAACGAAGACCCAACACAGCCAAAAATAAATAAATAAATAAATAAAATAAATAAATTAAAGTAACTTTCATCTTAAAAAAAAAAAAAGAATTCCTCTCCCTGAGGCTCACTGCCCAGATTAACGTAGTACCTGAGCACTTAATGAATGGAATCTTTTATTACCATGATTAACTTAACAAAGCAGAAGTTCTAGCATTCAAACTGTCCTGAAAAGATCAAAATGTTATTTCAATTAAAATATAACACTATATGGCTATTCAAAAGAATAAGGTAGCTCAATAAATACCAATATAAAACAGTCTCCAAGACACAGTGCTGCTTTTAGTGCAAAAAAAGTGATCTACTGTTAAGTATTAAAGAGGGAGGGGAAGCTACACATTCTCAGCCCCTCGCACAGGGCCTAGCACATTGCAGCTCTCAGTGTTCGCTGAAGAAACGAATACACCCACATATACTAATGTATGCATGACATCTCTCTGGAAGTGCTTGCTTCTAGGGAGAGGCGCTGGGGTCAGAGGTGGGAGAAAGACACCCTTTTGTAATGTTTGAATCTTAAAGCCAGTACACTGATTATCTACTCAAAGATTTTTTTTCTTTAACAAAATGAGCAAAAATAACCCTTGTTTTTTTCCAACTGTCCTCTGTAATCCCTTCACAAATAAAAGCAATGAATGCTCAAGGAGGGAGCTATCCCACTCAACTGATCTCCTGGTTAATCATCAGGTCGGTATGAAGTACCATCCTAACCACAAGATAATTAGAGGCTAACAAATAAAACACTCTTGTGGAAAATCTAAAAACTCTTCGTACCTCCCTCCGTTCCTGCCTTAAATATAGGGTGGCAAATGTGATGTACCTGTTCATGTTTCAAGCCCCTCACTGGCCTGGGGCCCTTGTTCTGAACATGAAATATCACTACAGAATGCTAGGGAGGTTAAGACACACACAGAGGAACTCAGATGTGAACGGCTTCCAAGGCAGGCCAGGGAATGTTCTTAATGCTTAAAGTAATACTGCTTTTTCTTATTTTCACACTTTCTCTTAAAAAAAATTAAGGAAAATGTTTAGTAACTTGGGCTCCAGTTAATTGAAACTTTCCTGCTAATTTCTTTACTCTAGTCACATAACAGATAATACCCTGTGTACGTTTCAGGATTTTTAGGCCCAGGCCTCATTTTCAGCCCTGAACTGCCTGACTGAGCCCTTTAAAAAGCCAAAATGTTTTTCACTGATATCAATCTATAATAGTAATGATCAATTTGTTTCTTGGTGACTTTTCCAACCTTCAACTTTAGAGGCAGTTCTAGGTTTAGGCAAGTTGATTCTCACCTCCCCCAACTCATCTTTTTCTACATTAGCCCCACTGTTCCAGAACCTGAAGCGTAATCCTTTCCAACAGAAGTCGACTGTGTTAGACAGTGAAGCATCTTGGGGAAATTTACATGTTACCTAAACACAGGACAAACCCCAAAACCCTGGTAAGGCACAAAATCAATCAAGATCCTCTTAACTTGCTAACAGGTCACTACAATTCAAACAGGTTACTCTCACATTTGGGATAAAGTACAGTTAATTTCCAGACTTAATGGCAGTGGAGATTTTCAAGGAGGGAGAAGAAAATGAACATTTCCCCGCCATGAGGCAAATGAGGTAACACTCCTGACTTAAAGGTCTATCAGCTCACCACTTATGGCACAGCTGTACTTTACCCAGGAGGTCAGAGGTGGCAAGAGGGCTCCCCACTCAAATACAGAGAGGACTCAACTGTAACGCAGGGAAGCAAAGGAAGGTGGCTGGGCCACAGCAACTGTAAAAACTAGCCTTCCAGCTCCCCACCTTCTAAGGCTCAGTCCTCAGGGTGGGACCACGGTACGGCCCTTCCCTCATCACTCCCTCTCCAGCCACAAAGCTGCAGGGCAAGATGGCATCTTGGTTCCTGGCCGCTTCACAAATCCTCCCAGACTGTTCATCCACCTTGTGAAAAACACCGAATGCTACTGGCAGGTGTTGGCTATAAAAACTATCATTCAAGTTTGCTTGCTCTGAAAAGTTCTCATAGATTGAAAATATACTCCATGTGTAGAAAGGAGGTCAAATTCAAGTCAAAGATAAGGCCGAACAGTCCAGTAGATGTGGTCCATTCGTGCTGTGTTGTGTGACACTTTAACACGGCAGCAGGAAGCTGGTCTACACGGGGCAGGTCCTGGGCACTTGGGAATGTCACACCCTGTGCTTCAAGTACTCAGTGTGTGACAGGAAGTAGTTGGTAATTTTAACTACAAGTGATAAAGTGAATGCAGGGGAGAGAGCCTCTGCACTATTGTGTGCACTCTCTTTGCCCCACAGAAACAATTTTTTAAGTTTTGGAGTAAAATCACTTCACTAGATAGTGGTCTACTGTATAACATAGTTTTTATTTTAGCAACATGTATTTAATACAAGTAGCTTTACAAATGGCTTGTATCCTTTATTTGTAGACTTATCAGGTCTTAACGAGGTTGTTTCTGTTTTATTCTGCAGCATTCTACATGGGGAAAATGCATGCTGTAGTGATACAACAAGTTGGTGAAGTGCCCAAGGTCTTGAAATATGCCATTCCTCACGTCAAACATCTAGATTACTTTTTTCCCAATACTTAAGCTGAGGTGAAACACACATAACGTACAATTTGCCATCTTAAACACCGGTAAGTGTACAGTTCAGTGGCATTAAGTACATTCACATTCTTGTGCAACCATCACCATCTTCTGCCTCCAGGACTGCTCATCCCATAAAGCTGACACTCCGTGCCCTTTAAACACTAACGCCCCATTCCCCATCCTCCAGCCCCGGGCACCCACCAGGATACTGTGTCCCTATGAATCTGACTTCTCTAGGGACCTCACAGCAGTGACATCATACAATATTTCTCTTTTTTGACTGGCTTATTTCACTTAGCAGAACGTCCTCCAGGTTCAGCCATGTTGTAACGTGTCAGAATCTCCTTTTTATCAAAGCTGAATAATATCTGATTACAGGTATATGCCACACTCTGCTCATCCATTCATCCATCAAAAACATCTATGTATTTTTAACCATTTGGAAAAGGAGTCCATCTAGGTGAGTCAGCTCAGACAACGAGAAACCTGAGACACTGCCTGCTCCAGAGAAGCCTTTAACACAAACGTTTTCACCTGCTAAACCGAGATGGGAAATTTCTCGTCTGCACCTAACCAACTGTACTTTGCTGAAAACCAAAAAAGCCACTGAAATCTCTGCAAACTGTCCACAAGTAACATGGCGCAAAGCCCAGCACACACAGGACTTAGTCTCCCTAAGGTTCAGGGCCTGCAAGGAAAATAGAAGACAGCGTAATATCAAAAGAGCTACTGAATTTAGAGCACAAACAAGAAAAAAGGAGACCTTTGCAAAATTTCTTCTAACCATCTAAAATTCAACTTGAAACGACCACAGCTCAGGGGGAAAAAAGCACTTCAGTAAAATGACAGCATAATACACAGTAATCAGGAACAGGTGTCAACTCCCAGCTCTCTCAACACCAAGTCTACAGGCACAGTTACGAGAACAGGCTTTGTCCCAGGTGGGCTGCTGGCTCTGCAGACAGCTGCATGGTCTTGGGCAAATTACTCTGTAAGATGGTGTAAGAATATCTAGTAGGGGTCTGTGAAGATTACAGGAGATAATGTCAGTTGTTTATTATCAATCTTTAAGAGTGTGTGGGGGCTTCCCTGGTGGCGCAGTGGTTGAGAGTCCGCCTGCCGATGCAGGGGACGCGGGTTCGTGCCCCGGTCCAGGAAGATCCCACATGCTGCGGAGCAGCTGGGCCCGTGAGCCATGGCCGCTGAGCCTGCGCGTCCGGAGCCTGTGCTCCGCAACAGGAGAGGCCACAACAGTGAGAGGCCCACGTACGGCAAAAAAAAAAAAAAAAGAGTGTGTGGGACAGCTTCCCTGGTGGCGCAGTGGTTAAGAATCCGCCTGCCGATGCAGGGGGCACGGGTTCCAGCCCTGGTCCCGGAAGATCCCACATGCCACAGAGCAACTAAGCCCGTGAGCCACAACTACTGAGCCTGCGCTCTAGAGCCCGTGAGCCGCAATTACTGAGCCCGTGTGCCACAACTACTGAAGCCCGCATGCTGCAATTGCTGAAGCCCATGCGCCTAGAGCCCGTGCTCTGCAACGAGAAGCCACCGCAATGAGAAGCCCACGAACCACAATGAAGAATAGCCCCCGCTCGCCACAACTAGAGAAAGCCTGCGCACAGCAACGAAGACCCAACACAGCCAAAAATAAATAAATAAAATAAATAAATTTATTAAAAAAAAAAAGTGTGCAGGACAGAGAAAAGCTCGGTCTTCAATCCTCTGCTCCAGGCTGCTCAACCTAAGCACTGTCCACATTCAGGGCACGGAGAGGAAGTGCTGTCCTGAGCACTGTAGGATGTTGAACAGTATCCCTGCCCTCTACCCACTAGATGCCAGTAATACCACCACCACCACCACCATGAAATCGTGACAATCAAAAATGTGTCCGGGGGCTTCCCTGGTGGCGCAGTGGTTGAGAGTCCGCCTGCCGATGCAGGGGACGCAGGTTCGTGCCCCGGTCCGGGAAGATCCCATGTGCCGTGGAGCGGCTGGGCCTGTGAGCCATGGCCGCTGAGCCTGCGCGTCCGGAGCCTGTGCTCCACAACGGGAGAGGACACAACAGTAAGAGGCCCACATACCACAAAAAAAAAAAAATGTGTCCGGTCATTACCAAATGTCCCTCAGAAAGTATTTCTAAAATACCCATTTCAAGCCACCAACCTTAGCATCCTTGGGACACAGCACACCTCTGCCTCCTCTTCCCACCTGAAAGGTCCTTCTACCTCTCAGAGTTCAGGGATGCTCCCACTTTCTCCACAAAGTGCCCCACAGCCCTTCTAGCCCACATGGACCTCCTGGGCCTTATGTTTTTATTGTTTCATCACCAGGCCCTAGACTACTGCGATATTCAACAAAAAAAGTACTAGGCACAATGAGATGATTGAATGTTGATTTACAGGGAGATGGCAGCCTGGTTGTGGATGCAAGATGGGCTAATGCAAAGCTAAAGATGAGGGCTGTCCTAGGGCGGTAAAAGATTCCCTGCCAGTGGACAGAGGATGGTGAGATCATGGAGGGAGTCTAGGCTGACTGCCAGGCTCCGCCAGAGAGGAAACCAAGGAAGGAGACGGTGGGCATAAGGGTCAGAGATGAGCAAGCCAAGAGACTAGACTGAAGAAAAGAACTCCTGGAGTTAATAAGCAATTATAGCATGGTTATGCGATACAAGGTTAATATACAAAAATCAGTTGCTTTCCTGTATACCAGCAATGAACAAGTAGACAATGAAATTAAAGACGTGTTACCATTTACATTAGCACCCCCCCCAAATTAAATACTGAGGTATAAATCTAACAAAATATGTACAAGATCTATATGAGGAAAACTACAAAATTCTAACGAAAGATATCAAAGAACTAAATAAATGGAGAGATATTCCATGTTTGTGAACAGGAAGACTCAATATTGTCAAGATGTCAGTTCTTCCCTACTGGATTTATAGATTCAATGCAATCCCAATAAAAATCCCAGCAAGTTACTTGGTGCATATCAACAAACTGATTCTAAAGTTACATGGAGAAGCAAAAGACCTAGAACAGCCAACTCAATACTGAAGAAGAACAAAGTCTGAGGACTGATCGTACAGATTTCAAGACTTACTATAAAGCTACAGGAATCAAGATAGCGTGATACTGGCCAAAACAAAAAAAACAGACAAATAAATCAATGGAACAGAATGCAGAGGCCAGAAACAGACCCACATCAATACAGTTAACTGATCTTGACAAAGAGCAAAAACAATACTGTGGAGAAAGGATAGTCTTTTCAACAAATGGTGCTGGAAGGACTTGACAGCCCCAGCCAAAAAAATGAAATCTAGACACAGACCTTATACCTTCACAAAAATTAACTCAAAATGGATCATTGACCTAAATGTAAGATGCAAAACTATAAAACTAGAACATAACATTAAAGAAAATCTAGTTCATAACATTAAAGAAAATCTAAAAAACTAGAACATAACATTAAAGAAAATCTAGGTGATGATGTTTTAGATACAACTTCAGAGACATGATCCCTGAAAGAAATAACTGATAAGCTGGACTTCATTAACATTAAAAAATTCTCCTCTGCAAAAGACACTATCGAGAATGCAAAGCAAGCCACTAATTGGAAGGAAATATTTGCAACAGACATTTGATAAAGGACTATTATCCAAAACATTCAAAGAACTCTTGAAATTCAACAATAAGAAAACAACCTGATTAAAAATGGGTGGGGGCTTCCCTGGTGGCGCAGTGGTTTGAGGTCCGCCTGCCGATGCAGGGGACGCGGGTTCCTGCCCCGGTCCGGCAGGATCCCACATGCCGCAGAGCGGCTGGCCCCGTGAGTCATGGCCACTGAGCCTGCGTGTCCGGAGCCTGTGCTCCGCAACGGGAGAGGCCACAACAGTGAGAGGCCCGCGTACCACAAAAAAAAAAAAAAAAAAAAAAGGGCGGAAGATCCAAGCAACACCTGAGCAAGGAAGATACACAGATGGCAAGTAAGCATAGGAAAAGATGCTCAACATCATTTGCCATTAGAGAATCACAAATTAAAACAAGATACTACTACACACCTAGTAGAATGGCCAAAATCCAGAATACTGACAACACCAAATGCTGGAGGATGTGGAACAACAGGAACTCATTCACTGCTGGTGGCGATGCAAAATGGTGCAGCCCCTTTGGAAGATGGTTTGGCAGCTTCTTACCAAACTAAACATACTCTTACCATATAATCCAGCACCTGGGCTTGTTGGTATTTACCCAAATGAACTGAAAACATGTCCAGAGAAAAGCCTGCACACAGATGTTCATAACAGCTGTATTCCTAACTGTCAAAACTTGGAAGCAATCAAGACATCCTTCAGGGACTTCTCTGGCGGTCCAGTGGTTAAGATTTCACCTTCCAATGCAGGGGGTACGTGTCTGATCCCTTGTCGGGGAGCTAAGATCCCACATGCCTTGGGGCCAAAAAACCAAAACACAGATCAGATATCCTTCAGCAGGCAAACGGATAAACTGTGGTACGCCCATACAATGGAATATGATTCAGCACTAAAACAAAATATGCTATCAAGCCATGAAAAGACACGGAGCAAACTTAAATGCATGTTATTAAATGAAAGAAGACAATCTGAAAAGGCTATACTGTATGATTCCAACCATATGACATTCTAGAAAAGGCAAAACTATGGAGACACTTAAAAGATCAGGGTTTGGGCTCCCCTGATGGCGCAGTGGTTGAGAGTCTGCCTGCCGATGCAGGGGACACGGGTTCGTGCCCCGGTCCGGGAAGATCCCACATGCCGTGGAGCGGCTGGGCCCGTGAGCCATGGCCGCTGAGCCTGCATGTCCGGAGCCTGTGCTCTGCAACGGGAGAGGCCACAACAGGGAGAGGCCCGCATACCGCAAAAAAAAAAAAAAAAAAAAAAAAAAAAAGATCAGGGTTTGAGGGGAGGGAGGGATAAATCGGCAGAGGACAGAGGACTTTTTGGGCCACGAGGCTATTCTGTAGGATCCTACAATGGTGGATATAGTACCCATCATTATACATTTGTCCAAACCTGTACAAGGTACACCGCCAAGAGTGAACCCTAATGTAAATTGTGGACTTTGGGTGATAATGATGTGTCAGTGTAGGTTCGTGGACTGTGACAAATGTACCACTGCAGGAGAAGAATGATGTCAACAGTGAGAGGCTGTGGGGGGAGGGGGGTATAATGGGAACTCTCTGTACTTTCTGCCCAATTTGGTTGTGAATCTAAAACTGCTCTAAAAAAAGTTAAGTTTATTAATTTTTTTTAAAAAAGAAGTAAGGCCCCTAAGGGACCAAATTTTCACAGTGTGTAGTAAAAACAAAGTGTAAATGAAACTTTATCTTGAAAAATGAAACAGAATTATTTATGTCTTTACATGTAACATAATTTAGATTATCGAAGTAACTATGTACATATAAAGGAAATCAAGTAGGGAGTTTTGGCATAATTTTTCCAAAACCCTTTAAGATAGCACCATAAAGCACAATTCACTCCTTTGACTTTTACTGTATACTTTTGCAAACACAGCTGAGGACTTTGCCAGTCTTTTCAAGGCCCTCTCTGTCTTTTGATATTTAAATGATCTGATTTTGAAGGGCCCATGGTACCATCTATCCTATCATTTCTCAACTCGTAGTGGGTCTGTGGGGAGATGTGTGTAAAACTTTAATAGTCCACAAACATTTCTTTCATCAAACTTCATGATATCTTGCATCTTTTGCAAGATTTACAATTTCATTTCACAACTCACTGTGACTGTTCTATCCACCAGCAATGAGCGTGATAATAACAAACATTGATTTGATGGGCAGAGACAGAAGCTAGTGTTCAGCTGTGATGTCCGGGCATGGACAAAATTTCCAAGTGGTCAGTACATTAATGACAATTTTCATGTTACAGTAATTTTTATCTTTCCCTATACCACTCATAGCTGGAGGAACTCAGGCAACCAGTAGTCTGATTACAAAGAGCCCTATCATCACATTAGGAGGACAGCAAAGAAGCCAATTTAAGCGAAAATCCAGGTGCTAAAGTCAGGCACTCTTCTACTACTGGAGATACAAAGATGAACACGACATGCCCTCTAGGAATTCAATCTAACAGACTTGAACGAATGAACACACATAATGTGGTAAGTGCTGTGACATAAAGATGTGTATGCATGAAGTGGTATGGAAGAAACCTAAATGAGGAAGAAACTAATTCTCTCTGGCTCTCTAAGTTAGGCCTTGAAGGAGGTATTTTAAAAGCAGACACCAGGGGGTTTCCCTAGTGGTGCAGTGGTTAAGAATCCGCCTGCTGGTGTAAGGGACAGAGGTTGGAGCCCTGGTCCAGGAAGATCCCACATGCCGCGGAGCAACTAAGCCCGCGCGCCTAGAGCCGGTGCTCCGCAGCAAGAGAAGCCACCGCAATGAGAAGCCCACACACCGCAACAAAGAGTAGCCCCCGGTCACTGCAACTAAAAGAAAGCCCATGTGCAGCAACAAGGACCCAAGGCAGCCAAAAATTAAATAAATAAATAAATTTATTTAAAAAAAAAAAGGCAGACATCAGGCTGCCAGGCAGAGTGTAGGAGCAAAGAAAGGTCTGGAGACTGAAAACACAAAGCTCATTCAAGAAGTGCAAGGACAAGTGTAACTAGCTCACTGTTAGTTGCTGCTGGTTAGGGGAAAGGAATGATTTTAAAACAGCAACAAAAAAAGAACCACCCTGAAAAATTAAGGCTGGGGCCCAAGTATAAACCATGCAAACAAGTTTGGATTTTATTCTCCAGCTACAGGACGCCACAGTAAACTTTTAAACAAAGGAGTCAGGATATTTGAGAAATCCCTGGCAGTGGGATACAGAATGGAGGGGGGGTGGCCACCCAAAGCATGGGTGGATATCCACAGGTGCCTCCTGTTACAGGGTCTAAGCAAGGACAGCGGGCCTGGAGCAGACCGGAGGTGTGGGCACAAGAGCAGTTCACTAGGGTTTAGCTGCCACCGAGTGCTGAGGAGGGCTTTCTGAGCCAATGCAAAGGGTGAGAAATAATCCTGAGGCACCAGCCAGCTGCTGATAATAACTCAAAGAAAAGAAGCAGGAGAAACATATTCCAGGGTGGGGAGGGGCAGAAGGGTCAAGTGTGGGACGGACTGGATGGGCTGCGCTGAGGCGGGCACCCAGCAAAGAGCCGGGGCTGGAGAGGCGGATCAGGAACACGTGACAGCCAGAACCTGTACATGGACTGGCTATGGGGGGGCCACTGAATTTCAACCAACTGTATATCTTTCCCCACTTGAACTACCTCTTTTGCCTTTTTTTTTAAAGCTAGGCATCACCCACTTTCCCTTATCCTAAATCACCTCTTTTCTCCTTGTTAAACTCATTCCATAACTACATTCTATTCCAGAAAACAGGACTGAGGCAGTGTATCACACCATACAACATTATTTTAAAAGGTCCACCAAACCGAAAGGAAAGCTCTGTCTTCCAAGACCACTGATTCCTGGAGAAAACAAACAAAACATCCTTGATGAAATAAAAATTCATATTTTAAGGCAAGACAAGAAAAATTTAAACATAAAATTTTTCTCTGCCCATTTGGCCTCCTCCCTCCCCTCCGGCATGCATCGCGCATCTACGTTATGTGTTAACCAGACCTCCCCAATGACAGAAATACCTGCTCAACCATAAAGATCAATTTTTCTTCTTCTGGAGCCAACCATGTAACTCCTTTCCCAATCCTGTTAGGGGTCACAATGACCCACCACTCACTCACCTTGCAGTTGAAGACATCTTTGGTGAACTTCACATATAATGCCAGTATATTATTTCCCTTAAAGACAGCAACTGGCCCAGAACACACTGGTCAGACAACCTGGGGTGATACTGGGCCAAACCTAATGGAAGTTCTTAGCTTAAATACTTACTTATGATCTTATTAATGTCACTAGCTATATTACCAGTATTCTGCCTATTTTACAAGATTACTGTTTCTTGCATTACCAAGTGTGTGACTAAGCCTGCAATAAAATTAATGATGATTAGCCAACTTGAAACGATTGACCAAACTTACAGTTCTATAAGACCAACGATTATGATCGTATAGCTCTAGATATGGGAAGAAGCAACAAGAAGCAACCTTTGGGGTTTCCCTGGTGGCGCAGTGGTTAAGAAGCCACCCGCCAATGCAGGGGACACAGGTTCGAGCCCTGGTCTAGGAAGATCCCACATGCCGCGGAGCAAGTAAGCCCGTGCGCCACAACTACTGAGCCTGCGCTCTAGAGCCCGCGAGCCACAACTACCGAGTCCGTGTGCCACAACTACTGAAGCCTGCGTGCCTAGAGCCCGTGCTCCTCAATAAGAGAAGCCCGCGAACTGCAACGAAGAGTAGCCCCTGCTCGCCACAACTAGAGAAAGCCTGTGCACAGCAATAAAGACCCAACGCAGCCAAAAATAAATAATTAAAAAAAAAATTTTTTTTTAAAAAAAGAAGGAAACTTTTCCTGGAGCATAACAGACTACTAAGATAGGTGGTCCAGAGACTTTTCGCTACTGTTAACAGGGCCTAGTCCACTAACAGCACACTGAGTGGCCTATCAACAGAATCTTCCCCTGGCCTGGGAATGAGCATTCTTAACGCAGTGGGACAGACTGGTCACGAAATGCCTCCCAAACCTTGGCTGAAATTACAACCGAAAGGGAAGGGACTGCAGAATAAAGAATCCTGCCCACTATCCAGTTCAACAAGAATCAAATCATTAGCCACTGTAGTTGCTGACTTACAATATACCCTGAAAGGAATTCAGGGCAAAGATCAGGATGAAGTACTCCATGCCCTCAGAAAAATGACAGAACTGACCCTCAGAGAGATATTATATTTTCTGTAGAAATCTTTTATCCTTGCACCTTCCCACACTTAGAAAGGCACTAACAGCATTAATTAAGAAGTCATTCCTCATGACTAGCAGCCACCTTCTGCTGAGATGTGAGCTCGACTGCACGCACCCCCTGTGCAACAATCACATATATTTGGGCCTCCCCCTCTACCTCTTCAGAACAGTTCTCAGAGCTCTCGGAGAGGCTGTCTCCGGGTTATAATCCTCAGTCTGACTTGAATAAAATTTTCCATTTCCTTCTTAGATTGACTACCGATCAGTTTTTTCATCGGCATCCTCAAAGCTTTTAGAATGTCAGGTTTGAGCAAAAACACAAAGGTTTATCTAATGAGTGACACTCCCCAGAAAAGCACCTCAAAAACATCTTACAGCTGGATCCAGGGTAGCCGAAACGTTTTCATAGGCAACAGGCAAGAGCACTGGAGTAGGAGGTGGGTTCAAGAGACCTGGCAGCTCACTGTGATGTCAGCACAGAGCCACTGACCTCAGGCAAGTCACTGCCCCTCTACGTTTTCCACTTTACAGCTGGACGACCTGACGATCACATGGCCTCGGATGATCTTCTCACTGAGAATTTTCAGGCCTAACTAAATGTGATAGTTTGGGAGACAGTTTCATTTCAGGAAAAAAACAAAGGTTTCATTAAGCAATTCTTTGGTTTTCTTTTCTCTTTCTACCTTTATGATTCTCACTGCTCCTAGGCATATCTGTAAGAGAGGCCACAGGCACAAAAAGAAAGTGAAGCTCAGTTAATTTTGCTGCATTTGCGGCTCTGGCGAAGCACTGGGCAGAGAAAAGGAATCAAATGACTAAAACTGGATTTGGGGCTTATCGGTGGCAGCCAGCCAGCGAGCCAGTTTCTAGATACTGCACTCAACCTGGTCAACCAGTTACAAGAAAATTAGCAGAAAAAGAAAACATTTTTTTTTTTTTGCAGTACGCGGGCCTCTCACTGCTGTGGCCTCTCCCGTTGCGGAGCACAGGCTCCGGACGCGCAGGCTCAGCGGCCACGGCTCACGGGCCCAGCTGCTCCGCAGCATGTGGGATCTTCCCGGACCGGGGCACGAACCTGCGTCCCCTGCATCGGCAAGCGGACTCTCAACCACTGCGCCACCAGGGAAGCCCAAGAAAACACATTTTTAAAGGTCTCAGTAGAAGTAAGCCCACTAAATGTTAAGTGATCATCTCATGGGAGCAGGATGGACAAAAACCAGTTTATCTTTTGCTGTTAAGTCTGAATACATACACGCTTACTTTTTTTGTAATTTAAACTTATGATTAGTTTTTTTAAGCTTAAAAGAGGGGGGGGAATTCTTTCTACCTCACTCTTAGTTATTTTTTGAGCCACACATCCTAACTTTGGCTGGTCACACACCTACATGTCTGAGCGGTTAGCGGGGAACTAACAAACGTCACCCCTTCACCCCTAACAAATGTCTCTTTCAGTAGGAAAAACCTAATCATGGACTTGAAGAACTAAAAGTAAGTCACCAAGTGATTTTTTTAAGCCAGCCAAAACATCCCTCCTTCATTCAAGGCCCTAAACCCAAAGGGACTTGCTAGACACAGTTTAAGCTTCTGGACAAAATGTACTTTGTGATTGAACAGTACTGTTCTCCTTAGAAGAGACCTGTTTTGCCACGAAAGCGGCATGTTTTCAACAGCCTGCCTTCTGGAGGGTCTTCGGGGGCCCGTTTCACGGGATTTGGCCTGGATTTCACAAAGGCTCCTGAAAGGTGGCTTCGCGGGTCGCAGAGCCCCCGGCCCCGCCCCCGACCTCAGACTCCGCCCCCGGCCCTCGTCACCCGACCGCGTCCGCGAAGCCCTCCCTTCCTCACGCCCGCCCCGGCGCGCCGCCGACACCGACCTGATGACACTGATGTGGAACTGGTCCTCGCGAAGGCCCCGCCAGGCGCCGGACAGGAACTCCTTGCACCACAGATAGGCCCTGCGCCGCGTCCTGGGCTCGGGCTGATCGTCGGCCGGCGGCGGCGGGGGCAGCGGCAGCGGCGGCGGCGGCGGGGGCAGCGCGAGCTGCGGCTGCCGCCCGCCCAGCTGCTTGGGCTCGAGGTCACTGGCGGCGTCGCGCTGCTGCCCCACGCCGGGCGCCGGGGTCGCGCTGCCGCTGCCGCAGCTCAGCAGCAGCCCGAGCGGCGAGGGCTCCGCCTCGCTCCCGTTGCAGAACTTGGTCTTCATGCCGGGCAGGCGGCCGAGGAGGCGCGGTCGGCCACAACACGAGAGCGCGAGGCTCAGGATCCGGCTGGACGCCCCCCTCACGGAGACCGGGCGCGGAGGCCGCTCGCCCGCTCGCTGACGGGCAGGCCGGGGGCGGCAGCGGTTGGGGGGCCGGCGGGCGGTCGCGGGGCGGCGGCGGCGGCGTGGAAGCGGCAAGCGGCGGGCGACGGCGGCGCTCGGCTGATTCTGCTGGCCGTGGCGCTCGCTCCTGTACTGCCGCCGCACGAGGAGCGCCGGCCGCGTCACAGCCCGCCCTCGCGCTCGCCGCTGATTGGCCGCCGTCCGTCGGCCTGGCGCATCACAACCGCCTCCGCCCTCGCCACGCCGCCTCCCCATTGGCTGCGGCAGCACACGGCCTCCCCCCGCTGTCTCGTTTCCTGCGGCCTGGGGAGGCGGGGCCTCGAGGGGGCGGAGCGTCGAGCCGGTGCTGGGGTCGCGAGGATGGAGAAAGCTAGCGAGGCGGGGGGGGGGGGGGTGCTCCCCGAGTGGGGGCGGGGGGCTCCCCGAGTGGGGGCGGGGGCTGCGCGGCCCTTGAACCTCGGGGGAGCCAGAACTTGGCTTTGGTGGCCGAAACTTTGTTTGACCCCTCGAATCCTGCAGGACATCAGAGGCCGGGGCCTGGCAGCGGGCAGTTAGGAAGCCGGTCCCTGGAGGCTGGCTTCTCTTTCCGCATGACCTTGGGCGAGGCACCTCCTTCTGCAGCTCCGTGCGTGTGTTTTTATAACACTTCCCAGCGTCGGCTTAGCTCCCTGCGAGGCGCGGCCACGCCCCGTCCAAGCTGGAGCCTGAGAAATTATTGTCCCCGGGTCACGCCCGAAAGGGGGAAGAAGCGACTGGTTCAAGGCCGCACAGCTGGCCGCGGAGCCCTCTGAAGCCTCCTGCAGCCTCAGTTTCCCTGTCCGTGGTGCTGAGGATGCCAGGGCCTAGAGGCTCGGGGCGGGCGGAGCGGCATCCCCGCAGCCGCCCTGAGTACTGGCCAAAGGTGAGTGCCACGGGGCTGCTGGCTTTGTGGGTGCCGCCCCGCCCGCCCCCACGCGGGAGGCGTGCCGCCCCCCGTGACTGTGTGTAACGCACCTTTGCCCGCGGAGGGGAGGCAAGGGCCCCTGCTCGCATCTACCACATTTACTGCCCCATGTCCCTCACTCCTCTCACCCCGCCGCCCCAATCCTTTCCGAAAGCATTTGGAGTATGGATAAATTTTTAAATTACAGATCCTGTTTTTACCGGGCATGAGCTGGGACAAGAGGGTTCCCTGGCTGCTTAGGAAATTCAGCGCCTGGCATGCAGGAAATGGCTTCTACGTGGGGATTTCACAGTCTTCGGGAAGAAAACATCTCTCTTTAGCAGTGTGCACTTGGCTGAACTTGCTCCAAGAAAAATGCGCTCATTGAACAAAAGGATTATGATGAGAGGGGACTTTTGTCAAGGCAGCTGTGGAGGTGGGCCTGGACATTGAACTGGAGGGAGCTGGGAGCCATCCAGCATGGAGGAGGGGGCAGAGTAGGAGTCCCATTGGATGTTGGAAAAGCTGAGAAATCAAGGTCTCCAGTCAGGCCATTTAGATAAGGGAGCCAAGGACTTTGTCTAAAAATACCAGCCCTCAGATGGTGGGGCTGTGTCTACGTTCTGCCCAGGTGACAGGCCTTTATCGCAGTGTCCCGTGACAGCAGCCTGGTAATCCCAGAGGAATGCCAGAAACCTGGCCAGGAGGAAGGGGCACAGGAAGTAGGGGTTGAGCCTCTGTCGTTTCAAGCCTGGTTTAGGCTACTAGAACCCACAGACCCCTATATGGGATCGCAGTTCCCTGTGGGAATAAAAAATTGCCTCATTAAAAGTGTTGGAAAGTTATATCTGTTACTGCTTCCATTTAATGGATATGAAGACTGAGTCCTGCGGAGGCTGAACAACTCAGGTGAGGCCCCTTGGCTAAGGTGAGGAGCCAGGCAGGTGTCCTGGCTCCTTTGTGTGAAGAGCACCATGTCCATATGGACAAAACTTCCCTCCCCTACAGTCAAACTAAAGTCCTGGACTGAGCTCTCAATGGCCCGTCCTTGGCCTGGCCAGTCAGGGCCCACCCTTAGCACCGGCGTGATCAATTCCATGCAACACCTCCGAAGCAGAAACTGAGGAGCTTGGCGTATAGTAATGCTAAAATATTAGGTTTTACATTAGGGGTGTTTGAGCTAGTTGAGAAGGCATCTCTACCAGGCAGTCAGGAGCCTCAGGCTGCTTACCTCTGCAAGGGGCATAATAATATCAACTTTCCAGAGTCATCTGTGATGGTGTATACAGCACACGGTAGGTGCTCAGGAAAAGTGCCAGGCATATCACCACCCGAAGGAGAAATCCAGAAAGGTAAATATGCCCATGACCCTTGAGGTAGCAACCCCATTCTCAAGACTTCCTCCCAAGAAAAGAAGTCATTGACAGCAAAAAGCCCTGTGCATAAAACTGGCCATCACCGTGTTCTCTCACTGAAGAAAGCTGGAAATAACCTAAATGACCTAAATGTTTGTCTAGTGCCCTGGACTGGGCTAGAAAGGATGTTGGTGTATCAGACAGCAGTGAAGTTGGTAAGCAGGGTTCATTTTCCACACATTTCTCAGGTGCCTTCAGTGTGCCAGCCAGAGGACTTGGCAGTACTGGGCAGTGAGGAAACCAGCTATGCCTGGCCCCTGCTCCAATCTGGACTAGCAGTACTGCCCACCCCACGCCACCCTCTCCCTCTCCCCTCACCCTTGTTAGTTGCTCTATTGTGTATTGTCTGTGTCCCCACCGGACTGCAACCTCCAGGAAAGCAGGGACCTAAGTGTCTAGTTCTCCATCACAGTGCCCAGCAGGCCCTGAGGTTTGTAGGCCCTCGGAAGTATTTGCTGAACAAATGAAGTCCTGGCTCAGCACTTCCTAACTGTATGACTCTGGGTTGAGCCTCAGTTTCCTCAGCTGTAACATGGGGGTTATAATCCGCAGGGCACAGGGTTGTTGTGAGGGAGAGCGAGAGGACGTACAGGAAGTGTGCGGTGAGCAGGACCCCCCGCCCCGTATTGTTGTTACGTGCAACGTGCTGCATGGCGTGGCTTCTTGGCCAGCAGCTGGCATTCGGTGATGAATAATGCACACACTTGTAGCAACTCAGCCTCGGAAGACAATGTCATATGAGAAAAGAATGCAAACTGGAATGTACATTCTGATGACCAAAATGTGATCATTTGTGCACAGCTGGACGAAGCTTGGAGAGAAATTTGCTATGGCAGCCACTGGTGCTGGAGAGAGTGTGTTCCAAGTGTAAAATCTTTTCTTCTAGGACATCGGAAAAAATTGTCCAAAAGCTCCTTGATGCTGAATTCTGAGAGCAGACACACGGTGTGGGTGATGTGCCTTGGACAGCTTAGAGGCGGGAGATTGGGGGGTCCCTGTCCAGTCTCTGACATTCCTGCAGACTGGTTCCTCTGGTCTGGCCTGAGGAACCTGGCAGAGGAGTCACCAGGGCCACTGGGCAGACCAGGGGCCTCCCCCAAGGAACAAAGGGATCCACTCAGGGGCCCCAGCCCTGCCACCAGCTCCAGCTGCAAGGCCTGTTCCTAGGAAAGGCTTTGTGCGTCTACCTCCCCTCAAAAGAGAGGGGCCACTTGTCAGGCACTTGGTACGAGCGGGACCTGTGCAAGCCCCTTACTTGTATCCAGCATCTTTGAACTTTCACTGCCAGCAGTGTGGTGAGTGTAATTAGCACTTCGTCTCTCAGGTGCGATGGTTTACCAGGAGGTAAAACCATTTGTCCAAGGCAGGCAGCTAGTAAGGACAGGACCCGGGACCCACCCAGGACTCTGCTCTCTGAATGTAGGAGAACCCCATCCTTCTGCACCAAAAACACCTTTGACCCAGAAAGTCCAAGGCACTTGGCACAGTGGGAGTTCCCTAGAGGGCTGGAGAAGGACAGCCCTGTGTCTGTGGACAGCTGGGACTTTTCCATTCTTTGAGGCTCCTAGCACTTTCAAAAATGAAGAAATGCAGGCATAACTTGTTTTATTGCTCCTCACAAATACATATTTTCCAAATGGAAGGTTTGTGGCAACCCTGCATAGAGCAAGTCCATTGGTAGCATTTTTCCAAACAGCATTTGTTCACTTCATGTCTGTGTCACGTTTTGGTAATGTTGGCAGTATTTCAAACTTTTATTATATTTGCACTGTGATCTGTGATCAGTGATCTTTGATGTTTTTGTGGACAAAAAATATTGCCCGCTATTTCAGTAAGGACAGCTGTGCTCACCACCCCCTCCCAGGCTACACTCAAGACCCGGCACCCCAACTTAAGCTCTGAGCCTTAAAATATTAATGTGAGCTCAGAGAGATCAATGGACTGAAATCCTACCTGCTCAAGATTGGGTTACAAAGCAGAAACACAGATGTAGAGAACAAACGTATGGACACCAAGCGGGGGTGGGGGAGGTGAATTGGGAGATTGGGATTGACATATATATACTTACATGTATAAAATAGATAACTAATAAGAACCTGCTGTATAAAAAAAAAAGAAAAAAAAGATTGGGTTACAGCCCTGCCAGCAGTGTGACATGGAACTGGGCCCCTTCACTCAGTGCCTGGGTTTGGCCCCAGTCCAGGCTGCTCTGTCAGCTAGAGACTTGGCAGGCCAGCAGCTTCCAGAGGTCTCAGCCTTTCTCAGAGGCATCCTTCTACCATACACCTAGCCTCAATGCTTCAAGGCCACAGGTAGGACCTAGGGCCCAGAGAGTTTAATGAAAGCAGGTGACTTGTATGCCCATGCGTCCGGTGGATGGGACAGGCCCTCGCCCCATACCCCATATGCAGGTATCCTGAGTATATAGCATTAGACGTAAAAACCTGTCTTTGGAACTTTTGCCTCCACCAACTGTGTGACCTCGGACAAGTTACCTACCCCTCTATACCAGATGGAGATAATTGTTCCTACCCTACAAGTTTGTTGGGGGGAGTCACGGAAGCCAGCAGGGAAGGGGCTGGGCTCAAAGTCAAGGACACACAAAGGGTAGCTGTGCCCTTCTACTGATTGTTCTCTGGATTCCCAGAGACTGGCAGAGAGCAGCCATCATCTGTTGTTAGTAAGAGTGGCCCTGCAGCAACTCATCCCAAGTACCATGAGGGAAGCAAAGCCTGCAGGAACTCTGGCGATGCAGGGCCTCCCAGAAGTCTACCAGGGCCTGGGGACTTTTCCATTCTTTGAGGCTCCTAGCACTTTCAAAAATGAAGAAATGCAGGCATAACTTGTTTTATTGCTCTTCACAAATACATTTTTCCCAAATGGAAGGTTTGTGGCAACCCTGCACGGAGCAAGTCTATTGGTAGCATTTTTCCAACAGCATTTGTTCACTTCATGTCTGTGTCACGTTTTGGTAATCTTGGCAATATTTCAAACTTTTATTATTATTATTATATTTGCCACTGTGATCTGTGATCAGTGATCTTTGATGTTTTTGTGGACAAAAAATATTGCCCGCTATTTCAGTAAAAAACAAATGCTGTGGCCATCAAGCCATCAACCACTGCAGCCGTCCCCTTGCATCACACTGTGAGGGGAATTCAGGATGGAGAATAACAGGATACTGGCCTTAGATAGCTAAGATGCCTGTCAAAGGAATGATTTCAACAAGCCAGTCTCTTGCATCTTCCCGCACAGAGAAAAGCACTAAAATCATTAACTTGAGATGTCTGGTTTTTGTGATTAGCAGTAATCTTTTGATGTTTGACTATAAGTTTGGTTTTTTTTTCCCCAACAAAAAAATCCTATATATCCCGGCTCCTTCCTTACCTCTTTGGAATGTTTCCTCAGAGCTATCTGAGAGGCTGTTTCCCAGACTGTAGTCCTCAGGAAGGTCCCCAAATGAAACATAACTCAGCTCTTAGGTTGTGCATTTTTTCAGTTGACCTTATACTTATACTGCAAAAAGTTTACCGCTCAGAGAAGGCTCAGATGATGGTTAGCATTTTCTAGCAATAAAGTATTTTTAAAAGTATGTGGATGAAGGATGTCACCTGCCATATTAGTGAACAAAGGATGTTGTGGCTGTCAAACCATCAGCCATTGCAGCTGCACCCAACGGTGCACTCTGAGGGGATTCAGGATGGGAGAGAATAGGATGCTGGCCCTAGAGAGGTAAGGTGCATATCAAAGAAATTACTTCAGTGAGCCCAGACTCTTACATCTTCCCATACACAGAAAAGCGCCAAATTCATTAACTTGAGATGTCTGATTTTCTTTAATTAACAGTAATCCTTTAATGTTCTGACTACCTGGTTTTTGTTGCAAAAATCCCTATATATCCTGGTTCCTCCCTTACTTCTTTGGAGCGATTCCTCCAAGCTGTCAGAATGTCCTCCCAATAAAACGTAATTCTCAACTTTTAAGCTGTGCGTTTTTTTTTCAGTTGACAGGGTGTACACTGTTTTTTTAGACATAATGCTACTGCATACTTAATAGACTACAGTATACTGTAAACATAACTTTTATATGCACTAGGAAACCAAAAAATTCATGTGACTCGCTTTATTGCGATACTCGCTTTATTGAGGTGGTCTGGAACCCAACCTGCAATATTTCCAAGGCATGCTGGTACCTCAACGTAATTATCAAAACTGGGGCATATTTGAAACACTGAATTTGAACGAATCAATGCTTTTAACACATATGCAAAGGGTCCTATACAAGATAATTTTACTGTTCACAAGCTAATAGCAGAATTAATCAAAAATAATTATGGTTTTGGGGGAGCACTGAAGTGGTACGGTGTGAAGAACGTTTTCAAGCCTGACCGTGTCTCTCTGATTATCCTTATTTAGAAATGACACCAGAAATCTAAATCTGAGGCCCTAGGGCACAGGAGGCCCTCCTGGGGCCCCAGTGGTAGACCCTGATAACGACTGTCCATCACTGTCCTGCAGTGATCCCTGGGGCACCCCTGAGTGCATTTCCTGTGTCCCCACAGCAGAGCCTTCCCAAGTCACCTTCCAGTTTTGGTGAAAACCTGTCCCGTGGTTTTGTGCCCTACATGCCTTACTTTTATTTTATTTATTTATTTATTTATTTCAATTTTGGTGAAAACCTGTCCCGTGGTTTTGTGCCCTACATGCCTTACTTTTATTTTATTTTATTTATTTATTTTTGGTTGCATTGGGTCTCCGTTGCTGTGCGCGGGCTTTCTCTAGTTGCGGCGAGCGGGAGCTACTCTTCGTAGCGGTGCACAGGCTTCTCATTGCAGTGGCTTCTCTTGTTGCGGAGCACGGGCTCTAGGCACGCGGACTTCAGTAGTTGTGGCTCGTGGGCTCAGTAGTTGTGGCTCACGGGCTCTAGAGCGCAGGCTCAGTAGTTGTGGCACACAGGCTTAGTTGGTCTGTGGCATGTGGGATCTTCCTGGACCAGGGCTCGAACCTGTGTCCCCTGCATTGGCAAGAGGATTCTTAACCACTGTGCCACCAGGGTAGTCCCTGCTTTACTTTTTTATAACACAATAAATGCAGTTTTTAAAAGATCCCTGTTATGATGGAAGTCACACTGTGGGGACCAGACTCCTGGGCTAGCAGTCGGGAAACCTTTGTTCAGGAACTGCACCCCACTGGACTACTTTCTCCTTAGTCAGCCCTGGGCCCTGCAGGCTGGACTTGTGTCAGGTGGCCTTGGGATTACTCTCCTCTCTGTGGAGAAAAACGAGCAGGACCCAAGGGCCCCGTGAGCAGATGTGTAAGCTGAGGCCCAGGGGCACAGGAAGGAGGCAGTGGTTCTGCTTACCCAGGATGCCATGGCCGGCGCTGGGCCATCCCCACCCCGCATTCTCCAAGCTCAGGATCTGGCCCCTTCCTCCTGGGAGGAGATACCCTCGCCTGGATGCCCCGAGCTCTATCCCCAGCACCCTCCTTAGTGACCAGCTTGGAAGCAAGGGAGCTGGCAGCCCCCAACTCCCACCCTGGCCTGAAGAAGCCTCCCAGAGGTGGGGCCCCCTGGCAACCCTTTGTGTGACCTTGGCCAGTACCAGAGCTTCTCAGGAGGCCGTCTAACAGGGTAGAGGGAGGGTTGGTGTCAGGGAGGGGGACACGCGAATGAAGAAGGGGGAAGATGGTTTTGGAATCCACCAGGTTCTGGGAAGCAGTGGGCGTACCCACCACTCCCAGCCCAGCTGCCAGGCCAAATTCCAAGGCCAGGGGTTGCTCCTGGGGAAAGGAATCCGGCCGGTTGGGATTCCTGCGCCCCTCCGCTGTCGGTGAGAGGGCGCTGCGCCGAGGGTCAGGTGGGGGGCGTCTGGGGGCGCCTCAGACGTGCCTCTGCGGCAGGGTCTCAGGGGGGCGTCCCAGCTGGACCGCTGGGCCTCCCTGCTCTACAAGCCCCCTTCCTGCGCTTGGGACCCGGTGGGAGCTGCTCCGGTGTTCGGTTAGGAGGGCTAAAGCCTTTTCCGGTTTCCTCCAACAGGCTTGATGAAGCCGCTTTTGCAATTAGAGCTTTTATTACCACGATAACAGCAAGGCACCGCCCGAAGCTGCGGCGCCAGCCTGGCCGGGGGAGGGTGCGGGGGAGGGCTCTTGGGCCGAGAGCAGCTCGAGACTTGGGACAGAACAAAGGTTCCGGTTCCCCGAAGGCACGCGTGATCCTGGTAGCAGCGATGGGTCAGCAGATCCTCCCAGGAAGCCAGGCCTCCAGACTGAGGCCAAGGACCCACACAGCCCTCCCCCAAAGCCCCACACCACTGGCCCTCCTGCCGTGAGACTCCTCACCCTCTCCTGGGCTGGCCACTGTGTCTACCGACCCCTCGGTCCATCTTCCTCTTTCAGTGGCTGTGCCGTGAATGAATGGGCTGGGATTCCCAAGGTAGTGGGAACAATTTGAGTCGCTACCTCATATGGTTGTTAGAGGATTAAATGAGTGAATAGTTACAAAGAGCTTCCAGCCGAGCCTGACCCACAGCTGGAGGGTGAAAAGAGAAAGAACACTGTGCTCCTGGTCTCTTGTCCACCCGTCCCCCCCACTGACCCATACACGTGGCCCTGCACTGTCTCACCACCAGAAACAACCCAGTCCTGAAATGCATTTCCAGCAACCTAGTTTGCATCCACCAGCTCCTATCTGAGTTTAGGGCGCTCCGCTGGGACCTTTCCTGGCTACCATTTCTGACCCTTTTTAACCCTCTGTTCAAGCTGTAATTACCACTTTCTCCCCTCCAGCCTTCCCTTCTCCCCACCCCCAGTGTAGATTCCACGCCCTCATAAACACGCCTGCCCCTCATGGCAGAGACTCCATGAGTACTTCCTCTACACAGGTGCCCTTCTCCTTCCTGGGAACACAGGACGACCACATATCCCCGTCCTCCACCCCCTTGCAATGGGCTAGGACCACGTGACTCCTTGTGTGGGTCACTTCTCCCTCCTGCGAGAGCCTCTTTGCCCTCCTGCTTCCCTGATTCCAAGGGAAGAAGCCAAGGCAGCGGCACTCGTTGCAAAGTACCTGGTTCCCTGAACCCACCATTCCCACCACATGAATGAACTAAGACACACACAGAGGTCAAACGTGTCCCTTCAGGGCCAAGGAGGTTAAATATTTGATATGCCTTCCTCACACCTTCTTTCCCACTCTCAGACCTAGGGAGCTGAGAGTGAAAACAACAGCATGGAAAGAAGGAGGGAAACTGAGTGACCATGTGGAGGAGAGACGCCTGACCAAGAACAAAACAGGCTTTTATGTGAGCTGGAAGCAAAGCTTTGTGCTATTTAGCCAGGGTGATTTGAGGGCTCTTTGTTTTAGCAGCTGGCCTATCCTAACACATCACTCTCTTCCTCTCTTACATCCACCTGGCAAACCCCCACCTTAGGCAAACCCAACTGGCTCCTCTCCACCTGCCCTTCTCAACTGCCCCTGAAAAGGCTGAATATTCCAGAGGAACATCCCGTGACTGGTTCAACTGTTTTTCCTTTCAATTCATGACCATGTGCCCAGTGGGGTCCTCACACCGTCCTACTGCCTATCCTAGGAAGTTGGTCTTTCTCATCTGAGATGACCAACTTTGCCATCTTAAACATTTTTAAGTGCACGGTTCAGTAGCATTAAGTAAATTCATATTGTTGTGCAACCAATTTCTGGAACTCTTTTCATCCTGCAGAACTGAAACTCTGTAACCATTAAACAACAACTCCCTGTTCCTTCCCCCATCTGGCCCCTGGAAAGCACCATTCTACTGTCTGTCTCAATGAATTTGTCTAGTCTAGGGACCTCTTATAAGTGGAACTATGCAATACGTGTCCTTTCACGTCTGGCCTATTTTATTCAGCACAGTGTCTCTGAGGTTCATCCGTGTTACAACATATGTCAGAATTTTATCCTTTTTAGACCGAAAAATATCCCGTTGTATGGATAGACCATGTGTTGTTGTTTAATGTTTATTTATTTTGGCTGCACCAGGTCTTCGTTGTGGCATGCGGGCTCTTAGTTGCAGCATGCATGCTGGATCTAGTTACCTGCCAGGGATCGAACCCAGGCCCCCTGCATTGGGAGCGTGGAGTCCTACCCACTGGGCCACCAGGGAAGTCCCTGTTAGACCACGTTTTAAAAATTCATTCATCTGTTGATGGACACTGGTTGTTACCACCTTTTAGCTATTGTGAATTATGCTCCAGGAACGCTAGTGCCCACATATCTGTTCAAGTCCCTACTTTCAATTCTTTGGGGGATGTTCTGCAAAGTGGAACTAGTGGATCAAATGGTAATTCTCCATTTAGTTTTTTGAGGAACCACATACTGTTTTCTAATTTTTTTTTTTTTTTTTTTTGCGGTACACAGGCCTCTCACTGTTGTGGCCTCTCCCGTTGCGGAGCAACAGGCTCCGGACGTGCAGGCTCAGCAGCCATGGCTCGCGGGCACAGCCGCTCCGCGGCATGTGGGATCTTCCCGGATCGGGGCACGAACCCGTGTCCCCTGCATCAGCAGGCGGACTCTCAACCACTGCGCCACCAGGGAAGCCCCTGTTTTCTAATTTTTGAATTTTATTCTATTTATTTTTTTAAACAGCAGGTTCTTATTAGTTATCCATTTTATACGTATGAGTGTATACATGTCAATCCCAATCTCCCAATTCATCACACCACCACCACCACCCCGCCACTTTCCCCCCTTGGTGTCCATACGTTTGTTCTCTACATCTGTGTCTCTATTTCTGCCCTGCACACCAGTTCATCTGCACCATTTTTCTAGGTCCACACACTGTTTTCCTCAGCGGCTGTACCATGTCACATTCCCTCTATGCACAAGGGTTCTGCTTTCTCCACTTCTTCACCAACACTTAATTCTTTTCTGTTTTGTTTCCTTTTTTACAATAGGCATCCTAATGGGTGTGAAGTGGTATCTCCTGGTAGTTTTTTTTGGCCACGCTGCAGTTTGTGGGATCTTAATTGCCTGGACAGGGATTGAACCCGCGCCCTCGGCAGTGAAAGCCTGGAGTCCTAACCACCGGACCACCAGGGAATTCCCTCTCCTGGTAGTTTTGATCTGCATCTCCCTAATGATTAGTGAGGTTAAGCATCTGTTCATGAACTCATTGGCCATTTCATATCTGTTAAAGCTTTTCGTAGCAAAGTATAACAAGCATAACACAGTACCCAGTCTCTCCCTCCATTACCTTCTCCCAAATTTCATCTTAGACACTGCTTGTGATGAGATTCTCCCCGCTATTATTGGTCACCTCCAGCTTGGGGTAGAGTCCCCAGAGCTCTTCGCTCATACCTCTCAGGGTCAGGAGGCTTGGGGGGGCAGTTTGCCTTCGTTCTACTTCCTTCAGTCTCTCCCGCCTTTTCTTCTTCCAGGGATCTCAAGCCACATGTCCAGGACTGAGCTCTGATCCCCACATTCTGAAAGCCCCTGCTGGACTCAGAAACCACCAACTGCCTGGATCCCTCTGAGGCAGCGTCATCAGCTTGGGTACCGTTCTTTCTGCCCCCGGGAATCCCTGGTAACCACACCTCTGTCTCTTTTTTTTTAGCTGCATTGGGTCTTCATTGCTGCGCCGGTGCTTTCTCTAGTTGCAGTGAACGGGGGCTACTCTTCGTTGCAACGTGCGGTCTTCTCATTGCAGTGGCTTCTCTTGTTGCAGAGCACAGGCTCTAGGTGCTGCAGGCTTCAGTAGCTGCAACACGCATGCTCAGTAGTTGCACTGCGTGGGCTCTAGTGCACAGACTCAGTAGCTGTGGCGCACGGGCTTAGTTGCTCTGCGGCATGTGGGGTCTTCCCAGACCAGGGCTCGAACCCGTGTCCCCTGCATTGGCAGGCGGATTCTTAACCACTGCGCCACCAAGGAAGTCGCCACACCTCTGTCTTAGGGAGAGGCAGGCGGGGGTTTTTACCCCGAATTGATGCTCTACCCCAACCTCCCGCTCTTCTTTCTCCAGGTGGTACCTGGTTCCTCCCTGGGCTCCTTCTCTGTTTGAAGGGGGTGCGGCCACCCCGCCCTTCTCCCCATCCTCACCCCCTCTCCCCTCCCCGTTGCTTCCTTTCCCCAAAGAGGGAAATTCCAATCCTATAAAAGACAAAGCTCCTTTTTATTTAAAATGGATTTTTTTCTTTCTTTTTTTTTTTTTGTGGTACGTGTGCCTCTCACTGCTGTGGCCTCTCCTGCTGTGGAGCACAGGCTCCGGACGCACAGGCTCAGCGGCCATGGCTCACGGGCCCAGCTGCTCCGCGGCATGTGGGATCTTCCAGGATCGGGGCACGAACCCACGTCCCCTGCATCGGCAGGCAGACTCTCAACCACTGCGCCACCAGGGAAGCCCGGATTTTTTTCTTGATCAAAAAAATTAATACAAGTTTATTGCAGAAAATTTGGGAAATCCTAAAAAGAAAAATGTTTAAATCCCACAAGCAGAGATCACCGTGGCCACTGGGGCTTTGCTGCATTTCCTCCCAATGTCTCTGGGTTTATGACTTTTGGATAATTTTGTATCCTGCCTCTTTTTTTCCTTAAAATTATACTGTTCATCAAAAAAAGTAGAGACATTAATGAACGGATAGAGGGATGGACAGATGGCTAGAGATATGATCAGGCAATTATAGGAAAATGTGAATTGTGGCATCCAGGTGGAGCAAATATGGGACTCACTGAACAATTCTTTCAAATTGTCTGTAGGTGTGAAATTGTTCGTAACAAAGTGTTGAGAAACAATCAGATTGCGAGCATACATGTATCTTAGGAAGCAGTAATGACACTCCTGGATATATACCTGATAGAAATGAGTGCTTATGTCCACACCAGATGTGCATGAACGATGCCCAGCAAATAGCCCCAAACAGGAAACAACCCAAATGTCCAACACAAGCAGAATGTATAAACAGATTGTGGTATATTCACACAATTGAATAGTACACACAACACTGTGAAGGAATCTCATGGACATAACATGGGGTGCGACGAGACAGACGAAAGAGTACACACTGTTTGATCCCATTTATAGGAGGTTCTAGAACAGTGTATGATAGAACAGAATCCATGATAGACGTCAGGATCATGGTTTCCTTTCGGGAAGTATTGTTTGGGAGGGGACACTTCTGGGGGCTGGAAATGTCCTAGGTTTTGAGCTGGGTGGTAGTTACACAGGTGTGTATCTTGTCCAAAAACGATTGAGTGGTATCTTAAAATTTGTGGACTGTACGTAAATCGTGGACTGTACGTAACTCGTGGACTGTACGTAAAGTATACTCTTCAGCGGAAACATTTATCATCAGCGTGCTCCCTGTTCTTTGAAGATACCAGCTTCAGCGGCTACACATTTTCCCATCCATGGATGTGTCCCTGTTCACTCTCACGCGCCACACACCTCCCCCCAGAGCGGATGTGAGAGCCGCAGCCCCGCAGCCACCAGACGCCCCAGGTGGGTCTGCTGGTTTCAGACCACAAACACTGATCAGGTCAACTTAAGAAGTCAAAGAATTTGGGGCGAGGCTGTCAAGAGCCCACAGCCTGGGTTCTGCTCTAGGAGCTGCTGTAGCCGCCACTGACACCATGGATGCCAGACGCCACCAGGGAGAGTGTCAGGGAGGGACGCTGCAGCCATGGCCGCCAGGAAGATTCCCTGTGGTCCCTGGTTCTCTGTGGAAGAATGACAGGTCAAGACCCTCACAGTGGGGGATTCCATCCTGCAGAAGCCACAGCGGAGGTGGGGCCGTTAAACAAAGCAGCCCATGGGCTCCTACCCGAATAAATGTCATCTCACCTAACAGCAGCTGGTGTTTGCTGAGTGCTTCCTGGGTACCAGTTTCTACACAGGTTAGAATCCTCACATTAGCCCAGTGGGATGGGTGATGGTGAGGCAGGCGTGGGGAAATGTGGCCATAGGCCCAGGACCACATGGTGGGTCCCAGAGTTCCCTGCAGCGGGATTCTGGGTTAGATTCTGACAGTCTCAGGCATTCCCCAGATCTGAAAGGCTGGAGGGAGACAGATGTGACACTTGGCCAGTGGCTTCTGGGGTCTTCCTGGGGCTCACCCCCCTTGTGGTGCAATTCTTGCCCTTCCCGATTTCCAAACGCCAGGGTCGGGGGTACTGCCCACACTTTACTGCCCCAGCTCTTCCAGTGGTTTTGCAGCCCCTCAGGGCCTGAGTTCAATCCCTCTCTGCTTGAAATCTTCTTTTCCTGGCTGAACCTTACCTGAGACAGCACCTGGTAAGGAAGGCGTTAAAGAAAGTAGTTGGGTGAAACTACCACAATATTGTAAATCAACTATACTTCAATTAAAAAAAAAGAAAAAAGGAAGTAGTTGGTGGCACTGGCTTTAGAATGGAAAAACCAGGGTTCAAAAACCAGCTCTGTCACTTCTGTGGGTCTGTGGTCTTCCTCACGGAGAACACGCAGTGGTGAGGTCTGCCTTATGGCTTGTAGGAAAAATCAAGATAACATATGGAAAATGCAAGCCCAGTGTCAATATTTAGGTGACAGCTGACGATTAGTTGTTACCATTCCCATTTGGCAGATGAAAAAAGTGAGGCTCAAAGAGGTGATGTCATTTGTCCCAAATGACACAGCCATGAGGTGGCAGGGTGTGGATTCAAACCCAGGAGTGAGACCTCCGGAGCCTCCCTTTCTGCCTCTGTGTGTGCCCTGGGCCTTAAACACTGGGCAAGCCCGGTATGGTCAGCGCCCCACGGAAGGTACAGCAGCATGATGGGAGGGAGCAGCTGACAGGCGGCCTCCGTTCTCTCCTGGGGCCGCCGAGTGGGGCCCGGCAGCACGGCCCAGACCTGTGTACTTCACAAGGCAGGGGAAGGAGTTGGCTGTTGGCAGAAGCTTGGAGCAGGTATTAAAGGAAGTAGTGGGGGACTTTGGCTTCAGAACAGAAAAACCAGGGATCAAACCCCAGCTCTTTCCCCCTTGTGGGTCTATGGTTTTGGGGCCCAATGCCCGGCCCTCGTCACCCAGCAATTCAGTGACCTGACCTCCAGCCTCTAATCCCATCACCAGGCCCAGCTTCCTCAGCGCAGTAGCAGTGTGTCAAAGGGCTGGAGGAGGTATCTCGGTCTCGGGCTGAGGCACCTGGGGTTGCAAAGCTGGCCTGATGCAAACTGCCCCCTTGGCGGCCTCTCCCTGTGGTAGCAAGAAGATGGGTGGCAGCTCCAGGCTCACGTCCTACTGATGAAGGAACCCCAGTGGAGAGAGGGTGCCCCTTGCCGCAGGGTCCCCGCCAAAGCCCCCTAGCTGTATTTCATTGCCCTAACTTGGTCATGTGTCCATCCCTGGACTGGTCACAGTGCCCAGGGACATGCCCTCTGACTGGCCAGCCCTGGAGTCAGGCTGGTGTGTGTGGTCCACCCTGAGTCACATGAACGAAGAACGCTTCCAAAGAAGGGGAGCAGCCTCCAGGAGAGGCATGTAGCAAATGACCCGACAAGGGAACCGGGGGCCCACACCTGTCCTGTCCCAACCCTGCTGACAGTGGCCGCCCTGGCTTCTTTATCCCCTCGGCAGCAGGGCTGGTGGACTTCGGAGGTAGGCAGCTGGGATGTGCTGGAGCAGCTGACCCTCAGGGCAGGTCCAGGAAGCCGCAGAGGAAAGAGTGTTCTCTTGGGGGAGGGGAGAGTTTGGTCCTCTCCCCCCACACAAACACTGAGTGCCCGGGCCAGCCTTCATTGCGGGGGGCCTCCATCTCGGGGGGTCACCATCTCAGGGGGCCTCCTCCAACAGCCAAGATCAGATCGAGAGCTGATCAATTGCTAGGCACCGTGCTAAGCACATTAAGCCAGTCATCTCATTCAATCCTCGTCCAAGCTCCACGAGCACCCATTTCACAGATGAGGAAACTGAGGCTCAGAAAGACGAAGCTTGCAGCAGGCACATGGCTGAGCCCAGGCTCAGACCCAGGTCTATCTGACTCCACCAGGCGCCCCTCTTCTTTTCTTTCTGAAATATCATCCATGTGTCGTTAAAGCAGTGCTGCCACAGCTGTGGAACAAGTAGTATCTGGTCAAGGGCTGTGTCTGAGGCCTCAGCTCTCGGCCCAGGGAGGGGGGTGTTGTGAGGGAGTGCAGCGAGAGGGCGGGTGGAGCCTTTACTCCCGGGGCAGCTGAGCCCCTTCCCCGGCTCTCCGGCCCAGGTGCTCCCTCAAAGGACACTTCCTCTGAGAAGCCTTCCCTGCTGTGTTCACCACCCTCCCCTGTGTACCTTGTCCCCTGGGCTGCTTTCATCAGAGCCCCAACCACATCATGTGTGTGTGTGTGTGTCTGTCTGTCTGTCTGTCAGACTGTGGATGAGGAGTCCCCTGGGAGAAAGCAAGGACAGGGGATTCCCCGGTGCCCAGGTTGTGCTTAGCAAACACCTCACGAGTGAATGAACGAGGGTGGGAGGGAGTGAACAGAATTACAGGGTGAGGGGCCTGGCGGGCAGTCCGTGGGTGGCCGAAGCTGGGTTCTCTGCAGCTCCTGATGGCCGGAGTCCAAGGTCAGCCCACGGTAACAGGCCCTTCTCAACCCAGCTGACACCCTTTGGAAGCCACGTGGCCAATGCTCGCTGCCACCCTGGCTGCAGTCTGCGTATCTGACCCAGGGCCCAGAAGTCACCTGGCCCCGGGGTCACCCACACCCTTCTCAGTGCAGGGCAGCCTGGCCTGTCTCTTCTCTGACCCAGGTGCGGATGCCAGCCCCGCTGCCCCTCTGGTCCTCACTGTGCCCACTGTCCAGTGCAGGCAGGCTGGCAGGCAGGGCGGGACTGTCCCCAGGGCCCTTGGTCTCCCTCTGGGCATATCCTGCAACTTCAGCCCCTCGTATTCCCTCCCTCAGGGGCGGGCAGCCGAGGTGCCCTGTCCTCTTGCACCTCCAGCTTTGCTTCCTTGTCAGGAAGCGCCTGCCATCCCCATAGAGAGGGCACTTGGCCCGGAGGAGAGAGATTTAGGCCCTCGTGCCTGCTCTGCCCCTGCCCAGGGCAGATCCTGGCCCTCAGGGGCCTGTTTCCCTCTCTGTGCTTCCTGGGTGTCCAGAGGCAGATTAGAAGGCTCCTTGAAGCTGAATGAGGCTGGGTTTGTGAGTTCGGGGCTCGTGCGGCCCAGCCCTCGGGGCTGTGTGGGAAGCCCCGGGAAGCAGCTATTTCTGTGCCCAGAAGCGAGCTGGGCGGGCGGGGAATGCCGCAGAGAACCACGGGTTCCCTGCCGGTCCCCGCTCTCCCCTGGCATGACGGCTGGGGCAACAACAGGTGGAAGCAAGAGAGCCTGCTGACCCCGCCCACTTCCCCCTTGGCCAGCGGCCCTCCGCGCCCCAGATCCGGGCCATGTAACTGGGCCCTCCACAGAACCCGGGCTCTGCTCCCCATTTCCTTCTCTCTGGGAGTCACTGTGTGGAGTGAAGGGTCCTGGGGCCCGGATCTGCTCTGACCCCTTTGTCAGCGTGGCCCCTGCGCTTCCAGCCTCACCGGGAGGGAGGAGGGGAGGCCGGCCCAGGGGGTCCCACTGCTGGTGGCAGCCTGACCCCTGCCAGCCAACCTATGAGGATGGGTAGTGGAAATCGCTCGAGGGGTTCTTTCTCCAGGGAGGAAGCCCTTTCCCATCGGCCAGGGTCCAGCTCGCCCAGGCCTCCTTGGGGTTGATACCTGTCGGGCCACAAGGACCCCATAGGGCACCAGGGATCAGGCTGAGAAGAGAGGAAATCGGGGTTAGAGAGGATTTGGAAGGTGACATCTGCACAGAGACCCGAGAGGTGAGAAGGAGCTCTCAGGTTGGGGTGAGGGTGGGCAGGAGGGGTCCAGGCAAAGGGAAAAGCAAGCAAAGGCCACCTAACCCAAGTGAGCCCCAGGGCCACTGATAGACCCCCCCCGCCACACTTTGAGTCCCAGCCCACCAGGGCCTCCCAGGGGTCCTCACGCCCCCAGCTCAGCCCAACGTCATGGAGCCCTGTGGGCTCTCGTGAAACTGTCACACTCAGACCCTCGGGTTCTTCCTCCCAGGAGTGGCAATGAGGGGCCCCACCTGCTGCCTTTGCACATCTTTCCAGAGATCCAAGACAGACCCTGGGCGACCTCGCCTCGTGCTCCCCAAGGCGAGGGCTGACTTGTATCTGGGTGGGTAGGACAGACAGGCTGTGGGCCCAGCGCTGGCTGGGGATCTCACTACCTGGCTCCCTGCTGCAGCTCCAGGGCTGGTGGGAGTTGAACATTAACCCCCTTGGCAAGTGACCCCAGCTAAACAAACACGTTATCACATGTCAACAGGAGTTGTCTCGCTGGCCGGGCTGGCCCGCTGAGTCAGAGCACTACCTGCCACGGCCAGGGTGGGGGGCTGAGGCTGCCTGCACTGCCCTGGGTTCAGGTCCCAGCCCCCTCTGCCTCTGGCTCGCTGTGTGATCCCAGGCAAGGCAGTGTCCCTCCTGGGGCTCAGTTTTCCTCTCTACAGTGGCCTCCTGGGATGCGGGGCCACAGTTGGGGCTGGGGTCCAGAGGGGGCCTGGGGAGGTCCAGGCTGAGCCTGGGTCTGGCTGGGTGAAGCCAGAGAAAAAGCACAGCTTTTGGAATTAGATTCCAGGAAACGAAAGCAACTATCAGTTACCCATCAGCATGCATCTTTCTGCTGTTTGATTTAATCTTCCGCAAGGTGGACACGACTGCTTGTCTCCATTTTACAGAACAGGAAACAAAGGTTACGAAATTAGGAAGTGGTGGAGACAGAATTTGCCCCGAGGGCGCCTGACCAGAGCCCTTGCCACTCACCCCAGAGGGGCCCTGTCTCCTTCCCCTGACCCTTGGTCTCCTCAGGGCTGCGGGCTGGGGCCACCTATTTCCTTTAAACCTCCTAGATTGGCCACACTGAACTTCTCACCATCCTTCTCACCTGTCCTTCCTTGTCTCCAGGACTTCGCACGTGTCGGCTGCCTCTCTGCTCTTTGAGTTTATGAACTCCTATTCATCCCTCAGGGCCCTCCTTAATCTCGCATCCTGCTTGAAGCCTGCCTTGATTCCCCAGCAGAAGTGGGGACACCCTCCTCTGTACTCCATCAGTGCTTCTCACACACATCTAGTCAAGCACTTCTCACGCTTGTTTGCTGTTTGTGTATCTGCTGTGTGTGAGGGAAAGGGCTGGGTCCAAATCACTCCTGTGGCCCCTGTGCTTTTTTAATAAATTTATTTATTTAAAAAATTTTTTTGGCTGCGTTGGGTCTTCATTGCTGCACGCGGGCTTTCTCTAGTTGCGGCGAGCAGGGGCTACTCTTCGTTGTGGTGCGCAGGCTTCTCATTGTGGTGGCTTCTCTTGTTGCAGAGCACGGGCTCTAGGCGCTCGGGTTTCAGTAGTTGTGGTGCGCGGGCTCTAGAGCGCAGGCTCAGTTGTTGTGGCGCATGGGCTCAGTTGCTCCGCGGCATGTGGGATCCTCCTGGACCAGGGCTCGAACCCGTGTCCCCTGCATGGGCAGGCGGATCCTTAACCACTGCGCCACCAGAGAAGTCCCCCCCGCTGTGCTTTTGGAGTGAGCATCCAGCACCTCTTCAGTGCTCAAGCAGGGAAGGTCGTCAAGGGAGCAGGTGAACCAGAGAGACCCTGTGTCAGCAGGAGACGGACAGGGATGGGGCAGCATCCTCTGGTGAGCAGAGGAGGCACCGGCCAGAGGAAGGAAGAAGCGGAATCATTGGAGCCATGTTAATGGTGGAGACCATCTCCGGCAGCCGGCGTTTTGAGGTTGGGACGGAGGAAGTTATGATTTAGGCCCTTTGAGTAGGGGTCAGCTGGCGAGCGCAGAGGTCAGAGGCCCGTGAGGGCCGGGGGTGCCACGCACAGGCTGCTGAGGTGGCACACGTTGATGCCAGCTGACACCAACTGCTGGCTGGGGTACCAGGCCCCACATGAAGGCCCAACCAGTGGTCTCACTTAATCCTCAACCGTCCCAGAGTTAAGTGCCAGTATTACCCCATCGTGCAGGGGAGAACGCTGAGACGAGAGGGGGCAGTGTTTTGCCCACGCTCACACAGCTAGGCAAGGGCAGAAAGACCAAAGGTGCTGCTCAAAGCCGGGTGGGCAGCCTGGGGTACGGGGTGCGGGGGGAAGGCCAGGTATCAACCACTAGCCGTGAGCCCAGACTGAGCCATTTCCAGGGCCAGCTCTGGTCCACTTGGAGGCTGGCAAGGCTCAGTCTTTCACTCACCCTCTTACCCGAAGAAGAAAAATGTGCTTTAACTGGCAAGAGCAGGAAATAAAATGTCGTTCTGTTTGGTTTCTAGGAGAGTGACGTTGCGAAGGGCCTCCTCCACCTGCCATAATCAGGAGGGAAGGTAACAGCCTCGGGCTTGATCCCGGGCACCTCTGCCAGTGCCACGTGCAGCTCGCGGCCCCAAGGAGGGGCTGCGGAGAAACCTCAGAGCCTGACCTGCCGGGAGCCAAACACGGGGTAACCCGCTTCACGGGTGTGCTTCCGACATGGAAATCAGCTTTCTGTCCTAGAATGGAACTCTGCCTCCCGGGCCTGTCCTTACAGCTTCTGAAGTCTGTCCTGTGAGAGGACAGTTGTCCGGAGGGTACCATAGGCGTATTTTAGGGGATAACGCAAGAAATCTCCCGGTCAGATTCAGTCCCTCCTTCACATCTGGACCTTTGTGTGAAGCCACCGTCACCACCGCAGAGTTGCCAGGCTGGAGGATACCTTGGAATTCTTCTTTTGCTGTCTTGAGGTATCCTCGTGTTTGACTCACTTTTTCAGATAAAGACAAGTCCGCACCCCTCGGGGGCCCAGCAAACACACGTGGCACCTCGCCCACCCTTGACACATGGCGGTGGCTCACCCAGCATATCTGCACGATAACCTCTGGACAAGGTTCTCCTGGCTGCACGTCACTGCGTGGAAATGAGGGTAAGACGCAGTGGCTGCTATCTGTCACTCACTCCTAAGCAGCAGACGGAGACTTCCAGAATTAACCTGGGGAAGGCGGGGCCTCGAGACAGAGGCTGGAGCGACCCTTGGCTCTGAGACCCTCACCAGCCAGTGCTCTCCAGGCCGATCCACCAGGAGTGGGGCCCTGGGGCCAGAGCTGCCACTCGCTGCCGCTAGCCACGTGGCCTCGGGCAGGCTGACTCACTCTCTCCCTGAAACATATTACTACCCACAGCCCCAGACCTGGCCCCCGCCGCCTGAAGAGGGTGTCTCCCGTGTTTGTCCGCCACAGGCTCAGTCTCTGTCTGGCTCCGGGGGTGGTCGCTTGCTTCCCAGGGCTCACGGTGAAGGCTGATCTGCTCTCATCTTGGTTGACCTCGGTTCTGTTGGCCCTCCTGCTGCCTCAGGACCACAACACTCTCCCCCAAATCCCATTGAAAATGAAGCTCTTCCAGTTTCGAGAGCCTCCCCTCTGACCTCAGCCTCCTGTCCTCCCGGTGTGCTCGTCCAGCTACCGCTTGGCTGTTCTGACCACAGGGGCACCGCCAGGCCTTGGGCAAGTCCACTTCCCCCGGTCAGGGGCCTACTCTGGTTGCGGACTCCTCCTCCCTGAGTGCACTCCAGGCCTCTTCGTTCAAGCCCTCTCCTGCCCACCTGCACCCTATAGCCTCCAGCCCTGTTGCCTTCTGTGGCCCCCACCTGGCTGAGAGCCTCACACCTGTGTGGAGAAGTGCTGCCACCAGCCTTTTCTCCCATGGGTGCCTAGAACACTGACTGGTACTGAGACTTCTGTGATGCACCACACTGGGTTCCTAGTCAGCCTGCGCACCCTTTCTTGATTTCAAATCTCCCGCACACTCAAGTTTTGGGCCCGTCATCTCCTCCCGGTCAGGTGACCTCACCTCCTACTTTAGACAAAATAGAAACCTTCATGCTGGAACTGGCTCCCCCCCTTCACCTACCACCTCTTTTCTTCCTGTTGCCAAGGAAAACAGACCTATCAACCTAAGACCACCCCTCCTTCCCCAGACTCTGAGTAACCCCTCCCCTCCCCCACCCTGTGGAAGCTTTCCACAGTCAGACCCTCTTGTCCTTTGTTAATCCTTAACCCCACCTCCCTTCCAGTTTCATCATTTCCACCTTTGGTCAAACCTCCTCTCCGCCTGCTCTCTCCTCCACCTGCCTGGCTCCTCCTGGAAGGGCCTCCCCAGGCGCCCCCAGGGCACGAGGACCAAGGAGCGATAGCACCTGCCTGACCTTGTGTCCAGAGGGCCCTGCGGCTGCCTGTCCTCTTTGCCCAGGTTATCTCACCTTCTCCCAGGGCTTTAATTACCCCCCACGCTGAAGACACACACATCTTGCCTCCCCACCCCTAGCAGCACCTAACATAATCACTGCTTGACAAATAGCAAAGAAATGCAACTTTGCCCCAGCCACTCTGGACACTGCCTGCTCAGGCTCTCAGACTGGGGAGAGGGCCACCTGCCGACTCGCTGTGGGCCTGAGCAGACCCAGCAGTGCTCTGCTTCCCCTTAGCAGAGCAGGCCCGACAGGGTGGGTGACGCCCAAAAGACAGAAGTCAGTCCACTGCAACTCGGCAGGAACACTCACGAATCTGACGAGGAGAAAACAGGATCTGGTAAAAAGGACTTTACCAAAGTTATTTCTGTGAGGCTGTAGGCCGTCTTCTGTCCTCCAGGTTAGCAGCTTTTCAACTGCTTCCAGGAACGTGAGCTTAACCCTCTGGGAGAGTGCAAGTGGCAGAAGTGCAGGAGGAAGGGTGGAGGGAGCTCGAGTGGGAGACCCCTCTGCCCAACCCTGCCCGTCCAATGTACCCTGCCCCTTCCTGAAGAGTCAATGTCCACTTTTCTTCTGAGCCTGTCACTAGCAAACACTAAGCGCTGCCCAAACTCTATGACATCAGGGAGGGAGGAGGCTGGAGACCTTCTCGTCCTCCCTTGCAGGAGAGGTCACACTGACCGTAGCCCTGGGGTACTGAAGTGCCCCTGAGGTCAGCAGCATGCTTGCGCCCCACTGAGTGCCGCTGGGTTCTGCAGTGAACATCATGGGCACGTGTTAACAACAGAGTTGGCACTGGAGAAAAGGAACTCACACGAGGGCTCTGGGCGGTGTGGGAGCTGCCACTGGTTATGGAGAAGGCGCAACTCATCTCAGGGTAGACAGCAAACCCGAGCCTTGAAAGGGCCTGTGGATTTAACAGGTGCGCCACCTCTTAGCCTTTTTTTTTTTTTTTTTTTTTTTTTTGCGGTACGCGGGCCTCTCACTGTCGTGGCCTCTCCCGTTGCGGGGCACAGGCTCCGGACGCGCAGGCTCAGCGGCCATGGCTCACGGGCCCAGCCGCTCCGCGGCATGTGGGATCTTCCCGGACCAGGGCACGAACCCGTGTCCCCTGCATCAGCAGGCGGACTCTCAACCACTGCGCCACCAGGGAAGCCCTGTTAGCCGTTTCTCATACCGGGAACCCAAGTTTGCGTGGATATTCCAATTCATCGGGAAGTCTTCCCAGCCTGGTCTGCACCACTCACCCTGACCGCCCTCACCGCGAGTGGACGCAGCTCACCCTGAAGCTTAACTGGCAACAGGACCAGGTGTCCGTGCTGACCTACAGGTGCTGCAAAGAGATCTGGGGGTGAGCAGCTTTCTCGGGGTCACCCACATGTTGCGGAGCTGGGCACATTCAGGTTTCCTGACTCCTAAGCCAGTCACATTTCCTTTCCCAACTTAAGTTTTGCTACAGTAACTGGGAGAAAAAAATGATGCACACCAGTGCTGGATATGCCAGTTCTGTCTCAGAGAGGGGAAAAAACTAAGTAGTCAGGCACCATTAATAACTGGGTAGCAAAAGCCTTCTTGGGTTTGAGGGCCAGGGGGCTATGTAGTTTGAAAGTGGTCTCCCCACCGAGGGAGGAACGAGTGCTCACCCCCCGTTTAAACCAAACGGCACCAGAAGCAAAAGGAGACCAGGGCTCAGAACACTCACAGATACTGAAAAGCTTCAGAAAGTGATTTTACAAATTCTACTGTACGTGAAAACCTTGTGGACACAGTCACCACTTTGATCTTTTTTTCTCAGATACAGTGAACACCGGCCAAACTGTTTTAATTTCCGAATTTATTAAAATGATTAACCTCAATACTGCAAGTGCATGTACAAAATATTTGTAAAAAATGTTTTTAATGAAACATTAAAGAACTTACCTCAAATGCTGAAAAAGTCCTTTTTTCATTCTTTCAGTACAAGGAATACATTGTATCTCAAAAGTATTACAACTCAGCAAAACAATTTAAAACAGTAATTTGAAAAATGATTGAAAATTGAATACCTTACATATATTTCTATGATCATTTCCTAATTCTTACAATGCCAAAATCTTTACCAATCGTTGCATAAGCTCTAGCTACGTTTTATTGAATGCAACCTCTTCCAAGTGGTCAACAGTGTGTGGGTTTCGCCACTCCACACAGTGAAGTTCTACAGCAGAGCTAGACCAGCTCCGAGGCCCCTAACTGTAAAAACGGAAATTAGGTTTCCCTGGAAGGCGCCGGCAGTGGCTGCCGAGCGCTTGTGCACACCGACTCCTGAGGCAGTGACCACCACCTAACGTCACTGCTCGGACCCACGGGAAGGTCAGCCCCCAAAGACGAGGCCTCAATAAAGTTAAACTTCATAAATAAATTACTAAAATTAAGCTTAAAAATGGAGTAAAGTGGGAAATGCGGTATTTTGTTACTTTTTCCTTAAGATGAAATTCCTGAAATGGCTATCGTTGGTATTCCAAGAAAACAGTTCAAGATTTAGTCTCTGGACCTCTTTGAAAGACTCCAAACTAAGGTGGGAATAAAAGATGACCCCCTGCTCTCTGGTACCTCCCAGACACAGGGTCTGAGCGTGACCTTCTCAGTGGCCTGAGTCTCCCACTGCCACCCAGAGACACCGGGAGGACTGGGTGAGGTTGTAGACTGCTCCGAGTGCCTTGGGACAGACCTTGCAGGGCTGCCCTACTTCGAGAGGTGAAGAATTCTAGACGGAGCGAGCAAAGGGGGGTGTGAGTGGGCGAGGAGGTCAGCCACCTGCTCCCACATTAATACCTGAGGATGAAACTGCACCGTAACAAACAGGAACGAGACGACAGAAGACTATGGAAGTAATTCCTTGAAGAACAGAAGGGGAGAAAAATTCTAAATTTAAAGAACTTTTATGAATGTTACTAATTTCTATTTGGAACCTACTAGCAATAGTTCTAAGGAACTTAATTTAAATAGTATCCCCAGGAACCTAGAAACTGGTAGGAATCAGTAAGGAGTAACAGTAAGCATTGAGGTTTTCTCCACTGGACTTCTCATTACCTGCAGATTCCTTTAAGGATTTAAAGATATGGGCTACTTTTCTAGACACTACACGAATCTCCTGAATTGATTTCACTTAGGAACACTGTATATGTGAAAGCACATGTACACATTTCCCAGAAGTAGAGACCCCACTGGTGTCAGACACCTGCTACAGATGTATATTCTCAGATTCTTTGTCCAATGATTTGTAAAATCATCCAGAGAAATGGAAGGTTGGTATTGAACATAAAGTAGTAATCAAAATTTTGCTCATTAAGTTACTTAAAATTAATTTTTCTCAAAGTGCTTCAAAAACAAATTAAATGACTCCTCTTTTTGTTTAACTGATAATATAGTCAAAAAAATCTTTGATATTTTCATACATAAACTAACATAAGCCAAGAACTCCCACTGATGCAGTGCTTAAAACTATATATTTATAATTTCCTATTTTATTGGCATGAATATTTCTAAACTTAAAAACCTTCCTGGTAAGTTCTTTTAATTTCTTATGACAAAAATTTCTCACAACACACAAATATTTACAACATATACACTGTTTTCAGTTCTTTACACTGAATTTCAAAGACAAACATTTTTTTATAGGTTACCACAGAACAAAAGCTGTGACTCATGTTTTTATTTCATAAACTATTATAAGTTAAAGTGAATAGAGTTCTTTAATATTCCTTGTAGCATTTTACAAGTGCAACAGAAAACTTGAAGACCCCAATTAAGATAGCTGTAGTTCATTAGATAAATGTTGTTTGTTGCCATCACATTTGTTCACAGCAAATTTTTTGAAAAAATAAGCACCAATCATTCTTGCAAAGAACAATTTTATCTAAAAGGATTGAAAAGTGTTAAATACAAGGTCTTTAATTTACATGACAAGCAATAAATACGCTGTATCGAAACTCCTCCTGCACACTGCGACCCTCGTACATATAACGTACTGAAAAGTTAGCTGTCACGCATGTAATGTTTTTTTTGTTTTTTGTTTTTTTAAAGAAACCGATTTCACTCCCACCCGACCGATGGTCTGCTATTTAACCAAGGTCACAAACAGTACACCTGGGCCAGCAAACTGTGAAACTGACAAAACTCCAAGGGGGAAACATCTAGCAAATAAATCAAAAAGCCAAAGAACATTGCTGGTGATATTAGCATATACTAGAAAACCTTAATATGCTGCTACTGTGATTTGTTTTAAATTATTTTTTAGTCATATATTAAAGAGCCAGTTGATGCTCTTAAAGTTAAAAAAAAGAAAATTGTGTAGCCACATTATTGTTCTCAACGTCCCGTGTGGAAAGTTGCTATCACTGTACAATTTTGCTTGAGCCTTTATTTTACAACAGGGCTTTACCTCTAACTCAGAATTGCACATACGAAGGCTATTTAAAAAGTACAATAAAAATTTGCACAAATCAGACTTTTAAGAAGAGTCAGTACGCTGTACACTTTCTACAGTATTATGCTGATAAGTGAAGAGACAACAGAAGTGCTGCCCCTAAAATGTTTTCGGTTGAGGAGTAATTGACTGGAATTGTTTATTTCTTTAAAGTAGTTATCCCGGGTCAAATTAAGACCAAGAGCTTACTATGCGTTAAGCCTCAAAGACTGATCTTCTCTTCTCCTGGAAGAAATGTCAATATCTATAGAGTCTTTTCCGACTATGAGCCTCAGCCGCTTCGCCGGAGGAAGAGGGATAAAGTCGTCTTCAAAGTCGTCATCATAGTCATCCTCCTCTCCATCTCCCTCTGAAGAGGAGGAATCAGCGGTACTTTCTTCCTCATACTGACTATAGTCATCGACTTCCATGCGAGACTCCAGGAGAGAAAGAGGATCACTGCAGCACACCCCATTTTCGTGAAGCCCCTCTGCATACGACCCCCTGCTCTCCTCGTCCCGTTTTAGCTGGATTTTTAATTTTGTAGAGCTACTGCCTGATCCTGAGTTAAATCCATTATTAAGCTTTGCTACATAGAGATTATTATCATTTTCATGGTCTTTACTTAACTTGATGCTTATTTTTGAAGAATTCACTCCATCATTCTCTTGGTCATTTGTCTTGCTGCTGCTGTCATGACGCCTACGAAGAGTCAATTTGGGAATCCCAGAGTTATTTTCTAGGATTAACTGTGCATCATACCTAGTGATCCGCCTCTTCTTTTTACTTTTTGCAGTTCGGAAGCTGTCTTTTGCTTTGAAGCTGTCTGATGCGACCACAGAACCGCTAACGGGAGAAGGGGGCCAGTCCGTGTAGCTCCCGGGCACGCCCTCCAGGCTGCTGTGCTCGCCCTGGTCAGGGTGGGACCCCACGCCCTCTCGCCCCACGCCAGCTCTGCCGGGGGAATCGTGCACCGCAGCGGATTCCTCTGCTTCTGCCAACTGTCTCACCAGCTTCCCTTGCCGTGACTTCTTCCTTGACGTGCTGTCACTCTTAGGACACTTGGCCTCCCCCTTCTGCGCAGCTTCGTGAGCCAGTTCTTCCTCCTGCACCGCAGGAGATGCTTGCTCGCCACTGTCTGGGCAAGGTTCCGTCAAGCTGCTTTTGTAGCCATCCAACGTATTTGGTTCGAGCTTGATGTCGGAGGTCTCCTTCAAATTCATCCTCGTCCTCAAGGACCGCCGGGTTGTGTAGGTGCAGGGGGCGCCCTCCACGTGCGCAGGGGCGCCTCGCCCGGAGTTCTGCTTGTGCTCTCGCGCTGCGTGTCTAGTTAAGCACCCACTGGCCGCCGCGGCCGGGACTGGTCCCTCTGGCTCCTTATCTTTTTTAATGGGCAAATTTTTGTACAGAACTACTTTAGGTTCTTTAAGTACTAAGTTTCCCATTTCGAGTTTTCCCGAAGCACTCTTCTGCTCCAGCCGTTTGCAATGATTTCTTAGTTTTATCTTTGAAAGTAAAGGCTTTGCAGGTTTTCTCAGTTTCTTTGGTACCCTGGAATTACTTATAGGAGTTAGCTTAGATGAGGTAGAGTTGGAAGGAGCTGGAATTCCTGACATGGACTGCCTTGTCAATGCTCTGCTCTTGCTGTTCTTTTTCATGCCAACGGAAGATTTTCGGTTAGAAGCTGCAAAGTTTAAAAAAAAAAAGAAAAAAAAAAGGATGAAAAACAGTCTTGGTAACACGGTAATGTTCAACAAAACAATGCCAACACCCAGATGATTAGCTATGAAATGTTTAGATTATACAAAAAACGTGGTAGACAGACCCCAGTTGCGTTTCCGCCAGCACTCCTACAGTTCTCCTTTACATTCGCTTTCTAATTTCTGCCTCTAATTTAAGAAGCATCTATTCACTTTCCAGGTACGTAATTTCAGGGTTAAAGAGCTCTTAGCACAGCAAGGACCTGGATTTCACTCTAAGTGTCCTTAATCTATCACGACACTAGTCCAAACTGAACACTTCTTTCCCTGATTTAGTCTTTTACCACATAAAATATCTGAAGTAAAGCTAAGTAAAAATAATATTTTTCTTTCATAGATTCTTCTTAAAATCATCATTTAAAATGTTTCTAAAATCCATTATTCATTAACTCAAAGTATGTTATTTGACTAGTAATCCAGAACTGGCGACAGGTGACTAACAGGCTCTCAGAGACAAATTCTATCACGATGTTTTCAAGTAAGAAAAAGAGATCCTAAGAACCGCATATTGTTACTCCCACTAGACATTTATCCCCAAATGCCGCACCTTCTAAGCTGCTCCCTTCAATGCTGTGAGGACTAGCAGAGGCTCTGAAGGCTGCGGAACTTACTTGGCCCCATCCCTCCGCTGACTGCCCGCTGCCGACAATCAAACCGCAAGAGGGAAGAAGCGCACTGCTAGAGTTACACTCTCGGGACAAGGGGGACCCAACTTCCTTCCTCTGGACAAGGGGATGACAACCTACTGGGAATGACAACCTGAGAACTAACATGACAGTTGGACGGCTTCTCAAAAGGCTTATATGTGACTCAAGTGTCAGGTGGCCCCGTGGTGAGCCTCTGACCTTGCCACTGACTTTCCTTTCCGCCATCTTTGTTTTTCTCTACGTCTACATTTTGGATTTATAGTCACAGTGTTTTACGTGAGTCACTTTCGCGATCACTTAGTCTGCTCCCCATCCCCCACCTGAAAAGCTCTTCCCATCAAAATACCCCTTTAAATCATTCACTAGGGAAGTTGAGATGACCAAACGAATCATCACCACCTCTCAACAGAAAACAGAGGGAATAAAAACCAGTGAACGTGGGTAAGCCCAGCACGCTGCCCGACAAGACTGTTGCTTCCTACACGCCTGAGGGTCGCCAGGGTGACTGCTGTTCCTTCTGCATGGCTGAGCGAGTCAGGTTACCATTAGTTAGTTTTTATTGAGGGAGAGGAGCAAGAATGCAGAACAGCATTCCAAAAACATCAACCCGCCAAGAACAGAAGTCTCTGTACTCAGGAAGACGGGCTCACGAATGGCTCTGGGATCTCCAAACCAGCAGAATTCCCAGGAATGAGATCCACTGACTGAACCAAGAACATGCTTATCTGTGCCGGATGCTACCAGGGAGGCAACTTTTTTCTAAGAACAGTAGTAGCAGTAAAGTTTGGGTGCCACCCAATTTGAGAACCACCGACGTATTATGAAATGAATTATACAGAACTTACCAGAAATAATTTTTTAAATATAAGGATATTTAGGGACGGCTTTTGCTTAAGGATTTCTTTGTGCTTACAAGGCTTCCTACAAGGTGAGAGTAGATGTGCTTATGATGTAAACACACCAGTGCTGGTGTCTGCCTTTCTCAAATGTGGCTATGGTGAGACTTTGCTGTCTATGGCTCTTCAAGGACCATTCTATGACCAAGGTCAGCGGTTCTCATTTCATACCTGCAACCACCCCTCCACAATGATCATTACACCGTGTATCCTTGACTGCAATCCCCCTGCAATCTGGATCCAACCTGTCCTCCTAAACAGCGCCTTTGCCAGTCTCCCTCACAGACTCCTTGTCATGAAATCCGGTGGACCCTTTCAGCCCGTACCGTTGCTTCCTTCTCTGCAGAATGTGACGCTGCTAACCATTATTTTTCCTGAACCCCCTCCTGAACCCCCTCTCTCCTTGGCTGCTCGCGAGAGCACACTCTCCTGGCCTTCCCTCCGTGTCCCGGACCCTCTTCCTCCATCTGCCCGGTGGACTGCACTCCTCAGGCCTCTGCTATCCTAGGCCCCTTGAAAACTCTACTCAGTCTCCAGGCCATAAGCAGCCACTCCTCCACGGCTATCACCATCGATATGCTGGCAGTTCCCAAACCAAAGTCTCTAGCCTGATTCTCGCCTTAATTACAGATCCGCATCACCGAAGGTCCACTGGGACCTTGATCGCCCGCTAAGATTGTCTCATGAGCTCCTCACAAGTCAACATGCCCAAAGGGAACTCACCACCAAGCCTAAGTTCTCCATCTTGGTCAATACCACCAACACCCAGCCAGCTGCCCAAGCAGACACGGGGAGGTCATCCATGACGCCTGCTCTCGCTAACTCTCACCAACCAGCCACTGGTCCTGTGGAGTCCACTCCTGCAGTGCCGCTGGGACCACCTCCTCTCCATTCCTGATGCCACCATTTCCTGCCTTGACTCTGGCACTAACACCCGCCTTTCCTTGCCTCCCTACTGCTTCCCCGACATTCCATCCCCCACCACGCAGCCCAGATGATTCTCCTGGTATGCCACGTCACTTCTGGGCTTTAAACCTGCCAATAACCTAATACCTCAGAATAAAGTCCAAAATTTTAAATTATGCTCATATCCCTCCTTCCCACCTTCTACTCCAGCCTTGATGAACTTTACTGATGCAAATCCTACACTCGTGCCCACACGTTCATTTGTGACGTTCCCTCTGCTTGGAGCACGTTTCACTTGGCCAACTTCTCCTCCCCTTTTGAGACTCAGCTCAGCAAACACTTCTCTCAGGAAGCCTTTCATGACTCTACACATGACAGGTTACCCTTCCCGTGACTCTTCGTGGCACCTGAGATTCTCCTCACTTGGGCACTGATTTTTCAATCACTGGATGAATCTCACTTACGGTGATTTTGAATCTGGGCTCTCGCCCTTCCACCCCTCCTTCCGAGAGGTTCATTGTTAGCTGACTGCAGTGAACCACTGACAAAGCACTTCAGTGTGTGTTTTAAAGAGCACAAGAGAGACTGAATTTGATGCTACGTGTTATTTCAATAGAGAGACTTCACTTCCGTATTTATGTATTTATCAGTGTATTCTCATCTTGTTTGAACAGCGTTATCTCAACAAAAGCCCAGCTAAAAGGTGTGCTCAAGTCAAAGGGCACAAAAGGCACAGTCCGGCTGGGTAAGAGAAATGTGGGCAACGTGACTAAGCACCCAGGGCTCTTCACGGCGCCACGAAGGTGCTGCTACACTATCGCGGGGGGATGGGGGGGTGAGCGCCAGCAACAGCAGGCTGAGGGAGAGATGGTGGTCACAGTGGCAAACTAAGAAAAGTCTATCAAGAGACTGAGGATCCTGACACAGTGGAGGGAAGGCACGGCCACGGCTCCCCTGGCTTTGGCACTAACACGCCACGTGTGGCTCTCTTCCCTCACGGCTGGGACAAATCCCAAATGCATAAACCTAGAAAGTGATTTCACGTGAAGATACACATTCTTAGCAATTGGTATATACTAGGTACAGTGCCAAATGGGCAAATTAGTATGATCTCAATCATAATAAGCATTCTCTGAAGTAAGAGCTACGACACTAAATGAAAACCAAGTTCAGGTGGGCTAGCGTGCCTGAGAGCGTCCATCCGGTCAGCAGCAGAGATGGGACTTGCGCTGAGGCCTGTGGCCCCAGATCTCAAGCTTTTCACCACACCGTCACACGGCCTCTAAGGGACACCACAGAGCTATTACGGGGCCAGTCCCAACTCCTGGGAAAGGACCCGTGGTATGGCTACCGCGGTCCCCTCAGGGTGTCCTCAAAATCATAAGGCAGCTCTGTGTGGGCATCGAGAATGACAGCCAGACACAAGAGCAGCAAAACGACAGCAAAGCTTCCAGAACGCTCGGGCTGCACCCGTGCCCTGCGCGGGACAAGCCCCAGAAACACACACGGTGGAGCCAAGGGAACACGAGGGCCACACACAGCCTGGCATGTTCCCAACACGAGGACCCAAAAACCCTCAACAGGATTTTAAAGACTTCAGTTCAAGGAGTCTGTCAGGCACAAGAAGCAGGCTCCACCTCATGCAACCAACACAGGAATGAACGGCTGGAAAAAGGTGCTGGAAAGGATTCTGAAGCAGCCTGCAGGCTCAGCAGAAAAGTGTTCAGACCAACCAGTGACGTCTGCGGCAGGCGAGAGAGTGACAGGTGGTGGCCCAGCCCACTGTCTCCAGGGCAGGCGCTCCTCAGTCCAGCTGAGTGAACTTATTCCACAGGTGGGAGTCCTCTGGGACTTGCACCAACTCGTGGCATTTTCAGTGGCTCACCTCCAGGACGCAGCACTATGGGGGTGGCCTAGCCACTGAGGCACAAGAGGCCTAAGAAACCCGACTCTTCTAGTGATGGCATTATAATCAGGTCTGTGGACTGAACCTGTGAGAAGGGATTTCTCGTCTCCTCTCTGGATGCTAAAGCAAACAGTCAAGTTGTCGTTCTTGAGACACCTTCCAAAAAAGGACCTGCATGGAAGGAAGAAAGAATTTTTTCTTCCAACTAGGCAGAAACGTTTCTTTAAAAAGAACAAACACGCTGTTCAGAGAAAGCAGTTCCTCTGTAGTTGTCAGCTGCTTAATTCTAACCAAACTGCAGGATAAGATGGGTACTCGGAATCTATACACAAGATGTATGCCCACGCCCCTTGGGAGAAAGGCTTGGGCACCTCTGGCCTTGCATCCACTGCAGTGTCAAAGTCTTTTCTTTCAAACAGGTAGAAGGGTTTGGTCAAGACACAAACAGCAAAAGAAATACAGCCTAAAAGAACACATGTAAGAGCCCGAGAAAACACTGCTATGAACATACTTAGTGCACAATGTTCTCAGAGACCGCTGGAGTAAACCTCGAACTCCTTCAGAGCCCCGAGCCACGTCTAGCAACTGTCACAATGACCCTCAAAGCTACTTATGCCAACCCTTGAACTACTCCAGACAATCACTGTGCAGAAAAGTAACCTGACTAAAGTAAGCACCCTGATACAAGCAGCCACGGTGAAGGGCTCTATTTCTGTTCTGTAATGCTGAGACTACAGCTCAGAGGGATCACCTGTTCCCTCTAGCCTTTAGCAAGTGGCATTTGCAGCCTGCTCTGCATAGTTACTGTGTACTGGTCCCATCCTGGAGCTAAGGCATAAACTCCCCAAGGGAGGGGCCCAAGTCTCATACACTTTTCTTTCTCTTTTTAACAACCAGCAGGCTTTGAACATGTATTTGGTTTATTAATAAATATCCCATAGATGGTCACATAACAGAACACTCAACACCTTCCAAAAATTTTTCCTATTTTGATTTTTTAAACTAAGTGGGGTACTGAGTTCAGTATCTACACATCAGTGTATGGTTAACACGTAAGAACACAAAGCACCCGCACGAACGTCACCGAGCCACGTGGACAGTGCCGTGGCCATCCCCACGTGTGGCTGGCAGCACACTCCTAAGTGTTCTTATGCAGACATTCATAAAATGGGCCTCACAAGTCGCCAGTTTCACCAAGGAACCAGACTCAGAAAACAAAATGTTGATTATGCTGCGTTTATTATTAAAACCAACAATCAACAGTGAATGACGAACTAACTGCTCTTCTTCGTTCACTTTGGACGTTAAAGACTGGAATAGGAATGCGGCATCGCTTTTCCACGGCAGAGGTTACCCCTGGCCTCTGACTCCCAGCAGAAGGTAGAGTCAGGATTCAGGGCAGTGACAGTCCCCATCACGGGAGACATCTTCCCTTTTCTTTGGGATTTTCTGTAGTGGAGAGGAGTACCCAGAGTTGGGCTGAAAACATCTGAAGACAGGGAGAAGAGCCTAAAATAATCAGACCTCAGACGGTACTTACTGCTGACAAGTATGTATGGACATTCAGAGTGCCAGAACAGGCATACTTTGGGGACCATCAAGTTAAAACTTTTAGACTTTATTCCTATCAGAGACAAGTCAGACTAAGGAGCCTACTGCTTTAGTGGCAACCAGAGAAAACTGGTGCTACCCAGATGGAAAACAGTAGCAATCAGGATGGTTCCAGGACTTCAAGGTTCCAAAAACGTGATGTGTTTTCTTGTGCTCACTTAGGATTCTTCTCTTTCTTTTCTCTTTATTCTTCATTCTCTTTTTCCAGTTTCCATCAGGTCTTGCCCCCCCACACAACTGGTATCTTAAAGCTTGTTTCCTTCTCCTTTTCATCACTCTTGCTACTTTCGGTCGAGTGGCTATTACAACACGTCACAGTATAATGACATTCAAACTGCTCCTCTATCACAATTCTGAGTCTGGTAACTGGTGGTTTGGTGAATTGAGTCAGTTCATTTTGAAAACGGCAAGCAAGCAGTAAAAGGGTGGAAGCCTTGAGGCCAGAAGCTATGAATTCCCCAAGTCCATCATCCATCCTAACAGACTGGCCAGGCGCAGAACACGTATGTGCCTGTGTGACGCCACCCCGTCCTTTGTCTTCTTGTGGGCCTAACAATATCATTACAGAGAAACTAACACCTTGAAAAGCTTTCTGTCAAACATATGATGACCCTGGAACACACGATGGAGAATTTAATATCCAGTTACCCAGTATTCAAGAAAAGCAGACAATTTAGTACCATATTAAATCTGGAGGCATGATACAGACTGCTTTTGTGCTCGAATCACTTCTAGAACCTTGCAGTGCTGGTGAAGTGCATGAATCCCAGAGTTTCTCTCAATGTTTAAAAGATCAAAACTATTAGAGCATGCTTTAGAAAGCAAACTATGTGAAAATACTTAAAAAAAAAAAAAAAAAGATATGCTTATCAAATCTCCCTTACTTACTTGCATTGTTTTTTTCCTGAGTGGTATCTGCGTCAGTGTTAGAGCTGACAGATTGACTGTCTGAATTTTTGCTGCTGTCACCTAACTTTTTAAGCCTATTTAAACGTTTATCTGTTTCTCTGAGTCCATATTTGCTATTGATAACAGGAGCAGGCGCAGGCAGTCCCACTCTGGATTTAAAAGCACCAGTTCCCCGTCTGAAAGAGAAACAGCACAGGTTACACAAACAGCATTCTCACTGACGTAAGCCTGGTTGCTGAGCGCACTTGGCCACATCAGATCAGCAAGTGTGATGAACTGATGAGGCCCTAATCGCCACTGGAAAGCCGCTAAGCCTAGGACTCTCAAAATACACACATATATAAAATTAATGCAAAAAAGCCCCAGACTTAAAATAAAACAATTTATGATTACTGTCAATCAATTGTTAATTGCCCATGAGAAGCTATTGGTTGGACCCTGTAGAATTTCAAGTGTAGGTAAAAATAAATAAATAAAATTTCAATTTCAAAACCGACTGGTACAATAATTAGGTCTAAACTGTAACTGAAATAACCCACCTGTTAATTATATCCCAGCTTTGTTCTGCATAATTTAACACTACATTACTGAATATTGAGAATTACAGAATTAAAAGAGGAACCAGTGAATTTCCATAAATTAAATCATTGCTTAGAAGCTAATGTTAGATACAAACAAATACTAACTGAAATTCTGAATAAGAAGGCTAGGCTATCTTAGTGAAAATCTCACTTCTAGAATAATGAAAACTGTTAAATTCCTCCTTTAAAGTTACTGAATGAACATAATTAACAAAATGTTACTAAATAAAAGACATTAAAAGACTTGCTTTTACCACTGGCTAAGAATGATCTGTAACCTGCTTTAATTATTTATATTTATATAAATTCTAATGAAGTGGGTGCTTAATAAGAAGTCCTCCTAAACTTCCTTAATGAACCTAGCTTTGCAAATCTGTGCTTTATTCAGTGTTATAAAGGTAAATTTCTACTTGCTCTGCTCAAAAGAATAAATAAAATATAAATTAATGAGGTTAAAAAAATTAAGCACTACATATTGCATTTAAAAAATGATAAATCTCTTTGGCCAAAATTGCCTTCACTGACTTGCCTGTCACTGGCCTTAGCTTGTTGAAGAAAAGCCATATAATAACAGCTTCTGAACTTGAGGCAAAACTGTGAGCACTTCCCGTTATGAAGCAACACTGCCCTCCAAAAGATCCCATGTGGTTTATTTTCTTCAGGATTTAGATGAGGAGAAAATAACTTTTCTCCTCCAAGGAATCTGAGTATTTCACCTTTTGCTAAGGGAGAACAAAAATTTTATTTTCTCTCCCTCCCTCTTAAACCTCTTAATGCTAGGGAGGAGCACAAAGCTAGTCTGAATGCAGAGACTATGTTTGGCGACTAAGGTGAGCATTCTTGCCTTCTTCGCCTTCCTAGAATGGATCTGGAATTCTACTTTTATTAATGCTTTTGTAAAAATGACAAATATATTGTGGGACTGCCTCAATTCTTTTTTCAAATGGTGCATTAGAAATCACTGTAAAAACCTCTAGGTAACCTTCACCACGGCAGGCCAACAATTACACTCCACTCCACCATAAAGTATATTCAGAAAGTAAATGTGTAAATCCTAAAGGCTGTTTCATTTCAGGTGGATTAAGGAATTAATAAATTTTGTTCAGATATTGTGCCTTTTTACCATAACCTGTAATATTTCTGGAAAGATGGGCCATACTTTAATACAAAATAAATGATCATGGTGGAATTATCTGAAAATTTATTTTTTTTAAGTAAACCTCCCCCATTCATCTGTTTCTCTACTTCCTTTACTTCTTTTTAACTTATGACAGTAACACATGCTTGTGTTTGCTGCAACAGGTGAGACAATCTTAGGCTCCGTCTCCATAAAGCAGAAGTCAATAGTGCTCCCCAGCCAGCCTCCATCCCCAGAGCCCCCCGACCCCGCCCTGGCGCCAGTGCTAACCACCTGCCAGCACCTCATCTCCTGCTCCTTTGCCATGAGCTACACACCTATTCACATTGTTGTTTCTTCCTAAGCAAACAAAACCCAAAGAGGATAATACCATACCTCTTACTCAGCAACCAGCTTTCTTTCTTTTTTTTCCCCCAGCTTTCTTACTACATCATGCACAAGTAAATCTGAACTGTTTTGAAACTTGTACCTTTTACACAGACTAAACATTCCATAATCTGTTCAAGCACTACTGGTGATTACTGAAACTTGTAGGTTTGTGGTTTCTGCTTGCCACCACGAATGCTGCTGCTACCCTGCTTTGAAACCAAATCCTTACTAACTAATGCTCCTACTTCCATAGGATAGATTCTTCCATATGGAACTGACTGCCAGACAAAAGGGTGTGATTATTTTGAACAAATATTGCCAGATTACTTTCCCAAAAGGTTATAGCAATTTACAGCCCTAGTGACATTGCGTAAGTGCCTGTTTCCCCACATCCTCACCAGCAGCACAGAGTACGCTTCTAAATTTTGCCAATTTGATAGTGAAAACGGATACCTAGCTATTGTTTTCCTTGTTTATGGCCATCATTTTCTGTGTAGCACCTTCCTTACCTCTTTTCTCTAGTGGAAGTCTGTCTTTTTTTTTAATGAGCTTATAAGAGCTTTTTGTCCTTGGGATATTAACTCTGCCGTGTATGTACTTTTTTCCCCCTTCAGTTTGTCATTAATCTGACTTTTGCTTTTAGCTATTCAAAAATTTTCATATTTACCATTTCTTGTCTTAGCTCCTTTCAGAAGATTTCCACTACCCCAAGGGTAGACGTATACGTTCTAATTTTTTTCCTAATCATCTTACATTATATTTTTAAATTAAAAATTTTAATCCATCTGAATTTATCTTGTATATGGTGTGAGATGTTGAGCTTGGTTTTCTTCCAGGCGCACAATGAATTATGTCACTATTATTTATTAAAGAAATCATCATTTCCCCATATGTGGTATTAAGACTTCATACACACTCGGCTCTATTTCAGGAGTCTGTTCATGTCCTCTTATTTGTCCATATCGGCCAGTGTCATCAAGTTTTGATCACAACTGTTTCATAGTAAATTTTTAATAAGGCCAACTGCCCCTAACTATACTTTAGAATCTAATTTTTTCTTAGCTATCATCAGACATACTTTCATATAAGCTTTAAAACAATTTGGTCCTTCATATTCTTCGGTCCCTCACTAGATTTCATTTCTCAAATTTTCTAGAGTGAAATTTGCAGTACTTACTTATGAAAGTATTACAATTACTATTTTGTTAGGATGGTTATTTCCCAGAAGCGCACATCAAATGTACCCTGGACACTGTACCCACGAGGTCAGCACCTCTGTAAACCCTCTGTCCCCTCTCCTTCCTTCTTTTCACCCTCCAGCAACTAGCACACTGTGCGTGTGTCCCTTCATGGCACTGCCCTCACAGCTGGCACTGTGCTAGTCTTGTTTACCCTGCCTGCATGAGGCCTAACATAAAGTAACTAACTATTCAGTTACCATATGATGAATAATTGAATGAGTTCCTTTGGTCTCATCCTCTCGCCTAATTTCTGGAAAGGCAGAAACAATCTGGTGTTCCTGAGAATTTCAAGAATATTCCCAGCCAACCTTTAAATCAAACTTCCCAAATAGCCTGACAATAGCTGAGCCTACTGCTCCGTATGAGGCCTTTCCATTTAAAAAGGATTTGCACATGTTTCTGTTTATTCCTCACACTAACCCCGTGGAGCAGGCAGGACAGCCCTTCTGACCAGTGAGAAACAGTCTCCTGGAAGAGAACTAATCTGCCCGAGGGACATGATGACACATGGGGTTCTAAACTAGGCAAAGAGCTGTTTCAGGGGTGGTCTGGAATCCTGTGTATGTGGTTACATTTTTCAGGACCGCCTCCAAAAGCATATTTAGCGTATTACTTACTCCATTCATTCATTCACCAAATATTTATCAAGCACCTACTATATGTCAGGTACTGTTCTGGACGCTGGGAGTACAGCAGTAAATGAAAAAGATAAAAATCTCTGCCTTCCTGGAACTTGCATTCTAATGGGAGAATAACCAGAAACCACAAAATAAGTTTACAGCTAACATCTGAATATTAACTGTGTGCTGTTTTACATACTTTTCGTGAGATAAATTAAATCCTCACAGCAACCCTATGAGATAGTTTCTAATGTTATCCCCATTTTATAGATGGGGTACTTAAGGCACAAAAGCAGCTAAGTTGCCCAAGATCACACAGCTAATGAAATGCAGAGTCACAGGATTCCAACTCAGGGAGTCTGACACCAGATCTCATGCACATCACTGTTATACTATGTTATCTCTAAAATGGTTTTAAAGCATTATTCAACTGTAATTAAACTACTTCATGGATTAAAGGGTCTTTTTGTGGACTGGTCTAAGATTTAACCAATGTTTGAACCATTTTTTTAATTTAGAAAAAGATAAATTTTATCCCCCTGCATTCCCACTCCCTCCCTGCAAAAGGGGCAAAAATTCAGCAGCATCAGGAATAGGTTTTCTGCCCTCCCTTCGTGGCAAAGATCCCAGAGCTGGGAGAGAAACAGCTGGGGTTGTACCACGACCCCATGCCTCTGCTCTCTCACGACACAGGGGAAACCACTGGCTTCCCTGAAAGAAGGGAAACGTGGGCTCTGGGGAATCAGCATTTCTCCCGAGGCCGGATGGCTGGCGGAGAAGTAGTACCACCGCCTATCTTTGCTTCCATGTGTAAAAGGCTCTGAGGTCAGGCTGACTTGGACTTCTGCACCTGCAGTGTGGCCACACCACCAGCTCTCTCCCAGGACAGCTGTGAGGACTGAATGAGTCAGGGTGAGCAAAGCACCCAGTACAGCACGTAAAATGGGCTCAACAAATCCAGGTGTGCTCATCTGAAGAAGAATATTTACGTATATACACGTATACTCGAATCGCTGCGCTGTACACCTGAAACTAACATGATCTTGTAAATCAACTATACTTCAATTAAAAAAATAAAAACAATAACCAAAAAACCAAATCCAGGTGTGCTCCCTGTGTGGCCGATGCCAGCATGGGGGCCTTCCTGCAGCACCGGCCCGGACAAGCTCGTGAAGCTGCCTCTGAGCTCAGACACGCAGAATCGCCACGAGGAGACGAGCCGTGTGGACAAGGAGTCCCGCTACGTCAGATTTGGGGGATTTCCACAAGGACTCCAGAATCTTGATGGGTCCCAAAAGGAAGTTCTTCACCAAGTAACGGAACTTAGAAATTATTAAGAGCACGTGCATCCAAACATAACAATTCCAGAAGACACAGCTTGGCAGTACCCAAGACAACCTCAGGGTTTTTACATGATTAGCAGTGGTGAACTTCACTGGCCATTTTCGGAGCAACCCCACCCTGGCACCGTGTGTGTGTGGGCGTGGGCGTGTGCGTGTGCATGTGTGTGTAAGGTATTTCCCATTCTCTCTTTAAGCATATTTGCATTCTGATTAACTCATAATGATAACTGCTGGTAATGATTTTAACATTTTAAAGGGCCAGGTGCTGGGGCCCCTAAATAGTTCTGTACTCTTCGGTTTTGCTTATGCATGCTGTACTGCGTGCAATGCTGTAGAACATAAAAGACTATCCCTTATCATTTAAAGGATGAGAAGATAACACGAGTTCATGCTCATAATCATCAGGTGGTTAAAAGAATGCAAGAGCCGAATATCTTACTTAATACTTTACCTTTCACAAGTGTAACACTCGCAGAACTCATTATTTTCTCCAAAAAACCCATCTCCATAATAACAAGAAATTTCTTCTCCAGGTTCAATATCTCTTAGAGCCTTCACACATGCTGTATCTCGACCAGTTGACACAAACTGAAATAAAATCAACTCATTAAGAAACTCATACCTGAAGCAAACACAAAATACTTGAGATAAAATATTTTTTATGCTTACCTTACAGTTAGGTCTGCAATCTGAAAAATGTCCAAAAGATAAAGTCAATTAACTGTAGATAAGATCTGAAACACGAACAATTACAGAAATCTGAAATAAGCTTTCCACATAATTTTACCAACTTTTGATAGAAGTTTCAGGTCTTAAGTTAAACTACAGGAATATTTATTTTAATAGGTTTATGCAAAAAGAAGAAATTTCTATTTCCAACCCTCCTTTAAAGGAAGATAAGGTCATTCTAAGTTTTAGAAGTGCTACCCAACACTAGAGCTAACACCTTAGAAACAGAGCTTACCATGGTTTATAAACGCAGCAGGACCAAGCCAGAGCTGAGCACAGTTTTTCCTTGTGGAATACATGACACTGAAGTCGTTTTCTCCATGTCTAAGTAGCATGTTCTCCTCAATTTCTGAAAGTTCGGCAATACAACCCACCAGTAATTCTATTTTGTCATTTCGTTTCCTATTTAAAATATGTGATGTTAAAAATTACTAGTAATTATAAATCGTAAGGCTTCTTTCAATAAAATAAGCCTGTCCAACAAATACCAGGAATCGAGAAGACTTAGCTGTGCATGTTTTAGCTGACTCACTTGGATCCCCACCGGGATGTCATCTCCTTTTCCCTGGAAGCCCCACAGCCTTGTGAACAGTTACTTGTGCAGCTAGCTGCCTTATCCCTGCCAGAGACTAGAAAGTCCACTAGGAATCGTGCTACCTACACCTCCGAATCCCCTACCGGACCCAGCATAGTGCTTTGCAGGCAGAAAGGACTCAAAGACCCGCCGCACTGCATTCAACTTGCTGACACTGGAGAAGGAGACAGAGACAAGCAGCAGGAGGGTCGGGAGAGCCCAGAACTGGGACGCCGCCCTGCAGAGCAGCAACAGCAAATGTCATGCAAGCCAACAGGCACTCATCAGTGTTCTAGCAGCCACATTAAGGAAGGAAAAACAGGTGAACGTACTTTCAGTAACATATTTTAACCCAATATAACCCAAATACTATTTCAGCAGGTAATCAGTATGAAATATTAATGAAAAATATTTACAATTTAATATAAAATCTCACATGTATATCACAATTTGTAGCACTTCTCAATTCAGACTAGCCACATTTCAAGGTTTCAACAGCCACCCATGGCTGGTGGCCATGGTACTGGATGGTGCAGCTCTAGAACCCAAGACCTCAAACCTCCACAGCCATGTGCAACACGGAGCCATGGGAGCCGATGAGCAGGCTGGATTCCGTCCCACAGCAAACAGATACACTCACTCACATACACACACCCATGCAAGAAGCCCAGGAGGAAGGCTCTTTCCCATTCCAATTTCAGGTACCTGACCCGAAAATTTTGCTATAAAAAATACTGGGGGTGGGCTTCCCTGGTGGTGCAGTGGTTGAGAGTCCGCCTGCCGATGCAGGGGACACGGGTTCGTGCCCCAGTCCGGGAAGATCCCACATGCCGCGGAGCGGCTGGGCCCGTGAGCCATGGCCGCTGAGCCTATACATCCAGAGCCTGTGCTCCGTAACGGGAGAGGCCACAACAGTGAGAGGCCCGCGTACCGCAAAAAAAAAAAAAAAAAAAAAAATACTGGGGGGGGTGTAAGAGAGGGGTTACATATTTCTTCTGGGAGATAAGGCAGGGAATAGGCATTAGAGGAAAGATATAATTACATATTTTCTCTTTCACGTATGGCTTTTATCCCTCCTAGCTGGGCTCAACTTTACTACTTTTATTTAAGCTGGCACACATATATATATTTTGAAGCAGGCATTGTGCTAGGAAGCTTCTACGCACGAAATTCCTACGTAACCTTTCTTATAGGCCAGTAAAAAACTGACTCCGGACGCCAGGTTATTCAACCCCAGCGTCCCTAACCTCTCAGTAGTCCTTGAGCAGGCATCCAGACTCAATGAAAGGAAAACACAAAGCATTCTGGCTTAGAGGGAGATCTGGTTCAACTCAGACTTCTTCTTCTTGTTTTTTTTAATAAAAATAATTTTTTTAAGTCTTTATTGAATTTGTTGCAATACTGCTTCTGTTTTATGTTTGGTTTTTTGGCCCTGAGGCAGGTGGGATCTTAGCCCCCAAACCAGGGATCGAACACGCACCCCTGCATTGGAAGGCGAAGTCTTAACCACTGGACCTCCAGGGAAGTCCCCAACTCAGACTTCTAATTTCACTGTCCCGACCCCAGTCACTGGGCTGAGGCACTGGCACTGCATTGGCTCCTTTAGGGTAAGCTCTGGCCTTATTCCTTCCTACAACTTTCTTAGCACATGAACAGTAATTTAAGAGAGAACTGTAAACAAAATTACTTTACGGGTTTATACTAGTATAATAGTTACCACTCTTTTGTTGCAACAATTTTGGCTCCATTTTGTTCCGATGAATATCTATTACAAGGCAATATTTCAAATCCACTGTCGGTTGCAAACATTCGCAAGTAAATAAATACCTAAAACAGAAAAAAAAAAAGTGATACCTACTTTACATTATTTATCTTGCTAGACTTCCTCAGAATTATAAAAGCAAACCACCACCAACAATGAAAAAATTTAAGATTAAGTAACAAATTTTGTTATTTTAAAATGTCCCATACTTGTGTACCTGGTGACTTGGCTATGTTACTCTAAAAGCTCACAGTAAGTTTCCCTTCTGGATGACAGAGTTTTCTCTATGGAGAGTCACACAAGTTATCTGATGTGTTATTAGGTCTTCATATTGATTAGTTCTATGAAAATCTGATTTAAAATTTCAGTGTTCCCTACAATTTAGGCTCATGCAAACAGATAAACAGTACTAATTTGGTTAATGAGCTCACGTGCTCCTTGAACAATCTCTCCTGCATTTTGCTCTTGTTGAGAAAATAGTGCCGCGCCCACTCTCCTGAGGTCAGACATTTGAAGGCTTTCTCCAAGTGCTCATCTTTCTTGAAACGTTCAATTACTTCCTTTAGTTCTTCTTGTCTTCCTTTAATAGGCCGAAATCTGAAAGAAATCAGAACAATAACTTCAGTTATCTTCCATCATCCTTGGGCCACTGCTTAAGAGATCTTGAGAAAAAAGTAACCTAAAAACAGCCAGACCTAGCAGAAGAGTCATAATAAGTAATCTGGATGATTATTACTAAAGTAATATTGATCACCAGGAGATATAATTTCTCTTTCTTCAAACTATACTTTAATATTTTTATTTCAGTTAGCTCATTAACTGAGAGGTGACCAGGTGATTCAAATGAAAGCTGTCTGATTCAGGCTTTTATAACTAGTCATCTACTTTGGGAGGTACAAAACAATAGATCTAGAATAGAGCTCATCTAATTGAGTTAGAATGACAAGAATTTTTTAAAACATGCAGAATCAAGCCAGAAGAGTGCAAGGCAATAAGCTTCAGAAGAAGGATGAAGCAAACAAAATCATGCCATAAACAAAAACATCCTCTATGTACATAGTTAGAAAAACCCCAAACTAAGCATCCCAACAGGTCTTGAAACACACCTTGATGTTCCAACATCCATGTCAAATTAATCTTTGATAACTGCGTTCAGAGAACAAAAAGTGTGCAAAAGTACAACTCTAGCGGTGATACTGTTGTGGTGGTGATGGAAGGAAAAACTGTTGGGGTAGAATTTTAGAAGGCTTCCATGTAAAATCAGCTATAATGACTACAGAATATCACATGGCTATGCACATATTACACATGATACAATCATGGCCCAAGTAAAACTTAAGTTGTACTCATTTTAAAGCTATGTTCTCAATAAAACATGTAATATGATTAAAGGTACTTGGATCTTAATTCCAAAATTTCTTCTCATGTCGATTTCATTTGGTCTACTTTCCAAAATAAGGTTAGGTTTTTTTAAAATTAACATCCAACAAAACAAGGAATTACAGACTGTTCTTCAAATAAAACACATTAAGAAAAAAGTATTAGTGTCTCAGGAGAAAAACTATTTGAACTATGAATCTTGCTCTAGCATCTAAAACTGCACATCGCAGACACCTGAGAATTCTAAACTGAGATAACAGCTAGCATAGACTCCAGCGAAGGAAGCATTCAAGCAGTATTTTGTTTTCCAAATAAGCTATCACAAATGTATTCATCACATTTCAGCAAGATTTTAAGCCACAATATTTCACCAAGGCTTATTTATTAGGTGCTGTGTACACATGTGCTATGGTGGAAAATGTAAGCTAGAAGACATGGCTACTGTTCTCGAAGGTAAAATTTTGCTGGGACCGAAAGCCATATGCATGCATCAAACAGATAAGCAAGGCATCAATATGCAAGTGCATGTTCATGTGGTACAAACAACACTGCTGCAGCACTTTGAAGTATGGAAATTATAACTAAGGTGTGAGGTTTGTTTGGGAAGGGGGTGGTTTGGAGTTGACTTTGATATGGGCAATGACGAAAGTGGTGAATTTAGATTTCTAAAGAAAAAGCAGAATATTACTATAGGCAGGAAGGCAAATCAAAAGAAGGAAAACAAAGTGAGAGAAATTCTAAGCAGAGGATCTTAAGGCTTGATTCAGAGATGACAGGAGCTGAGGGAGTCAGCTGGCGAGTAACAGTAAAGGAGAGTTCTAAAACGAGGAAGAGGGGAGACATGAGGAACAGGACAGTAACACAATTTACTAGGCAGGATCTCTAGAGGCCTTCAGATGTGTGAGCATGCTGACACCTCTAGGAACTTACTAGCTGCAGACTCCAGTTTCAGTAAGCTCTTAAAACTACTAAGTAGAACAATCTGAAGGAGTTCTAGAGACATATGAAGAAATGGACAATGCCCTGTTTTATTTCCCGTTTCGATCAGTTAGCACACCAGCCCTCACAGACAGACAAGTGGAAGTCCTTTAGACAATTCCAAATGTCTTTAATTAGGCTGTCAGACTATGGTATCAGAGAACCACTAACATAAAGATTTGCAGGACTGTGGAAGTATCCAAACTTCCATACAGTTGTAATATTAAACTACTTACTTGCAGCCGTCATTAAGTGATTTCGTCAAGATTGGGCTTCTCTAAGAAACCCGGTCTAAATCCTTCTGGCTGCAACCCTACACCACGGGGTTATTTGCAAATGAAGGACAGATAAGACCACCAAGCAGCTGTTAGCTAAGGCACACCACTCCAGGCAATACAAAGTGATGGGAAACAGATAACCGGAGTTTTACGCAGTAAACAGAAAAGCAGTAGTTCACTTTGAGCAAATACGATGAATAATCCATGATGTTAAGTGATGGACGGGGCTGCAAACGACAGGAGCCAAGCAATCTTTACATGTTCAACGTGGGACTGACCAACGGTGCCAATTGTAAAGTAAATGCATGGCTCGACACATTAGAGAGCAAGAGTCAGGACTAAGTTCACCTGAAGATCTTAAGAACATGGCAGAAAGTAAGTTACAGACCTGGAATGGACACTGGCTATTCCTGACAGGTTTTACATGTGCTCTCCGCTCCCTGAAACTTCCTCCCTGTCTACAAATACCTTTCAGCTATCCTTTTGTTTACTCTTTGTTCATGATGCCAAACAATTTATATGCTAAAACCAACACAAAATAATCAACTCCTGAGTTAATAATATTCTGCCTTCCACATATCCTGTGACTTTTATTTCTGCTTTCCTGCCTTCTACTGCCTCAAACACAAACCCCCAAAACTGTCCCTTGTTGCCCGCTAAGCAAGAACCTCTACTTTACTTAAAATGTAATTTACTGTCAAAACTTACTGTCACAGTTGGCTGCTATAGGCGTGAAATGATAGTGAGGCAAAGGAGGAAGAAAATGGTTCTGGGTGCAGATGGGAAGGGGAAGAGACAGTTGTTTTCGATAACCCTATAGAAGAACATCAAAATCACCTGGCTGACAGTTCCAGTCAAATCCCATTGTAACAAAAACTGCGGGGAAATAAAAATTATTTAATAACATAAGATTGTTACAACTATTAGGGCCAGAGCAAAAGGCACTGAGGACCTTAGAAAAAATTAATTTTCTATTACTGAATAGAAAAACACGCTCTGTCCTCTCCTTAACCACAATCACTCTAAATCTCCCGTACGAATTGCACAAAGCTATCCTTACGCCATGACTTCTAAAGCTAGGAGAAAATTTAGATTATCTAAAAATTATCTCTTGTTCCATAAATGAGGAAAATAAGGCCCAATGAGGGCTAACTGCTGGAAGGACTGGGACTGTTACCCAGGCCTTTCTCGGCCCCGCTCTTATCTGAACCACGAGAGCCCTCTTGTGTCGTTCTGTCATGAGAACAGGGTCTGACTTGTATTCACCGCTGCGAGCCAGCACTGAGCTCGGCCAGAGACAGCGCTGACTGGTACCCTGACAGCACCATGAAAGGGGTGGAAACAAATCGACTATTTGGGGGTGGGTGGGCTGGGGTGGGCTGGGATGGCAGGGGAGGCAAGAGAAACGGGTATTCGGCATTTCCACATCAACGTGCCCCTCTTCCCTCTTAATATTTAACATTTGCAACTTTAAATAAACCAAACATTTATTTTTCTCTTTCCACACCTCTCTGATCAATGGCTGGTATAAGAAATTTAAAAATATGTCATTTACAATTGTTTACTACTAAAAGGGGCAGAAAAAAACATATGAATTCACACTCCCACACACCTGTTCCCCACTCTTTCCAGAGACTGACTTCCCAGGTTTTCTTGCTATTTGGTTTTTCTGTTTCCAAACCCAAGAGACCACTGTGGCAATGAAGAAAAGTTGCAGATTTGTATTAGCTGCACTACCGTGCCCTTCCATTAGCATGTACAACCAAGAGCTACTGGAGGGAGGGGAAAGAGGAGGGGGGACAGAAAAAAGGGAGCAAGGGAAGGAGGGAGGAAGAGAGAGAAAAATGCTCAAATATTTAAGATATAAAATAAAACCATGAGTCAACATCGTGAACACATTTCCCCCTTGAAGAAAGATTAACTGCGAACTGAGTTCGTAGATGCCGAGTGGAGGAGTCATGCTAGGACCACAGCTCTTCATTCCTTCTTGACCTGAAAATAAACAGCAACCAGAAACATACCTGGCTGAGTCCTGCAATCAGTGCTCAGCTAATCCCATGGAGTGACTCCTGATTTTTGGATGATTTCTCTTAAAATTACCCTGTTATGGAGTACAAGTGGTTTTTTAAATACAGCTATTACTAAGACCAAACTATTTTAAAAGGTTTGCAAAATGTTCTAAAAATCGTGTTTATGCTGACACCTCCAATTACTTAACATAAAAGAACATTTATAAAGGCTGAAACAGGTTAGTTTGTATCTTATTACTGTTTGTAATGCTCTCTACCTACCTCACAGGGTTGTTGTGAGAAAAACTGTCAGATTTTGAAAAATGCCTTGAGCTCCTCGAAGGAAAGGCGCTATATAAATGCAAAAACAAACAACAACAATAAAAAACTATTTGTATAATTTGTACTTGTAATTTCTAAACAGACTTACAATATTGGTTGTAGCAGAAATCCCTAAAACGCTGTGATATTCAAGAACTTTATGAAGCCACGGGTCGGCCTAGCATGATAACAAAGTCCAGGAAGCTAAAACGCTTTCCTTCCCACATAACATCATTTTACCCTTGATTATATTAAGTTAGAAGGTCGAAAAGTTTCTTTATGCTTTCTAGTCAAGCATTTGATATTCAAGAGGCATTTAAAGTGATTTATAAATTCATATTCAACAGTGGATACGAATAATCAAATATATAAATAAGGAAAATAAAAATTAGATGGTTACAGTAGTGGAAGGATGAGTAAGGACTACACAGGCTAAAGTCTGTGTGCCCTGAGAGGACTCTTCCCATTTCTTTACAATGTGACGTCCCCCCAACTCCTCAGGATACCATGAAATCGCTGGTCACGCAGCCTGAACGAGGGCGCATTACTGAAAGCATCCATTCCTGCTTCGCTACATTCATCTCTCCACTAGCTTTTTAAAAAAATTAGAGGTATTACTAACAACTCTATTCTCTGGTTAAAAGGAAGAACTTAAGTTTCATAACTGACAAAAGTCAACTAAATTGAAATTAATATTTTGTTTATGCTTTTTCTAGGCATTCATGCCACAACTCTGACTGCCTTCTTAGTAAATACAGGGATACGTTAAGAGTAAAAATATAGGCAATTCATAATATAGCCAAATAATTAAATATCTACTGTTTCTGAACAGTATTCCTGAAGGTACAACTGAAATAAGTAGAGAGGAGGAGGGCATAAAAAAAGAGAAACTAAGTTCAAATCACAGATGTATAAACATGAGAACAAAGAGACCACTTATGTAAGTAACAGACGGACAGTTTGGAGAATTAAAACCCAAAGCTCCAATCACGTCCTCCAGTCACTTCTTTTGCACCCCAAAGAAAGAGAAGTCCACAAAAAGCTAATAATTTAAGAAATATTTATGGTTATTCAAATAAAGCACTATAGATTTTCCTTATTGTCTATAAAATATCTTTGAAAATGGGGTAAGTGACATTCTGGTAAATTCTTGCTCAGAAGATAAAGAACTGTAAGTGATAATTTTCAAATAAATCCACTAAGATTAAATGAAAATGTATATACCTTTCATTAAGATTAACAAGCTTCATTAATAAAAATTCTGTATATTCCCCAAATGTCAGCTTATGAGAGTCTGTTAAAATACCTCTGGAATGAATGCCTCTGCTGAAAGGCGGAGAGCACACCTTGCTTTGACACAGCAACATCAACTGCTCAACCGCACTGGCCTAAGTGCCGACACTGTTACAAAGCCAACGTAGTCTAACCAGGGAGCAGTAGCATTATCTACACCATGAACGGCTATTTTAGGAAGTGTCTGAGTAGGATTAAATGTTGCACTGGAAAATATGAATTTAGAGGTACCTGTTTAACAATATCTGTGTGGTAAACCTAAACTTGACATTTTAGGATTACATGTTTTAAAGTGAGCCCTAGAAAACGACTGATAAGGAACTTTCTATCCATTTATCACATCGGGACAAAGCTCAGTAGGCTAGACGGTTTAAGACCTTGCTTCCCAACTGTAATTGGGAGCATGTTAGAAATGGAGACTCTCAGGCCCCACCTCACAGTTATTGAATCAGAACCTGCATCTTAACAAGATTCCCCAAGCGACTCATGCGTAAACTAACTGAAAGCAGCAGCTGTCAAGGAGGACTGTTTAGAAAGCATGACTTATTTACTGTCACAGAACCCAGTAACAGGCAACTCTGCATCCTCCGGAATAGTCAAAGCGTGGGGGCTTCTGAATACATGGAGTTCTTTCCCAAGCCACTACAACTTTTGTTGTAATTTTGATGGAAAACTTTAAAAAATGGTTTATTTGCTCCCATGTTTCCGTATACAAGGCATAACGAACAGAATCTGTTTCAATGATGACTCCAGGCCGTAATTATGGGCCTTTGTGTAATATTCTGAATGCCACTAGACTGTCGTGTGAAACAGCGAATCACATTTCTTACCTCGGAGAAAAAAAGGCTAACAGGTGAGTTAAATACTATTAGGACCCTAATAGTAGGAGAATGAGCCCTGGTCTCTTGGGTTCACTGGGAAATAGGGGATGTGGGCTTAAAATAATGCAAACTAGATTTTTAGTTGGACACTATGGCATCCAATTCTGCTGATTTTCCAGAGAACAGCCATCCATTTGCCTATGTAGAAAATTTAAGTATGTGTCCCTCTGACGGCAGGGAACTATTTAAATAATCTCTCAAGTCCATTCCAACTTTCACTTCGTTTTAGTAAGTAAAGATATATGATGACAGGAAATTACATGAAAATACCAAAGGCACGTTTTAACCTGAATTACTTCTTTTGGGATTTAGACTATAATTGATAAATGAATTATCTTGTTTTAATTCTAGCAAGGGACAGAATTAAAATAGGAAAAAACGGACACACGATTTTCCTCTAATCACCTGCCCCCAATTAATTACTGGTGACCACCCCCCTGGTGATCCAGCACCTCTAGGGCAGTCACTGGCGCTGCAGCTACGGTAAGAGTGAACAGTGGTCCAGAACTTGTTCCACATTCTAAACCCCTGATGTTAGGCTTTTCTATCACTCGAAAGCCTTTGCCATGGAAGTTAAGAGGCAACACAAAGTTGTAAGGTTCTGATTTAGTGCTTGGCGGCAGTCAATTATGAAATTACCTAAAGGCCTTTTTGGGAGCGAGATGATGTTTAAGAGAATTAGAATAAAGAAATTTAAAGGGTCACAGATTTCAAGAGCTAGGCAGTATTTTATATAGATGGCATTTGATACTCAATAAAGTGGTTACACATCTATTTTCTTACCTGTATACTGAATATAACCACGTCTTTAAAAATATTCACTCTAACTTATAATGACTAGCTGAGTCTCAAAGATAAAACATAATGGGAAAAATGGGATAGGGAGGGTGGGAGGGAGGGAGATGCAAGAGGGAAGAGATATGGGAACATATGTATATGTATAGCTGATTCATTTTGTTATAAAGCAGAAACTAACACACCATTGTAAAGCAATTATACTCCAATAAAGATGTTAAAAAAAAACATAATGGTAAAATTCCCTATATACAGTGGAAAGTATTTGAAAGAATAAAAGTTTGTAATAAAATCATGAAAAAAACTGATGCAACCTAATTTAGGTAGAAAAAAATCATACACATTTTCAAGGTTTTACAGGATGCATATATTTCTTTCAGGTAATTCTCATCAACATTTAAAACAGAATATGGAGATGCCCCTCCAACTCTGTATTTTAATAGAAGTATCCCGAGATAAAGCAAGAACACGGAATTAAAACTGACAACTCATGGAAGCTTATGTTGCTTTTCTTGACTCACACATGGAAAATCCTCCTGCAGCAAAACCTTTCCTTTAATGTCATTTTAAATTTTGACTGAGAGTAAAATTAGCCATCTATTTTCTTAAGTTCAACGATATCATCTGTTCCACTCAGGATAAAGACAAAATTACCTAGTATTCATTTTGTGTGTTTGAAAACCTAAATAGGGATCAAGAACCAAACTGGTTGCTAAGTCATCATTTTCACAGAGTTCCTTGGCAGACATTCCAGAAGATGGTACATATCGACTCTGTCCTTCGAATCCTGAATTACCATTACCTGTGAGAAGAAAAAAGAAGAAAAATTAACTCGCACTGAGTACTACTGAAATCTACCTTAAAAACCTTTAGCTTCACTGCCCATTCCAGTTAGTAATTAAGAATTGAAATTGCTTATTTCTATCAGTTTTACTAATTAAGAATTGAGTACCCTTTGCAAAAACAGAAAACTAAATGCAGTAAATTAACCTAGTTATTGAGAGCATTTCTGTTAGATAATATTATCAGGTTTCCCAAGAACGGGGTCTGGACAGTTGTGAGACTCTGGCTCCGATGCCTTACTTGCGTCTCCAAGGAAGAGTTGAGACACAGGAGATGGGCAGATGTTCATCACAGTAGCAAGACAGCACAAAGGGCCACTACAGACAGGGCTGGCATGAGAAGGAAACAAGAGGAACACGAGATACCGTCTGCAGTAAGCGCCAGAAGGCTAAATCTCAGGAACCAAAACGGAGCCTCCAGGCGTTACCTTCCACTTCCTGCTTGTGGGCAGACGTGTGATTATCATCCCCACTTTGCTGGCAACTCAGGCCCAGAGGTTAAGAAACTTGCCTGTGATTACACAGCCAGGTAGGAGAAGAGGGGAGAGAAGTAGAGAGAGTGTGACAGGCCTATTTCTAACACCTGTTTGAACCAGATTTTGAAGGAATGGATAAAAATAGGGAAGTGACTGAAAAAGATAACTGAAGTAACTGGGTTTAACTGTGGAAGAAAAACAATGTAAAGAGAGGAAAGCAAGGCCAAATTTGTATGGACGAAGTTTCATCAGTGCTGAGTCACATTTGATGTATACGTCACTGAGGGTCTTCATGGAGTCAGCACATGCAGTTACAGAGGATAGCAGCAGTATAACTTTAAGCCTCTCAAAATTAAGAGGTGGAAGAATGAGTGACAAAGTGAGATGTCTAACCTTTTCACCCACTGTTCCAATAAAGAAATAAACACTTACATGTCTAAGTCCCTGCCAAAGGGTCAGTATATGATTTTGAATCAAATTATTTGCACGTAGGTATGTATAAAACTATCAAAGTTGTTATATTTTCTATACCAGCTTTATTAACACTTAATTCACATACCATACAGTTCACCCATTTAAAGTGTACAATTCAATGGTTTTAAGTATACTCACAGAATTGTGTAACCATCACCACAATCAATTCTGGCACATGTTCATCCCCCCAAAAGAAACCTCATACCTACTGGAAGTTATTGTCCATTTCTCCCTCCCCCACAGACCCTGGCAACCACTAATCTACTGTTTCTAGGGATTTGCCTAGTCTGAAAATTTCATATAGATGGAATCATATGTGTTTTTTTGTGACTGGCTTCTTTCAATTAGCATGTTTTCAAGGTTCATCCATGTTGTACCATGCAGCAGTACTTCATTCCTTATTATGGCCAAATAATATTCCATTGTGTGGATAGACCACATCTGGCTGCACCATTTTATCTTCCCAAAAATAGTGTATGTAAATTCTCCACATCATCACCAACACTTGCTACTACTTGTCCTTTTGATTTCAGACATTCTAGTGATTGTGAAATGGTGGTTTTGATTTGATTTTCTCTGATGACTGATGATTTTGAGCATCTTTTCATGTATTGGCCATTTGTCTATCTCTGGAGAAATGTCTGTCTATTCAGATCCCTTGCGCATTTAAAAATGGGAGTTTGTCTTTTTTTTTTTGCAGTACGTGGGCCTCTCACTGTCGTGGCCTCTCCCATTGCGGAGCAGAGGCTCCAGACGCGTAGGCTCAGCGGCCATGGCTCACAGGCCCAGCCGCTCCGCAGCATGTGGGATCTTCCCGGACCGGGGCATGAACTCGTGTCCCCTGCATCGGCAGGCGGACTCTCAACCACTGTGCCACCAGGGAAGCCCTGGAGTTTGTCTTTTATTATTGACTTGTAAGAGTTCTTTATTCTGGATACTAGTCCTTTATCAGATATGTGATTTGAAAATATTTTCTCCTGTTCTGTAAGCTGTCTTTCCACGTTCTTGATGGTAACGCTTAAAGTTTGCAACTTTGGTAAATTTCATGTACTTTCTTTTTTCTTCTTTTGTTCCCTGTGCTTTTAGTGTCATATCCAAGAAACCACTGCCTAATCCAAAGTTATGAAAAAATTTATGCGTATGTTTTCTTCTGGGGGGTTTTATAATTTAAACTTTTAATTTAGGTCTTTGATCCATTTTGAGGGTTTTTTTTTGTGGTACGCGGGCCTCTCACTGTTGTGGTCTCTCCCATTGTGGAGCACAGGCTCCAGACGCGCAGGCTCAGCGGCCGTGACTCATGGGCCCAGCCGCGCTGTGGCATGTGGGATCTTCCCGGACCGGGGCACGAACCCGTGTCCCCTGCATCGGCAGGCAGACTCCCAACCACTGCGCCACCAGGGAAGCCCCATTTTGAGTTTTTTTTTTTTTTTTTTTTTTTGAGTTTTGAGTTTTTTACATACAGTGTGAGGTCGGATCCAACTTCATTCTTTTGCATGTGGATATACAGTTTTGCCAACCCCAACTGTTGAAAAGACTATTCTTTCCACAATTTTATTGGCACTTTTGTCAAAAATCAGTTGACTACAAACATGAGGGTTCTTTCTGGATTCTCAATTCTATTCCATGAATATATATCTACCCACATGCTAGTATAAGACTGTCTTGATTACTGCAGCTTTGTAGTAAGCTTTGGAACCGAGAAGTATGAACCTTCCACATTGTTCTTTTTCAAGACTGTTTTAGCTATTCTGGATCCCCTGAATTTCCATAAGAATTTTAGGATCAGCCTGTCAATTTCTGCAAAGAAGCCAGTTGAGATTTTGATAGGGACTACATTCAATAGGCAGGTCATTTGGGGAGTATTACCATCTTAACAATATTAAGTCGTCTAATCAATGAACATGGGGTGTCTTTCCATTTATTTATTTTTCTTTCCATTTATGTATTTTTTATTTATTTTTGGCTGTGTTGGGTCTCCGTTACTGCACGAGGGCTTTCTCTAGCTGCGGCAGCGGGTGCTACTCTTCGTTGCGGTGCGTGGGCTTCTCATTGCGGTGGCTTCTCTTGTCGCGGAGCACAGGCTCTAGGCGCGTGGGCTTCAGCAGTTGTGGCTCACGGGCTCTGGAGCGCAGGCTCAGTAGTTGTGGCACAAGGGCTCAGTTGCTCCGCAGCATGTGCGATCTTCCCAGACCAGGGCTCGAACCCATGTCCCCTGCATTGGCAGACAGATTCTTAACCACTGTGCCACCAGGGAAGCCCTTTCCATTTGTTTAGATCTTCTTTTAATTTCTTTCAACAATGTTTTATCATTTTCAGAGTTTAAGTTTTATACTTTATTGTTAAATTCATTGCTAAATATGTTTTCTTTTTGATGCCCTGTAAACGAAATTGTTAATTTCATTTTTGGATTGTTTACTGAAAGTGCATAGAAATACAATTGATTTTTGTATACTTGTATCCTCCAACCTTACTGAACTCATTTATTCTAATATTTTAGTGGATTCCTTAGGATTTTCTATATACACAATCATGTCACCTGCAAATATTGTTTTACTTCTTCTTTTCCAATTTGGATGCCTCTAAGTTCATTTTCTCACCTAATGGTTGTAATCAGAACTTCTAGTACAATGCTGAATAGAAGTGGTGAGAACAAATATAGTTCTGTCTTGTTCCTGATCTTAGGGGAAACCATTCACCATTAAATATGACATTAAGCTTTACCAGGTTGAAGAATTCCCTTCTGTTCCTAGTTTGCTGTTTTTATCCTGAAAGGGTGTTGGATTTTGTCAAGTGCTTTTTCTGCATCTATGGGGATGACAGTATGGTTTTTGTCCTTGATTGTATTCATATGGTATTACATCAATTGATTCTCAGATATTAAACCAAACTTGCATTCCTGGGATAAATCCCACTTGGGCATGCTATAGAATTCTTTTCATCTGTTGCTGGATTTGGTTGGCTAGTATTTTATTGAGGATTTTTGCATCTATATTTATTAGAGATATTGGTCTATAGGTCTTCTTCTCTTATGCTGTCTTTGGTTTTGGTAGCAGGATAATATTGGCCTTTTCTTTGTAGGTAGTGTTTTTTTTGCTTTGTTTTTAAAATTACTAATTCAATCTTTTTTACTTGCTATCGGTTTGTTCAGATTTTGTATAAATAAGATTTATTAAATCGGTTTCAGTAATTTATTACTTTCTAGAAATTTGTTCACTTAATCTAAGTTACTTAACTTCTTGGTATACAGTTGTTCATAGTATTCTGTCACAATCCTTTTTATTTTTCTAAGGCAGTCTAGTAATGTCTCCTCTTTCCATGTTGATTCTTGAGTCTTTCTTTCCTAATCAGTCTTGCTTAAGGGTTTGCCAATTCTTGTTGATTTTTTCAAAGAACCAACTTTTAAGCTTTGCTGATTTTCTCTATTCTATTTCTATTCTCTATTTTGTTAATTTCTACTCTGTTATTTCCTTCCTTCTGCTTACTTTGGGTTTAGTTTGCTCTCTCTCTCTCTTTTTCTGGTGTTTTAAGGTGAAAGGTTATTGATTGAGATCTTTCTTCTTTTTTAATACAAGTGTTCACAACTATAATTTCCCTCTAGGCATTGCTTTAGCTGCATCCCATAAGTTTTTGGTATGTTGTGTCTTCATTTTCAATCATCTCAACGTATTTTCTCATTTCCCTTTTGATTTTATCTTTAACCCACTGGTTATTCAAGGAGTGAGTTAATTTCCACATATTTGTGTTTCCCAAATTTCTGTTATTCATTTCTAATTTTACTCCATTGTGGTCAGAACATATATTGTATGATTTCAATCCTTTTACATTGATTGAGGGGCTTAAAGTATGGCCTAGTCTATGGTCCATTCTGAATAATGTTTCATGGCTCTTGAAAAGAATGTGTATTCTGCTGCTGTTGGGTGGAGTGTTCTATAGATGTCTGTTAGGAAGAGTTGGTATAGGACTATTTGAGTCTTCTTTCCTTCTTGATTTTCTGCTTAGCTGTTCTATCCATTATTGGAAGTGGGGAACTGAAGTCTCCAAGTTATTGTTGAATTATCTATTTCTCCCTTCAATTTTGTGAATTTTTGCTTCATGTATTCTGCGGCTCTGATGTTAGGTGAAGTAGTTGCAGTTTATCTAAGGTGACGCAATGCTTTGTTTCTCTTCATCATTGGCTCTATTTTTGCACCATTTGTGCCCAATAATATTCAATGTGATGCTGTTCATCTTCACACTCTCTGGGTTTTTCCAACCCATCCCTCCAAATCTGTCTACACTTGGCGAAGTGTAGCTCATGTAATGGTCATTTTCTAAATTCTTATGTACTTCCAACAACAAAACTAATTAAGACCTTTTTGCACTGATGCCCAAAAAGGAGGCCAACAGCAATTTGGGAAAAAAAAAAAAAAAGATTTAAGAGATGCCTAATTTACTGACCAGAGCCAATACCACTGCCATAATCACTACATTTCTCAGTTCCTTCAGGTTCCCACCACATGCTAAGGGGGTGAGGAGGTGTCCAGGTAGAGGCAAACCCATCAGTCTTGGGCTCTCTCCTTACCCCTATCCCAAGCAGGGATATCGTCTAGTTTATTTGGTTTGTTTGTTTTTTGGTTTTTTTAAACAGAAGCAGTGACCTGATCTGATACGGAAAAGTTAAGGGCAGCCTGGGCCCAGTGAATAGCATAGACCCATAAAAGGTAAGAAGGAAATGAGATCAGAACTGGTGCACTCTATCTGAAACTGTAGCAAATGCCAAGCTAATGAATCCAAATCTACCGGAAGTAGGCCAATTCCAACACAAACTAAGGCTATTTAGTTGTGGCTAAATTAACCTTAGGAAAAGAAGAAACATAAAAAGTTGTCTGGGACTTCCCTGGCGGTCCAGTGGTTAGGACTCCGCACTCTCACTGCCAAGGGAGCGGGTTCAATCCCTGGTCGGGGAACTAAGATCCTGCAAGCCGCATGGTGCAGACAAAGAAAGGAAGAAAGGAAGGAAGGAAGGAAGGAAGGAAGGAAGGAAGGAAGGAAGGGAGAAAAAGTTGTCCTTAACATGGCCATCTAATTTTGGACAATATTTATATAGCTGCCTACTTAGCTTTACACTTACCCTGGGGCATTTTACTACTCTTAAAAGAACTATGAAACATGTATCAAATCTACACTTTCTTGAACTCTCAGTAAGTAGCCTCATTATCACCAAGAGATATAGAGGTAAAAAAGCAACTCATTATCAATACTTCTTGCTAGGATAAACTGTTCACCCTATATAAATAGAAGAAATGGTGACAATTTGAAAAGCTGCCCTAACTTCCACTTATCATGTAAATTAGGGTTGACTTTATCATTCATATTACTCTGTAAGTTTTTAAAAAAATACATACTTAAACTTACATCAAATATAAAAAAACACAGTTTGAACTTAAAAGAAATTTAATAGCAGTACTTTAATATTTTTAATAGAACAAATAACCATTCAGTTATAAATTCTACAAAATATAAAGTTATGCATATAAAAACATTATATTAAGAATTAAACTTGAGTTGTATACAATGTTTGATGAGAATAAAAGTTGATATAACTTTGAAAGAGTAAAAAAACTATACTGTTAACTGTGAGAACATAAAAAAATTGTTTTGAAGACAACAGAGAACAGAATACACATTACAAAGTGGAAGGAATTACTGCCCCATATCACAATCAAAAGAGTGACAGTTGAAGTATGTACATACATCTGCTTGACCTCCTCTCGGCTGCGTTCTTGCCAGCCTTCACGGTGTCCTTTCCCGTGTGCTGTAATTTTGATTGATTCTGCTGATGGTCATTAGACAACTTGCCTCCATTTCTCCTGCCATTCAACACCATGTTCTTGGATTCTCCCAACCACTTCATACCCACAGACAGCCTGACCCAGGTGCATTTAGTCACTCTCTTCAAATAGCTTAGAGAATAACTTCAATGTTCTCTCCTAACAGAAACAAAACATGAAAAAACAAAACAAAATGGGGAGGTAAATACATAAAAGACCATATGCTACACAGACCCCTGAGACATTTTCAGAGTATTCAAAGTAACTTAGCAATTAGTGTCTCCGCTCTTCACAGACTACCTTGGCTCCCCCTCCATCCCGCGTCACGCTGAGGTCTACGGTGCCCCCAGAATGAGGAGGGACTCGTTCTGCCTTGCTCATTGCTTGTACTTTGAAGAGCGACGGGTAACCAGTAAGTGCTCAATAAATATTTATCTCTTTCAGTTGCCAGTAAGAATCATCTTTGCTTCTTATTACCCTGATACCTAGGTATATAGCTCAATAACCTGCTCAAATTACACGTTTTGGTAACATTCTATTAACTCTGTGAGGAAACAAGGAAGTTCTCTCTTCTCTTCTGAGGAGCTGAAGAAAAGGCATCTCAGTTAAGCTTTGTCCACAACAGCTTTGTAACATCCTTTTGTTGCTGTTAGTTTGAAGTCAAGATTCAGGATATTTAAGGGACCAACATTCGAATATCAAAGTATTGCCCGTCATGAAATACCTGCCTTAGCATTCCTTTACGATGGCAACAAAAATTGAGATTATTGTATTTGCTAATATAGTGGTATCCCTCACTAACTGAATTTTAATTAGCTGAATTTGGGCACAAAATGTCTTGGATAGTGAGAAATGTTTGTAATTTATAAGGACCTTCGGAAGTGAAGGTATAATAGATTACATTTGTCGGTAATGCAATGAGAAAGGATGTCCACGACGTCACCTCATTACGGAATTATGCTTTAGTGTAAGTCAGACTAAAAAGGCTCTAGGATAAGAAAGTGTAAAAACAGAACTTGAGAGCTAAAGGAACTCTAAGATTCTAGCATAACTCTTTCAATTTGCAGATGGAGCTGAGGCAGCACGCCCAATGCCACACAATCAGCCTGCAGCCGTAGCCAGAGGAGAACCAGGCGTTGCTGCCCAAGGGCCTCTCATCTCACCACACCAGACAGAGCTCATTTTCCCTCACTTTTTCCAAACACACAGAAAAGCACACATGATAAACTATTCTGAAGTACTCCCAGAAATGTATACCTGGAGATGCCTTTAATGATACCCAACACAAATACAAAATATTAATTTTTACTTGACCTCCAGTCTCTTTCATGTCACAGGAATTCTGTGTGAATTCACAGTGAGGTAAAATGTGGGTGAGAGCAACATGCTTAGGCAAAAACGTGAACAACAGCTGATCCATATTAAGGATACTTTTACAATTGTTCTCGAACATGTAATTTTCTCTTGGTTCCTTCACTATTAAAATTCAATTAGTATTCAACTTTTATTGTGCCTATCTTTTGATTCTTCTTGTAGGTTTCACTAAACCCAGAAAAATGCTGCTACTTAAATAATAGGAAAGGGCAAGTAAAATATTGATACATCAGTTCTAAGCTAAATATTTTTCAACTAATACTTTATCAAATTAAACAGAAGACCCCCTATTGATGATCAAATCTCTTATATTTATACTTAGACAACCTGTCGTTTTGATTGGCTAATTCCTTCATGTTCCAGGAAGTCTTCCTTGACCCTCACTGCCAAATCCAGGTGGACACCCCTACTATAAAACTGGGTGAGGGACTTCCCTGGTGGCACAGTGGCTAAGAATCCACCTGCCAATGTAGGGGACACGGGTTCGAGCCCTGGTCCGGGAAGATCCCACATGCCGTGGAGCAACTAAGCCCGTGTGCCACAACTACTGAGCCTGTGCTCTAGAGCCTGCGTGCCGCAACTACTGAAGCCCGTGTGCCAAGAGCCCATGCTCCACAACAAGAGAAACCACCACAATGAGAAGCCTGTGCACCGCAACGAAGAGTAGCCCCCGCTCGCTGCAACTAGAGAAAGCCCACGTATAGCAACGAAGATCCAACACAGCCAAAAAAAAGCCCTTATGTCACCATATAGTGAAGGCCTGTCTGCCTCCTTAATGGACTGAGAGCTCCTGAGGTCAGGAACTTATTTTTCTTTTCTCTAGTACAGCACAAAGTAGATCAAAGGCACTCAACTTACGAAAGAATAAATAAACTAGTTTGTGGTCTAAACCACCTCAAAGGAGCTGCCACTTTTGTACTTTCTTTAAACTATAAATTATAACCTGACCTCTTCAAATTCTCTTCTTCCTCAAGATGCTTGTGCTGTCACGGGCGGCTGGAGCAGCTCTGGTACAGGCAAGACATGGCAGGAATCAGCCATCACCGCCATCAACCTCCCTACTACCTGCCATTATGCTTTCTGGTTCACCCCCGACTCTGCACCTCCAGAGAAAAAGAACAAGAAGGTGGTAAAGCGCTTTGGGTCCTTTAGGAAATTCATCTCAAGAACGCCCACATATAACATGCAACTTACAGATAATGATGGAAGAATGTGTTTTTAAGACTCTGTGGAGCCCTAATACTCCTCAATGATTAACACATAAAATGTAACTATACGGAACAGAAAAGAGCAATGTGGCTTTAGACAGAATTAAGAGACAAAAGAAAGAGCAAGTCACCTCTCCAGAGAATCCTTAAGTCGCAACCAAGCTTCCTACTCAGAGATAAAAAGTGGAAAACCTGGGAAGAGGCCCAGCAATCTGTGTTTTAATAAGCCCTCCAGGTGATTCTGACACTAGTTTTCCAGTGTCAGAACTATTGTTCTAAGTTACTTATTCATTCATTTGTTCGTCTGTTAGGGCAAAGAGCAAATACCAAAATTTTAAGAAGTATGGAATAAAAATTTTTAATTTGAGGAAATTATACCTATCAACCTAAGTTTTACCAAGAATTTGGAAAAGTTCACCAATAAATCATTTTAGAAGTATACTCCAGCTACTGTGTACTAGAACACAGTGTGGAACGCAGACTGAGATCCACTCTTACACATCATTTCTATTAAATGTGGGTTAATGATCCAAAATGGAGCAAATTCCTAACCCTGGGTCTCATTTATATTGCAGTCAACTGATATTATTTTGTTTGAACTTAAGGTACCATAGCATAACAAGCACTGTCAATCACAAGACACGGCTGAATTTCACTAGTATGAACACACTGTATGTTATGTCTGGATGTATCCTAGCAGAGGCACCAATACTCTCCACTCGTCCAGATAACAACAGCTATCATTAAGGCAAAAGACTTAAGCTCACAATGAATACTTTGTAAAAGCAGTTCTCGTAAAGCTATCAGAAATTGGGGGCTATTGATAAACTTTTAGCTCAAAACGAACATATACTCTACTCATCATTAGGTCACTGTTTGTTCTGCCCTCATGAGTGCAGGATCTGCCGTTGGCATGATCATTCCCGTAAGACTATGAGCTGGAAGAACACTTACACATTAAAGGTGGAGACGGAATTTCAAAAGCTAACACAAGTGGATATTTTAGTAGGAGAAACAGGAGCTGAAGACACTGGGTGGCTCCCCCCTCCCAACAGAGCAAGGGTGCAGTCTCTCTGCCTTGGAACCCAGCTGGCTCACATGGAAACACTACCATGGTCGTGGCTTGGTGGACGTATCCGAGCTAACTGGCCACTGACTATATCTAGAAGTTAAAATTACCTCAAATTTATTCCAAAATCGGCAGAAAAACAATTCTCAAGAAAGGAGTACTGGCGACTCCTTAAATGGCCTAACAGCTACAAATCTTTCTCTGATCTGATTTCCCAATATAAAAATATCATGAGGGCTTCCCTGGTGGCGCCGTGGTTGAGAGTCCGCCTGCCGATGCAGGGGACACAGGTTCGTGCCCTGGTCTGGGAGGATCCCACGTGCCGCGGAGCGGCTGGGCCCGTGAGCCATGGCCGCTGAGCCTGCGTGTCCGGAGCCTGTGCTCCGCAACGGGAGAGGCTGCAGCAGTGAGAGGCCCACGTACCGCAAAAAAAAAAAAAAAAAAAAAAAATCATGAAAATTATTAGACATCTACTACATTCCAGCCACTATTCCAGGCACTGAGGATGCAGCAAATAAGGTTTCTCACCCTCACCTGTGCCTATATTCTAACGAAGAAAGCTCTGGGAAGCAACGAACGAACAAATAAATGCCAGCACCCTGGAGAAAATGAAGCCGTTTCTAAGTGGCGGGAGTGTTTCAGGCGGAGCCAGGGCAGGCCTGGGAAAAGCGGGGCAGCACTGGGGAGCGCGCACCAGGCAAAGAGCGAGTACAAAGCCAAGGGAGCAAAGCAGCTGGTGTGTCCGAGGACCAGCACAGAGCCCAGTGTGGCTGGAGCAGAGCAGGGGGTAAGAGGGGCAGGAGGAAGGCCAGAGGGCCTCCAAGCCCCTTCTGCGACTTGGGCACTAACTCCCAGGGAGAGAGCAGAGAAGTGACAGGAGTTAAGTGTTAAAGGCCCATGCTGGATGCTTGTCATGTGGCGAAGAGTTTGAATGCTTTTGAAAAAGCAGGTCTAATAAAGCGACTAACAATTTGGGGGGACGAGAGAGAAAGCAGTTAAAGAGACACAGCAATCAATGAGAGGGGAAACAGATGCTGGTGGCTCGCAGCAGCAAAAGCGGTGAGAAGTGGTTCGTCTCAGGATCTTTTCCGAAGATTTTGCCGACACTGTGTGAAAGAGAGAGGGCTCAGATGTACTTGCAAGTGGAAGAATGGAATTAGCAGTTATGGAGGTGACAAAGACCACAGGGAGGTCGGGTTTTGGCAGGGGTTGGGGTGCAGGAGTTTGGTTTGGTCATGTTTGAGATGCCTATTAGAAACCAAGCAGAGATGTTTAGGCAGCTGGATCTGGAGGACAGGCCCAGGCTGGATGTATAAACTTGGAGTCAGGAGACTAATGGGATTTCAAGCCATGGGGCAAGAGGAAATCACCTAGGAAGTAAGTAGAGATAAAAGAAGTCTAAGGACTGAGGGACACCCAAATATTTAGCGATCAAGATGAGGAAACAGCAGCTAAGGATACTAACAGGAGCAACTAGCGAGGCAGGAGGAGAAGCAAAAGCAAACCAGGGCCCAGCGCTTCAGGAAGGAGTGACCCAGCTGGGCACAGGCTGCAGTTGCTCATAAGGCAAATCTCTGAGAGTTGAAAGTCATGACAGATGGGCCACTGTGAGCCTCTCTCAGAAACGACAGAGAACTTCTGAAATGGACATAAAGTCTCGAAACATGGGCTCATGGGGAAAGAATGAGATGGCAGAAAGGACTCTAAGGAATAATGAATAAGAGAGTCCTAAGTTCTTGTTATTTGTTTCAAACAAGAGAAAAAGAGTCCAAATTTCAGGTGCCAGAAAAGATGAATGTAGTATTCACAGGATGGGAGATGGTGGGAATAGGTTAATTTGAGACCAGTATGCCTTGAGAGAGTTTACAAGGATCTTTGTTTAAAAAAAAAAAAAAAGTTTTTAAACGAACAGATTAATTAGTTCTCTGGCCTGAAGTAATAAATCACCTGAGTATGCTGATGGACGGAATCCCTGGGGGTTCTGTGCAAGGCTTTGCCCCCTCTATTTCTATGAGTGTTCACAAAAATGACACAACCGGGCTCTAAGGAAACGTAGCTGTGACTATGCTCTGGCATGGGCACACCTTGCACCCACCCCCAGGGACTACCTGAAATCAACAGGAAATCAACAGGAAAGGTTTCACTGGACCAACAGGTGGGGAAAGATGCACATACTTCAGATTCTAGTATCAAATGCACACAATTTATGACAATACAAAACGTGCCAGAAAACTGCTAAAATAAGAGTTGCATTTAAAGAGGAAAGTTTAATCACATTTTAATACCACAAAGGTAAAAAGCACACACACACATCATCATACAATCCAAATCACCAACAGCAATGGCTGTCTTTGGGGGAATGGGATTAACATCAAAAAAAGATTTTTTCCCCAAAATGTTTACAGTGAACCTATTTATTTATAATTGGGAAAAAACCACTTCCCCCAATACTTGATATTCACGTTTCTAAAGAAACCACAGAGTTGTTCCATAGAAAAATGCGCTTGGTTTATGTAAAGTGCCCGCTCTATTCCCAGTGATGGACCCTCGACAAATGTCAACACCCTGTTAGCCTCCCACTGTCCCTTTATGGACACACACAAGGATCATAAACTCTTAGTGACTTTTGAGCTCAGCTGCTCACCTCCAATTTGAGAACTTTGGTTTCAATTCTTTTTCACTTAAAGCTTCTGGAAAGGAATTTTTTGTTGAATATCCTAAACACAAATCAGGATTTCAAAACATCTGTCAGAAAAATGAAAATATTGATTCTGAAAGACTACCAAGAATTTCAAAATAATTCCTGTGCCATTACCAAGAACTCTAACCAGTTTACAAGCTGAACTTGTCTGCAGATAGTTTATCTTTGAGAAACTATCCATTGACATGGAAACAATCCCCAAGTGGCTGAAAATGAAAAGATAACATATATTTTTAAAAAGCAGGGTCTAGCTTGCTAGAGCACTTTTGAAAATCTTTATTGAGAAAAAGCAGAACAAACATTTTTCAAGTGATTCAGTTACAATTTGCTAAGAAAACAATGCGATACACCAGTTAACAGTTTTATCTTTGGAGAAAAAGATTACAAGCAATTTTTTTAACTGTTACATGACATATTCTTCAAAAGGTTCAACTTTTCAAAATGAACATATATTACTTTGTAATAAAAAAATAAAGGTGTATATAAGGAAAATAAAACAGATTTCACAAAAATCCTTCTGCATCATCCGTATGTATGTAAGTTAAAGCCAACTTCTAAAACTTTAAACAGAGCAATTCAAGTATCAGACTTCTAGGTTGATGGGAACTGAAAAAATATCACTGAACTACTTCCACAAGTCTTTGATGCCTTTGCTTGTGGACTCTGATGCTCAAGTGTCACAATCCCAGACTCCCAGAGGCTTTATATTTAAAATAAGCACAAGGAAGACAAACACAAATAAAAAGCATAGAAATGAAAGAAAGCACTGTCCAAAGAAGAAACAACAAACAAACACACAGCCCCCACCCCCACCCCAAAAGAACAAAGAGCACAAGGTGGACCAGGGGTGAAACTACTCAGACTACTATCAGTTCCAACAACATCCCACTAGTTAAGTAAAAAACCAATTCCCCCTTCTAGGGCCTCATGTGTGCAGCCTATCTCACATGTGAAAATTACATGCAATAGCAAAAATAAAAGTATTTTGAAACTGTTAAGAACTACCATTAACAGAATTTACCTTACTTACCAAGGCCTACAGGTCCTGCATGATCCAGCCCTGCCAGTCTCACCCCTTGCTCCAGCTAATACTCCAGACACAGCCTAGCTTACGACCCTCCAGTGTGCAAGGCATCTTCCCACCACTGGCCTCTGCACTTGGGCTACTGCCAGCCTGCCCATCAGTCCCCACCTCCCACCCCTCCACCCAGGAGATTTGTCTGGGTACATGCTTGAATATTTCTCCTTCACGGTGTTTATCACAACTGTATTCACTTCTTTATGTAATTACTTGGTGACACTTGCCTTCCCCACTGCAGTATAAATGAGCTAAGGTACACTTCCGTATCACTGGAACCTAGCACAAGGCCCAACATACCACAGGTCCATTCATATCATATCCCCCTTTCTAGTCTCAAACGTAACTGCTACACATAAGCCCCAGTGGGTATTAGTTCTCTCCCTCAAATCTAAAATTACAAAAGGACTCTATAATATATGTACCAAAGAATTCCATGTCAGTATTTATCAACGGTTATTCCAAATTCATCTGCAAATAACATATAGCCAAGGTTCCATGGAATCCTACAGTAATAATTCACACAATCAGACCAGTTGAAGAAGCCCTGAGAAGCCATCAGAAGCATGTGGGATCACTATTCCATTGTAATTCTGTAATGCAGTTTGACAGGGTAATTGCCCAGTTGCCAATTTCTTAGAAAGCTACCATGAATCCATGATCTCACCTATAACCTTAAAACTTGCTCCTATGAACACTGTCAGAAATAAATCTCATTTAAGAATTTAGATGACCTGTCAGAGTTCAACTAGTCCTAGTGGTACGAAAGAAAAGTCTTGGGGATTTTTCTTCTTCTTAATTCAGCATTAAGCCCTTGTTGCTCTACAACTGGAGCCGTCATGCAGATTCAACGCTAATCGGGTATCCAGCACCAAACTCCAGAGCAAAGAATAGGTCTTTATACTTGTAAAATAATTACTAATGACATGCCATTATTAAAAGTATCATTTCTGCTTTCCTTTTCCAGCTTTTGTAGAGTCAAACTCATATGCGTTTTGCTTCAGCCAATTTAACAGCTTTCTCAAGTAGCCTCAGGTGGCAAAGCCCCAATCAGACCAGCAAGAGGATGGTGCCTGAAAAGAGCAGTCCCACCAATGCATAATAATGCTCCACCCACCCCCTTTTAGGATAAAATGATGGCTAGAGATAGCGTCACTAATCCTGCTAAGTTGGTTGCAATAACTTCTCTAAAGGAGGCTGGAAAATGGTCCCCAAAGATATCTATCAGGTCTTAATCTGAAACCTATGAATGTTAATTTATAAGGAAAGGGGTCTTTGGAGATATGAGTAAATTACAGATTTTGAGATGAAAGAGATTATCCAGGTGGGCCCAAAATGTCATCCCAAGTGCCCTTAAAAGGGAGAGGCAGAGGGAGATTGGACACCACACACACTTGAGAAGAAGAGGAAAAGAGTGGCGTGAGGTGGCCACAAGCAAAGGAATGCCACAGTCACCAGAAACTGGAAGAGGCAAAGAGCAATGCTCTCTTAGAGCCTCTGGAGGGAGCCCTACCCATATCTTGATTTTGGTCCAGTGAAACTGACGGTGAACTTCCGGCCTCCAGAACTGTGAGAGAATACATGTCTGCTATTTTAAGCCACCAAGTCTGTGGTACTTTGTTACAGCACACACAGGAAACTAATACAGAGACCAGGAAAAAGCAAATCAAAGTAAAAATGCTTTCTAATTAGACTCCAGAAATACATAAAATTCCAACATGTCACAGGGAAAGAGATTTTAAGCACCTTTAAAAAGTTGTCTTAAATACACTTTTAAAAAAAGACATTTCCCCCTTCAACTGCACATATGAAACACGGCTACAGAGAGAGCTATATGGATTTTGAAGATAAAGCTGGTGTCTCAATTACATCTAATTACTCATGCACTGTTTAAGCACAGTTAACCAAGATCTTCCTTAGACGTAACATACTGAACATTATCATATTTACATATATGTTTACAATAAAAAAATGAAAATCAGAACTATTAGACTTTTTCATTTAGCAGACCATTTTAAACAGCAAAACAGCCACCACTGGTTAAGTCTACGATCAGACGTTTGCAACACTTATACTTATTCAGCCACTGAACTACAGCTGAGCATGTGATAAACTCATTACAGAAAATACTGTTTCACAGTTCCTTATTTATGTACACCACACGTACACCAACACGTATCACAACAAAGGGTTTTATGTAAGAAAGATCTGTGTCTCCAATTGTCTCAGTAGGTATTTCTAAAATAAAGGTTTTAGCTGACGTGGTTGTTGAGGGGAATTCTGCCCCTAATCTCCCTAAAATCTCCTCCCCATCTCTCCGTGTCTGACCCATCCGCTTACCTCGTAGTGCCTATAAGTAAAATCAAGGACGCTTCCTTTGTTAGAGTACTCTCTGAGACCCAAACAGCATTTTACTTTTCTAGAAACAGATGCCACCTAGTGTCAAGAGTCTGTAAGTACAGCCCACAGTTCCTGAGAGGCTATGAGGTAAGTAGAACAAAGGACAATTGATTCTTACTGGGCAAAGACAAGGGTGAGAAAAAACTTCCAAAAGGTGGTTCTTGGGCTGGGTCCTAAAGGCCAGGTGGCAGACCGTGCAGGGGGCAGCGCGCACAGTGGCTCAGGACGTGGCTCGGGGTGGAGTCAAAGCATCGGTGCCGCCCTGGCTCCACTCACTGCTCTCCAGCAATGTGACCCTGGACAAGCCATTTAACCTCGCTAATGTCTCATTAGTAAAATGAAAAGAGGTTTGGCACAAGGATTAAATAAGCAGAAACTGCTAATACAATAAAGGTCTCCAACTGTCTCCTCTTTTCATGTAACTAAGAAACAAAGAAGATATGCTGATGTATTATTCACAAAACTTTAAACAATCAAGTAGAAATTTCCCCTCCATTCCTCATCCTACCGTAACTCCCACAGGAAAGAAAAAAAAAAAAATCACATCACCTCATCCATTAAAAAAAGTACAAATTTTCAACAGAATAAAAAAGGACCAGGGGTGCTAATTTATGATACAGAGTTGAGATCAGCTTTGCTTTTCCTACAGCTCCTGAAGAGAAGGAATGTGACTTCTGGCAACAATGTATAGTTAAACATCATTGAATTAGCCTCACATGTCAACATTCAGAGGGACTGCAGATTTTGTTACAATAGAATATACCTTGTTGTGTATCTGATAAAATATTATCTTACTGTAACTCCATTTGTTGAAATAATTGCTCCTCCATTCACTTAGTGCTTCCTATATTAACTTTATCATTTGTCACACCCTGTAAAGCAGGTACCTTTTTTTTTCTGGTTACACAGATGAAAGACTGGAGAATTTGCTCAACTGTACTCATAGAAAGGATCCCACTAGCTAAAAAGCATGTGATTGGCGGCAGAGAGACCAGTTAGAAAACTAAATGCAACAAAGAGTAGAAATGGATGGGAAGAGAGAGGAAAGCTCTGGTTTTTCAAATATGAGATTGGCAAGACTTGGTGACAAATCAGACATAGGTGTTGAGGGACACAAAGGAAGTCAAATCAGAAATCTCTAGTTGGGGTAGAAGTTTCAGTTGGGGAGACTGCAAGATTGCCATGAACTGAGTTAGGGACTGCAGAAGGAACACATTTGCAGGAAAGATGAGAAAGTTTGGTTTGCTGAATTTGAGGATGGGGCACTACCCACGTGAAACTGTCTTAAGATGTTAAAACTCAGGAGAGAAGTGACTGTGAAAGAGTAACATTAACAGAGGACTTTACAATTCACCAAGCATTTCAACATTATCTTAATTCAAAAAATCACAGAATTTCAGAGCAAAAAGTCTTAGATTAAAAGAAACAGGCTCAGGGACACGTATTACCTGCCCAAAGTAATTCACTTCTTCTGACAAGATAATATGCTACCAATATGTGAAACCAAAAAAAAAAAGATTTTTTTGAGCTTTATCATGGTCAGTTAAATGAAAGGAAAAGGGGAGTGAAGAGAAAAGGGAATAAAATAAGCAAGAGACACATGCTGGCACCGTGAGAGTCAGAGAGGCCTTGCAAAGGAGCATTCCCCACTTACAGCGCCTGGGGCATGCCGCTCAATGCCTAGCACAGTGTCCAACACACAGCTAAGTGATGTCCGCTCAAGACGTGAGTGAAGAACTGAGTGCCATGGGGATGACAGAGAGACACCTCTTAGCTCCAGTTCTCTGGGCACCATTTCACACTATTGCTCGTTACTATGACCCAAGAACTGTGCTAATAACTTCACATATATCATATCATTTAGCCACATCACAGTCCCTTAACATATACAATATATTTTAAATATTCGTTAACATATAATATTAAACTATACAACATAATTCATATAATAAAAACATTAAATATATACAACATATACAATACTACTATTATCACCCCCACTTTACAAAGGAGAGGAAGCCTTAGAGAATTAGAAAAAAAAATTAGCCAAGGTGGGGTTTAAAGACTGTACACTCTTGACACCATATAAGAAAGCAATATAATCCTGACTCAAATTCTTAAACATGCTTCGCCCCATACTTTAAGAGGAAGACCCTAGAACAAAAAGGGACATGGTTCCTGATTTTATGGAGCTCAGAGTATAGTGTGGGAAGAGAGACAATCAAATAAGCATGAAATGGTAAATTCTGGTAAGAGCTATAAAGGAAACAACTAGGATATCAGGAGAGAATAATATAGGAACAAACTTTAGACTGGATGATCAAGGAGGATAAATCAAAAGCATAAATACAGAAACAATCATCTTCTTTTTGGATCAGAGACACTCCTGGTATCTGTTTATATCCACCAAACAAATATTTTCTGAAGCAACTGGCTTTGTCTAAATCCTCCTCTGAATGAGGTCTGATTTTTGTTTCTTTTTTAACGGGAAGGGAGAAGCAGGTTTGTATATGGCCTCTCCGGCTCCAGACTCTATGGGCTCACTGGCTGAAGGATCAGCCCCCTTTACTCTTTAGCTGGGGCATCCATTTTCCTAAGAGTAGGTTGGTTTTCTTGCTAAAAATATATATCCCTTCATAACATGCAACATAAAGATTTTTTTTGAAAATAAAAATACTCTTCAGAAATCATTAATACTTTTCAGAGATCATATATTTCAACCTTGTTATAAAAATGAGACAGACAAAATGAATCATTCGGAAGATTTAGAATCAACTCAATCCAACATTTATCAAGAACCTACTGGGAGCCACCGGGCACTGTTCGTGGTGCTGGAATATTGGTTGTGTGCAGGGAACACTAGAGGGCGCACGAGAGTTTCAGCTTTCAGGAAAATCTACACGGGGCTACTAAGGAGCGGGGGACCTTGCAAAACCACACAGAAGCATGTGAAAACCAAGTATCTGATGAACAGAGCAGAAGAGTGCAGAATAGGAAGCAGAATGACCCTTCACTGAAGGGATCTTTTGCCTTAAAGCTGAGAGGCAATCCTAGTGTCATGAGACATGTACTGACCCAGCGTTCCTATAAAGATGTGCAAGTTAGGTGTCTGTTGCACCTTAACCCACATGACTGAGGGTTCACCAGCCTGGCAACCCTATGAGGGAGGCGAGACAGGTATTACCACTACAAATGAGATGGCTAAAGCTCAGAATGGAGTTGCCTTCCTGAAGTCAAACTGCTTTAAGTTGTAAGGCTGAGTCTAGAACCCTAGCATTCAGGCCTAAGTCTGGGGTTTACTTCAATATTTGAGTCACATGTGCATCACCCACAAACAAACAGGCTTATCACTGGGGAATGCTTCCTAGCTCCACTTAACTTTTGTGTACTCTTATAATACAGAAAATAAGACATCTTGCAGAAATGCAGCTGATAGGAGCCACAGAGATGTGGGAACCATATAGACCTTAAGAATTAGGCTTTTGGGACCCTAGTCTCCAAATTCTAAAACCCAAATGAATGTAAGCTGTATCATCAACTTAATATTTCAAAACAAGGAGAAAAGACTACATGGAATATACAGATGAACTATGTAAACCAATTGCAGAGATGGCAAAATATGATTAAAGTCGCTCTTAGAAGTGAGAAAATGGGTGGCGCTCAAGTGTAAAAGACAAAGTATAATTTAGAATTGGAAGTGATCTCAGAGATTAATGTTTAGCTATTTTACAGATGAAGAAACTAAGGCTTGCCCTGTCAGTGTGTTACACAAATAAGGTGGAGCAGACTGGAACACAGGTACTGATTCTTACTCCAGCGGACCTTCATCCAGCCCCAGAATTACACGTACAACTGTAGTTCTAATTATAATCAACCTTAGAAGATGGTGCAGGGTTTGACTCTGTCTCACACAGATACCAGTCAGCTTCAAATCTGGCTGGCAGACGTGGGAGCCAGAGGCAGCAAGTGACCAAAGTGGTCCAGTGGTCCTAGGAACCCTTTAATCTGATGGAAGGAAAATCATGAGGCAAGGCATAATTTATAGTATAAATGACTACGGAAATCAGTGACTTTATTTTTTCCCTTTTGTGACAATATTTTAGAATTAATGCAAATGGTTCTGGTTCCATCACCAACTATGTAAAGATAATATATCCACTCTAACTTACTGCCTATGAGCAATATGGGGATCAAAAGGAAAGTGTTTTTTGTTTTTTTTTAGCTAGACATAAATGCTGATTTACAACAATAAGGTGATGAGTCTGTCATGCACAGATGGATTCTCTCTATTCCACACCTTTAAAATAGCAAAATCCTGTAATGCATGTAAAATAAGGTGTGCATGACTAAAATTTGGGGATGTGTCTGTTGAATAAAATAAGATATAACTGTAAGTGAAAACTTACTTAGACTTTCTGTAATCTGACTAGGACAAACTCCAATCACATTAATAGAAAAACACAGGGTTAGATATTGGTCAGGCATGATGTTTCCTCTCAACCAGCACTTCTAATCTTCTAGGAAACACCAAATTACAGGGAAGAAAAGGGATTATTGTAAGAACTAAAGTAAAAACAGATTTGTAGAAGGTTTTTTTTTGGGGGTGGGTGGAATGTAGAGTTGGTAGAAAGAATTTAAAGGAAGTTGTGAAACCTTCCTAAGACCCGGGGTCCCCTGATTTGCTCGCTAGGACCCTTCCCCATTGAGCTTGTTAGATGAAACATTTAAAACCACAGGATTCAATTCAAAGATTTCAGAGTTGACAGTGTCCAAGAAAACAATTACTTTCAAATCACCGTGTTCTAATGGTTAGAACTCCCTAATACTTGAAATTTAAAGTGCATTGCCTAGTTTTATCCTGTAATAAATTTAAGTTTGTGCTTTTTATTGCAATTAAAACCATTTCCTACACCAAGACACATCAGTAAAATACTTTTCCCAAAATAAAAAGTAACTAAAAATCAGGCTAAAAAATTAAGTTACATCTTACACATAAAACTTCTATTGCGGGCTTCCCTGGTGGCGCAGTGGTTGAGAGTCCACCTGCCGATGCAGGGGACACGGGTTCGTGCCCCGGTCCGGGAAGATCCCACATGCCGCGGAGCAGCTGGGCCCGTGAGTCATGGCCGCTGAGCCTGCGCGGCTCCGCAACGGGAGAGGCCACGACAGTGAGAGGCCCGCGTACCGCAAAAAAAAAAAAAAAAAAAACTTATATTGCATAGAGCTCTATCTGAGATACTATCCTAAGCTCTCTTCCTGCATTTACTCAGTGTATCTATGGAACCAACAGTGTGTCATACTGGAACAAGGACACATGGTCCCTATCTTTAACACTGTGTGGAAAACTCAGCAATTAGTGTTCTAGGGCTGACACAGTCGTGTAACTCTTGCCCATGAAGGGGAAGGAGTTTGTGAGTGGAGAGAAAGTAGAGCTCATATATAGCAGGCAAAAATAGAAAATAATGGAACTGACATCATTCATCTGAAAGGATTTGCTCTCATAAGCCGTGGGAAGGGCATTCCTGTGGACAGGGAGCTGCTCAGATGCTTCACACACAAATGACTTTGCAACACAACCAGGCCACAAGCTCATGTCCTATAAGCCCACAAATTGACACTCAAAGAAAAATCAGATTCAATCCCAGATACAGATGACCCAAGGGAAAATTTATAAACCAACATGCTCCACCCACAAAACTCTAAGCTCAAAGACACACAACCTGCTACCACTTCCTTCACATGCATATTCTGCTATACCCCTATCCTCCCCTCCCCCCATTTTGCCCACTGGTATTTGGTTCAGGTATGGAGCATTCAAGACATAAGCACTTCAGTGTGTCTGTGAAGACAAATGAAAACATGGCAAGAGGGCACGTGGAAATGACTTTGAGTGTGGTTTCAAAGTTTATGGGCTAATAAAAAATTAAGCCTTACTCTACTCTCCTCTTAAAGAGTAAGTATCCCCATTATTCTTTTCACACCCAAACTAAGTTGTTGTGTCAATGACAACAACGTTTTCAATAACAACAGAATGAACATATTTTGAAAAACTAAATATAGGGACTTTCCTGGTGGCACAGTGGTTAAGATTCCACGCTCTCAATGCAGGCGGCTGCGGGTCGATCCCTGGTCAGGGAACTAGATCCCACGTGCACGCCACAACTAAGAGTTCACATGCCTCAACTAAGGAGCCCACCTGCTGCAACTAAGACCCAGCAAAACCAAATAAATAAATAAATATTAAAAAAAAAAGGAAAAACTAAATATAAATCACCAAGCTCTATTAATTAGCATTTTTCATCCAGTGTCTACTGAGCACCTACTCTGTACCTGCTCTGAGCAGAGGAGATAAATAACAAGCTCACAAGAAAGCTGAGGGGAAGGTCAACAACCAAATATGATACAATGTAACAACTGCTCAGGGAACAAAGCAGAAGTGTGTCTTCTCCTGAGTGGGTCAGCCCCTGCCCTTGTGTTGTAAGAGGTCTGCAAGGGGTGTGAAGATTTATCCAGGAGGTAGCACTCTCACTGGGCCTTCCTGAAGGCGAGTATCAATCCGGGGGAGGGGATGCAGGAATGCCGGGCAGGGTGCGAGCAAAAGGCACCAGGCAGGGGAAACCACTGGGGCCCGGGCTTGGAAAGGAAGAGGAGAATGCTTAGATGACGGGCCCACACCTGTGGTGGAAGTTGCTAAACATTCGGCTACAGACTTGTACCTATAGTAAGTAACTCTTTAAGTAATCTTCCCAGTATGCACAAATTATCTGCGATTATTTCAGGCTAAACTGATTGCCCCCTCCCTTTTCAAAATATTTACGCTTTTATGACTAATCATCAGAAGTTATAGGCGTGTTCTTAATATTAAAAGAAGAAAAGCTTCAGCTAGCAACTGTTTCCTCTGATGACCCTATAAAGCCACGTTCAACTATACTTTATATCAAAATGGTTTAAATCTAAAAAGGTCCTGATGAAAAGAAGCGCAATCACAACCAATCAGTTCTGCCTACGACTCTAGATAAGACTTTTCCCCCCAGGGTGAATTTCATACGGCAAGTTCTGAAAAATTAACTTCGAAGAACACATGTTCACCCCCTCAGTATTCTTAAAGTTCCCCCAGTCAATGGGTCGGAAGTAAAAGAGCTCTAACACGGGGTCAAATAAACCCAAACAGAGAGGGAGTGAGTTTCTCTGGGTCCAACGTGCTTCTCTACCATTCCAGCAAGTTGGGTCGAGTTGTCATCTTGTCAACGTTTCCCCCACTCTCATAGGTAGGGGTGACGCTGATACATCACCTTTGGATATGTGAAAAGAATCGAGTCACTCTGGGAGGACCGACGCCTTTTCTCGGGACCCGAGACGCCGGCCAACTTAGGGGGCCCGGGAGGCAAGCCCCGGCCAGGAGCCGGAGCCGCTGTCAGGGGAGAGACGGAGCGGGGCGGAGGACGGGCCCGGGAGGAAATCTGAAAGGAGGCTCGAGCCCAAACAAAAACAACCCAAAGTTGAGCGCGGCAGAGGGAGCAGATTGGGCGAGACCATTCACGGCTGCCCATTGGAGAAAAGGGAAAACAGAGTCCCCCAATCGCGAGCGGCGGGGCTGCTCCCCTCGTGCGGCCGCGGGCCGGCCCGGCGCTGCCCGGCGGCCGCTACCGCTCCCTTCCGGCGGCGGCGCCCACTGCAGGGCCCGCGCCCCCCGGCCGCCGCCGCCGCCGCCGCGCCCCTCCCCCGGCCGTCCCTCCACCCCCGAGGCCCCGGCCCTGGCCCCCACCCGGCCCGGCGCCCCCGCTCCCGCCGGCCCGCCCCCAGCCCGCCGCCCCTGCGCCCCCCGCACCGGCGCCCGCCCCCCGCTCACCGCCGGGCGCTGCCCGCTCCTCCTTGGGGCGCGTCGAGGCCCCGCCGCCCCGCCGTTGCGCTGAGGGGCCCGCGCTGCCCGGCGACACTTCCCCGTCCCCTAAGAATATTAATCACCAAAAATAATTCCAGAGAAAAATGGAGAGTAAAATCCAAGATGGCGGTCCCAGCCGCAGCACCGCCCGCTCCATCCGCTCTCGGGAAATGAGTCCCAGCCGCGGCCGGAGCCCCCCGCCCCCACCGCGCCCCCGCGCCACGGGCCTCACCTCGCCTCGCCTCTCGCGCGGCCTCGGGGTGCAAAACGCAGCCGCTGGCCTGGGGGCTCCGCGTTCTGAGTCCTGGCGCCGCGCGTGCCGCCTCCGGTGCCTGGGCGCTCTCACCTCATAGCCCCGGAGCCTCACCGCCCGCGCCGCAGACGCGTCGCCGCCCCCGGTGAGCCGCTCGGACGCCGCCCGGGAACGGTGGAAGGACACGAAAAGGAGTTCCCGCGGCCAGGCGGAGGGACACCACTTCGGCTCGTACCGCTCTGGACGCCTCTGTTGCTTTTACGGGACCAGGGGTGGGGGGAGGCGGAGAAACCCGAGAAAGAAATGAGTTCCCCGCCGGGTGCTCCCGCGGCGGAGGAACAAAAAGCGAATGTTGAGGGGATGAGGTGAGTCGTTGCTTCGCTTCGCTCGCGGCGGAGGGATTCGTGTTGAGCAGTCGGCAGGGATCCCTCCGCTCCTCGCTGCCCTTTAAATTGCGGCTGGAGGCGGTGCCGCCGCGCGTCCCTGGGGCGCCACCCGGATCTCAGGCCTCCCTACGTACCCGGGCCCCGCGAGGCCGCCTTCGACGCTCGGTCCCTGGCGCAGCTGCACCCACCGGGGACAACCCTGGGGAATGGGCAGGCTCCTCGCCCACGGCGCCTCCCGGGTGCGCCTAGGGGAGGTGGCCCCGCGGAGGCGAGCCTCTTTGTTGTGGGAATGGGTGTCATTGGAAGCAGATACACCCTTAAAGACCATGTGGGCAGCCTGAGCGTTACACCGCTTAGTGTGGGAGGGAGGGAGGGAGGGGGAGTGAGCCTGCATTAATCAGGCCACTGGCTTCCTAGTGTCAACCGGCTATTTCTTGAGCACCTACTGTGTGCCGGGCTTTCCGAGAAACGGGTTTTTCAGCTTCTCCCTCTAGTTGGGCAGTGCCGGTACCAAGAATGCAGCTCCCTCCAGGAGCTTTAGGCTGGTGGGGAAGTTGCCCAGAGGCTCACACGGGCCGGGTGCTGCCCTGCTGGGAGAGTGCGAAGCCTCGCCCTTTGGATCCTGCAGTTGATGATAATGTCTACAAAATAACGATGAGAGTAGCATGTATGACAGCCTTTACTGGATACCAGGCACCGTCCTCAAGCTTTGGTGCCCTATCTCGTTTACTCCTTACAACGACCCCCAGGAGGTGGGGACCGTTTTCCCCATTTTATACGAAGGGAAGCTGAGGCACAGAGAGGTTAGGTGACCTCTAAGACAGCCAGTCAGGGCTTGAGCCAGAGCCCTTATCCAGTACTCTGGTCAAAAGCTCAGACGTCAAGAAGTTGAGGTGGCCACAAGCTGGGCAGATGCCTAAAGGTCTCCCCCAACCGGAAGAGTGGAAAAGGGATGGTTAGGAAAGGCGAGCCCAACAAGTGCAAAGGCCCTGGGGGCTGGGTGGGGGAGGGGTGGTAAACAGCCTGAGGCTTCCGGAGGTCCAGCGTGGTCATACGAAGAGGAGGCCGGCAGCACAGGCCCGTACTTCTATTCCGGGAAGAGACCCACGTCTGCCATGGGTTCCTGCCACCCCCAGGGCCTGGCACAGAGTAGGCACACCAGAAAGGATGCTTCAGTGGAGAGCGTGGATGACCACAAGGTCTGTGGTCCAATGAACACCGAGCACCAACACAAGCGCTTACCCCATTTTCCCTCCTCCTTGACCTTGGGTGGCAGACATGATGCTTATTACCCCTTCCACAGATGGGAAACTGAGGCCCAGTGATTTGCTGAGGGCATGTATCTAACAAGAGGTGAAGGGAGGTCTAGATCTTACAAAACAGAGCTCCTCCCGTTGCCCTCCCCCTCCCCCCTGGGGAAGCCCACCTGGTGGGGTTGGTGGGTTTGGGGGTACAGAGCCTTCACCACCCTTCCGGTAAAGCAGGTGCAGGCACGTGGCCCTGCACCCTCTGCTCTTTAAAAGCTTCCGGGTCATCTGTGACGTCAGAAATTGCCTTGCCACGTTCCTCTCTGCAAGCACAAGTAACGAATGATTGCTTTGGTTTTATTCGCTTCTGATTTATCGCTAAACTTTCTTTCCAAGATTTTCATAGTGTTTGGCTCTAAATACTCAAATTGCATCCCACTGAGACTGCCTTTGCCACCCTGTTTCCTCCCTGGATGCCCAAGGGAGGAGAGCACAGTGGGCACCACAGCCCTGTGTGCATCCCCCTGGGTCTCGGTGCCTAGGCCCCAAGTCCAGCCATGCCCGGGCAGCCCTTCACAGCCCCAAACGTCAATGTCTTCCCCACTCCAAGCTTTCCAGAGTCCACCCCGACAGTGACCCCTGAGGCTGACACCCAAACCCTGACTCTGAAAAGCCCCCAGACTCCCAAGACATTGGCACTCCCACTCACTAGCCCTAAGTGCCGAGCACCAGGCCAAGCGTTCTGGGTGCAAGGGAGCAGGCTGGGGAAGGGCGGGGAGGCAGACGGGCGAACCCACACATGTTCCTCTGGCTCCTCGGTTCTGGTTCTGTCCCTCCCCCATGCCCCCTGCACTGCTGCTCTTCCAGCCTCAGCTGAGAGGCCCAGGGTGGCGGGAGCTCTCTGCAGAGCCAAGCTGGAGCTCAGGACCTAGATGGGGCCACGCTGAAGGGAGGCCAAGGCTGAGCTGGGAAGAGGCCACAGCCCAGAGCGGCCCTCCTGGGGGAGACTGGAAATTCGACTTCCTCACAGGGAGTGTGGCCAGCTGGAGGCCTCCTCCTGCCAGCTGGCAGAGGAGGGGGGATGGGGGACAGGAAGTAGTGTGGCCAGGCACCTGCCCAGCCCCCACGTGACAGGAGCCATTGACGTTTACACTGGGAAGCCGCTGGATGCCCCAAGTGGAGGTTCTAAGCCACAGAGGCCGTGGGACCCCACCAATCCCGGACAGAAGGAAAGGTGACGACTCTAAAGAAAGACTGAGTTGGCGGAAGGGGCCCAGGCCAGCCCCGGAAGTGCCAGGAGTGCCAGCCCAGCCCGGAGCTGACCTGGGAGCCACACCCTTGCCAGGGTGTGGGCTGAGGCCACAGAGTCTCTTCCAGTCCCCCCAGTAGGGCCCAGGGGCACCTCAGAGACCTAGCCTGATCCCACCAACCCTGCATCACTCTCCAACTCCCCTTCTCCAAATACCAGGTTCACCCAGCAGCTGGCTGGCAGGGATTTACTTGCTGGAATCCTGTGCCCACAGCGGGCTGGCCCACAGGTCTTGCTGAGCCCAGAATTCCAGGCTGGGTGGCGAGTGGCTTCTCATTGTTAAGTGATATCTTGGCTTTCAGACTCTGCACTCGTGTCTCCCCCACACTCCGTCCCCCACCCCTGCCCTGAAGGCAGAGCTGTTCTGATGAAAGCAGGTGCCCGAGTAGGAGGCGGAGGAAGAGGGTTGGGGACATACCCAGGATGGTGCCGGGGACCTGTCTGGTTGGCTGCGGCTCCCGCACCACCTGCCTGAGCACTGCTACGCCCGCTGCACCATCCTTGCCCCTCCACTGCCCACCCCTCCCTTAATAGATGAGGAAAGGTCGAGTGACCTGCCCAAGACCAAGTCAACACAAGCAACAGCAGCCAACTTTATGGCAGCTCTGAATAGGGGCTTGGCGTGAGTCTGACCTGGGTTTGAATCCCAGTTCCACGTGATTTGGGGCAAATGATGAAGCCTGTCTACACACCAACCCCTCAACTGTGCAAAGGTGCCAGTCCTTGGACCTGCCTAAGTAGTCTCATTCGTAGCTTTAAAATCGCTTATGTACTGAAGATGCCCAAAATCCCATCTACGGCCTGCATGTCTCTGAACTTCTGACACCACGCTTAGGTGTTTAATAGGCATTTCAAATATAGCAAGGCTAAAATTGAAAACACAAACACACACACACACACACACACACACACACACACACACACACACACACACACACACTTCCACCTCTCAGAGAGATATTCTTCCCATTGCTCAGGTCCAATACCTAGCTTTTATTCTCCCTTAATGTCCTGTGTGTTTTGTTTGTTTATTTTGTTTTCTCCTTAGTACACATCACCATCTAGCATCCTGTATCTTTTACTTATTCATTGCATGTACTGACTGCATCTCTTCCAGGCTGTAAGTTCCTTGAGGGCAGGGGGCTTTGTCTGCCTTGTTCACTGTTCTATACTCAGCATTCAGAACAATGCCTGGAGAACTGGTACAGAGGCTTAATCCATGAAGACTAATGCTAACCTTCCAGGATTGCTACAGGGATAAAAGGAGGTGTAAGCAGGTTTTTAACCACTCTCCTCTTTCTGGGGCTCAAGCTCACGTCGAGGAGTTTTCTCCGCCACCCACCCCCGCAAGTGCGCAAACTTCCCTGCCTTTCAAGCTCAGGGCTGCCCTGGGCTTTGTATCTGCCTGGGGCAACCCCTTGGGCCCCGGGAAGAGCCCTGTGCCCCTGAGGGGTGGTACTCTGTCGGGTTCCCACCACCAAAAAGGAGCCCAGCCATAGCCACCCCTGTCCTTTCAGACACACCTGGAATAAACACAGAGAGGACCAATGACAGCTGAAATACTGGTTTCCTCAAGGGCGGGGAAAGCTTGCTCTTATTATCAGTCAATAGTTTCAAACTCACAGGGAGGTTCCAAGTATAGTGCAAAGAATTTTATTTTCCTAACTGTGAGCTGTTGCCGAGACGCTCCGGGACTTCTGAGCAGAGTAGGGTGTGTTTCCAGGCAGCTGAGATTTCCTCTGACAAAACCAGGTAACTAGGATCGAAATCGAGAAATTAACGTTGGTGGGTGGATGCCAAGATTTCATCTTCACACCATAGTCAAGTTTTCCCAATGACCCTAGTAATGTCCCTTATAGCAAGGGAGCTTGTCCGGAGCCCCAAGTTACCGTGGTTGTTGGGGGTTCAGCTTCCTTCACTCTGGAGCAGTTCCTCACCCTTCCCTTTAATTGCATGACTTGGGCAATCCTGAAGGTTACAGAGCAATTATTTTGTAGTACATCCCTCAGTTTAGTTTTTTTCTGATAGTTCTCCGTGATTAGATTAAGGTCAGGTGCCTTCGGCAGGAACGTCACAGAAGCAAGGCTGTGTTTTTCTCACTGCATCCTCTCAGGTGGCGAGGGATTTCAATTTGACCCATAACCAATGATATTCACTTGGGTCCCTTAAGGAGCGTGTGCCAGGCTTCTCCACTGGCAAGTCACTTGTTTTCCCTTTGTAATAAGTAAGTGTTCCGTGGAGAGGAACTTCGGGAGGATGTACACGTTCGATTTCTCATCAAACTTTCAAAGTATTAATATATTTACATCAGTATGGACTTATGGGCTCTTATTTTGTTACATAGTTATAATCTGTGTTCCTCTCCCTCCCCCTCACCCCCCCTTCTCTCTCTCTCCAAAGATATTTATGACAGCTTTATCTATAATAGCCCCAAACTGGAAACAATGCAAATGCTAACCAGCAAAAGAATGGATAGACAAAGTGTGGTCTATCCACGCAATGAAATCCTACGCAGAAATAATAATGAATGAGCTACACATGGATGAGTTTCAAAACCATTACGTTGCAGTTAAAGAAGCCAGAAGCTAGAGTACAAATTGCTTGATTCCAAGCATACGATGTCCTAGAAGAGAAAGAAACTGATCTATGGGGATAGAAATCTGAAGCATCATTTGCCTCCGGGCAGGTGGGATTGACCAGGTAGGGACGCTTTCTGGTGTCGTGGAAACATCCTATATCTGGGGCTGGTTGCCTGGGTATGTACAGTTTAAGTCTAAGTTCTGTACAAATTACTGAATGTAAATTATACACTCAAACAAAAGAGGAACAATCTGGAAAAAAAAAAAAAAGCGAATTGAACTGGGCTACTGCTCAAGGGAGACCTCTCCAATTTTTCCATGACTTGTCCTGTGGTTGAGTAAATTTTGCAAAATAGTGTTTCCTCGGCCGTTCCCCAGACATTGCTTCTGGGAGTGACCCAGGTTCAGAGGAGTGCACGTTCCAGGTTCAACGTGCAGGTGAGGGACCTGAAGATTCTTGTTCTGCCGTCTGGCACTGTTAGACCTGGCTATTGCTAACTGATGTTTGAAGGGACGGGGGTGCTGCCTTGCTTCTAATAGACTTGATGGAAGTTTCTACCACTAGGTGAGTTTCCCTGCTGCAGGCCCTTGGGCCATCCCCCAGACGCCTTCTGACCTGCACCAAACGGGGACCCTCCAGCCAATTTTTTTTTTTTTTTTTTTTTGCAGTACATGGGCCTCTCACTGTTGTGGCCTCTCCCATCGCGGAGCACAGGCTCCGGACGCGCAGGCTCAGCGGCCATGGCTCACGGGCATGTGGGATCTTCCCGGACCGGGGCACGAACCCGTGTCCCCTGCATCGGCAGGCGGACTCTCAACCACTGCGCCACCAGGGAAGCCCCCTCCAGCCAAATTTAATTCAACTTTGGTCTTCTCAAGCCAAGATATATGAGTTGCACATGGGGTCAGCTCTTTGCTCCATCACATCCATGATTCCCTTGTCATACCTCATAGGTACACTTTGGGCTGTTGGCTTGTCCCCTGGTAAATTCCTGGGGGTGCTGTTCCCTGAGTCAAAGGTAGAGATGATTTCCGGCCAGAGCATTCTGGGTGGCCAGGCAGAGAAGGTGTCTGGGGCCCTGACCCTGGCTTCAGAGTTGGGGGCCCCTAGAGGTTCAAGAAGGCCTTAGGATGGCAGAGGGAGCTAGCTCACCAAGGGGGAAACAAGGGGCTTCAACTGTCTCTCCTTAGGGTCGTTCCTGCTCTTTAATCAAAGAATGGAAGAAATGTGACAAGCCCCCCTCCACGAGCAGCTGAAAGGGTGAGCGCCAAAGACGCAGAATCTTCATTTCCTCTGTCCCCACGGCCCCCAGGCCTTGCTCCCTGCAGTGCCCAGGCCTCAGTGCAGGCCTTCAGGAGACTGGACATTCCATCAGCCGCGGAATACAACGGAGCCCAGTTTGGGGCGGTGAGTTTCGGGGACCGGTGAGAACTTGCTGGAGAGAAGGAGGTTTCCAGGAGAAGTCCGGGTGGACGTGTAGATGCATCCAGAGGGTGGGGAGGGCAAGCGAGTCCCCAGAGTGTTGGAGCAGGGTAGGCACAGGTCCTCCCACACGACTTGCCCCACAGGCGGCCACAGTAACACGCTGGTCCAAGCCACCCGCCCCCGCCGCATCCTGCCTCTGAGCCTCTGAAGAGAGACCTGGCTGTAGGGATCTCGTTCCAGCCTGATCCCAGCACAGGCTCTTCACAGGGTACCTCTCGTTACAAAGGGTTTTAAACCAAGCAGAGAAGAGTCATTCAACCCAGAAAGGGCTCGGCCCAGAGGGAGGTGACCGTCTTCTCACTTCTATTAGTTTCCTGCGGCTTAAAACAACAGAAAATTATTCTCTCACAGTCTGGAGGTCAGAAGTCCAAAATCAAGGTGTGGGCAGCGTCACTCTCCCTACAGAGGTTCCAGGGGAGGATCCTTCCTGCCTCTTCCAACTCTGGGATTTCCAGGCGTTCCTTGGCTTGTGGCCGCACCCCTCCAGCCTCTGCCTCCGTCTTCCCACAGCCCTCTCCCCACTTGTGGAATCTTAGTTCCCTGACCAGGGATTGAACCCGGGCCATGGCAGAGAAAGCGCCGAGCCCTAACCAACGGACCACCAGGGAACTACTGCCCCCCACCCCGCCTTTCTCTTACGACACCATTCATTGGATTTAGGACCCACCCAGGTAATCCAGAATGATCTCATCCAGAGATCCTTAACTTAAAATTACATCTGCAGGACTTCCCTGGTGGTGCAGTGGTTAAGAATCCGCCTGCCAATGCAGGGGATGCAGGTTCGAGCCCTAGTCCGGGAAGATCCCACATGCCATGGAGCAACTGAGCCCGTGCGCCACAACTACTGAGCCTGCTCTCTAGAGCCTGCGAGCCACAACTACTGAGCCCATGAGCCACAGCTACTGAAGCCTGTGCACCGCGATGAAGAGTACCCCCTGCTCGCCACAACTAGAGAAAGCCTGTGTGCAGCAATGAAGACGCAATGCAGCCAAAAAAAAATTACATCTGCTAAGACCCTTTTTCCAAATAAGGTCACATTCTCAGGCTCCAGGGGCTAAGATGCAGACACATCTTTCTGGGGGACACGATTCAACCCACTGTGTCACTATTTATTTTGGTACACAAATTGCCCCAGATTGGACCAGTGGGAACCTTTCCAACTGACTTCTGTCTCTTTCTATCGGTCTCCATTGCTGTTTGAGCCCCAGCCTGGGATCAATCCTTTCTCCAGGGAGCTCTGGTTCCTTTAAGGGGAGCCAAGCTCTGGGTGCCTGGTGTGCTCAGAGCCTCTCAGTGGACCGAGCCAGAGAATGTGTGTGTGGGTGTGTGTGTACACGTATAAGTGTATATAGTATGCACACGTTTGTATGTGTATGTGTATGTCCGCACATGGTTACATCTATATTTCTGTACCTAACCATCTCAATCCACACAGATCTCAATCCAATTCCGACCCAACATCACGGCTTCAAGGTATTGATAGTTTTCTTCCTTTCCACCTTTGTAACTCCCTTCACCAACAGTTGAAAACATGGCTCCGCTATAGTTAATACATTTACTTACTTGTCATTATTACATACAACCCCCCTGTAGGTAATGACCTTGTTAGCACCTGCCAGCTGCCCCCCAGTGAACGATCTCCTCTGCCTGCTCAGGCACCCCTACTCCGTGCCAGACTACCCCTCTATGTGGACGCCCACCTCACTCAACTCTGACCCCTCGTGCTGGGCCACCCTTCCACTCCCCCTGCACGGGTGCCCCCGTCACCCCGCTCGGGCTCCAACACCCCACAGTGGACCCTTCCTGACATGGGCATCCTCCTAATACACACTGGACCCGCTGCCCTCCTGTGCAGACACCCTCTGCTGTGGCTCCCCTCGTGCAGGTGGGCACCCACCTTAACTCACCTCATGGCTTTTATTTATTTATTTATTTATTTAATTTTAATTAATTAATTTTTGGCTGCGTTGGGTCTTTGTTGCTGCGTGCAGGCTTTCTCTAGTTGCGGCGAGCGGGGGCTACTCTTCGTTGCGGTGCACGGGCTTCTCATTGCTGTGGCTTCTCTTGTTGCGGAGCATGGGCTCCAGGCGTGCGGGCTCAGTAGTTGTGGCTCACGGGCTCAATAGTTGTGGCTCATGGGCTCTAGAGCGCAGGCTCAGTACTTGTGGCGCGCAGGCTTAGCTGCTCTACAGCACGTGGGATCTTCCCAGACCAGGGCTCGAACCCGTGTCCCCTGCATTGGCAGGCGGAGTCCTAACCACTGCGCCACGAGGGAAGCCCCACCTAATGGCTTTTAGACTGGAACTTTCAAGAATGGAAGGGAAGGGCTTCCCTGGTGGCGCAGTGGTTGGGAGTCAGCCTGCCGATGCAGGGGACACGGGTTCGTGCCCCGGTCTGGGAGGATCCCACGTGCCGTGGAGCGGCTGGGCCCGTGGGCCATGGCCGCTGGGCCTGCGTGTCCGGAGCCTGTGCTCCGCAACGGAGAGGCCACAACAGTGAGAGGCCCGCGTACCGCAAAAAAAAAAAAAAAAAAAAAAAAAGAATGGAAGGGAAGAGAGAAAGGGAGAAGAAGAGCAGAATTGGTTTAAAAGGGTTTAAAACCCTTCCTGGAAGTGAGAAAAAGTAACTGCAGCAAAGGAAAAAGGACAGAGTTGTTTCCAAATTAAGACCGGCTGCCCGGGGGGTGATGCAGGTAAAGCCGTGGGCACAGGGCACAGGGCTCTGGTGTCAGGTGAGGCAGGAGTCCCTGGCTCCCACCATCCCTTCTGAGCTCTGCCTCTTCATTTTATCTGGGAACAGAGTTTCCAACGATGAAATAAAACTTAAGGGCAAAGACGCTCTGTCAGGAGAGGTACCAGTATCTGGTTCAGGTCGGCATTCTGCAAATGCTTGCTTATTTAATTAAAATAATAATACCATACATCCATGTTCATAGCAGAATTATTCACAACAGCCAAAAGGTGGAAGCAACCCAAGTGTCCATGGATGGATGAATGAATAAGCAAAACGTGGTCCATCCACACAGTGGAACATTATTCGACCTGAACGAGGCAGGAAATTCTCACATGCACTACAATGTAGATGAACATTAAGGACATTATGCTAAGCAAAATAGACCAGCCACAAAGAGACAGACTGTATGATTCCACTTATATGAGGTCCTAGAGTAGTGAAAATCATAAAGACAGAAAGTAGAATGGTGGTTTCCAGGGGGCTGGGGGAGGGGGATGGACAGTGAGTGTTTAAAGGGGACAGAGTTTCAGTTTGGGATGATGAAAAGTGTTCTGGAGATGGATGGTGGTGACGGCTGCACAACAATGTGAATGTGCTTAATGCCACTGGAGCGTGAGCCTGGGTGGGGCAGCTGAGGCCCCCCCTAAAGGGGGCTGCCTGCCAATAGCACACCAGCAGCTGGGCAACATGTCTTCCATTCCTGGAGGGGATCCAAGTGGTGCAACGGAGCACACACCATACTCTACCCCTTTACCGCTTGGACCCCTCTCCATGTAGGGAGCAGCTTCTCCAGGGTTCAGGTGGATCACTTTTCCCAGGGGAGACTTAGGAGAGAAGGTTAATGGGTGAACTACAGCTCTGGCCGCTGCAGCTGGTCTTGGGACACGATGATATTTATTGTCTCCACAGTTATTTCTGCAGGGCCAGTCTCGGTGTGACCCAGACCCTCATCCTTGGTCACCATGATTTTCTCAGGCTAAGGCTGTACACTTGGGCAAGAGAGTAGCAAGAGAAGTAGTTTTTCTAGATACCAAGTGCATTCCTCCCTGCCCATTATGTAACAGTGGCTCTCTCTCCTGACCATCACCCTGCCAAGGTGGTGGTTTCTCCCATCTGCTGGTCCCTGGACACAAGGAGCCTGACGTGCCCAGGTGGAAGCCATAGCTTCCGGTTCAATGGGCCTCTTGCTGTGTCACCTGGTAGAAAACTCCCCCCTTTGGGGAAGTCTCTGACCCTGAAGAACTCACAGTAGTGGAAGTGGGAGGTACAAAACCCCTAAGTGGGTTGCTGGGAGTGATGACAAGCAGGGCCACTCCTCGGTTACTGAACTAGTGTCTTCTTCCTACAAGGGACACAACTCCTTAGAAAGGTCGTTGATTTAAAGCACAGACTGCCTTCTGGGAGATGGTATCCCGTCTGTACCAGGTTCTCACCTACAGCCTGACTCTTTGGCTGTGCCTTCGGCAGGCCCTTATGTTGCTCCACCGCACCAGCAGCTTGAGGGGCACTGGTGTGTGATATGTCCAGTGGATCCCACGGTCATGTGGCCACTGCTGCACGTCCTTTGTTGTAAACTGAGTCCCTTGGATGTAACGGTATGGGGGGACCCTGTGCTGATGGATCACCCTGTAAGCCGCGGTGCCAGCTGAGGCTCTGCAGGGAGAGGATCAAACTCATACCCAGAATATGCCTATTCTTGTCAAGAGGAAACCTGGCCCTTCGTGTTGGAAGGGGTCCAAAGTAGTCAACTTGTCATCAAGTGGCTAGCTGGTCTCTTTGAGGCCTCATCAGGGACCCAGTTTTAGTCTTAGAGTAATAGGGAAGAACATTTCGTATTCTGTTACAAGTTAACCACTAAAGGGATGTTGCCTATAAGCTTAAATTATACATAATGGCCCATCTCTGGGAACCCTGCCTCCCAGGTGATGAGCATTAAGCTACAGTATCTTTGTTTAGCTCACAGGAAACATCCTGACCAGGTCTACCGGTGAATGACTGCAGGGAGGAAGAAATTAACACATCCCCTCCGGAGGCTGACCAGAACTGGAAAGTGTTTGACTTTACTCCCCTCCCCTTTTAGTATCAAAGAAGCCTGAATTCTAACTCAGGCAAGATGGTTCTTTGGGACATGAGTCCGCCACCTTCTCGGTCTGCTGGCTTTCCAAATAAAGTCACTATTCCTTGTCCCAACAACTCGTCTCTCAACTTACTGGCCTGTCGTGCGGTGAGCGGTACAAGCAACATCACTGCTTGCAGGTTAGACTTTTGGCAGAAGCAGTGGCTAGATCAGTCTTGGTAGGTGAGTGTACATGCTGTTGGCCCACACACAGCCTCCATCCCTGCCACCATGGCTGCTCCATTCATGCGCCCAGTGTGCCAGCGCTAGGGTGGCTGTTGAGAGAAGCTGGCTGGTGTCAGCTGGCGGGTCATTCTGTCCACTTGTTTGCTGACTCTTCTGTGTGGACGTTTGCTGGTGGATGTGTTAATATGCAATACAAAGATCCTTGCACTGCATTCATGCATACCTCCATATAGCCACCCACCTGCCTCTACCCCTTGGTCCCCAGTCTTCCAAATCTTCTCCTCCCGGGGCCACTAAGCAGCCAGCCAAACCACTCACCGCTGCCCATGAGTCTATATATGCTCTAACTTGGCCAATTCTCTCTCTATACAAAGTGGATGATCCAAGAATGGCCTTGGCAATGGATGCAATGACTCAGCAGAAGAGCGTAGATGGAAAAGAGGGTTTAGGACGAAATGCCAAGAAAGGTTCAGATTTAACGGGTGGGCAGAGGCAGACAAGTGCACAGTGGAAGCCAAGAAGATGCTTCCAGAGAAGTGGGAGGAAACCCAGGAGATGTGGCCGCATGGAAGTGACAAGAAGAGATCGTTATAAGAAGGAGGATGGGCCAAATGCTGGAAGAGGTATGACCGCAAACAAAGGAAGACAATCTGGACACTATAAATATGCCTTGGTTTTTGTAACAGGGAAGGGAGAGCCTGATGTGGACAAGCACAGTTTCAGGGGAGTGGTGGGAGTGGCGACCCGATTGAGAGGGTTAAATGGCGAGCAGAGGGGATGAACGGAGTTGGAGTGTGTAGGCGAGCCTTTGAACAAGGGCTTAGAAGGATAGGAAGTGCGTTCCAATGGCACCCAGTTTCTCTGTGAAGATGGAGGTGAGGTTGCCAGCTAAGAGTAAGTGGAGGAAAAGGTGAGCAATTTGAGGACAGTGGAGAAGGTCCTCGTGTGGAGAAGGGGAGAGCAGCTTAGGAAAATGGGAAGCCTTACTCAAAGCAGCTGAAGGGAATTGTGAATTGGTGGTGGAACCACCTACATCACCATGAGATTGCTTCCAACAGCACTTGGCATCTCCATGAAGGAGGCAGACGGCTGGATTCTGTGGCTTTTCCAGGCAGGTGGCTGAAAGCGCAGGGGCCAAGAGAGTAAGGATCGGATTAGACACCTTTCATGGGCTCTGCACACTCCATGACCTTCTCATCCATAAGAACCGTGCCCTCAGCCTCCACAGGGGTCATTTCTGGCATGACTCTGCCCCCATGGCCAGGGGTGGTCATCTGACCCAAGTTCAGCCAATCTCTCTCCCAGGGAGATTCTCATTCTCAGTTTCAACCAACACTACCATGTGCCAGGTCCTGGGGAAATAACGGCAAACATGAGAGACAAGGTTCCTGAACTCAAGGAGTTTATGGTCTAAGAGGGGAGATGGACATTCAACAACTAAACAAACAAAGAAACAAAATAATTAGGGATGTGATAAAGGGGATGAAAGAGGCAAAGTGGCCGTTGGGATGGTAAATGATGCTGATGGATGCCTGCCTTTTTGTTTTTTAATTTTTATTTATTTTTTTGGCTTCACTGCAAAGTTTGCAGCATCTTAGTTCCCCGACCAGGGATTGAACCCGGGTCCTTGGCAGGGAATGCCCAGAGTCCTAACCACTGGACCGCCAGGGAATTCCCAAGATGCCTGCCTTTGACAGAGTGGTCAAGGTCAAACTCTCCGAGCAGGTGGCATGTAAGCTGAGACCTGAAGTGTGAGAAGGACCCAGCCACACAAAGAACTTGGATGAGGTATTCCCAGCAAAGGGACAAGCAAACCCAGAGCCCAGAGTGAGAAAGAGCTTGGTGTGGTCCCCTAGGAAGTGTCAGAAGACCATGGACACTGGAGCATGCTGAGCAAGTGGGAGACATCCAGAGATGAAGTTGGAGAAAAGAGTAGATGTTGGATCACATAGGACCCTTTAAGTTTTGCTGAAGAACCTGGATTTTATTTGAAGTACAATGAGAAGCCAAGAGGGACATGATCCTGTTTTCTGGGCAATATTTTCTTTTTATATAATTCCAAACAAAATTGCAAGTCTAGTACAAGAAATTCCTAATATACCCATTCCTCATATTCACCAATTATTTATATTCTCCTTCTCTGTTGCAGTTATACAGTTGCTGTAAATACTGAATCATTGCTCTTGGGAGAGATACAGGGCTATGTTCCTGCGAGTCTCTGGCAACAGCATTTTCATCAACTGATCAATATGCAACCTTGTTTTGTGTTTCTGTTTAAAGATAACTTATTTGATATATATTGTGGATTCATCAACACCGAGCCCACGGCCAACAGCATGACAGCTCATGCCTGAAGGAAGCTCATGTAACACACGTGATTTCTCCATGAAGCACACGTGATTTCTCCATGAAGCACATCATAGCCTTCTTGTGCTTAGGGGCACCAGACAGCCCTTCAGCACTATGCCTGGGGGCTGGTTTGTTTTGTTTTCTGTTTTCTTATTTTTTTTGACTGTGCTGGGTCTTCATTGCTGCCCTCGGGCTTTCTCTAGTTGCGATGAGAGGGGGCTACTCTTCGTTGTGGTGCGAGGGCTTCTCATTGCGGTGGCTTCTCTTGTTGCGGAGCACGGGCTCTAGGCGCGTGGGCTCAGTAGTTTTGGCATGCAGGCTCTAAAGCACGGGCTCAGTAGTTGTGGCGCACGGGCTTAGTTTTTCCGCAACATGTAGGATCTTCCTGGACCAGGGCTCGAACCCGTGTCCCCTGCAGTGGCAGGCGGATTCTTAACCACTGTGCCGCCAGGGAAGTCCTTGCCTGGGGGCCGTTTTAAATAGCAAGATCACCAACAAAAAGCACAAAAATGCGAAAACATGGCATTAACTAGACTGTGAAAAGGACATTTATTTACAGTATGAGATGGGGAACAAGAAGGAGGGGCATCACCTAGTTTGACCTCGGTTGGCACCGGGGCCTCTGCAGACTCAACATTCTCACCTCTGTGCACACATGCGCGTCCACAAATGACCGCAAAAGCACCCAAGTATCGATTTTAGAGCTACAAATACATTTCTGCTAGAGGGGAATCTGCAAATACGGAATCCACGAATAGGGTGGATCGACCGCATGGACGTACTGTTGACCTTTAAAAATAAAATAGCCAGTTATTTTACCAGCAAATGAGTTTATGTGGGAATAGCAGCAGAATTGCAATTCGGGACTTGCAAGCAATGGCAAAGCCATAGGCAAGTCCAGAGAACAAAGGAGGGGAGCATTACTTGGTAGAGAAAAAGGAGGAAGTTGTCAGGAGCTGCTATGAACAAAAAGTCCATTGGAAGGGAGCAAGAGGCTGGGGTGGTTTCTTTTTTTTCTTTTCTGTTTTATGCTGTATGATTCCATTTATGTAACATTATTGATGTGAAGAAATTACAGAGATGCGGGACAAATTAATTATTTTCAAGGATTAGGGATGGTGGGGAGGGAGGAGATAAGATCTATACCTACACCTCCTCAAGGTAGCATGAAGAACATCTTTTACTTCTGTTTCCTGATTGTAGGGTGTGAATCTATGCATGTGATAACATGACATAGGAGCACACACACACAGCCAGGGTGTTTTTTTGTTTTTTGGGTGTTTTTTTTTGCGGTACGCCGGCCTCTCACTGTTGTGGCCTCTCCTGTTGCAGAGCACAGGCTCCGGACGCGCAGGCTCAGTGGCCATGGCTCACCGGCCCAGCCGCTCTGCGGCACGTGGGATCCTCCCAGACCAGGGCACGAACCCGTGTCCCCTGCATCGGCAGGCGGACTCTCAACCACTGCGCCACCAGGGAAGCCCCCAGGGTGTTTTCTTATTGGCTGAGTCGCGCGGTGGCATCTCGTTGGCCAGGCCGTGGTCAGGGGAGAAGGAAACCTTCCTTCCTCCTGCTGGGGTAATAAAGTAAGCTTCTTCCCACCCAGAATTAATCTGCAACTGGTGTTCTGTGGGCGAGAGCTCCCCCTTCTGGCTTCCCATCTTGAATGAGGTTTCCTTTATTTATTTTCGCAATATGTATACATAAATATTATTTTTTACCTTTTCAGTAGTATGTTGGAAACATCGTGTCTCTGCACCCCTGAGTACTTCAGTGTATTTCCAAAATGGCCATTCTCTTACATAATCACAGTACAGTTTTCAAAAGCAAGAAATTTACCAGTGGCACTGGGGAGGGGAGGCAAATCAATCAATCAATTAACTATAGTTTAATAAAAAAAAGAAACTTAGCAGTGATACAATACTATTATTTAATAGCTTTTCCCCCCAGTCCAGCACCAGTCTACGATCACATATTCCATGACTTTTGCTGTCATGTTGTCATATCTTTTAGTCCCTCGGTCTTTCTTTGCCTTTTGTGATCCTGTTTTGTAGAATATCCTTCAGTTTGGGTTTTCTGATGTTTCCTCATGATTAGATTTAAGTTGTGCATTTTTTAAAAAATAAATTTATTTATTTTATTTATTTATTTTTTTTTGGCTGTGTTGTGTCTTCGTTGCTGTATGCGGGCTTTTCTCTGGATGCGGCGAGCAGGGGCTACTTTTCATTGTGTTGCACAGGCTTCTCATTGCAGTGGCTTCTCTTGTTCCAGAGCACAGGCTCTAGCCGCGCGGGCTTCAGTAGTTGTGGCACACAGGCTCAGTAGTTGTGGCTCACGGGCTCTAGAGCACAGGCTCAGTAGTTGTGGCGCACGGGCTTAGTTGCTCTGCGGCACGTGGGATCTTCCCAGACCAGGGCTTGAACCTGTGTCTCCTGCATTGGCGGGTGGATTCTTAACCACTGTCCCACCAGGGAAGTCCCTCATGTAGTTTTAGTTTGCATTTCCCTAGTGACTAATGATGTTGAACCTTTTTTCATGGGCTTGTCATTTTTATATCTTCTTTGTTGAATTGTCCGCCCAAATCTTTTGCCCATTTTTAAATTGGATTGTTTGTTTTCTTATTGTTTAGTTTTGAGGGTTCTTTACATATTCTGAATACAAATCCTTTTTCAGGTCGGTTATTTGTACATTTTTCCCAATCTATGTCATATCTCATTCTTTTAACAACGTCTTTTGCAGAACAAGTTTTTTATTTCGATGAAGTCCAATTTATCGATTTTTTTCTTTTAAGCATCATGATTTTGGTGTTGTAACTAAGAATTCTTTGGCTGACTCAACATCATAAAGGTTTTCTCCCATGTTTTCTTCTAAGAGTTTTATAGTTGTATGTTTTACATTGAACTCTGTGCTCCACATTTTGTTAATTTTTATATAAGGTGTGAGATACAGGTTGAGGATTTTTTTCTTTTCCTCCTCTCTCTGTCTTTTTTTTAAATATGGATGTCCAGTTGTTCCAGTGCCATTTGTTGAAAGACTATTCTTTCTTCATTGACTTGCCTTTTCATCTTTTTTAAAAATCTGGGGAGTATGTGTAAGTTTTTCAACTTTGTTCTTTTTCAACTTTGTTTTGCTATTCTAATTCCTTTGTCTTTCCATATAAATTTTAAAATCAGATTTTGATGGTGATCAAATGCAATCTATAGATTAATTTGTAGAGAATTGCCATCTTAACGACATATATATATCAAGCCTTCCAAACCATGAACACAGTATCCGTTTTTTAGGTCTTATTTGATTTCTTTCATCAGCATTTTGTAGTTTTCAGCTTATAGATTCTATACATACTTTGTTAGATTTAAACTTAAATATTTAAAACTTTTGGGAGTTGTTTTAAATGGTGTGAGTTTCACTGCCCTTGTTCGTTACTAGTGATCCCTGAGCTCATTAAAAACTTCATGACAGGGCTTCCCTGGTGGCGCAGTGGTTGAGAGTCCACCTGCCGATGCAGGGGACACGGGTTCGTGCCCTGGTCCAGGAAGATCCCACATGCCGCAGAGCGGCTAGGCCCATAAGCCATGGCCGCTGAGCCAGCATGTCCGGAGCCTGTGCTCCGCAACGAGAGAGGCCACGACAGTGAGAGGCCCACATAACGCAAAAAAAAAAAAAAAAAAAAAAAAAAAAAAACTTCATGACAGGGCTTCCCTGGTGGCGCAGTGGTTGAGAGTCCACCTGCCAATGCAGGGGACGCGGATTCATGCCCCGGTCCGGGAAGATCCCACATGCTGTGGAGCGGCGGGGCCTGTGAGCCATGGCTGCTGAGCCTGCATGTCTGGAGCCTGTGCTCTGCAACGGGAGAGGCCACAACAGTGAGAGGCCCGCATACCACAAAAATAATAATAATAATAAAATAAAATAAACAGGAAAGTATGGCCCATTCACAGGAAAAATAAAAAAATCTTAACTGAATACGTCCCTTAGGAAGCCTAGAAATTGCAATTGCCAGTCAAGAACATTAAATCAATTGTCCCAAATATGCTCAATGAGCTGAAGGGAACCATGGACAAAGAACTAAAGGAAATCAGGAGAACAATGTTTGAAGAAAATGAGAATATCAATAAAGAGATAGAAAATATAAACAAGGAGAACTAAACAGAAATTCTGAAGCTGAAAAGTATAATAGTTGAAGTGAGAAATTCACTAGAGTGGCTCTATAGCAGACTTGAGCAGACAGAGAAAAGGATCAGTGAGACAATTTAAATTATCCAGGCAGAAAGAAAAAAGAATGAGTAAAAATGAGCAGAACCTAAAGGATCTATAGGACACCATCAAACATACTAACATATGCATTATAGGAGTCTGAGAAGGAGAAGAGAGAAAGAGGCAGAAAATGTATTTGAAAATGAAATGGCTGAAAACATCCCAAGTCTGTAGAAAGCATGAATATGTGTATCCAAGAAGCTCAACAAATGCCGGGTAGGATAAATCCAAAGAGATCCACACCAAGACATATTACAGTGAAACTGTCAAAATCCAAAGACAAAGAGAGAATTTTGAAAGCAGCAAGAGCAAAGCAACTCATCACATACCAGGGATCCTCAATGAGATTAACACCTGATTTCTCCTCAAAAACCATGGATGCCAGAAGGTAGCGGGATGATATATATAAAGTCCTGAAAGAAAAACAAAAAACTGTCAACCAAGAATTCTACATCAGCTAAACTGTCCTTCAAGAATGAGGGAGAAATTAAGATATTTCCAGCTAAACAAAAGCTGAGGGAGTTTATTAACAGTAGACCTTCCCTACAAGAAATGCTGAAAGGAGTCCTCCAGGCTGAAATACAGGGATACCAGACTGTAACCCAAAGCTGTAAGGAGAAATAAAGAACATTGGTAAATGTAACTATATAGGTAAATATAGAAGCCAGTATTATTGTACTTTGAATTTGTAACTCACATTTTTTTCTAATGTGATATAAAAGATACATGCATAAAATAACAATTATAAATCTCTGTGAACGGGCAATGTATAAAGATGTAATCTATGACAAGAACAATATAAAGGGGTAAGGGTAGGGATATATAGGAGCAGAGTGTTGGTATATTATTGAAACAAAGTTGATATCATTCAGACTAGGTTGTTATGAGTTTAAGATGTTAACTGTAGCCCCCAAGGTATCCACTAAGAAAATAACTAAAACTATAGAGAAAAGGAAAGAAGAAGGGAATCAAAATTGTTTTCTACAAAAAAAAATCAAATAAATAACCAAAAAATAGGCAGTAATGGATAAATTGAAGAACAGAAAAAGATAAGAAAACAATAGCTAAATGGCAAAGTAAATCTTTCCTTATTAGTTATTGCTTTAAAAGTAAATGGATTAAACTCTCTAAAAGGCAGAGATTGACATATTGGATTAAAAAAGAACATGATCCATCTCTATGCTGTCTATAAGAGACTCATTTCAGATATAAAGACACAGGGGGGTTGAAAGTAAAAGTATGGAAAAAGATATTCCATGCAAATAGTAACCAAAAGAGGGCTGAGAGGGCTCTATAATTTTCAAACAAAATAGACTTTAAGTCAAAGATGATTATAAGCAATAATAAGGATGTTACATATATTGATCAAGATTCAATCCAGCAAGAAAATATAGTAATAATAAACATATACTCACCTAGCAAAGGAGCCCCAAAATGTATGAAGCAAAAATTAACAGAATTGAAGGGTGATAGAGATGGTTCTATAATAATATTTGGAGATTTCAATACCTGTCAATAATGGATAGGACAACACAACAGAAGACCAATATGGAAATAGAAGACTTGAACAATATTATAAACCAATTAGACCTAGCAGACATATACAGAACACTCCATACAACAACACAGAATACATGTTCTTCTCAAGTAGGTATGGAACATTCTCTGGGATAGATTTGTTAGACCACAAAACAAGTCTTAATAAATTGTAAAAGATTGAAATAATATAAAGTATTTCTTCTGATCACAATTGAAAGAAACTAGAATCCAGCAACAGAACGAAAACTGGAAAATTCACAAATATGTGGAAATAAAACAACATGCCCAGAACCAAAGAACGGGTTAAAGAAGAAACTACAAAGGAAATTAGAAGATACCTTGAGATGAATGAAAATGAAAACATGGCATGCCAAAACTTATGGGATGCAGCAAAAGCAGTGCTGGTGGGAAATTTATAGCTATAAGTGCCTATGTTAAAAAAGAAGAAGGATCTTAAATCAGTAACCTAACTGTACACCTTAAGAACTAGGAAGAGAAGAGCAAACTAAACCCAAAGCTAACAGAAGGAAGAAAACTAATAAACCTTAGAGTGGACATAATCAAAATAGAGAACAGAAAAACAGTAGGGAAAGTCAATGGAAAGACCAAAAATTGACAAACCTGTAGCTGATTGAGAAAAAAAAAAGGAAGAAGACTCAAATTACTAAAATCAGAAGTGAAAGGACAAATATTGTTTGGTTTTGCTGACATGATTCTACCATATCTAAAATAGACAGAGCTTCCCTGGTGGCGCAGTGGTTAAGAATCCCCCTGCCAAGGCCGGGGACAAGGGTTCGAGCCCTGGTCCAGGAAGATCCCACATGCCACGGAGCAACTAATCCCTTGTGCCACAACTACTGAGCCTGCGCTCTAGAGCCTGCGAGCTACAACTACTAAGCCCATGTGCCACAACTACTGAAGCCTGCATGCCTAGAGCCCATGCTCTGCAACAAGAGAAGCCACTGCAATGAGAAGCCCGTGCACCGTGACGAAGAGTAGCCCCCACTTGCTGCAACTAGAGAAAGCCCACGCACAGCAACAAAGACCCAATGCAGCCCAAAATTAATTAATTAATTATAAAAAGTTTATAAAAACAAAATAGGCAAATTCATAAAAACAGAAAGTAGAATGGGTGCCTGGGGCTGGGGGAGGTGGAAATTGAGAGTTATTGCTAAATGAGAACAGAGTTTCTGTTTAGGATGATGAAAAATTTCTAGGAATAGATAGTGGTGATAGTTATACAACATTGTGAGTGTACTTGATGCCACAGAACTTGAATAGTTTAAAATAGTTAGAATGGGGACTTTCCTGGAGGTTCAGTGGTTAAGACTCCTCGCTCCCAATGCAGGGGGCCCAGGTTGGCTCCCTGGTTAGGGAACTAGATCCTGCATGCCACAACTAAAAAAGATCCTGCATGCCACAATGAAGATCCCACAAGCTACAACTAAGACCCAGTGCAGACAAATAAATAAATTTTTTAAATTAAAAAACAAACACAATAATAGTGGGGATCTTTAACACCTCACTTACACCAATGGACAGATCATCCAAACAGAAAAATAATAAGGAAACACAAGCTTCAAATGACACAACAGACCAGATAGATTTAATTGATATTTATAGGACATTCCAACGAACAGAACATTCTCCAGGATAGATCACGTCTTGGGTCACAAATCAAGCCTCTGTAAATTTAGGAAAACTGAAACCATATCAAGCATCTTTTCTGACCACAACGCTATGAGATTAGAAATCAATTACAGGGAAAAAAACATAAAAAACACAAACACATGGAGGCTAAACAATGTGTTACTAAATAACCAAAAGATCACTAAAGAAATCAAAGAGGAAATCAAAAAATACCTAGAGACAAATGACAATGAAAACACGACGATCCAAAACCTATGCGATGGGGCTTCCCTGGTGGCACAGTGGTTGAGAGCCCGCCTGCCGATGCAGTGGACACGGGTTCGTGCCCCAGTCCGGGAAGATCCCACATGCCGCGGAGTGGCTGGGCCCGTGAGCCATGGCCACTGGGCCTGCACGTCCGGAGCCTGTGCTCCGCAATGGGAGACGCCACAACAGTGAGAAGCCCACGTACCGCAAAATAAACCCCAAAAAACCAAAAACAAAACCTATGCGATGCAGCAAAAGCAGTTCTAAGAGGGAAGTTTATAGCTATACAAACCTACCTCAAGAAACAAGAAAAATCTCAAATAAACAATCTAACGTTACACCTAAAGGAACTATAGAAAGAAGAACAAACAAAACCTAAAGTTAGCAGAAGGAAAGAAACCATAAAGATCAGAGCAGAAATAAATGAAATAGAAACAAAGAAAACAATAGCAAAGGTCAATAAAACTAAAAGCTGGTTCTTTGAGAAGATTAACTAAATTGAAAAAGTATTAGCCAGACATTAAGAAAAAGAGGGAGAGGACTCAAATCAAAAGTAGAAATGAAAAAGGAGGAGTAATAACAGACACCACAGAAATACAAAGCATCCTAAAGGACTACTACAAGCAACTCTATCCTAATAAGATGGACAACCTGGAAGAAATGGACAAATTCTTAGAAAGGTATAACCTTCCAAGACTGAACCAGGAAGAAATAGAAAATATGAACAGACCAATCACAAGTAATGAAATTGAAACTGTGATCCAAAATCTTCCAACAAACAAAAGTCCAAGACCAGATGGCTTCACAGGTGAATTCTATCAAACATTTAGAGAAGAGCTAACACCCATCCTTCTCAAACTCTCCCAAAAAATTGCAGAGGAAGGAAAACTCCCAAACTCATTCTATGAGGCCACCATCAACCTGATACCAAAAGCAGACAAAGATACAACAAAAAAAGAAAATTACAGAATATCACTGATGAATATAGATGCACAAATCTTCAACAAAATACTAGCAAACAGAATCCAACAACACATTAAAAGGATCATACACTATGATCAAGTGGGATTTATCCCAGAGATGCAAGGATTCTTCAATATACGCAGATCAATCAATGTGATACACCATATTAACAACTTGAAGAATAAAAACCATATGATCATCTCAATAGATGTAGAAAAAGCTTTTGACAAAATTCAACACCCATTTATGATAAAAAAAACTGTCCAGAAAGTGGGCATAGAGGGAACCTACCTCAACATAATAAAGGTCACATATGACAAACCCACAGCCAACATCGTTCTCAATGGTGAAAAACTGAAAGCATTTCCTCTAAGATCAGGAGCAAGACAAGGATGTCCACTCTCACCACTATTATTCAACATAGTTTTGGAAGTCCTAGCCACAGCAATCAGAGAAGAAAAGGAAATAAAAGGAATACAAATTGGAAAAGAAGAAGTAAAACTGTCACTGCTTGCAGATGACATGATGCTATACATAGAGAATCCTAAAGATGACACCAGAAAACTACTAGAGCTAATCACTGAATTTGGTAAAGTTTCAGGATACAAAATTAATGCACAGAAATCTCTTGCATTCCTATACACTAATGATGAAAAATCTGAAAGAGAAATTAAGGAAGCACTCCCATTTACCATTGCAACAAAAAGAATAAAATACCTAGGAATAAACCTACCTAGGGAGACAAAAGACCTGTATGCAGCAAACTATGACACTGATGAAAGAAATTAAAGATGATACCAACAGATGGAGAGATATAGCATGTTCTTGGATTGGAAGAATCAATATGTGAAATGACTGTGCAACCCAAAGCAATCTACAGATTCAATGCAATCCCTATCAAATTACCAATGGCATTTTTTACAGAACTAGAACAAAAAATCTTAAAATTTGTATGGAGACACAGAAGACCCCGAATAGCAAAAGAGGTCTTGAGGGAAAAAAATGGAGCTGTAGGAATCAGACTCCCTGACTTCAGACTATACTACAAAGCTACAGTAATCTAGACAATATGGTACTGGCACAAAAACAGAAATACAGATCAATGGAACAGGATAGAAAGCCCGGAGATAAACCCACAAACCTATGGTCAACTAATGTGTGACAAAGGAGGCAAGGATATACAATGGAGAAAAGACAGTCTCTTCAATAAGTGGTGCTGGGAAAACTGGACAGCTACATTAAAAGAATGAAATTAGAACACTTCCTAACACCATACACAAAAATAAACTCAAAATGGATTAGAGACCTAAATGTAAGACCGGGCACTATAAAACTCTTAGAGGAAAACATAGGAAGAACACTCTTGGACATAAATCACAGCAAGATATTTTTTGATCCACCTCCTAAAGTAATGGAAATAAAAATAAACAAATGGGACCTAATGAAACTTTAAAGCTTTTGCACAGCAAAGGAAACCATAAACAAGATGAAAAGACAACCCTCAGAATGGGAGAAAATATTTGCAAATGAATCATCAGACAAAGGATTAATCTCCAAAATATATAAACAGCTCATGCAGCTCAATATTAAAAAAAACAAACAACCCAATCAAAAAATGGACAGAAGACCTAAATAGACATTTCTCCAAAAAAGACATACACATGGCCAAGAGGTACATGAAAAGCTGCTCAACATCACTAATGATTAGAGAAATGCAAATCAAAACTACAATGATGTATCACCTCACACCAGTTAGAATGGGCATCATCAGAAAATCTACAAACAACAAATGCTGGAGAGGGTGTGGAGAAGAGGGAACCCTCTTGCCCTGTTGGTGGGAATGTAAATTGATATAGCCACTATGGAGAACAGTATGAAGGGTCCTTAAGGAACTAAAAATAGTATTACCATATGACCCAGCAAGCCCACTACAGGCATGTATCCAGAGAAAACCATAATTCTAAAAGACACGTGCACCCCAATGTTCATTGCAGCACTATTTACAATAGCCAGGTCATGGAAGCAACCTAAATGCCTATCAACAGATGAATGGATAAAGAAGATGTGGTACATATATACAATGGAATATTACTCAGCCATAAAAAGGAACGAATTTGGGTCATTTGTAGAGACGTGGATGGACCTAGAGACTGTCATACAGAGTGAAGTAAGTCAGAAAGAGAAAAACAAATATCGTATATTAATGCATATATGTGGAACCTAGCAAACGGTACAGATGAACCGGTTTGCAGAGCAGAAATTGAGACACAGATGTAGAGAACAAATGTATGGACACCAAGCGGGGAAAGCAGTGGGGGGTCGGGGGTGGTGGTGTGATGAATTGGGAGATTGGGATTGACGTGTATACACTGATGTTTATAAAATGGATGACTAATAGGACAACAAATAAATAAATAAACATTTTTTAAAAATCATGGAATTAAAAAAAAAGAATCCTTCCTGGTCCCCCCTCCACCTCCACCAACTGCCTGGCCCTACGCCAGTCCCCAACCTCTTGTGATGGTTGCCATGGTCGCTGCCCACTTGCTCACCTGCCTGCCTTCCTCCACCCTCCTCCACTGGACTCGGCTGAAGCCGCCCTCATGAGGCTACCTGGGACGTCCTGGGACAAGTGGCCACCACTCCTTTGTTCCTTTCTTGCCTGGGTGACAGGGTTGTCCACTCCTTCTCGAAACAGTCTCTTTTCTCGGACTCTCTTGGCGGAAGAAGCCGCGCTTTCTCTCTCCTTCTCTGGGAGGCCAGGTTGGTCTCCTCTGTCTCTTCCTCCCCTCCTGCCCCTGGCTGTCTCTGCGCTGGTGGCTCCTGATTTTTCTCTCCTTGGGGACCTTCCTGAACTTCAGATTCATATCCTATGTCCTTCTGACACCTAACAGACATCTCAGCCTCAGGACATCCATAGAAGAACTCTATTTCCTGCCCGTTCCTACCCCCAAGTCCTCCCACATCCCCCCATCAGGAGGCAGGGAAGCCTCCATGTAAGAGTGTGGAAACCGGGGTGGCATCCCTGGATATGAATCGGGATCTGCCCCCTGCCAGCTGTGTGAAGCGGGGCAGGATCACACATCCACCGGGCCTCAGCGTACCCTCTGTGGTGGGGGGTGCGGAATGGTCAGGAGAGCGCTATCTCACAGGGTCATAGTCAGCATGAAATGAGTTAACGCGTAAGGAGCCATGGTTCACTGCTCCCCACCTCCCAGGAAATGACATCACCAGCATCCCAGGTCATCAAGCCAAAAACACAGGGGTCATCCCGGCTTCTGCTCTGTGCGTGTGGGATGTGTGTAAAGAAACAGTGGCAGTCCTGCTGACTCAGCTTCCAAAACCTGTCCCCAAGTTCATGGGCTTCTCTCCATCTGTGAGCACACCCTGGTCCAGGCCATGTCATCACTCCCCTGGGCAGCGGAGCAGCTTCCCAGCCTCCCATACACGCTGCCGCCAATCTACCACTCCCTCCACAGGTTGCAACCAGAGCGATCTTTCACTTAAGAGAGTTAAATCAAACTCTACTGTCCTCCTTTCCCTTCTTCTAACATTTTATCATGGAAACTGCCAGACATACATAAACACAGAGGGGGTCGGATGACCTGCAATGAACTTACATGCATCTTCCATATTCAGCAATACGACGATGAGTCTTCCCTCCACACACCCCCCAAGCTCCCCTCCTGCACCCCAGACAGCACATCACCTCATCTGTACAAACTCCACTCGACAAAGTAAATTTTTTTTTGGCCACGTAGTTCCCCTACCAGGGAATGAACCCAGGCCGGCAGTGAAAGCCCTGTGTCCTAACCTCTGGACCACCAGGGAATTCCCAGCACAGTAATATCTAACCCCCAAATCAGATGATGTTATTCCTTTGCCCAAACCCCTCCTGGGCCCCTACCTCCTCACCCTGGCCTTGACCCCAACCTGTCCCCTCCCCTCTCCCCCTCGCCCCTCTGTTCCCCGTGTGGGGCTCTGTGTTCATGGTCTCTCTACCTGGAACCCCCATTTCCCTGACTTTGCATGAATGCCTCCCACTGGCCCCATGTGTTCTCAGCTCCCCTGTTTGGATTTCTTCCCTAATCGCAGCGAGAAGCCAGTGGAGGGATCTAGGCAGGAGGGCACGGTGATCTGGCTTCGGTGTGTGGGACGAGCTATGGGTGGGATGGGGGAGCAGGAAGGCCGGGGTCTGAGATCATTAAATGAGATGAGCCATAAGGCAATCAAGCCACGACATAGCAAGTGCTCAAAAAATATTAGCTCTCATAAGTGCCCGTGCTGGATAAACCTTGGTCCCCTGCTTCTGAAGCAGAGTTGTAGGAAGAAAAATCGTGTCCGAGTGTGAATGTGCTTGCCCCAAGCAACCCAGTTGGTGGGGTTCTGGGGCTGTGCGCTCCCTGGACTCCTGGCTTCCTCCAGTGGGGAGATAGTTACAGGCACAAATGACATAATTCCACGGAGAACATTCCTTGCCAACGTAAAAGAGACCCGGTCTAGGAGCAGTGAGTGGGTGAGTTCTTCCAGGGTGGGGGGACCAGGAAGGCGCCCCAATGCCAAGAGAGCCGGGCTGGAGGGAGTCCCCCGACCCCGGGCAAAGTTGGGGCGTGGGTGGGGTGGGTGCAGCTGGCTGGAGGGGGACCCAGCGTCTCCAGCCAGGGCCAGCACCCCGGGTGAAGGAGGGAGCCTCGGCCGCCAGGGGGAGCCCGTGGACTTCGCTGGCCTGAGGACGCGGGGCTGCCCCCAGAGGAAACAGCCTCTGCGAGGTAGCCAATATTTGACTACAGACAGGCAGACCGACCAAGAGTGAATCCTGTCCTGCCACTCGCTGGGAGGGTGACCTTGGGCAAGTGACTTGGCTACCCCGTGCCTCGGTTTCCTCGCTGTGAAGGGAAGAAAGCCCCAACTGGAACCAAACCCCGAAACTGGCTCACTTGACCTTGACCTCCTGGCACCTTCCCCTCGGACTCTCATCCGCTGAACAGGGACGCTGCTCCTCCCACGTGCCGGTGTTGCTCTGTGCACTGAACCAGCCACAGCCCCTGTCGCTGGAGCAAAGAGCCGGGGGAAAGAGGCTCTGAGCACCCCCTTGCCAGAGGCCACCCCCTCGCCCCCCAGCATCCCAGGTGGGTCAGGTGCCCCCGCGTGCCTCCTCTTTCCTTCCTCATCGCTTCTCACTCTCGCGCACCACATGGCGAGCGGCGGAGGAGCTGGGGGACAGCTTCACGTCTGAATCCCCAGTTCGTTGGCGAACAGCTAGTGTGGAACGGGTCTGATGAGCTGAGTCTGAATGGGACTTTCCCCCCTGGCCCCTGCAGGCTGGTGGCTTCCAAGGCAGGGGATGGCCTGGGGCTCAGACGTGCATCTCCCCTAGATTGGTTTATTTTATTTTTTATTTTCTGGCCGCACTGCGTGGCATGTGGGATCTTAGTTCCCCAACCAGGATCGAACCCGGGCCCCCCGCATTGGAAGCACGGAGTCTTAACCACTGGACTGCCAGGAAAGTCGAGCCCCTCTTGCTCTGGACAGGCCTGCATGGAGGGGCCCTCTGTGCTCCCCACCTCCTATGAGCTTTCTCGAGGTTGGCTCCTCCCCTCAGTCTCCGCTCAGCCAGACGCACTGGAAGGTTTGCCTGGAACGCCTGGTATGGCAGCTTGGTCTTTATCCGGGAAGGGCTGCTGGCAGGGAAAGGTGTGGTCAAGTTTGTATCTTGAGGGGGCCCTGGCTGCAGGGTGGAAGACAGCTGGGTCGGAGCTGGCAGGTGGTGGAGGGGCCCCAGGCAGGACAGCAGGAAGGACTCTGGCCGGGGAGAGGCCCATGCACAGGAACTTGGGATGGTCCGTCGGCCTCAAGGATGAAGCCCAGGTCTCCAGCTCCCGTAAGCAGTGACGCCACTGGTTTTAGGAAGAGCCCTGAGGGCTGAGGCTGAGCTTGGCCTCGCGTGTTACGAATCTGTGGCCCATCATGGAGCCAAAATGACTGTGGATGGTTGGAATAGGACCGCTAAGGAGGGAGGGGGTGGGGTGGAGAGCACAACCGATTCTTGGGAGGAAAGGACTTGGAGTCCTGGCTGGGGCAGAGGGACAGGCAGGCCCCGTGACACTCCACACCCCCATTCCTTGGAGGTAGGAGTGCCAGGCAGAGGCCCCTGGTCACAGGCTAAGGATGAAAGCCAGCCCTGCGGGTTGCCCCTTGTCCTACCCCCCGGAGAGGAACAAGCCACCCAGTGTTCCATGGCTCACGGGCGTCTAAGGCTCTGTCTCTATCGGGTGAGACCCCACCAGCCAGGGTGTGGAGCCTGCCCTTGACAGGCGGCTGGGGTGATGCTGGCAGAGGAAAAGGGCACCCCCTAAATCCCCCCGATTCTCCACTCTGTGCAGAGCTGCCTGATCCGGGCAGCAGGTGGCCGCTCAGACTCAAGGACAACAGAGCTGCAGCCTGGCCTGGAGCTCCGGTCAGTGAGGTTGACACCTTCTCAGCCACAGTCAGCGCCATTACCTGTGATCACACGGCAGATGGGCCCAGGTGGACGATGGGTCGGCTAGGGCAGGGAGAAACACAGGTGCACAGGCTGCTTGGAGCCTAGCTGTCAGGACACACAGCATAGCTGTTGGGGAGGGAAAGGGGTCTGCTGGGCCCCGTGAACCAACCAGTGAGAAAAGATGGGCTGGGGAAACCCGGGATGGAGCTAGAAAACGGGTGAGGACTGTTCCCATCCCTCCTCCCTTCTCTCATAAGTTATTTCAAATGGTTTGGGAGTTCACTACCATCGTCTTTTATTATGCGCCATTTGAAATTCCTTTTGGAGGCGGCAGAATTTCAATAAGAGGAAGTGGACACGCAGGCCTGGCTCAGGAGATTTCTGTGATGGGGAAACTGGAGTCTCCAGGTAGAACGGTCTCCTCCTCAGGGTTCAGAGTAGTTGAGAAAGCAAGAGTCAACTCCCCACCTGGAATCGCTCCAGGCAGCATGCCCCTGGGGGCCGTGACAGACAGACAGTCTCCCCATCGCCCAGGTAAAGCGGCTGAGTCCACAACACGCCACACTTGCTCCGGGTCACACGGCTGGTGGCTGCATACCTGGCCTGGGAACGCAGCCTCACGTGCTGCCCGCCAGCTCTCTTGCCTCCCTCTGGCTGGTGAGCAGATGAAGCTAGAATGCCAAGTGCAGCCCCGGCGGCTGTAAAACAAAATAGTTAAGGAAAGAGCTGGACTCTGGCCCTCAGTGGGTAAGTTAGGTCTCCTCTGCCTCAGTGGCCCCGCCTTTAAAATGGGGATCAGAGCCCTGATCTCCTGGGGCGGGGGTGAGGGCTGAATGAGTTTCGTGCATGAAACACAAGGACAGCGTGTGACACAGGACAAGCACAGTGTGGGCGCTGAGGGCTGTTGGGGACATGAGGCCTGGCACCGGGGCAATCGTGCTGCTGAGGAGAGGGCCCTGGGCTCACTCGGGCCTAGCGCTCCCCTGGGTCCCGGGGTGACCTGGAGCGAGGCGCTAGTAATGACTCTCCCACGGCACCAGCTTATTGGGTTTCCGCTCGGCCAGGGCCCACCATGAGCTGTGCGGGGTCACCTAGAGCCTGGTCTGGGCAGGTCCTGCCGACCTGGCCACGTTGTGTAGCTCAGGTGTGGTTTACATGTTGCATTCGGCTCTCGTGCCCAAACCAGGCTTCACGCGTCCGCCACTTCACAGTGCTGAAAAAGGAGGGTTAGAGGAAGGGGCCCCACCTCCACGCGGTGCCAGAGACCCTCAAAGGCTGGGGCTCCTCCCACCCAGGTTGGGGCAGGTTTGGGCCTAAGAGTGAAGCCCAGGAGAGCAGCACAGACACAGCAGATGGCCAGGGCCTCGTATTACATTCAACGTTTACAAGAACACACCCTGTCACATGCATCTCGAAAAGGCTCCCCGGCCACCATGGGCGGGGGGCGGGGGCGGGCAGGACGCAGCCCACACAAACGGGGAGACAGGGTCTGAGTGGAAAGGGTCATTGCTTTAATTCAGGTCGGGACCCACCCCGGGGCCGCCCACCCCACCCCAAGGCAGAATCACTGCCTGCTCGTGATCGTTACAAAAATAAATATGAAAAAAGCAGCAACTCTTTAGTGATCGTGGAATTAATCGGACAACGATTAAATGTGTTTAAGCGACTGGCACGTCTCCTAAATTGCACCAAAAGAATCTGGAAGCACTTGGTTTGGCCACAGAGGCAACACGGAAGGAGGGGAAGGGCTCAGCCCAGGCCCGGCCAAGCGCCCTCCCCTCACATCTCTGAGTCGGCGTACATGCCGTTGATGAGATAATCCACCTGCGTGTAGTCCTTCCTCTTGTAGCTCTCGTAGGCCTGCAGGGCAAACAGAACCAGGACTGTGATGAAGAGGGTGACCCCCAGCAGGAGCACTGCCAGGAGGAAACTTCTGTTCACCGGGGACTGGGCCAGGGGCTCGCTGGAGACCACCAGGTACCGGCCTTGGGTGCTGAGCTGACACGCGTCCGTGGCTGGCACCTTGGAGTCCCCTGAGCTCCCAGGGGTCGGCCCCACGGAAGCAGTGCCAGGCGCGGCTTCAGGCTCGCCCTGCTCCGGCGTCTGAGTGGTGCCTGGCCCCGCGGCCCCCGGCATGGATGTGACGGGGCTGGGCTGCGTTGGGGGGGCCGGGCTGGAGTGAGGGGCAGATGCTGGCGCTGTGCTGGCAGCCGGCTGGGGGGCCTTGGTCGTGGTCCCCACTGTCATGGATGCGGAAGCCGAAGAGGGGGAGGCGGGTTCTGGGGTTGTGTTGAGGAGGGTGGGCGCAGGCCTACTTGCCGTGTCAGCCGCAGTCCGGGCCGTCGGCGCCTGGACGGTGGGGCCCTGTGTGGACGCGTTAAGTGTTTGGGGACTCAGGGGCACCGTGGGGCTGGCTGTGGCATGGCCGGGGGTGTGCCCGGGACGACCGTGCGAGTCCAAGGGGCCGCTTACGCTTGCCAGGGCTGCAGCAGCTGTGGGAGCACCCGTGGCCGGCGTGGGTGTTGTGTGCGTCGCTGGCCCAGACAGTGTGCCGCTGCCAGGCGCCCGTGTGTGGGGTGAGGACGGGGTCCGCCGGTCAGACGCCGGGACAGGCGGCGTGGGCACCCCGGAGGTGGCTCCGTCAGGGGTCCCTTCTGCCGTCGCTGACGCGCCTGCCTCTGTCCTGTGCATTGTCCCTGCTGTGACCGCAGGAGAGGTGGGGTCGCCTCCCCAAGTCCCTCTGGTCAACGTGATGGGAGAAGGTGTCACCGAGCTCATTCTTGCAGACATTTCATTCAAGACTCTCGTAACGGTTTCCATGGATGAGTTTTGTTCTGAATTCTCCAGCGTCTTGTTGAGGACTGAGTACCCTTAGGGTCAGAAAAGGGAGGAAAAGATACGATCACCTTCAACCCTGTGCAGGTGGATCATTCAGAGACTGCCTTAATTTCCGGCCCGTGGGGCTGGCCGGGGAGGCTGTGTGGTGCCTTGCTTCTTAGCCCGGCAAACACGTTTCCCTCTCATCTCCTCCCTGCACACATCTGGCCGGCAGCCCATCACAGAGGCGCTCAGCACTTTGATTTAAAATCTCCTTTGTGCTCTCTGAACCCCAAGCCCATGAAAGGCTTCAGAGCTTCATTTTTTTTTTTTTGCGGTACGCGGGCCTCTCACTGCTGTGGCCCCTCCCATTGCGGAGCACAGACTCTGGACGCCCAGGCTCAGCGGCCATGGCTCATGGGCCCAGCCGCTCCGCGGCACGTGGGATCCTCCCGGACCGGGGCACGAACCCGCGTCCCCTGTATCTGCAGGTGGACTCTCAACCACTGCGCCACCAGGGAAGCCCCCAGAGCTTCATTTTTTGATCCAGTTCTCAAAATATCATCATCTCTCACATTACAGGTGTGATTCGCCATTAAAAAAACCTATCCAACACACACCCAGGTTTACACAGCAGATAAACCGTTGCCCAGATATTCACACCATGCAAGAATTCTTGGCTTTATGATTGGATTCAAAGCAGGATTCCTGGAGAAGAACAGTGTCTGGCACAGAGGAGAAGCGCCACTAAATATGTGACGTGTGGATCGACAAACTCCCCAATAAAGACGAGGTTTATGGAAGGAATGACATTTTGCAAGGCCAAGTAAGTCACCCTCTCAAGGCTCAGAGGCCAGGTCCCATGTTGGCCCAACAGGCCTTTGCAGCCCAGCCCCCGGGAGCTGCAGGGCCCCTGCAGGCCCGTCCAGCAGTCACACGGCTTTCTCACTTACGTGGATGCGGGGCTGTCAGGTGGCTTTCAGATAAGGACCAAGAGGAAACCCAGATGAGCACGAGGGCTGTCCACATCTTGCAGGTGAGCTGGCAGCAAGGCTGGGCGGTGCCCGAGGCCCCCAGCCTGCCGTTCCTCAGGCTGCTGACAGTTCCCTGCTGCTTGGCCGAGGAACCTAAGGTCAGGAAGGGAGGCATCTGGTCAGTGACACACGGGGCACAGGCCTGGCAACGCGCCGGCTGTGGAGTGCTCCGAGAGGTCCCAGGGTGCAAACCCAGCCAGATGTTTCCCCTGGGGCCTGGCATTCAGGAAGAGCATTCAGGAAGAGTGTCTCAGTCACGTGTTCAGGGATCCGCCCAGTGCCTGTTCCGACGGGTTTATAGCACTTCTTAACCCAGTCTCACTATGTGTCTTACTATCCCAGCTCAGAGTTCAGAGTATGAAAGAGCAGCAGAGAGGGGCGCCAAGACTTCCTCCTCAGCTTCTCTGTGGCCTCTGCAGGGCCCAGAGCACTTCTCTGCACCCGTGACAGCTGACCACATGGAAAGATTCCACTTAGCCAGCCAGCCACCACCCATCACCCATCCACTGCCCATCACCCACCCATCCATCCATTCACCCATCCATCACCCATCCACCCATCATCCACCCATCCACCATCCACCCATGACCCACCCACTGCCCATCACCCATCCACCCATCACTCATCCATTCATCCATCCACCCATCACCCACCCATCCATCCATCCACCCATCTATTACCCATCACCCACCCATCCATCCATCCACCCATCACCCACCCATCCATCCATCCATACACCCATCCACCACCCATCATCCACCCACCCATCCATCCACCACCCATCACCCATCCACCAGCCATCACCCATCCATTCATCCATCCACCCATCACCCACCCATCCATCCACCCACCCATCCATTACCCATCCACCCATCACCCACCCATCACCCATCCACCCATCCACCGCCCATCACCCATCCACTCATCACCCATCCACCACCCATCACCCATCCACCGCCCGTCTCCCATCCACCCATCACCCATCCACCACCCATCACCCATCCACCCATCCACCGCCCATCACCCATCCACCCACCACCCATCACCCATCCACCCATCACCCATCCACTCATCACCCATCCACCACCCATCACCCATCCACCGCCCATCACCCATCCACCCATCACCCATCCACCGCCCATCACCCATCCCTTCGTCCAATACTCCCCGAGTGCCTGCTCATGCGCCAGACAGTACACTCAGGACAGAAAGATGAGAGCCGCACAGCCTCCTCCTCCAGGGAGCCTGCCTCCAACGGGAGACACAGAAGAGAGGTCAGTGCAGGCTGGTGCCAGTGTAGAGGGACTAAGTGTCGGGAAACAGGGAGGAGATGGCACCTGGGAGGCTGCGAAGGGTCAGGTGGAGGCTGGTCCTCTGTGCAGAGGCCCCAGAGGTGGGTGGGACGGGACAGGGTGCTGCAGGGCCCACGAGGCACGGAATTCAGCTGGTGGGGGGTGGAGGCGGGGGCCAGGGAAGGTACCCTGGCTAGTAACACCTGGGCCACGTTCTGAAAGACGGTTGGGATCCACCTGGTGGGAAAGGGGTGGGGGGGCAAGTGGCAGGAGCAGCAGGTGATGACAGCAGGGCCAGAGGCCTGGGGACAGCGCAGTGAGACCTGGGCTTAAACAAGAGAGAGAGAGGCCACCACGGGGCAGTTTGGATTTTGGTGTGGGGGGAGGCAAGCCCATGCAGGCCCGAGGCAGGGGTGTGACAAGCGAGGCGTTCTGGCAAGGGGCAGCTGGGGTGGCGATGCAGGGGGCAAGGCCTGTGAAGGCTGAGAGACTCAGTAAGGGCGTTCCACAGCAGGGGACAGAGGGTGGGCTAAGTGGACCTGGTCACAGAAGCCCTGGTCTCCGAGGGTTACGGTGCAACTGCAGAAACTTACAGAGACGCCACGGCAGGTGAGCCTCAACAGGATTGGCTTCCCGAGCACACAGCGGGGTCTCCCCACTCACCCCAGGTCTCTCCCACATGCTGGCAGGCTCAGGTCCCTCACCACAGGGGAACCGAGGGGGCAGGTGGTCTCAAGTGCCCCATCACTTCATGCCCTGCCGGTCCTGGGTGCGCCCTGATCCTGTTCTCAGCCCCACCCAACTGCCGGAGTCCCACGTGGCCGCCTGCGAGGCCCAGGTCCCCTCGGACAACAGCCCAGTCACGTGCAACGAGGGCTAGTCCTGAGACTCAAACTCGACGTGGGCACAGGGCAAGCAGAGCACAGTCTGCTGGGAGCCTGAGGGCTGGCGACTCCCGGGGGTGCCTCCACAGTCAGTCCTGCCTGAAGATGTCCTAGGCCCTCGGCCTTTCCCCTGGCCCTCATGGCGAAGCCCTTGGGTTCCACAGAATGTCTTGGAAGGGAGCCTTCAGGTCACCCTGAACGAAACGTGCTGATGGACTCCTCGCCTTGGCACGGACGCTAACTGCTGCTCTCCACGGCCCTGCGGCCAGGCTGCCCTCCCGTGGAGCAGGGCAGGCTCACTGGCTTCCCAGCAGCCCCAAGGGTCACCTTCAAGCGTCCCCATCCTGGGCCTGCTCCATCTGCCTATGCCACAGCTGCCAGAAAGATCTCTGTAACCCACAAAGCTGACGCTGCCTCCAGTGCTTAAGCCCCCTGCTCTCCCAGGATAACGCCTAAGCTCCTTAACACGGCGAGGCCGCCTTCAAAGGCTGCCCCACGGCCTCTCCCCTGCGAGCCCACCCTCGCCAGACACGTGAAATACCGGCAGTTCCTGGCCCAGCCCGGCCCCCTCGAGGAGCACTTCCAGCCCTGCTGGCGGCCACGCGAAAGCAGTCCCCGTGCGGCATAAAGGGGCATCTAGAGGTGGCTTTCTTTCTCCTGTGAGCAGCGGGGGCTCTTGCAAAGTGGCCCCACGACTGGAAAAACCCTTTCGAGCACAAACTCTGCTGGAAGGCTGGGCACTCCCCTCCCCCATGCTTCTAATCCCTTCGTGAGAGTCACTAACTTTAGTTTAGCTTCATGGCGCGCTCTCCCGCCAAAACTGTCCAGAAGAGCTCCTGGTGTCTTACAGGTTTAAGAAGGTTCCCCAGCCCTACAAACCACAGATTTGCATCTGTTTTCTCCAGAGCAAAAGGCATTCTTTGTTCTGACTGAAACAGAGGGGGTGGGGTGGGGAGAGAAGAAACAGACCAATGTCATGAGGGGGAAGGACTGAACCAGGGAGGTTTCAGGCACAGAGAGCTCCCACTCCCCCCACATTAGCTGAAGTAAATGCAGCTGGGCTCTTCGTAAATAAGTGTATTTAAACGACTCTCTCTTTGGCCAGTCACGTCCACTGAATGCATTAAAAATGCCACCACTGAGCCCAACATGCTCCCCAAGTCTGAGCCCTGGATCTGACAGGGGCTTCCAGAATGCACCCCAGGCTTTCCACTGCCACCTCACTACAAACCTGCGGAGCAGAGTCAGGAAACTTTTTCCTATCGAGAGCTAGACAGCAGATATTTTAGATTTTTGTGGGCCATACGGTCTGTCTTAGCTACTCAAGTCTGCGAAAGCAGTCATGGACCATAGGTATGTGATGGGTGTGGCTGGGTCCCGATAAAACTTTATTTACAAAAACAGGCAGCGGGCACAGACGTGGCCCACAGGCCACAGTTTGCCACCCCCGCCTCTGGCGCTTCAGAGCTGATGCTCCAGCTAAGGCAGGAGGAACTGATTCAAGGGCCTGAATGGGTTTCCGCCTTCCCGTCCAGTCCCTCATCCTGGAACAGACACGGGCCGTCCCATTTTTGGTCCAGGGACAGACTCTAGTCGGTCTCCTCCCAGGGCCCCTTCTGCTAGGAGGCGCCCCCTCCGCACCCCGCATCAGTGAGATGCAGCACCCCTGCCCGTGCAGTGAGGGGCTCCCATAGTATCGTGGTCTCATGACACGAGGCCCAGAGAGAACCTCACAGAAACAGAAGACGGCCCAGAGGACCACACGGTTCCCATACCTGCCTGGGGACCCCCCACCAGGGCCACCCAAGAAGGCAGAAGCTCTGACGGCGAAATGCCACAGACCGGGCCTCCTGCACACTGGACGGCTTGGCCCTCTGAGGTTCGCTGTCTTTCCTTTGCCCACCCTGTCCCTGCAAAGCCCCCTCGGGGCCCTTTTCGGGCTCACTGTCCTGTCACTGAGCAGGTGGCCCTGCCCGCAGGGCTTTGGACACTCACGAGAGGCAGCTGCTCGGGGCGTGTGCCCAGGCTGGGCCATCTTCCTCGGGGGGCTGAGGGCTTGACACTGTGCGCTTGTCGGGCGAGGTTTGGCTCTGCAGGAGGCGAGGACGGCTTTGAAGGGCACTCCCAGGCCATGGCACGCTTTGTGGCACACGTGGGATCCAGGCAGATGCTCCACTCTGGTAGAAGATGCATCTACGGTTTGAAAAAGAATAAACGCTCCTTAGGAAAAGCACAGGGGAAAAATCCAGTGAGGAGGGAGGCATTTTTCTAGTGTAAACTCAGGAGGAGATGAAAGAAACTCAGCACCTCCTAGAGTGGCAGATATGTGTAGGTGGTGATGCCTGAGAACCACCACGGACGGGCCTGGTCTCTATCACACACGCCCATGTGCACACACAGCAACACACACGCATATGTGCAAAGGTACACGTGCGTATGCATGCGGTCACACGCGCACACACGCGCACACACGCACTCGTATCCATGTGCACATGGCAACACCTGCGTGCACGCTGCCATGTGTGTACACGTGCAATCATACACATGCACGTGTGCAGTTACACACATGAGGTGAGCGTGTGCATGGAGCATCTCTCTAAAGCTATCTCAGGAAACTCCACTGGTCGCTCAGGAGACCTCTGCTGGATGCCATCACTGTCTTCCCTCAGCCAGCGGGGCTGGTGATCACTCCCACAGAGACAGGAATTGGCCGCTGTGCGGAGTGAAGCACAGGCCCTCGTGCTGTCACTTCATCTCTCTGGTATGGTCCTGACTCCGCTTTCCAACAGCGTATTCTAAATGTCAAGATTCCCACGTGGGGGCCTGTGCTAATCTGACTCACAACGGACAAAGCATTAACAAGACTCAGAATCATAGTCTCCCCTGAAAAGGCTTTAGTGAGCCTTAAATGAGGGTCTGGCCAGTTATCCTCATGATCTGGTGCAGAGTGACTGGGCAGATCACGGTCTCAGAAAGAAGAGACCCCTGTGCAGGAAGGGAATAAGCAAGAAGGACTAAGTGTTGAGTAGGAGAGCAGGGCAGGTGGAAAGACAGGAGGTTAGGCTGGTGCTGGGAGTTCCCATTTTCAGGGGTCAGCCCCTCACAAGTTCTGCAGGGAAGGGGCAGCACCCCACTAGCCAGGCAACCCTGTATTAGAAAGGCACCCTCAGAATGTGGCTCTGGGTGCCTACTTCATGACCTTCTCTGGTCCTTGACTTTGTGCTACCTCTCAACATCTCCCATTTCCAATTTCTTATGTTCCCAACCTTGGCTTTACTTTTAACTTCTATGAAACCGTTTGTTATATGCAGGGTGCTGTGTGCAAGTTACCTGATATCAGACTCCAAATTGCTTAATTCCTTTTTCTGGATTACAATTCTCCAAATTGCTTAATTCCTTTTTCTGGATTACAATTCTCCAAATTGCTTAATTCCTTTTTTCCTGGGCTCAACACAAGTGTTGCCAGCCACATTCCATCACACTAGTAACTTATTTATCAGCGGCAACGTGGTCCCAGTCCCTGCACCAAGCTGGAGAAACTATACATACAGAGGGACAGGAATTGCGGAAGCAAGTACAGGGCAAACCACAGATACCTGCCCTGACACGTCACCTGGCTGAACTTTGGTATCGCGACACAGACTTGTGGGTTTGTGTATACAGACATTGTCCTGTGGTCCAAAGGAAGTGTCTCTGTAGCAGATGGGAACCCAGAGCACTGGAGAGCATCTTAACTACATCGCTTCCTTCCAGGTTTTTGGAATTTTTGGTATCAGGCTAAATGCTGATCAAGAGGCTAGTTTTTGCTGGCAGTCTGGGTAGATTTGACATTCCTTTGTCCATTAGGCAAGTCTGGCATATAAGCAGAACATCTGTATTGAAATTTTAGAGATGCTTCCTCCAGGGAGAAAAAAAAAACAACAACATTATTAAAGGCAGATTTCTAAGTAGATATTCATGTCTTATGGCAAACCATGGATTCCTCATACTAGCCTAACAGCTAATTCCACACACTAACTAGCCACCCGGACTCACCTGGAGGAGGCGAGCAGGTAGATGCAAATGAACAACACCCTCCCAGGTGGAGCGGGCTTGGGGGAGGCCTGGGTCGCCTGAAGGGCCAACTCTTTCTTTGAGGGTAACTCTTCCTGGGGCCCAGCCTTGGCCGGGCAGGACCCTTTAGCTCCCCACCCATCCGGGAGTGTCCCAACTTCCCTCTCCTCCGCTCCCAAACTGGAGCGACCCGGGTCTCTTCTCTGGTTTGGGATCCCCTTAAGCCCTCCTCCTGTCTCCCGCCTCTTGGGCTCCCATCCATGCTCCTTCCGAGTCTGGGCCCCCAACTGACTCCTTCCGTTCTTTCCTCTCCTCCAATTCCTCACCTCCAGTCGTCACCAGCTTGCATTCTATGTCCCCATTCATCTTTTCTCTTGTCCCGCTCCTCTGCTTCTCGTGGCCCCATGCCCCCTCCTCTGCCTCTCGTGCTCCCATGCACCCCTCCTCCTGTCTCCACCTCCCTCTCTCAGCCCCAAGCCGGCTCAGGCAGCCTTGACAACAGCTCCACGGACAACAGCGAGGGCCCCTTACCCGGGCGTGGCAGGCCTGCGGCGGCCCGGAGGCCCTCGGGCGGCGGGGAAGCGGCCGCCGTCCGGCGTGCGGACGTGGCCGGCACCGGAGCAGCGCGACCGCAAGCCAAGACTGCTCAGGGCAGCCGCCCCAGCTCTGGCCCCTCCCGAACCGCCCCGGAGGTGACGTCACGGGAGGGCGGGCCCTGGCGGGCGGGGCAGCGTCGGCCGAAGCCGGGAGCCGCCCAGCGGCTCCAGGCGCTGCAGGAGGCGAGCCGGAAGCGAGGGGCGTGGCTGTACCCAGGGCCCCGCCCACCGCGGAGGGGTCCGGCTACGTCTGGAGAGGGGCTGGAAGCGGCTATTTCGGGCAGGTCTCTGCCGGAAGTGGTGGTTCCTCGTGCTCGTCTCACAGTCTGTGGACACTACCCTGTAGCGACCGAGGTACCGGGGCTGGGTGATCTCAGACCTACCCCGACGGCGTGACCCTGCCACATGCCCTCCCTCATCCCTCCGACTTTATCCAACCGGGGGGCGGGGGGGCCTGCGCTGGGAGTAAGCCATAGTCGGGATGGCCGCCAGCGTGTTTTGAGTGCTTACTCGTGCCAAGACCTGGGCTTGGTTGGGTGATTTAACTCTGCAATAGCACTGTGACGCGCTTCGCACCCGTTTTACAGATGCTGAAACTGAGGCTCACAGAATGTTTCTTAATTGTGAGATGTGAATAACAGTGGGGCAAAACGGAGTATAGAGGAAAGCGAATGGGACTTGACCTTCATTAGGTATAGGCTTTGGGGGCCTTCCTTAGTGGTCCAGTGGTTAAGAATCTGCCTTCCAATGCAGGGGAACTCGGGTTCGTCCGTGGTAGGGGAACTAAGATCCCACATGCCGCAGGGCAACTAAGCTGGCAGGCTCTAGAGTCGGAGCGCCACAACTAGAGAGAAGACGGCGGGCTGCAAGGAAGGATTCCTCATGCCACAAGGAAGATCCCGGATACCGCAACCTGACGCAGCCAAATAAATAAATAAATATTAAAAAAAAAAAGAAAGCGTGTATTAAAAAGCAACAACAACAAAAAAGAAATAGGCTTTGAGGGGAAGGAGGGGGATGGACTGGGAGTTTGGGGTTGGTAGATGCAAACTATTACATTTAGAATGGATAAACAACAAGGTCCTACTGTAAGCACAGGGAACTATATCCAATCTCCTGGGATAAACCATAATGGAAAAGAATATTTTAAAAAGTATATATATGTATAACTGAGTCACTTCCCTGTACAGCAGAGATTTGCACGTTGTAAATCAACTATACTTCAATTTAAAATATCAATAAAAAAAGAAGAAAAAGAAATAGGCTTTGTAAGTTACTAGTTTTGTGACCGTATCCCAGTCTGTGTAAGACCTTCTCAAGTTCCCCCTAATCCGAACCAAAGCCTGTCTGTGAAAGACAATCTCAATGGGAATAAACCAAAAGGCTTTATTTTCAGACAGTTTTATAACGTGTCTTGGGTTATCAATGGAAAAAAAAAAAGTTGCCTGCCCCATCGTAAACAGAGAAGGTTGTAGTCATCAAGCCATCACATTACAGCCCTCCAGTGGGGAGCCCTGAGGGAACTCAGGATAGAAACTGGGTCCACCCCCCAACCCCGAATCCCCTCCCACCCCTCCACCCCCTGCAATATAGCAGTCTGCTGCTGCAACCACCCCAGACAGTGTGCCCTGAGGGGACTCGGTTGAGATAGCACAAGATACTGGCCCCACATAGCTAAGGTGCATATCAACGGAATGATTTCAGTAAGCCTAGACTCTTGCATCTTCCCATATATAGAAAAGCGCTAAATTCCTTAACTTGAGATATCTGGTTTTCTTTAATTAACAGTAATCTTTTGATGTTCTGACTCCCTGGTCTTTGTTGCTAAAACTCCTAATGTATCCTGGCTCTTCCCTTACCTCTTCGGAGCAGCCTCTCAGAGTTATCTGAGATGCTGTGTCCCGGGCTTAAGTCCTCAGTTTTATCTGCCAAATAAAACATAATTCTCAACTTTTAGGTTGTGTGTTTTTTTATGTCAACAGGGTCCTGGGCTAAGAAACTAAACCAGACACAGAAAACCGCGGGTGTGCGAAGACAGGGTCAGATAGCCAGCTCTGAGCCCTGGGAGCACCTGAAACTCCATTTAAAACTGTCACCACCCAGTACCTCATGGTTTCCGGTTGTGTAGGTGAACTTACCCTGCAAAGACAGGTTTGCTGAGACGCAGGCCAGGTAGGAGGGTTTGTGAAGACAAGATCCTTTTTTTTTAAAAAAAAAATATTTATTTATTTGGCTGCTCCGGGTCTTAGGCACGCAGGATCTTTAGTTGCGTCATTCGGACTCCCAGTTGCGGCATGCAGGATCCAGTTCCCTCACCAGGGATTGAACCCTGGCCCCCCGCATTGGGAGTATGGAGTCTTAACCACTGGACCACCAGGGAAGTCCCAAGACAAGATCCTTTGCTTTAAGTTTCCCAAGTAGCTCAGGTCTAACATGAAAAATGCAGCACCTCTGTTCAATTCACAAGTGAAAATACACCTAAACAGCCAGTTGCAGTTCTGTGCTTGCCCTCCTTAAAGTCAGCCTCTGTGATCCTGTGTTTTTATTTCCTCTTTGGTAAAAATCGGAAAATTTTTTCCCGCTAGGGCTGAAATTACAAAGATAAGATGCAGCCCAGCTTCTCAAGGAGCTGATAGTCTAGAGCAGGGGTGTGCCGACCCTCTGTCGGCTTTTGTAATAAAGCTTTATTGTGATACAGTTACGCCTCTGTTATGTATTATCTGGCTGCTTTTGCACTGCAAGGGCAGAGTTGAGTCGTTGTGGCAGAGACTGTGTGGCCCACAAAAACCTGAAATATTTACTGCCTGGTCCTCTAGAGAAAATGCTTGCAAGCCCCCAGTCTAGGGGGTTGCTAGAAAATGGATTTCAGAGAACCATGGAAATATCTGGCTCAGATGGTCCAGAATACAGGGAAACTCATTCTCTCATAGGAGAATCTGGCAACTTTCAGTGGATTGGGGTCACCTGGCACCTAGCATCCACTGAGCACATCTCTGGGAACCGCATAGCTGCGTGTGTGGAGTATTATATGGATGAAAGCAGGCCTGCTGGGCTGCTTCTGATGGCAGCGGATGAATTAAAGACAGAGAAGGATACACTTAAATCCTCAAGTTGTGTCTCAGGACACAGATGCTCTTGGGTGCTTTTTATGCAGAAATAGCTAAATAACAAATCAGCTTGGTCCTCTTAGTTGTTGATTTATAATCTCATTTGAATGTAAGGCCACGCTAGATCCCCCATGTAAAAGGACTCTGGAGTAACACTGCCAGGCTTCAAACCCTGGCTCCTTCACTTTTAGCTGAGTGACAGTGGGCAAGAGGCTTAGCCACTCTGTGCCTCAGTTTATCCTACAGTCAATTCTCATGACTCGTGGTTGTTATGTTTAATAAAGTCGCCGTGAACGCTGACTTAGTGAACAGTGAACCATTGCTCCTAGGGAAGAAAAGACCAATACTTGCCCTCACGCTCTACCCTTTACGGTCATTATTTATTTATTTATTTTTGGCTGCGTCGGGTCTTCGTTGCTGCACGCGGGCTTTCTCTAGTTGCAGAGAATGGGGGCTACTCTTCGTTGCGATGCATAGCCCTCTCATTGCGGTGGCTTCTCTTGTTGCGGAGCACGGGCTCCAGACGTGTGGGCTTCAGTAGTTGTGGCATGTGGGCTCAGTAGTTGTGGCTCACGGGCTCTAAAGCACAGGCTCAGTAGTTCTGACACACGGGCTTAGTTGCTCCACGGCATGTGGGATCTTCCCAGACCAGGGCTCGAACCCATGTCCCCTGCGTTGGCAGGCGGATTCTTAACCACTGCACCACCAGGGAAGCCCCGGTCATTATTTATTCATCGACAGTTCATTTTTACATCCTGAACACAAAACTAAGGACATTGAAATTATGAGAATTTTTAGAATAAAAATGGATAATTGATGAGGACAGGAATATAATTATATACACATTGGATTGATCCTCCTGACCTGTCACTTATAATGTGCAGAAATATGAATTTGCCTTTCAGATATTTACTATGGATAGCTGGGGAAAAAAAATCTTAGAGATTATGAAGCCAGGCTACCATGGATTTACACTGATGTTTTTTTTTTTCTTTCAGTTTTTTTTTTTTTTTTTTTGGCAGTACGCGGGCCTGTCACTGTTGTGTCCTCTCCCATTGCGGAGCACAGGCTCCGGACGCGCAGGCTCAGCGGCCATGGCTCACGGGCCCAGCCGCTCCGCGGCATGTGGGATCTTCCCGGACCGGGGCACCAACCCGTGTCCCCTGCATCGGCAGGTGGACTCTCAACCACTGTGCCACCAGGGAAGCCCTCTTTCAGTTTTTTAAAAATCACATTTTAAATTTCAACACATGTGTAGTTAATTTAGTAGAATTATTCAAAGGTATTTTGTGTACTTTAAAAATCTTTTTATTGAGGATTATTATATGCACAGAAAAGTGTACATACAGGTTTATAGCTTGATGAACTTTCACCAACTGAACCCCCTGTGTAATCAGTCAGATAAGAAAGGGCAGTACTAGGACCGCCTTGTCCTCCTTCCCGGCCCAAAACAAAAATACCAGGTATCTACAAAGATTCAGAGCAGTTTGAATTCTTACACATTGCTGATGGGAATGCAAAATGGTAGAGCCGTTTTGGAAAACAGTTTGACAGTCTCTTATAAAGTTAAATATACACTTGTTATATGACACAGCAATCCCACTCCTAGGTATTCACCCAAGGGAAATGAAAACGTGTTCATACAAAGACCTGTATGAAAACGTCTGTAGCAACTTTATTCATAATTGCCAAAGGCTGGAAGCACCCAAATGAGTCAGTGGGTGAATGGATATATAAATTGTGTTATATCTATACTTAACTATAAAAAAGCGCGAACTACTGATACATTCACCAACACCGATGAATCACAAAAGCATTATGCTAAGAGAAAGAAGCCACACGGAAGAGACATACGTTACTACGGCCGGCCCAGCATGTCCCAGTGCCCTCAGTCTCCAACTGACTCTGTGGGTTGGTCTTAAAGCAAATCCTGTTTGGTGGGCTGCCAGGCAATTTTTTAGCTAACTGTAATGATAAGAAGGGAGTATTAATCTATTCTGAATCTTATCTAGTTGAATGCATGTTAAAAAACAAACAAACACAAAAACAAAGCTTGCTCAATCTACCTGCAGTGACTGAGGCAGAACCATCATATGCAAAATCCAAAGGTATGGAAAAGGATTTTACAGTTTGTATCACTAATGCACTGTTGTAATGTATGCAAAGTCTTAAAGTTATAAGTGGTAAAGTGAATTTCTTCACAGAGCATCTGAAAAAAAAAACAGAGAGACATATGATTTCATTTATAGGATACTCATGAAAAGACAAAAGTATGGAGACAGAAATCTGTGGTCACCAGGGAATGGGATGAGGATAGAGGGATTGGCTCAGTGTTGCCAGATAAAATACAGGTTGCTCAGCTCAACTTGCTAAATCTGGCCGCCCCAACAAAAGGGCATTAGGGAAATTTTTGATGGAAATATTCTATTATATATCTTGCTTATGGTGATGGTTACACAACTGTATACATTTGTCATAACTCATGAAAGTGTGAATTTTACTGAATGTAAATTCTGCCTAAATGAGTTTAACTAAAAAACAAAACACTGCTGTAAAGAAAGGCAAAAGTGAAAATAGGATTGTGATGGTAGTTACATGAGTGTGTGTGTGTTTGTGTGTAAGTGGAGTCAAGCACTTAAAATGAATGCATTTTGTTGCATGTACATTATACCCCCAATAAAATTTATTTTTTACAAAGTTTTACTGGAGGTAAAGAGACTCACTTACTAATTATACAAAATCAAAGACTGGAGGTAAAGAGACTCACTTACTAATTATACAAAATCAAAGACACCAGGAAGATGTATAATTCTAACTATTCTAAATTGGAATGCACCCAATAACAAGACCTCAAAATTCATAAAGCAAAATTGACAGAGAAGAAATGGAAAAATCCCCAACGTAAGGAGAGATTTTAATATGCTTCTTTTTGTAATGTATAGAACAAGCAGACGCCCTCCCCCCAAAAAACAAAACAAAACAAAAACAAAACAGTAAGATTATTAAAGACTTGAATGACATTACTAACAAATCCTGGCCTCATGAACATACAGAGATTGCTCCATCTAATAACTGGATAATTGATAGCTTTATTGGATGTCCTGGGGAAAAGGATTAAGAATATGCTTATCAAATCTGCAGATAAAACTGAAGTTTCAACCTTCAGCCCTTGGCTTGGCCACACAGGGTCACCTTATCCAGGGTTCTGTGGAGGGTGGCAGCACAGAGAAATATCTGATGGCAAACCCTGGGGGCCCCATGCAGCAAATACAGCTCTGAATAAATGTGAGGGGCTGTCACATGGCATGTCTTTCAGCAGCAGCTGCAGAGCTCTTCATGGACAAGGGCAGCAGTGCAGCTGGAGGTGTTCATATTCCAGGAACCCAGGGAACATGGCTCAGAGTCCAAGAAATGGAAAATCGAGGGTGGAGGTACTGTGAGGATGAGCAGGGACTCTTGTCAGAAATGATTGTTTAAAAAAAATTGGTTTTAAATGTTTATCTCCTACTTATACAAACAACATATCTTGTGTATCCTGACTACCAAAATTTTGAAGAGGTTACCACGAAAAATATCTTGATCAGGGGGAACACTCTGGCGGTCCAGTGGTTAGGGCTCCATGCTCTCACTGCTGAGGGCCGGGGTTCAATTCCTGTTCAGGGAACTAAGATCCTGCAAATCTTGATCAGAAACTCTGTGTGTGGTCATTGCAAGCATGTATTCACTACATATGACATGGGTGGGGAAGAAGTGATGGGAATCTCTATTACGAATTTAGTAAAAAAAGGGCTAATGTAGTTGGATAAAAACTAGGAATAGAAGGATATTTGCTCAATATGATAAAGAATAATTATTTCAAATTATTATCCTACATTAGACTTAATGATTTTTTGAAAATTAGAGGTGTTCCTAGAGAGATCAGGAACGAGATCCTAATGAACATTGTTCTAGTCAAAGGAATGAGAGAAGAACAATAAATAGAGTAAATTTTTTACTTTATTTTATTTTATTTTTAAAATATTTATTTATTTAGGCTGTGCCAGGTCTTACCTGCGGCATGCATGTGGGATCTAGTTCCCCAACCAGGGGTCGAACCCGGGCCCCCCAAAATGAGAGTGCAGAGTCTTACCCACTGGAACACCATGGAAGTCCCTAGAGTATATTTTTTAAAGACAAGTTTTCATTATGTACATAATATAAGGTCAATTACCTAGAATGTCTCAGAGAGTCACCTTAAAATCAACTAAAATGTATAATTTAATAATCTGTCCCAATGCAAAATAAGTATATGTCAGTAGATTTCTTGTATGCCAATAAAAAAAAAAAACAGCTTAAAGAATGTCAATTACTCTAATGACAAAAATATAAAATAGCTAGGGATACATTAGTGAGAAACATTAAGGACTGTCAAGTTTTGGAATGTTCTTTGTATGGAAGACTTCAAAATATACTTGAATAAATGGAGAGGTATATTCATGTTCCTGGCTGGGAAAGTAAAATCTTGTAAAGATGTAATTTCCTCAAATTAATTTATGGGTTGAATACAATTCTAATCAAAAACTCATTTTGTATTTTTTTGGAACTTGAGAAAATAATGCTAACATTCATCTGTAACTCTAAACGGTAAAAATAGCAAAGAAACTATCATGCCTTTCTGTATTTTGCAAAATTTCTATAAAATGTGTATTACTTTTATAGTAAAAAAAGTTTTCCATTATAAAAAGTTTTTTAGGAAAAATGTTCTTCAGCAACAACAAAAGACAGCTTAATCCCAATACACATTTTAAAACAGTATAACATGTAATCACTGAGACACAAACCTTTCCCTATTCTCTGGATCTATCCATTCCTTATTAGATTATTGTTAGAAGTTCAAGTTAAAGACCTGACAAAGGAATGGAAAAATAATTCTTTGAGAAGGTTTGATCTGACTTGGTATGATTTGATACTGTTTTGCTTAGAGGAAAAAACAAAGAAACAAATCAGTTACAGTCTTGCAGAACCTGAATGATTTTTCCAAGAATTATGTTGATCAACTGTGTAACAGAGCAAGTGAACAACAAAAGTCACTGGTTTGAACAATAGTGTACTTGGAAAATGAAGAAAGGCTGCTTTCTGTGCTAGAGGTTTTCACAGCAATAAGCCCTATGGTCTCATCTGTATTCTATGCGGTCATTTGTTTACCTCCAGCCAAACGGATGGGAATGCCCAGGTACATCTGACACATCCGAAACAGTAAACCTCAGTCACTGTTTCCGATTATAACCCAAGTCACAAGAGGCATCACAGTGAACCCTAACCAAGACCCCAGTGGTAAATACTGCACTCTGCCTCTCCTTTATTTTATTTTTATTTATATTTTTGCCTGTGTTGGGTCTTGGTTACTGCGCGAGGGCTTTCTCTAGTTGCAGCGAGCAGGGGCTATTCTTCATTGTGGTGCACGGGCTTCTCATTGCAGTGGCTTCTCTTGTTGGAGAGCACAGGCTCTAGGGGCGCGGGCTTCGGTAGTTGTGGCTCACGGGCTTAGTTGCTCCGCGGCATGTGGGATCTTCCTGGACCAGGGAACCCGTGTCCCCTGCACTGGCAGGCGGATTCTCAACCACTGCGCCACCAGGAAAGTCCCATGCATCTCCTTTAAATTTCTGATTTAAGTTTCTCTGTGGCACTTAAGGTTTCACTGATCATACACACACACACACACACACACACACACACACACACACACACTTATCCTCAAGATTTTGTCTTCTGTGGATTTCATGTGTTTTGGAGATGTCTGACTGTCCTAAAAGCTGGTTTAGAATTTCCACTGCATGTTTCCAGAAAGGCAGGCTGGGAGAAGCGCTAGGGAAAACCTTTTTATGCCTTGAAGTATACACAGGGAGGTACCACCCTCCACCGCTCCTGGGCACTGCTTTCTACCAACCTCCGCATCCCACCTCCGATGGCATCAGACCACTGCCTTCCCCACCCCTACTTTATTATTTTTTAAAATATTTATTTATTTAGGCTGCACTGGGTCTTAGTTGCAGCATGAGGGATCTTCATTGCAGCATGTGGGCTCTTAGTTGCGGCATACATTCGGAATCTAGTTCCCTGACCAGGGATTGAACCCAGGCCCCCTGCATTGGGAGCACAGAGTCCCACCCACTGGACCACCAGGGAAGTTCCCCCACCCCTACTTTGATATCATCCCAGGGGACTCCGTCCCTTGTGTGCTCTTTCTTTGTCCCCGTCTCAATGGCCTTCATGGCTTCTCTGCCTCAGCCTCCTTTCCCAAAGCCACAGTCAGGACCCCGCCCGGTTCAGATGGAGAGGCTCCATCTCAGAGATGACTCCTTCAGGATCCCTGCTCTCGAACCATCCTTGAAGCTCTCAAACCTCCCTCCTCCCGCTGCACCTGATCTTGGGCTCCTGCACATCTGCAGCCCCTTCCCCCTTCTGCTTTCTCGCCCTGCTGTCCCTTCCTTCCTCCTCCAGCTTGGATTCTGTGATCCAGCAGGTGAGTCACTGTTGCCAGCAGAGTATCTTCCCCGTCCTTGTCCTTCCAGTGCACCCACTTGGTGACACCGTTCCCCTGGATGACTCAGCTGTCCCCCTTTTTCATGCCTGCCCCTGGGTACTAAGGAAGATCTGTGGTCTCCTGCCTCAACTAGGCCCTCTGTGCTGCCAGAAGTCCCATGCTTTCCTGGTAGGGGATCACTGCCACTCCTTCCACCCTCTTCAAACTTTCAGCAGAAGGTCTTGCCTATTTCTTCAAAGAGAAAATGATGGGAGCCCTCTCAACTCCCTCTCTCTCTACCTGCAAATGAGCCTGGATCTGCATCCATCTTTTTCTATCAAGTAGGAAGAGATGTTGTCTCTTGTCAAGGATTAGCTCCTCACCTGAGGTGTGGGGATCCTATCCTCCCCTGTCTCCTTGAGAACCTTACCCCACTGATGGACCACTTCCCTCCCGGATGCCCCACCCCTCCCCTGCCATTGGCATCATCACTTCAACAGTGAAACACACTCAGCTACTTTTCTAACTTCTTGAGATGAAAGTTTATCACATTAACTTTCAATTTTTTTTCCTAAGATATGCATTTAAGACTATAAATTTCTTCTATGTACTGCTTTAGCTGTACCCCAAAGTTTTGGAATATAGTACTCTCATTATTTGTCAAATATTTCTGTATTCCCATATGAATTATTCTTTGATCTGTTTGCTATTTAAAAGTGTGTTTCTTACTTTCCAAATAAATAGGAAAACTTTCCAGTTTTTTGTTTGTTTTCAATTTCTAGATTAATTGCATTATGGTTGGAAAATATATTCTGTATTATTTTAGTCCTCTGAAATGTGTTGAAATTGGTTTATGGATCAGTGTATAGTCATTTTGTGTAAATGTTCTGAATGTGCTTGAAAAGAATGTGTGTTCTTCAGGGTTCTATATGTGTAAATCAAGTCATTTGTTAATTATATTGTTCGAATCTTCCATATCCTTACTGATTTTTTGTCTACTTGTTCTATCAGTTACTGAGAGAGAAGTGTTAAAATTTTCTGTTGATTGTAGATTTTCTATGTCTCCTTGATGTTCTATCAATTTTTGCTTTACTTATTTTTAGGCCATGTTATTAGGCACCTATCAATTTAGAATTGTTATATTTTCCTGTGGAATTGACTATTTTTCTGTATGAGGCAATCTTTATTTTAAAGGATTGGCTCAAAGTCTACCTTGTCAGACATTAATATATAAAGTATCTTTCATTTGATTAATATTTGTATATGTATATATATGTCTTTTTCTACCCATCAACTTTCAATATTTCACCATCCTTATGTTTTAGATATGTCTCTTTTAAGTAAATGTTATTAGATTTTTAAAAATTCAATCTAACAATATTTGTCTTTTAACTGGAATATTCAAACATTTAATATAATTATGGATTTGCATGTAATGTAATTATGTTTAATGCAACTATGGACTTACTTGGATTTATATCTACCACCCTATTTTGTACTTTCTATATGTCCCACTTATTCTGTGTTTCTTTGTCTCCCCTTTTATGATTTCTTTTGGATTGGTTAATTTAAAAAAATTATTCTACTTCTCCCCTCTGCTAATATATGATTTATGCACTGTGTTTCTCTTCTTTTAGTGGTTACCCTCTGAATTAAGACATTGATAATCTATCTTACCAGTGTCTAAACAGATGATATAAGACTCTCAGAACTTATAATTCCATTTATTCCCCTCCTGATTTGTGTGTTACCATTGTCATGTATTTTAATTTGATGTTTTAAAATTATTCTGTTAGACAATGTTTATTTCCATTTACCCATATGTTTACTACTTTCTTTTCTTTTCATTTCATCTTGTTTCCCCAGCCTCCCATCTGTGGTCACATTCCTTCTGCCTAAACAAATTTACTTTAGTGAGCGTCTGCTGTTTGTGAATTCTCTCAGCTTTTGTTTGCCTGAAGATGTTTATATTTCTCCTTCACTCTTTTTTTTTTTTTTTTTTTTTTTTTTTTTTTTTTGCGGTACGCGGGCCTCTCACTGTTGTGGACTCTCCCGTTGCGGACAGAGCACAGGCTTCGGACGCGCAGGTTCAGCGGCCATGGCTCATGGGCCCAGCTGCTCCGCGGCATGTGGGATCTTCCCGGACCAGGGCACGAACCCATGTCCCCTGCATCAGCAGGCGGGCTCTCAACCACTGCGCCACCAGGGAAGCCCCTCTCCTTCACTCTTGAAACATATTTTCCTTAGGTATGAAACTCAAGAACTTCCCTGGTGGTGAAGTGATTAAGAATCCGCCTGCCACTGCAGGGGACACAGGTTTGAGCCCTGGTCTGGGTAGATCCCACACGCCGCGGAGCAACTAAGCCCGTGCACCACAACTACTGAGCCTGTGCTCTAGAGCCTGTGAGCCACAACTACTGAAGCCCACGCGCCTAGAACCCATGCTCCACAACAAGAGAAGCCACCGCAATGAGAAGCCCGTGCACCGCAGTGAAGAGTAGCCCACACTCGCTGCAACTAGAGAAAGTCCGTGTGCAGCAACGGAGACCCAACACAGCCGAAAATAAATAAATAAATAAAAACCTCAAGATTGACAGTTATTTTCTCTTCGTACACTGAAGATATCCCTTCACTGTCTTACTTCCATTGATGCTGCTGCCATGTCAGCTGCCAATCTTCCTGTTCCTCTTCTAAAGGCCATCAGTCTCTATTCTTGCAGCTTTTAGGAATGTTCTCATTGTCTTTGATTGTACGCTGTATCTCAGAGTGAAGTTCTTTTTCTTGCTCTGCTCTTCCTTGGCATGCCTCCCCTAATTCACAACCGTGAAGCTGGGCTAGCAAATTGCAATGAAGAGTTCTCTTCAGAGAGGAAACAATGAAAGACACCCAGGAGTTGGTGGTCCATCACAGTGATGAATCCTGCTGGGCAGGCAATGGGAGGTCCCTCTGTCCTTGACAAGACCCTGATTTTGCTCCAAAGGAGGAGCCCCTTGTCCAGGATCTCTCTCTTTTTTTTTTTTTTTTTTTTGCCGTACGCGGGCCTCTCACTGTTGTGGCCTCTCCCGTTGCGGAGCACAGGCTCCAGATGCGCAGGCTCAGCGGTCATGGCTCACGGGCCCAGCCGCTCCGCGGCATGTGGGATCCTCCCGGACCGGGGCACGAACCCATGTGCCCTGCATCGGCAGGTGGACTCTCAACCACTGTGCCACCAGGGAAGCCCTAGAATCTCTTTTGAGAGACTGAATATACAAACAGACAATGGCCAAACCATATATGAGAGTAGAACTCTGACCCACAGTCTACACGAGCTGCGCAGGAAACCAATCCCCTTATCCACTCTGAATAGCCCAGGAAGCCAGCCTGCTGGCAGTCAGACTTGCAGGAAACCACATTCGTATCTCTAGCAACAATGCGGGCAGCGAAACAATAACTTCTGTAACAATCAGCCCCATACGGCCAGGACTTGATTATGAACTGTCAACTTTTGTCCCTGTTTCCAATTGAAGACCAACAAGAGGACAACAAATAAGACGCCCCACTTCTAGTCAGCCCACTTCCAACTCCCCAGGCCAGCAGCCTCCAGTCAGGGCACACCTGAGGTCTCCCTTCCCCCCATAAAGCTTCTGCCTGCCTTTGAGTCCCTGCCAGATGCAGATGATGGTGGCAGACCCCCTTGCTATAGCCAGCTCTGAATCAGTAGCCTTCGCTTTTTCTCCTTTGGGCGGTCTTTGTTTATTTCCACACTTGCCATTCACCTCTTTGACTACAGCACAAGTTACCCTCCTCGGGGGCTGCAGAGACTTTCCATCCCCATGCCTGCCTCTGCTTGCACCTGAGAAAAGACGGCCCCTTGCCCACCCACCTGTGTGGAGGGCCCAGCCTGCTGGGTGCCTTCCTGCAGGCCCCTAGAACAAAGAATCCCTCGTCTTCCACTACATACGGGGTTTCTACTGACCAAGAGACACATTTGCTGCTCACGTTCTCTGGAAGTCGGACGCTGAGATGCTGGGATTTGCGTGTGGGTGGTTGATTGGGGAGGGTTCTTGGGATCAACACCTGTGGGGAAGCGGAAGAGGCAAAACTGGGCAAAGGAAGAAGTTGAAAGCCTCAGCTTACCTTACAGGGGACTTTGGAGCTGGGACAAAGGGCCTGGGCCTTTATGCCCCAACAGTGACCCATTATTGAACGTGGCTGCCCAGGAAGGGGTCACGAGCTTGAAGAGGCAGCCTTCGTTTTCCAGGAGAGGGACTCTCCACTGAGAGCAATCAGCCGCCCACACTGAGCAGGGCCGGGGTGGGGCGGGGGGGGGGGGGCGACAGAGTGCTTAGGTCCCCAAGGAGGGGTGTGGAGATCTGGCCAGCTTGGCAGTGTCCACCACAGAACCCCCAAACCCAGCCTATCCGGAAGCCAAAGGAACTGCACGTTTACATCAGCAGAGAAAACAATGACAGCCTCTACGGGATGACAGCCAGCTGAACCAGGAGGCTCCTGCCGAGTCGGCACTCGCACAAGAGGCTTTGGAAGAGAATAAGGGGAACCCAAAGGACGTACAAATAGGCGAAGACGGCCTCCTGAAACTTCCAAGATTAAACGTTCAAAAGAGGAAGTGAAAAAAAATGAGTCCCCGCTGAGAACCTTCTGAAAGATCAGGTGGCAAAGCTGACAACGTAGCGCAAAATGACTGTGAAAATGGAAATCCAGACAAGAGAGACAGGAGATCTGGAAACGGATCCAGAGGACTGAGCCCTGACTCTAGGACCTCCAGAGAAGAGAGGCAGGAGGGACAGGTGCAGTTGTTGAAGAGACAGCAAAGCTCTGGCTCCACCCTCCAGGACGTCCTTCCCTGCCCACTGTCTCCTGTGGCCACATCTGAAGTGTGTAAGGGGACCATGCCCTCCTTGGGGGATGTCCGGCTTGGGCGGCCCACTTCCCACCTGTGCAAGTTTGGGGGTCTGCACGTGGCTTTTGTTTCAATGCCCGAACAGCATAGGGTTTTTTTATTAATTAAAAAAATTTTTTTAATTTATTTTTTATTATTTTAAGTATTTATTTATTTGGTTGTGTCAGGTCTTAGCTGCGACAGATAGGCTCCTTAGTTGTGAACTCTTAGTCGCGGCATGAACGTGGGATCTAGTTCCCTGGCCAGGGATCTAACCCCGGGCTCTCGGCGTTGGGAGCATGGAGTCTTAACCACTGCGCCACCAGGGAAGTCCCATTTTCTTGATTTTGTATTGAAGTATAATTGATTTACAATGTGTTACTGTCAGGTGTACAGCACAATGATTCAGTTGTATAGCTATATATGATATATATAAAAACACATATAAAGAATATATATTGTTTTTCAGATTCTTTATATATATATACAGAATATATATCTACTCTTTTTCAGATTCTTTTTCCTTATAGGGTATTACAAAATGTTGAGTAGAGTTCCCTGTGCTGTCCTGTAGGTGCTTGTTGGTTATCTATTTTATATATAGTAGTACATAAATGTTCGAGTCCTAATTTATCCCTCCCCCTCTTTCCCCTTTGGTAATCGTAGGTTTGTTTTTTGTGTCTGTGAGCATAGGGTTTTTATAAAGTCTGGTTTCCTGGCTTCTTTGGCAGGACAATTCCCTCGAAGAATGACCAGACTTCTGACCAGTTTCCATCTGTTTACATGTGCAAGCACCACACCCCCATCCCTTCCTCAACGCAATTCTCACCACCTCCTCACCACCACAACCCTCTCATCCCCATGTTACCCACCTGAGTGTTTTCTTCTATTTAGGTTTATTTATTGTTGGCTGCACTGGGTCTTCGTTGCTGCACGCGGACTTTCTCTAGTTGCGGAGAGCGGGGCCCACTCTTCGTTGCGGTGTGCTGGCTTCTCATTGCGGTGGCTTCTCTTGTTGCAGAGCACGGGCTCTAGGTGCACAGGCTCAGTAGTTGTGGCGGGCTGTAGAGCGCAGGCTCGGTAGTCGTGGCGCACGGGCTTAGCTGCTCTGCAGCATGTGGGATCTTCCCGGACCAGGACTTGAACCCGTGTCCCCGGCATTGGCAGGCGGATTCTTAACCACTGCGCCACCAGGGAAGTCCGCCACCTGAGTGTCAATGGGTCTTTGCCGCTCACAACCTTGGTCAGGCTTGTTTCCTATTACATTGTGTCTAGAAGCAAATTGATTTTCTTACTCTATAAGGTCCCAAATTTCTGGACAGTTACATGGTTCCCTTTCCCTTTTGCTTGAAAATGGGTCCAGTTTGCCTGTGCCTGTCTCTTGCTCCTAATTCTTGGCTAAACGTAGCTAGTGTTAGTGTTCCGTCTTCCATATTCCCCTCGGTCTACAAGCTCAGGAGGAGTATGGGTGACCTCCTGAATCATCACGGGAGACGTTGAACTTGATGTTTTGCCAGTGTATCATGTGAGTGTGTCTGATAGCATCTTCCACGCTGCCTGCTGTCTGCCTGCTGAGCCCAGCCACACATTGTAATTTTCTTCTTCCTTTTTCTTTCCGCCAGCAGTAGCACCCACTTCTAATACCAGTTTGGGTATTGGGACAATACTATCTGCTACAATGGTAGCTCAATCCAATTGGACTCTAATGTTACAAAGTTCCAAAAGTTGACTGCATCCACCTTGACCACGCTGAGCTCTGGCCAGGTGACAATGACGCTATCCATAATTAGGTAACGACTATCAGGACTCTCTCCCCTTTCTAACCACATAACTGTGTGAGGCCACATTTCCCTCCTATGCTTCAACGCAAATAACATTTTGCAATAATTTGAATGCGGAAACAGATACAACAAGCCAGACATTAAAGAGATTTGCAAAAAGTTAAAACAATGCCATCGTCACTAATTTTTTTTTGGTAAATGCAGCTATTTTTCATTAAATTTGTCATTTGTATCAGCATGCAATGGGTTTATCATTGTTATTTTTATTATTTTTTAAATTTTATTTTATTATTTTTTTATACAGCAGGTTCTTATTAGTTATCTATTTTATACATATTAGTGTATATATGTCAGTCCCAATCCTCCAATTCATCACACCACCACCACTCTCCGCCGCCCACCCTGACACTTTCCCCCCTTGGTGTCCATACGTTTGTTCTCTACATCTGTGTCTCTATTTCTGCTCTGCAAACTGGTTCATTTTTCTAGATTCCACATATATGCATTAATATACCATATTTGTTTTTCTCTTTCTGACTTACTTCACTCTGTATGACAGTCTCTAGGTCCATCCACATCTCTGCGAATGACCCAGTTTCATTCCTTTTTATGGCTGAGTAATATTCCATTGTATATATGTACCACATCTTCTTTATGTTGATCGGCATTTAGGGTTCTTCCATGACCTGGCTATTGTAACTAGTGCTGCAATGAACATTGGGGTGCATGTGTCTTTTTGAATTATGGTTTTATCTGGGTATATGCCCAGTAGTGGGATTGCTGGGTCATATGGTAATTCTATTTTTAGTATTTTAAGAAACCTCTATACTGTTCTCCATAGTGTCTGTATCAATTTACATTCCCACCAACAGGGCAAGAGGGTTCCCTTTTCTCCACACCCTCTCCAGCATTTGTTGTTTGTAGATTTTCTGATGGTGCCCATTCTAACTGGTATGAGGTGATACCTCATTGTAGTTTTGATTTACATTTCTCTAATCATTAGTGATGTTGAGCAGCTTTCCATGTACCTCTTGGCCATGTGTATGTCTTATTTGGAGAAATGTCTATTTAGGTCTTCTGTCCATTTTTTGATTGGGTTGTTTGTTTTTTTAATATTGAGCTGCATGAGCTGTTTATATATTTTGGAGATTAATCCTTTGTTGATTCGTTTGCAAATATTTTCTCCCATTCTGAGGGTTGTCTTTTCATCTTGTTTATAGTTTCCTTTGATGTGCAAAAGCTTTAAAGTTTCATTAGGTCCCATTTGTTTATTTTTGTTTTTATTTCCATTACTCTAGGAGGTGGGTCAAAAAGATCTTGCTGTGATTTATGTCCAAGAGTGTTCTTCCTATGTTTTCCTCTAAGAGTTTTATAGTGTCTGGTCTTACATTTAGGTTCTTAATCCATTTTGAGTTTATTTTTGTGTATGGTGTTAGGAAGTGTTCTAATTTCATTCTTTTACATGTAGCTGTCCAGTTTTCCCAGCACCACTTATTGAAGAGACTGTCTTTTCTCCATTGTATATCCTTGCCTCCTTTATCATAGATTAGTTGACCATAGGTGCGTGAGTTTATCTCTGGGCTTTCTATCCTGTTCCATTGACCTATATTTCTGTTTCTGTGCCAGTACCATAATGTCTTGATTACTGTAGCTTTGTAGTATAGTCTGAAGTCAGAGAGTCTGATTCCTACAGCTCCATTTTTTTCCCTCAAGACCTCTTTTGCTATTCGGGGTCTTCTGTGTCTCCATACAAATTTTAAGATTTTTTGTTCTAGTTCTGTGAAAAATGCCATTGATAATTTGATAGGGATTGCATTGAATCTGTAGATTGCTTTGGGTTGCACAGTCATTTTCACAATATTGATTCTTCCAATCCAAGAACATGCTATATCTCTCCATCTCTTTGTGTCATCTTTGATTTCTTTCATCAGTGTTTTATAGTTTTCTGAGTACAGGTCTTTTACCTCCTTAGGTAGGTTTATTCCTAGGTATTTTATTCTTTTTGTTGCAATGGTGAATGGAATTGTTTCCTTAATTTCTCTTTCTGATCTTGCATCATTAGCGTATAGGAATGCAAGAGATTTCTGTGCATTAATTTTGTATCCTGAAACTTTACCAAATTCATTGATTAGCTCTAATAGTTTTCTGGTGGCATCTTTAGGATTCTCTATGTATAGCATCATGTCATCTGCAAACAGTGACAGTTTTACTTCTTCTTTACCAATTTGTATTGCTTTTATTTCTTTTTCTTCTCTGATTGCCATGGCTAGGACTTCCAAAACTATGTTGAATAATAGTGGTGAGAGTGGACATCCTTGTCTTGTTCCTGATCTTAGAGGAAATGCTTTCAGTTTTTCACCATTGAGAACGACGTTGGCTGTGGGTTTGTCATATGTGACCTTTATTATGTTGAGGTAGGTTCCCTCTATGCCCAATTTCTGGAGAGTTTTTATCATAAATGGGTGTTGAATTTTGTCAAAAGCTTTTTCTTCATCTATTGAGATGATCATATGGTTTTTATTCTTCAAGTTGTTAATATGGTGTATCGCATTGATTGATTTGCATATATTGAAGAATCCTTGCATCCCTGGGATAAATCCCATTTGATCATGGTGTATGATCCTTTTAATGTGTTGTTGGATTCTGTTTGCTAGTATTTTGTTGAGGATTTTTACATATCTATTCATCAGTGATATTGGTCTGTAATTTTCTTTTTTTGTAGTATCTTTGTCTGCTTTTGGTATCAGGTTGATGGTGGCCTCATAGAATGAGTTTGAGAGTGTTCCTTCCTCTGCAATTTTTTGGGAGAACTTGAGAAGGATGGGTCTTAGCTCTTCTCTAAATGTTTGATAGAATTCACCGGTAAAGCCATCTGGTCCTGGACTTTTGTTTGTTGGAAGATTTTGGATCACAGTTTCAATTTCATTACTTGTGATTGGTCTGTTCATATTTTCTATTTCTTTCTAGTTCAGCCTTGGAAGGTTATACCTTTCTAAGCATTTGTCCATTTCTTCTAGGTTGTCCATTTTATTGGCATAGAGTTGCTTGTAGTAGTCCCTTAGGATGCTTTGTATTTCTGCAGTGTCCATTGTAACTTCTCCTTTTTCATTTCTACTTTTATTGATTTGAGTCCTCTCCCTCTTTTTCTTGATTAGTCTGGCTAAAGGTATATCAATTTAGTTAATCTTCTCAAAGAACCAGCTTTTAGTTTTATTGATCTTTGCTATTGTTTTCTTTGTTTCTATTTCATTTATTTCTGCTCTGATTTTTATGATTTCTTTCTTTCTACTAACTTTGGGTTTTGTTTGTTCTTCTTTCTCTAGTTGCTTTAGGTGTAGGGTTAGATTGTTTATTTGAGATTTTTCTTGTTTCTTGAGGCATTGTATTGCTATAAAGTTCCCTGTTAGAACCGTTTTTGCTGCATCCCATAGGTTTTGGATCATCATGTTTTCATTGTCATTTGTCTCTAGGTATTTTTTCATTTCCTCTTTTATTTCTTCAATGATCTCTTGGTTATTTCATAACGTATTGTTTAGCCTCCATGTGTGTGTGTTTTTTACATTTTTTTCCCTGTAATTTATTTCTAATCTCAGAGTGTTGTGGTTGGGCAAGATGCTTGATATGATTTTAATTTTCTTAAATTTACCAAGGCTTGATTTGTGTCCCAAGATATGATCTATCCTGGAAAATGTTCCCTGTGCACTTGAGAAGAAAGTGTAATCTGCTGTTTTCAGATGGAATGTCCTATAAATATCAATTAAATCTATCTGGTCTGTTGTGTCATTTAAAGCTTGTGTTTCTTTATTAATTTTCTGTCTGGATGATCTGTCCATTGGTGTAAGTGAGGTGTTAAAGCCCCCCACTATTATTGTGTGTCGATTTCCTCTTTTATAGCTGTTAGCGTTTGCCTTATGCATTGAGGTGCTCCTGTGTTGGGTGCATATATATTTATAATTGTTACATCTTCTTCTTGGATTGATCCCTTGATCGTTATGTAGCGTCCTTCCTTGTCTCTTGTAACATTCTTTATTTTAAAGTCCATTTTATCTGATATGAGTATTGCTACTCCAGCTTTCTTTTGATTTCCATTTGCGTGGAATATTTTTTTCCATCCCCGATCATTGTTATTTTTAAATGAATAAATCATTTAAAGATTTCTTGGTTTTCATTTCTAATGTGGTAAATAGCAACAGGTCGAACTCTTACAGAGCTCTTTGGTTCCCTCAAACAATTTTGAGTGGAAAGGGGTCCTGAGACCACAATGTTTGGGACCAAGTGCTGGAAAGGCTGCTGTTCCTCAGGGACTGGCCCTGCTCCCTGGTCCAGCTCACCCCCTCCTCTGACTTCTCCGCATTTATTCCATCTTCTGTGAGTTTCAAGGGTCTGTTTTGAAAGTCAAAAGCCAAGGATTAACTCTTTTATTTGTCATCCTGCCACCTGAGCTGGAATTAGCATGGACACTTCACAGCCCCTGTACTCTAGCCACCATTCCCAGGACCTGCCCTACAGCCCAGGGGCACATGGACAGCAGTGTGGGAAAGAGAGTTCTTCCCTAATTATCTGGGGAGTGGCGGGGGAGAGCATCAGGCTTACTTGTACTTCATAGAGTTCAGAGAACAGTTTTGTAACATCTAATGAGATGGAAAAATGTCCTTGTAATTGAATGCTCTTTAAAATAAAAAAAAAAAAAGCAGGCACATTCTCAACCAAAGAACTTTGCCTTGGCTGTACCCACTGTCTGGAATGTTCTTCCCCCGATGACATCTTGACTGCATCCTCCCTTGCTTCTTTGTCTCCCCTCTCAAGGAGATCCTTCCTGACCACCCTATGTTCTCCTGATCCCCCAACCCTGTTCTACATTTCATTTTTCTGTAATACTTCTAACATATTACACAAGTATTGATACATTTTTTACTTATTATCTATCTCCCCTCCCTCTAAAGTATAAACCCATGACAGCAGGGGTCTTTGTTGGGTATCCAAAGCACTGGCCTGGCACATAGTAGGTGTTCTATATATATATATATATATATATTTTTTTTTTTTTTTTTTTTGCGGTACACAGGCCTCTCACTGCTGTGGCCTCTCCCGTTGCGGAGCACAGGCTCTGGACGCGCAGGCTCAGTGGCCATGGCTCACGGGCCCAGCTGCTCCGCGGCATGTGGGACCTTCCCGGACCGGGGCACAAACCCGCGTCCCCTGCATCAGCAGGCGGCCTCTCAACCACTGCGCCACCAGGGAAGCCCTGTTCAATAAATATTTGTGGAGTGAGTAAATGAATGATGAATAAATGCCAGGTTGATAGAAAAGAAGAAACATGCGTCCAAGTCTTGCGCCCACGGAGCACACAGGAGCTCTAAAGGTATGTACCTTTAACTTCATCTCGGCTCTGGTTTGAACCCTAAACCCTGAGGCTTCATCAACTTCCAGCCTCATGCCACAGCTATGTAGCCTGGAGTCTAAATAAAGTCTGACCCAGGGTGACTCTCATACCTACCGCTCTATGAAGCCATAACTGGAGAGAACTAAAGATGTATGTGCAGGGATGTTAGTGGCAGTATCAGGTCTAACACTGGAAAACTGGAAGATGGCTAAAGTTACCTAACATGCTTAGGTAAATTGCAGTACGTCCATCAGAGGCATTATTAAACAGCGATTCAAATAATGCTTTTAAAGAACCATTAATAATATTGGGAAATGCTCAGGACATCGCATTAAGTGTAAAAAAAGCAAGAGATAAAAATTACGTATAGGGCTTCCCTAGTGGCGCAGTGGTTGAGAGTCCGCCTGCTGATGCAGGGGACACGGGTTCGTGCCCCGGCCCAGGAAGATCCCACATGCCGCGAAGCGGCTGGGCCCGTGAGCCATGGCCGCTGAGCCTGCGTGTCCGGAGCCTGTGCTCCGCAACAGGAGAGGCCACAACAGTGAGAGACCCACGTACCGCACAAAAAAAAAAAAAAAAAAAAAATTACATATAAAACGCGATCGCTCTGGTGTTGCATGAATTTTACGTGAATTTTACGTGCCTGCTTTAAAATATAAAGATCAAAATAAAAAGTGCAGTTAGAAAAAAGAAGGAAATAATATGTATAAACATTGGAAAAGAAGTAGTTAAATCATCCTTTTTTAAAAAAGCTGGTATGATTAAATAGCTAGAAAGCCCACGATAATAAACCTAAAATTAAACAAAACAAAACAAAACACACCTAGCACCCAGATCTTGGTTTCTAAATATCCTTCTTTGTAAAAGGAACCAGGTTCCTTGGAAAACTGGTTAACTGGTTGATTTTAATGCTGGGTCAGGGAATAAATATACGAGATAGTCCTGGAGAGCGAGAAAGTAAGGAAGTGCTGTTAAAAAAAAAAAGGGTAGCCACAATGAAGTCAAAGGCTGGAGCAACTGAAGTTACAAAATAAATAATGATAGCATGCTTTTATAACCCAGAGAATAAAACCAACACCCATGAGTCCATATTGACATAGATAACTGAAAAAAGTGAATACCTGGGGGAGAATGCTCTTATCTAGTTTCTTTGGCCTACCCCATTTCCTCCTTCCCACGAATCAGATGTTTCCATTATTTTGTACAGTAATTTGTTTCAATTTAACCAAATGTCTACCGTGTTCTTTGCTCACCATTCCCTCTTGTAATTCAGACCTTGTTTCCCACTGAAGGACATTGTCAAGCCGCTTCTCCGCTGAGGGCTTATCGGTCAACTCTCTTAGTTTTGTCTGGAAAAATCTTTATTTGGCCCCGTTCTTGAGGACCGTTCTGCTGGGTTTAGAATGCTGGGTTGAGATTACTTCCTGCCCCTCGAAGGCTGTTCTCTGCTGTGCACTGTCAGTCTAACGGGCATTTCTTCTTTCGCATTCTGTCATTTTCTTCGGCTGGATTTAAGAGTTTTCTTTTTGTTCTGCTGCTTTCCCGGCATGACAGTTAATTTACTGCCTCCCAGCCCCAAACCCACCCCTCACTGCCTGCTCTGTGGTAATGGGGCCGGAGGGGGCTGGAGGGGCGGCAGCAGAGGGTTGTCACCCTGGGGCTGGGTTTCCAGGGGGAGCTGGGGGCGCATCTCTGTGGCCTTCTCCTCCCTCTCCCGCTGTCTTCAGTGAGGTCCGGTCTCTGCCCAGGGACCCTCTTGCATGGGCCTCTATCTCAGCTCTGGGGCTGTGCTGCTCCTTATATGTACTATTCCAGCATTCTTTAAAGTTGTCTTTATCTCTGCTACCCAATCCCCCAGGACTCCAATCCCCTGCTATGGTTAATTACTCTTTAGAATAAACTTTCCCTGTCCAGTGACTATGTGATTTCTGTCTCCTGATTGGGACCCTGAGTGATACACCTATGACATGTCTAGATGTGGATTTCTTTCTTTCTTCCTTCCTTCCTTCCTCCCTCCCTCCCTCTCTCTCTCTCTTCCTTTCTTTCTTTCTTTCTTCCTCTCCCCCTCCCTCTCTCTTTCTCTCTCCCTTTCTTTCTTCCTTCCTTCCTTCCTTCCTTCCTCTTTTGAAAATCCTGCTTGGGATTCATTGAGCTTTTTGAATCCAAAGACTTGATAGCTTGCTTTATAATTTCTGTAAAACTTTCAACCATGATGACGTTAAACATTGCCTCTGCCCCCCTCTCTGATTTTTCCTTTTATGACATCGATTTGGTCTGTTAGATCTTCTCTCTCCATCTATGTGTCAATCTCCCTAAGAAAACCTTTATTGAGTTATAGTTCACGCACCATACAATTCACCCATTTGAAGTGTGCCATACAGTTTTTGGTGTGCTCACAAACTTGTGCAGCCATCACCACAATGGACAGAAAGAGTTAAAAACATTAGAATGTTTTCATCACCCTCCCCCACCAAAATCTTCCATACCCATCGGCAGTCACTTTCCATCCTCGCCTCCCCCCAGCTCCTGGTAAGCAGTCATCTGCTGCCTGTCTCTGTGGATTTGTCCATTCAGGACATTTCAAGTAAATGGAATCATACAATATGTGGTCTTTTGCGCCTGGCTTCTTTCACTTAGCATAACGTTTTCGAGATTCATCATGTATTGTTACTTCATTCCTTTTTGTGGATGAATAATATTCCGTTGCATACATATATCACATTTCATTTATTTGGTGATGGACATTGGATTGTTTCCACCTTTGGGCTATTATGAATAATGCTGTTATGAACATTCAGTGCAAATTTTTGTGTGGATGTACACCTTCGTTTCTCTTGAATAGATAGATGCCTAGGGGTGGAACTGGTGGGTCACATGGTAACTCTACGTTTAACCTTCTGAGAAGATTCCAGACTGTTTCCAGAGCGGCTGCACCATTTCACATTCCCCAGGAACGCGTGAGTCCAGGTCTTTTTTATTTGCTCGTCCCTCCGTGCTTCCCCCTGGGTAGTTCTGTCCGTCCCTCTCCAGCACACTCTCAGGCCTTGTCTGATGTTTCACCTCCGCATTCAGTTTCTGATTTCAATTGTAATTTTTATTTCTGGAATAGTCCTTTTCTGCAAATTTGATGGTTTCTTGCTTCTTTGTCAGACTTTGAATATCCCTTTTTCATCTCTTTAAATGTTTGAAGAAGACTTCACACCGACAGTTTGAGAATGCAGTTTTTACAGCCTTGGGGCTGCAGTTCGCTTTTTCTGCTGACTTTCGCTCATGGTGGCTCATTTTCTGCCGGGCTCAGCGAGTTTTATAGCTTTATTACTGGGAACTCTTTGAGGGCTGGGTCTGAGGTGCGTTTGTTCCGGAGCTTCCTCTGCTTCGCCAGGCTCCGGAGGGTGAGTTTTGATGTGGTTCTGCCTCCGACGCGCTGGGACCGTAGCGCTGTGTTGAGACCCTCACAGGGACTTTTTTCTTCTTTTTAACTTTTTCTGTTCTACTCAGAGCCAAGGCCAACATGGGGACATCTTCTCCCTCCCACCCCCAAGACACCTGGTGGGGGAGACTTTGCTGGTGTTCACCCGCTGGAAATGTCCGTTTTGGGAGGTTTCTCAGATTTGCAGGCGTTTCTGATCTGACTTTCCACTTTGCTCAGGGAGGTTCCTGGGAGTGGAGGTGCCGCCAGGACAAGGCTACCTGCAGACTGTCCTGATATATATACACATATTTTCAATGAGGAGCCTGCGCACCACAACGAAGAGTAGCCCCCGCTGGCCGCAACTAGAGAAAGCCCACGCATAGCAACGAAGACCCAACACAAAAATAAAATAAATAAATACATTTATAAAATATATATATATATTTTAATGGAGAATTTCAAGTTTCAAATATATATAAACATACAAAGAAGAGTATAATGACCCCAATAAACTCATCACACGTTGCTGACGATCATTAACCCATGGCCAGTCTTGAAGCCCACCCATCCTCAGTATGATTCTGAAGCAAATTCCAGACGTCATGCTATTTCATCTGAAAATACTTCAATATGCATTTCCCAACGATAAGAACTCTTTTCAAAACAGAGACACACTATCTGTATTCACGCCTAAAGTTTTAAATAATAATTTCCTAATATCATGAGTGTTCAGTTTTCTGCTGTAATTAGTGTTCAAATGGTCAATTGCCTCAAAACCATGAGATGGCTTTCTTGCTTTCTTATTATTTCTGGCCTTAATGATACCCCCTACTTTCATGCCAACTCCACCACGCATTAAAAAATGTTTACTTAGCGGGAGTTCCCTGGTGGCCTAGTAGTTACGACTCCGGGCTTTCACTGCTGTGGCCCGGGTTTGATTTCTGGTCGGGGAACTGAGATCTTGCAAGCTGTGTGGCACAGCCAAAAAAACCCCAAAAAACAAAAAAAACCCACAAAACACAAAAACCAGTTTAATTAGTGTTGCTTCCAGTATTTTTATGTGTTTCGTACCAAGTGGCATTCTCTGTATATCTACTCTCTTATTTTGCCAGAAACAGAAGTTCCTGCCCATGATTTTGCTTCTGAGTATGTGCCTAGAAAAAAAAGAGTGGAAGGGCACATATGAAAATGCAAACAGTAGTTAGATCTCAGCCATGAGATTATATACGATTTTTGCTCTCTTCTTTATCCTTTCCTATGTTTACAAACTTCTCTTCAACGAGCATGAATTGATTTTATAATCAGACTATAAAATATAAAATAAAGTCAATGAACCTAACTAACACCATAAGCACTGCCTCCTAAGCCTGGCTCCACTCTCCCTGTCCTTCAGCCTCACCGACACCAACTTTCCACAAACACAGGGCTGCCTCAGGCCATTTGCACATTCCCTGGACTCTTCCTCAGATTATTGGGGTTGGCAAGAGGCAAGTGGGGGAGAATCTTGACCGCATCCACCCCGCCTGCCAATTGGCTTACCCGTAGCTGAGGGTCCTGAGCCACCGGGAGAGTCAGAGCAGGCTGGCAGTGGAAATCTACCTAGAGCCTTTTTCCCCAGGTGATCCAGCAAACCTGACGGCAACAGGGGTCGGGGAGGACAGCTACCAGAGTGTCCACAGCAGCCCCCACCTTGGTGGAGGGCATTTGGGAAGCAGTTAGCACCCCCTGACCCTGCACAGGTGACTCGGGTAGCAGTAGTTTGTACAGGTTTGTACAGGTTCGTGCAGGACGTGGAGGGCAGAGCCCCGGGTGCAGATTACAGCTGCTTAGATCCGATGCTGACACAGGCTGTGGCCCCAGGCCAGGTACTCAGCCTCTCTGAGCCTCAGTTTCCTTGTGGGGTTGATAACAGAGTCTTCCTGTGGGCAGTGCTGGCGTGGATGTGTGGATGTATAGGCCTGGGTGTGAAAGTCACCAGCAGACCAGGAAGGAGGATCTACCAGATGTTATGAAGCTCAAGCCCAGGCACCCTCCTCCAGGCACCTGCCGAGAAGCTCAGCTTGGGAGCCCTCTGTGCCCTGGTAGCAACGTTTTCTATCTGCAGCCTGGTTTTCTTAATCCCCAGCAGAGCCGAGCCAGGCAGCTACTGTTATCCCCACTGGCACAGATTAGGAAACTGGGGTGCCCAGGGGTTCCACAGCTTGCCCAAGGGCATGAGGTGGGCATTCGAACCTGTCCCCCGATCTGGGGGCCGCATTCTCTCCTTTTGTCTTGACAGCATCGGGTAGAGACAGCCAGTGCCATTTCTTCTCTGGCGAGGTCCTCTTCTCCACACCCCTCCCTTTTGACAAGTGCTTTCTTCTCTGAATCCCGGAGCGCCTGGAGAGCCCGGCAGGGCAGGATGCTGCTGTCCCCTCGTGGCCACGGGGATCACTGCAGGCAGGCCTGAATCAGGAGCGCCGGGAGCAGGGACGTGCCTGAGCCGCCCTGGCTCTCGAGGGCCTCAGCCTTCTCTCTGCTCCCCCCACTCCCCCGACCCCCGAGGCCTGTTGGGGAAGAGAAATAACAAGTCTGCATCTCCACCGCTTGCTCACTGAGAGATCCCAGTCAAGTCACCTAACCTGCCCCGGCCTCAGTTTTCCCCTCTATAGAATGGGCATTAAGTGAGATCTTCCCTCTACAGTTAGGAGGATTTCGTGAGCAGGCAGGGGCTCCTGGAGGACCTAGAACGCCGGGCTGCGGAGGGAGCCTCCCCAGAGGGAGCAGCGGGAAGCCCGCGGGCGGTGTGCCCCGTCAGTGGAAGGAGGAAACAGTCCTGGTGCAGATTCCGCAGCCGTTTGTTGACTGGGAGGTGGGGCTGCTCATCAAAGGCGCCGCGCGCCCTGCCCGCTGCTGCGCGCTGTGATCTTTGGTCGGATGTGTGGTCCTGGCCTGGGAGGGGCGCTGGCAGGAGACACGTCCCCCACTGCCGGGCGCCCCAAGCATCGGCTCTCAGCCTCGCCTGCTGCACCTGGTGGGCGTGCCGAGGGGCAGGGTCTGCCTGGCCGCCTTGTGAGGGTGCGTGTCCTTGCGGCCCAACGCCCCCACACGGGTATCTTCAGGCTCAAAGCCAGGCCCAGCTATCCTGGGGAGTCTATGCAGCCGGAGAAGCCCCACCCACTCGCGCCAGAGCCTGGAGGCTGCCGCAGCTTCTCACCGGAGCCTGGGGCTGCCGCAGCTTCTAAGACCCCAGCAGGGAGAAGGAGGGGCCTTCGTGGGACTAGCGGGGGCCCAAGACACCCCCAGGCACCCTCCTCCACCTCCTCCAGGCAAAGCCTCCTGGGTGTGTGCGTGTGGCATGCGGGGGGGCCACTCCCATGACTCCCCTCTAGAATCTGGAATCACAGCTTCTGGGGATGGTGAGATCCACACCTCCCCGCCCCCGCCCATCTGAGCTCCAGGAACGTTCCTGCGCAAAGTTCCACTTGTGCAGAGCTCCCACTTGGGAGCTCTGCCGTCTGGGTCCTCGGCCCTGTAGCCTGCCTGCCTTCCATCCCCTCCCCCTTCGGCCCCCCACAAGCCAGCTGCTCCCGGCCCCAGTACTGCGGGTCACTGTTCCACACCACACCTGCCTCCCACGGAGAGCACCCGGCCCCACCGCGGCTGCCTGTTCCAGCCGACCCTTTGTGAAGGCTCAGCTCACCTCATTCACCCCACCTCCGCCCGCCCCTCCTCCGCCCGCTGTTGGCTAGGAGGGACCTCATCCCCATGGGTCTCTGTAGCAGTTAATCTCTCCCCTCTCCTCACCTCTGTCCCCACCTGACCACCCCCCAACTCATCCAGGGAAAGGTGACCCTAAGAGACCCAGGGGCCAGGAGGACTGTGGCCAGCCCAGAGGAGCTGTGCGCACGGCCTGGGGGAGGGAACAGAGGCCAGCGGGAAAGGGGGCTCCAATCCTGGAACACGGCAGGAGGAGCCACAGGGCACTGGGGAGCCATAGAGGACTCCTGTGAAGGGAGGGCCACTGTCAGATGGGCATCTGACAGCCATGATGCGGGCTGCACTGAGGGACAGGTTACAGTGGGGAGAGCCCCGGGGGGCCCGAAGCTACCCTGGAGATGGAGCAAAGTGGCCCCTGGGGGGCCGTGCCTGAAGCAGGGGAGTGTGTGTGTGTGTGTGTGTGTGTGTGTGTGTGTGTGTGTGTGTAGGAGGGACAGAGGCTGGGAGAGCGAAAGAGCTGCTGAGGCTGAGGCTGGAGGTGACTCAGGGCAGCAAGGGAAGGAGGCTGGGGGTGGCGGTGGAGGAGACGCAGAATCTAGACTCAAGATGCAGCAGGGATGGGAAGGTCATCGCAGGGGCAGGACTGCCCGAGCAGGCGCTGAGGCCAGGCAGCAAGTGTAGACGGTGGGCCGGAGGGGCTTGGTGGCCGAGGGGACAGAGAGGAAAGAACGACAGGGAACGGCGAGTTTTTGTCGTACTTTCTTCAGAAGGGAGGCTCTCACTCAGGTTTACAAGCTGAGCCGCTGGAGCCAGAAGAGGGGGCGTGAGCTGGCCTGTGGCCAGGCCGGAGGGGGTCCCTGCAGGGGGGGCCAGGACCTGGGGAAGGGGAGGTGGTCGGTGCACAGCGGGGGTTAGCCTGGCGGGAGGAGGGTCGGGGCAGAGCCGGCGGCTGGGTCTCAGTTCCAGCCTGGCCACTTCCCGGCTGCCTGACCTGGGGCGGGTGTGCTGAGCTGTTGGTATCTCTCTCGAGGGGTGGCGTTAGGATGGGACTTTCTGCCTCCATTTCGTCTGATACTGAAGGTCTAAGCCAGAGCAGTAAGTAACATCTTGCCTGGGGCTCCCAGCTTTAGGGGCCCTACCCCACCCCTCCAGCCTGCTCATCCTCCGCAGGGGACACGCTCCCTGGCGCTCACCACCCCCCACCTCGGCCCAGGTACGTGGGCCTGGGAGTTGTTGCCCAAACGGCACAGGGTCCAAGTCCAGGCTGTGCGGGCACCTCCCCCAGACACGTCCTCCCACTGCGGACCTCGCCTGGGGCTGCATCTCCGTCACCTTGTTCTAACCCAGAGGGGTCCAAAAAGTTCTACGTGGCACTACCTTCCTGGTGTTATGTGTCTCCAATAAATAGTTTGGAAGAGCTCTCCTCAGAGCCCTCTCCTAAGCGAACAGAAGAATTTTGTTACATCTAAAAAAAAAACCCACTCATGATTCTTAATATCATCAGAGTTATTTTTTCAAGCAGGATATGATCCATCAGGATCTCCCTTTTGTCTATTTTTTTTTTTTTTTTTTTGCGGTACGCGGGCCTCTCACTGCTGTGGCCTCTCCCGTTGCGGAGCACAGGCTCCGGACGCGCAGGCTCAGCGGCCACGGCTCACGGGCCCAGCCACTCCGCGGCATGTGGGATCTTCCCGGACCGGGACACGAACCCGTGTCCCCTGCGTCGGCAGGCGAACTCTCAACCACTGCGCCACCAGGGAAGCCCCCTTTTGTCTCTTTTTCTCCAGAAAAATCCCTCCACCTTTTTTTTAATGGCATTGATGTATTGAGAATGATTTATCATTTTAAGTGGCAGGCATGGTGCCGGGCCTGCCCTGTACTTTGGCCCTCCACGTGCTTGGGGTGAGGGTCCTGCGGAGGAGAGCCTGATTCCTCCAGCCCGAGGGCGACGGACTCGCTCCTGTTTGCCTTGACCTTCCCAGCGTTAGCTCTGAAAGTTCTGTGTTCTGCGAACCCCTCAGTTCCGGGCAAACCGAGATGGCTCATCACCCTAATTAGTCCACCGCCCACCTTGAGAGTAGAAAAGCGTCCCCTTCAACCCGAGACTGGCAAGAGGGGCTTCGAGGAACCAGGTGAACATACGTTCCCTGGAGCTGTGGTCCGGGTGGGGGACAATGCATGGGTCTGCTGCTTGCTCCATGCCTGACACGTTAAAGGCCAAGGTCAGTGCTGTCGCTGCCTTGCCAGCCGTGGAACTGGATAGGTAGCCATGTTTCCAGGACGACTGGTCAAAGGCGTTATGTCCTGGGGGTCAGGCACCACCTGAGAAATATCTAAGGTCCCACAAAGAGCCTCAAAGAGAAAGATCAACATTCAGGATCCCCCAAACCTACAGGGTCCCAGTCCCCTCCGGCCCTCCCTCCATCCCCAGCCCCAGCCTGGAGTAGGAGAGGGAGGCGGAGCTAGCCCTCCCCCACTGTGGCTCCCCTGCCTGCAGCCCAGTTGAGCTGGAGGAGGGGAGAAGCTGTCACTTTGAATAAACTTCCGTTTTCATCATTAAACCAGAGCTGGAACTGCAGCTCCTGGGCTGACGCCGTTCCTGGGACTAGAAGGCAGCCGCACACCTGTCTGGCCCAGGTGTCCATCCAGGTGCAGGGAAAGGTCTTCCTGCCTTGCCCTGTGGAGTCCTGCGTGTTCAACTAAGTGAACGTGGTATGCCTGGCCTCAATAAAAGCCAGGTGTTTGCAAGCCACCATGTAATTCCAGATAGCTCCTCAAGGTCAAGGATGATGGGCCGCCCACTAGGTCCAGTGGACACGTGTCCATGCCCATCCCACTCATCTTGCAGCGCCACACGTGGCCCTTCCCCTCCAATCACTGTCTTCCCTGGCTCCTGGGAGCTGCTCTCTTCTGGTCTTTCTCACCTCTGAGCTTGGGGGGCCCCAAACGCTCAGCCCTTGAATCTCTTTCTTCGTAACTGTTCCTCTGGGACCATGGCCTTAAATACTGAAGACTCCCACGTTTCTAAGCCCAGCCCAGCCCTCTTCCCTAAAGCCCGGTCCCTGCCCACGCTACTCCTCCACTGGGAAGTCTACTAGAATCTCAACTAGACAAGTTCAAGGTGGGACTCCAGACCCTTCCATTCACCAATGCTTTCGTCTCAGTGAATGGCAGCCCCTCAGCCGGCCTCCTTGGTCCCTCTCCTGACCCTTCAGTCTCTTTCCCACACAGGAGCAGAGGATCTATAACATGGAAATCAAGTCCCATGGTCCCTCTGCTCCTGGCCCTCTGATGGTCCCCCAGCTTACTCAGAGGAGGCAGCTCCCAAGACCCTGCAGAGCTGGCCTGCTGCTCTCTGACCTTGGCTGTCTCAGGCCCTCTGGCCCCTCACTGTGCCTCAGGGCCTTTGCACGGGCCTTCCCTTCTTCCGGGTCTCTGCACAAATGCCACCTTCCTAGGGAAGCCTTCCTCACCCCTTGCCCTGCTTTACCTTCTCTAGAATGGGTATCACCCCGCTAGAGCAGGAGTGGGCAAACGCGTCTATAAAGGGCCGGTGGGTAGACACTTTAGGTTCCACAGGCCACACGGCCTCTGTTGTGACCACTCGCCTTTGCCGTTATCATATAAAATAAGTTGGAGATGATACCCCTGGACAAGCCCTTACCTCTCTGACCTCAGTTTCCTTCCCTGACAAATGAGTTTGTGAAGATTAAGGACTGTGTTAGACTCCTGTGGCCGCCATGACAAACCGCCACCAACTGGAGGGCTTAAGACAGCAGCTGGTCCTCTCTCACCATCTGGAGGCCAGAAGCCTGAAATCCAGGTGTCCGCAGGGCCATGCTCCCTCCAGAGGCTCTAGGGGAAGACCCTTCCTCACCTCCTCCAGCGTCCGGGGGCTCCAGGCATTCCTTGGCTTGTGGCTGCCTCCCTCTGTTCTCTACTTCCAGTTTTGCATGGCCCTCTCCTCTTCTGTTATCAGACAATGTCATTGGATTTAGGGCCCACCTGGATAATCCAGGGTGACCTCCTCCTCCTTCTTTTCTTTTTTTGCCCTTGCCACGCGGCTTTGCGGGATCTTAGTTCCCTGACAAGGGGTTGAATCCAGGCCCTGGGCAGTGAAAGCCTGGAGTCCTAACCACTGGACCGCCAGGGAATTCCGTATCATTCCCATTTTATGAATGAGGAAACTGAGGCTCGCAGAAATGAGGTTCACCTGTGTCCTTCACACCCCAGCTGTCTCCGTAGAAACCAGGAACGCTACCTACTAAGCCTTTGCACTGCCCACCACCGCACACCGATGGCAGCCCTTCCTTGCCTGCTCCTGGTGCAAGATGCTGGGCACTGGTGCCGCTGCAGGGAGAGGTCTGTGGGGATCCGAAGGATGGCCAGTCAGTGGACGTTCCCACTGCGCGCCTCCACTGAGCTGCCCTCGGGAGGACGCCTGAGGCTCAGAGGGCCCGGAAATGCTGGAGCTCAGGGCACACCTCTGACCACAGCGGCCAGGCCTGCCGGGCGGGAGGGCTCGCATGCCCAGAATAACTCACCAGAGTCAGCATGTTCCAGCTTGGGAGGGAAACCAAAGAGGCACTTTTCCCCAAGTGTCATGGGGCTGAGACGTCAACCACTGATGGGCCCTAAATGGAACCCAACTGAGGCCCTGTCCGCAGAAACGATTAGATCCGACAGGTGCTGAGCCCCGCCCTTGCTTCATTGTGATGGAACTCACATCTGAGCAATGAACTGAGAGTGAACACTTCCAAACGCACGGCCTAAGAAAAGTGTGGTAGCGTGATGATCTGTGACAGGCAGCCTTCTGGGGAAGTGGAAGCTTAGCACGTTCTCTGGTTGCTTCTTACATTAGTGAAGAGTCTAAAAATTACTGCCCTTGTGAGGTTAGAATTCTGCAGAATCAAATAGTGCTTCAATCTCATTGTTCTTTGCAAACAGCTTTTCTCAAAGCTCTGATCAGAGTCAGGCAACTTGGGCTATCGTTCTGATGCCTTGAGACCCGGGGCACAGTCCTTTCCCTCTCAGGGCATCTCTGGTGGCCCCTGCACAGCTGACATCCCACAGGAAACCCTGGGGCACCCCAGGAGATGCTGCCAGCCCTGCCATTCCCTGACTTAAATGGCCTCGTCCGTATTTACTGAATTCTCCCATTCTGAGACTCAAGCTTTCTATCTCCCTCTTTGAGAATAAAGAATCCCATGGTGGGCTTCCCTGGTGGTGCAGTGGTTGAGAGTCCGCCTGCCGATGCAGGGGACACGGGTTCGTGCCCCGGCCTGGAAGGATCCCACATGCCGCGGAGCGGCTGAGCCTGTGAGCCATGGCCGCTGAGCCTGCGCGTCCAGAGCCTGTGCTCCGCAATGGGAGAGGCCACAACAGTGAGAGGCCCACATACCGCAAAAAAAAAAAAAAGAATCCCATGTAATAACTGTAAATGGAAAGTAACCTTGAAAAATTGTACAAATGTAAAATATTTTTAAAAGATTAAAAAAAGGTAAATCCAAGGGTAGTTACTTCTTTCTGAAATTAACTGGGGTGTAATAGAACTAGTGACTACGTACAATAAAAATGTTCAAAATTTGAAAAAAAGAAGAATCTCAATGCCTGTCAGTTTATATTCTTGGTTCACTTTCCTTTTAATCATTTGCATAACTGAGCACAGGGTCTTCATCTTCTCCACATCCTTTCTCAGATTTAGAAACTTGACTTGAACTTTGGACCAGCTGTTGTAATAAATGTCCCCTAGCAGAGCCCCTATGGTGGGCCACCCTGGGCCCCCTTCCCCTCATCCCCACAGCCAGTGCCCTTAGCGAGTCCCATGAGCTCTTCCTAAAGCATCCTGAATCCAGTGCCTTCTTGCCATTCACGATCCCCCCATCGCTACCCATCCAAGCTGCCATCTCTCCTGGGTGCTACCATGGTATCCACCTGCTGACCAGTCTCCAGCATCCTCTCTTCCCTCCTGACAGTCCTGTCCCCACTCAGAAGCCAGAGTGCTCCTTACATAAACATAAATTGGGACTTTCCAGTTCACTCGGTCATTCAACAAACATTTATTGAGCACCTACTATGTGCCAGGCCCTGGTATAGGCTTGGGGGATACACGTGGAACAAAACAAGTGAAAGTTTGTTCTTGTGGAAGGAAGAAAGATAAGTAAACACTAGTATGTCAGATGTTGGTCAGTGCAAAGGAGAAAAGTGAAGCAGAGAAATGGGGCAGGAAGTGCTGGTGAGGATGGGCGGTGGAGGGGGTGTGGTTTGCAATCTCCAAAGCGGGTCAGGGAAGGTCTGGCTGGGGAGCTGAAGATGTGATGGAGTAAACCATGTGGGTAACTGTGGTAAAAGAGTTCCAGCACAGAGACCAGCAAGTGCAAAGGCCCTGGGGCAGCAGTGTGTGCTGTGTGCATAAGGACCAGCAAGAAGGCCACCGTGGCCAGAGCCGGGTGAGGGAGAGGAAGAAGAGTGCATAAGGAGGTTGGGGAGACAAAGGGAGAGATGTAGCCAGATCAGGCCCTGTAGGTGCCATAACGCCTTTTGGCTTATATTCTAACTGGTATGGGAGCCATAGCAGGTTCTTGAGCAGAGTAGGGATGTGAGCTGACTTGTTTTGACAGACTCACTGGCTGCTGTGAGTTTAGGTTGAAGGAGGTCAAAGCTGGAAGTGGGAGACCCACTGGGGTGAGATGTGACCCAAACCGGGGTGGTGATATTGGAGGTATAAGAAGTGTTAAGAGTCTGCCTCTATTTTGAAAGTAGAGCCAATAGGATGTGCAGCTGCTGTGGGGCATAGGGTGTGAGAAAGGAATCGGAAAGGATTTTGCTACAGAAACCCCTAAATGGCTTCCCATTGACTTGGGATAAATTCTTGACTCCTTTTCCAGGTCTGATATGCACCGGCCCCAGCTGGCTTCTCTGACTACTCCATCTGCCCATGCCACTCCTTGGTGGTAGCTCAAACGTCCCTACCTCTCTAAGTAAGAATTTCCCCAGACATTGCAGCGCAACACGCTTCATGTTTTGGGGCCTTCCTTGGTCTGTTAATGGTGTTTTGGTTTGTTTGTTTTGGTTTTAAATTTATCTATCTTCTTTTTGTTTTTGTTTGTCTCCTTCCCTACAATATAAACGCCATGGGCCAGAAACATTCTGCCTGACCACTTGCTTTGTAAAGTCGTCATGAACACGTGAAGAATGCCTGCACCCATGTAGTACCGGCTTATTCATGTGAGTTGCCTATAGTTGTCTCAGCACCTGCAAGGTAAGCATTGTTCTCACTGTTCTATAAGGGAGGAAAGTCTGCCCAGAGGGGTTATATTTGGACCTACCCAAGGGCACACCTAGTTCTAGGAAGCCACAGAAGCAAAGTTTGAACTTGGGCCTATGGGTTCCAGAGCTTGTGCTGCCCCTTCCCAGGCCTTCCCGTGCTCTGAGGGTTCAGTGGCTGAACTTGATGCTTAGGTGGGCACGGCGGAGGGGGGGGATGGGTCGGGGGTGGCCGGGCTTGTTGAATGATCAAAGGTGAGGTCTGCCATCCTAGAGGCCGCCTACAAGCATATTTGGAAGAACAACGTGTCTACCGCTCGGCCTTCGAGTACCATAATTAACGTCTAGGGTACACATTTAGTTTAAAAATAAAACCTCAACCCCCCACCCCGTCCCACCCCACTTCCCAGCCCGTGCAGCCCCCACCTGACTCCATCACCCGCCTCTGTCCCTGCCCTGCACCGACTCGCGGTCGCCCTCCCCAGTGTGAACAGGTGTCGCAGGGCCGCCCCCGACTGGACCCCGGCCGGGGTGGCTGCGGTCGCGGAAAAGCGCACGCACCTGGCTCGGGGCCCCTGGCTTCCAGCCCAGAAACTGCCTCACTGTGTGCTCTCGGGCAACCCCCTTCGCACGCTCCGCCCCCGTGCCTTAGTTTCCCCAACGGTCAAGCCCGGTCCCGGCAGCTCTACAGGTAACACACCTGCTTCCGGGACTTGATCGGCCCCCGGGCCCCGCGGGGTGCAAACCCGGCGCCCGACCCCGCGCCCCCGCGGAGCCCCGGCGGCCGGCCCCAGGGGGTTGGGGCCCCAGGCAGAGCCGCGGGGACCTCGTGCGGCGGCCGCCTCGCCGCGGGCCGGCTCCGGGGGGCGCCCGCTGGAGGGCGCGGCCGGCGCGTGGGGCGCGGGAGGGCGGCGGCGGCGGCGGCGGCGGCGGGGGGCGGAGACGCGGAGCGGCTTCCGCTCCCGCGCCTCCTGCCTCCTCCCCCGTCGTCCTGGTCCGCGGCGCCCGAGGGGGGAGGCGGCAGGCGCCCGGAGCCGCGCGAGGAGCCGCGGCCGCCGCGCCATGGAGCCCGAGTGAGCGCGGCGCGGGCCCGTCCGGCTCCGGACAACATGGAGGCGGCGCCGCCCCGGCCTCGGCCGCCGCCGCTGCTGCTGCTGCTGCTCGCGCTCTGCTGCAGCCTGGCCCCCGCCGCGGGTAGGTGGGCGCGGGCCGGAGGGACAATGGCCCGGCCGCCCGGGCGGCTCGGCCGCCCCGCGGCCAAGTGCGCGGCGCCGCCTCGGAAGCGACTTTGGAAGTTGGGGGCGAGTTGGGGCGCGCGCCGCGGGTCCCCGCCGCCCCCCTGCCGCGCCCGCTGCCCGGGGGCTGCGCGCGGGCCCTTTGTCTAGCCCGCCCGAGCCCCTCCCGGGGAAGCCGGGTCCAGTCCCGCGTCCCTGGCCGGCGAGGAGGGCGCGCGGGCGGCGTCCACCCCGCCAGGTGCGGCGCGGGCGGGTCCTCACCTGCCCGGCCCCCGGGGCGCGCTCGGAAGTGCGCCCGCCCGAAGCCCGCCGGCCGAGGCCGTGCGGGGACCGGGGGGGACCCCGGCCCGCGGGCACGCACGGAGCGGGGATTTTCGGCCCGGAGGCAGGCCTTGCCGCCCTGTGTCGGGAACTCCTTCCCGACCTTGTTTCCGATGGCCGCGCGGCCGGCCTGCGAGCTCCGGGAACTGATTTAAATTGCAGAGAAAGTTCTGAACCGGGCGCCGGGCGGCCTGGCCTGTGGCGCTACCCCTTTCACCTGAGTTGCTGTCGGTTTCCAAACGGACTGACACCTGCCAGGTGCCCGGACGACCCGTCTGGCCGCTGGGGCCCCAAACAGTGACACCCGGCCGGTGTCCACCCCGGGCGCCGGCTGCGTGGGGCCGCCTCGGGGTGACGTGGTCCCAGCGCGCGGCGTGGGGCCTCAGCTGGACACCCAACCTTTGGGAGATCGGGGACTGGAGACCTTTCTCTCCAACTTTTGGTGTGTCCCAAGGGGTGGAGTTGAGGTCAGGAGGACTCAGGAAACGAAGCGCCTTGTGAAAAGCTACACATGTTCTTTTAATTTGGAGATTGCCATGTGGTTTTTGAAGCAAGCCTCTCGCTACCTAAATCATTCTCTTCCGACGTGAGTGTTTTGTTTTTCTGGAGTGTGGCTGGCCAAGTGGACACGGGAGTGCGAGTCCTGTGCTCTCCAGGCTGCTGTTCTGCTGCGGGCAGTTGCGGGTGGGTGGGGGGCGGCTCCGGTCCCTTTGTCTGGGCCTCTTTAAGGCAAACAGCTGTCTCCCTGAATATTTCCAGTGTGGACACTGCAGGGAGGTGTCCTGGCCTGGCTCTGTGGTCACATTCCCAGCGCTGCGGCCCCTCCATTGAGGTTTGGGGAGCGGAGAGGGGGTAGTTTCCTCAAGTCCTCTCCCCTCCCAGCCCAAGCCCGGAGACTCTTGACGGTTTCACCCCAAATTTGCCTGTGTCTCGGGAGCGTGTTTACATTCTTGGCCCTGTCTGATACGAGCAAAACAAGGTGACGACAAAACAATGACAGTATCTGGGTAGTTCAGGCCAACCCTGCTCCTTCTCTTTCCGGAAATGCCTGGATCACGGAGGCAAAAGGGTTTTTTTTGGGAAGATGTTTGTTTTAAAGGTGGGGTTTCTCAGCCGGCTGCGTTGCTGTTCACTGTGTTGCAGTCTTGGATTTCCTGGACCTTTGGGGTGATGTTGCTGGGCTCCAGTGCCTGTCCTGCGGTTCGAGCCCCCAGGGAGAAGGAATCACATCTGTGGAGTTCAGTTGTGCAGGAGGCAGAAACAGACTCGATTATTTTAACGTTAGAAAGCATGTCGACGCGAGGTTTTTAGAGCACCGGCTGATGTGGAAATCTGGTCCTGAAATGGGACGAAAAGGAGGGATCTTGCTGCAGAACTCTTTTGACTGTTCTTGACATGTCATGTCCCTGATCTCTGTGTTAGATTTATGCCGCAGTCCGGAGTGGAGCCAGTAAGTTGGTAGCTAATTATTTTTCCTGATTGCTTCCTGTTGCCATTTGAAGCGGTGAGCCCACGGAAATGCCTTTGTTCTAGTGGTCCCGGTGCTGGGAATGGCCTGCCCCAGCCCCACGGCTCAGGCCTCTCCCTTTTAGCCGCACAGAACTTGCTCCAGGACTGCCCCCTGGGTGGTTACTGCAGATGCTTACTGCCTGGCCCACGGGGAGGGCCCGGCAGGTGGGTACTGAGTTAACTAATTGCTGCGGAGAGTCCGCTGAGAGTTCCCCTAAAGGACCCTCTGCTTCCCAAAGCAGGGCCCACGTGCCTTGAACCCTCCCGTTCAGTTCCAAGAATTTACCCAGTGTACCCACATGATCCAGCATTTGCTGTGGAGATCCCGTCATATTTGGAACCCGTTTAATTTCAGCTGTACTGTGTCACCGCTCAGGCATTTAGCAGAATTTGCACACGGGATGGGGGTGTGTGCAGTTAGGTGAGGACTCAGCGTGCCTTCCTGCCCCACAGCTTGGGCTTGCCAGGGCCGAGGGCGGGGGCTTTGGGGTCAGACCACTTGGGTCGAGAGGCTCAGTACCTGTTTGACTTGGGACACCTTACTTAGCTTCTTTGTATTCTGTGTCCTCACCTGGTCCCCCCACCCCCCAGCCAACATGGTCCGGAACGTTAAATGCTGCCTGGGAAACCCTTAGCACCATTCCTGGCCCGGGTGAGGAACCGGTGGTGGCAGAGCTGCAGTGCCTGTTGTGTAATGGGGTCCTTGATCTCTCTGCCTGGAAGGTCTAGAAGCTATTATCACACAGTCCGGATTTTTCTACTGTGTGGGACCTTGGACCTCTAGCCCGCTGTCTGACTTGTTTATCGCTGCAGCACTGGGTGAGGGTTCTTGTGGTGGTTAACAGTGTGGGCAGAGCCTCGCTTGTCGGGGGAGCTTGGGCAGCTGACTCCACCTTTGTGTACCCTAGTTTTCTCTTCTGTAAAATGGGTATAACAATACTTCCTCCCAATAGTTCAGTGAGTTGACGCGTGCCTGTATCAGGTCTTATTATTGTTGCTGCTACTCTTGGTGCCTGGTGAAGCCCTGGGGAGAGGATGGGACGGAATGGCAGAGGAGGCCCGGGCCTTCGCTGTCGGGGTGTCCGGTTGACGGAAAGGCAAACAGAAGCTGACTGTGCAGCTCTGGGAGAGGTGGGCTCAGTCCCAGAGCCCTGTCCTCGAGAACTGGCGGGTCTCTGCTGAAAGAGGCCGGATCGCGCTGCAGAGTCTGGACATGGTCCAGAGAGCGATGGAAGCTTCCGGAGACTTTAGTTGGAGGAGGGGGATAGGAAACGCAGGGGAAACGTGTTGAATTGATTTTTTTTTTTTTTAAATTGAGGTGAAAATCACGTAACATAAAATTAACCATTTTAAAGTATACCATTCAGTGGCATGGAGGACGTTCACAACGCTGTGAAAGTTCCCCTTCTGTCAAGATAAAAACATTTCCATCACCCCAGAGTAAAACCCTGTACCCATTGAACCATAACTTCAACGACTTCCCATCCGCCGATCCCACGAATCGGGGTCTCTGTGGACTCGCGTGTTCCGGACGCTTCGTGTACAGGGAGTCATAGGCTGTGCTGCCTTCTGCGTCTGGCTTATTGAGCGGGATGCTTTCGAGGTGCGTCCACGCTGTAGCACTTGTCACTGCTCCGCTCCTTTCACGGCTGAACAGCCTTCCGTCACGTGGAGAGAGCACGTTTGCTCATCCGTCCACCTGCTGATGGGTTGACCTTGCTTGAGTACTTCTCCCAGTGGGCACGGGATGGGAGCCGGTTGTCCTTGCGGGGTTTGGACAGTGGAGGCTGTTTAAAGCTGGGCCGGGGACGTGAGCAAATTAGCTTCAGAGCTGGGAGAGCCGGGCCAGGGGACAAGCTAAGGGCCCAGGGCTGGCCTCTGGCAGGGGAGGGGCGCTGGGAGGTGGACTTAATTACAGAAGCCCTGGGAGGAACTGGACATCTGCGGTTTAGGAGGCCTCTGGGCTGGTCACTTACCACGCTCTCAGAATGGGGAGCCTCTGACGGAAGCAGGGGGCCACGTGCAGCCCCTTCCCCTGCTGGGCCCGGGACACATTTGTGCAGGAAGCAGTGACCTCTCTGCTCTGCAGGCATCCTGGTGACAGAGTGGTTCCAAGCGCTGCTGACAGCTGTGGGCGGCAGAGGCACAAAGAGCCGGCCCCCTGGGCCCACCCGCCGCTGCGGGCTGCTCTCTGCTTTCTCTTCAGCTCAGGAAGTGGTGGTCTGCTAACTCTTGGCCTCAGTTTCCTCATCCACAAAATGGGGACGATGGCGTGTACCTTGCAGGGTGCTGGCTGGGGTTCAGTGAGGAGGAAGCTGAGGCGGGCCATCATGGGAAGGACGTGGTGGCAGGGGGAGTCCTGCCCTAGGCGGCCGTTTCCTTTTAAAAGAGTCCGAGGGTCAGGGTCCCAGACACCATCTTCCAGTGGGGGACTGGGAGAGGGGAGGGGTGTTGTGGGCGTGTTGACCTCAGGCTCCAGCAGTGGTGGCAGCTGCCTGGGGCTGGAACCTCAGGGTCTGATCGTATCTGTGCCCAGGGTCACATGTCCGCTGTCCTCTGTCCCCCTGACTCAGGATCTCTTTTGCCCAGGACCTTGGGAAGTTGTCCTGGTGACATCGCCTGTGAGCCCTTTTGCAGGGCTGGGAGATACTGTACTTGCTGGGTATTTTCTTATTTTCTTGGTTGGTATTTGATTCAATGTAGATTTTTTTCAGTGCTTTCAGTTTGCCTGCATGTAGTTTTTCTAGTGGTTAAACTGAAGCCAGGAGGTGCCTCATCTGCCCACCCCCGGGCCCCACTGCCCTTTCTCTGCTGGGCCTGGGCCGTGTGGCTTCCCCGAAGGCCCAGCCGGCTCCACCCTTACCCCTCTGGGACCCTGCACTCTCAGGTCTGGAGTGTGGCCTCCTGAGGCTGTGGCAGGCCCCAGCGCTGCCACCCCGGCCTGCTTTTTCCCACCCTTAAGGTTACAATTTAAGAGCGGCATCGATTACAGTCACAGTGTTGTGTGACTGTCACCACCATCTGTTTCCAAACAAAATTTTTAGCACCCCAAACAGAAACCGTATCCATTAAGCAGTCACTCCCCAGTTCTCACTCTACCCCCAGCCGCTGGTAACCTCTGTTCTTCTCTTCTGTGTCTGTGAATTTGCCTTTTCTAGGTATCTCATATTTGTGGACTCACATGATGTTTATCCTTTCGTGTGTGGCTTATTTTAATACTTTGTTTATCCATTCACCTGTTGCTGAACACGTGGGTTGTTTCCACCGTTGGCTATTGTGAAATGCCACCGTGAACACGGGTGTGCAGGCATCTGTGTGAGTCCCTGCTTTCACTTTCGGGGGATATACCCAGAAAAGTGAAATTGCTGGATCACATGGCCACTCTGTGTTTAATTTTTGAGGAACGTGAAACTGTCTTCCATGGCAGCTGCACCATTTTACATCCCCGTCAGCAACACACAAGGGTTCCAGGTTCTCCCCATCCTGGCCAGCGCTGGTTATCTTCCCTCTGTTCGGTCCTCACCAGCCTAGCAGGTGTGAAGTGGTGCCACACTGTGGTTTTGACTTGCCGTTTCCTGGTGGCTTATGATGTTGAGCATCTTCACACGTGCTTGTTGGCCACTTTCTTTTACAAATATGTGTATTTTAAAATGCAAGACCTACATGAATACCTATAAACAGCTTAGACCCTTAACTGCGTGGTACCTCTTTCTGGGAAGACCAGTGTCCTGGTCAGAGATGACCACACCTTCAGCACGTAGTTTAGCGTGTTATTTTTGTTTTGAACGTGTACTCGTATTTTTAAAAGCTAAGTAGTATTTTGTAGGACGGGCACACCGTATTTCATGGCTTTTACCCGGTTGCGGAGCACTTAAGTTTTTCCAGGCTTTAATTGCTATTACAGGGCGTGACACAGTGAATAACGTTGCATATGCATCTGTGCACGTGCATACAAGCATTTTTGTAGGATACCTTCCTTGTCAAAGAGTATGTTCATTTATACAATATTTTTTTAAATGAGTTAAGATCATGTGTTCTTTTATTTATTTGTTTGGCTGTGTTGGGTCTTTGTTGCTGTGTGTGGGCTTTCTCTAGTTGCGGCGAGCGGGGCCTACTCTTCGTTGTGGTGCGTGGGCTTCTCATTGCGGTGGCTTCTCTTGTTGCGGAGCACGGGCTCTAGGCGCATGGGCTTCAGTAGTTGTGGCATGTGGGCTCAGTAGTTGTGGCTCACGGGCTTAGTTGCTCTGCGGCATGTGGGATCTTCCTGGACCATGGCTCAAACCCATGTCCTCTGCGTTGGCAGACGGATTCTTAACCACTGCGCCACCAGGGAAGTCCCATTTATACAATTTTAAAGATACTGACAAATTCCTCCAAAAAGGCTGCACCAATTTATACCCTACCAGGCATCTCTGAGGGTACATACTTTTCCTTCTCCTTTCGGTGCTGGGAATCACCAGATTCTATTTTTAAAAATCAATTTGGTTAAAAATTATAACACATTTTGGTTTGCACTTCCCTTCATTACTGGCTTATCTGCAAATTGCCTACTCTTATCCTTGGCCCATTTTCCTGTTGAGTTGCTTATCCTTTTCTTATTGATTTGTAGGAACTTTTTATTTGATGTGGACATTCATTCTTTTTTATATTTGTTCCAGATTTTTCTTCTCATCTGTAGCTAGTCCTTCATCCTTGTTTCTGGTGGTTTATTATGACGAAGACATTAGAAAGTTTCATGTAACAAAACTCAAGTCTTTTCTCTTACGGGTTCTGGGTTCCATGCCTTGTTTCTCTACCCCAAGACTATAAATACATCTTCCTTTATTTTCTTCCAAGACTGTTATGATTTTGTCGTTTTATATTCAGACATTATTCTGTTTTTTCGGTTGGGAGGAGGAATATGGTATGAGGTAGGGATCTGAACTGTCCCCCGTAAGTGGATAGGGAGTTGATGGCATGGCCTGTCCTGTCCTCATTCATTTAAAATGCCACTCTTTAACTTGCAGTGTCCGCAGGTGCTTGGCTCCTTATTCTGGAACCTTCTGTCCTGCTCTCTTGACCTGTGGCTGTCTTTCTGTACCAGCCTGCTGCTGTGTTAATTTCCATAGCATCATAGTATATTTTGAGGTCGACTGTGCAATTACCCCTTCGTCGCTCTTCTCGAAAAACTGTGTTGACTCTTCTTGTGCGTTTATTCTTTGGGGATAAACTTCAGAGTCAGCCTGTGAGGTTCTGTCCTTTGATCCGGGGACAGTAAACGGTGACATTCAACAGGTGTCGGAGGGCTGGACTTCAGAAGTGGCCTCTGACCAGGCAGGCTGGTCTCCGTGAAGGAAATCCACCTGTGGCTGCCGCGGAGCTGGCCTTCGCATTTTGGGTGCCTCCTGGCATGTGGCGTGTGCTTCAGAGGCGGTGTGTACGCTGGATTGCCTGGGACGCGCCTGCTCCCTGGCTCACGCCAGCGTCTGCTCAGGAAACAGGCTCTAGTGCAGCTAATCCCGGCGCTTGCCCAGAGACAAATGTAATTACTGGGTGAATGATGGCTCCCCTCCCCTCGTTCATTCCAGAGCAAAGTGTGAGCAACTTTAATAATTTCTTCCCTGGGCTGTACCCTCTATTAACCCAGATGGGGAGGCGGTACCTGCCTAGGTAGGTCTCCAAAACTCTCAGGAAATTGCTCAGTGGGCATTAAAGGTCACCTGAGTGCATGGCCCCGGCCCGGACACTTGAGCCCCGGGGGCCTGGGTGCTTTCCAGACTTGCCGCGCGCGGACAGCTGCCACCTGGGACTCCGCCCTGGAAGGAGCAGGCGTTGTCCACGATGGGAGCTGAGGGGATGTCCTCCCCGCAAGCCGGTTGTAGGTCAAGGTGTGTTCTCCAGCTGGCCTTTGTGGGGGAAGCCGTTTCTCTGAACTTTCCCCAGAGTGAGCTTGGTTCCCCGAAGGAGACTGAATGCGGGGAACCGGGGTGCGGCAGGCGTCCGTCTTAGCCCCGCTGGATTCCTCTTTACTCAGGCCGGAAGCGGGGAGCACTCTGATGACCGTCCGTCCTCTGCTGTCCAGATTCAGGCCTGTCTCCGTTCCCTCCCACACCCAGACCCCTTGGCTCTGAGGCTTCCCCCTGGGGCCTCCACAGTACCCCATGGAGGACTAGATTCCAGGTGGAGGATTACATCAACTTCTAGTTGGTCTCTGCTTTCTAGAACCTTCCCCTTGCCCGTTTATCTTTCACTCTGGCCAGATTAATTTTTCTCAAACTAGTTTCATCATATCCTTCCCTTTCTAAGAAACACTACACTGGTTTCGTGGTGTCCAGAGTTGGAACTTTTTGGCCCAGTATTCCATGCTGCCACTGAGGATGTGCCTCTGCTGTCTGGGGTGAGCACTTTTCCAGGCAGATCCATCTCCTTGGAGTCCAGAACTTTTCATGGTCCACCCAGCCTGAGAGGGCCTGGGGGACAGATAGTCTTCATCTTCGTCCTTCTGCCTCTGGCCTGGTGTTTGGTGTGTAGTGGACGCTCAGCGTAGCTGCCCTGAGGATTCCCGAGGCCTTGTCTGTCCAGGGAGCGGATAGTTCCCATCCTTACTTCCTCCGGCCCCTGAATCTACAGCGTTGCAAGCTCCCGCCTGCATCCCAAACTCCAGCCTGGCTTTGTTTCCCAGATTGTGAAACAGCTGTCCTGCTACATGACAAAAGGCTTCTGGGGCCAAGTGTGGGACCCCCCCTCCCCCCTCTAGAGCCCATATTTCTGAGGTCTGGATTCTAAGATGGCCTGAAGCAAATAAAGCTGGCCTTTATTCTCCTTCAGGAAACCCAGTGCATCCTAAACGCACTGGACTGCGATGTCCTGTGTCCACGTGACACCTCCCCACCTTCCGCAGCCCGGACTGAGACGTGACAGTGGGGCCTGGCGCCTGCATCCTTCACCCGTCATTTTTATCGTCTTTCAAAAAACTGTAGAACATTTTCAGTCATGCAAAACACGTAGAAATAGTGGTACAAGAATTTTTATGCTAAAAAAGGTTTCTGTGCTTTTGAGTTACAACTAGACAGTAGGTAGCTGAGTGACGATATTGTTGATGAACTTTCAGGAGTTTAAGCATTAAGAGGGCATTGCCCTGGGACTTCCCTGCTGGTCCAGTGGTTAAGACTCTGTGCTTCCGCTGCAGAGGGCACGGGTTCGATCCCTGGTCGGGGAACTAAGATCCTGCAAGCCGTGCAGCGCATCCAAAAAAAAAAATTTTTTTTTACGACAACGTTGCCCCTTCAGGGTCGCGCCCTTGAGCATCTGAAGCTTGTTCCAGTCGCGTTGTCACTGCCCGGGTCTCTGCATGAGTTTACTCAGCCCTGGTTGACTCCCGGGGCCCGTGCTGTACTGTGGGTGGGCGGCTCCCGAGCCCGGCCGCCGTGGGCCTCCCGCTGCTGCCCTCCCTTTCAAGAGGCTCTTACACCGGTCGTGGCCACCGCAGCCTGGGTCCTTGCCTGGCTCCCTGCTGCAGCTCTTAGGCTGCCCAGAACCCACGAACTGCTGACCGCTTGCTCTGGGTGCTGCCGGGGGGTGGTCTGTGCCGGCTTTCACGGCGTCGTCAGTGTCGGCAGAGTTCTCTCTGAGTGGAGTGTCAGCTCACAGGGCTGAGATGCTGGCTGTCTAGCTCTGCCGGGGCGGGGCTGGGGGCGGTCCAGGGGACCCGTGCGTGTGCCCCTGCCCGGAGAGCAGGGTCCTGGTCACCATGGTGCAGGCGGTGATCTGCCCTCGAGGCAGCCCCCGCCCCGCACCTCCTTTCAGAAGGCACTGGAGCAGTGAACGGTTCAAGATGTACAGAGGATTGCCCAGAGCCGAAGAGCAGTTTCCATCCTTTTGGCTACCAGGTCTAGCTTTTTAAAACTTTCCCCTTTATTTTGAAGGAGTTTATCCTTCCAAGGAAAGTACATTTGTGAAGTAGTAACCTTTTCTCCTTATTGATCCCAGACACTCACGATCACCAAGCCGGGCTGCTGGGGCTTGCAAGGTTTCCATCAGCCTCTCGCCGGGGAGTTTCCATTTGGCTTTTCAGCCGTGAAAGTGCCTCTTGGGGCCAGCACACCGCGTGGCCCCTTGGGCTGTGGGCCCGGACTGGGAATAACTGATTTGGAGGATGAAGCGGGATCTGCTCCAGGATCCAGGAAGGTCGGGCTGCAAGGTGGGCCCTGGGCTTCAGGCAGCCCCCTTGCTCTGCTCCACCCACGAGGATCCCAGAAGATGCACTCAGAGCACCTGCCAGGCGAGCCTTTCTCCCCCGGCCTCCTGTGTCTTAACATCACCGGCCTTTCTGGAGCTTCTTGTCTAGGTACCCAGTGCCCCGCCCTGCCAGGATGGAAGGTGGCTGAAGGTGGGACCCTACCCCCCACACCGCCCCCCAGCCCTGGATGCCTAGAGGGTCGTGTTAGGGACTTTGGACCTGTGAAGAGAGAGTTCTCCAGAAACTCTGGGGGTGTAATCACTAGTCTGATCTTACTGCAGTAAGGTTTAAGGTCTCTGGATGGCTGGGATCTCAGGGGATGCTGTATTTTCAGTGGGGAACTGGACAGGGTTAGGGTTTTTCCGGACTTCCCTAGCTGGTGTCAGCAGAGCAGGGTGGTGACGCAGATGGGGGGGTGCCCAGTTAGGAACGCGTTCTGATCTGTGAGGGACACCGAGGGACACATTTGGTTCAAGTGTGCCCTGCCCACTCTTCGTAGATGTGAAGAGGACAGGTGGGCCTCGTCTGCCCCTGCCTACCCGTAGCACCTAAGGCCAGCTTGGTCCCTAGTGGACACTCGGGAAGGTCACCCCACCGTGGCACATGTGGCGTGAGGTGTTGTCCCCTCCAGCAGCCGTGTCCAGTACTGGCCTCCGAGCAGACCCGCGGTCTCAGGCACCCCTGGACAGAGGACACACTGAGCTCCCGGCCTGCTTCCCTGTCGTTCCCCCCCACCTTCGGTTTGCTGTGAACAGCTGAGGGAGCTGCTGGAGGAATCCCAGCCGCGAGCCTGGGGGCCCTGGGGGCTGCCCGCCCAGCCTCCCCGGCCTGGAATCCCAGGGCACAGCAGGCCCCTCCCACCTGTTCTGGCTCGGTTCACATTGCTGGCTCGCTCCCAGCTCTGCAGCCTCGAACGAGTGAGCGACCCCTCTGGCCTCAGTTTCCCCACCTGTTGGGGTGTGTGTGGGGGTAATCGTCATGCCACCACATAGACACACCTGAGGATGCAAAGAGGTGAGGCCAGCGCCCGTGGGCCCTCGGTAGTCATTAGCTATTAGGGTTACTACGGCAATCATAATTGTTATTCTCTGGGGCGAGGGCCCTCAGGGGATTCTGGAATCAGGTTCAACTCCAGCTGAAAGGTGGCTTGGTGGGAACCGTCTCAGCTCGGCCCACTCAGTCCACCTCTGATGAGAAGGTGAGTGTTGAGTTGCGTTCATTGCCCCGCATGGCCTGATGGCTCCAGTCCTGGACTTGCTTCCTTGCCGAGGTCAATCCGGCATTTATTTTGGAGCTGGAAGCCTGGTGGGGTGGGTGCCGGGAGCCCTGGGGCTGCGGCCGCAGGTACAGGTATCTGAGGGCAGCGTCTCTCCTGGAACCTGTGCTCTGTTAGAGGCGTGGCCAGGAGGGTGCGGCCAGGAGCTCAACCCCTGCCTCTCCCTCCTCAGAGGATGTTGTCGGAGACCCTGCTCCCTTCTTGCCTGAGCCAGCCTGACCGACCCTCGGGGTCTCCTCTCTCATCGGCTGACCAGCATCCCCCCCCTCCCAGCCCCCCAGCATCTCTGGCCTGCCCACCCCCGCTTCCTACCCCGTCACCTTCCCCGCTGAAGGCGGACGAGGCAGCCCAGGTGCTGGCTCTTCACCCTCAAACTGAGGTCCCTGCTCCTTGTGGCTCCCCTCTCAGCGCCCTTTACCTTCAGGGTGGAGCCGCTGCTCCTGTGCGGCCCTGAGCCCCCCGCCCTCCCTCCGTACCTGCCCTCTGCACCTGCTCAGGTGGGACCGGCCTCCTCCTTGACCTGGGAGGCTCCCGGCTCTCCTGACTCTGCTGTTGCCTCTGGCCCAGGAGTAATTTAAGCCTCTGGCCCGTGTGCCCGGCACAGAACCAGGCCCCTGGGAGCCGGATGAGCACAGGCAGGCAGGGGCTCCGTCCTCATGGCTGGCCCAGGCCAGCGGTGACTGTACCGGTGAGGGCTGTGAAGGGCCTTCCTTCCCGTGCCTGCTCCCCGGAGGTGCCACCTGGACCCCGTCTTCCTCTGGATCGGTCTCCTTTGCGAGAAAGCACGGAGGCCTCTCTCCCTGAAATGTTTACCTTCTGGAGGGCTATTGCTCCACTCCTCCAACCAGCTCTAGAGGCAGGGAGGTCAGCCTCATCTCCGTGGTCACTGATGAAGCTGAGGGGCAACATGAGTTTGTGGAGTGACCCAGTGATGGGACGCGCCCCCTTCCTCCACCCCCAGACTCAAGGCTTCATCACGCAGGAGACACGTAGCTCCACGCTTAGAACCCCTGAGGCCCCCCCAGAGCCCGGGTGGTCCTTGTGAGGAGGGTTCCGGGGGGGGGGAGGGAGCGTGGACTTGGGCTCTTGGGTTGTTGTGTGGCTACAGAGGGGTGCACAGGAACGATTGTCTTCCCTGCCCACCCCGGCAGGTGGGAACCCGGGGTGGGAGCCCCAGAGAGAAGCAGGAGGCGCTGTTGGCCACCAGCCTGTTCGGGCTCGCCCTCCGGAGCAGCGTCCCGCTCTCTGGGCCCTGCTCCCTCTGCCTGAGAAGGAGGGGCAAGGAGCATCGGGCTGCAGCACGCATCTGTGCTGCCCGAGGACAGAGGGGCTGTCCTGGGACACACGAGGGGACCCAGACAGAGGCCGAGGGGCCGCGATCCTCCTGGGACGGTCACGGCAGTGCCTCAGGGGGCGGTCTCCCCCTGTCTGGATGCTGCCCCGGTGTCTAGCCCTTTTGCAGAGAGTCCTGGGGTCATTCGATGGCCCCATGAGGTAAAACGAACGGATTTCAAGTGTGGAGAGAACCTGAGCGCTTTGATCTCTCGTCGTTGATTGGCTGAGTGTGACTTTGGTCACCTTGTGCCTCACTCTCCTGGTCCATAAAATGGGGTGACGGCAGCCCCACCTCCTATGAGGACCAGGTGACATCAGGTGTGACCGAATCACGTGCTGTGGTCAGATGTGGGGAAGTGAGAGGCATCCAGGCCCAGGGACTGAGCGAGGGGCTGGGGGAGGGGAGGAGGGGGGCTCCTCCAGGTTTTCTCTTTGGTGAAACCTGTTCCGTCTTCGCCTGCCTGTCTGCAGGGTCCCCAGCGTGCTGCACGAGCTCAGCTGGGGCCCCGCGAAACCCTAATCGTGGGTTTCTTCACGTTCTTATGAACCTCCAGACCTGATGCCCAGCTTGGTTCCAGAAATAATCAGTGTGCTGGTCCTCGGCGCTGGACTTCACAGGCAGCCCGCAAACTCACATCAATATGTGGAATTGAAAACTGACAGCTCCTCAGAGAATGTCAGCGTCCTGAGCGGCTTCAGCTGGGGCCGGGGGCAAGAGGTTTGAGTTTTCTTCTATCTGATGGTTTTCGTCTGTCCCCTTCTGTCTGTGGGACTAGGTGTCCTGAGCCCGAGGTCCTGTTGGCTCCTGGGGGAGTCTCTGGGTCCTGGCACCCAAGTGGCGGCTTTTTTCCTGGAGCAGAAGATCATTGGAAAACAGAGCCTCCCCATTTTGCCCCAAAAGAAGGAGATTTTGTGAATGATGGTCAACTTGGCACGTCCTTATTATCATTATTTTTTTGCTACACTTAAAGAAAAGCTGGTACAAAGGTATGTTTGTTTCTGAAGCGTGTTTCCTTTCCCAGATGTTCTTTTCTGCTGATTCCAAAATGCATTCTGAGCTCACCTCTCCAGTTTCCTCTCTGCGGGGCAGAACAATGAGGTCTCTGTAACCACACGGGGAACACGCCGCCTTCCTTGCCAGTGGGCATGGGGGGAGGTGGGACGATCCCACCTTCCCCCACCTCGGTGGAAATGACCAGTCCGTGCCAGCCTGGTGAGAGGCCCTGGCTGACTGCCGGAGGCCGGGCGGTCTGCTTGCCTGTGGGGGGGGATTTGAGGGTTGGGACTTAGAGGCACAGGAGCCTGCACCTTTGTCCCCAGTCCTTGAGTTAACCGCGTGGCCTTCGCGCTAAATTCTTGTGTCTGCATCGCGTTTGTGGACCCCGGGACTTGGTACTGTCTCTCTTACCAGGCGTCGATCCGGCCCCTTTCCTCTTCTTTTTGTCTTGTATCCAATACCAGTCCTGTGCCAAGGGCAGATCTCCAGGACACAGTGCAGATGCAGAGTTGGCTGGAGAGCCAGGTAGAACCAGGTGGGGCGTCACCATGAGTCCAGGGGCTTCAGGCCCTCCTCCGCTGCTTGGCCTCTCGCTTCGTTACTGGAGACACGGGGTGTGTGTGCTCCTTGGGGGAGCTGTGAACCACACGGAGGCATGTGCGCGCTCACACACACACACACGTGTGCGCACACACGGTACCCTTAGAAGTTCCTCCTTGCTTGATTCCCAGGGACAGCTAAGTGACCCTGAAAGCTTGCACTTAGGGCAGTTCTGATGCTGGTCTCCATTAAGAACGACCCCTATGGATCACTTTATTTGAGGCCTGCATTTAACGAAAATCTTTATTTTTTGGTCAATACATCCTGCCTCAGAACACCCGAGATAGACATCTCTAGACGTGATAGATCAAAATAGCTCACATTTATTGGAAACTCAGTGCACCAGGCAGGTTCTGAGATGTTCATCGATTGACTCATTGAATCCTTCCGGCCTCTGTGGGGGCGGGATGCCATCAGACCCCATCACACAGGTGAGGAAGCTGAGGCCAGGAGGGCCTGGGGAGCTCTCAGGGTCATACAGGGACTGCAGTGGGCAGACTGAGGCTCCAGTGCCCACCTCTTCATTGCTGTTTGAATTGGCTGACGAGCCACAGTGCATTTAAACAAGCGTGGTGCTGACAAGGAAACAGACCTGGAGGGGGCAGTGCCGTGAGAACCCCTCTCCGGGGTGGCCTGCCTCCTGTACAAACCTGGGGTGCCACCTGGGGCCTGTTTAGGTTGGGGCCTCGGGCCTTCGGCTGAAAGCCACTGACTTGCCTTCTGCCAGAATGGACAGGCATTGTCATCCTCCAGGGCCCGAGTCAGTCCCCATCCCAAGACCTGTCTCTCCATCTTTGCCGTGGCCTTGGGCCGCTCCCGGGAGCCTGGCAGGCCAGGAGCCATGGAACCGAAATGGTATGTAATCAGAATGCTATATTTTGTCGAAAATAAGAATGTTAGGAATGGGCTGGTTTCTGGCAAGTCAAACTGGGACTCTGAAATACATATTTTTCCTGCTCTGCCCTGAACCTTCTAATTAGTGAGAACGCACATGGGCAGACATAAATCAAATGTCCTATTCCCTGAAAACTTGTCCTAGGTATCACTGAGTGGGTAACATCCCGCCGTTGCTGAATTAGGGCTTGCAGAGTGAGTGCATGTGTGGGGGTGTGTGTCGGGGTGTTTGTGGGTGCAGGGGAGGGAGGGAGGGACAGAGGTGCCTGAGGTGAGCCCTCACCACCTGTTTCCTTCCCTCTCAGACCCCTGGGCCTCTGCTTCCGGCCCCCCCAGCCCTATCTGCACCTGCACAGCCACTGCAGGGGAATATATATATTTGCCCAATTAAAACATAATTATGGGGGAAATGGCTTTCATGGAGAAGTGCTTTCCCTTGCAGGAAAACCTCCGCTGTGCAGTGTTGCGTAGACCCCGGCTTCCACCACTGATGGGCTACAGTAATGGACTCGGTTTTGGGAAAGGCCATCTGTCTCTGCTGACTGGCCCTGGCGTGGGATGTGTCCTCCCCTCGCTGGTGTTCGGACTGGACTCCAAACAGTAGTTGTGAACCAGCTCTGGGTGGCCTGTGGGCCGGATGCGCACACTCGGCCTGGGGGTCCCAGTCAGTTGGGTCACCGGTTCTGTGCTGCGTTGGTCGTGGAGGGTGGACCGATGCCTTGGAGACTGTTGGGTCGTCTGTGTCCCGGGTGGTGTGTTGTAAGCGATTTCCTCGTAACCAGATGGAAGAAGCCTCCCCACCTAGGCTGGCAGCCACCGGCCACAGCCGGAGGGGCTCCTCGTGGCAGCTGCACGTGTGGGGTGAGTGAGGCCCCCCCCCCCAGGGAGCCCTGGATCTCGGTGGCCATCAGCCTCCTTGTCCGTGAAAGGCGGGGGAGGCAACTGCGGGGTGGAAAGTGAGGGTGCGGAGCTGAGATCACCAACATCCTAGGACCCCAGGTTTTTCAGAACGTATCCCCTGGGCCAAGGGTAGAAACTACTTGTGATCAGAAACATCTGGGGAGCCCTGGGGCTTAGGAAGTGAACTAGGTTTCTCACTGCGGGACTTCTCAGAGCCTTGAGACTGGTGGTCACGTGCCCCTGTGTCCCCCTCTGCCTAGGCAGCCTTGACGGGTTGGGGAGAGAGGGCGCTGACTGTCCTGCGAGCTGGGTTGTGCCCAGAGTGACACACGGCATCGCCGGCACTGCTTTTCACGGTCACCCTCGCTTTGGGGTGGCTTCTTCAAGCTGTCACCTCTGCATGGCGGCCCTCTCTCTCTCCGAGGACCGTGTGGGATGACCCAGCGTCCTGTTTGAGTCTTAAGGTCAGAGTAAGCTCCCGGCCGTTCTCATCGAGGGATTTTGTGTGAGGAACATAAATGTTCCTGGAGGTACTTGTTGTTGCTTTGGGGCTTTGTCCCCTCACACAGATTTAGTCTGGAGGCCATAGGGTTTTGGGGCAGGGGAGGTGGTGGAGGGAGAAGCCCGGCGCAGGATCGGGGCTCCACCCCCACCCCTGCCAACTGCATGCTGTGTGGCCTTGCTATGTGACCTTGGTGACCCCTGTGCTTTGGACACCTTATCTGCTAAAAAAGGTAGATAAGCTAGCTCCTCCCTCAGCAGGGGGTCATGAGGGTAAGTTGGGCAAAGGTAGAGGGTGGGGACCACACAGCAGGCATTTCTTCCTCTGCCTGGCCCCCTTGAGTCTGTGGTCCCCCGTGGGTGTTGGGCTGGGGGCTGGGCGCTGGTGGTTACCACTTGCAAGGTGGGGGGCTCGGTGACAATCTGATATCATCCCTGGGGTGACCCTGGGCTGGGGGTGACCCTTTGCTGGGTGGGAATTAGGGCCACACGGTCATTCCTGGAACGGGCCAGGTCAGCTGGGTCGGGACCCTCAGGGTAGCCCTTGGGGGCGGTTGGCTGCCCTGACTGACACCCAGGGGTCCCTCTGCAGGCACTGGGCCTGGATCAGGTTCCGACCCTTTGTCCCCCAGATCTTCCAGTAGCTACCAAGCCCAGGCTCTTCCCAGAACGGAGGTTCGGTCCTGTCCTCAGCATGGCCAGTGTGCCCTCCTGCCTGCCCTGGGGCCTGAGTGGCCCCGTGTCAGGGCCATAGCCCCCCGTGCAGGGGACAGCCCCCCAGCCCATCTCCCTGTTTCCTGAAGCCCGGGAGGCCCGCGTCCTAAGGTTCTTTGTGCTCTAAGGTGTCGGAAACAAACGACCTCATTTTCTTTTTATCTTTTGCAGCTGAGTTCTTCTTTCCTGCTCCACCCCGCCCCCCCAAACCTGCCCCCCGACCGTTTCCTGTTCACCTGCTTCCCTGACCTTTGAAATGTGGTCCCTGCTTCCCTGACCTTTGAAATGTGGACCCTGCTCGGGAAGCTTGCCGGGGGCCTCTGGGTTAATTACCACCTTCCTATAGGTTGAGTGCGCGCGTGTGCGTGCGTGCGTGCGTGCGTGCGTGTGTGTGTGTGTATGTATGTATTAGAGAGACTGGGATGGGGGCTGGGGAACATCAGAAATGGGGGTGACTGAGCTGGAAGGGAGAGGATTGTCTCCAAGCTGAGTTGGGAGCCTGGGCCTGGCTGAGGGTCGGGGCGGTGGGGGGGAACGTGCGGACGGGGGTGGGGTGGGGTGGGGAGGCAGGTGGGGAGGCACTGGGAGCCGGGCAAGTGTGGGCTGAGTGCGGGGAGCAGGGTGAGACCACATGGCTGGGCTGGGACGGGGGTGGGGGGTGGCCTTTGTCCCGCACCCAGCCATGTGCACAGACCTTAGGAAAGCAGGTTGGTGAATCCACAGCTCACCTGTCAGCCCGGGGCGAGCGTAGGACTTCCAGTGTTCCGGAAGTGTCCTCGAGCTCCTTCCCAGCCCTCACCCGTGCGCCCGGCCCCGGGAGCCACGTTCTAGTTGTGTCTGTTCCGAGCGCCCCCACCGCTGTGGTCGCGATAAAAGCTCTTTATAACCCGAGCAGCCTTGGTTTGGGGAAAGGCAGGCTGCGCTTCCGAATGGTTTACCGTTGTCTGCCCGTCGTGGCGACATCTGCTACAGATTTGGGGCGAAATCTGGCGTTTCTTCGTTACTTGTATGCGAATGGCAGCAACTCAATCAATCGGTCATCATCAAGACAGCGCCTGGAGACTTCCCGGGTGGCGCAGTGGTTAAGACTCCGCGCTCCCAGTGCAGGGGGCCCGGGTTCCATCCCTGGTCAGGGAACTAGATCCCACATGCATGCCGCAACTAAGAGCCCGCGGTCCGCAGCTAAAGAGCCCACGTACTGCAACGAAGATCCCGCACGCGAAAGATCCCACGTGCCACGACTGAGACCCCGTGCAGCCGAATGAATGAATGAATGAATGAGTAAATTTAAAAAAAAGCACCTGGAATGGGAAGGGTGGACCACCGCCCCTTTGGCAGCCAGCCCTGTTCTGCATGGGGCTGTGTGGGTGACACCCCCATCCCTGCCCTGGGGAGTGGGGTGTGGCCCGCCTGGTGAGGGTACACACAACACCCTCGGGGAAGCGGGGCAGGCTGGGAGGGCTCCCGGAGGACCCAGGCTTTCACCTGGGCCAGGCAGAGCCACCAGGGAGGGTTTGGTGGGAGTGGGGGCGGTGAAAGGCTTGGGGGTGGAGAGGGTGGGGTCCGTGCAGGGGAGCCTGGGCGCCTGAGGCCATGGTGGGGGGACAGAGAGAGGAATTTGGGGATATTCCCTGGCTCAGTGGGTTCTGAGATGGCTGGGTGGGGGCTGTGATAACTCAGCCGAGGTGGAAACTGGGGAGTAGACTCATTCCCGGGCGTTCGGAGATGTTATCAGAGATTCATCACTCGGGCTCAACCCTTTCGGGCCTACAAGTTTGAGTTTGCCGAGCTTTCCGTAAAAGGCAGAACATCTGTTCAGTTCAAGGAAACCCAAGATTTTATTATTGTTGTAAATGTCAAGTCTGTCCTTTGGAACATTTAGACCACTGCAGGATGGTGTCACCAAAAAGAGCCCATCTCAGTTGGGTCGAAGCCTGAGATCAAACACGGGGTTCTGTGGCCGGAATTGTGGTCGCTGTAGCTGCACGAGGGCTGCCGTGGCCGCTGCCCCCGCTGTGAGAGCAGCACAGGTGGCGAGGGCCTCCCGGGAGCTGAGGGCAGGGACGGAAGTGTGGGGCGGGGGGCCCTCGGCTTCGAGGAACTTCCCACATTAAAGTGAGCTTGGATTTTTAGTATTGCTTCTCCCTTAATTACGAAAGTTCCGTGAGACACCAAGGTGTGATTTTGCTGAGATGCTATTTCCAGCCATTTTAAGGTCTCCGAGCCTCATTCTGGGCCAAGCCGCGTGTGGTTCTGTTACTGCGCTTGGAGGGGAGGGACGGAGCTTTTCTGTGCTCGGAGCTGGGGAGGCTCGTTCGCTTGCACTTTGGGGGACCGCACAGGTTTCTCCTTGGTTCCCATCGTTTTAGCCAGATCAGTGCTTTTCACCCGTTCCCGCTTAGAGGGGACGTGGAGCTTTCCCGCCTGGGGAATGGGGGGGCTTTGTCCCCATCCCAACCCAAGTGTCTTTGAAGTTTCCTGTTTTATCATAAGATTCACGGGAACTTGGCAGTCTCTCTCTGTTACAGTCATGCTAGTTTCATTTTTTTTTTTAATGCTTTGAATTTTATTTGAAGCACCTGGGGGTATATTGAGGAAATAATGTGCCAGAATGTATGCCAAAAAAAAAAAAAAAAAACAAAATTTTACGGGGACGCTAAAGAAGACCTAAATAAATGGTCGTGGATAGGAAGACAATATCGTAGAAATGTCAGTTTCCCCTCCATGATGTAGAGATTCAGCACGGTTCCCAGGAGTGCACTTCCCTTCCCTTCCCGGTGCAGAAATGTTGGTGCCTCGCATTTGAGGATGTGAGGTCATGGTGGGGTGCCACGTAGAGGTGCAGCTGGTGACATGGGCTGGGGGAGGTTGGTGCAGGGGAGGCCAGCAGAGCTTATGGGAGTGGTTGGGAGTTGGTGATACTGAGCAGGTAAGTAAATATATTGACAATCACAAAAGCCACGTTTCCACTTTGGAGAGCGTACTGACAAACGTAGAAAGAGGGGAGACTAGAAAGTACCCCGAGGAAAGGTTTAACATTGCAAGGACAGCCATGAAGTCATGAATTTTTACCACGTGTACACACACACACACACACAGAGAGAAATAGAGAAATGTTATGGGTGTGTGTGTAGGAATGTACGTACATAGATATACAGTGGGTTTTCGTTATTCACAGTAGTTCTGGTGTATAAAGCCACCGCAAACACTGAATGAGTGAATTCTGAACCACTGGTCCTGGGGGAGATACAGGCTTGGGTTCCCCCCCAGAGCTTCCGGTCACATTTTCATCTGCCGATCGACACGCAGCCTTGTTGGACGTGTGTTTCTGTTTAAAGACACCTGATTTAATAGGTATTGTTGGTTCATTCACACTGACCCATGACCAGTAATGCTGTAAGCTCATCTAACACCCATTTCCTCTGTGCGTACACCACGCTGCAGCCACCCTGCACACCAACAGCCCCTCAGCCCTGTGCCTGGGGCCGTTTTCAACAGTGAAATCACCCACAGAAAGCACAGAAAATGCCAACGATGTGGCACTAACGACTGGAGAGGACGCACGTTTACAGTGTGAGCTGAGACGGCAGGGCAGAGCTCGCCTGTGCCACCCTGGCTGGGGGCTGGCGTATCAGGTGACTGTTTTTCCGCCCCTCTCTGTGCATGTGCACGTCCAGGAATGATCGGAAAGCCTCTGGGCATCGATGGGGTTATAAATAAATCTGAGCCAGTGGGCGACTCTCCAGGCTGGCATCTGTGAATAAGGAGGAGGGACCGTGTGTATGTTCCCCAGCTCCGTCTGCTGAGAAGGCCCAGAAGCAGTGAGCACACCCAGCACCCAGGTCTTGGCTTCTAAGGATCACTCTCCACTCAAAGGAAGCAGAGCTTCTCGAGAAAGGGCCGATTCTCCAGCTGAGGCAGGGAGAGATACACATGAGCCTGGAGCATGTCACTGTCCCAGAAAGAAAGTAAAGAAATCCTCAAGCGATGGTGGGGACGTGTCAGGGGGACCCAAGAGCCGATGCAAAGGGACTCTCACCGTCCAAACGTAGGAAACATTTGAACATCAAAGTAAATGGGAATATTAGATCTTAACCCATTTCACGAAATAGGTATAGATGAGTCTACACTGGCTTCAATTAGTGAATACATGGTACATAGTAGACATGCTTTAATGACCAGCCAACGTGTAAAATAAAAAATCCTGAATGAAGGCTGTAGCTGTAGTTCTGAGCCATTCTTTTTAGTAGCTTATAATCTACAGTATTACTAGACCATCAGGTTTTATTTATGTTATTATTTTGAATAGTGTTAAAATACACATAACTTAAAATTTACCCTCTTAGCCATTTTAAAGTGTCCAGTTCGGTAGCATGAAGGATATTCATGTGTTGTACAACCACCACCCCCATCCATCTCCCCCCATAATTGAATAAACTAGTAAAGCCAGGCTTTCACCGCCACAGACAACAGTGTCATGAGCATCATCGTCTGTCTGTCTGTCCTGCCAGCTAAGCTCTGACATTTTTGCTTTTTTCATATCGTAAAAACTTTAAAAGCCATGCCATGAAAAATCCCAACACGGATTTTATGGAACTTGGGGAGCTGGTTGTAAAATGTGTAAGGGGATGTCGTGGACCCAGGGCAGCCGGGACTTTCTAAAGGACATGAATTAGCAGGGACTGCCCCTTCCGGCAGTCGGGGCTGGTTAGAAAGCCTGCTCAGCACGTGGTGTGGTGCAGGGCTGGGCAAGTAGAGAACAGAGGGCACGTGGAAGCAGACGCGGGCACAGCTGGAGGAGGAGCTCCTGCCCCTGGGGATGCAGGTGTGAGCAAGTGCGAAGGAGGGGTGGCGAGTGCCCAGTTGGAGAAGCCCAAGCTGGAAGCCACCCAGAGCCGTTAGGCGTCAGGAAAGTTACCGTGGGTAGAGTTCATTGCCTTGAGCACAGAGCTGCATCTCGGGGTCGGACCTCTGCATGCTAGGCACTCGCTCAGTCTCCTTCATGTCTCCCTCCTCCAGGGAGCCCGCCAGCTTCACCAGACAGTTTGTTCTCCTCCAGGCACCTCCTGTCCATGTCACTCATCTGCCTTTTCTTCCTGCTTAGGTGGTTAACCGCATGTGTGCGTGTGTGTATAATGTGTGTCCTGCCCAACTGCGCTGCAGGCTCCCTGAATGCACCCCACGTTGTCTTCCACTTCTTGGCCTTCCCCGTGGGGCTGGTGTGGGACGAAGGACCATTGCTGACCCATAACCCATAGTTTGCCTCCAGCCTCCAGCCTGCTCCAATGAGCAATGTAACGCTTGGTGAATATCAATAGGGCTTATTTTGGTGTAGTAGCAGAGGATTGGGTTACGGTGAGTTGGGTTGTGTTTAGTGTAACCATGTGAACAGTGTAAAATACAGGCTATTGGAATGGAAGCCCAGACATCTGCTATGAATTCTATATATAAATACTGGCTATGCTTACATGGGTTAAAATGGGGTTGTTGGCACTGGGATCTTCAGACTCCTGATTCCACTGTGGTAGGGACTGCACGTTAATCACGGGTCCTGGTACCCGGGCCAGGACGGGGAAGAGTGGCCTTTTTCTGACACCGATGGGCCGAGGATGCTGGGAACGGCATACCTACCCTAGAAATAGGTGGGAGTGGTCTATCCCCGTCCCCTGGCAGGGAAACACGGAGAACCCACAGAGCTCTGTGGGTGTTCTGAGGGCCATGCCAAGAAGGGGCTGCGTGAATCCAGGGTCACAGAAAGGGTCATCCCTGCCTGAGTCAGCCAATTGGGAAGCCAGGATGAGGGAAGAAGGTCACGGGGGGAATTCAGTGGGCTTGGGGTGCAATGGTGCCTTGAGAAATGATCTATTGAGGTGAAATGTATGCAACGTAAAATGAACCATTTTAAAGTGAATAATCCATTGGCCTTCAGTGCATTCACAATGTTGGGTAGCCACCGCGATCTAGTTCCAGAACATTCCATTGCCCCTATAGGAAACCCTGTCCCCATTAAGCGGTTTTGCCTTATCCCCCACCCCCACCCCCCAGCCCCCGGCCATTACTAATCTGTGTGTCTGTCTTTGTGGGTTTGCCTGTTTGGGGCATTTCATGTGGCTGGAACCCTGTGCTGTGTGGCCTTTTGTGTCTGTCGTCTTCTGGCATCATGTTTTCAGGGCTCATCCATGTTGTAGCCTGTGTCGGTCCTTCACGGCTTTTTACGGCTGAATTATATTTCATGGTATGGATAGAGCACGTTTTGTTTATCCCTTTGTCCATGGATGGACATTGGGGCTACCTCTGCCCTTGGGCGACTGTGAATCGTGCTGCTGTGACCATGCACGGACAAGTATTTATTTGAGTTCTCTTGGGTACACACCTGGGAGTGGAATTGCTGGGTCACGTGGTACCTCGATGGGTAACTTTTTGAAAAGTTAATTACTTTTGGCTGCGTTGGGTCTTTCTTGCTGCGCACGGGCTTTCTCTAGTTGTGGTGAGCGGGGGCTACTCTTTGTTGCGGTGCACGGGCTTCTCATTGTGTTGGCTTCTCTTGGTGCGGAGCGCGGGCTTTAGGCTGCGGGCTCAGTAGTTGTGGCTCGTGGGCTCAGTAGTTGTGGCTCGCGGGCTCAGTAGTTGTCGCGCACGGGCTCTAGAGCTCAGGCTTACTAGTTGTGGCGCATGGGCTTAGTTGCTCCGCAGCATGCGGGATCTTCCCGGACCAGGGATTGAACCCGTGTTCTCTGCATTGGCAGGCGGATTCTTAACCACTGCACCACCAGGGAAGCCCCTCGACAGGTAACTTTTTGAGGACCTGCCGGGTGCTCTGCACTGCAGCCCCACAGCAGCCAGCGGCACCTTTTAAGTCGTTACCATTTCCTGCTGGATGGATGAGGAAACAGGCTCAGAGCAGAGATAAAAAGTCTGGCCCCAAATCTCGCAGCTGGAGGCCAGGCTGGGGTTTGAATGAGAGTCTGAGCTGACGTGCTTTCCTGTGTAGCAGGACCGGCCCGGGACTGGATGAAAGAAACACTTAATGAACTACAAGCACAGGTGCTGCCCCGGCTGGTGTTCACTGAGTGCCTGAAATGTGCTGCTACCGGGCTGAGGCTTTGTATGAATTGCTCTGTTGAAGCCTCACAGTCTCTGAGGTGGGGGTGCAGTGAGGGCCCCCATCTCACAGGACGTTGAGCTCAGAGAGGCCCAGATCTGAGCCGTGCCCCTGAGCTGGCTCCAGGCTGCTCACTTGGGGTGGGGGGGCGACCCGGTCTGTGTACCCTTGTGATACGTGGTCCTGAAAAAAAAGAACTTGCACAGAGAATGTCATAGCAACGTAAATGGAACCTGGGGTTAAAACATTTCAAGATAGTTATCCAGAGGCTTAACAAAGTCATCTTTCATCATGCAGTCCTTTCTTCAATCTTCATCCCCACCTAGCACCTTCTCATACACGCAATTCTAGTACAGATCGGGGTTTATAGCTACGTTGTGTGTTGACTTAACGTTTCTTACACATTTTCTGGTGTCACTGCAGTCATTTTCTTACTACTTTAACGGACACAACTTTCTACTGAGAGAACAGACTAGGTACCCCAATGTTGGAGATTTTTTATTTGTTTATTTTTCTTATTATAAGGAAGGCTGCAGCGAATATTGTGTCTAGGACCTTTTCCTTCCTTCAGGTGTTCCTTGGGATAAGGTCCTGTGGGGCCCGTCTCTAGGGAGAGGGTTTAAACGTTTTATGGTCCTTAATACCAGATACCGCGGTATTTCCTAAAAGGGCTGTTCCCGCATCTGCGGTGGCCAGGTGACCCCGCGTGAGTCCTGGGGTGCGGTGGCGGCTGGGCTGCCGGTCCAGCTCTCTGCCCCTCTGCCCTGCACTCCTCTCCCTCCTCACACTGCTTGTTTCTTCTCCTCACTGCCCCAAAAGCTTGGGCCACTGGTCAAGAGATCATCCCTGGAGTAACCTGGGGCAGGTCAAAGCACCCTTCCAAGAGCTGCAGTCTCCTCACCTGGGAGATACACACCTGAACCCCTTGACCTACAGGGTCTTGGGCCCGTGGGCGTGTCACCTCGGGAAGGAGCACAGAGGACCATCTGCCGCTTCCTGCGTGCTTCGCCCCAGGACCTTTGCACTGGTCATCCCCTCTGCCAGGATGCCCTCCATCTGGCCCTTTCTCGCTGCCCCCTTCAAGTCTTTGCCCAGGTGTCACTTTCTCAGCGAGGCCACCCTGACCATCTTACGTGAAACGGCAGACCCCACTCCCCAATCCTTTACCCTGCTCTGTTTTGCAAACCGCAGCATCGATGTTGTGAGGCATAACTGACATCGCCTTACCCATCATGTGGGTCGCCTGTTGTCTTTTCCCCCCACGTCATACAGGACACGAGGGTGGGTTCTGGGTTCGGTTGCGTGTCCCAGCCAGGCTGGCATGTGCTACGCGACACCCCGCTGCCTGCCCACTGGCTGGCTCTGTCGCGGTCTCAGCCCAGTGCATCACTCCTCAGGATGGCCTGTCCCGACGCCAGCCCCTCAGCTGGCCACTCTAATCCTGCCCGCCTCCCCAGCCTCCCTCCTCCCGTGGGGAAGGAGGGGCCCCAGGCGGCCACATCTCCCAGATGAGCCAGGGTACCCGTGGCCCCTGGTAGGCTTGGGGCCGCATCAGCCGGGGCTCCCCAAGCCCTAGGAGGGGCACTGGGAGGGTAGGTGCCAGCTGGGGGGGCAGCCCCCCACAAGAGGCCCCCATTGCCATGAGTCCCCAGGGTAACCGGAGAGTGAAGTGGGTGTCTCTTCAAACTTAGGAATTGAGTGTGTGGTAGTTTCTAGATGTCTTCGAAGCAGGAGTGGCTTCTCCTGGAGAGAGCCTGCCCGCCCTGGCCCTCCTAGGAGTCTCAGTTTGGGAAAAGCGCAGGAAATTGAAATCCACCCCCCATCACCTGTGGCCTTTGAAGGGTGCTCCTGAACTGCCCAGAGTGTAAACTGCGGGGGAAAATGTGGTCTTTCCAGTTTGGGGAGAAAGAGCAGAGCAGAATTAGGATTTTTTGTGCGGGGGCAGCTTCCAGGGCTCCCGCCTCCTGATTCTCCCCCAGCCCAGGCTCCCTGGCCTCTGGGACTTCGGCTGCGGGGAAGGGTTAACTTACTGGGTGTCTGGCTAACAGCTGGGACTGGCGACTCGCCCCGTGGGTACCTCCCTCCAAAGTGCTTCCCCTGGGGGCCGGAACGCCTCTGATTGGAGACTGCTGTCTGCGGGGCCATCCCTCTCTTGATGCTGATGCCGGGTGAGTTTCGTCCCTCACCTGTGGCCACCAACTCCCAATGGAATACCTGTGGCAGCGGGGAGCTTGCCTCCTCCTGAGATGGTCCCTTGCACTGTCGTCCAGAGGTGCTAGTTTAGAGAAGAGTGAAGCTGGCATCCTCCCTGCTGGCCTTCGCGAGGGGTTCTCGGGCGGGAGCTGGGTCCATCCTGGTGGGGGAACGTCACGGGGCTTTGGTGCGCGCGCCTGTGTCTGCTTCTGGGGAGAGGGTCAGCTTATCAGAGGGCTCTGTGACCCCCGAGGTTAGGAACCACCCGGGCCGGTCCTGCCTTCGCCGGATGAGAGGGGAGGAATCTCAGGAGGCCGGGCACGGTGAACCTCGCAGGCGAGGTGGGATTACTGGTCGTCTGTGCTCCAGTGGCCGGTGGGGCCCTGGTGACGATGAATGGGCAGGTGCTCTGGGGGCACCCGTTGCCCTGCATGTGCTGTGGGGTGTCTGCAGCAGCTTTTCTGCCTCGGTCCACGGGCCTCCAGATCCCACACGGCTCTTCCTGTGAAGGCCCTCTGCCTCTGGTCTGTACGATTCTTCCTCCTCTGAAGGTCTGGACCCTCCCTCATCCTGGGTATCACCCCCTTGCCCACCGTCCTCCGACCGGCCGGCCTCTGACCCTCGGAAGGCACCCGGCTGCCGGCAGCGCCTCCGGTGGTGTGTGTCACTGCCACTCTGCTCTGTGGAACCTCTGGCTGACAGTGGGGACCCAGACCCTTCCGGGCACCCCGCCCTTTCCCTTCTCACCTCTCACAGAGCAGAGGTGACTCACTGTCTTGAAATTAGGATGCTAGGATGCTAGTGGGGTGGGTGAAATGTATTTATAGAGCAGCTGCTGTGGGCTGGCCCCGGGCAGGGCAGGGCGTTCTTAGACGGGCAGACAAGCCATCCTGGAGTGCAGGGTCCACTGGGACCCTCAGCATATTGTAGCAGCTGGGAAAACAGGGAAACTTCCATTTTTAATTAAAAAAACCTTTTTACTGAAGTGCGTATACACAGAAATGTGATGCCTTTTTACAAACTAGATACGCCTGTGCAGCGAGCACACGATGCCTGTTCCGGAGTGTGGCACCTGGTGTGCTGCTGAACTTGGTTCCTCTCGAAGCCTTGTCTTACCCTTCTGTAAAATGGGTGAACTGTCACCCACAGCCCAGGCCTGTGTGCCGAGAGCCCAGGGGGCCCAGAGAGGAGCCTGCCCAGCTCTGTGTGCCGTGAGCGACCTTCAAAGAGCCGCCAGCCTGAGAGGATGCTCACTCTTTATCACCTGTCTGTACCTGCCTGGGGCAGGGAGGGGTGAGATTAGGGACAGAAGTTCTTTGGTGGCCATCTCCTCCTCGCAAGAGGTCAGGATGCCCAGCTCGGATGTAGTTGTTACACCCCTGTGTTTGATCTTTGCCGTGTCCCTGCTGCCACAAAGAACTGTAGACGTGACATAATGATGGTGGTGGTGGGAGGGGTGGAGCCCCGGAGACGGTCCTGACCTCGAACCCTCCGCGCGTCCTCCTACCCTGCAGAGGAGGGGCCTGGGTGGGACACACGGTGATTTCAGGAACTGCAGCGCCGTCTGCTGCGTTGAAAGAGCCTCTGCATGGGTGGCTGGGCCCGCCCAGGTGCCTTCCCGGCAGTGGCTGGGGATGGAAGGAAGGAACCGGGAGCCTCGGGCACGGGCCGGGCGGGGTCCAGGCACCTAGCCCCCCGTCCTGGTCTGTGCGGCCTGCGGCTCAGCCTGCGGTCCTCACGGTTTGCTTCTACCCCCACAGCCTCGCCGCTCCTCCTGTTTGCCAACCGCCGGGACGTACGGCTGGTGGACGCCGGCGGAGTCAAGTTGGAGTCCACCATTGTGGTCAGCGGCCTGGAGGATGCGGCCGCGGTGGATTTCCAGTTCTCCAAGGGAGCCGTGTACTGGACGGATGTGAGCGAGGAGGCCATCAAGCAGACCTACCTGAACCAGACGGGGGCTGCCGTGCAGAACGTGGTCATCTCCGGCCTGGTGTCGCCCGACGGCCTGGCCTGCGACTGGGTCGGCAAGAAGCTGTACTGGACGGACTCGGAGACCAATCGCATCGAGGTGGCCAATCTCAATGGGACGTCCCGGAAGGTCCTCTTCTGGCAGGACCTGGACCAGCCGCGGGCCATCGCCTTGGACCCCGCTCACGGGTAAACCCAGTGCCTCTGCTCCCTGGTGCGAGTGGGTGGGGTCGTGATTTCTCTCTTGAACTTACTTGAGCCCACGTACCTTTTTTAGAGAAAATGCGGCAGTCTTAAATGGGTTCGCTTTCAGAATTTGTTGTTGTTGAGAACCATTTCCCCGTGATACCCTGTGTTGTGGGTTTTTTTAAACTCGCTGCCTCTGCTTGGCCGTGGATTCGAATCACTAAACGTCCCAGATGTGTGTGTGACGGTGTCCGAGGAGGTGCGAGCGCTCTGACAGGTAGAACTCACACCTTTCACTTCCTTTATGACTGCATCAGCTGAAAACGGGGGGAAAAAGTGAAACTCCTTGTCCAGAAGGGGAACTTGCTGCAGATGGTTTCTCTGGTGTCTTCTGGAAGCCCTCTGCTTCCCCCTGCCTCCCAGTCTGGCTGAGCTCACGTGACCTACGAAGGCTCAGGGCCCACCCATGAGTTCCAGGTGGGGTTTTGTGAGTGGCGGCAAAGCTAAGAACATGTGCAGAGTTGAAGGCTGGGATGGAGAGATTGTGGGGAGATGACCGAGCTGCCCAGCCAGGCCAGGCTCACTGCAGACTTTTATGAACGGTAGCTGTTCGTTCGGTCATCCCTCGGCCCTCTATTCCCTCTTCCTGCCGCCTGGGAAGGACACACTCTTAGCCAGGCTGCATCAAGCTAGGCACCTGCCTCCTGGCCGTGCTCGACCCACTGCTGGGTCTGCCCACTCCTCTGCTGTTCATGTGTCAGAAACGGCTGTTGGGCATCTGGAACAGAAACACCGTAGGACTCTGGGTTCTGGTCCTGATGCCCCTGACTTGCTGTTGCCCCTGGCAGTGCCCTCCCCTGCCCTGGAGGGGTGGTGACACTGGCCGCACTGCCTGCAGCCCAGGCTGGAAGGACCTCTCAGCCCACCCTGGGGTGGGTGGAATGAGGTTTGGGAGGCAGAGGCCTGTCCTGCCAGTGCAGGTGCGTGGGTAGCTCGGGGAGCACCCTGGGTGAGGGGGCGCTTTGGTGGCCAAGTAAACCTCCTTACGGGGGCCTTCTCGGCGTGTTGACTGAGAAGGCACACTAGACTGGCTTCTGATGTCGGAATAGCTGGAGCCTTCTGGAGCTGCTGGTTTAAAAGCTGAGTGTTTGTGTGTGTGTGTGAGCTCCATTGGGAGGTGCTTAGTACTTAGTTGGGAAGTGCTCAGTTGGGAGGTGCTTGGTGCTTGGTTGGGAAGTGCTCGGTTGGGAGGTGCTTGGTGCTTGGTTGGGAAGTGCTCAGTTGGGAGGTGCTTGGTGCTTGGTTGGGAAGTGCTCAGTTGGGAGGTGCTTAGTACTTAGTTGGGAGCAGTCGTCTTCATGCTCACACCTAGTCTGGCTTTGCCTGTAGCATCCCTAGGAGTTGGTCCATCTCTGGCCCTGTCTTTTCTTACTAAATGTTTGAAATCTTTTCTGATCTTGCCTCTGAATTCTTCCCCCAGATCCTGCTGGGATCACACCCCTGCCCCTGAGGTAGAGTTGACTTTGGTGTTGATGCCCTGGGCAGGATATCTGAGGCCCCAGCCTCTCCCCCACATCTCCCGCCGCCCCAGTGATGTGTCTGATGCGTGACGGAGCGAAGTGGTGGTGCTAAGTGTCCCACTCACCAGATTGAATGGCGGTGAGAACGCTGGACTCTGGTCCCAGCTTCGTCTGTGGTGTGATCGAGGTTAGCAGTGTCCGCTCCATCCCCTTAGACACCGTTGCCCAGGAGGGAAGGACTCCAGGCCAGTGCATAGGCACCATGGGCAGCGCCCCACTCTGCCGAACACTGGCCTGGCGGTGGTCCTTGCCATGAGTTCAGGCTGAGTCCTGAGAGCGGGGACAGGGGGCTTCATTCTCTGTCCTGGCCACACACTCGTGTCTGCAGGGAGCATCACTGCCTCCTCCTGGCCCTGTTGGAACCTCTGTTGTCTCCGTGTGTCTGTCCTCTCGTGATGCAGCCTTTCTGCCTCACAACTAGGGTCCCTCCTTAGATGAGGAGATACTGCCCCTGCTACGTCATCAGGAAGGAAGGTTCTCAGTCTGAACGTCAACCTCAGGGTGCACGTGACCAAGAGCCCCATAGCCAGGAGGACCACAGACCCCAGGGCCTGGACTTGGTCAGGTTCAGCAGCACAGGTGGCAAAGGGCAGGTGTCCCGGCGAGGCTGGGGAGGCACCTCCGCTCCCAGCACCAGGTGCCCACTTGGGCAGCAGAGTGGGCTCCAGGGAGGACTCTCTGGCCCTGAGGACCCGGGGCCGGGAAGACATCAGCCCAGTGCTGGGGGGTGGCCCGGGCCTGTCCCAGCCCATGAGGGGCTGCAGTGGCTCCTGGGTCTCGAGTTAAAGCCGGGCTGAAACCCAACCCCCTCTTTAAGATGCAAAATGGCCCTTCCCTAAAATAACACACAACCACAACCGCAGCCAGCCTCTGCCCTCTGCGCGCGAGACCAGGCTGCAGGGCTTTGCTTCAGGAGTTGATTTTCCTCCGTGGAGCTAGGCTGGGCCTGTGGCAGCGTTGAAGGCTCTGCACGAGCACATCCACGCCAGCTGGGCTCTGGGAACAGGGTGGCTCGCAAATTCCCCATTTAAGGAAACCAGCCGGGCCTCTGTTATGAAACCCGGGGGAAGGAATGTGAATTATGCTCCTCGCGGAGGTCCTGAGCCTGCACATTTTCCGGCCTTTCCCGTTGGCCACCAAGGAGCGTTCAGGAGCATGTGAGTGGATGGCTCTGAGACTGATTCTCCTGACACCTTCTGGGCAGCCGGTGGGAGGGCTGGGCTCTTTCCAGGCTGCTGGGGGTGGGAAAAGCACAGGGAGAGAAAGGTGCCTGCACCAGGCCGGCGGGAGCCTTTGCTGAGAGCCTCGGGTGCCCGGAGAAGTTCGCCACCACCCCAGGCTGGGGGGTGGGTCAGACAGCGGCCAGGCTCTGACCTCAACCGGAGAACCGTGTTGTGCTCCCAGAGCTTGTGACCTGGGGCAGCGCAGCCTTCCGGAGCCTCGGTTTTCTCACCTGTCCAATGGGAATAGTCCCTGCGTCACTTCTTCAGTGGAGAGCAGAGTGGAGAGCTTGTTGGAGAGGTGTTCCAAGTTCTCTGTCCCCATGGGGGCTGGAGAGCAGGGGAGCTTGGTGACGATGGCCGGGTGTGGTTGGCCCCTCGCCGCACGTGAAGCCCCCAGGAGCTCATTATCATCATCTGTCATCACCCGTCTAGCAGGTGGCGACAGTGCCAGCTCCGAAGTGACACCCCTCTGGGAAGGCCCCACGGCCCCGTGGATGGGGGTGGCCTTCGGAGCTCCCATCTCGGGGGAGTGGCAGCTTGTGTGCGTGTCATTTTCTCTCTCCTGCTGGACAGAGACCCCCACCAAAGGGCAAGGCTGGGCCTGTTCTCCCCACGTCCCTGATGACTTTGCTGGTCCCTGGTGGACGGCAGCTCAGGCTTTGCTGAAAGGCATGAAGTTTTACCTCTGAAGATGTGGAGGCTGAGAGCGGGAGTGGAGAGGGAGTGCGGGGAGGGGACTTGATCCGTAATAGAAGCAGCTCGAAGGGAAGCAAGCCTGTGGGCCCAAGCAACTAGGGTGTCTGAGAAGTGGCCTGTTTTCGCTCCCACTGTGTCCCACGGCCCCGCCTCTCCCCATCTGGGCTTGCGCTGTCTTCCCTGGCAGACCCTCCCACGAGGGCACAGGTGGCTCCCAGGAGCCCCCTGCCCTCCCCTTGCAGGCCGACTCCCATCTGCCTGTCTCTAAGCGGCCACTAAGGCTGAGGGTAATGGGGTTTGTTGATTGCTCAGGACTGACCTGTGCCCACTCCAGGAGGGGGTGTGGGAGCAGACACACCACCTGGAGAGGTTCATGAACCTCGAGTGGAGGCGGGGTTCCTCCAAGGGAAATCCAGGCACTGTCCCCCTTCTCTGCGGAGAGACACCGGTGGACAAAGTAAAGTGAAACAGGTCTGCCACCCCTCGTGCCCCGTGGCTTGTCCCCAGCCGACTGGGCCAGAAACCCAAGGGACTCATGTCCTCAAGGCTGGTGCGGTTCCCTCTGCTCTCCACTGAAGAGCCATGCTGAGAGGGCGCCCCGCCTGGACATCTGGGCCGTGGTGGGGTTTGAACCCATCAGCCCAGATGCCTGCCTATTATCTCTGCTCATGTGAAGGGACATCAAATAAGGAAGCCTCTAAGGAGGCGGTGGTTTCTGGCTGGAAACTCTAAGAACATGGTTCAGCAGCGCTGACTCACCCACAACCCACCCAGGAATAACTGGTATGTTCCAGTGAATACCTCACCTACGCATTGTTGTTCTTAACAGACTTCTTTTTTTTTTTTTTTTTTGCCGTACGCGGGCCTCTCACCGTTGTGGCCTCCCCCGTTGCGGAGCACAGGCTCCGGACGCGCAGGCCCAGCGGCCGTGGCTCACGGGCCCAGCCGCTCCGCGGCACGTGGGATCTTCCCGGACCGGGGCACGAACCCGCGTCCCCTGCATCGGCTGGCGGACTCTCAACCACTGCGCCACCAGGGAAGCCCCAGACTTCATTTTTTTAAAGCAGTTTTAGGCTCACAGATAAATTGAGGGCAAGGTACAGAGAGTTCCTGTATACCCACGTACATTTAACCTTTGTCTTTTGACAAGGATTCAATGTCACGTATCCATGGTTGTATTATCCTACAGAATCGTTTTGCTGCCCTACAGATCCTCTGTGCTCCGTCAGTGCATATCCCTCCCCAGTCCCTGGCAGCCCCTGATCTTTTCCTGTCTCCATAGTTTTACCTTCAACAGTGTCGTATGCGGGAACCATAGAATGTGTAGCCTTTTCACGTTGGCTTCTTTCACTTAGTAACATGCGTTTAATGTTCCTCCGCGTCTTTTCATCGCTTAATAGCTCATTTCTTCTTAGCACTGAATAATATTCCATTTTACATATTTTAATTGCCTTTTAGAAGTTCATTTACAGCGTTTTCATAGTAGCAAAAATTCAGAAGCAACGCAAACGTTCTAAGTGGTTTCCCTTAAATAATTTACCGTACTATATAGCCATTAAAAGAACAAGGAGGGTTTCGACTAGTAAGAAGAGGATACCTAGAATATGTTGCTAAATGAGAACAAGTGGAAACAAGTATATTTGATTATCCAACTTTGATTAAAACTTAATATATTACACGGAATTCCCTGGTGGTCCAGTGGTTAGGATTCTGCGCTTTCACTGCCGAGGGCCTGGGTTCAATCCTTGGCTGGGGAACGAATAAGATCCTGCAAGCAGTGCAGCCAAAAAAAAAGAAAAAATTAATATATTACTGACTGCTTAGAAAGCAAATCGGAAGTAATGTTACCCTTGGCCCGGAACATTGGGCGAGATTTCAGGGCAAATTCACTGTCTCTGTTTCATATGCTTGCATTCATATAGACAGAAATCAAAGACGAAACAAACACGAGCTTTTCTCATCGTGCTTCTGTCCTCCTTGTTAGGTACATGTACTGGACAGACTGGGGAGAGATACCCCGGATCGAACGGGCAGGGATGGATGGCAGCACCCGGAAGGTTATTGTGGACTCGGACATTTACTGGCCCAACGGGCTGACCATCGACCTGGAGGAGCAGAAGCTGTACTGGGCGGACGCCAAGCTCAGCTTCATCCACCGCGCCAACCTGGACGGCTCCTTCCGGTAAGTTCCGCCTGGCTCTGGGCCCCCACCTTCCCCACGGGGCCCTGGCCAGTCCCAGCTGGGCGTTGGCTGATCCTTCCCAACTCAGGCCAGTGGTCTCAGACCTGAAACCCTGGGGGCCTGAGGCCTGCAGGCCTTTTCAGAGCTGAGGTCCATAACAGTGCACACACCATGTCTGACATCCCACCCAAGCAGGGTCTGGGGTGGCATCTGCATCTATTTTATAGCAAAATGTAGAATGCTCATTCTCAGTGGGATCGCAAAGGCTAAAGAGCCCTACATCCAAAGCAGTTTCATGGCTCCTCAGGGTGTGAGCATCAAATTAACGTAGGATCCAGCAATTCTGCTCCTAGGTTTATGCCCCCAAAGAATTGAAAATTGGTATCGAAGTAAATACGTGTACACGAATATCCATCGCAGGAGCGTCCACGATAGCTAAAAGGTAGAAACAGCTGAAACGTCCACCAGCAGATGAGCGACGGATGGATAAGCAAGACTGTGGCATATCTGTGCCATGGAGCGGTGCTCAGCTATAGCAAGGAATGAGGCACGGGTGGGCCTTGAAAACATGCTGCTAAGTGAGAGAAGCCGGACACCAAAGGCCACATGCCGTGTGACTTCATGGATGTGAAAAGCCCAGAACAGGCGAATCCTTAGGGACAGAGGGCAGACGGCTGTTTCCAGGGGCTGCGGGGGGAGGGGAGACGAGGAGTACCTGCTTGGTACATTCAGGGTTTTCCTGTGGGGGTGGAAATGTTTGGGAAACAGCTGGTGGTGATGGCTGCACATGGTGAATGTGCTATGCAGCTCTGAATTAAGTCACTTTGAAATGGTTGATTTGGTGATATGTGAATTTCACCTCAAGACATTTTTTGTATGTTTGGTTTTGTTTTCTTTTAAGTTTATTTATTTAATTAATTTATTTTTGGCTGCGTTGGGTCTTCGTTGCTGCGCACGGGCTTTCTCTAGCTGTGGTGAGTGGGGGCTGCTCTTCGTTGAGGTGCGCGGGCTTCTCATTGCATGACTTCTCATTGCAGAGCACGGGCTCTAGGCACATGGGCTTCAGTAGTTGTGGCAGGTGGGCTCAGCAGTTGTGGCTCACGGGCTCTAGAGCGTGGGCTCAGTAGTTGTGGCGCACGGGCTTAGTTGCTCCGCGGCATGTGGGATCTTCCCGGACCAGGGCTCGAGCCCGTGTCCCCTGCATTGGCAGGAGGATTCTCAACCACTGCATCACCAGGGAGGTCCTGTTTTTGGTTTTTGATTGCGATATAATTGGCACATAACATTGTATTCATTTTAGGTGTATGACGTCGTGATTTGTTGTGATTTGTTATATGTGTATGTTGCAAAATGATGACCACAATAAGTTTAGTTAACATCCATCACTATAGAGAGTTACATTTTTTTCTCCTGTGATGAGAACTTTTAAGATCCACTCTCTTGGCAGCTTTTAAGTATACAGTACAATATTGTTAACTGTAGTCACCGTGCTGTATGTTACATCCCCAGGACTTACTCATCTTATAACTGTAAATTGGCACCTTTTGATCCCCTGTACCCATTTCACCCACCCCCCTCCCCTGGAAGCAGGGGTTCTCTGTATCTCTGAGTTCTGTTCTCTGTATCTATGAGTCTGGGTTTTAATTTTTTTTTTTTTTTTTTTGCGGTATGCGGGCCTCTCACTGTTGCGGCCTCTTCCGTTGCGGAGCACAGGCTCCGGACGCGCAGGCTCAGCGGCCATGGCTCACGGGTCCAGCCGCTCCACGGCATGTGGGATCTTCCCGGACCGGGGCACGAACCCGCGTCCCCTGCATCGGCAGGCGGACTCTCAACCACTGTGCCACCAGGGAAGCCCTAATATTTTTTATTGAGTTATAATTAACATACAATATTATATTAGTTTCAGGTGTAAAACATAGTGATTCAATTATGAAATGGTCACAATGAGAACAGTTAACCACCCATCACCAAGCAAAGTTATTATAGTATTATTGGCTGTATTTCCTATGTGTACGTTACATACTTCCCCATGACTTATTTTTTTTTTTAAGATTTGATTTTTTAAAAAAATTTATTTATTTTTGGCTGCATTGGGTCTTCATTGCTGCGTGCAGGCTTTCTCTAGTTGCGGTGAGCGGGGGGCGGGGCTACTCTTCGTTGCGGTGCACGGGCTTCTCATTGTGGTGGCTTCTCTTGTTGTGGAGCATGGGCTCTAGGCGTGCGGGCTTCAGTAGTTGTGGCACATGGGCTCAGTAGTTGTGGCTCATGGGCTCTAGAGCGCAGGCTCAGTAGTTGTGGTGCATGGGCTTAGTTGCTCCGTGGCATATGGGATCTTCCCAGACCAGGGCTCGAACCCACGTCCCCTGCATTGGCAGGTGGATTCTTAACTACTGAGCCACCAGGGAAGTCCCCCATGACTTATTTATCTTGTAGCTGGAAGTTTGTACCTCTGATCTCCGTCATCTGTTTCATCTGTTCCCCTACCCGCCCCCTTTGGCAAACACCTGTTGGTTCTCTGTATCTACGAATCTGTTTCTCTTTTGTTTTTTAGATTTCATATATAAGTGAAATCATACGGTATTTGTTTTTCTCTGTCTGACCTTTTTCACTTAGCATAATACTCTCCAGGTCCATTCATGTTGCCACAAACGACAAGATTTCATTCTTTGTTATGGCTGAGTAGTGTTCCATTGTGTGTGTGTGTGTGTGTGTGTGTGTGTGTGTGTGTGTGTGTGTGTGTACACACACACACACACACACACCATCTTTTTTTTATCCATTCAGTCTATCTCTCGACAGACACTTAGGTTACTTCCATATCTTGGCCATTGTAAATAATGCTGCAGTGAACACAGGGGTACATATATCTTTTCAAATTTGTGTTTTCATTTTCTTTGGGAAAATACCCAGATGTGGGATTTCTGGATCATATGGTGGTTCTATTTTTAGTTTTTTAAGGAACCTCCGTGCTGTTCTCCATAGTGCCTGCACCAATTTACATTCCCACAAACAGTGCACGAGGGTTCCCTTTTCTCCACATCGCTGCCAACATTTATCGTTTCTTGTCTTTTTGGTAATAGCTATTCTGTTCTTCCTCTTCTATTTTTTGGAATAATTTGAGAAGGATAGGTATTAACTCTTCTTTAAATGTTTGTTAGAATTCACCTATGAAGCCATCTGGACCTGGACTTCTGTTTTGGGGAAGTTTTTTGATTCCTGATTCAATTTCATTACTAATTATCGGTAACTATTCAGATTTTCTGGTTCTTCACGATTCAGCCTTGGAAGATTGTATGGTTCTAGGAATTTATCCATTTCGTCTAGGTTGTCTAATTTGTTGGTATATAGTTGTTCATAGTATTATCTTATCCTTTTTAGTCAATAAATCTTTTTAAAAAGTGACATGAAGAAAACAGGGAAGAGGCAATGTCAGGTCAGGCTGGGAAAGAGCGCGAGTGTATGATTTTTGGTTGTTCAGTGGTACCTTTTGAGTGTGACTCCCTCCTCAGTGTTGTACCAGGGACTGAGGACACGATGGTGACCACCCATCCACAGTGTCCACCTCAGGAAGCCTATAGTGGGGTGCGGGTCATTAAACCAGATAATCGCATACTACCAGCTGTGTGAATTACGATTCTATTATCGTCGTCCATAATCTCATTAAAAACAAGTTCTCGTTTGCTGGGTATCATAAATACACAGATGAGAATAGCTTTTTTTTTTTTAACACTGATACAAGTTTAATTTGCTTTGATAATATAAATTATTGACATCGTAGGAATGAGCAAGTATCAGTAACTTTGGTCCGATTTGTGTTACGTTGTTAAAGCATCAGGCAGGACAGGTGTGCTTCTCATCAGCTTGTTGTCACCAGGTGTGGCGTCCTCCCTGCCACTTTTCTTCCTTCTTTCTTCTCTGTGGGGCACTTTGGCAACAGCCCCCGTTCTGGAAACGGGTTAGACAGGGAGCAGCTGGGTGTGCAGGGCCCCCCACGTCACTGTCAGGGGTGGCGGGAGGCTGGCTGGGTCTGGAAGGTGCCCTGCGCACCCTGGCAGAGGGTTCCTGGGATGCCCTGGCCTGGTCTCACGCTGCTCCATCACCGCTCCTGTTGTCCTGCGGGATGTCGATGGGTCAGCAGTGACAATGGAAGGCTTTCAAAATGCGGAGCACAGTGGGGACCCCCTGACGGCTCCTCCACCCGCCTCCCCCCCCACCCACCCACCCACAGGCAGAAGGTCGTGGAGGGCAGTCTGACGCACCCTTTTGCCCTGACGCTCTCTGGAGACACTCTGTACTGGACAGACTGGCAGACCCGCTCCATCCACGCCTGTAACAAGAGGACTGGAGACAAGAGGAAGGAGATCCTTAGCGCTCTCTACTCGCCCATGGACATCCAAGTGCTCAGCCCAGAGCGGCAGCCTTACTGTAAGTCGGGGCCAGGCTGGGGGTGGGGCAGCTGGGAGAGGCCCCTCTGCAGAGCTGGCGTCGGGGTTGCTTCAGGCAGGGTCATGCCCCAGCGGTCCTCGGGGGTGGCAGAGGGATTCCCAAGGAAGGTTGCCCTGTTTTCAAGGCCCAGTGGAAGTTACGTGTTTATTCATGAAAAATCTGCTCCAAGTCAAAGTTCTCAGCCTGGGGTCCCCATGGGGTCGTGGCAGGGGTCCCTGATGGTGAAAAGCTCCTGTGACAGGCAGCCAGCAAGCAGGGCCAGGGCCTCGGGCTCGCCCCCTCCCACGAGGACCACCACCTGTTCTTACGGGGACCCCACTGGTTCCCATGGGGACCACAGAGCGGGGCGGATTCTGGCCACGGTGCTGTTGAAGGTTCCAACTTTGTACTTAAGAGTGGGCTCCCAGGGGTGGGGCTCTCTGGAGTGGTTTTCTGGGGAGAACATCGTGGTCCTTACACGCAGGTGGGTTTAATGCTTTGCATTTCATGGGTACCACCCTCCACCCTGTCCTGGGTGGAGTGAGATGCCAGGAGTATTTGTCAGTTCATTTGCACGCTGGTTGTGCAAGGGCTTGGGAGAATGAAAACATTGTCATCAGCTACCAGAGGCTCGGCCCAGTGGCCAGGTGTGGCCACCAAGCTTCTGTGCAGAGCCCATGGGGTCCAGGCATGTCACAGAGATAAGACAGGCCTCTGCTCCAGGACCCCCCGGACCCAGGGCCTCCCCTTACCACGCAGGCAGGTCCTGGGATCCTGCCAGGGAGGGCTGGGGACAGTCTCCGCAGAGGAGGTGTCCTTTGAGGGGCCCTGAAGAAGATGGGGTTTCTTGTGGTAGGAGATCGGGAAGAGGGGGCAGGGCGGGGAGGATGCCCACACTGGGAGTGGTGGGCGTGGGTGTCTAGGGCCCATCCGGAACCTCCTCCCGCCTGCCCTGTCTCCCCAGACCACACGCAATGTGAGGAGAACAACGGCGGCTGCTCCCACCTGTGCCTGCTGTCCCCGAGGGAGCCCTTCTACGCGTGCGCCTGCCCCACTGGTGTGCAGCTTCAGGACGACGGCCAGACGTGCAAGGCAGGTGAGCCAGGGAGCGGCTGGCGGGAGGGGCGGCCACCAACCTGGGTGCCCCACGATCTGCTTTCCTTGGGGAGGGGTTCACGCGGCCCGGGCTCTGAGCGCTGACAGCCGAGCAGCCGGGATTCAGGTCAGATCTGGGCTCTGCTGCCTGATGGGCGAACGACCTTGGAACTCAGGTTCCCATCTGTAAGACGAGGTCGTGCCAGATGGGCAGAGACCCCCAAGTAACAAGCGCACTGCCGGCACGCGCAATCGCACCCTAAAAGCTGGCTGTCTTTGGCTATTAAATCAAAACTGTGTTTATTGTAACAAGAGCAATGGTGTTAGAGAGTGTGCGAAAGGAGGTTCCCAGCAGACACATCCTCCTCTCCTCCCGCCCCTTCCAAGTGCTCCCACCGCTGTAGTACCTCGGGCCCTCCTGGGAGCTCATGTCTTTGCTTTTCTGCTTTTTCATGAGCGTTGATATGGAATTTATAATTCATTTTTTAAAAAAATATTTATTTTTGGCTTTGTTGGGTCTTAGTTGCGGCACGTGGGATCTTTGTTGTGGCATGTGGGATCTTTCGTTGTGGCGCGCGGGCTTCACTTTAGTTGAGGCCTGCGGGCTCCAGGGCACATGGGCTCTGTAGTTGCAACGCGTGGGCTTAGTTGCCCTGCGGCATGTGGGATCTTAGTTCCCCGACCAGCGATCGAACCTGCGTCCCCTGCATTGGAAGGTGGATTCTTAACCACTGGACCACCAGGGAAGTCCCTGTAATTCATTTTTATCCTTGCATCCCATTCGCATGGACTCTGTGCTGTAATAACCCTACCCCCTACCCCCATACCCCGGCATGCCGTGGAAACCTAGGTTGTGAACACATCCTGAATGGGAGCTTTCTTTGGTTGCACCAAGTTCAGTTGATCGCCTGCCCCCCACGCAGGTGATTCTCTTTGCTGTAGGTATTTTTCCACCTCTTGATTCTCCCCTTTGGTTTTCGGGCACTTGCTGCTTCAAAGACTCGTGCTGTTTTTAAAGAAGTGTCGCCCTTCTCCATCGCACTGCCTGGGGGCCTTTACTGCCAGGTGTGGGGCTCGGGATGTGCTCTCCCAGAAATGAGACGCATCCAGGATACAGCCTGTCCCTGGGGACATCCAGGGCCCAGCCCAGCCCAGCAGGGGGGCTGGCTACCTGAGATGGACGGCCAGAGAAGGTCCTTCCCAGGAGGCACCATTTAAGTTGAGGCTTAGAGGATTAGGAGGGAGAAGGAACAGTGAGAAGGAAGAGCCTGTGGGCTGCTCTGAGGCAGGAAGCAGTTGGTATCAGGACTGACCTCACAGGTGTCTGATCTGTGCAGTCACACGGGGCCTCGAGTTCCGAAGGGCCCCGTGCTTGGTTTCGCGCTCTGTTGTTGACTTGAAATGCTTAATAATTTTTGCACAAGGGGCTCTGCATTTTCATTTTGCAGTGGTTCTTGCATGTTACGGGGCCAGTTCTGCTTTGTGTCTTGGAGAAACTAAGGGAAATCTGGAGATAGTCTAAACATTTCCATGTATCTAACTCTGCTGTTTTGTCCACGTGTGTCTATACATTTCACTTGACATTATTGCAGGAGCATTTGCAATGACAAGAGGTATGTATGCTTCAAAAACCTGCGTTTTAGTGCCTGAAGCGGGCACAACTTTGAACCGTGTTTCCCTTGTCGGACATTTCTGTTCTGTTTGTGTTTTTGCAATTTCCGAGTCCTGCTGCCGTGAGAGTGCTGGCTTGGGGCTTGGCCCTGGAGCTAGAAGGATCTGGATCTGGCGTCTGTTGCTGCCATCGATGGGTGCTGTCTGCCCGAACCCTGTGTTGGATCGATTGGTGATGTCTTCTCTGGGAGAGGGAGGGGGATGCAGGCATGGCTGCCATCTCTGCCCACTCCAGGTGTCTGGAGCCAGGCTGCATGTGGACATTTGGGGAAGGAATAGGGATGGACACAACCCCCCAGAAAGGTGGGTCATGCAGTAGTGCCTGCCCCGACGGGGGACCTTGTGCAGCCGCTTCTGTTAAGGGGCCCAGGAGTGGGGTGTGGGCAAAAATGAGGTGTGAATTCTCATAGAAGCCCAGAGTCATGGTCCAGTGAAGTTGCACAGCTGGAGAAGCCTGGAGTTCCAGAAGCGACTTGCCCAGGCTACCCTGGGGTACAGAGAGCTACTGGTCATCTGGCATGGATGGTGCCTGGTGCCTCCCTTCCTTATCTGTGAGATGAGGGTGGGTGCCACGGACCACCCCCTGCCAGGGAAGCTGTGGAGGACCCAGTGCATTAACAGGAGTTGCAAGTGCCTACAAGGTGCCCTGTGAGTAGTGGGTACACAGGATACGGCAGCCATGCCCCCCATTCACACCACTGGCAGCTCATCAGGCCCAAGGGGCTAGGTTTACCTCTGTTGTCCAGGGGTCCTGCCACTCCTGGGGGAGGCCGCATTTCTTTTCCAACCAGAAGAGGCCGAGGCTGTAGGCTCCTTTCGGGTTCCCAGCATCCCAGTAGCTGGAGCCTCTGAGCTCTGGGGACCACTGCCCAGGGTTGAGCCCTTTGAGAGCATTTTGTTCCCTCTGCAGGCATTAACTGCGGGGCGAGGAGGCCTGGGGTGGAGGGCTTCCTGGAGGAGGGGCTGGAAGCTCTGCAGTGGGTGCTGATACCGACACCTACGGCGGGCGGGGGGGTGGGGGTGGGTAGAAACTGGGGGATTAGCAGCAAAGCCTGTCCTTCCTGTCGGAAGCTGGTTCCCAGCCTCCTTCAGGAGGACGGCCAGCCCGCAGATTCCCCGGGATTCAGCTCTGCGGCCACCTTTCCTGGTCTTACCAGAACTGTTGTTGCGCCCCCCCGAGCCGTGAAGGACACTTTTACAAATAACCCAGTTGGAGAATGCCAAGTGCGCGGAAGAAAAACGTTTTTGTTGTCATTCCGAGGGGCTCCTGCTTGGGTGGGGGTCTGCACAGAGGCAGGCGCGGGCTGTCTTTACACTGAGCCTGCGTCCTCCTGCTTTTGCTCCAGCTGCCCTGTCTAGGGTGTTAGGTCAGAAGGAGGGAGGAGCTCACAGAGGGACAGAAGCCATGGGACAGAGCCTTGCTTTGCATGAGAATGTGACTGCTGGGGTCCTGGTTTTTATAAGACTGGTTCCCACCCCACTTGCTTCCCAGTAATGCACTGGTTGGTTCCGGGGGTCAATGGCGGCTCCTGTACCTTCTGCCCTGGACCTGTTTGAAGTTAAAGGGGTCCGGGGCAGCTGGGGTGGGAAAGGGTAAACAATTTTCTAAATGTTTTCGTTGAAGTCGAGAAGAAACCCACAAGCTTCTCAGAGCATTTCAAGGGTTTGCCCCCAAGATGGCTTTCTGGAAATTCGAGGTGGTTCTCAAACACCTCTCCATATTCTTCAGCCAGGCATGAGTGAGAAAGGGGTCCTGTCCCCGAGGGCCTTTCTGTCTGTTTGGACGACAGAGCGAGTCAGAGACGGTTCTGTGAGCGAGGACCTAATGGGGCCTCGGGCCTCAGATGTCACAAAAAGTGACGGCTCCGTGGCAAACTGGGGGCTTTAGGACACGGGTCTCTCACCCTCCGGTTTCTATTCCTTGCCACAAAATATCATGTTAAAGGACAATGTTTGATTAAAAGGCCCAATCCTATCACCTGAGCGCGGTAGCCGCTTTCCTTTCCTCAGGCGGCCTTCTGAGCTGCCAGGCTTCTTCGGCGATGCAGTTCTGCATCCTGGTGGACATAAATTACACGTGGAATGTGGGTTTTGAGTGCTGACGACGTGCAGGGTATCAGATGCGAACGCTGCCTGGAGACAGTGGCTGGTAACACGAGGGTAATGGGAAGAAAATGAGACACTAAATCCTACTGAATGTCACCAGCAGAGCTCTGAGGACCTGGTGCAGACACCTCGCCGGCCGGAAGAGAGCGGTGCCCATGGAGGGCCGCCAGGGTCTTCTGAGGCCCGGTGTGTCCGGTGGGAGGATGGAATTCCGGGGCTGGCCGAGGAGGCCCTGGGATCACTTGGGGATCTCTTCTTGGCTTTGGAATTGGTGAGGTCCAGTGTGCTGGGGGGGGGGGTGGTGAAGAGCCCAGGCCACACAGTGGGGGCTCAGGAACTGGCCCTGGGCTAGAGGAAAGGCCTTCGGGAAAGACAGAAATGGACAAAGCCCGCGCAGGTGTGACTTCCATCCAGAAGGGGCTGTGTCAGAGGCAACAGATATAACATGGCTTTGGTCTGCGGTTGAGAGCCTGCCAAAGATTTTTGGGGTGAAAAGGAAATTCCGTCTCAGGCAAACCCAGAATTGAAGAGTGATTTTCAATCACGTGATGGCTTTCTATGTCCAGTCTTCCTTTTACGATACCTTAACTCACGTCCAGGCTGTGTGATCTTGGGAAATTGACTCAGCCTCTCTGTGCTTCTGTCTCCTCAGATGTAAAAAGGGATGATCGTAGTACCCGATTCATGGGGTTGTTGAGAGGAAGGCCTGGATGCCCCACAAATATGAACTGTGCTTGAATTTGAACTTGAACTAGGAGCCAGGCAGGCAAGATGGCAGGAGAGCAGTTCTTCCCTGGACATTTGGAACCAGAAGTGGACGTGGAGGCCAGCTGGTGCCGAGAGGAGCTGGGAGGGGGCGTGGGGTTTGGGGAGCCCTCCTCACACAGCCGGTGAGGGCACCGGGCACGTGGCTCTCCTTTCTGTGGGATGCAGGCCGGCGTCGGGCTGGAGGGTTTCTGGGTTGGGGGGGGCAGGGACCTGGCTGTGTTGGAATTGCTCGGCCCCTTATGTCACATCCAGGTTCCCCGGCCCCAGCAAATCAGTCTCCACGACAAGGGATAGGGCATGGGAGGTGGAGAGCTGCCTCTGCACTGGACACGAGCCCCAGGCAGCCGCTGGGCAGCGGGTCGGGCCACCCGCACAGCCGGAAACACCTCAGGATTTGAAGCCAGGACGTGACTTGTGGATTCTTGGGGCTCTCATCCCAGGCGTCTGACCTTTTATGCTTCGTGGAGCTGAAGGTGAAGAAGTTTTTGTGACATGTGTGAATCCCATCTTTTCCTGATTTTGAGCAAATGAGAGCCAGCCCTGTGTAGGGGTCATTGCCTTCCCCAAGGAAGGAACTGAGATGGGGTGATGCTCGGACCCCAGAGAATGGGGGCCTGCGACATCCCAGGGACATGTAGGGGTCCCCCGAGAAGCAGAGGATGCAGTGGGGGCAGAATCGCTCGCTGCTGGACGCCGGCAGAGCGGGGAGTCCGTCAGCCCTCCGAGCTGCAGTTTCCTCGCCTGTGACCTGGGGAGATCAGAGGACCTCCCCCTGCTCCGGGTGCGGGGGTGGGGGGGGCGGAACACTCAGGATGGGAGACTCGGGACTCCCTGCCTTTGGCCTGAGGGGCGTCTCATGTCCCACGGCCCTGCGGGTTGGGTAACACCCACTGGCTCTGGGGTGCCGTGTCTCAGGTCCCCAGGGAGGGTCCTGTAGGTTCTGAGACTGGGAAGGATGTCACAGCAAGTGGCCCCTCCTCAGCTCTGGCTCTGCTGGGGGCTGGGTGAGACCTGGGGGGCCGAGTGACTCTTGTCCCCCAGGCGCGAGCGGGCCAGGAGCCCATCCTGGGCCAGGCCGTGCGCCCGCACGCCCTCCAGCCTGAAGCACGGGCCTCCCCGCACCCTCCCTCGCAGCTGCACAGACGGAGGTGCCCAGCTGGCTTTGGTTTTCCCCATGTTTTTCCAATTATGTGGAATGGGCTAAAAACGGCAGCAGCGGGGCCTTCTTTGGGAGTTGCCACCACGTCCGAGGGAGACTCCTGCTGCCCTTGGGCTGGACCTCTGTGGGACCTGCCCTGCTGTTTTGACTTTTGTCCCTGTGTGTTCCTCGTGCCCGGAGGCTTCTGGGCCGTGCGCCCCCCTCCTCCGGGCCTGAGCAACCTGGGCGAGTGACCCGTGGGCCCGTGTCCAGGGCGTGTGGCTTCACCGCCTGGGGGTGGCCAGGCTGTGCTGGGGCGTCATTCTCTCCCCCCGCCCCGGCCTTTCCAGATGAGGCTGCCGTCGGGGCAGGGCGGGAGTTGGGGGCCTGGTGATTTGCAGTCCGCCTGCCGCACCTTGCCAAGAAGGAGTTTTAACAGATGTCCTCGGGGACAGGAAACAAAAAGACGGCGGGGATGTGGCCGGCAGAGGCAGCGGGAGGAACAGAGGCGTCCACTGTCGGGTCTGACGGGCAGACTGACAACTGGGCCCCTCACATCCATCCGTCTGTCCGGGAGGATTAGCCGAGGCTCAGGGCCAAGGAATAAGGGGTGCGTTTGTTCCCAGTCTGGCTGTCTTGTCACTTATCAGGGAAGTAGGTCGAAGGGAAAAGAAAAGAGGCCCTTGTGGCTGAGGCCGCCGCCGCCCGGGCTGTGATTGGCGTCGGCTCTGCAAACAGAAGGCAGCTGCCGCTCTCAGCCATGGACTGTGAATTTTTAACAGCAAGAAAATCAGATTGCACAGTCCCAGGAAATTGTGTAACAAGCTCAAGCACTAACTTTTTTTTTTGTAAGAAATTGAGGTATAACTTGCGGACAATAAAGTGCACAGATTCTAAGTGTACGTTTTGATGAGCTTTGACAGTTGTATACATCAGCCTAACCACCACCCCTCGACAGATACAGAACGTTTCCACCACCCAGAAAATTCCCTGGTGCCCTCGGCAGCTCCCCCGCCCCACGGAGGCAGCCGCTGTCCTGACTTCTATCACCGCGGATTAGTTTTGCCTGTTCCGGAGCGTCACAGAAATGGAGCCACACAGCATGTGTTCTTTTGTGTCTGAGTCTGAAGACTAACTTTTAAACCTAATAAAAGAGGAGAGGGGAGCATGTCATATTCTTAGAAAGAGAAAAGTGTCATCGTGGGGCTGGGGCCCAAGGCAGACGGCGCCTCCTGGGTGTGTCAGCTGTACGGATGCCCGTGTCCACTGGCCGCAGAGTTAGACTGCGGTCACCCCCCTCCCCTACTAGCCCCGTCCCTCCTAGCCTGTCCGACGTGCCCCTTGCTTCTGCAGCTGAGCCCAGCTCCAACCTGGCCCTAGACTGACCCCGGAGCTGAGACGGCTCCCCTCAGCTTTGGAGACAAGTTCTGGGCTCTTAGGGTCCAGGCCCTTGTAGACCCCCCCCAGCTCCCAGGCTGCCCTTCCTGGCTATGTGCCCCTCGTGCCCTCTCTGGCTTTGGTGACAGCTGCAGATTCCCTGTCTGGGTACCACTGACTGTGCCCTTGGGCCTGGGACGACTCTCCAATTCCATGTGCCCTGGGGGCGGTGACCAGAGGCCCCGGGTCTGCTGGGCTGACCCCTGGGGCTCCTTCAGGCCTCTGTTCAGACGCTGCCAGCCCCCCGAGAGGTGTGTCAGGCTCTGTTCCCACCTCCACGAGGAGGGAGGGATGCTGGCTTCCCGTGGGCCGCGCCAGGCCCGGGGAGAGAGCTGGGAAGTCGGCTAGCTGCCTTCAAGAGCTTTTGCTGTGCAAGAGCTGAGGTTCTTTGGTCGTCCTGGGACGGGGAACGACTCCGGCGACTGTGCCACTAGGGGCCTCCCCGTGTCCCTTCCCGGCCACCCCCAGGGACAGGCTTGGGTGGGAGTCGAGACATCTGAGTCTGTCCCGGATCCCGCAGCATGTGGCTGGGACCCTGATGAAATGCAGGATTTTCGTGCCTCGTCGACCTGGGAGTTATCGGACAAGATCGCATCTCTGAAAGTGCCTTATAAGCTGTCAAGTGCAGGGCGCTTGAGTTGGGTTCAACCGTGTAAACCACTGATGCTTGACCACCTTGAGCTAGAGAGGTGGCATTTTCATATGGCTCAGCCCACTCTGTGATTTTGGCCTCCACTGCTGGGCAGGGTGGGCAAGCCCAGTAATAACGTTTCTGTGCTCATTGGTGCTCCTGGGGGCTGGGGGGGGAGGGTGGCGCTGTGTGAGGGAGGGTCTGTGGCTAGCCTGCTTCATAGCCAAGGACAGGCAGAGCTCGCTCAAGGCCATGGAAGAAGGGACAGAGATGGGACCTGAACCCGGGCAGCCTGGCTCAGGGTCTGCCCCAGCCCCTGCCCTGCACCGCCTGGGCCCCGGGGGCGTCCACATGTGGTGCACCAAGGCTGTCTGTGGGACACCTCTGGTCTGCCCTCCGTGTGGACCAGCAAGGCCCCCTGTGTGGGCTCTTTAAAGAACTGAGCCACCTGCCTGAAGAGGTGGGACGCAGACTTCCTCATGCAAGTCACCAGCTGTCTGACAGCCCTCAGCCCGCACTCCTGCCTTTCGGGGGACCAGGCTGCCCACTTCTAATTTGTCCAGCCGGCCACACTTCGTTCAAACGTGTCTCTCTCTCTCTCTCCACCCACCATGGGTACCTGGGTGTGTGTTCAGTGCCGCTGGGAGGGGACGTGCTCTGGGGCGGTGGCCTCGAGCTCCGGGGCTCACCCGCTTTGTCATGGGACCTCCCAGCCTCGCTGGGGGACTTATTCACACCCGAGTCCTACCTGTGAGGACGCAGGCCAGCTTACTCGCTCAGGGTCGCTCAGTGAGGCAGTGGGGCTGGCCTCTGGGGGTCACAGGGCTGGCGCTAACCTGGCTGCTATCCGGCCACCCCTGGACGCAGGGCAGGGGTGACACCGTGCACACAGCCCCAGCTCCAGGCTGGGGTGCCTGTCTGGCTGGTGGTTCCCAGGGGCTGCAGCCTCCCTGAGTGCTGGCCTGGAGGCCGGGGGTGGGCCGTGCGGGGGGACAGCTGCTCGGGCCTCGGGTTTCCAGCGGAGCCGGTGCCCGGCCTGGCCACTTCCTCTGCGCCTTGTGACCCTGCGGCCGCTCGGCGCGGTTTCCTGGGCCTGGGTGCCAGCTTGTGGTCTCAGTGTTTGTCCAACCACTTACCCCCGGGGGGCAGTGGAGAAAATCAATTGCTAAAATACAAAAAGAAACCAGCTGCCTGCCGGCTGTGAAGCTGTTTATGGCCTTAGAAACTGCAGCGTGGAGGGCGGCCTGTGCTGGGCCTGGCTCTGCCCTTGTGGCAGGAGGAAGCTTCTGGGGTTGGTGCGGCCTTGGGGGGACCTTGGGGCGTGAGACTCTGTGTGTGGGGGGCTGGTCCTTCCCGCCGGGGGCCGTGACCTTGGACCTGCAGTTGGTTCAGCGGGGGGTGGAGGTGATGTCCACCCTGCCCGCTGGGTTGGAGGGCGGGGAGGTCAAGGGCCCTGCCTCTTTCATCGGCGTTAATTTGGTCAGTCTATTGCCTGGGATGCGCTGTTACTTTGCCCTTTAGTGAAAAATCCCTTTCCCCACGTTGGGGCTTGGAGGGGCTTAACCGTGAGGCCGTTTCAGGTAGGTTCCCACACTGGGCGACCGCCAGCAGTGTCCTGCTGGGCTGTCTGGGGGACTGTGGGTGCTTCTGCCCCATCCTTTCCTTCTCCTGTTGTTCTGCACCCCCAAACAGCTCAGAACCTGGAGGTCGAATAGATTGCACCCCGTCCCCCCAACCCCGGCCTGTGGCAATTTAATGGAGGGCTAGGGCGCTTCTCCCACCCCCCCACAGGTGGCCTAGTGAGAAAGACCCGGTGGGTCCCCGGAGTCCAGACCCACCTCCCCACCTAGACCGTGCGATCCTCTAAGGACGAATACGTGCACCCCTCTTTTAAAGCCTTGGTTTTTTCTTGTTACAAAGTAACATTTGTGTTCACTGTAGGAAGGAAGACATCCAGAAAAATACTGGAGAGAATAAGATAGCCACCCAGAGACAGCCGCTGTTAACGTCTTGAGGTGCTTCCTGGCCTTTCTCCACGCGCACGTTCGCAGCTCTCTGCGTGACTTGTATTGTAGGTGCAGCATCACGGCTGACTTTCCTGCTTGTCATGTCACGAGCTTTTCCTGCCTCTGCCCTTCTCCAGAGTGTGCTGTCTGGGGTGTGTGTAACGGCTGACCTGGACCCCCAGCCCCTTCATTTATGTAATGCTTTCCTTCTGTGGGATCTTGAGATCGTTTACAGGTTCTTTCCCTCGGGTGTGTGGGTTTCGCTGTTTTCACCAAGCCTCAGTGACCCTCTGTGACCAGGAATCCATGTGCATTTCTAGCTGCTGCTTTGGGCTGGCTTCTCAGAGGGGAAGTTGCCGGGTCAGAGGGTCCCTGAGCCACATTGCCATCCAGGAAACGTGTGCCCGGGACAGTCCCCTGGGAGGTTGGGGGGACGTGCTACCCCCCCCCCAACAGAGCGTTAACCCGTCTTGCAACCGAGCTGGTAGCCACTGGCCTCCTGCTTCTACTTGCAAATTACGGAGAAGTTACCCATTCTTCGTGTTTATTGGTTGTGTTTTTTTTCTTCTGTTAATTTGTGTTTATGGTCTTTGCCTGTTTATTGTTGGGGTCTGGGTAGTTTTCTTGTTGATTTATATGCCTTTTACCTTTCTTTAAAATACTTAACAGACTTTGTTTTTTAGAGTAGTTTTCAGTTTACAGGACAGTGGAGTGGAGAGCACTGAGAGCCCCTCTGTACCTGCTCTCCCTCCTGACGCAGTTTCCCTTAGGATTAGAATTGATTTCTGATATTGTAAAAGTCACACGTATTTCCCATGCAGGGGTTGACACACCGCCACCCACGGGCCAGATTGCTCGCTGCCTGTTTTGGGGCAGCCGCGGGCTAAGTTTCGTTCTTATATTTTTACATGGTTGAAAGAACATCACGAGAAGAGTGTTTTGTGACCTGAGAAAATGAGAGGACCTTCAGATGTCAGTGTCCACGGAGGACATTTTCTTTGCACACCTTTGCTGACCCGTCGTCTGTGGCAGCTTTCAAGCGGCTGCGGTGGAGCCGAGGGGTTGAGAGAAGTGGCCGTGGCCTTGCAGAGCCTGGAGGGTCTGCCACCTGGCCCTTGACAGAAAGCACACAGAGCCCTGCTGGAGACCGGAAGGCCGGCTGGAATGGTCCAGAGATAGCACTGCGGGTGTTCACCTGGGCTTCCTGCTGGCCTCTGTTCCAGGTGGCTCTCTGTGTGTCTTGTGGCTGGGCTCCTGCTACAAGCACGAGCTTCCATTTGCACGAGCCTTCCTTGCAGACAGCGGTGGGCTCAGAGCTGCCCCGGCGTCCTGCGGGCAGAAGGTATTCAGGGAAGAGTCGTGGCCTGCGGGACCACTCAAACCCTTGGGGGGCACCTAGCCTCTGAACTCAGACCAGACCCCACGGGGAGGCGGCGGTCGATGGTCAGCCCCACTCCTGCCCACAGGGCTGCAGAGCGGCCCCTGTGCCCTCCGGCCTCCACGCTGCTGCCCATGCCAACCCTTCTGTCTGGAGTTCCTGCCCTTGAACCCATCCTTCTATGGAGACTGTCCCCTTACCCTCTGTTCCGCACCTGTTGGGAGCTGAATCGTGCGTGTGTCCCCCCCACCCCCGCCAAATACACACAGTGAAATCCCCACCCCGGAGCCTGTGGATGTGACCTAACTTGGAGGTAGCGTCTTTGCAGTTGTAACCAAGTTAAGATGAGGTCATGCTGGACTGGGATGGGCCCTAAACCCAGTGACTGGTCATCTCATAAGAGGGAGATTCAGACACAGACACACAGGGGAGGAGGTCACGTAAAGATGGAGGCAGAGATTGGAGGGATCTAGCCACAAACCAAGGAACATCAGGGATCGCTGGCAACCATCAGAAGCCGGGAGGAGCGAAGAAGGATGCTCCCCAGAGCCTTCCACGAGAGCGCGGCCCTGCCAGCACCTTGGGTTTTGACTTCTACCTCCAGGACTGTGAGAGAATCAGTCTCTGCTGATCCGAGCCACCCGGTTGGTGGGGATGTTACAGCAGCCCTTCTCTGTGTCCCCTCGTTTGCGCGATCCCGGGCCTGGCACAGGGACGGTGCCCCAGAACGGACGGTGGCTTGGTCTGAATGGATGTTGGCAGGGAGGGAGGCTGTTGAGCTGGACGTGTCCGTGGCATTGGGCCCTCTGTCCAGTCTGCTTTTCTGTTTTGAGGTGAACATACTGCCAGGAAGGCAGTGCCCTGGCCTGGCCTGTGCCCCGTGCCCTGCGCTTGGCTCCGAGGCACGGATGCCCCCGCTCTTTCCCGCCTGCGTGCAGGGGGAGGGGCAGAGGTCAGGAGCCTGCCCAGACGAGGCTCCAGGGACCTCTGCGCAGCCAGGAGGGAAGGTTTCACTTTCTCTGGCAGCTCTGTGGGGCAGGCTGTTTGTTTAAACAACCCCAGAGGAAACCATTTGGCCAAACTGTTAGTTTCTAAACAGTTTACTTCCCTGGTGTTTAAACGAACTCCTCCCCAGGCTCTGTGTCTGGTCCCAGGGAGGGGGTTGGCCTCTCTTCTTCCGGGCCCCGGCACAGCGCCCTGCGCCCACCCCAGGGGGCCCGAAGCAGGCTGCCGCTCACACCTCCCTACAAACGACCCTGGAGGTTGCCCTGATGAGCATCTGTCAAGGAAGGGGCCCAGGCCCGTGGTCCTCTCTTCACAGCTGCCCCCGCTGGCCTGGCCCTGGATGGCGTGCCCCACGCCTCTGTGCTGGGCACCGCCTGCTCAGACCTTCAGGCAGACGGGCCGGGCCGCCGCTCTTTCCTGGGGGTCCTGTTCTCTGCATTTTTCTCGGCAAAACTCAAGTAAAAACCTCAAAGGCTCTGCAGCCCAAGGGTGTCGGAGACACCTCCCCCGCCCCAGCCTTGGAGTCAATTAACACCTACAGATTTATCCCAGAGTTTAATTACCGCCTCAGCCACAGAGACTTAATCCTGAGGAATGCTGGAAATGGGGTTCCCTGATGGCGGGGTGTGCTTGAGGCTTTGTGCTGACCTGGTTACCAGGGGGCTGGCGCCAGGCACACTTCGCCCCTGGTGGCTCTGTGCCCACGGGGACAGGCTGCTGGAATCTGCTGCATGGTCACAGCCACATGGAGCCCAGAGGCTCTTGCAGCTGGAGGCCAGTCTCCCGCCACCAGTCTCAGCCGGCCCCCTTCACAGGTGCCCGTGACCCCAGCTTTCCTTCCCAGCACTGATTCGTTAATGGTCTTGCTCACTGAAGGTCTCTGCCTTGTGACCCCAGGAGCACCGTGGGGGCAATTCCCGCATCTTTTGTGTCCACCCCGAGCCCCAGCACCTGGTCCGGGACCTGGCCTAGTGTAGCTGCCCACAAAGAGACCGGGGGGGTGAGCGAGCCTGCTGGGCCAGCGCATCGATCTTGGGCTTCCTGCGTGTACCAGCTCCGGGGATTGAAGTGTTTCGTGGTACCTTGCTGCCGTGTGTCCTTGGGCGGGGAGCTTAACCTCTCTCTGCATCGGGTTCCTCCTCAGGAAAATGGGGCGTGATCACACCTCAGAGATTGGTGTGAGGACTGTGCTATTTCAGGTGATTGTGTCTGGAGGATCATGGGAACAGGGACGGGTGAAACAGGCTGGAAATATGTTTGGCGACCAAGCGTCTGGTTCCATCGGGACCCAGCATTTTCTGGGGAGCTCCCTCCCCCAGCCTCCATGGTGGCAGATTAAGGCAGAGCCCTCCGTAGAGTTTGGTTTATGGTCCCCTTGATGTCAGAGCTAAATGGGGACGCAGACACCATCAGGTTGGGCTGATTCTTCACTATAAATGAAGAAACTAAGGCCCAGAGAGGGTTAGGGACCTGCTCAGCATCACACAGCAGGGGCAGGGCCAGGAGGTTTCTGCCCTGAATTCTCCCTGCTTGTCCTAGGATGTTAGCACCTGTTCTGGGCATGGCCCTGTGCTGGGGGCTGCAGAGCGCAGAGGGGCAATGTGCCAGAATCCCTGTGAGCCAGTAAGGGCGGTGCGCAAGCAGAGGGGCAGGAGGCATGTATGTGTGGTCAGTCCATCCACTTGGAGGGGAGGGAGGAGCAGCTTCCTGGAGGAGGAGGAGGCCTGCGACCTGGCCCTCGAAAAACGGGTCTGATGTCACTAGAGCATTTTGGGAATGGAGCCCGGCAGAAGACGATCGGTTGAAATGCAGAATTCCCCTCCCCTCCCTCCAGCACATACCAAACCAGAACTTGCATGGACACCTCTAACGAAATCTGAGTTTGGATCTGGGACGTTTCCGACGTAGCCGGGCACCTTGGGCACCTCCCTTTCCCCCCCATCTGCCCCAGTTTCCCCAGCGCTGGGCTCGTGAAGCCATGCTGTCCGTGCGCGCCCTCTAGCGGGAGGATCGGGTTATGAACTCTGGGCCTCAGAGCAGCACAGTCCGGATGGGGTTCCTGCCCTTAATTGAAGTGCAGGGCAGGGGGCCCCAGAACCCCTGTAAAATGCTGGGTTCTGAGGGCTCCACCCCTGTGACAAAAAGCCGGTCAGTTGCTCGAGAGCTGTGGCTGGACCAGGCATGAGGAGACCAGGCAGTCGGCTGCAGAGCCCAGGCCTGGGGGCCTCGGCATAAGGAGGATGCTGGGCTGCCCCCATCCCTCACAGCTGTGTAACTTCAGGTGGGTCCTTCCCCATTCTGCGCCTTTCATCAAACCAGGCAAGTGGCCCCCGGGTGCCAGAGGTGTCTGTGAGCCTAATCTTCCTGCTTCAAGGAAGCAGGAGTCTGAAGACCAGAAAGGTCCAGAATGAGTGCGTGGACTGTGACCCAGCTCTGGGGGAGGGGCCACACCCTGACCCCAGCAGCCTCCGGAGGTGTCCGAGTCACGGCTGGCCAGCACCCCTGGGGTCCCTGAGTCCATGTGAGGCTCCAGGTAGTAGCACGTGAGGCTACTTCTGCTGGGAGTTCTGATGAGTCCAGGGAGGATCCAGGGCAGAGTCAGATGTGTTTTGTTTACGGCAAGTTATGCTCAGAGACCAAGACTGTCTTTGCCAATAATTTATCTAACACAGGTTCACTGTGGGAATTAGGATTTATAATATTAATAATAATAGTTCACAAGCCAATACCATATGGGATAATGTCTCTTAATAAGTCAATAAAGAAATAATATACTCCAAACCAATTACATTATTGTTCCAGGCAAAGGGAAAGTGAAGGATGTCAAGTCCAAATGTAGTTGAGGTGTAGCTTTCTACGAGTTGGCTCTCCGTAGTCAGTCCGTCCAACTAAAAGCTGGGTGTTGGGCTTCCCTGGTGGCGCAGTGGTTGAGAGTCCGCCTGCCATTGCAGGGACACAGGTTCATGCCCCGGTCCGGGAAGATACCACATGCTGCGAAGCGGCTGGGCCCGTGAGCCATGGCCACTGAGCCTGCGCGTCCGGAGCCTGTGCTCCGCAACGGGAGAGGCCACAACAGTGAGAGGCCCGCGTACCACAAAAAAAAAAAAAAAAAAAAAAAGCTGGGTGTTGGCTGCCAGCTCAGGTCCCTTGCTGCCGGGGCACGTCGCTAGCAGGTGACAGCACTGGTGACGGCGGGCCAGGTGGGCTGCTCTGAAGGTCGTCACTCCAGGGGCCCTTCCGTGGCTGTACCGCTGCCTACGAGGAGGCGCCTCACCAGGGCAGGAACAGCTGTCTTCTCTCTTCCTGAGGCTGTTGTGCGCTCTCACAGCACCACCGACCAGGAGTGGCCTGTCCATGGCAGGAGCTCAGCCAGGAGTCGCCTTGCCCAGTCCTCACAGACCCTTGGTATTTAAAGCCTCCATGTCCATTGCGTCATTGTCCTTACGGAGAAGCCCCAGTGGAGCCCGTCGCCAGCTGAGTGTATCGACAAGGACATGTCGATGACGTCACCCTGGCACAGCTTCCTCCACGTAAACAGATTCACCTTTAGATAAAAACAACTTCACTTAAGTCGTAAACAAGCAGATTGGAAATCACAACAAACCAACACACAACAGTACGCAATACTGCTGGGGGGACAAAGGGGGAGATGGGGCGCCTGCCCCCAGGGCGCTCACCCCTGTGGGTGAGACGGCCACCTGGGAGCCATGGACCTGTGATGACGTGTATGGTCATGGGACCCGAAGCTGCCTTGCCGGATGGGCGTGGGGAGGCAGGGTGGGCTTCAGGGAAGAGGTGGCATTTGAGTCCAGTTGGGGCTTTGAGGAGTATGGTGGGCGAGTGGGGCCTGGAGCCCAGGGCCCAGGCGGGACTGGTAGTTGGGGCTGGTTTGTGGCCAGGAGAGGGGCTTGCAGGGGAGAAGGGGGACTGAGTGTGAGGCAGCTCTTACACAGTGATTGAAGCCAGACGACCGTGTGGCTTTTGGCTGGCTGCTTAACCTCTCTGTGCCTCCACTGTCTCATCTGTGAGATGATGATACAAATAGCGCCAGCCTCACGGATCTCTCTGAGGATGAACTAGTGGCTGTGTAGGAAGATCTCGGCGAACATCACCTAACATTACTTGTCCTTGCCAGGAAGCCCCGGGGACCTGGCTGAGCCCCTCTCCTGCCACGCCCACTGCAGGCCCGGTCTCCTGTCCTGCCGCCGGCCTCTGACCGCACTGCTCGTGTGTCCACAGGGGCCGAGGAGGTGCTGCTACTGGCCCGGCGGACGGACCTGCGGAGGATCTCGCTGGACACGCCGGACTTCACAGACATCGTGCTGCAGGTGGACGACATCCGGCATGCCATCGCCATCGACTACGACCCGCTGGAGGGCTACGTGTACTGGACGGACGACGAGGTGCGTGCCATCCGCAGGGCGTACCTGGACGGGTCGGGGGCCCAGACGCTGGTCAACACCGAGATCAACGACCCCGACGGCATTGCAGTCGACTGGGTGGCCCGCAACCTCTATTGGACGGACACGGGCACCGACCGCATCGAGGTGACGCGCCTCAACGGCACCTCCCGCAAGATCCTGGTGTCCGAGGACCTGGACGAGCCCCGCGCCATCGTGCTGCACCCCGTGATGGGGTAAGGCTGGGGGCGGGCGTGGGAGCCAGGCTGCGGGGGGCCGGTGGTCCTGGGGCTTTCTTCCCACGTCAGGATGAAGCAGATGGCTGGGCCCTGCTCCCAGAGTCCTGGTTCAGGAGAACTGGCCTTTCTAACAAGCTCCCAGGTGATGGGCTGATCTGGGGACCAGACTTTGAGAAGCTCTGACACAGAACTTGGTTACCTTTATAGAAAACCCTGGAGACCTTGGGTAAGTCATTTCTCCCCCTGGGCTTCAATCTCCTCACCTGTGAGATGGAGCCCTCCACTGGGGTGATTTCTGGTTTAATAATGGTAACGAGTGGTGGCCACTGCAACAGTTACTGCACACGTGCCAGATCTCTGCCAGGCACGTTCCACGTAGCCAGCACATTTTTCTCCTCCTCTCGCCCCGTGGGGTAGGTACAGTTGTACGGAGGAGGAAGCTGAAGCCCAGAGAGGTTAAGTGACTTGCCCAAGGTCACACAGCTGGGAGGTGGGGATTGGACCTAACAGTCTGGTTCCAACTTTGCAATTTAGGATTCTGTGAATCTGGTCAATCAGTGTAGGAGCCTTTCTGAGACCCTCAGCTGCTCAGAGGGTAGCAGCTGAGTGCCTTCCTGGGACCTCATGACCAAGAACACGAAACTGGCAGGCCCCAAGAGGGGAGGAGTGCTGGGACCTCTTGGGGGCTGGGGCTGCAGGGGAAGCCCCCCGCCCTCAGTGAGGGATGTGGGCCCACGTCCTGGGGATGGCCTGGAGGGGCTGGGAGGGCAGCCCTGGAAGGCAGCTGGTCCCGGGAAGGTCCCTGGGGGGTGACTGAGCTGCATTGACTGTAACTGTGCCCACGAGGCACGTGCCCCATCGGAGTGCCCACAAGGCATCAGGTGCTTCTCCCATTGCCCCAGGGCTGAGGCTCAGTGTGAGGCGACCCCGCAAGGTGCCTGCTGTGTGTGGGGGGCAGGGGTTGCAGCCCCTCTGCCCAGGGAGCCTGTACTCTGGTCCCCGCCCCGGGGCTTTCAGACGTGCTCTTGCTGTGGAGCCGCCTCTGTCTATAGAAGCCCAGCGGCACAGCCCTCGGAGGCGGGTCACGGGGCTGTGGCTGGACAGGCCCAGGGCTCGAGCAGCACCGCGGAGCCTGGGGGGGAGTGGACAGACAGAGGCTGCTCTGTGTGCTGTCGAGGGGCAGGGCCGTCCCCCTGGGAGGGGGGGTGGGGGTGAGAAGCGGGCCCCCGGGGTCTGAGGGCCAGGCAGGCAGGAGCTCGTGGCCAGCTCCCGTGTCGGGATGCGGGCTCTGGGTTCGGGAGATGGGGACCTGCTCCCACTCTGCCACCGATGAACTCTGTCAAGTCACCCCCCTCTGTGGGCATTACCTGTGAAGTGGGGGTGGGGTCCCCCCTGGCCTCGAGTGTGAGGACCTCAGGAAACGGGGTCGGGTCAAGTATAAGATCACAGGGTTCAGGGGCGGGAGAGGAGAGGCCGCCAGCCCGGAAGGGCGCTGTGCTCAGGGCCCAGCTCTGGCCGCTTTCTCTGGGCTGAGCCCCCCCACCCCGGAGGGCCCCCAGCGCCCCACGGGATGTCGCTTTGCTTCTCGGGGCCGCAGAGAGCGCGTTGCCTGCTTTGCTTTGCACGTGGGAGCCCTTCAGCTACTCGAAGGAGGTTCCACTCTGCCTCTTCCTCCCCCTGGGAGCTCAGCCCCTCCCTCCCCGGGGTCCCTTGACAGGGCGTCTGCTGTTTTGAGTCCTAGCGCCCCGTGTAGTTAAGCCCTTGCTGTCCCCGTGGAGCCCCTGGTCCTGCACACGGGCTCGGGCGTGGTGGGTGGGTGGGTGCTGTTCTCAGTCCTAGGGGTGCAGCCTGGATGGGACAGATGGGCAATGTCACGGACATGTACTTCTTCTCCAGCCTCATGTACTGGACAGACTGGGGGGAGAACCCCAAAATCGAGTGTGCCAACCTGGACGGGCAGGAGCGGCGCGTCCTGGTCAACACCTCCCTGGGCTGGCCCAATGGCTTGGCTCTGGACCTACAGGAGGGGAAGCTGTACTGGGGAGATGCCAAGACGGACAAAATCGAGGTGAGTCATCCTCGTTGGTCCACGGAGCTGCTCAGCGCAAGTGGAGGCGCAGTGCTGCAGCCGTCGAGCCCTGATCTTTATGCAGAGGCTGGCCTGGCCGCCCCTGCAGCCCGTCATACGTGTCAGGTGGGCAGCAGATAGATGCCTGTGCTATGCTATTTGGCCAAATAGAATCCTTGAAGAAATAACTTACTGTGATGTGTTTCTGACGTACGGAAGGTATGTAGCTGAGTTAACAGCACCATAGGGTGTATGTGGTTATGTAAGAGGTTATCACCGGGGACTTCCCTGGCGGTACAGTGGTTAAGACTCCGCCCTTCCACTGCAGGGGGCGCAGGTTCAGTCCCTGGTCAGGGAACTAAGACTCTGCATGCTGCGCGGTGTAGCCAAAAAAAAAAAAAAAAAAGATGTTATTAAGGGGGAAACCGGGACAGGGTACGCAGGAACCCTCTGAACTCCGTGTGCAACTTCCTGTTTCAAAATACAAAGTCATAATAAAAGAAAGAAAGAACACATACCCACCACCCAGCCTAAGAAGTGAAACATAATGTAGCTGATGCCAGAGGGGACCACTCTCCTAAGTTTGACGATTCGTTCCCGAGCATTAAAAGACATTTACTATGTGGACGTCACGCGGAACAGCACGCAGTCTTGTGTGATCTTACATGATTAAAGTGGTGCTCTGTACGCGTTCTTTAGCATCTTGCGTTTTGCTCAGGGGTGCGTTGTTTGCGGTGCTCTTGACCATACGGTAGTTAAATTGGTCCCTGACGTTGGTGCCTCTCCTCGGCTGGATGCCTCCCTCGCTTCCGGTAGCTTCTGGATAATCCTCGTCAGCTCTGGTCACATCACTGCTCGTTGATATCACCACCTGGGGGTCACCTTCGCTCTTCTCACGGCTCCATGGGGAGACCCCCACCAGGCAGCTTGCAGGGGGAAGGCGGGAGCGAGACTATGACCGTGCGTCTGTGTCGCGGGGTTTCAAGCCACGCTTCTGAGCAGGAACGCGAAGGGGACTTGGGGCTGGGCAGATCCCTCTCCCACGCAAACCCAAGGAGCTGCAGTTGGCACCATTTCCTGTTGGAGTTCCCTATGAACTGTCACTTTTGAAAGGATCTTGTTTGAAGACACTTGTCTCTCTAGCCTCTGAGCCTGAAGGCGAGACCCCTGTTTCCTGCGGCGTGGCCACGCCCACCGTGTCCGTAGCCACGCCCACCCCGGGAGTGGGTTGGGGATGCACGTGTCCAGCTGACACTGCCAGACGCGCTACAGGCATCGCTCGGTTTACTCCCACAGCAGTGGGTTGGTTGGGGTGGGTTTTTTTGGTAAAATAAACATAAAATTGACCATTTTAACCATTTTAAAGTGTACAACTCAGTGGCATCTAGTACATTCACAGTGGTGTCCAACCATCAGCACTCTCTAGTTCAGGAACATTTTCATCACCCAAACCCCATAACCTGTTAAGCAGTTGGCCCCCAGTCTCCGCTCTTCACCCCTCTGCCCTGGCAACCACTAATCTCCCGTCTGTCTCTATGGCTTTGCCTGCTCTGGACATTTCATGTGAGTGGAATCATCCGATCAGTGGTCTTTTGTGTCTGGCCTCACGCAGCAGAATGTTTGCAGGGTTCATCCATGTGGCAGCGTGTGTCAGTACTTCATTCCTTCTCCATTGTATGGAGAGACCACATTTTGTTCATCCGTTCATCTGTTGGTGGACATGTGGGTTGTTTCCACCTTTGGGGGATTGTGCATAATACTGTTATGAGCATTTGTCTACAAGTTTTTATTTGAGCATCTGTTTCTAATTCTTTGGGGCACGTACCTAGGAGTGGAATTGCTGGGGCATATGCTAGGTTTATCTTTAACTTACCGAGGAACCGTCAGGCTGTCTTCCACAGTCTGCACCATTCTACATTCTCACTAGCAGTGTGCGAGTGCTCTGATGTCAACATATCCTCACTGACACTTGTAAAATTCTCCTATTATCACGGCCAATTCCACGGGTGTGCTGTGGTGTCTGGTGGTTTTGATTTGCATTTTCCTGAGGACGAGTGATGTTGAGCATCTTTCCATGTGCCTGTCCCACAATAGTCTTTTGAGGTATGTGGCATCGTCCCCACGTGTGGATGAGGCACTGAGGCCCAGGGGACAGTAACCTGCTCAGGGTCATGCAGCAAGTAGGTGCTTTTTGATTTTCTGCTTTCAGAGTCAATCCACAGACAGAGCCTGAAGCGTCAGGCTACTGTACGCAATATAAACGTTACCTGCCGTGGTTATGGAACAGTGGGATGGACCAAAGTTAGGAGCGGACAGGTGGGGAAGAGCTTCGGGGTAACCAACAGAGGCCCTAAAACGCTGACATCGTGGTAACAGGAGGATGGGGGAGGGGCGTGGCATAAGTGACAAAGTTGTTGCCGGCAGAGTACGCGGTGGCTGGTACGGACGAACCGGGAACATGCGCCACAGGCGTATCACCTGTTGATTTGGAGCCAATCACCAGGAGGCCCCAAAAGAGAGACAGAGGAATGGGAAGTGTTTGGGATTCTTTAATCCAACAAACTTGGGAAACGTGCGGAGGCTTTCCTGCCTCACTTCTCTCTTTGGAGCCTCTAATACACTTTAATAAGCAGACCTCCCACGGGGCACTAAACTGCGTAAGTGTTCTCCAACTACACGATCTACGGCCCCCTTTCTTTCCGTGCTGCGGCTCCGGTGGCACACACTTTGGGAACGCTGACCTAGGCCGCCTGCCCACACGTCCAGAGCTGACCCCGGCTTCGGGGTTAGTGCTGGACTCTCCCTCCGCCCCTGCCGCAGGGAAGCCACGGACATGGACGGACATAGAGGTGGTTCTCCGTGTGAACTCCAAGGGTGGGAAGCGCCCCGATGAATCGCAGGTGCATTAGGTCATGGCAGCTTCTTGGAGTCAAGCCCGGAGCCCAGGGCAGACCCTTCCGGCATTCTTTTCGGTGGTGAAATGCCCCAGGGTGAGCTTCTTGGAGGTGGCCCGAGCATGCCTGGGGACTTGCCCATGTGTTCCTGCTGTGGACACCCTCCCCCTACTCTCGGGCCTCAGGGTTTGCTGCTGAACACCCAGTGGGCATCAGCTCTGCTCCAGGTGCTGGGTCGCCTTGGTAAATACGCCCAACAGATGCTCCTCTGGTACATGTTACATGAACCTTGGGATCAGGCCACCAGCCCAGGTGCAGAAGCCCCTGCTGGGGTCACGGTGGATTCCATGGGCTTCGGGGGAATAGCCGAGGGCAAGGGGCCATGTCTCCTTTCCTGAGGACTCAGTCGGACTCCAGGCCGGGGGACGGTCAGGGGAGGGCTCTTCCAGGTCAGCACAGAGACGGGACACGCTTCCAGCAGTGGTCACGTCTCTAAGATATTATGCCCGAGACAGATGCTAAGGAGCGTGAGCGTGTTTCTTGGGCATATCTTGCCGGGTTGCTTTGGACGGGAGAAGGGATTCTGTTCCGCGTGGTTGTGCGCGTGGCCTGGCTCCGAGCGCGGGCGCCGGCAGGAAGGAGCTCCACGCCGTGTCCACCGGCTTCCCTTTGAAGATGCATCAGTCAGGTTCCCGCTTCACCCGCCCGTCCCGAAAATGACTTCCCAGGGCAGCTGTGGCTGATACCCCGACAAGCTGGGAGGAGAACAAAGGTCTAGAGGGCCGAGTCCACGAAGTGGGGATTCCTCTGGACGGCGGTCCTGGCACATAGATGGATTTGTGCAACCGAGTCCAGGCTGCGGGCAGGGCCGCGCCGCCCTCCAGGTGGGCCTCCTGCCGCCTTGCCTGTGACGGCGTCCTGGACGGCGGGTTCAGGCCAGCCTCGGGTCGGCAGCCCCTTGGGGGATTAGCTCGGGGTGGCTCCCCGTCTGGGGGTGGGGGTGGGCCCGGGGCTGGTTCACTCTGGGAGGCAGCCCTGAGGTCCCCTCCCCGTCCTCAGGGACCAGGGATGGACCGCCAGGGCAATCCCGACATGCACAGGTTGGAGCCGTGTGGGGTGGACATGGGTGTAGCCCCCGCCTCTTTCTGCATCCACAGAGCTGCCTCTCTGCTCCCTGCTTTCCTACCCTCTTGGGCTGGGGGTTCCCTGGGACACCTCCTTAACCCCCTTCCTGAGTCTAGAGCCCTTGGGGTTAGAGGTTCCTGCCCACAGGTGCTTAGACTTTCCCGTGGCTCCAGCCGCATCCTCCGGACCCGGCCTCTCACCCTTTGCTTGCGTGTTTCCCCCTCCCGCTCCCTGCCCAGCTAGGCTCCCAACCCAAGAGCGTGTCCTCTCCTCCTCCAACCTGCCACAGCTCTTCGGCCTTGTGCCACAGGGTTCAACTTTATTGGTAAAAGTAACTCGGACTCACTGTCTCCCTCTTCTGTCTCTGACTGATGGCCCCTCGGGCCCTGCACTTCCCTCTTCTCCCTCTGACCAGCTTCTTGGCAGGTGCCAGGCCCATGACAGCCCAGCGTGGGTCCTCTCCCAAGCAGATTCTTCCATCCGGAGCTCTTTCCTGAGCCCACGTGCCCAGCTGCCCCCGGCCCTCTCCCTCGGAAGCCTGAGTCGCCTCCCGCCACACGCCACGGTCTCACGTATGGGAGCAGCTCACCTCATCCACGCACTTGGCCACACGGTGTAGGGTCTTCCTTTCCAAAACAGCAACATCCTGGTTCCGGCCTGGAGCCTGCCTCTCCCAGCCAGAGGCTGTAAGGCCTTCCACATCTATGCAGGGCTTGTGCTCTCACTTAGCTATGGAGTCATCATCGTCATCATCTTTTCACTTGTTTGTGAGCGGCCATGTCTCCCAAAGCAGGTGGGAGCTCTCTGGGCTTGAACTGGGGTCTCTGTGCTGATCCCCTGGCAGGGAGTCAGGACACACCGGGTCTGCATCAGAAGCGACCTCTCCCTCTTAGTCCTTCCCCCACTCTCTCTGTCCCCCACTTCCCCTCACCGGCCCGTCCTTGCATCCTCCTTCCCCACAGCTGCCTGTCGGATCGTCCCTGAGTGGAACTCCTGTCCTGTCATAGCTCGCGCTGCCTCTTTCCCTCAACCCCGCTCCCTGCCCCTGGGCGAGCATCTGTTCATCCTGCAGCACTCACTGAATGTCACCTCGTGCTGGAAAAGCAGCACGGGACAGACCCATGCCCTGGTGGGGTCAGTGTTCTAGAAGGGGAGATATAGACAGCAGTGACCGGGACAACCGCAGCCCGTCAGGTGGTCGGTGTTCTAGAGGGACGCCGAGCAGAGAGGATGGGGGCCCAGGGGGCAGGGGTGGGGGTCGTTCAAGCTCCCCTGACAGCACCCTAGCTGCTTCTCCAGCCGCGTTGGTTCTGAAGCCCTGCCTTCTCCTCTCACTGACTTGTGTATATCCTGTCTATTTCCTTCTGTTTCTAGAGTAGCGGGAGGAACGGTGCCCGTTATTAATCCCGAAATAGGCAAAGCGTTTAAACACCCTTGTGCTCACACAGTCATCAGGCAGGTCCCTGGATGGCGGTTTTAGCCATTCCTGGGTAAGAGCAGGCTCGGGCCTTGCCCTTTGCGGACTGGAGCTGTCTTTCTAAAGCTTCCTCCCCAGCTGTTTCCCCGCCCCGAGGATGGAAGAAGAAGTTTTGCAGGTTGACCCATAGTCCAGGCTGTTTGGCCCGTCTCTGGGGCAGGAAGTGTCACCTGTGTGTGGCTTGCCTTGTACTCGTTGGAGGCCCCGGGGGTCACTTGGGCTCTCTGCAGCCCCCCCCCCCCGATGTCTTCCTCGGCCAGGACCACGGGGAGGTTGTGTCCCTCGCAGCCGCCATCTGCTGGTGGCCGTCTACTGTCAGGGTAGACATTCATGGGGAGTACCCGGTGGGGAGTGACACACCCGGTGGAGCAGGCGGGCCAAGGATGAATCACAGCCTGAGAAGTTAAAAATACATCCGTCCCCCTGTTCCTGACATTTCCTGAGTCGATGGAGGTGACTTCCAGCACGAACAGAATAAACACTCATTGCAGGAGTGATGGATTGGCTGTGTGTCCGGGTCCATGAGCCCTGGGGGAGAAGGGTGCAGGGCTTCCGGGCAGCGGGGCCACAAGCTGTGCGGGTGTGTAAGATCTCTTTTGTTACGTGAAACAATAACCAGAGCAGTTTTAATTTGGGGCTTTGTGTCTGAGTATAATTGTTCCATCAGAGAGCAGAACTCTTTTTTTCTTTAAACGTGTGCTTTCAAAGGGTTGGTCTTGGGCTCTCACCTCTTTGCACGGCCAAGTCATTAGAAACAGAGGATTCAGTGTAAGGCAATTGCACCTCAGGTGACTTTCTGGGGTCTACTGTTTTGTGGGTGGCCGTGCAGACCCCGCAGCTGTGGGTTCTGCCTCTTGGAGTACGGCTGAGGACGGGCTTCTCTGGGGTCTGCCCACCCTTCTGCGCATCACGCCGCTGTTGATCTGCGGGTCGTGTGATGAGCTGGCCGGGGGATGGATGTGTGCTCTGCTTGCCCTGCCTCTACCCCACTCCAGACCTGGGCTTGGTGTGTGGAGTCAGCCGAGCACAGGAGGGCGGAGGCCAAAAGGTCGGACAGCAAGGCTGGCTGGCACTCGGGCGCCTTCGGCACCTGGCTTGACCATTTTGACATAACTTCCTGGAGGTATCTAGTTTCCTCTCCTGAAAATCAAGGGCAGGGGAACTTCTTGAGCAGGGGTTGAAACCCGTGGACCGGAGGCCAGAATGACTATGTTTGTGCCACTTTCAAACGCACGGTGGTTTTTACACTTTTTTTTTTTTTTTCCCGGCACTGCACAGCATGTGGGATCTGAGTTCTCTGACCAGGGATTGAACCCAGGCCCTCGGCAGCGAAAGCGCAGAGTCCTAACCACTGGATTGCCAGGGAATTCCCTACATTTTTAAGTGATTGAAAACAATCAAAAGAATGGTGTCTCGTGACGTGTGAAAATTATATGAACTTCCAGGTTTTTTGTTTTTAATTTTTGTTGTTTGCACAAATAAAGTTTTATTGGAACACACTCGCGCTTGTTTTAGGCACCCTCGGTGGCTGCTTTATCGCGACAGGGACCTTATGGCCTCAAAGCTGAAGGTATTTACGATCCTTTTCAGAAGCAGCTTGCCAGCCCCTGTCCCCGACAATCCGCCTCCTGGGCTCTCTCCCGGCTCCCATGTTATCAGGCGGCCCAGATTCGATTCTGTTCTTTCTGGGCTCCGCTCAGGGCCCAGGAAAGGGGGAGGCCCCCGAGTTGGCCCCAGAGGGAGCCTGGGGACGGGGGGGTTGACACGTGTGCTCCCTGTACACAGGTCCTACTTGTCTGCGCCAGGATTTGGGAAAGGCCTGGTCCAGCAGAGTTACTTCTACAGATGTGTTGGATTTGGTCAAGGTGTGTTGAAAGCTGCCGTAAAAAGGCCGCTTCGGGACCATTTATTTTCTCAAGTGTTAGAGTCTTGTTGTCCTCCCAAGTTGGAGGGCCTGAGAGGTGTTTCATGGGGTCTGTAATCGTTCAAAGTGGGATGGGGTGAGGGAGGGGCTTCCGAGGCAGAGGGAAGCCCTGCCAGCCCAGAGCCAAGGTTCTGTCCTTGCGGTGGGTGCCGCCAGCCCAGCCCGGGGGGGAGCAGCTCACACCCTCCTCACTTTGTTCTGGGCAACCAGAGGGTGGGGCGAGGGTGTGTGTGGGGACAGAGGTTGGGGGAGGGATTGCTGCTGGCCAGCGGCTGTCTCCCCGCCCCCCCCCCATCTGGCCCCTTGTCCTCTGCGGGCTCACTTTCATCCTTCCTAAGCTGGGCAACATGTACTTCCTCCCCTCAGTCAATAGAACATGCACTTATTTATGTCTGGAATTGAGTTGTTAAAGGAAATAAAGAAAATATGGATATAGAGAAGGATGAGAAAAATCTCTTCAAGAGATGCTGTTGGCATTTTGGTATATAAAAGGTGGCGTCTTTATTTTCCAGATGTGGACGCTCTCTTTATAGCGATCATGTCCTACCTCTACCATTCTGCCCGCCCCCGCCCCCAGCGCCCAGCCCTGGTTATTCTGTGTCAAGGAAGGAGCAGGGGTTTGAGCCCTGCCTCTCACGGGCTATGTGTTGTTAGAGACACTCTTTCTCTTGCTGTGCACCTCCTCGGCGGGAATCCCAGGCGAGACCCCTCCCCACGTCTGAGTTCTGTGCAAAGCGTGTGTTCATCGCCTTTATGTTGCCTTCCTCTTGTGGGGCCGAAGCCAGAACCAGCACCCTGGACCAGTTCGGAGGATTAATCTATCACCTGCCCTGTATGGCTAACCAGTGGGCCAGGCCTGGTGCCCAGAGCTCCGCACGGAGATCCTACAGCCCAAGGTCTACACTCCAGCTCGTGGTACAGGACGTGGTCCCATCTGGTGTTCTCATCTGGGCTGCTCATTGGAGCCACCTGTGGGGAGCTGCTTTCAGGACTCGTACCTGGCCTTCCAGTTTGGTGTAATTGCCCCAGGTTGGGGCCCAGCCACTGTTCTTTGGTTAAGTTCCCAGGGTGACTTTATTTATGTTTTAATATTCATTTATTTATTTGACTGCACTGGGTCTTAGTTGCAACATGCGGAATCTTCACGGTGGCATGCGGGATCTTTAGTTGTGGCTTGCGGGCTCTTAGTTGAGGCATGTGGGACCTAGTTCCCTGACCAGGGATCAAACCCAGGCCCCCTGCGTTGGGAACGTGGAGTCTTAACCGCTGGACCACCAGGGAAGTCCCTCCAGGGTGACTTTAGCTGCGACCCTCAGTTACAGGTGGAGAGGTTGAGGTCCATGTGGGATGCAGAGGGACTTGGCTGTGGGGCAGAGCTGGGGTGGGACCCCTGGCTGTAGGACCCAGAGCTGCCTGCCACTCCTGGTTGGGCCAGCAGGTTTGTCCTGTGCTGTCCAACAACAGAGGACCAAAGTCTTTTCTGCTCAGCACACACCCGATCTGTCTTATGTGTCTGCCACCTGCAAACCTGAAGGTTTGTAGCCTTTCTGATGAGCTGGAAATATAATCCGGCTGCAGGAGACCTGTTGAGACTTGCCTTTAATTCACCATGTCTCTTTCATCCTGGCTTGAGAGCCAGGAGAGTTTGGATGTTACATTTTTATCTTGTTTTTCACATCAGCTCCTACAGGGTCCTCTGTCATCACAGCCACATCTTATCCTGATTGTGTGTTTCAGTTGGTTAAGGCGTTTTTATGTTTGATAGTAGTTTTCTCCTCTGTGGCTTTTGTGGTTGATGCTTTTAATCAGTGCTGACTCTTCAAGAAAAAGATTTAACTTTTACATCTCAGAGTAAACAGCCACTAGTGTGTCTGGTGTTGGGAAGCATCTTAGAGCTGTAGGCTCAGACTTAGACCCAGAAGCGTCCTCAGAGTTCACCTGGTGCTGACCGAGCAAGAAATTAGTCCACAGACAAGCGGGAGGCTTTGCCCAGGGCTTGCAGTACGTTGGCTGTCCAGCCTTTTGGAACTGAGCTCCGCATCAAGGGTGTGAACTGGTGCCTCCCCGTCCTACATCTTGGCAGACATTACTAATCAATGAGCCCATCCCGGGTCGGAGACCCACACCTTGGTATTCCAGGCAGCTACTGCTAGTCGATCAGCAACGGTGAGAGAGAGGACACCTGTTTGTCTTGCCTGCCCCTCTCAGCCCAGCATCCATCCCCAGGTAGGGGAGGCAGTGGGGAAGAGCCCCTGAATGGCCCCATCACTGAAAACATCACTCATCCAGCTGCCCCAGTGAGCCGTGGCTTTGTTAGGTGGCCTCGGCAGGCGCAGACGCTGCTGGGGCCCATCCTGTTCCAGGCAGTTCAGGCCCGTGGCTGGTTCAGCCCTACGTCTGCCATCCTGCAGGTGATCAACATCGACGGGACTAAGAGGCGGACGCTCCTGGAGGACAAGCTCCCACACATTTTCGGGTTCACGCTGCTGGGGGACTTCATCTACTGGACCGACTGGCAGCGGCGCAGCATCGAGCGCGTGCACAAGGTCAAGGCGAGCCGGGACGTCATCATCGACCAGCTGCCCGACCTGATGGGGCTCAAGGCTGTGAATGTGGCCAAGGCCGTCGGTGAGTCGGGTCAGCCTCCAGCCGTGGGTCAGCCATGCCACAGGCTCGTGGCTGCCCTTTTGGTGCACAGGCAGCCCAGTTGGAGGCCAAAGCTGGGGGTGTAAGTGACCGGCTGGGGCACCACTCTGGGGCTGGACAGCACAGGAGATGGTGAGAATATTGGTCCAGGACCAGTGGCATGGGGGTGGGGTATCGACCAGGCATGGTGACTGGGCACTGCTGGCAATAATTGTTCTCACGATGGCTAACACTTGCGGAGCGCCTGCTGTGTGCGAGGCTGTGGCTAAGCGCCTTAGTGCCCAGGGCAGCCCTCTACGTGAATTACGACGTGGCCCTATTTGCGCTGGGGAGAGGGTGGCAAAGCCGTGTAGCTAATGGGTGGCCGAGCTCAGGACTCATGCCCGGGTCTGCCTTGACCTCGTGGCTGGGCTGAGCTGTGATTGTTGTCCAGTGTGACAGGCTGGACCCTCAAGCACACACCAGGATCTGCAGAAAGCCCCCTTAACACAAGGATTTGCCTCTTTATAAATATGATTCCCAGTGCAGGTCGACAGGCTACACTGGGGACAGTGGTGTCCAGCTGTGGTGGGAGGACAGATGGGGGGACGGGACTGTGGGCTCTGTGGCGGCAGGGACCCTGTCCCCAGCTGGGGCCCTGCACCCAGCACTGCACCTACACATCAGAGACACTCAGCAACCCTTTGCTGGAGGGAGGGAGGGAGGAAGGACCAGAGAGGCCCCAGTGCTTGCCCTTAAGTCTAGTGGGTGAGACACCCCTTAGTTAGCTCTGCTGCCAGGCTGGTGACTACAGTTGAGGTGTTAGAATATGAGGGAGGGCACTTGAGCTTGGAAGTTAGGGAGCAGGTGGGGGTCAGGGTTTGCCCGGCAGAAGGGACAGCTGAGCAAAGGCCTGGAGGTGAGGCCGTGGGCGGAGACCCTGGGGGGATCTAGTGCATCTTGGTCTCTGGGAGAGGCCTTTAGTCACAACCTGCACTCCTGAGACAAGGCGATGGAATCAACACACTTAGTTTACCAGCGCCTTTGAAAACACGTTCCTCATCCACTGTGGAACGTGAGGTCCCCCGGTTAGTGAGTGTCTGAAAAATAAAAAGAAAACCCTAGAGATAAGAAACATGATATATCCATTGGGTGTGATTTAAAGTTGAGAAATTGGACCCCTCCCTCCCTCTTTCCCTCTCTCTCATGTAGGGATTTACTGGGAAAGATGGGGGAGAGGATTCTTTTTCTAGCTGAAATACTTAACACTAAATTAAAGCCAATTTTAACAGCACTGCAGCAGATGAGTGAGACTAACGGCCTGGCCAAAAATACACGAATGCTAAGTACAGTCTGCTACAATAAGAAAGAGGCGCCTTTGGCCGTCCTGGGTGCATCTGAGTTCGAGGGCACCGAGAGTGCCGGAAACGGGAGGAGGAACTGTCTGGGTGGCGTCTCGGGCTGCGGCCCGGTCAGCAGGCCGGGAGTCCAGGCCCGGCGGGGTGGGGGCGGCAGGGGGTGCGATTGTCCCCAGGTCGCCATGAGGATGGAGGAGTCCAAGTGCGGAGATGCCCTGGGCGCAGAGCCAGCCGTTGTTACGTGCCTTCCCCGTGCCTGGGGAGGCCCTGGGTTTCCATCCACCCACCTGCTGTCCCTGTGTGACGTCTGGCAGAAATGAAGCCTCGTACAACCGTGGAGCCACTGCCCACCCCCTCTTTGCTGGGCCTCTGGCGTCTAGAGCCTGTGTCTTTCCGTCCAGGGACCAACCCTTGTGCAGACAGGAATGGGGGCTGCAGCCACCTGTGCTTCTTCACGCCCCGCGCCGCCAAGTGCGGCTGCCCCATCGGCCTGGAGCTTCTGAGTGACATGAAGACCTGCATCGTCCCCGAGGCCTTCCTCGTGTTCACCAGCCGGGCCGCCATCCACAGGATCTCCCTGGACACCAATAACAACGACGTGGCCATCCCGCTCACGGGCGTCAAGGAGGCCTCTGCCCTGGATTTTGACGTGTCCAACCATCACATCTACTGGACTGACGTCAGCCTAAAGGTACGGCAGCTGGGCGTCCTCCCTGTGCACCTTTCCCGTGAATACCTACCTGGTGATGGTATCGCCTCAGAGGCTGAAAAAAGGTTTTCTTCCTTTTTTTAAAAAAAAAAAATTTATTTATTTGGTTGTGTGGGGTCTTAGTTGCGGCAGGCGGCGCCTCAGCTGCAGCTCACGGGCTCCCCAGTTGTGGCACATGGGCTCCTTAGTTGCGGCACGTGGGCTCCTTAGTTGTGGCATATGAACTCCTAGTTGCGGCATGCGGGCTCCTTAGTTGTGGCATACGAACTCCTAGTTGCGGCATGCATGTGGGATCTAGTTCCCCAACCAGGGATTGAACCCGGGCCCCCAGTGTTGGGAACATGGAGTCCCATCCACTGCGCCACCAGGGAAGTCCCTTGTTTTTTTAATGGTTTGTTAAAATTGAAGTTTACTTGCTGTACAGTATAAGTTACAGGTGCACAATAGAGTGAGTCACAATTTTTAAAGGCTATACTCCATTTATAGTTATTATAAAATACTGGCTACATTCCCCGTGTTGTACAATATATCCTTGTAGCTTATCTTATACCTAATAGTTTGTACCTCTTACTCTCCTACCGTGACGTTGCCCCTCCCCTTTCCCTCTCCCCACTGGTAACCACTGTATCTGTGAATCTGCTTCTTTTTTGTTGTATTCACTAGTTTGTTGTATTTTTTAGGGTTGCACATATAAGTGATATCGTACAGTATTTGTTTTTCTCTGTCTGAATTATTGCACTTAGCATAATACCCTCCCAGTCCATCCATGTTGTTGCAGATGGCAACATTTCATTCTTTTTTATGGCTGAGGAGTATTCCCTTGTAGAAAAAGTTTGGGTTTTTTTTTTTTAAAGAACTATAGGGAATTCCCTGGTGGTCCAGTGGCTAGGACTGCACACTTCCACTGCAGGGGGCACAGGTTCGATCCTTGGTCGGGGAACTAAGATCCCGCAAGCTACACAGTGCTGCCAAAAAAATAAATAAATTTTAAAAATTTAAAAAAATAAAAGAACTATAATATTTATTGTAACTCGATTCACACCATTAGAACATTAGTGAACCTGTGTTAATAAATAAGCACGAATGATTACAATGAGCAGGTCCAGTGGACACACAGGTGGCCATTTCTAGAGTGATTGTGTGTCCGTGTATTTTTCGATTCACCCCACCCACTCCCTCACGAGCGCCCACTTACTTAGCAAGCTCTTTCTTTGTTCCGGGTGCTAACATAAACATCCTGGATGAATACAGGAAAGCCTCTTTCATCTTCTAAAGCAGGGTTTGGCATACTGGTCCGTGGTCTCTGTGTTTTGTCAATAAAGTTTTATTGGGTCACACTGGTGCCCACTTGCTCATGGATCGTCTGCACCTGCTTTTGTGCCACTGGGTTGTGACGGATCCACATGTCCTGTGACACCTGAAATATTTACAGAAAAGGTCTGCTGACCCCTGTTCTAAAGTACCGGACAACTCAAACAGTTTAATCGCCTATCTTTTATTCTACTGTTGGTATTACATGGCTCTTAAAGATTTTTCTGATTTTAAGAGTCACAGGGTTCATCGTAGAAAGAGAGAAAAGTATATTATACAGAAAAGTATAAAGAAGAAAATAAAAACACCTACATCCCCACCATCCCAAGTCAGCCATTGATGTCATTTTACTGCATTTCCTTTGAGTTTTCCCCTATGTTAGTATTTCTCATAATCACAATCATATGCTACGTAGAATTCTGTATCCTGGTTTTTTCTACATCCCATTATAACAGGTATTTTATCAGCCTGTTACAAACTCTTTAACATAATTCTTTAAACGTGTAAAATATTCCAGTGCACGTATATTCCTTATCATACTTAACCGTTCCCTTATTTTATTTATTTTTCTTATTTTGCGGTACGCGGGCCTCTCACTGCTGTGGCCTCTCCCGCTGCGGAGCACAGGCTCCGGACGCGCAGGCTCAGCGGCCATGGCTCACAGGCCCAGCCACTCCGCAGCACGTGGGATCTTCCCGGACCGGGGCACGAACCCGTGTCCCCTGCATCGGTAGGCGGACTCTCAACCACTGTGCCACCAGGGAAGCCCCGTTCCCTTATTTTAAATGTTCTTCCAGTTTTTTCCGACTCCAAATGATACCACAGTGACAGGCATCTCTGTGGGTAAAGCCTCTTCTGTGTTTTCATTCCTATGGATAAAGTTTCAGGAGGAAGATTACTGGGTGAAAGGATACAGTGATTTTTTTTTTTAAGGTTACAACTATTTTGAAGGGTCATGATACCTATATATATATATAATATAGCTTACATATAATGATATATTTTTATAATTATATACTATTATATAAAATATTTTTACATATTTTTAAATGAAGTATATATTTTATATGTATTACCAAATTGTTTCTTCTAAAAAGGTTGTATTTTGCTGCTTTTCAAATGTTCCTTCAAAAACTCAAATGTTGGGAAAAACTTAAAATAAAATATAAAATAAAAAGAATAAAACCTCGAATGTTGGTGATTTGGTCCCGGGTGTGATCAGTAGTTGCTCCAGGAGACATCTGCAGAAACTCTGGTTTCTAACCGTGTCCCTTTCCTCCTCACCTGCTCCCAGACCATCAGCCGGGCCTTCATGAACGGGAGCTCCGTGGAGCACGTGATCGAGTTTGGCCTCGACTACCCGGAAGGCATGGCCGTCGACTGGATGGGCAAGAACCTCTACTGGGCGGACACCGGGACCAATAGGATCGAAGTGGCCCGGCTGGACGGGCAGTTCCGGCAGGTCCTTGTGTGGAGGGATCTGGACAACCCGAGGTCGCTGGCCCTGGACCCCACCAAAGGGTAAGGACCATTTTTGTCCAGCAGGCGTGTCCCCGTCACCTCTCTACACCAGCCAGTGCGTTGATGACCTGAGGCCGCGGCAGACGGCTGCCCACCTGGCGCTCTGCGGTTGGAGCAGTAACGACCGCTACTAGCTTTGAGGTGGCCGGGGCCGGCGGGACCCTTGGAGGTCATCTGGTTCATTTCATAGAGGGGACACTGGGGCCCAGAGCAGCAGGCAGGAAGGGAAGCCTCTGTATCAGGCACCGCATGGGGCACTCCCAGAGGGGTCATCTCATCTGGGCGTCCAGGAGCCCTGCAAGGGGTGGGTGATTTTACAGATGCAGAAACTGAGGCTCAGAGAAGCTCAGTGATTTACTGAAGGTCACATAACTGGTTAGAGCAGGGCTGGGCCAGGAAGTCCCATGCAGTCCTTTCTAGGCTCCTGTCCTGGGCTTCTCCCCTCCTGCTTCTTGCTGGCCACTTAGCGGCGGTTTAAAACCCACCTTGCAAGCTTGCAAGGCACATGCTTTTATGTGTCAGGCAGCCTGGGGGCCCTGCCCTGGGGCCAGAGAGGCCAGGGTGGAGTCTTCCTCTGCGCTCAGTGCTCAACCCATAAAGCATCAGTGGTGTGTAGGGAGCGCTCCGAACCCTGCCTGCCACGTGCTCTTTCAGGGAAGGGAAGATTTCGGCAGAACAAAAAGAAAGGTCCAGGTTTTAGCGAAAGAACCAGTAAAACGTACACAATTCTGGAACGGGGATTCCTTCCCCGGAGCCACTGCTGAAGAGAGAGGAGGGAGGACCCGTTGGTGGAGACGGCAGAGCTGAGTTCGAGTCCTGACCCTACGATGCCTGTTGGCCTCAGCGTCTTGTTTTCTACCTTCTTTAAGGAGAGGAGACTGTACGCCGCGATTTGCCCACGTGCTTCCTGCCCGCCCCGGTCACCCTGGCATCCTGTCCAGCTTCGTTAGCGTTTGTCCCTGACACAGGTGTCCCAGCCTGGATGTCGTGTTGCCCGGTCACCCTGTCCGTGCACCCGAATGGGAATATCAGGGCTTGGCTTGCAGGGGGGCTGCTGTGGGACCCCAGGAGGCAGCATGTAGCTCCGTGACTGCTCCCAGAGGGATGGTGGGGTGGAGGGGCCTCCGAGGGTCTCACCTCTTCCCTGCTTCCTGCAGGGATGCCATCGGCACAGCCGCGGAGATGGCGGCAGGTGTGCCCCCTGCCCTGCCGTGAGGGTGGCCGTGCCTGAGCCTGCCCCGCCCTGCTCCCGTGTCTTCCAGCTACATCTACTGGACCGAGTGGGGCGGCAAGCCCAGGATCGTGCGGGCCTTCATGGACGGGACCAACTGCGTGACGCTGGTGGACAAGGTGGGCCGGGCCAACGACCTCACCATCGACTACGCCGACCAGCGTCTCTACTGGACGGACCTGGACACCAACATGATTGAGTCATCCAACATGCTGGGTGAGGGCCGGTGCGTCCTGCCGCCAGGGGGCGTCCCTGCCCTGGGCGTTGGCCATGCTCAGCCCCCATGGCGCTGTGCCCCTGGGCCCTCCAGGCCCAAGCCCCACAGGAGGTGCGGCCACGCCCCGGGTGCTGACCCAGCCTCGCCCCCTCCTGAGGGTTGTCCCTTTCCGCCCCTGGTGCTGTCGCTGCAGATGTGTCAGTAGAGACCCCAGTGACAGCTGTTCCCTACACACCAGCTGAGAGCCGGGTCCCGGCCAACCCTGTGCCAGGATTCTAATCTGACCCTACACCACATAGCGTAGGTTTTCGGTGATGGCGAAACTGAGGCCCACGGAGGTCGTGGGACTTGTGTAAGGTCACAGAGTGCCACTCAGACCCCACGGCCACGTGCTACAGCTCCATCTGACCCTGAATACCTACTGGGCGCTAGGCATTGTTCTGGGACCACTCAACACCTGGGATTAGGTTAAAAACAAAAAAACCCTCGCTCCAAGCCACCCAGCAGTGAGGGCAGGACTTGAGCCTAGAAATCACATGACTCTGGACTTCTTGCAGGGGGTGGTTATATTAGCTCTCCTGGGTGATACCACATGACGGGGCTGCCCTGTGCGACTGAGAGAATTTGGCTTCCTTCCTAATCACTGCTGCTGCCGCCACCTGTGATGGGTGTCGTTGTGCCCATTTTACAGATGAGGAAACTGAGGCATAGGTGGGCCGAACGGCTTGTCCCCAGGTACTGTGTGAGCAGAGCCAGGACTAGAAGCTCAGTGGCCTGGTTTCTGCTTGCGGCGGGCTGCACCCGCCCCTGCATGCTGACTGTCCTGGTGTATGAGGCCAAGAGCAAGGCTTGAATGTGTCTTTGAGACTGCCACCCCCAGCCCCACAGGGAATTACAAGAGGCTGGTGCCAGGTGGGAAACCAGTCACAGCACAGCTGTGGTTGCCCGAAATAATCAAGCTCCCTGATTACCCCAGAGTAAAGACACACTGGGAGGAAAAGCAGCAAAAACCCTGGAAACCCCCTCGACTCTGCAGGTTGAGGGTGGTCGTGTGCGTCCAGTCAGGCCGTTTTCAGCCGTATTCCCACTGAATGGTGTAGACGTGTAGGGAGCACTTGGTTAATAACAGGGGAGGCCCCGGGCAAGGGAAAGGTGGGAATGTTGCCTGGCGTGGCGCGAGTGGGCATGGAGCGTGAACCTGGGGCCCCGCCATCCTGGTTGCATTCCTGGCCTTGCCACTTGCTGTGTGACTTGAGCCAGGTGACTTAACCTTTCTGTGCCTCGGTCCTCTAATGCCGATGGTCCCTTCCTCCTACAGCTGCTACTGTGAGAATTAACTGAAGGCACTTCTCATCAAGTCTGGAGCACAGTCACTGCCCTCTGAGTGTTTAGTTAATGATCGTTGTTGTTGGAAAAGTCCACTGCGAGTCCCAGTCCAGGGCCCGGGGTGGAGTGGGGGCGGACAGCGTGTGCGTGACAGGCAGTCAGGGAGCACCTTTATTTCAGAACTATCTTTTTTCTAATGATAAAATGATCAACTTAGAAAATTTCTAAAAACGCAGAAAAACAGGAAGCAAAATTTTAATTATCCATTATTTCACCAGTCAGTAATAATGTATATTCATCTGTTGGCATATCTCTTTCCAGTCTCAAAATTTTTTTGATTGATTTTTTTAAGCAAATATTTTTAACTGTTCATCTCTGAAGACTTTTTTCACTTTTTTCCTTTTTAAAAATCATTTTGAAAACATTATTTCAAATCGTGCCGCATATGATTTTCATTTGGCTTTCTCCCACTCCTGTACAGGAGGAGCATGTCCCCAGGTCACCAATAGGCTTTCACTGGTACCGTTTTTACTGTGAAATAGAGCATACGTGAGGCATTCATACGACACACACACTTTGACAAGACTTAGAAACCCATGCCCAGGTGGAGGGACAGAACTTGTCGAGTGTCACCGGGCCCTGCACCTGCTCTCCCTCCCTCATGCGGCCCTGAGCCTGCGTGTTGCCGCAGTAGTCCCAGCAGGTGCACACAGGTGTGTGCTCTGCGTGTAACTGCTCGGCGGGTCACGTGATCAGACCCTGGTTCGTTTCACAAGCCCTCTGCTGCTGGCGAGAGAATGGCACCAGCGTTCCCAAATGAAAGCAAGGTGTGGGCAGGGCTACCTTCCATCTGGAGGCTCTAGAGGAGAATCCATTGCCTTTTCCATCATCTGGGGGCTGGCTGCATCCTTGACTTGTGGCCCTTCCTCCATCCTCAAAGCCAGCTGTATAGCCTCCACCAGCCTCTCTCTCACTGTCTTGCTCCCTCTTATAAGGACGCTAGTGTTTGCACTGGGTGCACTGGGATAATCCAGAATCATGTCCCCATTTCAAAATCCTTAATTTAGTCACACCTGCAAAGCCCCGTTTGCCGTGTAAGGTACTATATTCAGAAATCCTGGAGATTAGGATGACCTCTTTTGGGGGGAGAGGGGGAATGTTCTTCTGCACGTAGTTTTTATCAAGCACTTAATTTGTGCCGGCATTTTGACCATTCTACATGCATGATCTCATTGAATATTTATCACAATTATATCACGAACCTCATTGTTTTTTTATCATAATTTATTACATTTAATTATCATGGATACCCATGAGGGCACTGTTACAAATAACCATTTTGGGACTTACCTGGTGGTCCAGTGGTTAGGACTTGGCGCTTTCACTGCCGTGGCCCTGGGTTCGATCCCTGGTTGGGGAACTAAGATCCCACAAGCCACATGGCGTGCCCCCCCTCCAAATACCCATTTTTCAGATGGGGAGACTGAGAGTCAAGAAGTTTACATAGCTTTCCCAAGGTCACATGCTGGTCAAGGGAGAAGCGAGGGGGCCCAGGCTGACTCCAGAACCTGGTTTCAACCACTGTAGTAGACTGCTAGGCAGAAGGTTTTATTTTATCAATATTTAAAATTTTTATTGACATATATATACAGTCAAGTACAAAAAAGTAGTCATGGGGCTTCCCTGGTGGCGCAGTGGTTGAGAGTCCGCCTGCCAATGCAGGGGACGCAGGTTCGTGCCCCAGTCCGGGAAGATCCCACATGCCACGGAGCGGCTGGGCCTGTGAGAAATGGCCGCTGAGCCTGCACGTCTGGAGCCTGTGCTCCGCAGTGGGAGAGGCCACAACAGTGAGGCCCGCGTACCGCAAAAAAAAAAAAAAAAAAGTAGTCAAGTTGGAGAATTTTTACATACAGATACTTGTGCATACACAGAGGCATCAACATAGCCTGTGTAGCTCCCACGCAGATCAAAGTAGGGAAGTTTCCAGCCCTCAAAAGGCTTTTAGTCAATCTCACCAGCCTCCTCGGGTCAGTGCTGCCCTGACTTCTATCTGTGTGTACTAGCTGTGCTGTTCTAGAACTTTCTATCACTGTGACCGCACAGAGTGTGCTCTTCAGCATCTGGATTCTGTCACTCAGTGAAAGTCGCCCACATTGTTGTTATTCTTTTTTATCATTTTATCATTTTATTCTTTTTTATCATTTCCATTGTATGAAGATCCTACCTTTTTAAAAAAATTTTTTTATTTTATAAAGTTACATTTTATTTATTTTATTTTATAAAGTTACATTTAATTTATTTATTTATTTTTGGCTGTGTTGGCTCTTCGTTGCTGCGCGTAGGCTTTCTGTAGTTGCGGCGAGCGGGGGTACGCGGGCTTCTCCTTGCGGTGGCTTCTCTTGTTGCAGAGCATGGGCTCTAGGTGTGCGGGCTTCAGTAGTTGTGGCACGCCAGCTCAGTAGTTGTGGCTCGCAGGCTGTAGAGCGCAGGCTCAGTGGTTGTGGCACACGGGCTTAGTTGCTCTGCGGCATGTGGGATCTTCCTGGACCAGGGATCGAACCTGCGTCCCCTGCATTGGCAGGTGGATGCTTAACCACTGAGCCACCAGGGAGGTCCCAAAGATCCTACCATTTTTTAATTCATCCTACTATTTTTTTTTTTTTTTACTTTGGCTGTGCTGAGTCTTAGTTGCGGCACGTGGGATCTCTTAGTTGCGGTATGCGGGATCTTTAGTTGTGGCATGTGGGCTCTTAGTTGCGGCATGTGGGATCTAGTTCCCTGACCAGAGATCAAACCTGGGCCCGCTGCATTGGGTGCTCGGAGTCTTAATCACTGGGCCACCAGGGAAGTCCCTAATCCATCCTACTATTGACGGACATTTGGGTTGTTTCCTGTTTGTGGCTGTTACACATAGTTGCTGCCGTGCACATTCTCTTCTGTGTTGTTTGGGTGGATGCTGCACGCATTTCTCTTGTGCTGCAAGAGGGGAATTGCCTGCCCTCAGGGCAGGTGCACATCCAGCCTCAGTGGACCCTGCTCGTTTCCCAAAGTGGTCACATGCTTTATGAGCCCGACGCAAGTGGCCAGGCTGCAGGTTGAACTGGTTCAGCCACAGGACGCCCGTGCGGTGCCGTTGCTGACTCGGTACCCGTGTGTCTCCACGCAGGTCAGGAACGGGTCGTGATTGCCGATGACCTCCCGCACCCCTTCGGCCTGACGCAGTACAGTGATTACATCTACTGGACAGACTGGAACCTGCACAGCATTGAGCGAGCCGACAAGACCAGTGGCCGGAACCGCACCCTCATCCAGGGCCACCTGGATTTCGTGATGGACATCCTGGTGTTCCACTCCTCCCGCCAGGATGGCCTCAATGACTGCATGCACAACAATGGGCAGTGTGGGCAGCTGTGCCTCGCTGTCCCCAGCGGCCACCGCTGCAGCTGTGCCTCACATTACACCCTGGACCCCAGTAGCCGCAACTGCAGCCGTAAGTGCCTCGCTCTGCCCCTGTCCCTCACTCCCACATTAGATCATCAGTCTGACTCTGGCGGTTAAGGTGGAAAGAAGCTTTTTATCTGGGGAAACCTTGGTGCACATGGGCAGTCGGGCAGGTTGTGCACTGCACATGTTGCCTAATGTTACCTGGAGGCTCAGGCTGGGTGGAAGACCTGTTGCTTCATCAAGACATGAGTAGATGGTCCAAGCCCTCAGCGGGCACGTCGCATGGGAGGCTCTTTGGATGTGAAAAACAGTCCCTGGGGGAGAGCACCCACTTCTAGGGCCAGGCATTGTTCCAAGTGCTTTTTATGGCCCTTAATCCTCCAGCCTATGGGGTAGGGAGTATCACTGTCCCCATTTCACAGACTAGGACCCTGGGCACAGACATGTGTAGTTACCCACCCAAGGCCACACAGCTGGTAAGACTTGAACCAGGTTTGGATCCAGGCAGGCTGGCTCCAGAGTCCCTGCCCTGACCCCTTGCGTGTGGCCCCATGTCCACGGTGTAATCCTCACACCGACCTTCTAAACGAGGTAGGCCTTTTCACTTTCAATTCTAAGAAAAGCGAGGTTCAGAGAGCCTGAGAGTGACTTTCCCATGGGCCCGCAGGGAGAACAGGTGTGTCCTGTTGGCAGGCTTTTCTCCTGTGACATCAGCAGAGAGCTAGTTATAACTGGGCCTCTGTGCAGCGCTAGACAGATTGTAAAGCTCTCTGTCATCCAGGCATTGTGTGAGCCTCTCGCAGCCCCGGGCCTTAAGAGGACTGAGCTTCCTTGGCCCAATTATGTGGATGAGGGACCTACAGCTTCGAAGGGTTAAGGGGCTTGGTCGAGGCCCCAGGCTGGTATGTGATGGGCCTGGGGCCACAGCCTGGGATTCCCCACTCTTGGGCTCCCTTTGGTCCTGTTGTCCTTGCCACTGGGGGCCATAACCTTGAAGGGTCAAGCGGAGGTGCAGGTCACCCTCTGCCCAGAGGGGATGTGACTCGGGTGCTGGCTCCCAAGGCCGGCAGACCCAGGGCTGTGACTTGGATTCATGTGGCCCAGCTGTAACTCTGACGTGGCTGCAGCTGGTGGCCTCTACACATCCTGGGTCCCGACAGCCCTGAGGAGTGTCCCCTCCCGGTGTCACTGTTCACGTCACACGGTTTTCAGCCATTCCCTGGAGCACGTAGAAGCCCCTGGCGAATCCCACCGTCACCAGAGCATCACACACACTTATGGGTGGGAGCTGGATGTTCACTACCTTTCCCTCCCTCTGACTTAAGTCTTGATAATCTGAAAAGAAGTGGATATCTAGTTTTAAAATAACACACACACTTATAAAATATGGAAACAGCAGCGACGTGTAACATGGAGAATTAAATTACCCATAGTCCACCCCCAAGAACCAGTTTTGTGTCTTTCCAGCCTTTTTCCACGTACATCTCGTAGGTGCGCACGCAAATCTACTTTTTACCAGAAAATGGAAGGCCGTCCTCCCTGCCCCACTCCCTGTTCGGCTCCCAGACGCTGACGCGCGCCCGCCCCCGTTTGCCTCTCTCCAGCACCCACCACCTTCCTGCTCTTCAGCCAGAAGTGTGCTATCAGCCGAATGATCCCTGATGACCAGCACAGCCCAGACCTCATCCTGCCGCTGCACGGGCTGAGGAACGTCAAGGCCATCGACTATGACCCGCTGGACAAGTTCATCTACTGGGTAGATGGGCGCCAGAACATCAAACGAGCCAAGGACGATGGGACCCAGGTAAGTGTGCTTTCGGGGGGGCGCGGGGGGCCCTTCCACGAGGGGCTCGCACTGGCGGCTCCCAGGCTACCGCCCCCTTTTCTTAGCAGAGGGAGTGCCAAGAGGGCACAGTTTGGGGTAAACAGTGATTGGGCTCCGATTATGTCATTGCCAGGTATAAGGCTGAGCCGTGTGAGACCCTTAGACTGTGATTCTGTGTAGAAACTGGATTTTGCAGCTGTTTAAGTAGCAGTGGTGGGCGTCAAACCCCATGGGGTTTTTTTTTTCCTTTCCATAGTGGTTCTGTGCAGGGATAGTTGATGTCGGTTATTCTAGATTTATCTTTTATTTCAGGGGAGTTGGATAGTCAGTTCTGTTATAATGCAATGTACATGTGTCTGAAAATCACTGCACTGTACAGAATCGCCCAGTACAGACCACGGGTCTGATGGGGGAAAGGGGGCTAGGTGTGCAGCCCTCAAAAGGCCATCAGTGACAAACTGAAAAAAAAAGAGAGGAACCTGGCAATACAGGGGCCCTGTCCTTCGAATGGTAAATGGTTCGGTACACAAATGCTCCAGCAGATATGGCTCTTGACGCTGAAAAGACCTGAAGCTGGCGGAGGACATGGGGGTCGGAAGGTTGCAGCTTGTGGGTTTTTGTGGAACGCGGAAGGAGGGTTGTCTGAGATGGGACATATCGTTGTGACCCCGGCGTGGATGGCGTGGCTCCCAGTGCCCGGGGGCTGGGGGTCGCTGGAGGCATGTGTGTTTGTGGGCCCCTGCTCGGTGCGGTGCTGCTGTGTGCTCTGCACTTGCCTAGGGTTTCTCCTGGGTGCAGTTGTGCAAAGTGAATGCGAAACCTGCTCTCTGCTCAGACTGTCCCTGATACATCACTGCATGGGGACGAATACATGTTTTCCAGACGTGAGTCTAGCAGAACTGACTCCTTTTCTGTGTTAGGTGTTTGTGACCCGTGCCAGGAAGGACACTGTCACTGCAGCCTCGGGGCACACCCGGCGTATCCAGCCATGTGACAGGGAACTGTGGCCAGAATTCCAGTAGGACGTGCCCGGCTGGTCATGCCAGTTTGTAAAGACGCCTTTCACAAAAGCTACCAAACCCGATGGTCTCTTTCTCAATCGGGGGGTCAGTGTGACAGCTTATGTCGTCGTGGTGAAATCTTGATACTGTTAGAACAGCGATGCAGATGCTCGTGTGTGGAGATTTTCAGAAGATTTTCGTGTCTGTAACGTAGGTGTTTCTCTTTCCTACCCTGAACCGGGTGCCAGTACTACCTGTACGACTGGGCCTCACTTTCGACAACATACTTCATCCACCCACGATGTAAAGTTAACAAGTCGTCCTTTGACGTCTGTGTCCTTGGTTGATGGTAAAGCCCCAGCTGTGCCCGAGCAGCTATGATTATCATCTCTGTGGGAGCAGAGCCTGGCGGAAACGGTGGGAATGGATTTCTTTCGTCCCACCCTGGGCGCAGGTGACAGTCACTTTGAGTCCTTTGGAGAACAGGGAGTGTTAATTGGTGGACCATGGCTTCCTGCTGAGAAAGTTGCTGGGGCACAAATTACCTTAAAGTCCCCTGGAGAGGCGTCCTTTTGCATTCTTGTATGGTGTCCAGCAGGAGTGGGGGAAGAGTTTGAAGAAAAAGCCCTTCTAGGAACACTTAATCTGGAAAATATTCATTTCCCTTCCTGTGTCTCTTGCTAAACTCCACCCTCTGGTGGCTTTGGTTATTAGGGGTGCCACCCCACCTCCAAGGATGGTATTCTTAATTATCATCTACTTGGCTGTCGTTTTTCTATTTAATTTTTGATTCTTTTATTGTGGTAAATCTACGTTACATAAAATGGGCCATTTTAACCATTTTTAAGTGTGCAGCTCCATGGCATTAAGTACATTGATATTGTTGTACACCCGTCACCCCCATCCATCTCCAGAGGAAACTCTGTCCCCATTAAACCCTAACTCTCCATCCCCGCATCCCCCCAGTCCCTGGCGCCCACCCTCCTGCCTTCTGTCTCTCTGCATCTGACAGCACTAAGTTCTTTATATAAGTAGAATTACCCAGTATTTGTCCTTTTGTGACTGGCCTGTTTCACTTAGCACAATGTTCTCAAGGTTCATCCACATCATAGGAGGTATCAGAATTTTCTTCCTCTGTACGACTGAATAACACTCCATTGTCTGTATAGAAGACATTTTGCTTATCCGTCCGTCCATCAGTGGACGCTGGGCTTGCATCCGCCTGTGAGCTGTTGCTGCAGACTTTCCCACTGGGTTAAGTACCACTTTGTACTGGGGAGGGGGCGGGGTGTGGATTGTGACGTTGAATCGGATTCTGCTAAGATTTTTTGCAGCGGCCTCGGTGCTGTTCCTCATGGTAAAATTGGAGTTTGGGTTTTATAGAACCGGCCAGCCGTGTAGAGTTTACCTCCTCGTTCCCGTGTGCCTGGGGTGGGGCGTGGGTGGTGTGTTGTTACAGCACGCACTTTTTTCTCAGCTGGTTGTTCCGATGAGCGTGTGCCCGGCTCCCACACACCCACCCTCCGCAGGGAGCCTGGCTCTGGCCAGGGCTAGCTGGAATCTTGCTTTACTCCCGGGCCATCGGCTGCACTGGGCTGTGGTCTTTGGCCAGAGAGCTCTGTGGCTCTTGGGAAAGGAATGTGCTGGCTGGAGTCGACGCCTGGCTCCTAGGGCCCACAGCTCCTGGGGGTGGGGGTGTTGTTACCTGCAGAGATGCGAGTGACGTGCTTCCAGCTGCCCAGCAGGGCTGGACCAGAGGCTGCTGTGTGTGTGTTTGGGGGCGGGTGGTTCCTCTCCAGCTGAGTCCAAGAGGCTAGGCCTGGGGAGGGGGGCTTCTTTTTGGCTGCAAGGCCCCTCTTGACCACCAGGAGACTTCTTGTTTTATTGACTGCTGAAAAGAGGTATATTAAGAGGGTCTGCAATGAGCTGTGATCAGAACATCATCTAAAGATGATTCCCTTCTCAGAGGAGGAACTTTTCATCCAAACTGTTGGTGGCAGCAGCCCAGGAGCTTGGGAAGCCCCTTTGCACCAGGTCAGGTCACCTGAGAACCCAAGGGGACCAGATCCACCAGGGAATCGGTCTCTAGCCTGTGAGGGACGTGAGGGAAGCTCTGGGCACTCTCCTTCTCCTGCATCAGTTCATGAAACAAGGTCCCCTTTAAAGGGATTCTCTGTCGGTGGCTCCGAAAGCCAGGGTTCATCCCTGAGAGGCAGTAGACGGCATGGAGTCCAGCAGCGCTCTCGGGAGAGGCTTGGGGTGGAGACCCGCAGGGAGTGTGAGGGGGAAAACAGACCCCGCGAGGGGCACGTGCTGCCCCTGGGCTCCTGGTATGCGCTGCGGGGCAGCCCTGCACCCTCACCTGGCCTTGAACCCCTGGCCTGTCTCCCTCAGGGAAGAGGCTGTGAGAGGTGGACCTCTGTGCTGGACACCTATTGTCCTGGCATCCTAAATTTAAAAAACAAATAAGATTTGAGGGCCTTCACTCTGGAGAACAGTATGGAGTTTCCTTAAAAAACTAAAAACAGAACTACCATATGACCCAGCAATCCCACTACTGGGCATGTACCCTGAGAAAACCATGATTCAGGAGGCGTCATGTACCACAGTGTTCATTGCAGCTGTGTTTACAATAGCCAGGACATGGAAGCAACCTAAGTGCCCATCGACAGATGAATGGATAAAGAAGATGTGGCACATATATACAATGGAATATTACTCAGCCATAAAAAGAAATGAAATTGAGTTATTTGTAGTGAGGTGGATGGACCTAGAGACTGTCATACAGAGTGAAGTAAGTCAGAAAGAGAAAAACAAATATTGTATGCTAACACATATATATGGAATCTAAAAAAAAAAAAGAAAATGGTTCCGAAGAACCTAGGGGCAGGACAGGAACAAAGATGCAGATGTAGAGAATGGACTTGAGGACACGGGGAGGGGGAAGGGTAAGCTGGGATGAAGTGAGAGAGTGGCACTGACATTTATACACTACCAAATGTAAAACAGATAGCTAGTGGGAAGCAGCCGCATAGCACAGGGAGATCAGCTCGGTGCTTTGTGACCACCTAGAGGGGTGGGATAGGGAGGGTGGGAGGGAGACGCAAGAGGGAGGAGATATGGGGATATATGTATACGTACAGCTGATTCACTTTGTTATACAGCAGAAACTAACACACCATTATAAAGCAATTATACTCCAATAAAGATGTTAAAAAAAAAATCCAAGGGAAGGAAAAAAGATAAAAAAAGATTTGAGGGCCTTAATCCAAAAGTCTGAGTCTAAGGAAACAAGAAGTGAGAAGATGTCTTGAGCCGGGGGCCTGTGATCCCGGGCTGACCGCTCAGCTGCTGGGCGGTCCCTCTGTACGTGCGGGCGCAGGCTGGCCAGCCCGGGTGGGGTGATGACCAGGCAGCCGGGTCCAGTGCCGTCACTGGTGGCGGGGCCCAGCTTCGGAGCCCATGGGCTAGAGCTCTCCTGGAGGCTGTTGGGGGGATCAGCTTCACTCTCAAGCAGATGTGTGGGCAAGAGCTGGTTTGAAAGGAGAGGTTCCCAGACACGGTTGGGCTTTTGACATTTGCTCTGCACGCGGCCACAGGCCTCCGCCCTCCCCACCGTGACTTCAGCCGGTGCTCGTTTCTTACCACCCTACAGCCCTTCGTTTTGACCTCTCCGAGCCAAAGCCAGAACCCGGACAGGCAGCCGCACGACCTCAGCGTGGACGTCTACAGCCGGACCCTGTTTTGGACGTGCGAGGCCACCGACACGATCAACGTCCACCGGCTGAACGGGGAAGCCATGGGCGTGGTGCTCCGCGGGGACCGCGACAAGCCGAGGGCCATCGTCGTCAACGCCGAGCGAGGGTGCGGGGCCGCGCGGGTGGGGTGCTGCACCCGCTGGGCTGTGCCAGGGGCCCCTCCCGTGAATGCCGGCCTCTCGGGCCGGGAGGGATCTTCCACCCCCGACACTCCCATCTGCAGCCGGAGTGGGGCAGGGAGACACCAGCTCATTCCCAGGCATGGCAGGGAGGCAGAGACGCCCAGGGATGGCCTGGACTGAAAGCCTGTGCAGGGGAGAGGGCTTTGCTGAGGCACAGGCAGGATGTGATTCATAGGTTTCATACCATCCCATCCAACTTGAACCCTATTCAACCATCCCTTCCATAGTGTCCCACGCGGTGGTGGGTTACTCACTTGCCTAGGGGAGGTCACTACCTGACTGGGAGCTTCTTCCTTCCCTGAAGCTCCCTGATGGGCCCTCAGGTTCTCTGGTAGGTGGGAGAGCACCTGAGACACGTTGACACATGTGGAGGGTCCCAAAGGGAAGGACCAGGGCGGGAGGGTGAGGGGGCCGAAACCACATGAAATGAGATTGGGAAATAAAGCCAATCGGGGAGGATTTGGGGGTGGAAGGCAGGAGGCTGGTGACCACCTCAGGTACCCGCAGGGCTGCCGTTCAGGGCGGGAATCAGACTCATCGAGGCACTGTGTGCTGAAGCTTGTGCCCGGGGACCGCCAGGCAGACCTGAGTTCAAATCCCGACTGTGTCACCTACTGCCTATGTGACCTCAGGCAGGTGACGTGACCTCCCAGGGATTCAGTTTCCTTGTGAGGACAGCGGGGAGTACCAGCCCTGCAGCCCCCGGGGGCTCAGTTACTGAAGACGGTTCTTTAGGAATCAAAGGAGGGGGCGTGTACTAGTCCCAGGGGCTGCCTCAAGTGACCACAGACTGGGGGCTTGAAACACGGAGGTCTATTCCCTCGCTGTTCCAGGGGCCAAAGTCAAGGGTGGCAGGGCCGTGCTCCCACTGGAGTCTCTAGGGGAGGTTGCTTCCTGCCTCTCAGCTTTGGGGGCCCCGCATGCTCCTTGGCTTGTGGCCGCGTCCCTCCACTCTGCCTCCGTCTTCACGTGGGCTTCTCTCTGTGTCCGTGTGGCCTCTTCTCTCTCTTGAGGCCACTCTCACTGGTTGCGGGCCCACCCTAACCGGGGCGGCCTCATCTTGATACTTAGTTACATCTGCAAAGACCTTGTTTCCAAGTAAGGTCATATTCCGAGGTTCCAGGTAGACATGAGGTCTTGGGGGACATTTTCCAGCTCCTCCAGGGCCTGACCTTTCAGCTCCGCATCCAGCCCCTAGAGGCTGGGGTCGTATGACTGGTCACTTTCCGAAGCCCCGCTGGGTGCCCGCAGGGTCTGGGGCCGGTCTCTCTGGTGCTTGGCTGAGGACGTAGCGGACGCAGTGCCCGTCCTTTACCTGCTGTTCTCTCGCAGGTACCTGTACTTCACTAACATGCAGGACCGAGCAGCCAAGATAGAGCGCGCGGCCCTGGACGGCACCGAGCGCGAGGTCCTCTTCACCACGGGCCTCATCCGCCCCGTGGCCCTCGTGGTGGACAACACGCTGGGCAAGCTCTTCTGGGTGGACGCCGACCTGAAGCGCATTGAAAGCTGCGACCTGTCAGGTGCGCTCCCTGGAGCCTCCCCGAGGATCGGTCCCTCGGCGGCCACCACGTCTGAGCCACCAGGACGCCCGCTGTCCTGGTCATCAGTCATGGCATACCAGTCACCACGGTTGTGGGGGACCTACTGCGAGCAGGCACTGGGCTGGGGCTTTACCATGTATAGTGCCCCCGCCCCGTTCCAGGATGTGGGTCCCAAGTGATCCCCAGGTGGCAGGGGCCGACGAGGCTCAGAGAGGGTGAGCCAGCTGTGCAGGGCCCCCAGCGTCGGGTGGAAGAGGAGTCCGACCACTCTGCCCCCAGTGCCCATGCTCTCAGCTCCTCTGCCGTGGCCGCCTCAGTCCGGGAGGCCCCTGGGCCAGAGAGGAGTGAGAATCAGTGCTTAAAGGGGCTTTTCTTCCGGAAGTTGGGGTGGGCTGGGGGCAGGGGAGGCACCGTGCTTGCCGGGGGCCAGCGACTGGGGCCACGGCCCTGGCCAAAGGGCAGCCCAGGTAGAAGCAGGGCTGTCCGAGAGGTGGCCTCAGATCTGCCTAATTCCAGGGAACGTGCCCCAGCCCCCAGCCCTGGCCAGAGCCCGGCGTCCCCCAGGCTCCCGGCAGCCCACCCTTCTCCCGAGGCAAGCGTGGGCTGAGCTCTAGGGGTCCGCCGCCACTCAGGGGGAGCGCCTCCCTCTTGCAGGGGCCAACCGCCTGACCCTGGAGGATGCCAACATCGTGCAGCCCGTGGGCCTGACTGTGCTGGGCAGACACCTCTACTGGATCGACCGCCAGCAGCAGATGATTGAGCGCGTGGACAAGACCACAGGGGATGCGCGGACACGAGTCCAGGGCCGTGTCGCCCACCTGACCGGCATCCACGCCGTGGAGGACATCAGCCTGGAGGAGTTCTGTACGTGGCGGGTGGGCAGCGGGCAGCAGGCAGCGGTGTGTGCGGACACCGCCGAGGGGAGGCTGGGCCTCTTCACAGAGCACAGCGGCCCCTGAACTGCCCCCCTGGAATAAGGCAGGAGGACAGGCCAATGTGAGAGTTGTAGGACTGAGATCCTCTTTTCTTTCTTTCTGTCGGCCAAGTCTACTCTCGGCTCCTGGAGGCCACCCTCAGGCCCTCTCCCCATCAGTGACAGACCGAACCTCTCTGACTTCCTTTTCTACCAGCTGGAACCCACTCCGCTTTCCAAGGGCTTGCGATTAGATCTGGCCCAGTTTTAGACGAGTCTCCCTTTAGATTGACTCCAAATCAACTGATTAGTAACCTTAATTATATCTGTAAATCCCTTCTGCTGAGTAAGGCAGCAAAACCACAGGCATAATAGCTCCTCACATCCTCCCCAGCTGGGGAGTAGGGTAGGACATTTAGGGGGCATTTTAGGATTCTGCCTGCCACAGTCTGGCTGTGCCCAGGGGCCTGGGAGAGGGACGACGTCGGTAACTGGGACCTCTGGTTCCTCTACCCACCTCCGTATATGTGGATATGGAGGGGTGTGTGTGTGTGTGTGTGTGTGTGTGTGAGTGAAGTGTCTACCTCTCCCTCTGTCTTCTCGCTTTTCTCTCTTCATTCAGTAAATACACCTGGGCTGCCAGCTGGGTGAGCAGAGCCATCACTGTCCTTGTCCTGTGATGCCCACGGTCTGGCCCCACCAGCCTCACCCCAGCCCATTACTGTTGGCCTCCTGCCTCGGCCACACCGTGTGTTGACTGTTCTGCACCCCAGGTCCCGTGCTCAGCATATTATTACATTACATGTGTTATTTCACAATAATTCTACTTTACAGCTGAGGAAAGTAGGGCTCAGAAAGGGTACTACCTCCCCCTGTCACTTAGCCAATAAACCTGATGGGGCTTGGATTTGAGGCCAGAGCCCACAGTTTAGCCACTGGGATTTTTTTTTCTGTTGGGCTCCCTGCTCAGGATGAGGGGCATGACCTCTGAATCGGTCACTTCTGTGTTGACTGTTGGGCAGTGGGTTCTGTCCTTGTGGGTAATCAGCTGGATCCTGGATAAGTGAAGTCACTAGGAACTAGCTTCCGGATAACCGAGGCACCCCACGCCTCTGGGTTGGAAAGCCTGCGTTCACCTGGCCCCTTACACCATCCTCAGCCAGGTCCCGGTTCCTGGTTGTTGCTGGCAGATGGTCAGAATGGTGAATGCTGAGCCCACCAATGTCGAGACCCACTGCCTGCTGGTGTCGGCAGAAAGCCAGGCTCATTGCCCGGCAGCTCCTTGGAACCGAGCGGCTGGAAGGGCCAGGAGACGTTCAGTGAGCAGATCTGAGGTTGGAGGCCGGGTGCTAATGAGTGCTGATGTGTGGGGTCTAGGGTGACAGGGAGAGGCTCCTCGTTTTGGGTGAGGGCGGGAAGTCCTTGGGTGAGCTCTGCCGTGTTGATTTGGGACGTGGGCCATCCATCCTGCCTCCCCACAAGATCCCACAACTAGACTCTAAACCAGGGGTGGCACTCTGCAGCCCGTAGGTCTGTGTCATCCTGGCTGCCCTTGCTTTGCGGCTGGCCGACAAGGAGTCATGGTCACCTACATAGGTGGCCTAGCCCATGAAACCAAAATTATTCGCTTTCTGATTCTTTATGGCAAAAGTTTGCTGACCCTGCTCTAAACCGTGACTCTGTCATTTTGAAAACACCTAATCCTCAGGGTTGAGGAGGAGAAACTATGATTTGCCTTTGGGGGTCCGGGTGAGGAGCAGAGTGCTTTGCGCCATTTCCTCTCACCTGAGGGAGCTCAGCCACCCTCCCAGCCTCCTAACCATTGTCAGGGTGTTGGGCACATGAAGTTAATTGAATTGAAATGTTCAAGTTCCCAGGGTTCAACACCCTTATTATTTTAACTTCCATGTGTATTAGTTTCCTGCAGCTGCTTTAACAAGTCACCACAAATTGGGTGACTTAAAGCAACAGAAATGTATCCTGTCACAGTTCTGGAGAAATCCAAAATCAAGGTGTCTGCAAGGCTGTGCTCCCTCTGGAGGCTGGAGGTGGGGGTAGGGAGGCAGAGGAGGGGATGGTTCTTTGCCCCTCCCACTTCCTGTGGTTGCCGGTGTTCCTTGTGGCTGCATCATTGCAGTCTCTGCCTTTGTCATCACATGACCTTCTCCCCTGCCTTCATCTCTTATGTCGTCTCTTATAAGGACATTTGTCAGTGCATTTAGGGACCACACAGACAATTCAGAATTAGACCCCATCTCAAGATCCTTAACGTGACTACGTCATTTGCAAAGACCCTTTTCCCAAATAAGGTCCCATTCACAGATTCCAGGCATTAGGAAGTGGACATATCTTTTGGGGGGCCACCACTCAGCCCACTACACCATGAGAGACAGACACACAGGTGGGCAGTGTAGCATGATGGTAGTGGGCACAGTGGGAGCTGGTGCAGACAGGCTGGGGTATGATGTAAGGAAAGTTCTATAAGTGCTTTTGGCCTCCGTTTCCTCATCTGCAGAATGCAGTGTCAACAGAAACAGACTCCATAGGCTGCCCTAAGAATTAAGTGTGAGGCTCCCCCACACTCCTACTGGAGTGCCAGTTCTTGTGAGTTCCTGCCCGGCATGCATCCCCTCCGTCCTCCAGGCCACAGTCCTGAGGTAGGAGGTAGAACCCGACCCCCTCCCTCTTTTCTCTCCACAGCAGCCCACCCTTGTGCCCGGGACAATGGCGGCTGTTCCCACATCTGCATTGCCAAGGGTGATGGGACGCCACGGTGCTCATGCCCAGTCCACCTCGTGCTCCTGCAGAACCTGTTGACTTGTGGTGGTAGGTGTGACCTCAGCACTTTCTGTTGGGACGTTGAGCAGGACCCGATTCTCTGCCTGCCAGGTTGCTGCCTGACAGTCTTTTAATACATAGTCCCTGTGGCATCCAGTATCCTGAGCAGACTGTCTCTTTGTCCTCTTTTCTAATATATGCATTTCAGGGCTATGAATTTCCCTCTAAGCACTGGTTTTGCTGCATCCCACAAATTTTGATAAATTGCATTTTCATTTTCAGTTAGTTAAAATATTTTAAAATTATTCTCAATAATTCTTTGGCCCTTGTGTTATTATGAAGTGTGTTGTGTAACTTCCAGATGGTTGGGAATTTTCCAGTTATCTTTCTGTTATTGATTTCTAGTTTAGTTCCATTAAATTTTTGTGGAATTAATTTCCATTTCCTCATCCCTAAAACAGAAGCAGCCATCCTCCATCACAGGCTCCTCATGGGAGTAACAAAGACAGCGGAGAAAGCACGTGCACACGCGTGTGTGACCGAGTATGTGCGCATACTCCCCCTCCTCCTCTGAGCTCCTGGGGGCCGGTGTTCACCCCGTCCCTTTTCTTCCCATGCTCACCCCCATGACCTCCACGCTATGTCTCACACACGGCATACGCTTTGTATGATTTCTGTCCTTTTAACTTCATTCAGGTATGTTTTATGCCCCAGCGTGTGGTCTACCTTGGTGAATATTCCATGTGAGCCTGAGAAGATGTGTCATCTGATGTTGCTGGGTGGAGTGTTCAGTAAATGTTGGTTAGATCCAGCTGATGGATAGTGCTGTTCAGGTTGTCTGTATCCTTCCTGACTGTTTGTGCTGTCAGTTACTGATGGAGGTGTTGAAGTCTCCAATAGTGGGTTTGTTTAATTTTTTAGTACTGTCTTTTCTCCGCCTTCTACCCTTGATCGTCTTCTTCCCTAAGGTTGCACAGGGAGTGGCCAAGAATGTAAGCTGCAGTGTCAGACAGACCTGGGTTCAAATCCCAGCTTTGCCACTTCCCAGCTGAGTGACCCTGGGCTGGTCACTCACCTCTCTGAGCCTCCACTTCCTTCTCTGTGAAATAGAGAAATTGAAAGCACTTACTTGATGGGGTTGTTATTAAGTAACAGAGTACTTTGCATGGTCCCTGACACATGGCACACAGGAATGCCAGCTGCTATTAGTTGTGAGAATGGCAGTAGTAATAAAAAGGAACAATTGTCATTGTCACCATGATGAAACCCAATCCCCAGGACTTCCTCTCCTCTTCCTGCAGGTCCCCCAGGTGACCTTGGATGTGCTGTTTCTGTGTTCCTCTCTTCTTCCCTCCTCCTCTGAGCTCCTGGGGGCCGGTCTTTACCCTGTCCCTTTTCTTCTCATCCTCACCCCCACGACCTCCACGCTGTGTCCCACACACGGCATATGCTCAGCACATCTCGGGAAGCAGGACCATGGGCCTGTCCTTCTGGAGCTTTCTCCTGCCCCACCTCACACTGTGAACCCCAGAGAGCTTGGCCAAGAACAGAGGGGATGTTTCATGACTGTCCCGTGGTGGGGGCCACCTTGACCCTCCTGAGCTTCCTGGTGGCTTGTTTCTGAGTTCCGGCCCCAGGGCCCAAGTGGTTGTGCAGGTCCCACAGACGTCCAGGCTGCCCTGGAGGAGACGGGGCCGGGGAGAGAGCTGCACAGAGTGCTCAGCTCTCCCTGGGACCCCAGCGCTGGGCCTCCCCAGGGGAGGACGCATCCCTCTGTCACCCGCCCCCAGGCTTCGGCCCTCAGACTTGAGGATGCCAGGCCCTTCCTCACGGCCTAAGAGGCCTGTATTTACTGTGTCCCTGGCCTCTTCTCTGGGGGCTCACAGGAGGATAAGGGCTGACTGAGGTTCCCAGGAGGTGCCATGGACCCTCGTGCCTCGTGCACCGGCAGAGCAGCGCCACTGCCAATGCTGCGCACGCGCACATTACCGAACCAGGCACCGCGCGCGTGCACACACTCGCTCACACACGCGTGTGCGCGTGCTTTCTCCGCTGGCCTCGTTACTCCCGCGAGCAGCCTGTGATGGAGGGTGGCTGCTTCTGTTTTAGGGACGAGGGGACGGAGGCTCTGGGAGGTTGGGGGGTCCTCGGGTCGCACAGCTGCTGGGGGAGCCTGGGTTCAACCCCAGGTCTGTGCAACCCCCATCCTGTCCCGTCCTCACTCTCCGGCCGCTGCTGCCAGGACTGGGGGCCCTGCGGGGAATCAGAGCCTGCCCCACGTGGACCCTCTTCTTCCTGCTGGGCTGTGGGGGGCTGGAGTCCAGGAGCGGGGCCTCGGCCACTGTCCACGTGCACCTTTCCGTGGCCAGCATCCCTGTGTTCTCTGTTGGTGGCTCAGTGAGCACACATCCGTCGTTGGCTCCTTTGTCCCCGGCTGTCCTCTGTGGCCGAGCCCAGTGGGAACAGCGGCCTTGTGTTCATTTTTGCTCACATCTCCTCCCCCATCTCACATCCCTATTCAGCCCAGTGTGGACCCCGCAGTTATGGGGGAGGCATGTGGGTTCCCAATGTTGAAAGGCTTAGTACATCTTGAAATCAGTACTTTTGTGAAACTGAAAGCTCTGTTGTTTTTTTGACCGTGCTGCGTGGCTTGCCTCCCTTAGTTCCCTGACCAGGGATTGAACCCAGGGCACGGCAGTGACAGTGCCGACTCCTAACCACTGGACCGCCAGGGAACTCCCGACACCTTTTTCCTTAATCAGATTTCAAGGGTATTGAGGACTGTTGCTAAACGTTAAAACGAAGTTTGGACCAGTCTCTGGGGCTCAGTTTCCTGTGATTTTCCAGACCGAGGAGTGGAGAGACGATGACGGGCCCCCTGGGAAATGGGGGCAGCCTGGGACCAAGGGGCTCCTCCTGTGTCTCTCTGCCAGTGCCCTGGCATCCGTGCCCACCTGCGCCTCGGCCTCCAGGACAGTGCCACTGCGCGTAGCCACTGAGTGCTATTGCGCGTCTGGCCCATTCTTAGCCTGCACTGGGGAAGTTGACCCCGAGGGGGAAGTGACTTGCCATGGCCACCTGGTACGAGGTGACCCCAGATCTCCTGTCCTTCACCCTCCCAGCTCACCACCCTTCCACGACTCCCTCCACCAGGGAGCCTTCGAACCCCATCCTCATCCACTCTGCTCCCCACTGTGGAATCCTCACCACCTGCCTTTCCTCAGCCCACTCTTCAACAAGGTGCCCGGGTCTTCCACCGGTGCCCCCCGCCCCCGCCATACCTGTGGGCTCGCTGGCCACCCACAGAGTTCTGGCTCCGCTGCCCCAAATGTGTAACAGGTGTGGGTGCTGACCACCCACTTTCTGACCCTCCTATTTCCGGCGGGGGTGCGGTGGACACTCCCGTGTAGCCAGGCCGTGCACACGGACAGCTTCATCACACACTGGGGGCTGGAGGTGGGACGCAGACAAGATGCAGGGCAGTGGAGACTGGGTACAGCACTTGTGAATTGAGCGTGTTCCCCGCTTTGAAACCCAGAGGTGTTTCGCCCAGTTTTTGCCCTGCTGGGCAGCCTGTGATGGTCTTTCTCTCCTCCCCAGAGCCTCCTACGTGCTCCCCGGACCAGTTTGCGTGCGCCACTGGGGAGATCGACTGCATTCCTGGGGCCTGGCGCTGCGACGGCTTCCCGGAGTGTGATGACCAGAGCGACGAGGAGGGCTGCCCGGTGTGCTCGGCCGCCCAGTTCCCGTGTGCGCGGGGCCAGTGCGTGGACCTGCGGCTGCGCTGTGATGGTGAGGCTGACTGCCAGGACCGCTCGGACGAGGCGGACTGCGACGGTGAGGCCCCGCCCCTCCCCTAGGCTCGCACTCTCCGCCCTCCTGGAGCTTGGGCTCCATCAGGTCACGCATAAAGCCTTGGCCTGGAGCGAAACTGCCGTGGCCCCTCAGCTTGGGAGGGGAGAATGTTAGTTGCAGGCCCACTGAGAGCTGTTGCGCTCTGCCTCGCCAAGCACTTTGGCTTGAAGGCAGACTGAGGGTCTATCTTGCCTTCCCTCCTTCAGTCAAGAACGTTACAGAGACCGAAGTTAGGTCCAGTAGTCAGCTGGGTTTGCATGGTTTACGCCCTGGTTAAGCCCCATCCCAAAAGGCAGTGCTGTCCTCCACCAAGCCGTCTGTGGGATAACACTTACGTCTGGGTGGTTTCTAGTATCCCCTTGAACCAGGAGTTACAAAGAGATTTGCGTAGTCAACCTGGGTCCACGCTGGCTGGCAGTATCTTCCTTTTAGACCGTGACAGTGAAACAAATCTCTGTGCTCCCTCTGAGGTTTTCTTACATAAAATGACCTGCTCCGTTGGTTCCCGCCACACACCGTCAGCACCACGGCCCCATGACTGCCACTGAGCTGTTAATGGGTCGTTCTAGCTGCCGCCCCACAGCCACCGGTCCTCTTCTTGGATAACTCAGATATTATCTGTCCACTGTCCCCGTTCATGGTGAGCAGCCATTCTGTGGAAGGTGAAGGCCTGGGGGTCATTTCCCCGGATGTTTCTAGAAAGCCGCAGTTGTTAAGTCTTTCCAGCTCACAGCCCCTTTGAATTCGATGGAGACTGTAGACCAGGGATGAGCACGCTGCGGCCTGAGGGCCAAATCCAGATCGCCACCTATTTTGGTAAATGCAGTTCTACTGGGACACAGTCAGGCTCATTCATTTACATATTGTCTCTGACTGGTCCTGCACGGAAACAGCAGAGTTGAGTAGTTACAAAAGAGACCTATCTGGCTCTATACAGAAAAGTTTGCTGAGCCCTGCCTTACATCCTTGGCCCCAGCACAGTCTTGTGTCCAAGATCTCAGCAGGTGGCAGGAGCCCTGATTAGGGACCGTCCCCTCCCTCCTCCCGCTGTGACTGTTTCTCCTGGAGAAAGGAAGCATCAGGAGGACAGCAGGCCCTAGTGGAGGCTCTGGGCTCTGCCCTCTGTTTCAGAAGCCTCCTCTCCTGCTAGGTTACCAGCAGACCTGCCCACTTATTGCAAGGACAGGGTTCCTTGTCTCTGGTTTCCAGAGTGGGCGCCTGGGGCAGGGCGGGTGGGGAGCTTAGACGGCAAGTACTGGGGGCGGGTGATGCCTTCCTCATGGGGCCATAGCCCTTTCCAGGTCAGCAGGGAGGCAGCAGTCAGCACCCAGCCTTCCTTGTCCTCCTTGCGTGGCCCGCCTCTGCCTTTCCGGTTGCGCTGTGCTCCCCCTTCCTGACCCTCAGAGCTCTGCTGGTGCATCCCCTGTCCCCTGCCCCTCCCACTCTAGGAGCCCAGTTCCTTGTGGAGCCAGCGGCTGTCCCCTTCCTGGTAACCTGGGAGGGCCTGGGCACAGGGGCCGTGGTAGTCCTGGTGCTTTGCGGGCCTGACCCATGGTAGGAACCTGATGAATGAATACCTCCCTGGGTCGTTGAGGTCTCTTCCCTGCCAGACCGCCCCCAGCATTGCATGGGCCTCGGAACTGGGGTCCTCGAGGGGTGGGTGAAGACTGGCTTTGCTGTGACCACGCCCCGACCCGGTCCTAGAAAGGGTCCGTTTGTCTGCTCTGTATTTGGAGCCCAGACCTCTGTTGTTGGGTCTGGGGGGGCGGGGCAGGGAGCCCCGGTGGAGGTCATCTGCTTAGTGCTCCTGGCTGCATCATGCCCTCCAGCCTCTCTGAACGCAAGGCCCCTCCTTGCAGCCGTCTGCCTGCCCAACCAGTTCCGGTGCGCCAGCGGCCAGTGCGTCCTTATCAAGCAGCAGTGTGATTCCTTTCCTGACTGCGTCGATGGCTCCGACGAGCTCATGTGTGGTGAGCTGGCTTCCCCGAGGGCGGGGTTGGAGGGTCGCCCTATGCTGGGGTTCTGTCCCAGGGCCGTCGGGTCTAGAGGGAGGAAGTGGCGGGGACTGAGGAGGCTGGGAGGTCAGGAGTATTTGGCCTCGGTAGGGAGTCAGGGAAGCCTTCCTGGAGGTGGAGGCGGCTGTGAGGAGGAGGAGGGGGAAACTGTGAGCCAAGGGGCATTTCAGCTGGGACAGAGGCACAGAGAAGGCATAGATGTGCCAGGCCAGACCTGAGTGTAAGGCAGCATGCTTCTGCCCAGAGCCCTCACTCAGCAGCATCTGTCAACAAGATCACCCTGACAGAGTAGTGGGTGAGTCCATTCCCTGGCAGCCTGCTGCCTGGCTGAGGAGGAGTGGTGTGTGCCCATGCACACACGTACACGCACACACACGCGCGCACACACACACACACACACAAACACACACACACACACACACGCTGCATGCCCCTTGAGTGATGTAGCTTGTACGGCCAGGGATGTAGGGGCTAGAGAATGTGAAACCAGGGCAGTCAGAGAAGGCTTCCTGGAGGCGTTGGCTCTTGAAAGGCTGTCTGGTTCAGACAGGAAGGGAGCTGGATTCCCAGACAGGAAGTGGGAATGTGTCTGTGTGTCTGGGGATATGGCCACTTCGTTCACTGCGGAGGGACCGGGGCTGAGAGCTCTGCCTGCAGGATAGAGGCGTCTTGTGAATGGGGAAGAAGGAGGCGTCCCCAAGGGACTCACTGAGCGCTCTTGTGCCTTCACATCAACCCGGGTCAGGCCCCTCAGCTACCATCTCAGGAGCGTGGTCTGGGGGCCAGAGGGTAGCAGTGGGAGCCCCGAGGGGTCTGAGCCCCGCGCCTCTGCTGGGCAGGTGTCCAGTGTGACGGCGTCTGTCTTCAGGCTCCCATGTGATCGTGGCCCCAGCCGTTGGGGGTGATGTTTATCCATAGTCAGGCCTCGTCACCGGAACCAGCAGCTCTCCTCCCTTTCCTTTGGGCTTTGGCCGGAGGGGATGTTGTCGATTGCTCTCGGAAACGTGCCACCCTGATGGGAAAGTGAATGTCCTTTTGTCAGAGTTGAGTCCGGAGCCCAGACATGCCCTCCATGCCGCAGGTGGCTTTGATCGTGGGGCGAGCCCCAGGAGTGCCCCTGCCCTGGAGCCCTGGGTGAACCTTTGCAGCCCTGAGCTGGCTCCTGGCTCTTTGGGTTTGACTGGGCCCCTGAGGCCAGGCCCTTCACATTCCACTTCTCACGCTTTCCCTGCCTAGGGCCTTCAGGATTCCCGGCCTCTGTGGCAGGCAGGCGTGAGGGGCTCAGATGGAGGCCCCCCCCCGGCCCTGGGTGCTTGGGTCAGCCCCGCCCCTCCGCGTGGTCCCGTCTCCCCGCCCCGCCCCCTCCTGCCGCCTGGGGCTCGGGCTCAGCTGGACTAGGGACGTGGACGTGGGAGGACCCAGCGCCTGCTTCCAGCCGAGAAGCTCCGGGTCAGGGGCATGAATAGGAGGCTGCTTCGGAGGAGTCGCTGCTGAGGGGCCGGGGGCCGTGGCAGAGCTGAGTCAGGCCGAGGAGGGGGAGAAGGTGCTGCGGCTCCATCGGCGGGTGCTGGGCCGGGGCGGGAGCCGCCCGCCAGGGCACACAGCGCCTGCCCCGCAGGAGGCCCGCTCCCTTTGGGTTAACGTCCGCTGTCGCTTCCTGCCCGTGCTCTGGCAGAAATCACCAAGCTGCCCTCGGACGACGGCCCGGCCCACAGCAGCGCCATCGGGCCGGTTATCGGCATCATCCTCTCGCTCTTCATCATGGGCGGGGTCTACTTTGTGTGCCAGCGCGTGGTGTGTCAGCGCTACGCCGGGGCCAACGGGCCCTTCCCGCATGAGTACGTCAGTGGGACCCCTCACGTGCCCCTCAATTTCATCGCCCCGGGCGGCTCCCAGCACGGTCCCTTCACAGGTGAGGACCCTGGGCGGCGGTGCGGAGGCAGACAGGGCGGGATATGGGGCGAGTGGATCAGGAATGCTCTTTGGACTTGACCTGAGATGTTCTCGTGGGGTGTGTCCTGAGTCGTCTCCCGGGGACTCAGGAATGCTCTTTGGACTTGACCTGAGATGTTCTCGTGGGGTGTGTCCTGAGTCGTCCCCCGGGGACACATCTCTCATAGGGCTTCTGCACCTGAACCTGGGTCTCCCGGGCAGCGGGGCTGGGGAGAGTGCGCCGTGTGCGTGGGGCGCCCCTGCCCCTAACTGGCCTCGTTCCCCCACCCCCTCCCCGCAGGCATTTCGTGCAGCAAGTCCATGATGAGCTCCGTGAGCCTGATGGGGGGCCGAGCCGGGGTGCCCCTCTACGACCGGAACCACGTCACCGGGGCCTCGTCCAGCAGCTCATCCAGCACTAAGGCCACGCTGTACCCGCCGGTGAGTAGGGGCAGGAGGACGCCTGGCCAGCTCAGGGCCCCCCCGCCCACCAGGTGTACCCGCCGGTGAGTAGGGGCAGGAGGACGCCTGGCCAGCTCAGGGCCCCCCCGCCCACCAGGTGTACCCGCCGGTGAGTAGGGGCAGGAGGACGCCTGGCCAGCTCAGGGTCCCCCCGCCCACCAGGGGCAGGCACGTCCTGGGACCTCAGGATTTCGAGAATTACTTGCTGTTCCACCACTTAGAATGGTGGGTGCGTTCACCTTTCTCCCCGTCCTGACCTGTAGTTTTTCTCTTCAGCATCATTTTCTGTTCAGAAAAGAGTGCTTCCTGTTCATTGTGGATAACCTGGAAGCCACATAAGATTCTAAAAAGTGGGAGTCTCACCCATAATCCCACCTCCCGGAGTTGCCGTTGGGCGTTTCCCTGTCTGGGTGGCCGTCTGGTTCCTCAGGCCCGCCCCATCGGCAGGGCCTGTCTGGATGGACGCAAGCTTCCCCTCAGCGTCCCCGCCAGAAACACTCTATTTTCCCACCCACAGCCTTGCTGGTTCCCAGAAAATAGCAGGATGGTTTTCTAAGGTCAGGCACTCCTGGGGTGACTGTCGTGGCTGAAATGCTCCCTGGAGCTTCCGGCAGCCTGAGTGGGGTGACGGGCTGGCCCTAGGCCGAACCACACCCTAGAACGAAATGACTCTACAGAGGGTGAAGGGCCAAAGCCCCCAGTATCCCAGCCCCACACCAGGATCCCGAGGGGGACCCTCTCCTCGAGGCTGGAAAAGACCCCCATTTCCAAGGCGTGGCCCCAGGGTAACTGGGGCAAGCGTGATGCACGGATGTGAACTTGGTGTTACATATCAGGTTCTGACTTGATACGGTTCTGTGCTCTATAATTCTCCAAAACCTGACTTCCTGTGACGGCATGCTCTTCTGACGTGAAGACAGCCCCCTGAGCTTTCTCTGGGGAGTCGCCAGGGAGCCCCACCCACCAGGGCTGGGCCTTCCTGCCCTTCTGGGTGTCCCCCGTATCCGGGGTGTTGCCCCTCCTTATCACACCTGACCTGGCAGGACCAAGGAGTGGGGGGCAGCGGGGGTCATTATCTCGGGTTGGCAGGATCAGAACCAAATCCGGCTGCTCCAGGGCCCGACTGTGTTTCGGGGCAGAGGGAACAAGCAGCCTGGAGCTTCACACTCCTCCCCACCGTACCTCTCATCCTTCCTGCTGCTACTGACACCTGGCTTTCAGATGTCCCATGTAACCAGCTGAAAGCACCAGGAACCCGTGTAAGACTGAGCTTACCCCAGGACAGCCCCCTGGATCCCCCCATGCAGGCAGCAGGTTGCTCGGGAAACTGGCTTCTCCATCCGCAGCCCCTGCTGGGAGCTGGGGAGATCTTATCTGACAGCAAGAGATGACACTGACCACCAGCAATCTTTTTCAGCGGCTTTATTGAGATATAATTCACATACCCTCCGATCCACCCATGCACTTACAGTGTACAGGTCGGTGGTTTCTAGTATATTCACAGAGTTGTGCAGTCATCACCATCGTTAAACGTAGAACATTTCATCATCCCAGAAAGAAACCCTGCACGGAGCCAGCTATGTAAAAATTAACTACATTAGTTTGAATCAGTAATATCTGTTCGTGGTACAGAATTCAAAGGGCACAGTGAAAGGAGGGCCCAGCCCTGCTCAGGAGCTCACCCCTCCCCCGGAGGTACATCCTGTGGTGAGTTTATCGTGTGTCCTCCCAGAGGAAGTCTGTACGTAAGCGAGTATACAAGAGTATGAACTTTATTTTCCCAACAAAGAGAGTAATTTTTTTTTTTTTGGAGATAATTGTAGATGTATATGCAGTTGTAAGAAATAATACAGAGAGGTCGTATCTCCCTTTCACCAATTTTCCCCAGTGGTAACATCTTACATAACTATGGTTGTCTCAGCCCATTCATGCTGCTCTAACAAAAATACCATAGACTGGGCAGCTTAAACTACACACATTTATTTCTCACAGTTCTGGAGGCTGGGAAACTCAAGCTCAAGGTTCTGGCAGGTTTGGGCCCGGTCCCTGGTTCATAGTAGTTGTCTCCCCCACTTCCTTTTCTTTCTTTCCTTCTTTCTTTTCTTTCTTTCTCACTGCGAGGCTTGCAGCATCTCAGTCCCCTGACCAGGGATTGAACCCGGGGTCATGGCAGTGAAAGCCTGGAATCCTAACCACTAGGCCACCAGGGAACTCCCTGTAGTGGCCGTCTTATCTGTATATGGTGGAAGGGGTGAGGGGGCTCTCTGGGGTCGCTTCTTTAAGGGCACTGATTCCATTTATGAGGGCTCCACCCTCGTGACTTAATCACATCCCCAAAGCCCCACCTCCTAATACCATCATGTTGGGAATTAGGTTTCGACATATGAATTTGTGGGGACACAAACATTCAGTCTATAGCAATAGTACAGTAGCATAATCAGGGCATTGATATGATACACTTTGACTTTATTCACAGTTCACCAGTTTTATATATGCACTTTTATTTTAAGACAACTTTTATCTATCTATACCTATCTATATCTATCTATCTGTGTATCTATGTATCTATGTATCTATCTATCTATCTAGCAATTCTAGGTTCACAGCAAAATTGGGAGGAGGGTAGGGAGGTTTCCCAAATCCCCCTTCCTCCCCCTTTATCAACATCCCCCACCAGAGTGGGGTACTCGTTACAGTCCATGAATCTACACGTCACCATCACCCAGAGTCCATGGTTTACATCTTGAGTTCGCTCTTGGTGGTGTAGTATTCTGTGGGTTTGGACAAACGTGTAATGACATGTATCCACCATTTTAGTCTCATACAGAGCAGTTTCATATGTACTTTTTAAAACCTGCATGATAGCATCTGAAGGTAATGACAGCTCCTCTCTGAGCCTTGCTTTTTGCTACCAAGGATCAGTGAAAGCTGGCCTTTACCCAGCACTTCTGAGGAATACACTCTTCGTGTGCTGTTGTCACCCCGACTCCAGAAGGGGGCGCTGTCAGCCTCCTATTTGGCAGATGAGGCCAAGGAACTGAGTGGTGATTACCCGCCCCCCTCCTCCCTGGGGCCATTCTGTCCAAGCTGACCACTCCCCTACCCTGCCTCTCCTGCACCCTGAAGTTTGTTTTGCTTCTCGGGCAGAGCTGTCCCCCTCTTGGTGACTGGAGAGTGCCCTTTTTTGGGGTGCGGCTGGGCCCACACCAGTGGGTGTCCAGTCATTCCCAGAATCTCGTTACCCTAACAGTGATGCCCGGAACTCCTGCGGTTTCCTCATTTCCCCTCCTGGGTAGGGGCCAGCGGGAAGATGCCCTGCAGCTAAGGCTGAGCATCGGTCATCTTGACCTTTCTTGCCAAGGGTCCCTCACAAGGGGACAGTCCATCTTCCCGCTAGCAGAGGGCCACACTGGCACGACCGTCCCTCTCAAACACACTCTCGTCAGGTCCAGTTTAGGGTAAAAATGGTATAGTGGTGTAATTTAAATTTATATTTCTCTTATTACGTATGATGTCAAAGATCTTTTTGTATGTTTAATAACCTTTGTAGTTTTATTTTCTCAGATGGGTGCGTTTATGTCCTTTTTCTATTGGGTTGTTGGTATTTTTAAAATTTATTTGTAAGGGCTCTTTATATAGAGATATATTAAGAAAGTTCGCCTGGGATAAGGGTTGAAAATATTTTTCCTAGCTTTCTGTCTTTTGATTTGGTTTATGTTGCGTTTTGCCATTTATACAATGAAATTATTCATCTTTTATGGGAGTTTGGGGGGTTTTTGGTCATACCCAGAAAGGCTTTCCCTTCTTGTAAAAATGTTTCTTTCCATGCTCTCTTTCTTAATGTTCTCAAGGTTTCGTGTTTGTATTTTTTTTTTTTTTTCTAATTTTTGGCTGCGTCGGGTCTTCACTGCTGCACACAGGCTTTCTCTAGTTGCAGTGGGCGGGGGCTGCTCTTCATCGCGGTGCGCAGGCTTCTCATTGCGGTGGCTTCTCTTTGCGGAGCACGGGCTCTAGGTACGCAGGCTCAGTCGCTGTGGCACGTGGGCTCAGTAGTTGTGGCTCGCGGGTTCTAGAGCACAGGCTCAGTAGTTGTGGCTCACGGGCTTAGTTGCTCCGCGGCATGTGGGATCTTCCCAGACCAGGGCTCAAACCTGTGTCCCCTGCATTGGCAGGCAGATTCTTAACCACTGCGCCACCAGGGAAGTCCCTTGTGTTTGTATTTAATTTTGATTCTCCTGGAATCAAGTTTAACTTTGATTCTCCTGGAATGTAATTAGGTGTACTGAGTGAGGCTGGAGGCATCCGACTTTATTTCTGTGCTGATGGCTACCAGGCGGCCTTTAGGGAATTCCCTGGTGGTGCAGTGGTTAAGAATCGGAGCTCCCACTGCAGGCGGCACAGGTTCAATCCCTGGATGGGGAACTAAGATCCCACATGCCAAGCAGTGCAGCCAAAAGAAAAAAAAAAAAAAAGCGGCCTTTATTAGTCGAGGTCCAGTCAGGAGACGGAAGTCACATGGTGATTTGAAGAGAGAAAGTTCAAATATACAGAATTATTATCAGGGATTAGAATTGCAGGGAATTGGCCAGTGAGAGGTAAAGAGAACTCTTTAGAACGCAGGAAAAGCAGATGATCTGAGCGGGGAAGAGCCCCTAGCCCCCACGCACCAGGCGACCGAGAAGTCGCCGAGGTGCTGCACCAGCAGAACTTGCTAGAAATATGCCCATTGTAGTATTGGGGAGACTTCTTCCTTGACCTTCACCTCCCCAGCACCCTGCGGGAAGTAGCACCGACAGCAGCAGGGGAGGGGACTTGGGCAGGATCCCAGAGTTCTCCTTGGAGGCAGCAGTGAAGAGAAGCCAGGTCCAGTCAGGTTCATGGGCAGATGCAGAAATAGGAGCGCAAGGGCCTGGGGTGTGGGAGCCGCTGGGGGAGGCCCTTTCTGCTGGGCTTCCCTGCCTGGTTTCTGCTCTCTCTCTGTACACCACCCTCTTCCCCCAGGCGTGCCTTCCTAGCTTTGGGGTCACACCCCGAGGAAGCCGCAGGCTGGCTCTCTGGGCTGAAGAGGGCCCTCCCCCACAGAATAAGGAGAGGGGTCCGTGCCAGTTCCTGACGGGTAGGGGAGGGGTCTGGGCACGTCCTGTAGGTGACTCACCTAGTGTCAGGACAGCCTTGGGAAGCGGGTCTCCTTAGCCCCATTTTAGGAATGAGGGTCCTGAGGCCTCAAGAGGTGAAGTCCCTCACCAGGGAGCAGCTGGGAGGTGATAAAACAGGTCCCAACCCACATCTGCCGAAGCAGGGGGGAGGTGTTGGCGAGGGAAGGCCGTGCCCTTTCCATCGCCCCAGGGACCTGGGGGAATTCAGTCCCTCAGGGCACTCAGACTCCCAGGTCTGGCTGTGCCCCTGGCAGGAACAGCTCAGAGGAGGGGCGGGGGGCACAGGCAGCGATGGTTGCTGGGGAAGGTGCAGACCCCGCGGGTGTCTGGCCCCCAGGTCCCTCTGTCCCTCTTGTGGGGCCGGTCATGTGCCACCTGGCTCTTGAGGGCGCATTCATGGGGAAGAGGTGTACTTATTATCACAGTTTGGGGCCAATATAGTCCCTTGAGAATGGGGCGCCCCTTCCTCATTTGCTGAGAGGGTGGGGAGGGCGGGCAGCAGGGCTGTGGCCCCTCCTTCCGTGTGGTGGTGCGTGTGCCTTGTCAGGGTTCAGGCTGGGATGTGGGTCCCCTGAATGTTAGGAGTAAGGAATGAATTATAGAGATTAGACTTTGCACCACGTGGGAGGAGATGGGGGAGTAAAAGACCAAAGAGGGGAGTTGACAGAAAAGCCCCTGAGGAACCTCGGGAGGCACTCAGTGGCGTGGGGACACGCCCGGGCCTGCAGGGACCCTTCCCTGCTGGTGGCACGGTGCAGAGGGGGCTTGTTTCGGGGTCCTGAGTGCGCAGCCGAGCTCCCGGGCCTGGGGTCACCACTGATCAGCGGGCCGGGCTGTCCCCCTGCTCGTGCCCACCCTCGGGCCACAGCTGCCCCTTCCCCTCCCCAGACCAGGAGGGGCCCTGGGAGGAGGGCAGCTGGTTGGGGGTGGCCGGTGGCCGGTGGGGACCGCCGGCTCCGGGGCCCGTGTGACCTTGCTTGGCTCCCCTCAGATCCTGAACCCGCCGCCGTCCCCCGCCACGGACCCCTCCTTGTACAACGTGGACGTGTTCTACCCTTCCAGCATTCCTGCCACCGCCAGGCCGTACAGGTACGGAGCCCCCGCGCCCCGCGGTACCGGGCCTGGTCCCCATTTCCTGCGGGAGAAAGCGCGGAGGGTCGGGGCGCCGGTGGGCGTGCTGAGTTCAGAAACCATCCTGAGCCCACGGTTGGCAGCCCTGGGGGTGTTTTGTAAGCCGGGCCACACGTGGCCTTGAATGACGCCCCCAGGGGTCTCCACCGCAGCCGGCCCGTCCCCCGGAGGGCTCTGCGCTCTGTGCCTGAATCCAGCGCTGGGACCCCGGTGGGGCGCCACCCCTTGGTACCTCGGCTGGCCCTTGATGGGGCGATCCTTCCCCCTTACCCACTGCGAGGGCCTGCTTGGGCCCCGGGCCTGCTCGGCTCCGACCCCGCACTCCCAGCTGTCCCTTTAGGGGTCGCACGACCCCCTCCTTGGTGGGGAGCGGCCAGCTGGAGAGCGTTGAGGAGATACGGGATCCGGGTTTGCTGGCCTGTGGCCAGGGGCGGGTCGGAGCCAGGGTGGGCGAGGTGAACCTGCTGACCTTCACCCGATGGTCTCAGCCGACAGGGCCCGCCCACCAGGTGCGCTGGGGCCCCCGCCCCCACCCCCGGGCGAGCTACCTGATGGGGCAGGTGGAGGGTCGGCCCCGCCAGGCTCGCCCCCTGTGTGGAGGGCAGGGCTTGGGGGTGGCGGAGGCCCTTGGTCCTCCCGGAGCGGCGGACCCTCCGAGCGCGGCACCGCCTGCCACCTGGTGGCCGTTTGGGGAACTCCGGGGCCTGGCCGGGGAGCCGGGCAGCCGTGCAGATTCCGGGGAGGCCCAGCCGTTTACTGGGTCACTGCCCTGTTCAAGAACCTGCGGGGGCTCCCCAGTGCCTCAGTGTCACCGTGTGTCCCCAGAGCTGTCACCTCCACACCAGCCAGGCCAGGCCCCTCAGCCTCCAGTCTACTGCATGCTTTGCTCTTTCTGCCCTGGTTTTGGTCCCCCTCCAAGACCTCTGCCCTCCCCACTGTCTGTGGGCGTCCCTTCTTGCTCCCAGGGCTCCACGAGGCACATCCTGCTGCTGCACCTTCCTCAGTGTAGGTGCCCCTCGGGTGCTGGCCCCACCTTCCCGCCCGCTGTGAGCCCCACTGTGGCTCTTAAACACACCACGATCCCCACCTTGGACTCGGGCCAAAGGGTGATGTCACGGGGGACGGTCGGGAGGCATCTCTGGGATCAAGATGGGAGGCCAACTGGTCTCCAGTATTTACAGTAATGGTAGAAGGGGGAACGGTCGTTGACCACTTTCTCGTGTCAGATGCTGTTTCTAGCGCGTTCCAGGCAGAATCTCATTTTAATCCTCACAAGCTCCTTTGAAATGGATACTGTTTCATCTTCCCCATTGTGTCAATGAGAAACTGAAGCTCAGAGAGGTTAAGTTGCCCAAGGTCAGCTAGGTAGGCTCTGGAGGCCTCGTTCCCCGTAAAGGTGACCTTGGCCTCGGGCTGCAGTCCTTGTCAGGGCCTGGGCTTGGCAGCCTGCAGGGTAGGTGCCAGTGCGCCCACTTTAAAGGTGGCAATATTGAGGCTCAGAGAGGCCACATAGCCAGGGGGCCCAAGTGCCCAAAGGTGGACGTGCATGTGGGCCAATCTGAACCCAGGTCCCCTTTCCCTTGCTGTATCCCCTCCAGACCCTACATCATCCGTGGCATGGCGCCCCCTACGACGCCCTGCAGCACAGACGTGTGTGACAGTGACTACAGCGCCAGCCGCTGGAAGGCCAGCAAGTACTACCTGGATTTGAACTCGGACTCAGACCCCTACCCGCCTCCGCCCACACCCCACAGCCAGTACCTGTCGGCGGAGGACAGCTGCCCACCATCGCCCGCCACAGAGAGGAGCTATTTCCACCTCTTCCCGCCCCCTCCATCCCCCTGCACGGACTCGTCCTGACCTCGGCCGGGCCACCCTGGCCTCTCTCTGCCCCTGTAAATAGTTTTAAATATGAACAAAGAAAAAATTATATTTTATGATTTAAAAAATAAATATAGTTGGGATTTTAAAAACATGAGAAATGTGAACAGTGATGGGGGGTGGGCAGGGTGGGGAAACTTTGTACAATGGAGAAAATATTTATAAACCTAATTTTTTAAAACATCATTGCCATTCTTTCATGCCGTGTGTGTTGGAGCTGAGTGTCCCCACGGAGTGAACGCTGACCTCTGGCCCTCCCTGGACAGCTGTCGGAGTCGTGCACTTGTCCTGGGCATGGGCGTCTTGCCATCAGGCTCCCACAGGGAGGGGTGAGACCTCTGGGCAGAGGCCTGCGGGCGGGTCAGCTCCGGGGATGCCTGACTCGTGCACGACCTGATGCTAGATTTCATGCTCTGCTGTTGCCGTCCCGAAATTCTAAATAATTTTGAAGACCGAGGCCCTGCATTTTCATTTCGCATTGGGCTCTGCAGGTTACATACCTGGGCTTTGGGCTGTTCCTGGCTGGTCCTTGCTACTGTCTGACCTGTGTGCGCCGGCCCAGGGCCGCTGCTGCCCGTCAGGACAGTGCTGGGGTGGGGTGGGGGGGCGGGGGAACTTCCCCGGTGGTCCAGTGGTTAAGACTTCACCTTCCTCTGCAGGGGGCGCGGGTTCGATCCCTTAGCTCAGGGAGCTAAGATACCGCGTGCCTCGCGGCCAAAACACCAAAACCTAAAACAGAAGCATATTGTAGTAGATTCAATAAAGACTTTAAAAAAATGGTCCACATCCAAAAAATCTTTGAAAAAAAGTAGTGCTGGGGGGACACTTCCCTGGTGGTCCAGTGCCTGGGACTCGGCGCTTTCTCTGCCAAGGGCCTGGGTTCAAGCTGCGGTTGGGGGCCAAAAAGAGACAGTGCTGGGGGCCCTGCCATCCGCGCTGACCCCAGTGGATGGCGCTGCCGGGCCACACTTGCCCCGGGTTGGGGAGGGAGCCCCCCAGGCCTCCTGCTCTCCGGGCCCCCACAGTGTCCGTATCTGCAGATGGGCTGTGGAGAGCCTGGTCCTCACAGAGGCCTGCCCTGTGCCCACCCGGCTGGTACTGGAGGAGACATGGGTCAGGCCTGGTCCCTGCGCCTGGGGGTCCCCAGTCTGTGGAAGCAGCGGTGTGTCCTGAGGAGGCTGGGCTGTTCTGCAGCCAGGCAGGAAGAACCACACTGGCAGGGCTGGGAGGAAGGAAAATGCAGCAGCCAGGAAGGGCCTGACTGCCCCACCCCCACCCCCACCCCCACCGGAACGTCGGCGGGAGGTCAGGGCGGGCAGAGTGCTGGTGTGCCCAGCACTCGGGAATCAAACCACAAAGAGCCAGAAGACGTGCCTCCCCACACGACCCTGAGATTGCACCCTTGAGCCCTGAGGCCTGGAGTGCCGAGGTGACAGCAGAGGGAGGGGAGTCTGGTGGGATGAGGAGGGCTGTGGCCCCGAGGGCTCCCAGGCTGTTGGGCCAGGGGACACAGCTGGGGATGGGCCTGGGGTCCTGGGACAGACCTTTGAGGGGTAGCCTCCCCTGACTCCTGATTGCCCAGGAGATTGCCCGGGAGTTCCCTGAGATCGTGGGTCAGCGTTGGCGGTGACAGAAACAGGTGGGCTTGCCGGTGCTGCAGATGCTGGGGATGGGCCGCCTGCCGTCGGTGCAAAGTAACAGTGAGCATGGACGGCCCGCCCTGAGTGCCGAGCCGGGCCAGCTGTGCCACCCCTGGTGGGCATCTACACTCAAGGCCCCTTTGTAGACCGCAGCCGGCAGATCCGCCTCTGCCTGAAAAGCTTCATTTCTTATCTGCTCCATCCACCCGCCCCGTCCGTCTGTCAAGGAAGGGTACCATCCCCCCAACCCCGGGGCTACAGTAAGGCTTCCATGAGATCAGCCTTACTCAGTTGGGGCCTGGCAAGTAGCAGGTTCTCCGTGAGTGGGAGAGGTGACATACTTGCCCAAGGTCACAGCGCTAAGGACCAGCAGAGCTAGAGCGCACCCGGCCCCCCGGGCCCAAGGCAGCAGCTCCTGCCCACAGAGCTGCCTGCGGAAGGAATCTCAGGGCTCGGAGCACTTGGGCCCCCTCACTCTCAGGTGCTCGTTAAAGCACCAGTACTGATGCAGGCAGCCAGTGGGGCAGCGGGGGGCGGCTGCATCATGGGGGAGAACTCCCACCCCCCAACTCTCCTGCCCGGTCAGCCATCCAGTCTGCTCGGGAAGCCAGGGATCTAGCCCAGGGTGGGGCAGCGGTGGCTGGGCCGCTGCTCCCTGGTGGCCTATGTGCGCTGGGAGGAAGTCCTCCCCTCCCTCTCCTGCAGGCCCCGGATAGAGCCATTGCATGGCCGGGGGCCAGAGGGTCAACCCACTGGTCTCCTACTATATGTCAAGTAAATCTATCAGCCTTTATTAAGTGGCTACTGTGTGCAGAGCTCTGCACTTAAGTCACATGCTGGGGCCCCAGAGAGCAGTGAGATGTGACCCCCTCCCTTAAAGGTGCTCAAAACCTAGTAACAGAGGCAGTTTCCAAAGCTGTGGGGAAAGCACAGTGTTATATCCTGGGAAGACAAGGAGGGCTTCCTGGAGGAGGTGATGTCTAATCTGTCTCTCGAGTATGGGGGTGAAGTTAACGGGCTTATTTCATTTAAACTTCACAACAGCCCAGCTAAGTCAATGGTATCCCCAGCTTGTAGTGGAGGAAACCAAGGCTCGGGGAAAAAGAAGTAAAGCCAGAATTTTTTTCATTCATTTGTTCAATCCTTCCTTTATCCAATACACATTACCATCTGGCTACTGGGTGCTGCTCAATGTGGCCAAAAGGGCTTCTAGTTTCCCTTTAAACCCTCTCAGCTCTGCGGTGACACCCACTGCTCCCCAAGTCTCTACCATCCCTTACTGAGCCCTGCGGGGTTTCCCTCATGTGATGGCCCCCTCCCCACCAACCCCATCGGAGGGGATCCATTTGTTCATCTCGGCCGGCCTCCAACCCCAGGACGGGTGTGGGAGCTCCTCCCTGCCTGAGGTCCAGACCCCCTTGGGTCTGCAGCTGCCCTGGGCAGCTGAACCAAATCCATGTGCCCATATCTGGGGCACGTCCACTGTCAGGCAGGACGCTGGGGAACCAGGATGTGGGCAGTGCAGAAGGTTCTGTCCCTGAGAAGCCTGGGTGGTTGCGAAGCTGGGTGGGCTTGGACCCCACTTGGCCCCTGTTCCTTCTCCAGAGCCACTCCGCTGGCGCTTCTACCACTGGGACCCCCTTGTTGGACCACACCCTCTGATGATGGAGCTGGGGTCCCACCAAGGAACACCCAAAGGCCATCTTCTCTTTTCTTTCCCTGCAAGCTCGATGGTGGCCCTAATTATTAGCAACCCTAGTGGTTCCCCTTTCTATCACCAGTCCTTTGGTGGGAAGGGAAATACTCACCTCCCCCTGCAACCCAGACTGAATCTTAACGCAGTGAAGAAAAGGAAAAGAAACAGAGTTAAATTTCCATGTTAAAATGGGCCTACCCTTCATATCCCCCTAGATTTCCTCACTGGCCCCTTCTCTCCAGCCTCAACACATCCTAACCTGACCCAGCAACCACCCAGCACCAGCTCTGGCCCTTCCAGAGCATGTCCTCTGCCAGGGAAACCCCACTCCAGCCCTCAGATCAGGACTGAGCCTTGGTGACCTAGCAGAAGGAAAGACAATGGTGGTCTCTGTTCTCAAGGCAAGCTCATCCAATTTAAAGCCTTTTCTTTATCCTGAGCTGGTCTTTCCTATCTGAGTGTATGTGTGTGTGTGGTAAAACGTCCTTTCTTTTAGGAAATCACAGTAATAGTAAATAGTATTTTTAAAAAATCACTACTTGATAGAATTAAGCTCTGGCAGCTCTGTGTCTGTTCCTCAAGGTTAAGGAGTCATAGCTGGGTGGTGGGCATACGTGTGCTCACTAATACTTTTCTCTCTACTGTTGAGTATGTGTGAAATTTTTCATATAATTTTTTTAAAAGTCTAGATGGGTTGAAAATTGAAATATTAAAAATTAAATTACAAAGGGATTAGGGAGAAAAAGAGGAAGGTGGCAATTTGAGAAATCTAGAAGTTTTATGATGGTGAGGCCACTGCAGAGCTTTTGAAGTCACTGTCCTCCTTAAAGCCTGTCAATGGCTCCCCATGGTCCTCAGGAGATATGTTCAACTCAGATGCCTCCTCCTCCAGGAAGTTCTCCCTGACTTCAACCCTTCTGGTTAGGCTAGGAGCTTATCATAATTGGAGACTTTGGGTGCCCACTTATGTTGGACGAGGTACTGCGTTATTTCTTTTCTTTTTAATATTTATTTATTTGGCTGCGCCGGGTCTTAGTTGAGGCACCTGGGATCTTCCTTGCGGCATGTGGGATCTTTAGCTGCGGCATGCAGGATCTAGTTCCCTGACAAGGGATTGAACCTGGGCCCCCTGCATTGGGAGTGTGGAGCCTTAACCACTGGACCACTAGGGAAGTCCCTGCATTATTTCCTTTAATTATAGTGCACATGGCTCTGTGACCCACCTCAGTCTGGGATGGAGGAGGCTGAAGCAGATACCGGCAAGTCCTTTGATGATGAATGAGTAAAGGGATGCACGGATCAGTGGGTGGCTGGGCCACCTCCTCCCCAGGAGGGCAGGTGCCAGCCCTGGCTGCCCCCTCCTGCCCACACACTCAGAGGTGTCCCTCTGAGGCACCGCCCCCTGTCATCAACAACACTGACTTGTGCCAGAGGACCAGAACTGGGACACGGACAGGCAAGAGAGAGACCAGATTGAATAGGACGAAGGCTTTGTGCTGGATTACTTGGAAAGGAAAGGCAGGAGATAGGTAGGCTTAAGACTTCCTCACCAGACAAAAGGTAGCCCATTGGAAGAACAAGGGGGGCCCAGCTGCAGGGAAGGGTCACACGAAAGAGCATTGTCAGAGCATCGGTCAGTCAGAAAGACCAGGAGGTCTTTAAAAAGAATTTGTAATGAAATTAACAATGACTTACTGAGCATCTACTGTGTGCTAAGTACTAGGTACTGTAGTACAGCAGTGAATAAAACAAAAACTAACCTCAAGAAGCGTTTAGTCCAATGGATCTAGAAACAGAAAGTTCAGTTTTCAGTCCTGCTCAAGAGCACAGGGTTCATCTCATGTTTAATGTTATTTAAAGCATCACATTGTATAGAGTGCTTTTACTGTCCCGGGGTTCCCTGCAGCCCCTCCCCTGCTCCTAGGTCCAGTCGCTAGGCACTGCCCCTCTGGTCCTGTGCTACTGCTATAGCACAGCCTTGCTGCTCTTAATCCAAACAGTCCTTTCTAAAGTACGGCCAGCCCTGAATTCGCCCTTCTGTTGCTCCGAAGCTTTTCCTGGCCCTCGCTGTCTGAGGATGAACCTCAAGTTCCTCTGTGTATCCTCCAAAGCTGCTGAGTCCCTCCCATTGTTTTCCCCCCAGACCTGTGATCTCCACGACCTGGTCCTCCAACAGTTGTGCCTCCCCCAACCATGCTTCTGCAGTTCCCTCTGCTGGGTATGCCTGCCTCTGCCCCACCCCGGACTATCTGTATGTATGTCCCTCTCCCTAACCCTCTGCACCAAGCATGTCTTCTGAACTGGTTTCAATCTTGACTGTGTTCTTCACTAGCTGTGTGGCTTGGGCAAGGCTCTGAGCCTCTTCCGAACAGTAGAATCAAGGCAAGTAACATCTGCCCTTGGTTGCTGCCTTCCTAGAGGCCCAGCGCCCTTCAGGGCATGGACACAGGCGGGGAGGTATTATCACCAGCACTTTACAGACGAGACCTGGAGATTCAGAGGGGCACTGGTCACCCAGCCAAGGTCACTCAGCCAATACGGGTGTCTAAATGCTTTCTGGGTCTCAGTTAACTAACATGTAATGTTGGGATGATAATCTACAAGCAATGAACTCCTTCTAGATTCTGCTTCTAGCCACAGGCTCGCTGAAAGGGGTGAGCTGGGGCAGAGGCATGTTTGCACCAGAGACCCAGCTCCCCAGGTGCTGGGGTTGACCCAGTTCAAGCTGAGCTCCATTCTCCCTGCCATTTGGCACGGGGGCTCAGAGAGTCTGAGTCAGGGAGGTGGAGGGCCAGCTGGGGCGGGTGCATAGGGGTGCAGCGGGACGCTGAGCATTGGGAAGGCAGCCCAGGGGCCAACTCCAATGGTCCTGCCATCCCGCTACCCCCAGGGGCCAACTCTGTCACTTTTCTCAGGCCTGGCCTCTGGGAGACAGCCCGGGGAAGCCCCGCAGGGAGCCTGCCTCCTGTCGTTGAGGTGGAGTGGTCATCTCTGACCAAGCCAGTGCCCCCAGGGAAACCTGCCATTCTCCCTGCACGGGGTCCCCTTTACGACTCCAGGCCCGGCACCCATCTGAGCATTGGGACTGTTGGTTTCCCCCGGGGCGTCACCTCTCCCCCCACAACCCAACCTGCTCCAAAGCCCCATCCTGGGGTCTCAGGTCTCTCTCCCTGCCACCCAGACCTAGGCCCACGGTTCTGTTCTCCCTGTCCCGTGGGTGAAAATGTAACCTGCTCAGGAAGACCCCGACCACTCTGCGGTCTGCTTTACTTACCTGGTGCTGCCCAGATGGAGTCTGACGTCTCCCACAGACGTCAAAGCCGGGACCGTCTGCTCCCTGCGCACCCCCGCAGGCTGGGCACAGACCAAGTGCCCGCTAGATTCTAAGAAGCTCCTGCGTAAATCCTTCCGCGAGGCAAAACAAAAACCCCCGCCTCTCTGTACTTCGAGTCCCTCACGGAGCTGGGCGCACAAATTAGGACACCTGGCCCCTCACTTTGCCCCTGTAACTCCTGGTACTGTCGCCGCCTTTGAGAACAAAGTGACCATCCCCAACGGGCGACCCCTCAACCTTTATAAAATTCAACCGTGGAGAATGCGGGCGTCGATCCCGCTACCTCTCACATGCTAAGCGAGCGCTCTACCATTTGAGCTAATTCCCCAACTCGGAAATACTTCCGCCGCCGAAACACATTGTGGCTCACGTCATCACCCGTTTCCTCCAGGCCCTCCGACCCGCCTGCCCGCCGGTCTCGCTACTCCATTGGTTCTCTTGAAACTCCCAGAGCTGCGGCCATGATTGGTTTGGCTCAATTTAGTTTTAAAAAGCATTGGCTATTGGATTGGTGGTCCGAAGCGTCCGTCAAGCGGAGGCCCTGCTGTTGCTACGGCGTAGGGGGACCCAGCCAGGTTTCTCTCGGTTTCTGATTTGTTTCTCCAGACTCCGGGGTCCTAGAGGTTCCGGATCCGTCAAGTCCATGGGAAAAGAATGCGCCCCTCGCACTTGACGGACGGGGTCTGCGAGCCAATCGGAGTGGGTGCAACGGGGCAGCAGTGTGACCCAATAGGTTGCAGGGGGAGGGAGAGGGAGGCCAATGAGCGTGGAGCCGGGGGCGGGGGCAGGGCCTTGATTGGTCGCGAGGCGGCCGGAGGGAGGGCGGGGGGAACTCAAGGCCTGCTTGATACGTCCGCCATTTTGGGCGCTTCGCTGATGGTGTCGGTGAGCGCGTTTCCCGCCTGAGCGCAACTAGCGGCGAGTCGCGGGCACCTCCAGGTAATGGGGGGAGGGGGCGGCGGAGCGGACCGCGGCGCGGGGTGCGCGGCGCGTGGGCGGCGGCGGGGCCCCTCAGCCCGGCCTCGGCGGCTCGGGGAGGGAGCGTCCCGGCCCCCTCCCCTCCCCCCCGGAATTCGCCGCTGGGCGGCCGGGGAGGCGCGGCGCCCGGGCTCCCCGGCTCGTCCCCGCCCGCGCCTGTCAGCCGCTTGCTCCCCCGCCGCAGGCCGCGGGGGCCCCGCCGGGCCGGGCGGCTGGGTGGGTCGCGGGCCGGGCGACGAACTTTGAGCCCGCGTTGACGTCCGCGGCCTGGTGCGGCGGCCGGGCGCGCCCCTAACCCGGCCGGGCCCCGCTCCGCTCCGGCCTTCCCGCCCCGAGCGCCGTCCGCTGCCCGCGGGCCCCGGAGCGCGGAGCGTGTCAAGTTGAGGCGGCGGCTCGCCGGAGACTCGCGAAGGCCATTGTTGGACGCGGTTCTCCGGGAAACAAGTTCTGTGGGTTTCTGCTCCTTCGCCGTAGAGTCATCGGGATACGCAGAGCCCGGCTCGGAGCGTTTAAATCTCCTTCCGAGCGATTTGCTAACTCCGGTGTTGCGACTCCAGCGCAGACCTGGTCGCGAAAGCCTCCCTGGCGCAAATGCACTAGGGGGGTGGTCCTTCTTTCGGCCGCAAGTACCTCCCTCTTAAAGAAACCCTCTCGCCGTTCCCTCGGAGGGGCTTCCTCCCGGTCCTACTTGCCCTGATCACAACTTGGACTCTTGGTTGTAGGTGGACGGAATGAGTCCTTGGATGTACCTGTGTGTCCTGACGTTTCAACCTCGGAGCTTCGTGTAATTTTCTCGGTACTTCACCATTTTCTCTGTGGGTCGGATAGAGCTTTATGTTTTGTTTTTCTGGGAGGGGCGCTTCGGAGTTGTTTCCTTTCATCCTCACAGCACTTAATGTTAATGTGGCTGTTTTGTTAATGTGGAGTTGAATGCGATTATGTCCTCAAGGTCACGTTGTAGGTAGGCAGCAAGTGGGAAAGAGACTCCAGATTTCCAGCCACTGGAAAGTCTCCTAAGCGGTGGTAGTGGGGGAGCTTTCTTTGCTCTCGGGTTAGACTGCCTGGTTTCAGGTCTCAGCTTCACCACTTTCTAGCCCTGTGACCTTGGGCAGGTTACCCAAACTCCCTGCTCCTTCTGTGATACGGGAATAGCAGCAGCGTCTCCCTCCTTAAGTTTGTCGGGAGGAAAGGAGTTAATACGTGTAAAGAAGCTAGAAACGGTGCCTGGCGCGAAGAATACGCTGAGTAATTAGTGGCCATTATTAATTTAAATTTGATTTTTAAATGTTTAGATACTATTAGGAAGTCACATGAGTGTTTAAGTCCTGGCTTTTGGTGTCTGTCTTTAGAAAGCTGTGTGTGTTTAAGAGTCATTTGGCCTGAGAACCACCCAGGAGAAGGGGTGGTTGAAGATTGATTAAATTACAAACGTTTTTTGGAGTAATTAGTGGTGGTGCCTCGGAATGGTTTAAGAGATGGTTAAATAAAGAAAAGGCCATCGGGAGCTCAAGTCGGATTCTGTTCCTACCGTACTTTTTGGATACTACGTGTTGAGTGTGATTGGCCCCCAATAATTCTAGAGTTTCTTAGTGTACTCCTGGGTTCTTACTGAGATTTGAAAGGTTGCTGTGTATTGAGATACACTTCAGTGAAGATAGTTTGGGAAATAGCTGTTGTCCTGGATGGATATTTTGCATTTCAGTGTGTTTGATCAGAGTCTAGAGTATCTAACAAAATGCCACGCACTCACTCACACGTATACTCACAGTCTTTTGATTCTTGCCCCGTGCTCTTCTGCCTGGTACTTGAAACCATGCTTGCCTTTCCGCTGGAATTACTTGCTTGGGCCTTGGCTTGCTTCGTTGCACTTGGGGAAGTGTTATTTTGATAGACTTGGTCTTAAGTACAGATGAGCATCTCGCTGGTTTAACTTACTGAGGAACAGGAAGAAGATTGTTTTAGATTAGAAAACTAGCTTTTGTGTAAAGTATAGCAAAACAAAAACTTGCTGGTTTCAATTAACTGCTTGGGAATTTGAGAATCAGACCATAACTGGACAGAAAATGAATAGTGATAAAATTAAGGCTTGACTGGGTGAGGTTTGCTTAGCCTCTTTAAAGTAAATTTTTGCATTGATTTGGTACAAAGATAATGTGCTTGTTACAGATGAGACATCTTCCTTAAAACAGTATTGGTCAGGATTGGAATTTAGTTTGCTTCTTTGATAAACTTGTATCTTGGGGTTTTGTATTTTGGATATTTGAGAGGCAGCCTGAGTGTGTATATTGGTCTAAAATTTTACAATGCTTTATTACCCTTAAGAATGATAGCGAAGTTCTTCTGACCGTCTGCTCAGCTAAAACTCAGCTCTGAGTTTATTTCATAAAAAGCACAAGAGGCTGTGGTTGCTCCTCCTCATAAGTCAAGACCTGAGCCCTGGTGTGAGCCGAGGATTCGCTGCTTTTTCTTAGGTGAGATGGATAGCAAAAATAGACCTGGCCTCTTGGCTTTAAAAAGCTTTCTTATCTCTCCTTTCTTAAGAGAACCTCAAATGGTTGGTTTTTGATTTACTCTAGATCAGTGGTTCTCAACTGGAGGATGATTTTGCCCCAAAGAAACATTTGGCAATGTCTGGAGACGTTTTTGCTTGTCACATCTGTGGGGTTGGGCAGTGTACTAATGACTTCTAGAGGGTAGAGACCAGGGATGCTGCTAAACATCCTATGATGCACAAGATGGCAACCCTCTCCCCCCAATAAAAAATTATCCAGCCCCAAATATCAGTGGTGCTGAGGTTGAGAAACCCTGCTCTACATAGATGGCCTAATCTGGCCTGCATTGGAATCATTTGGGATACTTTTTAAGACCATGGGTCTTAAAATGAACTCCACCTCTAGAAATGTGTGGTGAGAGTGAGAATATGTTTTTAAAAGCTCCTCAAGTAGCACTGAAGTGCAGCTAGTTTTTGGAACCACTCTTCTAGACCACAGATTTTAGGGACTGCTTGTGGGTCAAGGAATTCTTTGTGTCATCTGTGAGCTCTACCTATACCTAGATCCTACCTTGGACATTACTTAGTGGGGAAAGATGGTGTACGTACGTTATTTTCAGGTGCTGAACTTTAAAGGAGACTGAAATTTAAAAAAAAATTTTTAAGTGAATTTATTTTATAAAATAATTGAGAAACTGTTTTTTTTTCTGTTGCTTCATGAGAATCTATTGCCATAGCTGAAACTTAGTGCTGCCAGGTGTTTAGGATTGTTTGTGCCTATGCTAAATAACCTTATCCTACTGTGATTTTTGAGTTTTGTATCTTTTGCCCTCATCCTGTCAGTCAGCTGTCAGTTCTGTTTTTAGATGCCAGCTTCATCGTTATCTTTTTTTTTTTTTTAAATGAAAGCCTATTTCCAGAGAGTTAGCCCTGGATTGATTTGCCAATTCTGCCCTTTGAAGGCAAGAGAGAGGCAAACTCTATGCTTATTGTTTAACACAGTGACCCTTGCTTGCTAGCAAAGGGGGATTGCCTGTGCCCTGGACTCTGACCCAAGTGGGTGAGTGTTTTTCCTCCTGGGGAGGTGAGGTACAGTAGAAGAGAGACCGGCAGAGATCCTTTTCTCACACACACAGAATATGCATGATCTAGTTTATTGAGTGGAAAAATGTTAGTATAAAAATTGTACAGATTTTTACCAACCAAATGTTAAAATCTCGACATATAAAAGGGAGGAGATCAGGGAGGCACTTTCTAATCCTTCATCCTGAAATCAGGCCTGTGGCTATGCTGAGAATGACAAGTGACCACTCCTCCTGTCTGCTTCTTCTAGTCGTCATTTATTTGGTCAGCAAATATATTGAATCCTTACCCTGTCAGGAACTGTATTAGGGATTCAGTCATGAACAGGCATTTAAGACTTGCAGTCTATGGGGAGAGGCAGCATTGACAAAAGAGATGTCCTTTTGGCTGTGAGGCCAGGGAACACAGCTTGTTAGACTTGTATATGGTGTAAATAGCAGACTCTTAATGAGAGGCCCTAGAGACTTGAGAGGAAAGAGCTTGTGTCTGCTGGTTGGGTGGTTGAGATTGCCAGAAGTCTCTTGCCAAAAAATAAAATAGTTACACCTTTGTTTCTCATAGGTATTGAATAGTTACTTCCACTTTCCTCCTTGGTTTGGTGTGTCTAAGCAGTGCCACTCTTCCCATGCTGGTGAAGCTGCTTTGCAGTGACAAATAGGATTGACCTATATTGTCTTTTGCTCCATAGATGTTGGTTGCAACATCTTGATCAAACTTGAAACACTGACTGTTCCCATACTGATCAGAGGCTTGGTGTAGGTTCATGCTAAACATCTTGAGCATCCTTGAAATCCATGGTGCTTCCAGTGGGAATGGGTTTTTTCCTGCTGCAGTCTGGATCGAGGTTGACTGTAGATTTGACTTTGACTTTGGCTTACATTTAGTTGCCACGGAAACCCCCTTTCCTTCTCCCTCCCCCTTTATTTTTCTTTACTGGGAGGGGAGAGAGAGTTACTGGTCAATGCCCAGTTTCAGGTTTTGAATGATTATGAACTGACATCTGGGTACCAGGTAGATTGGCTAGACGGTAAAGAAGCAAGTAAAAGGGAATCTTGGCAGTACTCGAAAGGCTTCTTAACCTTAAAAAGGGCATTTTTGTGTCACAGACTTTGCAAAGGTCTGGGGTTACTCTGAGTAGAGGAGGTTTACTACTTCTCACTTCTGCTGGCTAGTGTTGATCTGTTTTATTAAGTATTAGTGAAGACTACACAATCGACTGATTTTATACAAATAAAGTTTGATAGGTTCTGAGCATCTTTTTACTGATATAAGGAGACTCTGATTTTGTACTTCTCAACAACTCTGGAGAAAACTAGGGTATTATTAATTCCAGAATATCTTACAGCGGGAGTATGTATTGACTTGGAATGGTTTGTGTACACCAGATGCTGACTGCCCTGAAATATGGTGGCCCAAAGGAAAGATGAATGAGATTGTTTTTTGAAACATTAGGCAGCCGAACTAAAAAGGCGGCAATAAATAAATAAATAAGTAAAAGCAAGCAAGCCTGCAGAAGTAAAAGTATGACTGAATGTTGAGTCAGACTTGGAGAAAGCCGTGTGGATTGCTAGTGGGAGCCTGGAGTTCCCTGGACCTGGATGTAAATCTGAACAATAATGCTGGTGTCAATAGTAATGCGACACACTGACAAGGAGAGAAAGGGGAGCTTGCCTGAGAATGCATGGCCCTCTGAGACCCTATCAGGGTGAGTAGGCAGCAGTTACACTAGCCACTAAGGCACACTCCGGGGTGGCCTCCTCTATCCCGTAAGACTTAGTGTAGTCAGTAGGCATTGGCTGGACCTTGGTGAAATCTGGGCCTTCAGTCCCCAGATGAGGCAGTGGTGCGAGGAACATTGACAAGTATTGACTCGAGTGGCTGTTTGGGGCTTCCTTTCATGAGAATCATGGTTTTGGAGGTCACTGATTATTAGAGAAAGATTTAGGTCATTCTGGAAAATCACCTGTAGGCAGCAGAGAAATCTCAGTTCCTGGGTGATTCCTTAGGGTTTCGGTGGCCCCAATAGACCGTAATTTCAAGTGTCATTTGTTTCAACAATAACATCATAGCTGGAACTCACGGCGAGTTAAGAATAAACACAACATTGTAAATCAACTATACTCCAATAAAAATTTAAAGAAAAATGAATAAATGGTTAACTTCTGAGTTGGTGTTTTGTTCGTTGTTGTTGTTTGTTTTTTAGTGGTAGTACATATCTGTTCTTGTCATTGTAGTAGATGAGGGAGTGTAGTGTCTCCTGGTTTACTTTTGTTGACTTAGAGATACATAGGGTTTCTGTTGCCTCTGGACAGTGGGCAGGTCACATCTGCCTCTGTTGCCTGTGATGAGACCCAATCCCTTCTGATTAAACAATACTCTTTGAATCACCCCCTTCCCCCCTTTCCACTGTGGACCTCTCATCCTTGATTTATTATACTCTTAGATGGATACAGTAGCTATGTATTTGGCACCTATCATAGGGATAGTATTTTAAGCTAAGGAAGTTTTCACAGATTAATATCTGTTCTCTGTTCTCAATTCAGAGTGTCTTGTGGAGGTCAAGAGTGCACAGGACCTAAAATAGCTGACTTTGAGTTCTGGCTTCCACAGTCTTCCAGCTGTGTAATCATAATGTTAGATGACATCTCTGTTCCTTTGTTTCCTGTTTGTGAAATGAATATTAAATATAAACGAACTAGCACAATGCCTAGTACACAGTAATATTTGTTTTAATATTACTGTTATTAGTCTTCTTCCTAATAACAGTAGAAATAAGTTCAGAGATGACTAATATAAGCTTCAGTGAAATGCCCTGAAAAAGTGAGATGGAGTATTATGGCATCATAGAGGACCTTCGAGGTCTAACTAGCTGCCCTGGGGAAGTATAGGATGATGGCGAAGTGGGTGAGGGCAGGTTGTAGAGTTCGGTGGTAGTGTTGTTGTTGTCTTCCTTTTCCCCCCAAATTTGGATTATGTTATATAGATTTTATTTGCTAAAATGTGATAATATTTTCTTACTGGGGTGGGAGTAGAGATCATAAATTTGAGGTTTTGCACTTTGCTTTCTAAAATATTCATCTTTAAAATCTCTCTGGTGCTTTAAGACAGTATAAAAATCCCGTTTGCTTTGGAATCCCTCGTGTTATATGGAACCATATTTTTTCAGTGTACTGTGCTCTTGGAGATAATCACACGTCTTGAAGGATCAATGTTTTGTTTTCGTTTTTAACTTTTATTTATTTATTTGACCGTGCCACGAGGCATGTGGGATCTAGTTCCCTAACCAGGGATCGAACCCGTGCCCCCTGCAGTGGAAGCTCGTAGTCTTAACCACTGGACCGCCAGGGAAGTCCTTGAGAGATCAGTGTTTTTTAACAGAAGATTGGCTCTTTTAAATTTTGCTTTCAGTTTCTTTTCAAATTTCACATTATAACCAGACAACTCTTTTCTGTAAAGGGCCAGTCAGTAAATATGTTAGGCTTTGCTGGCTATATGGTCTCTGTAACTACTCGATTCTGCTGCTGTGGTATAAAAGCAGCCACAGTCAACATGAAACACATGAAGGTGGCTGTCTTCTAGTAGAGTTTTATTTACAAAAACAGGTGGTGGGCTGGATTTGACCTGTCTTGCTCTAACCTGTTCTTTGTTTCAATTTTTAATGAGATCATATGTTCAAGGAGTATATGTCAGCATGTGTACAGATATTAAATGTTAAAACTACCAGTTGTGCACCCACTGACCCGCTTAAGAAATGGAATGTTGCCACTACCTTTGGCTTCCTGTATGACCTCCCCGACCACTCCTACCTCTTCTGACCTCCCCAAAGCAAGGGCTGACCTGCATGTATCATTTTCTCGATTTACTTTATGGTGTTACCATCTGTGAATGTATCCTTATATAATATAACTTAATTTTTGCATGTCTTTATATAAATGGAATCATTTTGTTCTGTAATTCCCCCCTCCCCTCTTACTGTTTTTGAGACTCATTTATTCAGATGTTTGAGTACTTATGTCTTAGGCGATAAAACATACGTTCTGATGCTGGCTGTATTAGCAGTGAGCAAAGAAGACATTGTCCTTGTCCTCTGGAACTTACGTGTTGGTGGAGAAAGACAGTTAAAGACAGAAAGTCAAAGACACGGTAGTCATGTGGTGATGCAGCTGGGAGCAAAGTCAAGCCAGGTGGGTGGGGGCTGTTTGCAGATTGAAATAAGGTGGTCAGGAGGGGCCTTCCTGAGACCTCTGAACACAGGAGGTGAGGCAGGGAGCCACGTGGCTCCGGGTGGGGGTGGGGGTGGGGTAAGGGGAGTCTCACAGGCAGAGTCCAGTGCACGTGAGGTGCTAAGAAGGGTTGTACCTGTTGTGTTGGAGGGACAGTAGAGAGCCAGGCTGGAGGGAGAGTGGCAGGAGAGAAAGTCGGGGTGGGGGGGCGGTGGTGGGGTGGGGGTGGGGTGGGGTGGGGGCGGGAGCCAGTCACACAGGCAGTTGGGATTTTGTCTATTTCTCTGAATGAGATGGGAAGTATTGTAGTGTTTTGAGCAGGGGTGTGATATGAGATCTGATTTATGTTTTTAAAAGGTTCCCCTGAAACCGTGTTAAGAATAGCTGCCCCTCTGCTGCCCAGGATCCAACAAAACAATAATGGCAGCTTGGACTGACGGGGCACAGGGGTGGAAGTGAGGAGTGGTTGGATTCTGGGTGCATCTTGAAGGTCGGGCCAACAGGCTTTGTTGACAGATTGAATATAGCTGAGAGAACGGAGTGAAGGTGATACCGACCAGGGGTTTTTGCTTGCGGTCAAGGTGGTGGGAGGTGCAGGTTTGGAAGTAAGATCAAGAGCTGGGGTCTGGGCCTGTTGCATTTGTGACCGTCTTCGTTCGAGAGCCAACTGGAGCCACGTAGGGTTACGGCGTTCGGAGTTGAGGGGAGAGGTCTGGGCTGAGGATAGACATGTGAGAGTCCTCAGTGTTTTCATGACACTTAAAAGTCCTGATGTTGAGTGAGCGCACTGATGAATGAGGGCCGAGGCAGCAAGGAAAATGGGGACAGGCAGGCTCCCAGGTAGAGGAGAACCAGGTGGTCCTTGCATCTTTGAAGATGGGGGAGGTGTCGTCAAGGGGGAGGGAGTGAGAACCCACGCCCAGTGCTCCTGCTGTGCCCTCAGGTGAAATGAGGGCCCAGACTTGTCCTCTGGCTTTGGTGGCACATGAGTCACTGATGGCCTTGACAAGAGCAGTCCCCACACGGTGGTGCAGGAAGAGCCTGGAAGGGAGGGTTCACGAGGGATTGAGAGAAGAGGAGGGCAAGTGGAGAAAGCCCTTTTGTGGGCACTTGGCGCCGTGCTAAAGGGAGAGTTGGGGCCCTGAGAAAGTTTGGTTGAGATGGCCGAAATTACAGCATTTTTGTACTGTTCGTGGGAAATGGTTCTGTACAGAATGAACACCTTGATGAAGCGGGAGAGGGGACATTTGCTGGGAATGGGCCCACGTGGAGCACCCGTATACTCTTCCTTGGTGAGATGAGGGAGAGCATAGTAGGGGAGCTGGCATGGTGGGAGCAGGGCCGTTTTCTTCTTTCTTTTTCTCTCCGTGAAGTAGGAGGATTTGTCAGTAAAAATGAGGGTGAGTAGGGGCCGGTGGGGTGTGACGAGAGAGGAGAAGGTATGCAGTATTCTATGGGAAGATCAGAATGTGAATGGACTAGCCATGTGGAATGGCCTCCTGAGGGGAGCCGTCCTTAGTTTAAAGTGAAAAAAGCAGTTGTGTTCTTTTTCCTGGGAGCAGAGTAGGCAGTGTTGCAGTTGTGGTTTACCCAGGCAAAAGTGGCAAAGCAAGAGAAGTGATTGTAATGGTGAGGTATGGACTTGAAGCTGGGAGGTGAGGGAAGTGAGACCATGCAGATAATGAGTTTTGTCTACATTGATGTGTGTAGCTATAGTTTATTCCTTTTCACTTCTGTGTTCTATTTCAGACTGAATATCTCATTTTATTCTCTGTCCTATCATTGTAGGATAGGATTGTTTCCACTAAAGAAACAACGAGGCTTTGAACAAGTGCAAAAGCATTTTTCCAAGGTATGAAGCCTTGGAGAGAACTAGAATTGCAGGGTAGTGGGGGACCTGTACAGCTTTAACTTTAGTTAAAAATAGTTGCCAGTTTACCCTCCTACCAGCACTGTTGTTCTGTATCCTTGCCAACTCTTGGTATTGTCCGACTTCTTTGTATTTGCCAGATTGGTGGGTGTGAACTTACATCTCATTTTTTAATTAATAGCTTTATTGAGATGTAATTCACATATTACAATTTACCCACTTAGAGCGTACAATTTAATAGGTTTTAGTATATTCACAGAACTGCGTAATGATCACCACAATCTAATGTTCGAACATTTCATCATCCTGAAAAGAAACCTTGTACCCATTAGCAGTGACTCTCCATTCCCACCTAACCTCTAGGCAACCACTAATGGACTTTCTGTGGATTTGCCTGTTCTGGACATTTCATGTAAATGGAATCATACAGTATGTGGTCTTTTGTGACTAGCTTCTTCCACTTAGCATGTTTTCAAGGTTTATCCATGTTGTAGCATATTTCAGTATCAGTGTCATTTCATTTGATTGCTGAATAACATTCCATTGTATGCACATATGACATGTTATTTATCCATTCATCAGTTGGTGCATGTTTGGGTTGTTTCCACTTTTTGACTGTTGTGAACAGTACTGCTGTGAGCATTTGTGTATAAGTCTTTGGAGGGGCATAGGTATTTATTTCTCTTGGTGTATAGTAAGGAGTGGAATTGTTAGGTAATGTAACTGTGTTTAACATTTTGAAGACCTACCAAACTGTTTTCCAAAGTGACTGTACCATATTATATTCTCACCAACACTGTATCAGGGTTCTAATTTTTCCATGTCCTCACCAACATACATTATTTTCCCTTTAAAAAAAAATTATTGCCATGCTAGTGAAGTGTGGTATCTCATTGTGATTTTGCCTTTCCTGAATGACTAATGCTGTTGAGCATCTTTTCATGTCCTTATTGGCTGTTTGTGTATCTTCTTTAGGGGAACGTCTGTTCAAGTAATTCTTTGGCCATTTTTATTAATTCATTTATTTCTGCATGGTTTTAATGTTCTTCTTTCATATTACTACTGAAGTTGAGCATTTTTTTGGCTATTTGGATTTCTTCTTTTGTGAAATACCTGTTTGTCTTTTTTTTTTTTTTTTTTTTTTGCGGTATGCTGGCCTCTCACTGCTGTGGCCTCTCCCGTTGCGGAGCACAGGCTCCAGACGCGCAGGTTCAGCGGCCATGGCTCACGGGCCCAGCCACTCCGCAGCATGTGGGATCTTCCCGGACCAGGGCACGAACCCGTGTCCCCTGCATCGGCAGGCGGACTCTCAACCACTGCGCCACCAGGGAAGCTCATGTCTTATTTTTCTTCCTTTTGAGTTGTTTGGTTTTTCTTATTTGTAGGAATTCTTATATATTTTGATTTTTATTATTTGTGTGACAAATGTTCTTTCCCAATTTGTGACCTCTTTACTGTGTTTATGGGATTTTTAAAAAAGTATTTTTTGAAAACATGTAATAAAAGGGCAAAAATGGATCTTAATATCTTCTAATCTTTTCTTCTAGCCCTCATACTACCCAAGTAGAGGAGGAAATAGATTTTTTGGTTTATAGGTAGTTGTCTTTTAAAAAGTCTTATGTTTTTTTCTTTCTACAGGTCTTGCATTTGTTGTTGTTGTTGTTAGATTTGTTCTTTGGTTGCTTTATAGTTTTTGTTGCTGTTGTAAATTTTTTTTTAAGTTAAAAATTTCTCTTTGCTGGTAAATGGAAATGTAGATGACTTTATATGTGAGTCATATTCATTAACTTCTCTAACTTAATAATTTGCTTGTGGACTCTTGGGGGTTTTTATGTAGATAATCATCTAATCTTTGAATAATGACAGGTCATTTCTTTCCAGTCCTTTTACTTTTTATATCTTAACTCTAGTCTTAACTGCACTGCTTCATGGCAGCCATCACCAGTGCCAAATATAAATGGTAATGGCGGGCATCTTTGTCATATTCCCGGTTTTAAGGGAAATGCTTTTATCTTTCACCATTAAATGTGTGGATACTTTTTTTTTTTTCCTTTAACAGGTTGAGGAAGATTTCTTCAATCTTAGTTTATGGAGAAATTTAAAAAAACATCACAAGTGGGCATTGCACTTAATTGAATGCATTTTCTACATCAATTGGGATGATATTACAGTTTTTCTCCTTTAGTAATGTGAAAAATTGCTCTAAAAGGTAATATTGGAATTAATTTCACATTTCTGGGATAAATCCATCTCAATCATGACATATTCTTTTTTTAAACAAAATTGTTCTTTTGTTTCGTTTTTGGCTTTTTTTTTTTTTTTTTTTTTTTTTTTTTGTGGTACGCGGGCCTCTCACTGCTGTGGCCTCTCCCGTTGCAGAGCACAGGCTCAGCGGCCATGGCTCACGGGCCCAGCCACTCCGCGGCATGTGGGCTCTTCCCGGACCGGGGCACAAACCTGTGTCCCCTGCATCGGCAGGTGGACTCCCAACCACTGCGCCACCAGGGAAGCCCGCATGTATTTTTTTTTTTTTTTTTTGACCTTGCCACTCAGCTTGCGGGATCTTAGTTCCTTGACCAGGGATTGAACCGGGGCCCCAGCAGTGAAAGTGCCGAGTCCTAGCCACTGGACTGCGAGGGAATTCCCTTAGATATATTTTTTTACTTGCTAATATCTTAGGATTTATGTATCTATGTTCATTGGTAAGATCTTTAACTTTCCTTTTTTGTATCAGCTCTATGAGTTTTGCTATTAAGGGTATTCTCAGTCTAATAAAATAAGCTGTAGTGTTTGTATGTTTTTTTTCTCTTAGAGAGTTTGTATGTAAAATTGTAATTATCTGTTCTTTCATTTTGATAAAGCTTGCCTGTAAAACCATCAGGGCCTGGTGTTTTCTGTCTGAATTTAAAAATTACTGGCTTGGTTGCTTTAATATTTATAGGCTCATTAGAGTCTTCTTTTTCTTGAGTCACATTTGGTAATTTACATTTTTCTAAAACATTTATTTTGTCCGTGTTTTCAAATATATTGGCAGAAAATTATAATCTCTTTTGACTTCGCCTGATTTGTAATTAATTACTAATATTTAGTTTCTTAAACAAGGATTTTTAGCTCATTAATTTTCAGGCCTTTTGTATACATGTATACATATATATGTAAATAAAGTAGTAACTACCCTTTAAATACTACTTTAGCTCCAATTCAGTAGTTTTGCTATGCAAAATTTTTATCTTTTAGTTCTGAATATCTTCACATTTTCATTTTGATTTCTTCTCTGCCTTAGAAATTTAGAAAGTGTATTGAAAAATGCTGGTATATTGATATATATTTAATTTATTTATTTATGGCTGCATTGGATCTTCATTGCTGTGCGCGGGCTTTCTCTAGTTGTGTCGAGTGGGGGCTACTCTTCGTTGTGGTGCGCGGGCTTCTCATTGCGGTGGCTTCTCTTGTAGCAGAGTATGGGCTCTAGGCACACGGGCTTCAGTAGTTGTGGCATACGGACTTAGTTGCTCCACGGCATGTGGGATCTTCTCGGACCAGGGCTCAAACCCATGTCCCCTGCATTGGCAGGTGGATTCTTAACCACTGTGTCACCAGGGAAGCCCTGTATCTTTTAATCTTTGTTATTGATTGCTAACATACATTGTGCTAATAAAATGTGGTCCAGTGTGATTTTGATTGTTTGAAATTGTTGAGGCTGTTTTAATGGTGTCTAGTTTGTGGCAAATTTTTATCAGTTTTCCATGTGTGTTTAAAAAGAATGTGTTTCCAATTTTAAGGTCGGGTTTTCCCATGTCTATTGGATGAAACACATTAATTGAATTCACATTCAAACTAGTGTCCTTAACTAATACTGTCTGCTTGTTCCATCAGTTACAGAGAGGGGTGTTGTTAAAATCCCATTGTGATGGAACATTTGTCAAATTCCTATAGTTCTCTCAATTTTTGCTTTCTATCTATACGTTTAGAATTGCTAAGTTTCCAGTGACTTGCACAGTTTGTCATTCTGTAACGAATCTTTGTTTCTAGGAACATTTTTTCCACTAAAATATATTTTGTCAGATATTGGCATAGCTGTACCAAGGGACTTTAGTTAATGTTTGCTTGGTATATATTTTTCTGCCCTTTAACTATCAAGTTTTGGTGTCCTTAATGTTTTAGGAGTGCCCTTTGAAAGCAGCACACAGCTAGATTGCATTTTCATAATTTGAGTTTAAGGTGGTTAGTCTATTTACATTAGTTGTGATTGAAATATTTGGTTTATTTCTACTTTTCGTATTTTGTGCTCTCTAATTGGGCTTTTTTTCTGTTCTTTTCCTTTTCTTGCCTATATATTGTGGGATTTTTTTCCTTCATTCCTGTCTGCTCTTTTTACCTACACCCAGTAAGAGATTAGACACTTCTTTTCTTGGTGATCTTAGACATTTCATATTTAACTTAAGGCCTGAAGTTAATTGATATCTTTACCCTTATAAGAATTTTCAAATGCTTTTAATCCCAGTTTATATGCAGCTATTGCCTAATTAGATTAGAACTAGAAGTGAGCTGTCAGTTGTTCCTTATCCAGGAACTTGAGGTATTCTGTGCCTAAAGTGCTCTTCATGTTGGCCAGTCCAGCAGATATGTTTAGTCTTTTTTTATTTTTAGATTGCTGGTATTACTTTTTATTTTCGATTGTTCTTTCTGCGTCTTGCTACTTTTGAATAATCATGTACCAGATATTGTTTTGGATATGTGTCAGCATTCAGAAAACTTTAAGAATTGCAAGTAATGCAGGTTGTTCATTTTTTAAAAATTCATTTTTATTTTTTGGCCGTGTTGGGTCTTCGTTGCTGCGCGTGGGCTTTCTCTAGTTGTGGCGAGCGGGGGCTACTCTTCGTTGTGGTGTGTGGGCTTCTCATTGCGGTGGCTTCTCTTGTTGTGGAGCACGGGCTCTAGGTGCGCAGGCTTCAGTAGTTGTGGCTCACGGGCTGTAGAGCACAGGTTCAGTTGTTGTGGCACACGGGCTCTAGAGTGCAGGCTCAGTTGTTGTGGTGCACGGGCTTAGTTGCTCCGCGGCATGTGGGATCTTCCCCGACCAGGGCTCGAACCCGTGTCCCCTGCATTGGCAGGCGGATTCTTAACCACTGCACCACGAGGGAAGTCCCAAGGATGTTCATTTTGTTAAGAGCTGGCAAATGTGATTGTTTTTTCCTCTTTAAATGGAGTGTTCCTGTGTCAATAAGGAATTTCTTAAAGATTTTCTGGTTCTTCATATTAATTAGCTCATTTTTATATCCAGAAATGGAAAAGATTTCAAGACTAGTTACCTTTTTAAAATGGGATCATTTGATTGCTAGGAAACGTTTATGTGAACTTTAAATGTGACTCTGGCCAAGTATAGAACACCAAAAACAATCTGGAAAAGGGATGTGGATCAAAATAGATTCTGAGCTGAATCTGTCTTTGCGAAAGGAAAAGAGTAGAGTTCAGCATTTATAATACGTGGCCATCCTGAGGGAGAGGGGGGATGGTTTTATACTTATTTCTTTATATTAAGTCTTTTCTTACTCTGACTAGTAAATTAAAAGAGGCATGGAGGAACATACTAGCATAGGCTCGGCTGGGCTGGAACTCACTTTATGATAGTGTGGTTAGCAAGACTTGTAAATTGAGGAGAGTTAGGGGGTTTGGTGCCAGTGCTGCTGGATGCCAGGAGTAAAGAGTTAATAACTACTTCTAGTCCTATCCGAGTAATGTTCAGTGAGGCCAAGGAGCTTGAAATGCATAGGTATTATAACTATTGTTTTCATCAAATTTCAAAAAATAGAGTTTGATAATCTTCCAGGGCAACGAGGAAAGAATGAGGAAGAGTTGTAGGGGGCACAGGGTAGAGAGAGAGCGAGCTGGTTTAGCAGAATTGTTGTGAGGATTAAAGTTAAGCGTTATTGGGCATGTTTATGTTTATCCCCTGAAAAAAGTAGAGTCCATTCCTGCCATTTACCATATTGTCAGGCTTAAAATTTTTCAATTTTTGGCATCAGTGACTGCTGAATTGCCTCTTGATTAGTGTAAACCTTCAGCAGCCTGCCCTTCTTACATACCTGCCTTACACTGGGTAGATGTAACTGTCTCTTCCTATTTTGTTTGCCCAGTGCCTGTTATTACGGTTGTCACTTGTGCTTGAGTCATTACTTGCATATTTTAACTCTTTTCACCTTAAGGTGAGTGTAGGATGTTCATCTTTTATATGAAGAAGGAACCTCTGGGAGGGAGGGAGGACGTCTAGCCAGAATGATTTCGGGAAAGCGTTGTTAAGTTGATGAGAACTGGATTGGAATCTTGGTTTGACTACTGAACTAGCTGTCTGACTTTGGGCAAATTATTTCACTTTCTGAGCCCCAGCTTCTTCCTATATAAAATGGAAGTAATATTAAAGTTCTCCTCCCTTTTCCATAGAAGATAACTTTGGGTAATTTGAATTTGTAGGGTTTTTTTTTTTTCCCTTGCAAGTGTATTAATGTAGAAGTCATAAACTTTCACAGAACAAGTGATTAAGGCTATGCTGATTTTGTTAATGGTTAATATTTTATGAACTCTTTCACTGGCTTTGGTTTTGAAATCTTGACTGGTAGTAGGATATTGTGAAATTTTCTTTTTTACTCTGTTGCCGTTTTTCTGTTTAGAATAGAAGCCTTAGTTTCAAAAACTTAGTCAATGCATGATTATATTTGCTTTGAAAAAAAGTAAAAATAGGTAAGACTAAAATCTTTTCTGCTCACCTTCCCCCAGTTCTTTTCTGTCTTCTGCTGTTAATAGTTTTGTCTCTATTTTTTTATTCTTTTCTATGTGTTTGTATTACTTATATATGTGTTTATAGAAACTATACAGTGTTAGGCATACACCTTTTTTTTCTTATCATTCATCACTTTTCATTGAGTCCCATGCAGTACACAGAGATCTGCCTTCTTTTTAATTACTGGTATACTTTATAGCCATTTCCCATTTCAGTGGGCTTTAGATTTTTATTTTTAATCACAAATTTGGGTTGCTTTTATTTGTTTATTTTTCAATATAAATTTATTTATTTTTGGCTACGTTGGGTCTTCACTGCTGTGCGTGGGCTTTCTCTAGTTGCGGTGAGCGGGGGCTGCTCTTCGTTGCTGTGCGCGGGCTTCTCATTGCGGTGGCTTCTCTTTTGCCAAGCACAGGCTCTAGGCGCACGGGCTTCAGTAGTTGTGGCACACGGGCCTCATTGCTCCGCTGCATGTGGGATCTTCCCGGACCAGGGCTCGAACTCATATCCCCTGCATTGGCAGGCAGATTCTTAACCACTGTGCCACCAGGGAAGCCCTGGCTTGCTTTTAGTTTGTTACAGTAAAGCACTTTGTTCTTAGAAGCTTCTAGAAGTTTAGTGTTTGGTACAGAAGTAGGTGAAATACTAAATTATAAGCTGGCTTCTTTGCTTTTTATCGTTACGTACAAAGTACAACTGTTAAGCAGTGGAAGGAAACCTTTTTTTAGAAAGCTTTTCTATTTATCTCCTTTTCAAATGATGTATAACATATATGACGTTTTTAAGCTCTACTATAAATGAACAGTGATTTAGCAAATCTTTTCTTCCTTGTTGTAGAATATGCATAACACAAATTTACATTTAACCATTTTTTAAAATTAATAAATTTTATTTCATAAGCAGTTTTAGGTTCACAGCAGAATTGAGGCAGAAGTACAGAGCCAGAAGCCTATATACTCCTTGTCTCCCCACGTGCCCCCCCTCCAACCTCCATGAACCTGTGTTGACACATCATTATCACCCAAAGTCCGCACGTTACATTAGCTTCACTCTTAATGTTGTATGTTCTGTGGGTTTAGACAAATGTATGATAGCACGTATCCACCATTGTAGTAGTCTGTAGAACAGTTTCACTACCCTAAAAATCCTCTGGGCTTTGCCTGTTCATCCCTGCCTCAGACTTAACCCCTAACAACCACTAATCTTTTTTTTCTTTCTTAATATTATATAATGAAAACAGGTGTGTTTATAACTTCAGCATACTTCATAAAATCTTTATTCACTGAAAATAGACAAATGTTTACAAAGAACATTTAACTTAAATTTCATAGTAGCTTATAAAATGGCACTTGAAAGAGTGACCTGTATAAGGAAATAAGAGTCTTGTCAAGAGACAGTAAACTATAAATATACCACAATGTTAAAAACCTCAGTGTTCTATAAGAAAATCAATAAATATAACTTAATCTTTCTGGGGGGAAAGGTAGTTAGCATTACAAATTTAAAGTACAGATTTTATATATGAATTCAATACGGAATACATTTAAACCTTACAATGCTACATAATCATCGTCTATCTTGTGGAAAACAATAAAAATATGCACTATTATGTATAAAATAGATAACTAATGAAAACAGATTGTATAGCACAGGGGACTCCACTCAATGCTCTGTGGTGACCCAAATGGGAAGGAAATCCAAAAAAAGAGGGGATACATGTGTCCGTATAGCTGATTCACCCTGCTGCACAGAAGAAACCAACACAATGTTGTAAAGCAACTACACTCCAATTTAAAAAAAAAAAAAGTAAATTGAAAGAAAAAAGAAAGAAAGAATAAAATTCTTAACCACACACAAAACAATTATATACTTTTTGAATATGTGTACATCAAACCAAAAGGTTAATTTTACTTTTTCCTTTATTGACAACTTTGGGTGCATTTTTAGGTTTTGGTTCCCAGAGGGCATTTATTCCAATGCCGTCTTGAAGCCGCGCCTCTGTCCAGGTCGCCAGCCTTTTTCTTGTCTGTTATTTCCTTGACTCTGTTCATGTATACTCTGATTCTTTCCAGTTCCTGCTTTACTGGATGTTCCTTAGGATTGACTCCCTGAGTTGCCGCATAAACCCAAAACATTGAATTTAATGTGTAAGCAGAAACTAAATCCACTTTTGCTTGTTTAAGTGGGTCCAACTTCTACAACAACTCATTTCTAGAAACACACATCATACTCTTCAGCATCTCATCCACAGCCCCAGTGGAATTCTCAAATGTTGATAAATATTCATGAATTTCTCCTGGGTAGTCTTCATTAATTTCTTCATCTGCCATTATTATCAACTCTTAGGCCTTCCACTCCTGCCTCCCAGAAAGCAGTTGGCGGCGGTGACGTCAGTGGCACACAGGCTCTGCCCACAGCGAGCAGCGCTCTCCGATGACCTCACTAATCTTTTTAATGTCTCTATAGTTTTGCTTTTTCTAGAACGAATTATAGTAGGAAACATGCAGCACTGTAGCCTTTTTAGACTGGCTTCTTTCGCTTAGTAATATACGTTTAAGGTTCCTCTATGTCTTTTCATGGCTTGAGAGATCATTTCTTTTTAGTGCTGAGTAATATTCCATTGTTTGGTTGTACCAGTCTATGCACTCACCTACTGAAGGACATCTTGGTTGCCTTCGAGTTTTGGCAGTTATGAAAAACCTGCCATAAACATCTGTGTGCAGGTTTTTGTGTGAACATAAGTTTTCAGTTCGTTTGAGTAAATACCAAGGAGCATGATTGGTCTCATAGAATGAGTTAGGAAGTATTCCTTCTGTTTCTGTCTTTTGGAAGAGATGATAGAGAATTGGTATAATTTTTTCTTTAAATGTTTGGTAGAATTCATCAGTAAACCCATTTGGACGTGATGCTTTCTGTTTTAGGTTATTAATAATTGATTCAATTTCTTTAATAGATGTAGACCTATTCAAACTGTCTATTCTTATGTGAGTTGTGACAGATTGTATCTGTCAAGGAGTTGGTCCATTTCATCTAGGTTATCGAATCTGTGGCTATAGAGTTGTTCATAATATTCTTTTATTATCCTTTTATTGTATATGGGATCTGTAGTGCTTCCCCTCTTTCATTTCTGATATTAGCAGTTTAGGTCTTCTTTCTTCCTTAGTCTGGAAAAAGTCTTGAGAGTTTTATTGTTTTTTTTTTTTTTTTTTTTAAGAATCAGCTTTTGGTTTTGTTGACTTCCTCTACTGATTTCTTGTTTTAAAATTCTTTTATGCTCTAATTTTTATTATTTCAATTTTCTGCATAGTTCGGAATTAATTTGCTCTTCTTTATCTAGTTTTCTAAGGTGAAAGCTTAGATTATTGATTTTAGATGTCTTCTGATATATGCTTTCAATTCCATAAATTTTAATCTAAGCACTGTTTTTGCTGCATCCCCCAAAGTTTAGTAAGTTGTATTTTCATTTTATTCAGACATTTTTAAAGTTTCTCTTGAGATTTTTTTGTGTTTGATCCATGTGTTATTTAGAAATGTAATGTGTAATTTTCAAGTACTTTGGGTTTTTCCAGCTATCTTTCTGTTACTGATTTCTAGTTTAATTGCATTGTGGTCTAAGGGCAGACATTGTATGATTTCTGTTCTTAATTTGTTAAGGTGTATTTCATAGAATGTCTTGGTGCGTGTTCCATGTGTGTTTGAGAAGAATGTGTGATTTGCTACTGCTGGATGAATTAGTCCATACATGTCAATTATATATGGTTGATTGATGGTGCTGTTGAGTTCAGTTATGTCCTTATTGATTTTCTGCTTGCTGGATTTGTCTATTTCTGATAGAGGAGTGTTAAAGTCCCCAGTTATAATAGTAAATTCATCTATTTCTCCTTGCAGTTTTATCCTTTTTTGACTTGTATTTTGATGCTGTTGTTAACTGCATAACATTAAGGATTGTTATGTCTTCTTGGAGTATTGACCCCCTTTTCATTTTGTAATAACTCTTCTTATCACTGACAACTTTCTTTGCTCTGAAGTCTTCTCTGTCTAAAATTAATATAGCCACTCTCAGTTTGTTTTAATTAGTGTTAGTATGGTCTAGCTCTATCCCTTTACTATTAATCTATATGTGTCTCTGAATTTCAAGTGAGTTTCTTGTAGACAATATATGATATGCCCGGGTGTAGGTTTTTGTTTTTGTTGTTTTGCATTTATCCTGCTTGGTGTTCCCTGAGATTCCTGGATCTGTGGTTTGGTGTCCGACATTAATTTGGGGGAAATTCCCAGTCATTATTGCTTCAAATATTGTTTCTCTTCCTTTTCTCTTTTCCTTCCGGTATTCCCATTGCATGTATGGTATACCTTTTGTAGTTGTTCCACAGCTCTTGGATATTTTGCACACTGTTCCCCCCCCCCCCCCCCCCGTTTTATTCCTCTTTGCTTTTCCATTTTGGAAGTTTCTAGTGTCATATCTTCAGGCGCAGAGTTTCTTTCCTCAGCTATGTCCAGTCTACTAATGGGCCTATCAGAGGCATTCTTCATTTCTGTTACAGTATTTTTGGTCTGTAGCATTTCTTTTTGATTCTTTCTTAGAATTTTTATCTATTTGCATTATTTTATCCGTTATTGCATGTTGTCTGCCTTTTCCATTAAAGCTGTTAGCTTTCCTGGTTTGATAATTCCAGCATCTCTGGCATACATGACTGGTTCTGATGCTTGTTCAATCTCTTCAAACTGTTTTTTGTCTTTTTAGTATGCTTCGTAATCTTTTTTGAAAGGCAGACATGATGCACTGGTAAAAGGAACTGTGAAGAATAGACCTTTGGAAATGTAGTGGTAAATTGTCTGGGGAGGGGAAATGTTCTGTAGTGCTGTGATTCAGTCTCAGTCTTTTGGTGAGCCTGTGCCCCTGAACTGTGAACTTCACCAGTGCTTCTCTGCTTTTTTCCTTTTCTTAGGTGGTACAGGATGGCTAGAGTGGCCTGGAGTTGTGTACTTCCCTTTCCTCATGCGGAAGGTTAGAGGGGGCTGGAGTTGGATATTTCCCTTCCTCCAGGTAGGTTAGGTTCTGGTAAAACCTCAGTGGGTTAGGCTCTGGTAAAATAGTTTTTTTTTTTAAGGTGAGCTTTGTTAAGAACGGAATGTCCTGATATATTTCAAAAAAGAAAAGAAAAGCAAAGAAAATGTTCTTTTCCCCCTCCCAGAAACATGAGGGGAGGGGAAAAGTCTATTCACTCACCTACTGAAGGACATGTTGGTTGCTTCCAAGTATTGGCAAGTTTGGATAAAGCTGCCATAAACATCTGTGTGCAGGTTTTTGTGTGATCATAAGTTTTCAACTTCCTTGGGTAGATACCAAGGAGCCGATTGCTGGATTGTATGGTAAGAATATGTTTAGTTTTGTAAGAAACTGCTAAACTGTCTTCCAAATGCCTGTACCATTTTGCACTTTCATCAGCAGTGATTGAAAGTTCCTTTCACTCTACAGATCCTCACCAGCATTTGGTGTCAGTGTTTTGGACTTTGGCCATTCTAATTGGTGTGTAGTTGTGCCCAGTTGTTTTAATTTGCATGTTTTTGGTGCCATAATGATGTGGATCACATCTTTGTTAATGACTATATTTCAATGGATAGATAAAAGAACCTTGGTGCAGATAAAATCATTGTTATTCAGGTTCCATGTGTTTGTGGATGACCTGGATTGTTTATCCTGTGGTGGTCCCCACAGTGTCCTGTGACCTCTATATTTAGACATCTCTCTTTTTTTTTCTGTTATAAACTCTTTTGGACATTGTTATATATAAGACTTTTTTACTCAGGATAAATATCTTAGTATGGACTCATTAAAGCAGAGTAATTGGGTCAAGGAATGTATAGATTTTTAACACCCTTTGATATCTATGGCCAGAAAAATTACCCCAGTTAATGCTTTTATCAGCAGTTCCAGCCAGTTTCATATTAATGTATATTTAAAATCTTTTTTATTAGGGGAATATTTTAACACAAATATATAGAATAGTGTAATGAACCCTCAGGTACTCAGCTCCAACAACCATAAACCCAAGGCCAGTCCTGCCCTACTTACTCCTTCAACCCCCACTTCTCTCCTGGATTGTTACTATTTTAAACTCTATTGAATTGTAATAGAAATATAGAAGAGTACACATCATAAATGAAATTTTCACAGTCTGAAACCCACCTGGGTAATTGGGTCCCGGGTATCTCCTTTGTCCCCTTTCAGTCATACCCTCCTCTCTGCCGAGGGCAGCCAGTATCCTGATACTTAACTGCATTAAGTTTTGTTCCTTAAATAAATAGAATCTTATGGTATGTTCACTTGTGTCTGAGTTTTTCTCTTGACATTGTGTGTGAGATTGTTGGGGATATACCTAGAAGTGAAATTGCTAGGTCACTATTGCTAGAGGTGTGCATAGATTCCATTTTGGAAAACTGTGGCTGCATCTACTAAAGTGGCTGTCCCAGATTACACTTTCCCCAGCAGTGTGTGAGGTTCCGCTTACTCCATACGATCATTAATAGCTCATATCTTTCTTTCATGCTTTTCATTTTAGCTACACCCCTAGCTGTGTAGTGATACCTTACAGTAGTTTTAATTTGCACTAGTGAAGTCAAGCACCTTTTCATGCTTTTTTTGGTTGTTTAGTTATCCTTTTTCATTTTTATCTTTTTAAAATTTTATTGAACTATAGTTGATTTACAGTGCTGTGTTAATTTCTGCTGCACAACAAAGTGACTCAGTTATACATACATATATACCCATACACACACACATTCTTTTTCTTTTGTTTTCATTCATTCATTCATCATTCATTTATTTATTTTTGGCCATGCCACGCGGCATGTGGGATCTCACTTAGTTCCCCTACCGGGGATTGAACCTGTGCCCCCTGCAGTGGGAGCACAGAGTCTTAACCACTGGACCGCCAGAGAAATCCCAATATATACATTCTTCTTAATATTCTTTTCCATTATGGTTTATCACAGGTTATTGAATATAGTTCCCTGTGCTATACGGTAGGACCTTGTTGTTTATCCATCTTATATACAATATTTTGCATCTGCTAATCCCAAACTCTCAATCCTTCCCTTCCCCAACCCCCTAGTTATTCTTTTTTAACGAAGAGTAATATTTGTCTCCTTTTCTTTTGTCTGTTGCATTATCTGTTTTATCGTATTAACTCTCTGTTGCTTCATAACAATTATCCCCAAACTCAGTGGTTTATAACACCAGTAAACATTTAATATCTCATAGTTTTTGTGGGTTAGGAACTTGGGAGCGACTTGGCTGGGCCATTTGGCTTGGATGTTATCAGCCTCTGAAGGCTTGACTGGAGTTGGAGGATCCTTCCCAAGGTGGCTCATTCACATGCCTGGCAAGTTAGTCCTGGCTGTCGGTGGGAGGCCACAGTTCCTTTTCATGTAGGCCTTTGACAGGATTGCCGAAGTGTCCTGTCCCCAGGACATGGTGACTGACTTTCCCCTGAGAGAGTGATTTGAGAGAAATAGCACCAAGTGGAAGCCATCATTTTTATGACACAACCTCAAAAGTCTCAGTGCATTTAACAGCGGCCATGGCTCATGGGCCCAGCCGCTCCACGGCATGTGGGATCTTCCCGGACCGGGGCACGAACCCGTGTCCCCTGCATTGGCAGGCAGACTCTCAACCACTGCGTCACCAGGGAAGCCCGTGGACATATTTTCAAACACAACAATTGGTAGGGTTTCTTTTATTCTGGATATGAATCTTTCAGGAGATACAAACATGGTGAATATCTTTGCCTACTCTGTGGGTTGTCATTGTGTCTCTGGAGGAAGAGGAGTTAATGTAATTCAGTTGATTAATTTTTCCTTTATGGCTAGCCCCTTACATATTACTTTGAAGAAAATCTCAAAATAATTATCTTGTTTCTTCTGTAAATATGTCAGTATAGATCTTTCAAAAATAAACTTTTTTTTGTTTTAACCATAACATAACCACAGAACTATAACATCTAAATAAAACTCCCACAAAGCAGTTGCTTGATACTATCTAGTATCTAGTCGGAGTTGAAATTTCCAATTGTCTCAAATGTGATAATTTTTATATATACAGTTTTCTAATTTTGGCAAATCAGGATCCGAATAAGGTCTACCAGTTAAAACAATTCCCCCTACCTCACTTGCCATCTGTGGAAGACCTCGATTTTTTTTGTCTTGTAGTATCCCCACAGTGTCCTCTGCCTTGTAAGCAGGTGGCTGTAAGTTTCTCTGTTTGGGCGTAACCTTTCCTGCAGTCTCGCTCATGTTGTCTTCTTTGGTTGTGATCTGTCTCTGGAGGTTGAATGTGGACCCAAATTGAAATTTTTAAAGGGCTTCCAACCTAAATCACATTGAAATCCATTCAGATTATAGTTCTAGACTTAAAATGTAATAATGTTTGTTTTGAAATGTACTCTGTGTGTTTGTGAGGCCATCTGAGAGTGCATTTTTTGTTTCTTTAGAAGACCCCACACTGACTGTAAGCCTTGCCCTCTTGAAGATACCACACCCTCCCTAGTTTAAATGTTGCAGGGCATAACATAAGGTGGTGTGATACTTTTTGCAAAGCCCCACCTCCCAGGTTTTTTGTTTTGTTTTTTCACTTGACATATTGTTGGTACAACAATATTATGTTAATTTCAGGTGTACAGCATAGTGATTGGATATTTAAATACATTACAAGATGATCACTACCTAAATCTTATTAATTAGACTTTCCATGTTAACCGTCTACTTTTTTTTTCCCTCCTTATACTGTCCACTAGCTTTCCTTCTCTCATGGCTGATTTTTTGAGTTGTGATGACTAAGTTTTAAGGGTTGATGACTCAAAATCTTTTTAGGCCACCTTAAATTTCCAGTCTTCCCCAGTTTCTGACTTTCCCTTCTAGCAGAAAATTTAGCACCGAAAAATTACAAAAATTAATGACGTAATTAGGATGAATGTTAGAGAAGTAGACAAAGTATTTCTTAGAATTCATGTATGTGTAAAGTTTCAACTTAGTTGTTTTCTTAACAGTTCTGAAACTGATTACTGTGATTGGAACGAGCTGGGTAGGTAGAAGGAGATTGTCACTTTGTCTGTATTGTTACAATAGTTTAGAAGAATGTATTTGTGTATTATTTGTATAAATTCAAATGATTTATTGTAAGAATGCAAACTATGAAAAACAAAGAAGGCCTTTCCCTGACTCCATGTCATGGGTTTCCTTAATGAAAGGGTGACTGGGTGCAGTGACCCTGCCGCGATACCAGCTAGAAGTCAGGACACCTGGCTTTGGTATGCTCTGCAGAGCAGGTCTCAGTATACATTTGTTGAATTTAAAAAAAAAAAGTTGTTTTAATACACATAGTATTTCATTTATTTTTTAAAATTTATTTTATTTATTATCATTTATTTTTGGCTGTGTTGGGCCTTCGTTGCTGCGCGCAGGGGCTACTCTTTGTTGTGGTGCGCAGGCTTCTCGTTGTGGAGCACGGGCTTCTCTTGTTGTGGAGCACGGGCTCTAGGCACACGGGCTTCAGTAGTTGTGGCTCACGGGCTCTAGAGCGCAGGCTCAGTAGTTGTGGCGCATGGGCTTCGTTGCTCCATGGCATGTGGGATCATCCCGGACCAGGGCTCAAACCCATGTGCCCTGTATTGGCAGGCGGATTCCTAACCATTGCGCCTCCAGGGAAGCCCAAATTGTACTTTAAAAGTATGGTTCAACTTCAAGTAAGAGCTAAATTTTCAGTGTTTTGTTTTTAAATGAGTGTACATAAAGGATACCAATTGTTGACCATAATTCTTTCAGCAAATATCTGGGTGCCTGCCCAGTGCCAGGCCTGGTGCTTTCAATGCTTTGGTCACATGTGGTTTAAAAAGATGGCATGCTGGTGCCCTCAGTGAATCAGGACAGTGTCTCAATAGAGATACAGTGCAAGCTACATATGTAATCATAAATTTTCTAGTGGCCTTATGAAAAGGAAACAGGTAAAATTAATTTTAATGTATTTTATTTAACCCAGTAATACAAAATATTGTCAGTTCAGCATGTCATATAAAATTATTAATGAGATATTTTCACTTCTTTCTTTTGTACTGAGTCTTTGAAGTCAAGTGTATATTTTACACGTACGTACTTCTCAGTTCGAACTAGCTATGTTTCATGTGCTTAAAGCCTTATATGGCTACCACAGTGGACCGCATAGATCAGATTATCACCACTGTTATTATTGCTCATGTGGAGTGGCAGAGGACACTGAATAGGAACGCAAGTAAACGGTGGCTTAAAGGGCCAGAGGAGATGCAAGGAGATGAAGTAGGAAGCTGTTTTTGTCCTCCGGGTGGTGGCAGAGGAAGATGAGGAAGGGGAGATACTCAGAAGATGGAGTTGACAAAATTTTGATGAATTGGATATTGGAAGGGAAAAGAGGAGCCAGACTCTGTCTTTTACAACTGGGGTGTGCCTTTTCTGGGACAGGGAGAACTTAGTGAGGAAAAGGTTTGGTTGCTGGTCAGTGTATGATAGAGAGCAAAAACCCGTTTAGGAGATACTAAATTTAATGTGCTTGCAAGACATCCAAGGGGAAATGTCTGCTAATAGTTGGGTACCTGTGTTTGAAGTGCAGAGATGGCCTTAGTTGGTTTTATAAATTTGAATCGCAACTGTGTTTACAGAGGTATATTTAAAAACCTGTGGAAACGGCTTCATTTATTCAACAAAACCATTTTTTTTTTTTTTGAAGTCTCCCCAGGCCTTGTTTTGGTTGCTTCGGCAACAGGGTGAGTAGAAGACATGGAAGTGGACACCCCAGCCACTGTAGTCAGCTGGGGAGAGTGTACCTAGGTAGTGTCCACAGTCTGAACCCTGTGGGAACCTCTGCCTCGGAGGAGACCGAGAGGTGGCCAGTGAGAAAACAAGGTGGGTGTGATCTCAAAGAAGCCAAGTGAGGAGAAGGTGCCAGTAAGGAGGGTCTCCTGGTGAACAGTACTGAATGCTCCCGAGAGCGAGGTTGAGAGGAGGACAGAAGAGTTTCACTTAGGTTTAGCCCCATCTGGAGGTCACTGGTGACTTAAAAAGGCAGTTTCAGTTGAGTGGTACAGATTGGAATGAGCTGAAGAGGGAATGCTTTGAGACAAAGGGCTCCTTTTCTTACTTTTAAATAACCACTACAAACCATTGAGAAGACAGGCCCAGTAGAAAAATGAACAAAGGATATAAACAGACAGTTGGCAGAAAAGTGAAGTATAAATGGCTCTTAGACATGAACAGTGCTCTTAAGAGAAAAAGACGTTGTTGGGCAAGGGTGTGAAGAACCAGGCATACATACTTCCATTGGTGGTGGGAATGTGGATAGCCATGACCTCCAATGGCTATTGTGCAGCTAATTAGAAATGAACATTAATCCAGCAGTTCCACTTCTGGGAACCCTGGTATTTTTTGGTGATAGTGAAAATTGAAAACTAAATGGTCCATCAGTGGTGGCCTGATTAAATCAACTGTAATGTAAAGGAAAGTCAGTATCAGCTAAAACTTTTTTTTTATTTTTTGGCTGCGTTGGGTTTTCGCTGCTGTGCGCGGGCTTTCTCTAGTTGTGGCGAGCGGGGGCTACTCTTCGTTGTGGTGCATGAGCTTTTCATTGCGGTGGCTTCTCTTGTTGCGGAGCGCGGGCTCTAGGCGTGCGGGCTTCAGTAGTTTTGGTACGCAGGCTCAGTAGTTGTGGCTCACGGGCTCTAGGACACAGGCTCAGTAGTTGTGGTACATGGGCTTAGTTGTTCTGCGGCATGTGGAATCTGCCCAGACCAGGGCGCGAACCTGCGATTTTTAACCACTGTGCCACCAGGGAAGTCTCGCTAAAACATTTTATTCTTCAAAAGGTAGAATTTGGTTTTGTTTTTTCTACCATGCTATAAACCAGGGACTTTGAGAGTGATTCTTTCCCCCCATTTTAAAAGATTGAAAAAAATATCAGTGGATCTGGTATAGGCACAGAAGGTATGTGAAAATATGCCTTTGAAGAGCGATGTTAAGCCTGTCATTCTCTCTTGACTTTCTGCCTTTTAACACACTTCACATGAATTATTAGTCTATATTCCCATCTCCAGATACCTGCTAGGGTTCTTTTTAAAGGATCCTGTCCTGTTTTATATATGTTCTGAGTTGTATACCACAGGAAAGATGGGTATAACATATCTTACCAGCTTCATGGATGAATTCACACTCCAGTTTGCCTTATTGCATCTAAAAATAACCATAGTTCCTATCGTGAGAGCATCATTTCACTTGGTTTGGATCATTGATAAAGTAAGCGAGCATCTGATGTTGTCTGAGAAAGCTGGATGTAGCAATGGCGATTATACTACAGCTGCCTGATGGAGGAGGAAGACTTCCTTTGTCCACCTTCTGTGAGGGAAGGGACAGTACAAACCTCTGTGTGCTATATGTTCTCCTGCCACCTACGTTAACCCGGTTTTACTGATCTTCCTGCTTTGGAGAAAGCAGCGTGTTCACATATGGACTTAAAGCAAAAACGAAAACTGGGTACACCCTAATACACCAAATCAGTCTCCCAGCAGAGTACATTGATACTGTAGTGGGTTGGCCAGAAAGTTCGGTTAGTGAATATGTTGTTCAATAAAGTTCTTCGTGAAAATGAAAAATGTATCTTTTATATTTACTTAAAACCGAACAAACTTTTTGGCCAACCCAATATAACTTTAAATTCTCTGTCATTGGGACTCTCTACTTTAAGATCTTGTTTAAATTTAATTAATTTCATTTAAGAGTTTGAGTCTCTGGTTATTCATTGATTCCTTTTTCTTCATTTCTTAGAGTATCCTGGTTTCACTTATATTTCTTCTTAGAGCCACAGGAAGAAGTAGTTGAGAGTTTGAAGCATCTTAAATGATCGTTTAGTCTAATCATCTCATTTTACAGATATGAAAACAAGCTCAGAGAGATGAGTTTACTTGCCCAAAGGTTGACTGAACTGAATGCATGCTCTCTTGGTCTTCCCCATTAAATTTGGTGAAGTGAGGAGTAATATGATACCCTTGTATCATCAGGGTGAGGTAACCTGCCATAACTTTGAGGTGGGTGTGTGGTTTTATTTTTTTGGGAAGATTTTTATGTATTTATTTTTTGGCTGCGTTGAGTATTGGTTGCTATGCACAGGCTTTCTCTAGTTGCGGCGAGCGGGAGCCACTCTTCGTTGCGGTGCGTGGGCTTCTCATTACGGTGGCCTCTCTTGTTGCGGAGCACGGGCTCTAGGTGCGTGGGCTTCACTAGTTGTGGCACGTGGGCTCTAGAGCGCAGGCTCAGTAGTTGTGGTGCACGGGCTAAGTTACTCCGTGGCATGTGGGATCCTCCTGGACCAGGGCTCGAACCCGTGTCCCCTGCATTGGCAGGCAGATTCCCAACCATTGTGCTCCCAGGGAAGCCCGGGGTGTGTAGCTTTAATTACACTGCAGCAGTTTTAATGAAGGCTTTTTTTTCCCTTCGGGTCCTAGTTGCAGCACGTGGGATCTTTGTTGCCTCATGTGGGGTCTCTTTAGTTGTGGCATGTGGTCAGGGATCTAGTTCCCTGACCAGGGATCAAACCCAGGCCCCCTGCATTGGGAGCACAGGGTCTTAGCCACTGGACTGCCAGGGAAGTCCCGAGACTTCATTTATATGCTGCACGAGTTTATTTTTAGTCATGGAGACAATCTAATGGAACTCTCTTTATATTTTTTGGTTGAGAAAGTTGAAGCCTAGAGATGTAAACTTATTCAAAATTGTAGACCATAAACATTTATCCTGTGCTTAGTTTTTAATGTGAGTCGGAGCAGTGCTGCCCAGTAAAATGGTATTCTTTGTTTGTCAGCGTGGCTATTTAAGTTAAAAGAAAATTGAAAATTTAGTTCCTTAGTCTTACCAGCCACATTGCAGGTGCTCAGTGGCTGTGTGTGGCAGGTGGCTTACTGTATTGTACAGTGTAGGTCTAGAGCATTCCCCTTAAAACAGTTTTTTTTTGATAACTTTAGAAGTTTTAGTGGTGGGCACCAAGAGTTATGAGTATGATTAGAATTGCCAGCTAGAAATCAGGTTTGTGTTCAAACGTAGGAGGAAAAAAATCACTCAGAGCTTGTGGCAGTGCTATAACCAGTTGTGACTTGGGCCCTTTCTTGGTTCGTATTTCATCTGTTCTTTAGGATAGTAACCAAGAGCCTATATGAAGAAGGGCTCTTCCTTTTCCATCTGTCAGGTATCTTGGTTTGCCAGTTGAAAATCCCATCCTTGGGTTGAATTTTCAGTGATACATTCATTCATCTTCATGCTGCTTAGCATGTTTTCCAGTCTCTGTACTTCTATTTCACATATTAATCACTTGGTTACTAAGATGCCCTACAAAAAGTTTGATGTCTTTCTTGCTTTTGTACTCAGGATTATGGAAGTTTTTACATCAAATTAAGCTTGATGTGTAACCATGGCTGAGCCAGCTAAGTATAGCTTTGGCGATTGGAATCATGTAGTCTTCTGTACCATTGCTGTACATCTCTGCACACTGTTGTTGTTGTAAGAGGCAGCGTTGGATTTCTGGGCTTTACTTTGGATGCTAATTTACTAATTTATGATTTGGCTCGATTTTAATAGCGACTTAGATTGGTTTGGCTTTCATGTACGATGGCAGTGATTTGAGTGTCCATTAGGGTGCATAGCCGGACGATGACGTAATCCAGTCAGGTGCCAAAGTTTTTACTTAGTCCTTTACGTACTTGATTTTGCTTTTAAAAGGTGGTAGTATGGATTTACCTTGGGTGTTTTATACTTTAAAAAGGAGTCTTTTTACATTCTTGTCACAGTAATTTTTGATTAATGCTTTAGAAGCCTGTATTCTTGCCACAGCTTGTATTAAATTGATTGGTTCTGAAATTAGCTGATAGTTACATATATGTGTGTATCTATGTGTATATATATATATATATATAAAATACATACGTATATATTGAAAGATGCCTCTGAAGTCATCCAAATGATGTTACTTACTTAGTTTGTTTCTCCCAATTATGAGTGGTTGTGTGCTCATTTTTGATGATTTTTGTGGTCAAAATATGGGGTTTTTTTTTAAGTTGCAGTGTGCTAGGCATTGAGGATAAAATGGTGAGCAAGACCTCATAGAGATGGAGTATCTTCCCATCTCATTATCTTGCATCTCTTTAGACTTGGGTGGTTTGGAGAGCATTTGTGAGCACATTTGCAGAGATAGGATCATTGAGATCCACATTAAAATGATAACTCTGATTGAGCTGGCCTACCTTAGGGCTCCCTGATGTTAATAAGAGTAGACTTGCTTGCTTTTGTGGGTCCAGGCTCTAGGCTGTATCACCTGTCTGTAACTGAGAGGTTGTCTTTAGTTGTTTGTGTATGATATGTGACACAAGGAGAAAATATTTTCTTGCATGTTATGTAATAGCTACGGCTTCCTCTTGTGAATTTGCATTTGTGAAGAGTATCATGGAATTTATGGTAAAAAGTCATATGAGAGCATAGGGAGCAGGTTATTATTCCTTTTTCCCCAAAGTGAGTTTTTAAAAAATAAATAAATTGAGGGTTCATTAAGGGTTATTTGGAGCGTCCTTTCTTCTTATTCTCAGTGATAAAATAGGAATAATACCTAAGAGGTTTGAGAAGCATGTGTATAATGCTGGCACGAAGGGTTTGTAAGGGTAGATATTCATTCTTGCTATTCTTGAGTTCTGTGACTAAGCAAGTACATATTTAGATACTCTTTAGCTGAGAATCTGTTCCTTTGCTGTTTTAGGCTAAACCAGCCCTCATTCTTGACTGATATTTTTATAATTATGTTCTTACATTCTCTTCATTGGCCTGAATCAGGATCAGTAGTATTGGAAAGAGGAGACCCTTTTTGATAGAGTTATGTTATATGCCTATGGAGGAAGATGTGGCTCCTTTAAGGAATGATTGGCAAAAAGAAATACAAAAGTAAAAGTATATTATCTTTAAAAAAAATCTTGTTTTCCTTTTTTGAGGGGCCCCCTCTGGATCCATTTCCTCTGAAAGAATAACCTAATGATGTCAACTGCTATAGACTGAATGTTTGTCTCCCCTCTAACATTTATATGTTGAAACCTAATCCTCAGTGTGATGGTGTTGGGAAGTGAGGCCTTTGGGGGGTGATGAGGTGTGAGAGTGGAGCCCTAATGATTGGAATTGGTGATCCCAGAGAGTTCCCTCATCCCTTTCTGCCGTGTGAGGACACAGAAAGGGCTGTGATCTATGAACCAGGAAGGGGGTCCTCACCAGACACTACAGATGCTGTGATCTTGGACTTCCTAGTTTATAGCAGTGTGAGAAGTAAATTTTTGTTGTTTGTTAAGTCATCTAATATATGGTATTCTGTTATAGCAGCCCGAATGCACTGTGACGTCAACTAGTAAGCTATGTATTATATTCTTTATTAGCAAATCTGTATTTTTCCTCCTTTAGCTTGTATGACATTGTGCTGTTGCTCCCACTGCCTTTCAATAGTCTGCTCTCTAGCCATGCCCCTTTCTCATTTTTGTCCTTTAATCATGATGTAAAACTTATGGTTTCCTAGTAATTAAATACGACGGGAGAATTCCTCCTTTTTCAGTTTCTGTATTCTTTGGGAAGAACTTTTCATCATCCTTATGGATTCCACCATCATCTGTATGTTTTAACTTTTAACACAAACATTTGTTTCCAGCTTAGTTAGGTTTTTTCCGGTGGGCTCATGTCATAGTTTGCCTGGATACTGTCAGTTCAGTTCGTTCCAGGCCAGGATCAGGAACTCTTTTGTCTTCATTTCTAAAACAGTGCTTTTCTCGTTTCTCCTTCACCATCAGCACCCTCTTGGGACCCACAGGCTTAAAGCAGAATTATTTTTTTCCATTTTACTTCTCTCTCCATTTATTATTTCACCAAGTCCTGCTTCATTCTTTCTGTAATTTAATTTGCCCTTGTCCATGGCCACTGGCACCATATTTAAAGCTTTGATTACTTTATTTTTATATTAGATTCATAAATTTATTGAAAGAGGAAGAAAGTTTAGAGTTAACTTAGTCCAGCTCCTTTATTTTGTAGATTAAGAAATGGATACTCAGGTCAAATGACTTGCCTTAGGTCACACAACTAATGAGTAGCTGATGTTATAGTTCTCTGGTCTCAACATTTAATACTCCTTCCCAGTCTAGCATTCTTCTTAAAATTTTATTTGAAAAAAATTTTTGTCAGTTTTGCGTATCTCCATTTAAGAGTGAGCTAGCTTTAGGAGGTTGGATAAGATAAGATGACAGCACTTTTTAGCCACCCCTCCCTCTTTCCCCCTTCCCTGAAGGCGACTATATTACTTAGAACTCTTTTAGCCAGTTAAAAAACACATATTTACCTCCATATGTGTGAAGAGCATACTGGAAGAGTTCATAATTACATGCATGCTTGCTGATTTTTTTAGTTTTAAGCACATCTATTGATTTCCCTTTCTGAAAAGATATGGAAGATAAGGATTAGCTTACTCTTTTTCCCTCACTGCACCCTCTTCCCCACATTCTGTCTTCCCCATCTTTCCAATACAGTTTTATTGCAATTTTGGTTAAATCAATATTTATCCATTATTACTTGGGATGCTATTTATAATGTCAAGTAGTAAATTATAAATACTTTTCCTAAACAACTTCTGGTATTCCTTGGAAATGTTGTGTCAACTTTTTTTTTTTTTTTTTTAATGTACTAGTCACTAATTTAGCCTCACACTTTTCACCAGTTACATGTTCAGGTATTCCATCAGCTTTATCTTTTTGAAGAAATTTTTATCTGCTCCAGACTGGACGGCTTGTCCTCCCTGCTGGGAACACATTGTCTGCTGGGACCCTGGGAGTTCATTTTGCCTCTCTCCTTCATTGAATTTCCTGTTCCTGTTTCTCTGTTGTTTTAGTGGAGCACAGTCTCTAGTAGTTTTCTGTGAGGAAGGGGGTGTGAGAGGGTAAGTCTTTTGAGACTTTCTGTGTACTCTTGATTGATAGTTTGGCTGGGTATAGACTTCTGGGTTGGAAGTCATTTTCCTAATGTATTAGTCTGCTAATTATTCTCAGTGTCCTTTTAAATAATATCTCTTTTTTTTTTTTAATTTGATGGATACATTAACTTATCTTTCTGAGGATAATTTTTTTAATGTACTCTTTTTCTTGTATAGTCTTTACTCCATCCTGCATTTTTCTGTTTTGTTTTGCACTCTACGTTTCATGATAGAGGCTTTCCTGAGATGTTATTAGAACCCGTGGTTTTCGTTCACATTTAGAGTCGGGGTATATACACACACAACACATAGAGTTGAATCATATGAAATTGCCATTCTTTCTCAGCTTTGCTCACTATCTGTGAACATACTTAGTTCTCAGATCTTCATTTCTAAATCACACCCTCCACTAAAAGGAACCAGGGCTCCTTGGAGAAATGGGTGATTTTAGAGCTGGGGCAGAGAATGTACAAGATTAATCTAGAACATGTTGTTATGCAAGGAAATAAGGAAGTACTCAAAAAACATGGAAAGCACACAGTCCTCTGCTTGAAGGGGTTCCCACTGGCCAAATCTGGGATAACTTGAGCATCAGAATGAATGGTGATATTCATAAATAAAATAAGAATCCGTGAGTCCACACTGATAATGAATGAATGGGAAAAAGGGAACATAACCTTACTGGAATTATAATGTCAACTGATAAGTGTAGAAGGAACAGTAGATTTACAAAATAAACATCGTTTTATAACTGTCAGTAACAGTTGATTAAGACAAGAATTGCCAGTGGATGCTAAAACTATTGGGTGAGTGTTTTAAGAACATAATCTCAAAATATCTCCCTACAGATTATTTACTAGTTAATTACTAAGGGGAAACTGGTTATTTTACAGTGGAGAAATGAGGCAAATATCATCTTAACCAAGTGATCAAAATCCCAATAATGGGACACACAGACATTATCTTACTACTTATGTGATACTCTAGGAAAAACAAACCTCACTTACCACTTTTGTGGTAGTACTGCCAGATACTTATACCCTATATTCTTCAAAGATGCCAGTGAAAGACAGAGAATTGCTGAAGAACTGTTTCAGATGGAAACATGACATTAGGTGTGATCCATGATCTGGATTGAGGTGAAGGGGGATTGCTGTAAGGGACGTAGAGCAGTTGGCAGAATTGGAATGTGAACTGTAGAGTCTGTATGGGACAGTTAATGTGTTGCATTCCTGACTTTGTCGTTGTGGAAGAGAATACCCTTGTTGTTAGGAAATACACAGCGAGCTATTTAAAGGTAAAGGACGTGATGGCTGCAGAAGATGGATGGAAGAGCAAAAGTGACACAGTGATTAGTTGTGAACCTAGGTGAAGGCTCTGTGGGAGCTTCTTGTACTGCTCTTGCAGCTGTTCTGCAAGTTTACAGTGAAGACTTTTAAAGAAAAGATTGGAGTGAGGGTGGTTGATTGGAGCCCCCATTCATGGGTGGGGGCTCAGTGGCTGTGAACCTTTCAGCAGTGTGATGAGTTGAGCTCCTTTGGTTGGGAAGTCCCCAGTGTCAGGATTTTCAGGTGTTTGTTTCTTGAGGTCAGTGATTAGAAGACACTTTCAGTTTTCATCCTGGCTGGGAATGTCAGAGCCCAATAGGAGAATCTGGCTGGGGATGGGGTGGGCAGTTGAGGGGGCCTGTCTCTGCATTCTTTCTGCAGTTCACACAGTCCCTCTGTTTTCACTGGCAGGCCCACCCTCAGCTGTGCTGGAGTCACCATCCTTTTTGGCTTCCTTCTGTCATCTGATGGGGCTGGGAAGGACAGAAGAAGGCAATGAGATTGGGGAATCTAAGTGTTCATTATATAGCTTTTTCAACTAGTATTCCTTTTGCTCCCTAATTTTGTTGGTTCTTGGGATTATGCCTTTAAAAAGCAAGACAAAACAACCAAAACAGTTCTTTTACTGTACTTTTAGAGGCATTTCAATGTGTCTTCAATATACATTCTTTACCCAGGAGTCCCAATAGTGCATTTATATACCATTTCATTCTGTTTTGTATCTTTTGATCTTGTTTCCCACATTTTCACAATTTAGAAAAAACCAATTTCTTATCATCAATAGTATAGACCCTCTCTTTCCCGTAATTAGTCTAAGGGAAAAGACTGAACAATTAAACAAAGACCTTTTTCCAGAAAAGTGGGTTATGTCTCAGCATACTTGTTACAACTTAATAAGCACCTGGATTTGTGATGCTCTGAGCGGGTTGACAGCTGTCTTATCTTTTGGCTTCCCTGGATGGGAGTGTGCAGCACAGTGAGGCAGGCAGGTTGGTACAACTCTGCTGGGAGTCTGTGATTGACTGACTGGCTTGGAAGTGGGTGAAGTGGGTAATCTTTTTTTTTTTTTTTGGCTGCATTGGGTCCTTGTTGCTGCACACGGGCTTTCTCTAGTTGCGGCGAGTGGGGGCTGCTCTTTGCTGCAGTGCGTGGGCTTCTCATTGCGGTGGCTTCTCTTGTTGCGGAGGGCGGGTTCTAAGCATGCGGGCTTCAGTAGTTGCGGCCCACAGGCTCAGTAGTTGTGGCTTGCAGGCTCAGTAGTTGTACATGGGCTTCCTTGCTCTGCAGCATGTGGGATCTTACCCGACCAGGGCTTGAACCCATGTTGCCTGCTTTTGTAGGTGAATTCTTAACCACTGCACCACTAGGGAAATCCAGAAGTGGGTGATCTTGGCTGGTGGGAGAAAAGATTGTAGATCAGTTGAGGATCCTACAGCTACTCAGATTAAATGTCAAATGTATGTATGTGTGCGCAGGCGTGTGCATTTTGTGGAGTATATAACTTCATTGTATTTTTAAAGGGGTCTGGAACCCCCAACACAGAGTGGTTGTGATGGGACTAGAATTACCTATGACATTTAGAAATGTACTCTTTACACTAACATGCTAAGTTGGTCATGTCTAAACACTGTGGTGGCACATGATCTGTTCTTATGATTTAAAGCAAAAATTTAGGTGATCAATTAAACACTTTTTTAAGTTTTTGTTGAGAAAACACTTCACTGGTAAAATGTTTTTTAGAGTCAAATATTTTCTTCATTTTAAACTAGGTTTGTTACAGTTTTTGTTGATTCATTTTGTTTCTTTTAGCAAGTGGTTAGCATTGTTTCTATTTATTTTGAGGGAAAATGTTGAGTTGATCAGAATGTAGTGTGAATTTTGTGGAACAAAGGCATTAAATAAATGGCATTTATTTTGAGATGCCTTGTAGACTGCACCCTTATAGGATTTCTGATTGGTATATTGTCCATAGTTTGTGTCTTTTCCTGCAGTATTTAGTTATAAATGAAGTGCCTTGGAAGACAGTTTAAATTTATAGTCCTTTCATGTGAAGCATCTGGTTAATTCACATTAGAGACGGGATTCAGCTGCAGCTAGTACTTCAGTGAACTTAATGTTCTGCTCATAGTTCCTAGTAAGTTACAGTTGTTTAAAGGTATTACACGGGGCTACTTGGGGACGTTTAGAGGGAGATACTTCTAAAACTTGTTTTAGTGTTGTAAAATATGGTGCCTTTGTAGTTAACCCTGTGTTGAGTAAGAATGTCATTGATGTTTTCATAAGACAAAGATAAGCATATGTATTTTTTCTTATTTGCTCACTGATAGTGCTCTTATTACTGTGTATCTATTTCTGGGTTATTGTTTAGTGTAGGATAAAAGCTTAGGTAGAGGGATGACAGTGCCTTTTTTCCTCTTGTTACATAGAAAAAAATTCAATTAGCTAGTACTTTTCAATCCTCTGAGGTATAGTTGTGTGTGAATGAAGACCTTGAACCAGTATTTTTAATGGCAGCTCTCATCCAAACAAAAGAGAACACGTTGTCATTTTTGCTCTTTTTTTCTTTATAGGGGAACTTCTGTTTCATGTGCACCATCCCGCTTTATTCTGCTAATCTGCTAATGCAGTAAATTGGAAGACAACCGTTGCCAGGATAACCTGTAATGGGCAAGGAGCCACAGAAAAGAAAACATTTCTTTTAATTTTTAAACTTGGTTTGAAAGGTAAGGTCACTAAAGTTATGAGGAGTTTCATGAGTTACATCAAGGAAAGCAGTTTTCTGACTTGAGACCCTGGAGTCTGGGTGGACCTGGTCTGGGTCATCACTTTGAGCCAGGTACCACCTGGCTCCGTGGCGCTATGGTATTTTTAGGAAGTTAAATAACAGGCTCTGTAGTTTGCTCTGGTATGTCGTAGAATCTGCAGCACCCATGGGATTCCCAGTTTCCACAGGATGGGGGTTGGGGTGGGATTGAGCTGGGCCCTAAGGACTAGACAGGCCTAGTAAGCTGATGTAGCATGCCAGAGAAAGACTGCTAGTAGCGACCCAGCTACTGCTTCTAGGTCACCTGGCTCTGTGTGTGTGTGTGCGCGCGCGTGTGTGTGTGTGTGTGTGTGTGTGTGTGTGTGTATGAGAGAGAGAGAGAGAGAGAGATTTGTGTTCGTTTTACACCAGCCAAAGGACATCTGGCTTCTAGCCAGCCACCTGACTCTTTTGAGTCTTAATTGCTATCATTTTGCAACTCTTTACTGAATTTTTTTGTGAAAGACCAGAGGTTTCCTTTGCATATTTGGCTTTTGAGTCAATTGGCACTTAATAGAAAGTGGCCCAGTAGGACCTTTTTGGGGCTATGCACACATACTTAATCCAATTTCATTTGTTCCATAGTAACTGGAGGAGCAGGTGGGCATAAACCATTTAATCATCTACCTTTCAGGCTTCACTGTCTCAGGAGATACTATAGTTGTTCTGTTATAACAGGTCTCTGCTTCTAATCCCCAGGCCCCAATCTTTCCTAGGCAGTAAGCCACTTCGCCTGTGCTCTCCCCCACCTCCAGTCCTTTGTGAATAACTCTTCCTCAGCATCCCCTTCTGCTTACATAGTGAAGCACCAACTCTTGTAGAAAGGTTCTGATTTGTCCAGTTTTTATCTTCATATTATTCTGTATAAATCCTGATGGGGAGAATTCCCTTTAAGTAGTCATTCACTCTGAGCACCTTGTCTCATATGGTTTTGTCTGTTTGTTTTTGCTCATGTGGCCCAGCCCTTCCTTTTCCTCTGCCTTGGGATAGGTTCTAACCCATAGGTATGAACTCTTCAGTTTCTTACCTGCCTGACTGAGTGGAGAATTCAGTTGAGGGTTCAGATATAAGAAGTCCAGTAGTATGCAGTGATAAGCTATGATCTGACTGTCAGATTCATTTATAGTTAAAACAATTATCCATTTTTCTGTTGTGATGCTGGATTTCAAAAACTAATTTTTTTTTTTTTTTTTTTTGCGGTACGCGGGCCTTTCACTGTTGTGGCCTCTCCCGTTGCAGAGCACAGGCTCTGGACGCGCAGGCTCAGTGGCCATGGCTCACGGCCCCAGCCGCTCCGCGGCATGTGGGACCTTCCCGGACCGGGGCACGAACCCGTATCCTCTGCATCGGCACGCGGACTCTCAAGCACTGCGCCACCAGGGAAGCCCGGCTTCTTTAACTTATTAACAGGCGACCTTAGAAACCAGCTTTGATTGAAGCTTTGTTTTCATTTTTTTATTTTTGTGAAGAAGTTCTCCTGTAATAAGATACTCCATTTAACATTTTCTGACTTTTCTGACTGTTCCTTTCTTGTGAGTTGGGAATACTGTGATGACCGCTTAGTCTGGTAATGTCAGCATATAGTGTATTTTAGCACAGGGATGGTATGATTGCATAATAAACAGTGCTTTGCCATCTAATTTCATAACAAAATAGTTCACATCCCATTTGTACCTTAAAAACACAACATTTGAAGTCCAGATTTTCTTTTCTTGTTTTGACATGTTGGGTGTGCACTTATAATAATAAAATGTTGCAGTACAGCATATGGCACTCTGAGCACTGTTGAGTTATACCCGTGTCACTGCGATTTGGAGAGCGCCCAGCTGCAGTGCAAAGTGATAGCACCGTATGTGGTCTCTTGTGACACCTGCTCAACTCTGCCCTGGTAGTGTAAAAGCAGCCAGAGACAGAATGTAAAGGATGGTGTGACTGTGTTCTGTTAAAACTTTATGGCCACTGAAATTTGAATTTCGTAGAATTTATACAAGTCACGAAATATCGTCCTTTTGATACTCCCCCACCCCCACCCCCAAAGAGTTAAAAAGGTAAAAACCATTCTTCGCTCAGGGCCTGTATTTATAAAAAAGGTGGCAGACCAGATTGGGCAATCTCAGTATGGTACCCCCAGGTATCCTAGGTCTCTGGAGTTGCTTCACACACTCATGGCAGAAAAAATGGGGTGGGAAAGGACCTAAACTGAAAAGGTCCCATTGTGGTTTTTGCTGTTGGTTGGATTTTTCTATTTCTTTGTTTTTTGTACGTAGGAATCTTAAGTGCATGTAGTCACCTCAGAGTCTTTCTGTTAGATAGTCTTTTATAATACCCTGATTTTAGATTGTGCTTATATTTATAGAGCCTGTCCTAAATGCCAGGGATTGTGCTGCTTTATATTTTCTTTCTTTTCATAATTTTTTATTTTATCATACATAGGTACATAGCTTACATAGGTGCATAGTTTAAAAAGTCAAATGGTATCACAAGATTTATAACAAAAAATAACAATCATCTATTTCATCTTTCCCATCCTATCCCCTCCTCATCCCAGCCCCTAGTGAGTAAGTGAGTTACTTACTCACTAGGAGCTGCTACCTCCATCTCTTAGCTGTTTACTCATCTTTATTACTTCCTTATGCATTTCTAAATTATATACCTGTAGGTAGCAGTTTCTAATCTGTCTTACTTCTAATTATGAAGGTTAAGGTTTAGCTCTTATATGCATAGCTCTTTCCCTCTCACATCTCCCAACATAGTTAAAGCACAACTTTGGTTAATATCAGTAATAAAAGTATGTATATTTTGGTTAATTAATCCCTAAATCTCTGACTTAATTTGCAGAATCCTTCTCAACACGGTAACATACATCTGGCAATACACTTCCTTGGACATATCCTTTCCAGAGCCCTCTGCCTCATGGTTTACTCCAAACTGGTTCCTCTTGACTTCGTCTGTAGCTGCAGGTGTCCCCCCTTCTGGGAGTCATCTTTGCTTCTCTGTGTGTTGGATCCCTGGTCTCATGGATTCCATGTCTTCCTCTCATGGCTTACTGCCATGCTTTAGTGAAGCCCATTCTCCATCCAGTAGCTTCTTCAAGAAACTCTGAATAAATCTTTCAGACCTTCCAGGTCTAAAAATGTTCTTTTCTAGAATTGCTATTGAGGAAGCTGATGTCATTCTGATTTCCAGTCCTTTTATAAGTTTTTCCTCACTAGAAGAGTTTAGATACACTTTTTTTTTTTTTAATCTCCGATACCACGGGCTTTCACACTGTGTCTTAAAGGATCTTTTACCACTCAACGTGGTGCCACATGTAGGTCTTAGGGGGAGAGTCACTTCTTTATGCTCTGAGAAAAAACATTTTTTTGACAAGGGAGATCAGTGGTGAATTATAATATGTTCTAAAACTTTTGTTACTTGGATGTTGGACTTTCGGAATTGTTTCTCCATTTTCTGTCTTTCATAAATTTGTTGGCATTCTCCTTGGCTGTTGTTTCCTTTTCTTTGTCCTTTATTGTTGTTTTTCTAGAGCTTCCAGAAGGGCAGAGAATTGTGTAGGTTTCAACCCACTAAGCATCTGGAAGTTGGCAGAATCCTTTGCTATTTTCTTGTTGAGACTCCATGTCAGCCCAAATGTAGCCATGCCTTTTATATCACATAGACTTTGAGAAGAAATTCATAAAACAGTGTGGTGATCATTTAATATAGTCTTTCTGTCCAGAACGGGAAGTTGTCTGTCGTTGCCCTCATAGAGAATCATCCAGGCTTCCAGAGGACCTCCAGCCTTGGGGTCTTGAAGGTGTTGGTGTTCCTAACCTTTAGCAAGTTCCTGCATCTTCTGCTCACAGATAGGACGGATAATCTGTCCTTTTCACTCACTGGCTCTCATTTTCTCCCTTGGGCACTGTCCGTGATAGTATAAAAGAGCTTCGAGATATTCAAAGCTAGTTATTTTTTCCTCCAAGTGGCAAGTCCTTCTGTCACCCTGGTCCTCTTTGGGTGCCATGTGGTTGGCAGTCTCTTCATCTGCCCCAGAACAGGATATGATATTGCTTGGCATGAGCTGATCTGCCCAGGGAAGGCTTCAATAGAGTTAGTATCTCCCGTGGTCCTAGATGCAGTTGATCTATGACACATTCTGAGGGTTACTTGCTTATTAGTCACAGCATAATACAACTTTATGTCAAACTTATAAGTAACTAAAATCTTTGGACTTGTTTCTTTCTTTTAACAGTTTTCTTAGGCCTAGCAACCTCTACCCCCCACCCCATGTCATGCTTTTCAGTTTTTATTTTAAAAGGACTTTACATTTAACCATGTTAAGTAAATTTCTCTTGGTTTCATCATGTCAGACAGCTTTTAAATGCTGATTCACTCGTGTTTTCTGTGCATTTGGACAAACCTGTGGCATTCTGGTCAGTCAGCTCTGATAGCACCACTGGCCACAAGAGCTGAGCTCCTCCAGTGTCACCACCTACGCTCTTTGGGCTGAGCTCCCAGCCAGCTTGTCTGTCAAGTGATTCTTTTCCCTGCCCATGAAGACATGGGATTCCCGTCCATGAGTGTATCCCAAGAGCCATTAGATGGCAGGTTAGCCTGCTGCTGTTTGCCTTCTGCAGGCTGGCCTGGGGCTGGCTTGTGCTCTCGATGACTGCTGCTGGGACCGGTCGCTCACCGGGTGTTCCATGCTGGTCCTTTGGCCGTGTGCCGTGATGGGAAGAGCACAGACTTGGGAGCGCAATGGGCCTGGGCTTGAGTCCCAGCTCTGGCCAGCTTATTCACTAGCTGTGGTCTTTGGTAGATCATCTCACCTCTTAGAATCTTAGTTTTTCCATCTGCAAATGAGAGCGAAGCCTTGAAGAGTTGTTGTGAGGTACAGATAATGTATCTAAAAGCATCAAGTCCAGAGTCTGGCATATGGTAGGCACTTAATAATTGTGAGCTGCTATTAGTCATTTTTCCTCCTTTAATAGAAAGTTGCCGTATCAGGCCATTTACTGTTATTGTGGAATAGCTAGAAGAGATTAAGGGGCTATAAAGACTGTAAGCAGTGTTGATGTCTCATGTTCTACACTGAGCTTGTATTCCTGTGCAGAGTCTCAGCAGTCCAGGAGTCTGCTTTGCTGGTAAAATATTCATGACGGAAAGCACTTCCTAGAGGTTAACAAGTTATTACTGCTAGTCTAGGGACTGTTGAGATAGCCCTAAATGCTTTATGATTATACACATTATTTATGTCTTATGTATGTATGGCTGCCGTGGGTCTTCGTTACTGCACATGGGCTTTCTCTGGTTGCAGCGAGCAGGGGTTACTTTTCGTTGTGGTGCGCGGCCTTCTCATTGTGGTGGCTTCTCGTTGTGGAGCACAGGCTCTAGGTGTGCAGGCTCAGTAGCTGTGGCTCGCAGGTTCTAGAGCGCAGGCTTAGTAGTTGTGGCGCACGGACTTAGTTGCTCCGTGTCATGTGGGATCTTCCTGGACCAGGGCTTGAACCCATGTCCCCTGCATTGGTAGGCGGATTCTTAACCACTGCACCACCAGGGAAGTCCTGATTATACACATTCTGATTAAAGTTTGCTGGGCAAGGAAGATCGAAGGTTAAAAAAAATGGGGGAGGGGACCTTTAAAATTTGTGACCAATTTGCCATGTCTGTCTCTGTTATAGAGTTGCTTGTAACTCCAAATTAACCAGGGTAGTTAGCTCGTTCTTAAACTGAAGCTTGTTTTTTTTTGGCCTTTTTTCAATGGCATCTCAATATGCTCTAGAATTTCTGATTTGGAAAGGCTGTTCTCTTTGGGCATCTTGTCTGTAATGGACATATGAATAAAAAAGTAGCCACTGTCACTTGATTCAAGTTGGATGACTCACAAACTGCATATAACTGATTTCACTTAGTAAAAACATGGGCGAGTTGGATTTTCCAAGGCTTTCCCCTGCACTGTGTTAGTATAGAGTTCTCTTTCTAGCTCTGCTGTTTTCATACTGTTCCTGACTTGCTTAGGACCAATCTTCCTCCCTACAGTTTTATTTATTGTATTTACTTTTTGGCCACGCCGCACAGCTTGCAGGATCTTAGTTCCCTGACCAGGGATTGAACCTGGGCGCGAGCAGCAAAAGTGATGCGTCCTAACCACTGGACCACCAGGGAATTCCCATCCCTACAGTTTTAGATTAGGAACTCTTTTGGGTTATTTCAGATGACAGGTGTTCTAATCGCATCACGTTTCCTCTGGCTCCCCAGTTACATGTCACTTCTTTCTGATATTTCAGATTTGTTGACAGCTCTGCCTGGTTTCAGAGATTCAGAGAATTCTGGATGCTTGAGATGGAAAACCCTCTACTTAGAATTTTCTTATTTGTGCAGGCACACACGCGCACACACACACAGAATAGACACCTAGATCCAGCTAGGTTTTCCTTGCCTTTATTGCTTTGATCTCTAACAAGGCTCCTGGCAAAAACCTGATTGCCATTGTGTCATCCTCATTACTTGTCTTTTTTCTTTCCAACCCCTTAGTCTCACTTTAAAAAAAAACTTGTTCTTAGTATAAATAAGTCATGCTTTGCATATACTCATATTGAAGTTGTGGAAATTATGCACAGAAATTCATGTCCACTTGCATTTTCATAATGAGAACTTGTAGAAGGACACATCACTGTACTTTAGTGTGGACTCCATGACAAAAGTGAGGCTGGACTTTTCTTGATCGGCAGTTGGCTGTTTAAATATAAAAGTGAAGTGGGCGATTAAGATCACACCTCTTGCCTGTCCACAGCATCTTAGAGGTGTATTTGGAGTTAGCCCCAGGGTGTGGGTAGGCATTTGTTTTCTGAGGATCGTGTGTTTCCCAGGTAGCTCAGAATTCCAAGGGCAATCTATAAATTTGTATCATCTGATACCTAAGTGCAGCTAGGAATGAAGAAAACATGAGAATTAGGCTTTGAGGAATTATGGGTGAAACTGGAGGGGGGATAATAATTTAATGTGAAATTTCTTAGGGAATAACTTGGTTTTCAAAGTAGAGGCTGTTGTAGGGCCTCGCCATCCTCTGCGAGTTCTTAAAACAGTCTCTGGGTCACCGCTCTTTATCTAGGCTCACCCCTGTCCAGTCCATCTTTCACATTGACAGCATTTAAACTCTAGATCTCATCTTGTTGCTCGTTTGCCTTGTCTCACCTGACCTCAGTGTCCCACCTCAGTGGTCTTGTCTTAAGCACTCCCTTCCCTATCCCACATTTTAGTCATATTCAAACACATGGCCGTTCTGGGAACAGGTTAGACCTCTTCCCCTCTCCGCCTTTGTGGGAGTACAGCGTCTGTTGAAAATGTACTTGCCACAGCTTAAATTTCGTCTCCTCTGTGTCATTTTCCTCTACTTTTCTTGAGTCATTTGTTTCTGTATACTGTGTTAATCTTTGCTATAGCTATTTTAATGTGCATTTATCTCAGTTAGAACGGACTGGCTCCCTCCCTCGCTTCTGCAGCAAGCCTGCCCGGCTCTGCTGTGCATTCGTGCATGGCTCTTTGAGATCTGGCTTTGCGTTGCCTAACCTTTCCTAGTGCCTTCTGAAAGTCTCTTTCTTCTTGTCATCAGGACTTTCTCCCTGCTGTGAATTTCTTGAAGCTCCAGGGTCTATCCTCCATGCTTGTAGGATCACCTACTGAGCCCTACCTGTCTTTTGAGGCCCAGCTTAGGCCTCATTTATAGCAAAGTCTTTTCTGTCCAGGCTCCCCTCCCTTGAGCTCCCTTTCTACAGAACAAGCTTGGAGTTTATGCCATTTATTTTCTGTATTTTCTCTGTTCTCAGTTTTATTGTATTCTTCAAGGAAGTAGGCACCGTTATCATATTACTCCTGCATTCCCCAATACAGTGCAAATTAGTGCTTTAAAAGTACCTGTTACGGCTTCCCTGGTGGCGCAGTGGTTGAGAGTCCGCCTGCCGATGCAGGGGACACGGGTTCGTGCCCCGGTCCGGGAAGATCCCACGTGCCGTGGAGCGGCTGGGCCCGTGAGCCATGGCCGCTGAGCCTGCGCTTCCGGAGCCTTGTGCTCCGCAACGGGAGAGGCCACGACAGTGAGAGGCCTGCGTACTGCAAAAAAATAAATAAAAGTACCTGTTGATTAATATAGTGCATATTAAATGGATTTTACTCCTTTATTTACTACTCTGAAAAGCTGAAATATCAAAGAAAGTTACAAATTAAAACTGGGCAAAGCATCTACAACATCTGGATGGTAGAAACTTGATTGCTTTTGATACGTTCTTTGGAAGAAGCAGTTTCAGAGCTAATACAACGAAACTGGCCCTGAGTTTGTATTGCCCTTTCCTCTAAAGAAATTCGTTATCTCTAACTGGCACTCTGATACTTGCTTTGATTAGTCTAGTGTTCGGGTGGGGGTGAGGGGACAACTGTATGAGTTGGATACCTTTGTTAACAGTGGAGAGGCAGCTACTGGGTAGACTTCCCAGTCCTTTGTGATCTTTTTCCTTAGTACTTAAAGAGAACTGCCATCAAAGCCCAACTGTTACTCCTTCCCGATGTTGCATGTTTCTGCCTCTTCGTGTGAAAATTATAGCTTTTGCCTAGGCCTTGAGCGTTGCTGTTGGGGGAGTTTATCATTAACTTATAACACAGAGCTGACCTCCCTTCAGAGTGACTCTGCACTCTGCTATTTATAGATACTTTCCTCTCTTTCCCTTCCTGGTGGCGTGCTGCTCTCAGTGTACAGAGTGGCAACCACCAACCCTTCTTCAGCCTAGCCGTCCCCCCATTTGGGTCTTGTTATATGTGGCCCAACTCAGTTCTCCGCACGCCTGAATCCAAGCCCAGGGGTCCTGCAACTCCAGGTGTCTGGACACTGGCAGAAGCAGGAGAGCCAGTAAGAACAGCCTTTCAGCAGCTCAGTTTGTTCACTACACCCTGTTCCCAGGCTGCTGGTAAACTCGGCCAAAGGTTTGGGGTAAATGTGCCTGCCCCTCGCGGAGTAATAAGCACGTTGTTTTGAACCTGAATGGAGGCAGTGGTGCTCGCTTCGGCAGCACATACACTAAAAAACTGAATGGAGGCCGTGAAGACTCAGTTTTCTCCGGGACCAGTGGGGAGTCTATTTTTTTATATTAATCAAACATCATTGTTTCCCAACATGTTCGAGTGACCTGGGCATTTTATTTTTCATCATAATATTTTTGAATTAACTTAGAAAATGAAATAAATTCCCACAGACACGTAACTATTTCAAAATTTGGCCAGGTGTATCTCTACCAGTAATGAGCCACTTGTAGCCCTCCTGATTCAAGCTAGCATTCTCCATTATCACAAGGTAAAGAATTTGAAATTTTACCTTTTATCCCTACAAATATTCCTAGAAATTAGAGGCTAAAAAACAGTTCTCGTTTTCTTGTGACCTACTTGTTTGAGTTAAGAATGTCCAAGTTGTTTCTTTTATATGTATATATGTATATGTATATATATATATATGAGAATAAACATGATTTCCCAGGTATGTTTATATTTTAAAAGAAAGAAGACCGTGGCCCATAGCCTCTCCCCACCCATCCCACATTGGCCCTTGTGTGGAAAATGTGGGTAACTATTGACTTTGGCTGTGGAAGGAGATGGGGAAGGTATTTTAGTACCAGGAGAGAAACTTTGAATCATAATTGTAGCAATCATACAATTTGAGCTGTCTTGTCCCGAATGGCCACGTGTGACTCTTAAGCACCGGAAATGTGGCTGGTCCAGATTGCGATATGCTGTGAAGTTTCAAAACACCCATATTTTGAAGACTTAGTACCAAAAGAATTACATGTTGAAATAATAATGTTTAGCTATATGAGGTTAAATAAATACATTTAAAATTAATTTTACCAGTTTCTTTTTTACTTTTTGGTGTGGCTGCTAGAAAATTTAAGCTTACATGTGGCTCACATTGTGTCTTGAGTGATGTTTCTGTTAGCACCAGCTCGGGTGACAGTGGAGGTGTTGTGTTTCTCGTGCTGAGGGCCGGGGCCTCTAGAGAGTGCTGCAGGCAGACTGAGGTGTGTAGGGATTTGAACTTGGGGAGCATGTGCTTACGTGCCTTTGTATAAGACCCAGAAAAAATTTGTATTATAACTATTCCCTTCATAGCACATCTAAAAGAAATAGTATTAAAAATCTGTAACACATTTTGTTGTCTTAAAGTCTTTCCCCTGTGTTATCTTAGGTGAACGCAGCTACTTCTCATGTTTGTGTAGGTTGTACTTCTTACTTTAGGTGACTGCAGCTATCTAAACTGGATGTATGTTGTGCGTGTTTGTTGCAAGACTGGAGCATGCGAGGAAGTATTTAGGGTATGGGATCTTGGGGATTGAAGTGAGCCAGTTACGGAATGGCATACCAGAGGCTGGCTTCGCGGGTGTGCGGCCTGTAGTCCCACGGGGCCCACACCCAGAAGCGTTAGCTTTCAGGCTCAACATTGCTGTCTTGAGATTCTTCATAATCTTTGTATGTCTTTTTGAACCTTTGAACCTTGTGCCCTGGGCCGGCCATTCCTGGGTACAGGGTTTCCACCATTGATAGCAGTTCACAGACTTGGGCTTTACAGAGTGCAGTTTACCCCACTTGGATAGAAAATTGCCAAAATTAGGCAGTTAGTACATAATGAATAGGGGATTTTGTATTTTAAACTCATTAAAGTTCTTCTTTGTCATTTCCACAGTTTCCTTCTCATTTGTAGGCAGGACCATCAGCAGTTTCTCTCTCCAAATCTCTTTAATAGTTTACCTTTTAGTGTGTCCATGGTGTCATTTTTTCTGGCCTCTGTTGGAAAGTGTTACGTTTTGCTTCTGTTATGTTGAAGGAAAACCCACTAATACCAGCTTGTCCACAGGGAGTTTCTGAAATAAATAACAGTCACGTGTTGGTATAGTAGGCTTTTCCTCTGTTTCTCATGGTTACATGATTATTTTGAATATACTTATAGCAGTTTATTGCAAATGATCAGCAATGGTTTAAACCCAGGACAGCAGCAGCATCTGAGGACTTGCTAGAGGTGCAGAATCTCAGGCCTGATCCCTGCTTTCCTGAATCAGAATCTGAGACTGTGTTTTAATAAGACCCCATGGAAGTTCGGTAGCATTGGTTTAAAGCTCACTTGACTTCAAGGGGGTGGTATGTTGATTACACAGAAGCTTCCAGGTGCTGAGTGCCGGTATGTCTCAGCCACCAGACCGGGCCTTTCTCATCTACTCACAGCCAGTTTACTTGTTTGAGGATATTGGGGCTTAGAGAGGTGAAGTGGTTTTCCTGAGGCCTCAGTGCCAGGCAGTTGTGGAGCCAGCATTGGAATCCAGTATGTTGAGAGGCTTAAGAGTCCTAACAAGGTTTGAGGAGAAAATGATGTTTATTTGATGGAAAGCAAGTGGTTGTAGGTGGTTTACATAAACCACAGTTGGGCCCTGTTCAATATACTCTTCCAGCAGAGCCTTGGCAGATTCTGCAGAGGGACTGACGTCCTTCTCAAACCTCTTGCACGTGACTGAACCACATCACCATACCAGGTCCCGTGTCATAGAGACAAGGTAGCACCTTTTGTTTCAGAAACAAAGTGTCACTGCTTAACTGCTTTTGAAATAAAGGTACTGTGGCCCAGGTTTTGCTTCCAAGAAGGATGATATTTTAATTTCACAGGACCCTTAATTAAAGCAGTTGATCTATGACGAGTAGATTTATGGATCCTTTGGTCCTATTTTATGCATATACAGTGATAATTTTCACTTGTGTCTTCAGTTATGAGGAAGGCGGAGCATAGCAGAAGTTGTCCTCTGCGGCAACTCCTGCCCACATACTCTTCAGCCCTTGTGGAGAAAACCCTATTTTCAAGGTACCTCATTCAACTTATAAAACAATTCTAGGATTTTGCAGAAAGATGGAGGGTAGTTTGCTTTTACCGTTTCTCTCTTTGTCAGTATTGATTTAAAAGCCTGTGAATTGGTTTACTGTAAGAAATTGTATTCCCTCTTATCGCTAAATCCTGTTGAAGTATACCTAGGTTAAGAATTTTAAAGTGTATTTATGTTTACTAAAAGTGAGCTGTTGAAGTTCTGACTTTTTTCAGTTTCTTCAGAGTATCTTAGTTACATTTTTTAAAGGACTCCATTGACCTCAGGGCCCTGGGCAGTTGAACTTTGTAACAGTTAGTTCATACCTAGCTTGATTTTACTTCAAAGGGCACAAATAGAAGTAGGGCCAAGCCAGGGGTAACTAATTTACCAGTGCTGTTCATTTCCAGTCAATTTGCTGTTTGGTTAAAAGATAGAATACATAATGTTTAAGAGTATACTGTGGTTATATTTTATTTTTAAGTCGGTAGTATACCTTACCCAATTTAAAGAAAATGCACTGTGGAAATGTATATTTTAAGGTGTTTTGATTTGAAAAATGCTATTCTAATTTAGGATAGTGGAAAGCAAAAGGAGTTAGGCATTTTAAAACAGATAGTTGCTCAAGAATTCCTTTTCTTGTGTATAATAAAATAAGTATAATAACACACGATGTCATGCGCTCAGGAGTTTGGAGGAGCTGGTTGGTCAGGTCGGCCATCCTGCTGGAATACAGAGCAGGTGTGTATGATGGCTCATCGTAACCCGGCCTAGGACAGGCTCTCAGATCGGCAGGCAGCGATCTTCCTCGTGGTGATTTGGGGGTGCAGGCACCTTCCTTTTGGGCTCTGCAGTCCCTTAGGGCCTTTTTTGTCATCAACATCCAGCCAGATGCCGGGGGGAGCACATGGAGGTTTTTATGGCTCACGGTACATTGGAGAAAACTTTGTAATGTGGCCATATCTACCTGCCCGAGAAGTTGGGGACATGGTCTAGGTGAGTGCCTAAGGAAGGGAGAGAATGGATCTGGTAGACAGTCCCGCCTGACACCACATGGCTCCGCCCCTCCGGGCAGGCTGTGAGGACTGTGGGGGACATGCCCGTGTGGGTTCAGAGATGGCAGAAAGGAATGTGTTAGTCAGCACTCTATTTCCTCTTGAGCAAGGGATGCTAAACTTTTTCTGTAAAGTACCAGATAGTAAATATGCAGGCCACCCATGGTCACTGTCACATATGCTTCTCTTAAACAACCCTTTAAAATTATCAAAGCCATTCTTAGCTTGCAGTTTGTGGGCTGGATTTGGTCTGTGGGCCGAAGTTTGCCAACACTTGTTATTTCATCACCACCAATTATCAGTTTTCTCTGTAAATCAGTATATGATGAGTTACCTTTATAAGGTTAAAATTTTGGAGGTCAGTTTTTAATTGAGGTAGATAATGTGATTATATCTTGATCCATATTTTAGAAGTATGACTTTGGTTTGTAGATGTTTATAGTTTTCAGTTGATGAATATGAGTGTATATCTTGTTTATAACTAGCCAGTAGTAAGGGCTTGATATGAGATTTGCTTTTGTGGTTTATTAGTACTTTTCATTATACTTTGCCTTTATGTGTGGGATTACAAAAAAATGAAAAGACATGCTACTTTAAATGAGACCTATTTTTTTTTTTTTTTGAAGACTTAAGGCTAAATTGTAAACTGTGTCCAGTTTTCTGACTTCAAGTGGAGAGACCATTAGATTAGCAGAAGTTCGGCTTATAGACCAAAATAAGCACATACTGACCTGATACCAGTGGGACGTGGGAAGGTATTTGAATGTCACTAATGGCTTTTCAGTGTGACTTTGCTGAAGTATTTAAAATAAGGACAGTGAACTCTTTTGTCTGTAGACATCCTAGGATCGAATTTTCCGTGATCAACTTTGAAGACAAGGTGAATGATCGTTCTTTAAGGTGATCTTGCTACAGTTTTTTGTTTCTTTGTTAAGAATGGCATAGGTTTTGCCATTTTATGGCTTTCACATTTTCAGCTGTGAAGGTGCTGTCAGTGGCTAAAAGTTCTGGTTCGTGGTGGTTATTTATTTAATGTTGTAATATTCTGAAGAGTACCATGTACTTAGGTCTCGATACTTGTCATTTGTTACTGAAGATACTAGTTCTGTGTAAGAATGTATGTTTCACCCTGAAGAAAGGGTTTATTTTCTTCCTTTCCCAGCACTAAATTCTTAAAGTATGGGTGGGTTAATTTTGCAGGTTAAAATCATCCCAGGTTTTATCATTCTTTCAGCATTTTCAAGTCAAAATTTTTTGTTATCAATAAAAATATTTTCTGAGAAGGAAAAAATCTTGCCAGTTTTACTTATTTAGAAAGTATTTTATAGATTCGATATGGAACTTGTTTTTCTTATGTGACCCAAGTTGACATTTTAGACTGTAAAACTAGATGGAAACTTGAAAAATTAATATGTGAAGTTGAAATTGTATTTGAAATACTCTCTGCATTTTGTTTAGAGCAGCATGTTTTGGAAATTTGATCTTCACTCATCATCCCACATAGACACACTTCTAGAAAGAGAAGATGTAACACTGAAGGAGTTGATGGATGAGGAAGATGTTTTACAAGAATGTAAAGCTCAGAACCGCAAACTTATAGAGTTCCTGTTAAAAGCAGAATGTCTCGAAGATTTAGTCTCATTCATTATTGAAGAACCACCTCAAGACATGGATGAAAAGATCAGATACAAGTAAGAAAATTCAGTCTTCTCTTTAGGGTGGGGCTGAAGTGAAGCGGGGGTAGGGTATATTATCGTCCTTGTTGTCTAGCAGCTCTGCAGGGCTGTCGTAGACCAGTTACAGAATGTTAACATGTCAAGAGCAACAGGCTCAGTGGAGCAAACAATCCGTTCTAGAACTAAGTCCAGTGAAATCACAAGATTTTTAAAGTGAACGTTCTAAATTTTGGCCAAAAGGTTTTGTCTAAGGGCAAGGTGCATTATAAACAGTGATAAAGTTTCCTAAAATACTAAGACAATCCAAGTAAGTATTTTCTCTTTTTTGCAAATAGGAAGACAGAGATGATGTGACTACTCAAGATTACACAGCACATCTGGGCCAGAGCTTGTTTAATGAACAGCGCTGCTGATTAAATAAATTCTGACCTTTTGTTAACTGAAAATAAGTGTATGGGTCTTGGTCAACATTACTGTAGCTAAATTTAAGCAGCTAACACCTTGGATAACTGCAGTGGATTTATCTACTTCACCACTGGTGTCGTCAGCTTATAACACTTCGTATTCGGACCCCTGGAAACTCTGCGAATATTCCATATGTATTTAAAGTGTTGGGATTTCAGTTAGTTACTTTTCCATCTCCAACTCTATTGAAATATTTGTCCCCCCCTCTCTGCCTGAAAATAGAACCAATTCAGGAACAAAACAAAAAGTCATTGATGAAGCATTAAATAAACTTAATGGAATAGGAAGAATTACGGCCTACAGTAGATTCTCCTTTGCCCTTTTTCCCCCAGTCTGTCCCCCTTATCAGATATCCTTTCATTTCTTTGTGGGGAGAGTTTTGCTGTCAGAGGAATAGTACTTAGTAATGCTTCCAAGTTCTCATGGCTTGGATCTTCAAGGAAGTCATGTTCTCTGCCAGCCATTAAGGTTGACAACTAGCATGCAGCACGTCTCCACTCAGAGAGCAGTACCTCAGAAAAGAAAAGGACAGAAATTTGACAGGAATACCAGTGTACTCCTTTCGCCCCAAAGACAGATACTTTGCTACTTTGGAATTCCCTTCACAGTGAACCACCATATGTGGATGCTGCTTGTCGTGGGGCTTATCCTGGCTGGAGGCAGCGTGGTGTGGGCTTGGTATCAGGCCCACCCGGGATGCGTGTAGCCCTCTCCTAGGAGCTCTGAGAACTTGAACAAGAGGCTTACCCTTCTTGGATCTGTTTTCTCACATGCTGAATGAAGCTAATACTTCTTTAACTGGAGAAGAGTAAGCAAGCCTTGTGGAAATTGCTTATTTTACCAAAAAGTAGTCATGGCATCTGTTGTATTGCCATGCCAGCGTTTTTTGTGCTACCTTTGAGGTTGAGAGAACAGCTGTGTTTCCCTGGGCATGCAGCCTTCTGGTTGGCACCATTTCGAGGGAGCATGGCTTGAGCTGAGCAGAGCAGTTCTCTGCTGCACTTCTGGCCTGGACAGAGCCACCAGCTGTGGTAACATACACAGAGCCGGATAACTCGGACAGCTGGATTAGCACAGAGTGATTTTTCAGAGGGAATCTGAAAGCTTCTCTGGGTTAAGGTTGACTGTAGTCATCTAAGGAAATTTAGACTAGTGCTTTTTAGTTTACGGATGATGGGGTGATTGCTGTGGTTTGTGAAGTTTGTAACTGCGTATCAGTTACACATGTGGATTGAACCCATCACTTTTAATCCAGTGATCATACACAAGGTGTTAAAGGTTTGTCATTTTTACATTAACTTTTTAATCTTAATAACAGATACCTCAGTTTTAAATAATTTAGCAGAAATTTGAACAGAACTTTAAAAATAGGTCCTTAAGTACTAGTGTAAACCCAAAAGCTGAGATGCTGTTGGTCGGGTCAGGGTTCCCACAGAGGGACTTTAGAGGCAAGAGGAGAACCCGGAGGGGTGCTTCCCTCAATGTCAGGGGAGGCCAGGCTTCAGGACGGGGAGATGGGACAGGGGGCCCAGGGGATCCAGGGGCTGTGCTGACAGGCCAGGTAACCATTGGCATTTACAGCGTGGAGCACATGGGCCCCTTCAGTGCAGGTTCTCCAGGTTGTTGGACACGGAAGCCAGGCTGCAGTGCTTCTGAGGAAAAACTGGAGACAAAGCAGAGAGTTCTTTCAAGTAGTTCCCTGGAAAAGGAGCAGAGAGAGAAAGTGGGAGCTACAGGCAGATGTGGAGCCAGGAGAGGTGTGGTGTTTGTTTTTCTTCATAGATGCGAGAAATAACGGTGTGTGTATGTGCTGGTGAGGGTGATGCAGCGCAGGGGGAAATGGGGCTGGTGTGGAGGGAGCGGGAGGTCTCGTGATGCTCTGTGCTGGCCTCGGTCGAGAGGACAGTAGGGTGGCTTCATAGTGGGAGGAGGAAGGGGACCGGCTGCAGGTCAGGGGTATGGTTGGGCTGGACTCTCTTCCTATCGCTTCTGTGCAGCTGAGGTCAGAGGGTGGGGTGGGGCTGGAGAGGCCTTGCTGAAGGGTGGCGTAGAGGAGGTCTTGGGGTGTTTCAGAAGCTTGTTTAATCTTAGGGAGGTAGGGAGGGAGAGAGAGAGTAGCCCCAGCCTGTTCTGAACCAGAACTTTGAGGCTTTGTGTTTGTGCCTGGGCCCCCACATGCGTGCTTCTTTAGCTCAGTCAGACCTCCAGGTCGCCGGTGGAGAAACAGGTGAAAATTTTAAAAGCTGCCCACGCGTTCTTCTGGACCTTCTGCATCAGAATTCTGAGACTACTCCCTACACACTGGGCTGTGGCCGGAGCTGGCGTCTCCAGCTTTTCCCGGCCCTTTGCCAGCAGCTTCCAAATTGGGGCAGTTGGGCTGACTCCGCCACCACCCCCGCAACCCCAGCCCCGTTGCAGCATTCGGGAAGTTTTATGAAGTAGAAGAAAAAGGGGAATTAAGACAGCTAGTATTTATTTATTCCAGGCCTCCTTCTCGGTATTTTGTATGTATTATTCTCCCCCGTGAGGTAAGGACTGTTGTCTTAATATTGCATCCTTGGAAACTGAGGCCCAGAGAAGGTAAGTAACGTGCCTGAGGTCATACAGCTTGTAAGTGGTGGAGACAGGTTCTGAGCCTAGGTGGTGTGACTCCAGAAGCCACACCTGTCGCCATTGCTTGCTCCTGCCTCCGGCACTTTGGTGACTTTGTATTATGGGGTCTTTGAGTCCTTGTGTTCTATAAAGTGAGGAAGGCTTTAATTTGATTGAGCCAAAGCCTCCGGAAGACAGCGATTTGATAATGTGATCTTTGGGGATATTCTCATACGGTTCAGTGTTCCTCCCTCATGGCAGAGCTGCTAGGTGCTGCAGCTTCTGGTCTGTTGCCAGTTGCTTCTCAAGCCCGTGGTCTCCAAACAGGCAGCTGCTTGGATGCCTCAGGGGTGCTGCATGGCTTCCGACCACACCCTTTACCCCTCTCTTTAGCCATATAGCTGCTTCTAGCTGTTTTGTCACCTCTCTGTCCTGATCAGCATTTGAGCTTGCCACTCCCTGCTACTCACCTGGGAGGGATAAAGAGCAGAGAGGTGAACGGTGGGAGGGGGAGAGTGTAGTCTGGACGGGCCTTGGAGTCTCCACTGTTGCTCTGAGAACAGATGAGAAGTCATTTGTGGTAAAAGAAGTGAGTGGAGAAAATGCATCTACTGCCTGCTTTTCAGAGAGTGCCCTTGCGCTCAGGGGCGAACGTGCTTTAGGGGTACAGGTATTTCCAGGGCCGTGGGGCCTGTGGAAGAGGACTGTGTCCCACAGCAGTGAGATCTGATGGTGGGCTGATCCCAGAAGATCCTGGAAGACTGGTGTGGAGAGCTCTGTATACGGTTTTACCACCTGGGTAACTCAGGCCGTGTCCTGTTCTCTCCTGAGTATATCAGAATATTTATTCTCATAACATGTCATATGGACTGCACTCTTGATAAGCCCGGCTTTCTAACTCCAGTTACAACCCATCTGAGAATACAGGCAGCCTGTCCAGGAACCTAAGTGTATCTTGAATAGTTAAGGGTGCTGTGTGCAGTGCAGTTTCCTGGAAATGGGCGTCCCCCGCGGTTGTCCTATGAGCTGTGCTGCTTTGCATGCCAGAGCAGGCTGCTGAGGGCTTCGGCCCCAGGCTTTGACCTGCCCCATCGTGCCTCCTCCTCTGAGGAGGCCCCGCCCTTGCCTTCTGAGTCCCAGGTGTGCTCTAGTTTTGTTGGGTTCAAGCTTGGTTTAGAAACCATTTTTTAGACACAGAAGAAAATTCACTCTATAATCTCTCTAGATTAAATTGAACGGAATGGATTGAAATTATTTTCTAATTCCCAGAAGATGACTTTGTTTATTTTTCACAGAGTTTTAGGAAACCTTTCTGATTTGCATTTTACTTTATGTAATTAAACTGTTAATACAGATGATGATATAAGTATCCTGTTCTTCTAGGTATCCAAATATATCTTGTGAGTTGCTCACTTCTGATGTCTCCCAGATGAATGATAGACTGGGAGAAGATGAATCCTTGCTAATGAAATTGTATAGCTTCCTCCTAAACGATTCCCCCTTGAACCCACTACTTGCCAGTTTCTTCAGCAAGGTGCTAAGTATTCTTATCAGCAGAAAACCAGAACAGGTAAATATTGTTTTCCAAAAAGGTAAGTATTAGGGCTGATCATCCCCCTGAGATGATCCCCCAGTAATTTTGTTGCTTCAGTGTTCTGAGTGTGCCTTAAATCCAGGTTCTGTAAAAGGATATATTTTAAACCTTAAGCATTCTAAATGCTTGCTGACTTAACACTGACTTACTCATTAATGAATACATTCTAATTTGACCTCTTCTTTTCTGAGTACCTCACATCTCAGTTTTTCAGTATACTTTGGCTTCCTCTTTTGACAAGTGGTTGGAAGCATGAGAATGTTGGGGTCCATTTGTGAGGATAGTGTGGGGAGGGTGCACACTGAGCGCTTGGTGTGTGGGTGGCATCTTAGTGACTATGGTAAAGTAACAGTTTACTTATTTTTTCTTTCCCCTAAGGATGATCACAGGTGAAACTTAAAAAGCTTTCCCATAAATGCAATTGATGGTTAGTTTATGCAAATGGTGATTGTTTCTATTTTGACTCCACTCAAAAACTTGAGCCATCTGGGTACTGACTGTCATGTGCGTACACATGGAGCTCTGCTGTTGCTGTCCGGTAGGGCTTAGCAGGAGCTCATTCCTCACTGTTAACGCCAGGAACCTCTCCCCCCTCTTCCTCCTCTTCCTTCATCATCGTGGTCATCTTCTTCGTGGTGTTGTCCATCTATGTTCTCACATCCCGTCCCCCACGCTTCATTTTGTTCTTAATTCAGATGTACTGTACTTGGGAAACTTACTTTCCAAGTATCTGTCCTATGTGTAGTGGTTCTCGAAAGTGTGGTCCCTGGTCCAACAGCATGAGGACCACCTGAGAACTTGTTAGAAAAGCAAGATCTTGAGGCCCATTCCAGACGTACTGAATCAGACCCTCTGGGGGTGGGGCCAGCAATTTGGGATTTAAGAAGCCTCCCAGATGACCGTGGTGCAGGCTGAAATTTGAGAATCACTGCTCTAGTGGGAACTGGTGTGGAAAAGGACCTGCTTATTACGAGGAGGCTGTGATCCACTTATGGAAACAGGCACCCAGGGAGCAACAACAGCCTCAGATGCCCGAGTGCAACCTAGCAGTCCTGCAGAGTGCAGCCAGCAGGGGTGTGATGACAGGGGTGCAGGGGTCACACCAGTTGGGCCTGGCATCCTTCGTGGTGGAAAACAGGCTCCTTGACCCGTCCTTGCTGTCAGCAAACATGGAGGGACTGGAACTATTTTAGGCCCAGTACGTCTGTCCTTTGCCAAGGCAAAGTGGATACATGTCTTATTTTAGACGAGGCTGTTCTTTCATGTTCTTAATTGAGCAGGATTACCTTCCTAAGTGTATTGGAATTGAGGTTCTTTTTCCTTAGATAGTAATCCCCAAATCATGATCACTGCAATACAGATTGTCGTTCCTTCTTCTGTCTTTTGATGAGAAGTGACAGTACTACCGACTGTTTTAGGAAAGTGCAAGCCATCCCATCAGTCTAAGGTACCTAGTCAGTTCCAGATGGTTGTAGTCACAATTGAGACAGGGCTCACACCTTTATCATGCTTTTCTCCTCACTCTGTTCTGGGGAAACCCAAATTTGTGGGCCCTGGATTTCAGTGTACCTTTATTATATGTGAGAGTACAATTAAAGCTCTCTGCTGCTCTGCATATTTGCATTGGTCTTCGAGGCCAGACATGTTACCTGTGTAAGGAACATGGCACGTGCCAATTAAATGCCGAGAGGAGGGCCCATTCGCTCTGCTGCTCGTCGGGCTTCTCATTTAAGCCCTCAGCCACGAGAGGATTCGAGAGCCCTTGCTCTTTCAGCTTCAGGGAAAGGTCACACTGCACCTTTCTATCCTTTTGAGAATTTTGAGTGTAAATAAAGGTTTCCCATCACATAATGTATTAGTAAGGATATATGCAACTGCAAGTAATGAAAAAAATGCAGACTCAGTCTGACCTAACCAGTACAGACATTCATTAACTCGTGGAGCAGGAGGTCCAGCTGCGTGAAGCATCGTCAGTGTTGGATGGGCGGGCCCCCCAGCAGTGCGGTCCTCCAGCTTGCTGTCCCTGCTGTGCCACCACGGCACTGGCTGGGACTTGTGCCTTTGGGCTCCAGAGTCAGTGCTTTTGCCACTAAATAATGCAGTATTTTGGCCACATTTGACTCTTTCTGCCTCTCTTCTCCACTGTGCTTTTAAAACTACCATGTGACTCAGTTGTGAGTGGATTAATTATGTATAACTTCTTGAAGGTTTATGTTACAGAGTTCAACCTCATTGTCTAGAGAAGCAACATGTGATGGTTAATCCTGCATTTACACCCGATGATGGTGTGAGGCAGTTTTTAGTTCATCCCTGGCTGTTAGACGTTGTGTGGGATAATGGCAGACTTGTGGCTTTGGGGCATTTAAATCTCAGGGCATCCACTTTTTAGCTTCTAGCAAGATATTTCACTGGTCTGAGCCTCAGTTTCCTCATCTATAACACTGAGTTGAGCAACCCTGCCTCACAGGCTTCTGAGAGACTCCGGTGAGACTTTTGTCAGGGCAGCTGCCACGCTGATTGTGCTGCTTCTGGGACTTTAGAACAGGTGATTTGTGCACACGGACAGGAACCAGAAGGTACACAAGGGTGTCCAGGCCAGAACAGGTGCCTTCTTCCACCTGCGCAGGAGAGACCCAGGTGGCGGTCATGACTGTATGACTGTTTTCATAACTCCTCGGGGTAACTGTCAGCCTCTTCCACACTCACTCACCCTCCTTGTGTTAATTTGATCAGGTGAATTGCTGACATAAAATGCAAATGTGATTTTCTATGGCACGTGAATTAGCCACTTTGATGTAGAAATCTTTATATTTTTTATTTTTCTTACTTGCTAGAGTACAGGTAGGATTTTGAATGTTTATTCTGTGTTTTCATGTAAAGCCTAATCGACTTGCTTTATGTCCATAAACTATTAAGTGGTGTATTTGCTTGCTCTTTATAGGGTGTTAAATTTTTAGTCCTCATTCTTTGAGAATTAATAATGAAAGTGAACAGAAATAAAAGATTATGGTGTGTTTGTATTAGGGAACATGTGGTAATTTAAGAGATTTTTTTCCCCAAGAGGTTTTTGAATGTTGTAACAATTAGAAGGCTTTCCAATTTGACATCTTACTACTAATTCAGCATTTGCTATTCCTAAACTTAAAGTGGTGGTGGATTTTGGAGGGGGCAGCTAGATGGGTCATGACTGAAAGCATCCTAAAGTTGATAGTTCCCAAGTGGTGTGTCTTTCAGTTGTGGCTGTTCTCCTCTAGATTGTGGATTTCCTAAAGAAGAAACGTGACTTTGTGGACCTTATTATGAAGCACATAGGAACATCGGCCATCATGGACTTGTTGCTCAGGCTCCTGACTTGCATTGAGCCCCCACAGCCCAGGCAGGATGTGCTGAATGTGAGTAGGATCACGGCCGCTGTGGACGGGCTGGGGAGTGGCGCTCGAGCTGCTGGGCTGCTCAGTCTGGGCGGGATTCTAGGGGATTGGTAGAAAGTGGTCTGGGAAACGGGGGTGGGGGGTGGATTCCAAAATGGGAAGAGATTCAGATCTTTCAGGATTAGGATTCCTGACGTGTACATCCCTAGGTACATAGGCTGTCTCCTTGTGAGGGGTTCTTTCCCTTTGCTGGTCTGCTCTTCAGTGGGAGTAGGAAGGTAGAATGGGAGCTAAAAGTCTCATCTGAGAATTCTGTGAGGCTTCTTTCTTGAGAAGATGGTCACACTGCAGAGATATCTCTGAAAGTCAAAAAGAAGAGGTGTTGGCATTTCTAGGGAATCTGGCTTCAGAAGTAACTTTCTTCTCGTGGATACCTAGGAGCATGGGATAAGAAGGAGAAAGGAGTTTACCTCCAAAAGGGCACATATTTTAAAATTTGGTGAGGTGGTTATTTCAGGACATGTGTGTATCCTGAGGAGCTGCCTTGGGTGGGATTTGGGTGGGCAGATGAGGGTGTGAGTGACTTGAAGGTGAGGTTTCTCACAGCTTCTCGTCTTTGCTTCTTGTCTTCTGTCTCTTCCTCTCTTTTGTCCCTTTCACCGCCTCCTTCCAGAACCATTCCCCAGTCCAATCCATCTTTTTTGTTTTTTTAATTAATTAATTTTTGGCTGTGTTGGGTCTTCGTTGCTACGCGTGGGCTTTCTCTAGTTGTGACGAGCGGGGGCTACTCTTCGTTGCGGTGTGTGGGCTTCTCATTGCGGTGACTTCTCTTGTTGTGGAGCACAGGCTCTAGGTGCATGGGCTTCATTAGTTGCGGCACGTGGGCTCAGTAGTTGTGGCTCATGGGCTCTAGAGCGCAGGCTCAGTAGTTGTGGCGCACGGGCTTCGTTGCTCCATGGCATGTGGGATCTTCCCGGACCAGAGCTCGAACCCATGTCCCCTGCATTGGCAGGTGGATTCTTAACCACTGTGCCACCAGGGAAGTCCCTCAATCCATCTTTAATACTCAACCTCAAACCTTAGAACTCTGGAAACAAGTTTTATTGAAAAAGCTAAAGACCTGAAGGCCCAGAAGGAGGGTCTGTCGGGTGGTGTCCCAGGGAAGGACATGTTCTACCAAGGTGGGCAGGCGTGCCGGAGCGTGTGTTTGTGTGAGTGGGAGAGTCTGGGGGTCGGGTCAGGGCTGGGTCTGTAGGAGCAGGCAGAGGTCTACTGAGAACCGTGGTCATGTGAGGAAGTCAGCTGCGGGGGCCTCGTGGATGGCCTGGGAGTTGCCTGTGGGAGAGGGCCCTAAATTGGGACTCTGGCCCTTTTTAGGTGTGCTTTTGTGGATGGAGTCTCTTCTCAGTAGAGGTTGGGGATTCCAGGGAAGGTAGTTAAGGATAGGAGGGATGGTCACCTTTATGTTTGGATTATTATTGGGGGAAATTATTCAGTGTGGTTTCTTAGGATTCCTTTGGTCACTGCTGGGTTGAATTTTAGGGCCCACTTCCAGAGGAATAGGTGCGTTTCTGGAGGGGTGTGGTGGTGGGTCGTGAATAAAGGCGTAGCTCGGGGGAAGGGTAGTTAGAAACCCCTCAATGTCTTACTTTGATTGGGGGGCCCACCGTGGGCTTGGGCTGTCGGTGCTTGTTAATAGCTGTGGACTCAGTGAGGGTGGGCGTTTGATTCGTTCACTGACCACAAAGTTTCCTACTTTTTCTCTTGGCCGTCAGGACCCTCTGCCCCACCTCCTATGTAGAGGTGTTTGCATCCTGTTTTAGGTCGTTGCTACTCAAAGTTTGGTCCCAAACATCACCTGGGAGCATGTTAGAAATCCCAGGTCTCACCCCTGCCCTGCTGAGTCAGAATCTGTGTTTGAACAGATTCAAACACAGTGTACTTCACGTACACATTTTAAAACATCTTAAAATGTAAAGTTGGGCCTCTGCCTTTGTGGTATAGTCTCCTAATAGCTTTTGTTTGCACTTTCCTTTGGCATGTTCTCCTTAAGGAACCTAGAGACAACCTAAGAATTTCTCCACATGCCTTTATCAAAGCGTGTCCGATTTCTTGCCACCCACTCCTAGCCTCACCCCACCCCACGCCCAGCCCCGCCGCCATCTCTGTTAACCTTTGGGATTTTGTGTGTGTGCACGCCCGTTCCAGGTAGTGAGTGCCTTGTTTATTACGGTGTTCCTGTTCCTTGTGGAACTAATATTACGCCGGCTGATTTTTCATTTATTCTCATCCCCTTCATATTTTCATTCATGGCAGTATTTCATATATGGTGGAAGAAGAGAGTGTCCTAATCATGGTGATAGCTTGCTAGCATGTGGCAGGGCAGACAAACTCTGTTTCTGTGGTGCCCGCCAGCCCCCACGTTTCCTGCGGTTGTTTTGGTTTTAGAAGGTAAAAAGTTCATCATGTGTTTTAAGCCAGAGGCTTGCTACTAAATATTGCTTTTCTCAGCCTTTTTGAAGCTCTCTTGAAGTGAATGCTCTCTTACAGAAAATGTATAAGTTCCATTCCCCCCGCCTTCATGTCCAAAGTACAGACTGTTTAAGTACCCAGTGTCTGAGAATTAACATCACTAAGAAACTGATGTATAGAATTTTTGGATGTGGGTATTGTGACTTGGGGAGTAGTTGGTACTGTAGCTACTGTTAAAATAATATATTCACTGGCATTTTCCTTGGGGGACTTTTAATTTCCTGTAGTGTTCAAAGTCCAGAGAAAACCTGTAACATTCTACTTAAAATGTGATGGATATTTCCAAGTATGTTTATCTTCATTGGGGCTTGAACAAGAGCCACTCATTGCTATGATTACTTCTACAATGTGTTTTACAGTGGTTAAATGAGGAGAAAATTATCCAGAGGCTTGTGGAAATAGTTCATCCATCGCAAGAAGAAGATGTAAGTTCTCTTGTGTGACTATAAACTTGATTTAAAAAAAAATGAACCATGTTTATTTGGGCACAGAGCGTAATTGTACCAGATGTGAAGGTAGAGGGTAGGTAACAGCGATCGCCTGGCATGCTTCAAGTTGACAGGCTTCTAAACACCAAAGGCTTTTTAAAATACTGCATTTTGCCGATACTCAGAAAATTTCCCGGAATGTGAAACAGTGAGCCTTGGGTCTAGCTCCTTCTCCTTCTTAGAGCTGAGACTTCGTGCTGCATCTGCTTGCCTTTATTACAAACCTCCTCCACACTTTGTTTTTCTTTTATACCCATCATTAGTCCAAATGATGTGGCCACGTCTGTGTGCATTTGTTTTTTCCATCCTGGCTAAAGCTTTCCAGACAGCGCAGCAGGATCCTGGTCACCATTGAATCCTTAAGAGGGATGAGCTCTTGGTGGTTCTACTTCCTAGCTCGGGCTTTTGTGCTGACAGGTTTGGCCTTTGTCCTGGGTGCTAAAGATTGACTTGGCAGTAGAATTGAAGCTACTTTGGAGTTTGCACGTTGAGCTCCATGCTGAGGGGATGCTTGGGGGCGGGGTGGGGTCACCAGGACCAGGGGGAATGCTGCTGTAGAGGAGGCTGTCCCCCTACTTCTCTGCTGCTGCCCTTGTTGCTGCCTTCAGTAGTGGACTGACTCTTGTGGAGCTGCCAGCATTTGGCCATTTCTGCCTATGGAAATGACAGTTCCACGTGGTTCAAGGTAGTATCTACAAAGGAGTTGTTTCAAACAACATGCAGGGTATGTCATGGGGCATGGGCAGCCTCCTTGGATGCCTCTAGCTTGGACTAATCGGAGAGTGAGCGCCATAGAGGAGACAGTGCAGAGGAAGGAGCATGTGGCCGGAGCGTGTTCTCCCCACCAAGACAGATTTCCTGTGGAGGTAGATGTAGCCCCTTCTACTGCAGTCCATTAAAAAACTTTTGGTACCTGGAGTTTATCTAAAGCAGCCTCCCCATCCCACCGCCCCCTTCAGAAAAGAGAAGAGCTAACCATTAAAGGGGCTGTTGATTCCCACCCTCCCCTGAGACAGTACATCATGTGCTCCCTGCAGTATCGTTACTGCTGACTCTCAGGAAGGACACTCCAGTGTGTGCACGTACTGGGTGCTAGAGCTTCGACGGCGCCCTTGGCCTGGTTGGGGTGATGAGCCCTCCTGCTGTGGCTGGGGGAGTTGGATGGTTCCAAGAGCACATTTCCCTTGTGCTGGAAATGTGGCCGGTGCAGGCCGAGGAGAGTGAGGACAGGAGCGTGGCCTGCCCTATTCATGGGGTAGGGAGGACACATCCACAGACGAGGCTTGCTCATCACTAGGTTCCTGCTCAACAGGTACTGTCCTTGTCTGAAGGGTCCAGGAGAAGTTGACAGAGGAGAAGCCCAACTCTGCAGCAACTTTTTTTTGCAAAGGACAAAGCGTTTGGGGCATCAGCACCTTCTCTAACTGACTTGCAAGAGAAGTTAATTTTGTCTTTTGGACAGTCCTGTTGATACTTCCGTTTTGTATTAAGTGATGAATTGCATATATTTATTGAGGAAATGTTAGACTCCTGATTGCAAACAGTGGATTTTGATACCCTGGTGTGTGTTGTCATCTGTGCTGGAACCTGCTGGTCTCACTGGGCAGGTGATGCTCAGTGCCACATGCCACGGAGCATAGGCGTTTGGTGCTGAGATTTCAGAACTTTCCTGTAGAATAGCACACTGCGCACTGAAAGAAGTAATATTTCTTATCCATTAGTATATTCCAGAAAGCTGCGTTTATTTTTTTAAGCCAAAGAATTGTGTTCATCTTTCTTTGCTGCTAAAAGGATATAAATTTGGGGGGTTATATTTTTCTTCAAGTATTTAATTAAAGAAATTTTTCCTTGTCAGAACTTTAATTACATTTCCCTACACAAAGTAACGTGTATTTTGTTTGTGGTATTGTTAAGTAAAGCCTGGAAGGGTAAAATACTCATGCTTGACATATGTTATTTCTTTGGACCCTGGCTTTTTATTCACTGTAGCTTATGGCCAGTGTTAATTTGTGTTATTTCTTAAGCAGTTTCTTCACTAACTTTATTTTATTATAAATTTGACTTCTGATGTGTTTTATAGTTAAAATTGTACTTCTTTCCTTTAGCGGCATTCAAATGCATCACAGTCACTTTGTGAAATTGTTCGCCTGAGCAGAGACCAGATGTTACAAATTCAGAACAGTACAGAACCAGACCCCCTGCTTGCCACTCTAGAAAAGTATGTTTGAAACTCTCTTCTTGTTCTTTTTTCACATTGATGCTATTTGATGTGCTTCCAGTGTAAGTACTTGGTAAGTGTTTCTTACGTGGGAATCCTGTCCCTGGAAAATAACCTGTGGATGGCTGAGAAGGCAGGAAAACCTGCTTATCTGATCTCAGCCAGTCGTGATGCCCATTGGAGACTTACAGGGTAAGAATGTAAATAAATGACATTTATATGTAGACTTTGAACTTTTCAATAATTGTAAACTAAGTTCTATAAAACTATCATGGATGGGACATCATAACTGCTGTCACTGCCTCCATGGTCTTTGGGGAAGATAGTATATGAAGTAATTTGACCCATCTTAGTCAGTGATTTTTTCTTTCTTTAAATTTTTTGGCCATGCCGCGTGGCTTGCGGGATCTTAGTTCCCCGACCAGAGATTAAACCCGCACCATCAGCAGTGAAAGGGCCAAGTCCTGACCACTGGACCACCAGGGAATTCCCAGTCAGTGATTTTTAATCAGAAGTTCTTCTTAGGATCCACTGTACCTTGGCAGCTGACTGGGGTAACCTGACCAGACCTGATTCGAAGGCTTATACATCTTGTATGTTTTGTTTCTTTATATTGCTTCTGCCCTTATTTTTAGATAATTCCTAATGAACAGACATCTCATGTGTTTCAGGTGGAAGACAGCTTGGGGGTGGTGTAGTATTTTGAAATCTGCGAATGGCCAACCTACCATACTGGTATTTGTAGATTCATACATTTTCAGGAAGAGTATGGGCATACGTTTGCCTGCATCCCTACAACTGAACGTTATTTTAGTAAACAAAAATAAGGCATTTCCCCACTTTGGATGAGTAACTGGAAAGAGTGCCTACAGTTAGCGTTGTTATGTACGAGTGGCAGTCTCGCATCAGTTTACTGCTACTGTTGTTCTTCTTAATGACTTTGTTGGAATTTTTTAGTCCTCCTGTATATTGAGACTCGTTTGCATCTTTTGGCCGGGAAGACCCTTTTATTAAACTAAGACATTTGTGTGTATTGTTTACTTGGCAAGTGTGAGACAAACAAGGAACAAATTAGAGACAAGATACCGTGTTTTAAACTCTGTATTCTGAGAAATAAAGTTGTATTTTCCCAGTGTGCATTGTAGAATCGGAAGGAATTGACTAGTTCTCTCAAGTAGCAAGACAAGAGATTATCAGCTTCTGAGTAAAATGTCATCTTACCTGCCCCATTTCAGTTATTCTTGGGCATTATGGCATATGTACTCCTTTTATAATATACAATACCGATAATTGTAGTAGAAATAGGTTGAACCATGTAAAAATTAACTTACTCAAGTTAAAAAATGTTGACTGACAGTAATTTCATATGGTTCATGACTGCACTGTCCAATAGAAATATAATAAAAGTCACATGTAATTTAAAAATTCTAGTAGCCATATTAAAGTAAAAAAATAGGTGAAATTAATTTTTATGTTTTATTTAATAGGTACAAAATAATATTTCAACATATGTTCATTTAAAAAATTATTAATGAGTGAGTCTACATTCTTTACTTTGTGCAAAGTTTTGGAAATCCAGTGTGTAGTTTACACTTAGAGTAGGCCAGTTCAGACTAGTTACCTTTTGAGCGTTCTGTGGCCACAGGTGGTGCTTGGCTCCCTTCCTGGACTGTGCAGGTTCACCCCGAGTGTCAGGCTGGTCAGTAGTAATCACTGAGTTCTTCTGTGCCAGCCCTCTCTTCACTCAACTCTATTTGGACTAAACGTGGGATCTAGCTATTGGAGCCTCTGTGTGCACTAGCTAATATATTTCAGACTGTGTTTTTAGACCTGGATCAGGCAACTGTACTTTGATGCAGAGAGGTACATAATCAACATCATTAAATGTTAGTCAGAGTAAATTTCTTCAACTACATGGTCCTAAAGAGTCAGGGGCTCCGTGGTGTCACTGAGTTAAACCTTCACTGCACTGAGCATCGGGGAGTCTTAACTCTATAACAGTGCTTCCCACACTCTTCTTGAGGATGAGAACCAACCCTTTTTAATATCAGACGTGTTCCCACATTATAGTCGTTCTCTTTAGTATCTGTTGATTGAGGAAGTACACAGTGACCAAAGGCTCCTGTGAGCTTAGTAAGCTTTTATTAATTTTAACAGTATCTGTGTATATTTTATATATTGTTATATATCTGTATGTATTTGATTATCACCTAATAATATATAGCAGTGTTGTGTTATAAGCCAGTCTACTCGGTATACAGGCTAACCCCCACATAAACACCGTATGTGTAACTGGAAGTGTAGGTTAGCACTGCAGGAAAAATTGGAAATGAGCTAAGGTTAAAGAGAATGGTCAAGGTGGGTAGGGATACCAAAAGGCCTCTAAGAAAGTGGACCGAGGTGTTAGGTAGTGAGTGTTAGCTTGGGAAACAATCTGAGCTTAAATTGAATGTATTTAATTTAGTAGCTCTGTTGTGGGAAAATCTGAAGTTCCAGAATTCCTTTAAAACTAGTTGTGTTAGGGAGGGTTGGACCAGGCAGCTCCTAATTCTTGATGCTAATGAGCTGACAGTGGGTCGGCCTCTGGGCCGGGTTGAGCCCAGTTACTTTTATAGATGCGAGTCTTTAGCTGCCCACACAAAAACAAAACAAAACAGAAGTGCGCCATCGTCTCAAAGGCCTGGGTGAAGAACCTGGCTGGCCTCGTGCGTAACACAGCTCACATAATGAACTTTATTGGTGTTCGTCTAAGAACTCCATTTTTTTTTTTTGCGGTACGCGGGCCTCTCTCTGTTGTGGCCTCTCCCGTTGCGGAGCACAGGCTCCGGACGCGCAGGCTCAGCGGCCATGGCTCACGGGCCCATCCACTCCGCGGCATGTGGGATCTTCCCAGACCGGGGCACGAACCCGCGTCCCCTGCATCGACAGGCGGACTCTCAACCACTGCGCCACCAGGGAAGCCCAAGAACTCCATTTTTTAAAAAGTGGAAGTGAATATGTCTTCTCATTTGTAAATAAATGCCTTATTATTTAAAGAATATGAAGGCATTCTTTTTATCCTGTTTAATAAGCTCAGTTCTTCAGTTTATGATTTCTTCTGTATTTGGTGATATTTGTATGTTTAGCTAAGACTCAGAATATGGCTCAGCTGCTGGGTTGCATCTTGACCGTCACATTTTTGCTGGTTATTATCTCATTTTTGTCCATTAGTAGAACACTGTCCATGGGTATGGTAGACTTCCAATTTGATGCAGCCATGAAAGAGTGAGAACCTCTTTGTTAGCCACTCCCTTCAGGCATCAGGGTTTATGAAAGGTGATATTGCTCTCTGGAAAGTTAGACACTACAGCTGAATGAGAAGGTGGACATCTACAGTTGGATGCCCTGTCGGTACCCCTCTACCTGGGGTGAGGCTGCTATTTGAAGAATATACGTATTTACAGAAAAGCAGTCTGTTTTCCAGAGCTCAGTTCCAAGTTTAATAGTTACTCTGTAGACTGCTGTGTGTTTAGTGACTTTTACAGTACTGTTTTGGGTAGAGATCTCACAAGCAATTCTAGTGCTGGTCTGAGAGTACTTGAAAGCTACTTCCTGCAAGGGGATCCTCTGAAGTTAGGTTAGATACCAGTTTTATTTGCTTCCCCCAAAGAGAAAGAGATTCTCTCCTACTTGCTGCCCTAACCTGGCAAAGGAACTGGTGTTAGTAGCCAGTGAGCACAGCTGTACCTTGGGGTGACTAGTGTGTCTGCCAGGTGGGCACCAGGGACAACACAGCTGTCCCTCTCATTGCTAAGGTGATTCCATTTCTTAATCCCCATGGGTTCTAAAAATTACTGAGATCCTAAGAAACAGGTTTTCCTTGAGAACATCCGTATAAATTTATTCACCTAACAGGTTACCCTTGTATTCTACATTAATTGTGACCTTGTATACATGTATGGGGGGGTGTCATGGGAAGAGCCTGTGGAGAATACTTTTGGGGCAGTAGTTCAGTCACACCCATTTCACTGCTACCACATTATTTTGGTTTACCAAATTTTAGTTGTAGAGTACAGTGCAGCAAGTGATGTTATCTTGTGTCTGTTTTAGATCTTTGTTAATTATACATGAATGCCTTTGTGGGAAAACATTTATGGTTTCTTTTGTAAAAAGTCCCCTCCTTCTGTGGGGCTGAAGGGTTCTGAGTCTTTTTACCGCCCGTCCCCACCATCTGAGTAGGAGGTGACTTCCAGTCGTGAGGTGTTCGTTGGCTTTCAACAAAATTGGCAAAGGCAAGCAGGGCCCAGATGACTTTGCTGAGGGGAGGGGATAGGAATATATATATATATATATATATATATATATGTCTGTGTTACATTTATGATAAGCAAGATCACTGGCCTTCCTTATAGATATATTAAACATAAAATATTGTTAATAAATATGCACAAGTGAGGTTGAACTCTTTTATACTTGTCTTACTGATACCATGATCTTTTTCTCCGAAGTTGTTTGTGTTAAACAGTGTTACAATTAGTGCTTGACTATTGATTTGTTTTCGTAGGCAAGAAATCATAGAGCAGCTCCTATCAAATATTTTCCACAAGGAGAAGAATGAATCGGCCATAGTCAGCGCAGTCCAGATATTGTTGGCTTTACTTGAGACACGGCGACCAACGTAAGTTTTCCTTTCTGTCTTGCGAAATGAGCCATTTGGTTTTGCTTTTAGAATTTTTAAAAGCTAAGAGTTAAGTTGTTGGTTGATCGCTACAGTATCATGCCCGTGAATTTCAGGTGTTGAATCTTTTTCTACTATATAAATAGTTTTATATGAATGGGATGCATAGATGTAGTTGAACTATATGGTTTGGTAAACACTATTGGCAATATGTGGATTCTAGTCATTTGGGGTATTGTAGTAGTTACCAGAATGCTTCTATAATAAGTCAAACCCATACAGAATGGCTCAAACACAAGAGAAGCTTATTTCTTGCTTATGAAAATTGAAAATAGGTGTTCCTGGTTTGTATGCAGCTCTCCTCCAAGTGGCAGTTCAGGGCTCTTTCCATCTTGTGATTCTGTCCAGTGCTTGCTAACTTGAGGCTTTGGGTTGTTTTTTTCCGGGGTTTCACATATGAGGCAACTACAGTTCATTAGGCTGTTTAAAAATGGACGGGCAGGTGGCTTGAGACCTTAAGGAAAACTTTGTGCTGTGTGTTTCAGAATCAGAAATATAGTCTTGTTTTCCCTATGTATGTGCCTCTGGACAAGTCAATTAATATTTGTCATATTATTCTTTTTTTTCTTTTTTTCTTTTCTTTTTTTTTTTTTTTGCTGTACGCGGGCCTCTCACTGTTGTGGTGTCTCCCGTTGCGGAGCACAGGCTCCAGATGCGCAGGCTCAGCGGCCATGGCTCACGGGCCCAGCCGCTCCGTGGCATGTGGGATCTTCCTGGACCGGGGCACGAACCCGCGTCCCCTGCATCGGCAGGCCGACTCTAAACCGCTGCGCCACCAGGGAAGCCCTGTCATATTATTCTTTACAGTTTATACCCAAAGCTAATTTACTTACTAATTGTCAGAGTTTTCCTAATTGTTCTCTGGAGAATGAGAATTTGAAGAGGTATGTATGTGTTTGCATTCTGGGAACATGTGGTTTAGAGATTAGAATTTGTATTTTCTTACCCACTATTGGATCCATCCAGTAAAGCAGAGGGCATGAAGAGGAGGAGAGACACGGTCTGCTGTCAGCATATGAAAATTTAGCCATCCAGCGTTTCTGGATTTAGTTTGTGATGTCATTTTGGTTTCCAGCAAAATAGTAAACACAGCCTTACCAATCCCTGCTTCCCAAAGTCTTCATCTCTATTTCTGGTTCTTTAATCTCTGGTTAGTGATAATGGAAGGGCAGTGTGGCAGCACTGCTTCAGCTCTGTTGTCATTTGGAGTTGTATCTGCAGTTTTGACTTTGCCTATGTCTTCCCTGGTAAATCATATTTTAAATAGCGTAACCAGTAACTTAAGGTATTAATCAGGTGATACAGGACTGTTATCTTGCTACTCATGCTGCAAGGCAGTTGCATCATCTCTCAAAATGGTTTAAAAGCACATGAGCTGGTGCTGCGAGATTTATATTGACAACTCCGTCTTGAGAATGGAGACGATACAGTAATAAATGACAGGAAGGAATTTCTGATCAGAAGGAACTTATCCTCAGACCACAAAGGTTTATCAAATACTAAGCACGATTAACTTTAAAGAGGGGCAGGTGGAGGGGTGGTGGACAACTGAGATCTTAGCCTTATCCTTATGTGATTTCTGAATCCCTAGGATAAAGGATAAATCTTAAAAATATTTGGACAAGAAAAAAGTGGGTTAACTACAAAGCAAATCACGTTGCCAGACATGTCATTTGTAAAGCTAACTAAACACTGAAAAACAGGGGGCAGGATTGTGACCCTGAAGCACTTTTGTTGCTGTGTGAGGGCAGGAGGCATTTTCAAGCGTATGGACCTCAGTGTCCCATCCGTGTCCTGTACCTGGGCCAGATTACTCGAAGATGGACTTTACCGAAGCCAGGCAGAAAAATAAGGTAGAATAAAGAACTTAAGATAAGGAAATATGTTGGTGAAAGTAATGATAAATGAAACAGATAGGAATGTGACAATTCATATGACTGTGAAAGTTATGTTAAGAATGAATAATTGAATAAGTCAAATGTTGAAAAAAAAAACCCCAATAAATTCCAGATTATTTTAGTAAAACTCAAGAAGTAATGAGAGGGCTTCCCTGGTGGCGCAGTGGTTGAGAGTCTGCCTGCCAGTGCAGGGGACACGGGTTTGTGCCCCGGTCCGGGAAAGAAAGGAGAGAAAGGGTAAGTTAGTGCACAATATAATTCTTATCTTCTACTGAGGAACTGAGGTACTTTGATACACAGTTTCATTTTTCATCTTAAAAAAATGATAGTTCCAATGTCTTTTTTATAAACGTAGAATAATAGTAGGTTATGTAACGCCCAAAGCGCCTCAGGTGCAGGGAGAGCAAGGACACCCTGAGAACTACAGACTCAGGACTTTGCACATACCTGCGAGCCCTGCTCAGGAAGTACTGGAGGCCGGGTAAGAGCCCTGAGAAGGCCTCCCTTGCAGAGTAGGGCTGCGGAGTGCAGCAGCAGGGTCCTTCTCCATTCCCGCCCCTGCTGAATAAAACCCTGAAGCCACTGGCGAAAGGGCAGCAAACCCTGTAACCCTAAAGACTCGATGAGGAGGAAGGGACCAGGAAAATGTCTCTGCCCCACAGGACAAGCAGGGACACTTTTCAGGGCCCAGGCTATTAGAGAGCCCCTACCACTGAGGTAAGGGCAGGATCACCGAGAGGGCCCCACCCCTGAGGTCCATGAGCACTTCCGCTGCCTGAGACTGAGGCTGAACCAGAACAACAGAGCGGTCCTCCCCACCAGGCCACCACACATCGAGTGACGAGAGCAGCGTGCTGGCGGAGGGAAGGCTGCAGTGTGGAAGGAGGCCATCAGCACAGGAGCAGGCTTGAAGGGAAGAACCTCAGCCAGGGGCAGAGCAGAAGTTGAGAAAACCTTGGCAATCCATCCCTAACTATAAATACAAAGTGACTTGAGACACATTTAAAGTCTTCAGTGTGCCGAGAGAAGTCAGTCATAGGAACAACAAAACCCAAACCTAACTCAGCTGCTGACTATAAATTGATCCAGAAACCCCACACTAAAGACCTAGAAAAAAAGGGGTGTATCCATTGCAAATACTAGTTATATCAGTCTCTGTTGTCTTACACAGCATGTCCACGTCACAGCTAAAAAATTGCAAGACAAAGAAGCAAGATAAAAAGAACCCAAACAAACTGAACTCTCGAGAAAAAGCAGTCAGGAGAACTAGATTCAAAAATGTTGGAACAATCTGGTAGGGAATTTAAGATAACTATGATTAATGTGTTAAAGGCTTGTGGGAAAAGTGAGCAATATGTGAACAGATGGAGAATTTTAACAGATATGGAAGATCATACACAAATGCTAGAAATGAAAACTACAACAGAGATTGAAGAATGCCTTTGGGCTCATTTGTAAACTTTGACATAGTTGAGGAAAGGATCAGTGTAGGACACTAGAAGTTACCGATACTGAAATATGAAGAGTTAAACCAGGAAGACAGTTGCTTTGTGAGGCCTAGAAGTCATGAAGCATCACCAGGAACAAGTAACCGTGTGCCCAGATCTCAGTTTCTCATACCATCCTCCAGTAAAGGAACCAGGGCTTCATGGAGAAGTGGCTGGTTCTGCAACTGGGCTAAGAAGTATACAAGATGAATGTGGAGCATCCTGTGGTGCAGACAGTAAGGACGCGCTCCGAGAGAAAACCCACAGCACCGGGTGTGTGAGAGGGGCACGGGGCAACTAGAAGAGCTCCCAGTGGCCAGAGCTGGCAACACTTGCACAATAAAGTAAGGCCGTATGGTTTTGTAACACAAAGTATAAAATACCCATGGGTTCATACTGATATACATAAGTGACTGAATAAGTAAAAGAGGGTGAGGAGACAAACCTCCCCTGCGGGAGAATTCCAAATAGTTCATAATCCCTTCTCAAGGAGGAAGAAAAAGACTGTCCGTTCTTGACGTGTAGACTGCACCTCATGCCTGCCTTCTAAAAAGTGCAGTATGAAGAGAGAATAAAATGAGAACTTGACAGTTACTCTGTCAAGTTTGACAGAGAAATCTGACCAGCACTTCCTCAGCCATATGATCAAAGTCAGCAGCCAGCACTGTTGTGTTGATAGTATGCAATGAAAATGTCGTTTTGCTTGTGTGTTCTTCCTCTCAAAGACCCATGATCGTGAGAAAAACGTTAAGGCCAGACCCCAAATGAGGGGCATTTGCAAAGTACCTGACCAGGAGAGTCTGAGTAACTGTCACAGCCAAGAGGAGGCTAAGGACACTGAAAGCTAAATATAGTGTGGTGTCCTCGGTGGATTCTGGGTCAGAGAAACAACTGTAGGCAAAAACCAAGGAAATCTGAATAAAGTATGGATTTTACGTGTGAGTACTGGTTCATTAATTTTGACAAATGAAAGATAATAACGGGAAACTGGGTATGGGTCACATGGGAACCCTGTACTATTTTTGCAATTTTTTTGTAAATCTAAAACAGAAGTTCTAACAGAAATGGACATAACGTTTAGACAGAAATCGGTAAGCACAGTACTAGCAATTCAGTGGACCTAATTGACGACACCAAGTGCTGGCAGGACTGCAGGGCAGCAGGAAATCTCATTTGTTGCCGGTGGAAATGCAAAATGGTGCAGCCACTTTGGAAGACAGTCTGGTAGTTTCTTAGAAAACTAAACATACTTTTACCATACAGTCCAGCAGTTGTGCTCCTTCATATTTACCCAGAGGAGTTGAAGACTTAGGTTCACACAAAAACCTGCACACAGTTGTTCAGCAGCTTTATCCACACTTGGCAAAGCTTGGAAGCAGCCAGGAGGTCCTCAGTAGGTGAGTGGATAAATAAACCGTAGTTCATCCAGACGGTGGAATATTATTCAGCACTAAAAAGAATGTGCCCTCATGCCATGAAAAGACATGGAGGGACCTTAAATGCAAATGAAAAAGAAAGAAGTGAGGGCGTCCCTGGGGGCGCAGTGGCTGAGAGTCCGCCTGCCGATGCAGGGGACGTGGGTTCGTGCCCCGGTCCAGGAGGATCCCACATGCCGAGGAGCGGCTGGGCCCGTGAGCCATGGCCGCTGAGCCTGCGCGTCCGGAGCCTGTGCTCCGCGGCGGGAGAGGCCACAACAGTGAGAGGCCCGTGTACCGCAAAAAAAAAAAAAAAAAAGAAAGAAAGAAAGAAAGAAAGAAGTGAAAGAAGCCAGTCTGAAAAGGCTACATACATTCTGGAAAATGTCATATTTTACTGTGGAGACAGTAAAAAGATCACGGTTGCCAGGGGTTGGCAAGGGGAGTGAAATGAATAGGTGGAGCACAGGGGACCGTTAGGGCAGTGAAAATGCTCTGTATAATATCGTAGTGACCAATACATGTCATTATTTGTCCAAACCCATTAGAGTGAACCATAATGTAAGCTGGGTTCTGGGTGGTGATGATGTGTCAGTGTAGGTTCATGGATTGTAATAAACATACTCTGGTAGAGGATGTTGATAATGGGGAGGCTGTGCGTTTGTGGGGGCAGAGGGTATATGGGAGTCTCTGTACCTTCCCCTCCATTTTGCTGTGAACTTAAAACTGCTTCACAAAAATAGCTTTAATAAATATCAACCAGTATAACTGATACCAACAGACTAAAGAAGTCAAACCATGTGATCATTTCATTACATTCTTGTATGATAAAACCTCTCTGCAAATTAGGAATAGAAGGGAACTTGGAAACTGAAAAACAAAAAGAAAACCCATAGCTACCATCATTCTTAATGGGCAAAGACTGAAATCATAGCCCCTAAAATCAAGGACCATGGCAAGAATATTTCCCGTCACCAGTTCTATTCAGCCTCATGCTACAGGCCCTAGCGGTGCAGTGAGGCAGGAAAGAAAGAAAAGGCATCCAGATTGGGGACTAGGATGTGGACATACGTTTTGTGGGGGGACCATTCAGCCCACTGAACAGCTGAACCAAACAAACAGAGCCAGTGCTGGTGACAGTGAAGCCTCACACTCTCCGACTGGGATGTTAAGTCATGCTGCCATCTCCTAAGAACACCTGGCAGGTTTTTAACAAACAGACCTTTATTGCAGTATATTATCCAGCACTCTTAGATATTTACCCAAGAAAAGTGAAAATTGTGTCACACAGAAACTTGTGAGTGAATATTCGTGCCCTTTATTCATAATCATCCCAAACAGTAAATAAGCAAAGTTTCCTTAACTGGTGAGTGGTTGAGGGAGCTGCGTGGATGCAGATACCGTGCATCTGGACTGTAGATCTCTGTTCAGAGAGGAAAGGAACAGACTCCCGATGCCCCAAACAGCCATCACTTCTTGTGCCTTTCCAAGTCTGTGTTCCAGATTTCATGTATCTCTTCGGAATATCAGCACAGGTTTTGTTTTGGATTTGGCAGATTTTTACCTATATTTGAAAGGATTAAAATGTGAGAAACACCATGGATATTGATTGTAGTACCTGAGTCAAGGCAGGTACATAAATTGATGCTCACTAAGTATTTATTAGATGAACAAATAAAATGTATATGAATGATTAAGGAATTTTAGTATATGTTTTTGTATGGGTTTTTTTTTTTTTTCACATAAGTGGGGAAAAGCGGATCATTCTATAAATGTGGCTTAGAAGTGACTCGCCACTTGGGGAAAAAAATATCATGTCTATACCTGTTTTGCATAAAAATAAATTCCAGATGAGTTAAATGAAAAACACCAGAGGAAAAGTATGCAAATACTCATAGGATTATGGCATTGTAAAGAACTTTTAAGTATGGCTTCCTGGACAGAGACTATAGTGAAGAATGCTATATTTGGCCACATAAATTATTAAAACCCCTACACATTAAAAAGCACTATAATCAAAGCAAAAGGCCTTTATTCTGCCTACTCCCCCTTTCTAGGAATTGAGTTTCTGAAGGCTGTTCCGTGTAGCTCTTAGAAATCACTTGCCCGTGTGAAATATTTTCAAGTAACAGCCCTAATAACCACTCTCTAGGTGTTAGCTGTGTCCGGCAGCGCCCTCAGTCCTTTGTCCTCATTAGCGTGGTCCCCACAGCAGTCCTGGGGTAACAGCCCTAATAACCACTCTCTAGGTGTTAGCTGTGTCCGGCAGCGCCCTCAGTCCTTTGTCTACATTAGCGTGGTCCCCACAGCAGTCCTGGGAGGGACATTCTTCAGTGGTTCCCGTTTTCCATATTAGAACGAATTACTGGTGAGTGAAGGTCCAGGGTTCAGGCTCAGGCAGTCGTGCTCCAGCAGCTACATTGTTAAGCGCTAGTTTGCACTGACACACCACTCCCAGGTTTATCTTTTAATCTGAATTGTACACCCACATTTTTAGACCCCTCCCTCCTTATGTCCCCAAACTTTGAGAACCCCTGTGCTTTCTAAAACTGATTGGGATTTGGGAGTCTCATTCCGCTCGTAATTGTTTTTCTAAAAGGAGTGGTTTGTAATGAGTATAGATGAAGCTTTATGCAGAAGAGTAAGTTAAGACTTTTAAATAGGAAGCAGTGTTGATTAGTCAAAAGAAACTGTATAGAACTAATACAGGCTTGTTTATTATTAACAGTCTTCCAGTGGCAGGCAGTGTGATGTGTCCTGTAATTCAGGGATCTCCTGCTGCTTTCCAGATTTTCTGGTTAGAGACCTGATATTAGTACAATAGGTATAAGGAGTTAAAAGGTTTAGGAGAGAATGGGAAGAAATGGATATAATTTCTCACCTGACACTGTACATCTTTGGATTTCAGACCATGTTGGCTGATCCCTGTCAAGGTTTTATTACACCCTCTTCCTATCCTTCCAGAAATTTTGATATAATCACTATATATTCTATAGCTATCATGTATATCCCTATACGCTGATACGGAGCACCTTGAGTGATTTGCTCTGAAGTAATAAATAAAATTAACTTGCTTTGTTTCAAGATTTGAAGGCCATATAGAGATATGCCCACCAGGCATGAGTCATTCAGCTTGTTCGGTCAACAAGAGCGTTCTAGAAGCCATCCGAGGAAGACTTGGATCTTTTCATGAACTCCTGCTTGAGCCACCCAAGGTAAGGCAGCTCTCTGAAGCCCGTTGACCAGCCAGTAGCTAGATTTCAGCTGTTGTTAGAAAGTAGATGAACCTTGTGAGTTAAAGGACTGGCTGTGACTCCCATGTGCAAAGCATATTAGAAGGTACACGGGCAGTTGTTTTCATTGCTCTTGAGCTAGTTTTTAATTGGCTTTTATCGATATATAGCATCTAAATTGATGAATAGAATAGAATTAAAATTAAGTAAGTTACTCATCTGCTTAGGAAACTCAGCTTTTTGTTCTTCCTCTATATTCTGCATACTTACGTGCCAGTACAGTCGTTTTCCTCTCACAGCGTGTTATTGTCACATCTTTGAGGTAAAAGCTAACCGTTTAGGAACTAACCTTTGAAACTGAGCTGTCTTATTCAGAGTTGGAGCAGTGTAACCGCCTGATGAACAGGTATCTCATTTAAGAAGTAGTTGGCTGAATGTGACTTGGAGTGTTAGTTTTTCTGTCGGGAGCATCCGTGTGCTAATCCAGAAATGACTGTTAATCAGGCAGCCACTGAAAGCACAGACAGCAGACAGCGAAGACCTCCAAAAGAGGGGTGTCCAGGGTCCATAGTGGTGTCCTTCCGTGACACCCCACCCCCTCGGGTTGGCGCAGATCGAGCTTTAGGGGACAAGGCTCTTCCTTTTGGCATCTCTAGGGTGGAAGGCAGTTCCATGAGAGTTCTACCGCCTGCACTAGTTCTTACACTTTGGTTTTTCCTTCTGCCCTGCATCATTGCATCCAGCATCCCAGGCTCTGGAAAGTGTGTCTCTGTGACGTCTACGGTGCGAGTTACTGGGAAATTAGTAGACTAGTGTCTCCTTTCTAAAGTAGATGTTTTCTGTTTACTTAACCATCTTGTGGAGGGGGAGCTGGTGTTTAACTGTGGCGTCCTTTGTGCCAGACCTGGGAAGAAGAGGAGGGAGAGTAAGGAGAGGAGAAGGATTTGCTCAGGAGAAGAGAAGTGGAAGTTGGAGGGGAAGGAGGTCCTGTGAGAGGAGAGGGTGTGGCCAGGTTCCCCTGACCTGTGTCTCAGGTGCCACAGTCTTCTTTCTAGGTGGACAAAAAAGGCAGCGTCTAATATGGATTCTCACACTGGTACTCTTCTTGGGCCTAACTCGGAAGTAAGACAGTGTTTGGTTTGCCCTTCCTCTTGTTCACGGCTAGGAGTGAGTTCAGCTTGTGGCTGCTTTTTACTACATGATGTGGTGAGTGAGTAGGTCCGTGTTTATTAGAGCTGTGCCACAGGGAGTGAAACTGGGGGCCGTCCAGTTCCACTGGGCCTGGAGGAGCGCAGGCAGGGGGGCAGGGATCCCCTGTGGACGAGGACATGGAGAAGGGCATCCTCGCTTCGTTGTCACAGGTCATCATCCTTTCCTGCCAAACTTCTGAAGTTCCGGAATGTTCTGTGTCTGTCTTTTGTGATTTCAGAGAATAGAAACTCCCTTTTATGGACAAGAACAGGTTTGAGGTTGATCCTGTTTCAAGGTTGTGATCCAGAGGCAACTTCTGAGTTTGCACTTTTATCACAGATTTGGCAGAGATTGAGAACTGTGATCTAAAACCACTTGTAACTTTTCTTAGTTTCTTAGGTTTCTGGTCAGAATTGGAATATTGCACTTTTTTTTTCGTGGACTTCAGTAGCTTTCTGCTTCATTCCTGTGGTGTTTGCAATGTTGAAGGCAAGGGGGTACTTGACTTCTTATAAAATTTGTAGTCCAGGGAAATTACTTAATTGTTTTCCCTCATGTTCATTTCATCATATCTTAAAGATATCATCAGTAGGAGTTTTGGATTTTCCTTCAGGTGTAGAATTCAGGCCAAGTTGTTTGCAGGCTTAGTTTACCTAGCGTTGTATCTTAGTACATACTCCTACACCCTTTATTTGTTTACTGAACTGAATTTAATTGGAAAGCTTTTTCTTCCTCAGAAAAGTGTGATGAAGACTACGTGGGGCGTGCTGGACCCTCCCGTGGGGAACACCCGGTTGAATGTGATTAGGTTGATATCCAGCCTCCTCCAAACAAATACCAGCAGTATCAACGGGGACCTTATGGAGCTGAATAGCATTGGGGTCATATTGGTACGATATCCCCTGAAAGATGTCTTAATTTGCCCTTGATACTTTATGGATACATAACTGAAGGTAGAACCTCATAAATTTACAGTATGTGTCAATGACTTTCCTTGGTCGGAGTGTAAACAGTCTTTTATATAGTTTTCCCTTTGAGGTTATCATCAATTTTGAATGCTTTCAATTTTTCAGTAGTAATTTATTGTTGCCGTGCGTAAAGAACTGTATTAGAGAATTTGGAAGGTGATTAAGACAGATGTTTCCCTTGAGAAGCTCAGTCTCGTATGGAGGATAGAGTGAGTGTAATCACCCTCTTCAGGGGATTGTATTAGCAATAAACGACTAGGGCTTACAGCATTATTTTCTCTTCATAATTAGCCAAGGGACAAGCTTTGATCTTCTTTCCACTGAGATAGTATACGAGGTCTCTGACACTGTCTTGATTTGAGTCTAAAAGACTGTTTCAATTTAGTGTGAGACTATCTTTTGATTTAGTCTGCTTCAGTGGAAGCAGAAGGGAATGTAAGGGAAAAAGAAGAGCCCAGGAATTACCTGGACTTCCCTGACCCCTGAGTTCCCCAGCTCCAAGGCCTGTGTTTGGGATCCATGGGCCTGGCCCCGGGGCCTCTGCTTGCTCTGTCCTGCCTCTGCACAGCACAGATGGGTTCCCAGGACCCACACTGTACACCCGCTGGCCACACTGTGCACTGGGAGGAACTTGGCGTGTGTTTCAAAGGAGAGTCTGGGTGTTTGCTCTTTACATGAAAGGTATTGAATGTACACTTCATATACATTTCTCATGTGATCCTAGGTATAAAACTTCATATACATTTCTCATGTGATCCTGGGCATGATTTTTCAGATCATGCCCAGATAGGGGATACATTCCATGGCTAGTAAGTGGTGGAGCAGGATTTGAATTCACATCCAGTTTCAAACCCATGCATGCTCTATCAACCATTCCCTTTGTTCTTCCTAGTGTCACTGAGATAGATACTTCAGTTGTTTTTCAGCTTTGTGTTAAATGACATAGCAGTAGAAGACGTAGAGAGCAGGAACATTTGGAGAAAGATGAGACGCTACAGGATTGCAGTTTCCTTGCCAGCATAACCCTTGCCCTCTGGGGACATAGTTTTTGCCCTACCCTCTGACAGGGTTATAACTTCCTAATCCTGTCTCTGGGCGTCTCACTGAAGTCGTCAATCACTAGTCTTTCATCTTCCTAGTAGTAAGTTTACAGCTATTGTTAATTCATTCTGTTGTTAATCTTAGAGCTTCTTTTGAGTGATTAATATGATAAAACTCCTAAGTGGATCATTAATCATTATCTTTTCATTTTGAGATTAGATAACCAAGACTCAGCGATATCCTGAATACATACTTGATGCATTTGTGCTTTTTGGAATTGTCTTTTTTTGTGTGTGTGCTACTGTTACCTTTTCAGGTAATCTGGAAAACCCTTGCACCTCCAGGAGTTCCGCACGTCACCACCTCTCATACCTTTCTTATTTTGCTCTATCCACTGATAGTTCTATGAGTTTTGAATGCCCGAGTGGTTATTTTTTTTAAGGTGTGAGCACCTCAAGATTGGAGACCGTATTTTTGTCTGTCTCCCAGGTTGCACCTAGCACTGTGTGCTGCTCAGAAGTCATCAGTAAGCATTTGTTGAGGCAAAATGAAATTCTCATAAATTTCTTTGGAAATTTACTGAACTCTTAATATCTGTATTAGTCACGTTGAAAACAAAAAGACACTCTCTTTCTGTCTGAGAAATTTATTATTGTCTTTATGTGTTTATTGTTGGTCTCTGTTAGTTTCCATGCAAATTCTGACATGTTAAATGAGCAAATACCATGCTATTTAGTCTATGAAGGCATTTTAAACTGCATTTAAAATAAAATGTGTTCCTTTTAATTTGTCCTATTGTACTAGGAACACATCATTTTCACTTTATTAATTCATTATTTGGTGAATGTGTTGCGGTAGTGGCTTAAACATGGAGGAGACTGAATAAAAGAAAGCATTATTTTTCTTTTTTTGTAGGACATGTTCTTCAAATACACATGGAATAACTTTTTACACACACAAGTGGAAATCTGTATTGCACTGATTCTTGCAAGTCCTTTTGAAAACACAGAAAATAGCACAATTACTGATCAAGACTCCACTGGTGACAATTTGTTATTGAAACATGTAAGCTTACTTGGTGTCTTTTTTTCTGCCACTCCTGGTTATAGCATTTTTCTGCTTAAGGTGTGAAGTGAATTGAGGTTTAAGGGTGGGAGGTTAGATTTCAGAGTCTGAATATTTAACTTGTAATGGTACTTTTAACCAGTGATTCTGTAAATCATATCCTGGACAATTAACCATTACATGAACTTTAAAAAAAAAAAAAAGGCTAAGTGGCTTGCTTATTTGGGAAAATTAATAAATTTGAAGATTTAGAAATCTTTTGGAGATTAAAAGAACAATGCAAATTTAAATACTGCAGAAAACATTTGAACCAATTATTTGGCTTGCCAGAGTTTTAATTTCTTGTGCTGAATATATGACTGAAAGTTGGGAGAAGTGAGTTCTTATGCAGTGTGGAGGAAGCCTCTTCTGGGGGTCTGTTTTCTTTTGTTAAATATGAGGTGATTTTACTAAGTCAGTCTTCAGGTTTCTTCTTGCTCTGAAGTTCTGTGATTGTGTGACATTCTCTAGCTCATACTGGGTTACGCCCAAACCTTGAAGATGGGAAAGGCTAACCTGGAGTAACCAAGTAGATGGGGAAGACAAATGACATTTGAATAAGACTGGCTGTGCACATTCGATAATGCAGCCCACAGCACTGGTCATTGGCGTGCGGGAGTTTGGCAAGCCACACCTATTTTTAATACGAATGCAGTAATGTTAGCTCATAGAGAAGTAAGTGTTGCTCGCATTTAAAATGTACAAGTATTGCTGTGGATTGTGAGTTAAATTTTTGCCAAGGCATAATTTTCTTTATTCCATTTCAGAGTAAAACCTGTCTTTTGCTTTAGGTCAGCTGCTCACTGGTAGCAGTACTTGAAATATATTATTTCCTCGTAGGTTCACTGCTAAAGGCATAGATCCTGTCTTGAATCCCTGTAGTGTTCTGGGGCCCTTGAGTAAATTTATTTTCACGGTGCATCTGATTTAGCCAGTAATTCACAGCTGTATTAGGCTTGCTGGGTTATATGTATAAAGTGATAGGTATCACTTTTCTGTTTAACTAGAGTTCTGTTTCACTTTAAAAATTTGACACTTTGACATTTATGTCAATGTTAAACTGGAACGTTCCTTTTTATTCAGCTCTTTCAAAAATGTCAATTGATAGAACGAATACTTGACGCCTGGGAAATGAACGAGAAGAAACAGTAAGTAAATTGTTTTCTGATAGGAGTTCGGTTTGATTTTTAATTTGAAGAAAATATACTCCCTTGCCCTAGACAGGGAACAATGAATATAATAATTACATGGTACAGGCCACTTTACAGTTACAAATGGTTCTCTTGGGACTTCCAGATTATTTAATTGTAACAGATATTTTTCTAGTAATTTACTTTTAGATCCCCCTGTCTTTCTACCTGTCTTGAAAGAACAGGGGTTGGGAGTACTCCCCACCTTTGTTGCTGCCTTTGCAACTTCTTGGTCCTTTCTGAATGGCTGTTTTTCTGAGAATAATGGGGAGTTGAAGGGAAAGAATTACAAAGTAAAGTCCTCCTTAATTAGCACCTTTGTCCTTGTTACCCGGGTTCTCATGGAAGAAAAGAGTCACTTTGTGCTTGGAGCTAGAGGGAGGGTAAAATTGCTTAGTATTTCCTTTTTTAGAAAATTTCCGTTAGCTGATTGGCAAGATTACTTGAAGTATTAGTTGCTGCGTGTGAGTAGCTTTGTTACACAGAGTTTTTTTCCCTAGTGGTTTTGTCTGAAACAGGCATTCCTCTCTAATGCCCTGGGAGCTTTTATGCCATCCCATAGATTCTGAAGCAGGTGGGTATGTTTGGGAAACACTCTCAAGGTATACTTCTTGCGTTTGTTTTTAAGTCAGGTTTATTGAAGTATACATTTTTGGGTATACATTTCTAGGAATTCTGACAAATGCATTCAGTCATGTAACCATCACAGACAAGACACAGAACGTTTCCATCACCCCATAAAGTTGTCACATGCCCCTTTATAGTCTAACCTTTCTCAGGATCTCCCTGCTCTGTGTCTCTGTTCAGATGTCTCTTGCAGTGCCCAGGAGAGCTAGGTAACTCACGGGAGCTGCCTGCTTTGTTTTCTGGGGTTTGGTTTTTAAAAATTGCTTACTAAACACCGATAGGGCTTTGCTTTGACTCTGGGTGGTGAAAGGTGGCGTGTAGGTTGAGGGTGGCAGGGGTTCAGTCTTGGTGGACCTCAGATACTTTCCTCCAAATGGAGCTCCTTTGGGGTGCTGTCTGTGGCCAGAGTGGCGTCTCTGGTTATGTGTCTGCCTCATCTTAGCCTTCCTTGACCCCCTTCCTCTCTGCTTCCTCGTCTCGCCAGTGCTGAGGTGTCCTGTGTGCTCTACTTCCCGCAAGCTCCATCCTCTGAAGGCCTGGCTAATAATATTCCTCCCCTCTTGGGGAGTCCTGAAAGAGCTTTTTAAGGTTTCCTTGAACAGGAAGGCTAAAGAAAATTTGGAGCCTTGGGCCAAAAAACTTGGAGATGGGTGTTTGTTTTCCCTTGTGAGGGTTTGAGGGAATACCAGAGTTTCTGACTAAGAATTTGCCCAGAAGGAACACTCCGGTCGTGGGATCTTACTGTGAAACTGAAAGAGGCTCATAGCAGTTCAGCTAAGGTCAACCTTATGCCTTCAGACCCTTAGGTATTCCCAGGCCCTCTACTAAGCTTATTAGCAGATATTTCATTTTCCAGGCAAGCCTACAAGCACAGTATGGTTTTTCTTAGTGACTCCTGAAAGATTCTCCCTGGAAGCAAAGAGCTCTTCGGTTTGTTTCCTCCTGTCTGCAATCGAAAGTCTTTTGTTTCATAGAATTTAAAGACTTGACACTTTGTAAATATTCGGGCGGAGAAATCACTGTGATGTGAAAAGTTTGTCTAAATGTAAAGATGGGTCATAGTTGTGAAGATTGGACTCTTAAGTGGGGAAGGGGTGAGGAGTAATGTGAATGTCTGTGTCCAAGTGGGAAGTGGGCCAGATACAAGTTGACTACCTCTCATCTTGGCCAAGTCCTCAAATCAGCTAATATTTTAACTTGAGAAATGCCATTGGTAGATAACTATCTCGATGATTGATTGATACAATTAAAATTTGATATCTTAGCAAAATGAACCAGCAGAATTCTCACCTCATTTCCCTACAATCTGTTTAAAGTCTGAAAAATAGTTTCACAGAAAGATAGGAAGGAAAGTTACAGAATCATTAGGCATCAGTGAATGTTTGGGGTTTTGTTTTTAAAGATACTGTGTTACTGAGGATGGTTGGTTTGAGTCTTTGAACAGAGTTTGTCCTGTTGACTGAGGCTACAATGTAGTCTTTTGAATAGACAGTTGCTGCCACACTCCCACCCCCTACCCCTACCCCAACCTGGTTATATTACGTACCCTCTTCTTCCGCCTGTTCTTGTCTTTAGTGCCTCAGTTTTTAGAATGATTGCTTAAATCCACTGTACTTACCAAGCTGTTCATCACTCCATCCTCTCAGGAGTCTGAATATTTGTCCTTTACCCCTGGTAGAGCCGAAGGAGGAAGACGGCATGGCTACATGGGACACCTGACAAGGATAGCCAACTGCATCGTGCACAGCACTGATAAGGGCCCCAACAGCGCCTTAGTACAGCAGCTCATCAAAGGTAATGGGTTTATGGAATTTTCATTACATTTTTGTTGGATTGGAGAAAGGATTTAGGGGTAAAGTGGAAATATTCATAGCTTTTTAAATAGCTGTCTGAAGAGTTTCCTTATATTATCTCGAGATTTGAATGAGGCTCTTGAGAAGGTGTTTGAACAATATAGATTTTTGCTGTATCTCTGTTCTTAGTTCTGCAGTCCTTTTATTAAGTATTGGCAGGCTCAGCGGGTAACTAGTTACCCACTTTCATTCTCTAAGGGTATTGCTCACTAAACCGTTCCTTTGAGCTTGAAGTACTCGTAGGCTGACAGTTGAGCCACTTGAGCTACAATTACTCTTGCTTTTTATTTTCTTCTGAAGTCCCCTACATAGCCTATGGATTGAGTTCCTTTAATGGGCATATTAAAGCATTTAACAGCATTTTTTCCGTCTCTCTATTACTAAAATGAACAATATTAGCCAATATCCTAAAGGACTCTTTCTGCACTAGCATTTGAATTTAATCAGCCCAAGGTTACTTGGAAGAAACCGTATTGATGCCTTTTACACTGGCACCAAGGCCTTGAGTCCATCTCCTCCCAAATGAGAGCATCAAGAACTCTGTGTGCTCCAGGTTTGGTACCAGTGGGATTACTAGTCCTGTGACTTACTCTGAAGGCAAAACATCTTCAACCTCTGTGGTATAACATTCGTTCAGTTATTAACTTGCTGAAAATCATCTCTCAGTCTATCCTACTATTTCTCTCTTAAGAATGTTTGTGTTCAAGAGGCTGTTACCTATTGAATGTGCACGAAAAGTATAGTTGTGGCCCAGTGATGGACAAATTGGGGCTAGCGCACCTGTAATTTTGCTTCTTGAGCGAGATGTTAGCCAGATCATCACACTTTATGTCCTTTGCTGTGCACGTAAATTGGCCATGTGTATGATTTTTTGTTTTTAGATCAGCCTTCGTTTTATGGAAGTTGCTTGCCTTTGTAAGAGTGTGTACACACGTGTGTTTAAGCCATAATTGTCAGATGACAGACAGCCTTAGTGAGGCCTCCAAGATTACAGCTATAGTTGCATTTTCTCAGAAAAGTATTTGTGTATCCTTTTCTTTACAGTTTCTGTAGACGGTAGCTTTCACTATTGCATACGGATCCATATGTTGGCCTATGACACAAACACTTAGGAAACATTATCTTTGAGCAATTTGAGAAGCCAAACTGGGTTCCGTGGGACATTCATTGGCCAGATGCCAGTCAGTTTCTCAAGAAAGTGCGCAAGAGCTGACATTTGCAGTGTTTCCTAAACTCACACGACCATGAAGCAAAACTGCTTTTACCCCCACCTTAAAGACCGTTATCTTTACAGGGAACTTATCAGAAACATATTTTCCAGGTTAAGTTTTTAGCAAAAGGTCTTTAAAAACTTGTTGAATTCAAAGAACTGCTTAGGGCTCTTAGCATCAAGCATAGACCGTGGTGGGGAGGGGGTTCCTGAAAAGTTCTCGGGGTTCAGACTGAGCATGGCTATACCCCGAACCTCCGAGAGCTCAGCCTGCAGGGATTGCTTGCCTTTGAGGAACCACGTGGGTGGTGCCCTCTCGAGTTACCTGTTTATTTGTCTGTGTGCAAGTCACTGTAGTGATAATGTTTTTTTCCTTTTCTCCCTCTGAAGATCTTCCAGACGAAGTCAGGGAGCGATGGGAGACGTTCTGCACAAGCTCCTTAGGAGAAACTAACAAGAGGAACACGGTAGATCTAGTAGGTTCTACAAGGTTACATTTCTGTGATTTCAGTGCTCTTGGCCTTTGCCCGTCTATTCAGAAAGATGTGAGACATCTTCCACTTGTCCTGATAATTGTAGGCCAAGCTCATGTTTCTTACCAGTAAAAGAGGTCAGTGCCCACCGTACTCTTGCTAATTTGTCTAGTCAACTTCCAATTCCTGCTTAGGATGACGTAAGGGTACAAAGAAGCTACTCATACCTGCTCCCACTGTACTCGGTTTCCACCTCCCTCAGTGCCCTGCTCCCCAAGCACCTCAACAGAGCAGCCTCTAGCCTTCCTTTTACTGTGTTGGGTTTGTTGCCTTATGCCTAAATAACCCCGGGTGGTTAGAAAACCTAAGTATTCGATATTTTCTAATGTTACTGAGTTGAGTTGACCCTCATTAAAGTCATTCCCAGTGGGGGAAAATTTTATAGATGACTTTGAAAACCCCAGCTTTAATAGATTGGTACTTTGAGCCAGGGAATAATGGCATTGATAATATTCTTAAAAATTATATTGGACTTTGGAATGTAGTCTTTGTTTTCTTTAATACGTTAAGTTTTAAGGTAAGTATTGCTTTTGCTTTTCAAGGAAAAGCATTTCCTTTTGCAAGCACATGCCAGCTGATAGTTGAGGTGGTGGCCTTGACTCTACATGGAAGTAGGTGTGTCAGGCATTTAATTCTGTATTTGAAATTCAGCAGCCGCAGTCTTGCATTTCTAATATACAGTAACGCCTCGATTGTTAGGCAGCCTTATCTGCTCAGAGCAGAGCCTAGAAATGGGGTGGGGGTGGTGCTGCAGAGCGGTCACTAGTCATCCTGCGTCACCCGCCCGAAGGGCCCGTTGCCTCCTGCTTTGCAGATTGTCTAACAAGTTTGGTTATCTTTTTCCAGACTCTTGACAGGTTGGTGGCTTGTTCAGGTGGATATAGTGAGAGAATTATTAGGTATTAGGAGTTGGAAGAAATATGAAGTTGAGAGAGAACTGTAAAAAGGGAGCTGTGTAGGGACATTTAGTTAAAATAGATTTGGTGGCCCTTATTGTCGCAGGGTGTCACAGCCCAACAGAGGAAATGGCATTCACTTTGACAGCCCTGAGGGATCAAGGAAGGGTTAAGTAACTTTTAATGAATGTATTACCCACTGTACATTGTTTCTTTCCCCCCAGTCAAATTGGTTAAAATTCTGGATCATCAGGGTCTTATTGTAGGGTGAAATTGTTCTCTCATACTGTTAAATTGAACCTTTTAATTTTAGAGGTTCCCAGATTGATTCCTTGTTAAGAATGCAGGAAATGTGGTCTCCTTGAAGGGGATTTTTGCCTTGTTTCTTATTCGTAAAGAAATAGGAGTATTAATTCTGATCTTGCTTGGGAAACTTCGTCAAAAATTGCCTTTTGGGGCTTCCCTGGTGGCGCAGTCGTTGAGAATCTGCCTGCTAATGCAGGGGACACGGGTTCAGGCCCTGGTCTGGGAGGATCCCACATGCCACGGAGCAACTGGGCCTGTGAGCCACAACTACTGAGCCTGCGCGTGCTCCTCAACAAGAGAGGCCGCGATAGTGAGGGGCCAGCGCACCGTGATGAAGAGTGGCCCCCACTTGCCACAACTAGAGAAAGCCCTCGCGCAGAAACGAAGACCCAACACAGCCAAAAATTAATTAATTAATTAAAAAAAATAGTTAAAGCTTTAAAAAAAATTGCCTTTTGATTGACTTCAGAGGTAGAAGTAAAGAATGTCCAGGTAAACTTGTTGTTATCAGGATTTTTTTAAAAAGTTATCTTTGGTAATTCAAGCAGATTTCTTTTGTGAGTAGTTTAAATATTTATAAAGATGGACTTTCATTGCAGTTCAGGTAGCACTCAGCTACTTTGCACGATGCCGTCAGTTATCTAGTCTGTGACTGTGTGTAATGTCATGTATGTCCACACAGAGGAGCGTGGGCTTGCCCTGCATAATTAGTGCACAGCCCTTTGGGGTCAGACACATCTAGACATACATTTACACCTGTGTTGAAGGAAAAAATCATCACGGGCTCCACCTATCACGCTGATTGAAGCTCAGTTCTCCTTTGCCTATTGCACTTTCTGCCGTAATACTTGGACTACATAGATAATCTACAGTAAAACAAAAGAAGGAGAAGTTCGCTTATATAGCAAAAGTGGTAAGATATATAGAGCCCTGTTAGCATTGCTCATATCCTTTGTTGACTTAGCCCCACTCTGTGCTTTTGTTGTTTCTTGAGACTTTTGTGTTGATCTCTCAGGAGCTCTTCACTTCCTTGGTTTCAAATACCCAGTACTAAAATACTACCTCTACTTAGTCTTAAGTCCTTCTAATAGGGAATTTTGCTTTGTAGTATTTTTAGGGATATGGGTATTCCAAGTTTTAAGGATCCTTATACATTAATCCTGGGCCGCCAAGGAGAGTTGAACTGTAGCCTCCAGGCTCTTCATTTTCTGCCCAGAATGTTTCAGGCTATATCCCACATGTTCCAGGGAAAATGTGCTGTTGTGAATATTATTATAAACACAGTTTGGTACGTGCAGTGGGTGTTGCCCTTGCAAAAATGTCATACAGAAATGTCATGCCCACTAAGTCGTGTAGTGCAAAGTCCAAATAAAAGCATTCCCTTCTAATTGCTTCAGGCATACTCATCACTGAAATTGGCAGTTAAATAATACATTGCTTATTCCCTACCTCCCTCCCCAAATAGATAGATTAGATACACTGCCCTGACTTAGTTGGTTTTAGGATGATGGCTCAGATACCTCTCTGGGAATTATTTCAGGTATATTCATAGGACTTGGGTCAACTAGTAGTTCAGCACCAAATGCTTGAGTTAGTGCATTGTTAGCTTGCCCTGGCCTGTTCTTTATTTTCTAGCCACAGCCAGGATTCGTTTGTTTATACAGCAAACACTCACCTATTCTACTGGCTGTGGGCCTGAGGACTTGCTCGGTTATGTAGGATAAGCTGTGCCAGCCCCAGGCTCCTGCCATCTTCTAGGGCAACATCTGTCTTCCAGCTCCTATCACTTCTAGGGCAACATTTGAATTACCTTCTCTCTGAGATCTTTGAAGTACTTTAATCTTCTGACCCCGTCATGCCAAAGTATATGAACAAGAGATTCATATACTGCTTATGTTTTTATGTTGGGAGTTTATCATGAGTAAAATTTGGTGTTTTAATTATATCCAGAGGCCGCATTGTTTTGACTAAGCCCCCAAACTGTAAAAATTGGTAAGGATTTAGATACAGGAAATTTAGATAACGTAGGCAATGTTTCTGTACTGACTTTGGAAGATTGAGTTTCTTTCATTCTCGGCCTGCCTCTCCAAGGGTGAGGATCTTTTTTTTAAGGTTGAGGTAGTTTATGAGATAGTTTATGGAGGTTGTGTAGAGTAATACAAACATGCATGTATGGATTGCCTGGAGATCCAGCAGGTCAAGGCGGAACGTCTGAGGTTTTGCATTTCTAACCATCCCCAGGTCATGTAAGTGCTGGGGGTCCACAGTGGGACCACGTGCAGCAAGGAGCAAGTGTCTGTAGCTTCCACTTTTCACTGGAGGTTACCAGTTATCAGGTTACCAGTTATCAAGTCATACTTAGGATTCTCCTAGCAACCTAATCAGCCAAGATGAAGAAAACTCTTATTTGCTTTTTCTTTTAAAGACAGTTAATAAAACTGAAATTTTATTATGAAAGAAGGTAACAACTCAAAAGCTTTTTTTTTCACTGCAGCTTCAAGAGTATAGTTTACTTAGAATGCATCTTGCTTGGCAAGAATGTTCTTATGTACTTGTTACTTTTTTTAAAGTTATGATTCTGTATTCTCATTTAGTGATTTACTAGTATTCGTGAAATATTTGAGGGGCTGCTGTGTGCTGGACACTGTGGATATTGCACTAAACAAGATTGGCAAAAATCCGTGCCTCAGTGGAGATGGGTAAACAGATGGAGGGTAAACTCGGGGGAGGGAGTCGGGGAGTGTTTTGGGCAGATGTGCAATTTAGAATTAGGTGGTCTAGGAAGACGCCATGGAGAACGTTTGTGTAGAGGCTGGAGGGAAGTGGGGCAGGAAGAGCGAGTGCAGAGACCGGCACAGCGCCCGCGTGGCTGTATCAGAGCGGGCCAGGGAGAGAATGGGAGGAGAGATTTAGAGGTTCTGCGGGCCAGATCTCATGCAGCTTCACGGCAGGCTCCTGGGGTTGTGATCTTAGTGAGATGAAACCGTTAGGTTTGGAACTAAATAAAAAGTGACACGATTTGATGTCAGTGATTTAAAATCCTGTAATGATTTAAAAGATCATTGTGGCTGCTGGATTGAGTATAGACTATAGTGGGACAAAAGGTCGAGGCAGGGACACTGGTTAGATGCCTAATATAGTGTTAATCCAGACGAGGGAGAAACTTTCCACTAAGGAGGTGATAATAGACTTGATGAGAAGTGATGGGATTTTAGGTTCCATTTTGACAGTAGAATGGACAGATGTGGGTGAGACAGAAGAAACAAGATGACTAAGATTTTAGCTGGAAGAAGAGGAATGAAAGAGGCATTTCCTGAGCTGAAGATGCCTCAAAAGGGGTGTGTTTTGGAAGCTTAGATCAGGGACTGAGATGAACAAGTTTTCCCCTGTAGGTAAATTAAACGATCTTTTAGCTCATTTTATTAATAACGATTTCAGACTGGGTATGGTGTAGGTAGGATCAGAGTCCCCACATCTTTTAGAAACATAATTGAGAAGGGGTGCAGGCATTGTGTTATTATTAATAATAACTTGGTAAAACAGTAGTTTCTTTTTGGAGGAAAAAATTAATTGCTTTGAGGATACAAGTTAAGGAGAATATATAAGGGGGTCACAGTGTCTGGCACATAGTAGTTGCTCAACAAAAGCTAGTTGCTTATTTTAATTAATGACCTGATAAAATCTTATTTTGTAGCAAAAAGTATGAATGAGGACACATTATATCCTTTTTGAACTTAAACAAGACATACTAGGAGTAGTCAGCTCCTTCTTTTCCTCTCTAGTTCACCGAGCTTGCTCTTTGAATTGTCTTCTGTTTTTGTGCCCTCCCCGCCCCCCGTGGTGCTGCACCCCTACAACACACATGGGCTTAATATGATTCTTGTACTGGCCAGCCAAGTTGCCCGAAGCTCCTAAATCCACTGCAGTGGGACAGCTTGACCTGCTCTTGACTGCAGTTGCCCTGCAAGGTGCCAGCTGCCATGACCAAGCAGTATTCCACCACCTCCTTTCTGCATCCTGGCTGGGCTCTTGTGGAACACCCTCACCCCCATATCTTTCCCACCAGCTTGCTAAAGCCACAGTTGACTCAAGCAGGTTCCCTTCATTGATCACAAATTCTGCCTTTGATTTCATCAGACCAGATTCAAAATTAGTGTTAATGCTTTCTCTATACTTTAGGGAGGATAGAGAGGGAATTAATTGGAAACACTGGGTTATTCACTTTTACTCAGTATCTTCACCAAAGATAGCCAGACAAAGGGAAAAGAGATTAATTTTATTCAGGCAGTGATTTATTCAGAATTTCATAAGCCATACCACATACAAACTCAGTTGGATTCTACTTTGGGCTTCTTGAATCAGTGTTGGAACATCACAAAGCAAACCAGGCTGGTGTCTATAACTCTAGGCTTCTAGGCACAGCTTCAAGGGCTGGCAGGTAACGGCTGCTTGTGTCTCCCCCAAGGACAGTGCTCTCTGCCCAGAACACTTCTACAAAAAGTACGGGACGAATAACTCAGAAAATACAGTGTAAGTTACCCTTAGAAGTATAGTGCTTGTTCTTAGAATTTTACAGACTGTTCATTTTTATTACTTGCTGTAGAGCAATTACTGTCATTAGTGTGGTGCTTAGCCATTTGTATATCTTCATTTCTAATTGTTAATACATTTATGAATTAATAAAAATCACTTACCATGAATTGGTGAGCAGTTCGTGTTTATGCTTTTGCTTATTAATGTGAGTTGGTTTTAAGTTGTGAGGGCAGGGGGTTACGTTTTAAGTGGCAGAAGACTTGGGGTCTTGTAATGAGCAGGGGACTACTGACCTAAGTCATATTTAGCATTTATGAACAATGCTTTTCTTAGAATGGGCAAGAAATGCAAGAATTTAAAGTGAAATGGTTGTATTTAAACCTGACCTTTCTAGTGGCTCATTAGTGATCCCTGGGAATTGCAACTTTACCCTTCAGGCTTGGCATATTTAATTATTTCTATATTTTATCTGAGCCATTAACTTCTTCCTTCCCTTTTACCAAAATCACTTAAATGGAGTACCACAGCTCTCACATGCTTTCTGGTGCTGTTAATCATGAGTGAAGTAACCACAGGTGGGCAGCAGAAGGACAGGTAGCCAAACCGTCTGGCTGAGTGAAGTGTACCCTTGAATTACTGGGTGGATTTATTACAACTTAGCTGTTACTTATTTTTGTTCCTGCTGTTGTTAACACATTGAGAGAAAAACTAAATGTGATTTTTCCGTAAAAATGCTGATACAAATGTCCAAAACTTTTCTCTGTTAAATAGTTTTTTACATTTCTATGCATATAGGTTACAACCTGCCATATTCATTCATCCAGTGATGATGAAATTGACTTTAAAGAAACGGGTTTCTCACAGGATTCTTCTTTGCAGCAAGTGAGTCATGCCTAAAGTTTTGCTTTTTGTTTTATTTTAAATGCTTAGTTTAGTTGCCATTTGTGAATCAGCGTTGGAGTGAGACATGCATTAGGTTGTGATTTGGGGTTAACCTGTTAGCTAGGCAAAGACATTTAAAAGAGGAAGCGTTGGGTACATGAGAGGAAGGTTTATGTTGATTGTAATTCCAGGGAATGTTTCTTCAGATCTGATAATAATGATGAGTCCGGTAAATTTTCAGGAGATTTGAATGAACTGAACAGTTCAGTAAGCGCCTCAGACATGCTCATTATGCAGACCTGCACAGTAGACAGTTCCTGCAGGTCTGTGGATAAGAATACGAAGACTTGTTCAACGTCAGTGAAAGTAACTTTCACAATATCCCTGAACCCCAGATGGCTTACATGTTTCCAGTATCTTCAAATTGTGTAGTGACATCTAAGTTAAGTTGTAATTGAAGTAATTCATGGCCACCCTGTCCTCCTGTTCCCAAATTCATCGCTTTTATCAGCTGCTGGTAATCTTTGTTGGGGAGGGAGCAGGATATAGAAATAAATGTGCTGGTTTATCATCCATTGGTGGTTCCTGGGGAGGCGAGGGATGATTTCACTGTCTCCACTGGGTATCAGGCTTGGGAGCTAAATAGAGAAGCCCCTTTGAAAGTTATCAGCTCTTCGTATGAAGAAGTTACCCTTAGTCAGGACCAGGTCTTGGCCTGTCAGTTGATTTGGTGTGGCAATGGAATTGACGTAGTCACCTTCCCACCTGGCACTGAATGTTGCTTAGCTTCTTTTTTCTCCATCTTTAAGCCCCTTTTACCAAGGCCAGGATGAAGCTTCTGATGCTTATGCTGGCCTTGCCTTTCGGTGTCCAAGTAGACTGACACACTCTGGTGTAGGTTGAGCTAAGCAGTTTCTTGGTTTGGTACTAAGGCAATTTAACATTCATGTATTCAGGCTAGGCCTGAGGTAGCGTTTTGGTGGCTGGCAGGCTTCTCTTGATTCTTGACACTGCCCTTTGGAAGCCAGCCTCCCGAGGAGAGAGGCGGGGAGCTGTCAAGCAGCAGGGCCTCATTGCCACCTCTCACCTTGGCTTGCTGTCCGGCAGCAGTGGCCACCCCGTAGGCCCAGCTGGCTCACTGTGAGCCCTCGTGCCTTTGAGCAATCCTTGCCCGACCCTGGAGCGCCTGGGCAGTGTTGAATTAGTCCCCTCGTCCTGGTCTGAACCCCAGTGCTACACATTGCTCCACCCCTACAAAGAAAATTGATGGTGTACAGTGTACATTTTCAGGATGATTTTGATCTGGCGAATAGCTTTAAGAAAAAGAATGCCCTTAAACATCTATTTGTAAATAAGCTAATAAACTCGGAACTTCCGGGCAACTGATTTAATCGGGTACTGGTGACATTTTGGTACCAGGAAAGTGAATTCCCTTACATCTCTTGAAATCTGGTTACAGGGTCATAGCTTTTCTGGGGAGAATTTTCTAACGTTTTTTTTGCTTTGACTGCTGATGTGCATATAAAGCAAGCCCAGTCACCAAACTGCCTTAACACCAGGCTGCTGTACCTGTGGGTTTTATCCACTTTATGTAACCCTCTAAAAGGAGGAAGAATAATTACTCTTTTCTGATTGACAGCCTTCCAGTAAACTTTTCTTTGCATGTTTAAACTATACACCAGTCATGGATCATTTTGAAAATAAACATACTCCAAAGCATTTTTTTCTGAATTTAAGAATACAAATCTAGGTTAATGTAAGAATTTCATGCTGGTCTCCTTTATAATCAAATCAGTTTATATATATCAATTTGAGGTTCTCATTCACATTTAAAGCTAGATCTGTTGCTAATGCTCGAGTACAGAGAGCTTAGGGCAGCTCACTTAACAGACTTGGGGGGGCCATACTTGGCTCGGGGCGTGCTCACAGCTTTGGTGCCCCTTCTGGTTTCCTCACCTCCGGAGCTTGACTCTTCCTCCTCCTAAGGCTGCCTCACAGGGTAAAGGGTGAGGAGGTCTTCCTCGTGTGGTGTCTGAAGAACTAGGGCTGGCTGCCAAGGATGGACACCACTCCCGCTGCCCCCGTCCTCAACAGGCTTGTTCATAGGCCATCAGGTCTGTGGACGGGGACTTTCTGTTGCCCGGGTGGGTCCACCCAAGAGATTTACTTAAGAAAGTGGTGGGCTCCCTTCTCAGTGACTTGAACAGTCCCTGGCTTTGGCCAGGATGACAGTTCTGAGACGTGTGGGGTTTTTTTTTTTTCCCTTTTTTGCATAACTAAAAGTTTTTAATAATCGCACAACTGTATGGTGCTTTCCAGATTTGGATTTCTCAGAGTCCAAAACACTTTTCTAAAGCTTCAAATAGAATACAGTAGCAGTCCTCACTTATGTGGGTTTAGTAAGCCTCGATGGCTTTATTAGTCAAAATCAGACTTGAGACCTAAGTTCTTTGCTGGCTTTATCTTCCTAGAAGCTACAGTAGACTCAGAGCTAATGATGACTACGGTTTGTTGGTTTTCTTTTCCTCTGCGTTACTACGTGGAGGCTGTGTCTGTCAGCAGCTATATATCTCCCTCCATAGATGAAGAGAGACAATGCAAATATGTGTGTGCATGTTTATGTGTATCTGTGTATGTATCTATATGTTTGTACATGTATGCATTCACACATGTATTTATAATACACTTAGTATTTGCATTCTGTTATGAAGCATTTAAAGTATTATGAAGCATTTAAAGGAACACTTTTGGGAATACTTCTTCCCTTTTACACCCAAAAGATTTACAGTATGATCTCTAGAAGTATAAAACATTTAAAGAAAAAGAAGAAAAAAAAAGAATCAAAACAGTTGAAAAGGACCTTTTCCCCTTGTGCAGCCAAATTTCTAATCTGTCAATAAACTCAGAGCCTGGCTTATACTGCTTGCTCGGAAGAAGGACTTCGTGATTCTTTGCCACACCTTTGAAGCTACCAACCATGCGTCATACCTTATAAAAGATAAAGCAATTCAGACAAGTTGGTTTCTTTCTACTTACATATTTTATATTCGTATGTCCAAAACTCAGCCCAGCCTCCCAGAACTTGTCCCTACCGTTCTGCTTTCACCCAAACTCCCACAGCTTTGGTGTGCCTTACCAAATGCACCCCTGGGGGGCTGGCTCCAAGTGCTCATGTGCTCATGTAGTATTGTCTCTTTGGGCAAGGAAGGGAGCAGCGGGAAAGTGTGAGAGTGAACAGAGGGGTGGTGGGTATCGAGGTAGAGAAAAGTGAGGTTTTAGGTTCTCGGTAAACTAGATGCAGCATTTTTTAGACCTAAGGAAAAGATGCCTTCCAAAGCCAAATATAAGGTTTATTTTTAAATTATCCACTATTTGGATTATCCATGCCATAATTCCCTGCCACCAGAATGAATAATCAGGAATTAACGGCAGAGGCATTTCTGCAGTGTTTGTCTGCAGGGTAGAGTCCGTGGGCTCTGCTCAAATGGAGAACCGAGGAGAACTTGGCCTTCCCAGTAGTGGCCTCAGGAGCGACGCTTTTAGTTCAGCTGCCAGCTGCTGCTTGTGTCTCCGCGAGGTCCGTACACAGCTCTGTCCGTGGGCAGCACGCACGTTATTTGTCTCCATATTTATTGCTCGGGGCAGAGTGAGGAGTGGCACTTGCATATCTTCATCTGTTCTTTACTCCTGATTGAGAACATGGAACACGTTTGCTGACCTCGCTTGTTCCCCCGGGCCTGCTTGTTGTTTGAAATTAGAATAGCAACATTTTTGTGGAGTCCGCTTTAACATTCCCCCTTTCTTGCCTAAGAGAACCCAAGTGAGCCTGGTGCTCTCTAGAAACGGTGTAGTAAACAAGAGCCGACTCCTGCATGGGTCTTTCAGTGTTGTAGGCTTTTCAGAGTGATTTTGGATCAGTGTTATAACTTTCTGTCCTCTCTCTAAGGTAGGTAGGATAGTAGTTACTTTTCTACTCTTCCTAGCCTCTGAGCCTTAAATCTTTTTTTTAAGAAAATGAAGTGTCCCTGAACATTGTGTTGTAGGATTGTGACTGTGATTATTAGTCATTTTTCCTCTGGTGCCATGTTGCTGTAGTGGACTGTGGGTGGGGAGATGCAAAGAGGGAGGGTGGGTGGTTACCATTGGTTGGATCTTAAGATAAGGTTGGTTGTGTTCAGAGGTGACTGATACACCTTATAATTTCAGACTGTCACATGTCACTTGATCACGCTTTTGAACTAGACCCAAACCTCTCTCTAAAGATAATTTGGAATAGAGGTCAGTGGTCACTTAAACATTTCTTACATGACATGTGCATTAGAATAATTTATGGACCAAATTCCAAACATTTCCTTTTTGGGGTAAATCGTGTCTGAAATTATTTGATTTTTTTTTTTTTAGAAAAACACACCAACTTTTTAGGCCCTATGGCTATATAAATAAGATGATTTCTGGAAAACAAATGAGCAAATAGTATGTAGAATGTCATTAGAATCATTATATCACTGTCACTGGTCCTGGGGTTGCCAGGCCTTTTCTGATTATCAGATGCAACAAATGACGTCCAATTTTATTGACCAGTTTGGCTTCAACGATGAGAAGTTTGCAGATCAAGATGACATTGGCAAGTGAGTATGTCTTCTGTTTGCATAACTGTCTCCTACACTCCTGCTCTTTGTGAGACGTTCTGGTTCTCCTGGATTCTTGGAACCCTTTTGCATTCGTGAGTTGGGAGGAACCTGCCCTCCAGGTGTTCCTTTAGTTCCAACCTATCAGCCTGAAGCACCCAGACAACATGTAGGAATAGAATGTCACTCCCACAGAGCAGGCTTGCCCTTGGGCTTGACATCTTTCACAGAGGTTTATTTGTATTAGGTGTAGGAACTCAAGTCATTGTTCTCCTCTTTGAGGTTTTAGTGCTAGATCACATCATCTAAAGTAGTTAATCCCTATGTCAGTTACCTGGTTACCTGGCTTGAGCAGGCGTGGTTCTCTTACAGCACACAGTGAATGGGGTATCATATTATGGCTGAGCAGCTCTACCCCATGTGTGTTTTCTCTAGCTGACTCACCAGAAGGCAGAGTTGGGGCTTTTCCGCCCGAGAGCCAGGCCGTAAGTTCATTCATTCTGCAGTCAGGGAAAGAGGAGCATAGAAATGGGGATTACTGGTAATGTGCAGAATTAATGGATAGAAGATGTGTGGGCCATCCACAGAAATGAAAACAAATGTTCTAGCATCTGACCTTGGGAAATGAGAGGTATTTATAAATGAAGTATTTACAAGAGGGGTGTTACAGCTCACCAGCCAACTTCTCTCTCACAGGGGCTCCCTGATGATGGTCACCAACACCCAGCATCTCTCAGGGTTCCCCACTAGCAGTAGATGCTCAGTAGTTGGTTGAACTACAGCCAGTGGAGGCTGTTGTTTGTCATAAGTTGCAGTTTATGGCAGGTGAGAAGCTAAAAGACTTTCCATCACACTCTAATTGTGCCAAACAACATGCTGTGTTGGCACAGGGGCCTGGAGGCTCCACTGTAAGTAGAGCAGTAGTTGAAGGCTGTCAGCTGCCCTAAGAATCGGCTCATTTAAATCCAGAAAGAGCAAGGACTCGGTGTTTGTGTCTGTACCCCAGGAGCGCTCACACCAGAACCCGCAAGTTCCCCCATGTGGCATCTCAGCATTTGTCTGTCTGGACTCATTTATTAAGAGTTACTAGTTAGGGACTTCCCTGGTGGCGCAGCGGTTGAGAGTCCACCTCCCGGTGCAGGGGACATGGGTTCATGCCCTGGTCCAGGAGGATCCCGCATGTTGCGGGGCGGCTGAGCCCGTGGGCCGTGGCTGCTGGACCTGCGCGTCCAGGGCCTGTGCTCCGTGGCGGGAGGGACCACGACAGTGAGAGAGGCCCGTGTACCGCCAAAAAAAAAAAAAAAAAAAAAAAAAGTTACTAGTTAGGAATCCATAGTCTCTTTAGAATTTGTATTGGGTATTTGGAATAATGTTTGATGAGAACAGATCTTTTAAGGATTATAAAATAGTCCCACCTACTCAAAAATTGTTTAATAGGCTCTGAATTCTTTTACTCCCTACTTTCTGCCTAACTATGCCATATTATAGCATAAGATTTCAGGGGTATCTGTGTTTTATGTATGAATTTGACTCTACCTGGAGAAAGTTCAGGGTCTGACAGCTTCTGTGACGTTTTTCGTGCTTTGACCTATTTCTTCTTTGCAAATAACCTTTTTGGGGTTATGAAGTATGGCCCATGGAACCATGGTTTCTACCGTGGATGTTAAAAATCTTCTATAGGAAGGCTTCGAGGGTGCGTTTATTATGTCGCAAGAGGCTTCCATTCCAGCCTTCCCATCCTGTGTAAATTCCTTATACCAAGGGAGGAGGTATCATTTAATGCAAGCAGAGTTTGTTTGTTGTTACTTAACAGAGATTTTAATGATAGTGTAAATATTTTACATTTGGAGAATTTCACAAATACTGTTTCTGAGTCTATAGATAATTAACTATTCTTGCACTTATATTTTGTTTACAGTGTTTCTTTTGATCGGGTATCAGACATCAACTTCACTCTCAACACAAATGAAAGTGTAAGTATTAAGGCCTGTCGCGAGTAACAAGCCATACGTGAGATGGACAAGTGGGAATGGGGTTCTCTCAGAGCCTGCCTGCAAGAGCTGTGTGCACTGGGACCCCTACGCCCTAGGAAACTTTGTCTCAGATTGCTGTGACTTCAGCCACTCACATGACCTGCCTGGCCGCTGTGGGCATGTGAATTTGCAACCCTGGTTTAAGATGTGACAGGGCTAATAAAACCAGTGTAGATATTGAGCTTCAAAGACTGCTGTTTGACTCCAGCCTTCTGCCTCTTACATCTGCTGAATGTCACCAGGAGCGAAACTTGGGCTAGATCAGGGCCAGCCTCTCATCGCCAGGCGGTTCTGAAACGCCAAGTCAACCACATCAGCAGATTGACACAGGATTAGTGTCATTTTAATGGGCACAATGTTGATTTTTATGTCACTTAACATGAGAGACCAGTGGTTTATCTGCTGTTGTGATAAGTTAGAAACTAACCGATTGGACCATGACACTCGTCACTGCTTAGCTGGCCCGGTAAAAGAAGAGCTCTTTGTGTTAGGGTAGGTCTGGGCTGCATCTTAGGTAGGTGGGCCAGGGAGGCTCTTAGAATTAAAATGGTGCTTTCACCAGATGAAAGTGAGTATATGTAGACAGTCTCAGTTTCTTGTATGCTAGTTTTGAAGCCAGTCTTTTGGGGGGAACTTTCCGTTGCTACTTACACAGAAGCTGACATTAGATGCTTACATTTTATCTTGGTGTATGTGATAGACACAGTTTTTTTTTTAAGGATATAGAAGAAGATGATTTACATTGGTAACTTTTGCGGAAAATAACTTGATTTTAAAATTGATTTTCTCTCTCTCATTTTTATGTAGGGAAATATTGCCTTATTTGAAGCATGTTGTAAGGAAAGAATACAGCAGTTTGATGATGGTGGCTCTGATGAGGAAGATATCTGGGAGGAAAAACACATTGCATTTACACCAGAATCCCAAAGACGATCAAGGTGAAAGAGAGTTCGTTATAGTAGTAATAGTGTCCAGTGCATAAGGCAAATGATTATTAGGAGACGTACATTGTAACCTCTCCAAACATATATGTTTGACCTAGAGATCAGTGCTTTTGTCACGATCAGAAATGCCCTTGTAAATTGATGTGAGTTGGTGCCACTGCACTTGTGTGCAGTGTGAACAAATCAAGGTAATCTACTTGAAAACACTCGAAGTGTTTAGACATAGTTCATGAAATGTTGTGACACAGCCAGTTCTTATTGGCAAGTGATGCTGAGGAATGTAGTCATATCGTGCTTTGAGTGAACGGTCCCTTACCAGTAATAAGAGCAGCAGCTGAGTTATGTGTTGTTTCTTACAAAAGACTGAAAGTTTCCCCGGGGAAGGGAAAAGTTGTTTCTAAAAGTTAATTTAACTTGGGGAGACAGAGTCATGTCATTTGATACCCACTGGGATCAACCCAGTCTCTCCCCTCTCCCCCTCATTTTTAAAATTCACTCTATCCAGAAACCCCAGTTACAATGCAGAGCTTGTCAGACTGGATAAAAAAATAAGGCCTGGGCTTCCCTGGTGGCGCAGTGCTTGAGAGTCCGCCTGCTGATGCAGGGGACACAGGTTCGTGCCCCGGTCCGGGAAGATCCCACATGCCGCAGAGCGGCTGGGCCCGTGAGCCGTGGCCGCTGAGCCTGTGTGTCCGGAGCCTGTGCTCCGCAGCGGGAGAGGTCACAACAGTGAGAGGCCCGCGTACTGCCAAAATAAAAAAAAGCCTGATTTATGCTGCAGATGGGAAATAAATTATTTAAAAACTTAAATTAAAAAAAACCTTTAAACACGTTAAAATTAAAGGTAGAGGGATCTATATTAATATTAAAGTAGATTTCAAAGGAAAAGGATAAAGGAAAGGTCATAAAGGGGTTATTAGAAGGACATAATGCCAGTTGTAAATGTCTACATATCTAATAACAGGGCTTCAAAATAGAGCAAAAACTGATAGAACTGTGAAGAGAAATAGGCAGATTCTACAATTATATTCAGATATTTCAGTACGCCTCTCCCAGTAAATATATTCAAGTATACATGAAATATTTACCAAGAGAGATCATATTTGGGCCATAAAGCAAGTCTCAGTAAAAATGTTTCAAGTCATACAAAATACACTGTCTGACCCCAATAGAATTAAATTAGAAATCAGTAACAGATCTCTAGAAAATCTCCAAATATGTGGAAACAAATAACACATGAGTTAAAGAAAAAAATCACAGGGGAGGGACTTCCCTGGTGGTCCAGTGGTAAAGAATCTGCTTTACAATGCAGGGGACGCGGGTTCGATCCCTGGTCAGGAAACTAAGATCCCACATGCCACGGGGCAACTAAGCCTGTGGGCCACACCTACTGAACTCGTGCACCTCAGCTAGAGAGCCTGCCTCCCGCAAACTACAGAGCCCATGTGCTCTGGAACCCCACACACCACAACAACAGAGCCCACGTGCCCTGGAGCCTGCATACCACAACTAGAGAGAAGCCCACATGCCGCAGCAAAGAGCCTGCATACCTCAACGAATATCCCATGTGCTGCAACTAAGACCCAATGCAGCCAAAAATAAATAAATTAAATAAATGAATAAATAATCAATCAATCAATCTTAACCAAAAAGAAACATTTAAAAAATCACAGGGGAAGTTGCACAGTACTTTGAATTGAAAGAAAGTGAAAATACAGTATATCAGGATTTGGACCTTGCAACTGCAACAGTACTTAAAGGATCATTTTTAGCACTAACTGCTTACATTAAAAAAGAAGAAACATCTCAAATCAGTGACCTCAACTTCCACCTTAAGAAATGACTAGAGATACAAAACAGAAAAACAGTAGGGAAAACCATTGTAATCAATGAGTCATGACTAAAAGTTGTTCTTTGAGAAGATTAATAAAACTGATATACCTCTAGACAGAATGGTTCAAGGAAAAAAGAGAAGATACACATTATTAATATCAGGAACAAGAGAGATGACATCACTACAGATTCTACAGATACTAAAAGGGTAATAAGGAATATTAGGAGCAACTCTATGCCAATAAATCTGACAACATAGGTGATCTTTGAAAGACACAAACTACCAAATCTCAAGCAAAAAACGATGACCCGAGTTGTCCTGTATCAAAGAAGTTGAATTTTTAGTATAAAACTTCCCACATACACACAGAAAAACTCAAGGTCCAGATGGTTTGTCTTTGGTGAATTCTACCAAACATTTCAGGAAGAAATAACACCAGTTTGTACAAAAGCTTCCAGAAAATTCAAAAGGAGGGAATAGTACCCATCTCATGCTGTGAAGCCACATCATTGTAACTTGATACCAAAAGCTGGCATTGCATTACATGATATGAAAAGAAAAGTGACCTGTTATTCTCATGAGCATAGGTACAGAAACTCCTTTAAAAATTATAGCAAATAAATGCAACGATGCGTCATGACCATGCAAGGTTTATTCCAGCAATGCAGAGTTGGTTTAACATTTGAAAATCATTCAGAAGGCATGTGGCTGAATCCAACATCTATTCCTGATAGGAATGCTCAGCAAACTGGAGATAGAAGAGAATGTCTTCAACTTGTTTAAAGCTTCTCCAGTCAACCTACAGTGAGCATCATACTTAATGGTAAAAGACTGAATGATTTCCCCCCAAGGTCAGGAACAAAACAAGGATATCTGTTCTTACCACTGCTTTTCAGTATTGTGCTGGAGGTTCTAGCCAGTGCAGTAAGTCAAGAAAAAGAAATAAATGGTTTCTAGATTGGAAAGGAAAAGATAAAATTACCTTTGTTCATAGACAATGTTACTATCTATGTAGAAAATGTGTTGTAATCGACGAAAAGACTACTAGAACAATAAAGTGGGTTTAGCAAGATTGCACAATCTTGGATCAATATAATTGTATTTTTACGTACTGCAGCCAACAATTAGAATTAAAATTACTAAACAGTACTATTCACAGTAGCATCAAAATATTAAATATATAGGGGTAAATCTGACAAAAGACATGCAAGGGCCATACACTGAAAATTATAGAACAGCTGAGAGAAATCAAGACTTGATAAATGTTTAAGAATTGGAAGACTTAATATTGTTAAGATGCCAGTTCTCCCCAGATTGATCTAGATTCAGTGCAGTCCCAAACAAAATCATAACAGGTTTTTTTGGTAGCTGTTGACAAGTTGATTTTTAAATTCATATGAAAATGCAAAGGACCTAGAATAACCAAAACAGTTTTCATTAAGAACAGCATTAGAGTATTAACACTACCTGACTTCAAGGTACAGTAATTAAGACAGGGAATAGATCAGGGGGACAGAACAGAGAACCCGTAAGTAGACCTGCACACATATGTAGACATCTGATTCATGGTGGAGGTGCAAAAGCAGATCAGTGGAAAAAGGATAGTCTTTGGAAGACATAGTGCTGGAACAGTTGGACTTCTATATGTAAAAAAATGAACTTAGTCCATACCTCTTACTGTATATACACATTAACCCAAAATGGATCTTAGGCCTAAATGTAAGACATAAAACCAGAAAACTTAATACTGGAAAATCTTTGTGACCTTGGGTTAGGCAAAGATTTCTAAGATACAACACCAAAAGTGCTGTACATGAAAGAAAATTTTGATAAGTTAAACTTTATCAAAATTAAACACTTCTGTTCTTCAAAAGACACTTAAGAGAATGAAAAGACAAAGCATACACCAAGAGAAAACATTTGCAAATCATATATCTGATAAAAGACTTCTGTGTAGAGCATATAAAGAACTCTCGTAACTCTATAGTAATAAAAAAGACAACCCAATTTTTAAAATAGGCTAAAGATGTGAAAAGAACACTTGAGAAAAGAAGATGAGCACTTGAGAAGAAGCTCAGCATCCTTGGTAATTAGGGAAATGCAGATTCACGCCACCAGGGGACACCTCCACGCACCCTCCAAACAATGCAGTTGTTTAGATTATGATCTGTGTCTTCAAGCAAAGCCCAAGTGGGAGAACAGCGGGAGACCCAGAGTAGGATCAGTCTTAACAGAAGGACGGGCAGATTGGATCCAGGTGAAGTGCAGTACGATCTTTTTGTTGTTGGAGGACTTTTGAATTCTTTGGATTTAGTTGGTGGCCGACAGGCAACATTAAATATTTTGGTCCTTTTTTCCTTAGCTCGGGGAGTACAGACAGTGAGGAAAGTACAGACTCTGAAGAAGAAGATGGAGCAAAACAAGACTTGTTTGAATCCAGTAACGCCAACACAGAGGATAAAATGGAGGTAGACCTGAATGAACGTAAGTTGCCTTCTTCCGTATCAGCCGCTGTGTGTTGGAGATAGCCTACAGTATCTGAGATGTCTTCTGAAGGAATAGTTAAGTTGAAGCACATGTTGTCATTTGAGTCCCCTTGAAGGTTTAAGTCTCAAGGACCGGGCCTAAGGGAAGGAGCAAGTTACACCTTTGATGGGAGAGCATCTCTTTACGGTTTGGAAACCTTCTATGTGAGTCTGGCTAGAGGATAGAGCACACTGGTAGGTCCATCCTCTGGCTACAGAGACTGGGTACCAGAGCAAAAGGGGAAAGGCCGTAGATTCTGGAAAGATGAGGAAAGACTGATCTGTAGAATCAGGAGTGCACTTAAACCAGAGGAAACACCTTAAAGCTCGAACAGTTTTAAATGGGTTCTCCATGGTTTGTTTATGAACCCTGTAATCCTAAAACTTGTCCAGCTAAGTGCTTATTTATGTTTTGCTGCTTGCTAAGAAGACTTGTGTTAGCTGGCATTATAAAAATACTGTTAACTTCTAAGAGTCCAGACAAATTTTTTTGAGCCATGCGGGTTGCTACTAGGGCTTTCCTCAAGGCTGAAAGGGCTTCCTGTTACCCAGGAAGGCCTTTTATGACTCAGTTCCAGAGGCTGAAACCCAGCTCTGGAGGTCAGGTTCAACCTCCTCGTAACCTCAGAGTTTAGCAGTAATCCAGCAAATCCCACGTGTTACAGACCCAAAAACGGAGAGCCAGAGAGGAAGTACAGATCCTCTGTCCTCTCACTCCTTTTCCAGCTCACCTTCTTCACGAGGACGTGATACCGTTCAAATCAGCACGCCTTTATCAGGTTCCTCCTGTGTGCCAGGAGCTTAGAACCTACTGACGAAATGGAGAGGTTTACCATCCAGTGTGATGAGGATGGTGAGCCGGGGGAGCTCGGGGGGCCTGGCTCACCCCAGGCACCTGCAGAGACCTCCCAGAGAATGGGATGCATAATAAGGACAAGTAGGGATCAGTCAGTTTGCACAGAAGGCAACTCATATGAAGGCGCAGAGCTGTTTAATGTAGCTCAAGAAAAGGGTGAGGTGGTGGAGGTGAGGCCAGAGGCCAGAGGAGAATTTTATCCTGAAGGCAGTAATCCTCCTCCTGAGGGTTTTACTAAGAATTACAGTATTTGATCTGTTTGGAGATGATCACTGTGGGCAGCAGCGTGAGAGCTGGATTAGAAAGGGCACACTGGAGACAGGAAAACCAGCAAGAGACTCGCCATTACATGTGAGAAATGGCGAGGGCTGATCAGGACAGGGGCCAGGCAGCAGCGAGAAAGAGACAGGCTGGAGACCCTGATCTTTTAGCTCTAGAATGTGTGTGTGTTCACGTGTACGGTTCAGTAGTGTTGAGTATATTCACATTATTGTGCAGTAGATCCTCTAGAACTTTTTTTGTCTTGCAAGGCTGAAGCTGTACCCATTAAATAACCACTCCCCATTCCTCCTGCCCCAGCCCCTGGCAGCCACCATTCTACCTTCTGTCTCTGTGACAGAGAGGACCTCATCTAGGTGGAATCACAGACCTAGGGACCTCATCTAAGTGGAATCACAGAGTATTTGTCCTTCTGTGACTGGTGTATTTCCCTTATCATGATGCCCTCCAGGGTCATCCATGTTGGAGCGTATGGCAGGATTTTCTTCTTTTTTAAGGCTGAATAATATTTCAGAGTCTGTGGTTCTTTGAGGTCACTGGGTGGGTGATAAGTGACTTGGAGAGAGACCACACACTTGGTATGATTCACTACCACTGTCACGGTGACGCTGGAGCTGGGTGTGGGGACAGGGAGAGATGGAGGGGGAGCATCCTGGATGAAGGTCCCATTCACCCTTACTCGATGGGGTGTGGCCTTACAGGTCTCAGCCCTCCTGACTCTGCTCCTTGGGAAGGGCTTCCTTTGCACTGACAGGTCCACAGGGGTCGAGGAGGGGCCGGGGAATGGGGGGGTGCTCCTCTCCTAGGGCTCTGAGCTGCCTCACCCCCCTGACTTGGAGAGCCTCCGCCATCCCCAGCAATCTCTGTGGCTTCTTTCAGTGGTTTTCGGGACTGTTGAGTTTTTAATGTTAGACTAATTCTGGGGAGCTAATCTGGGAAAGAATATCCCAGAATGATAACAACAACAGGAAAGTCATTTTTGTGTAGCCTAATTTAGTTATGAAGTGGAACTTTGACTTGGATGGAATGAGTCTAGAACTTTGCATATGGTGGGCAGGCAAAAATGCCTGTCAGATTGACCCTTCTAAGGTTGCAGGTGAGGTTTTCAGACATTGAGGTATCATCCCTTCTCAGTGCCAGTGGAGCCCAGCCGCACACACACAGAGTGCAGTGCAGGAAGCAGGCCCTCATTTAACCCTCAGGACTAAGCAGATGGTCGTATCCAAATTGAACAAATGAGGAAACCCAGGCTAAGGGGAGTTAAATAACTTGCCCAGAGTCACAGTAAGGTGGTGTGTCTGTAAAATTGGTACACTTCTGTTGTACACAGGTACTTCTTGGTCATTTGTCTCGAGGAGAATCCCCAAATAGCTAGCAGATTCCCTAGTCTAGCATTCCTTGCTTACAGCCTGGAGCTTCCAAATTGTGATAGAAAACATCCCTGATAAAGAACAGTGGTCCCCACACCCAGCTTGTCCCAGCAAGGATTTGGGGACTCAGCATGGAGTACTGTGAAGGAAAGCATGGTGTGCGATGAGAGCGAGCAAACAAACAGACCTGATTCCATCTGAAGGGACACATCTCAGGTGTCGACATTTAAACAGAGACCGGCAGATTGGACCCAAACTGCAACATGAGAGGAGCAGCACAGACAGGGAGTAGCGCCCCTGCAGTCCCGCCACTCCCACCTCTGAACGCACTCCTGTGCCTGCAGGACCTAGAGAGTCAAGAAGAAAAAAACTCCTCTCTACTTTCAGAATTTCACTTCTGACACCAAATGTGTGAGTTTCCCACACAGACCGTTTCTCCACACGAGCTGAGTGTCCTGTGCAGCTCCGTTCAGGCACAGACTACGTGGGCTTAGAGTCAGACCACACAGGTTAAGGGCTCAGTCCCACAAGATAGCTGCCCCATCCCAACCAGTACTTCTGACCAACTGGCTATAAATAGGGAGTTCCCGTGACCTCTTTGGGTTTGATTATTTGCTAGAACCGCTCATAGAATTCAGAGAAGCACTTTATCTACTATTACCAATTTATTACAAAGGATATTTTAAAGGATACAAATGGACAGCCAGATGAAGAAGTAAATAGGACAAGGCCCAGAAGGGCCCCAAGCACAGGAGCTTCTATCCCCATGGAGTTTGTGATGTGCCACCCCGTCGCCACCCCGGAAGCTCTGAAGTCCGGCAGTTTGGGTTTTCATGGGGACCTCGTTAAGTGGGCATGATCGATTAAGTCATTGATCATTAGTGATTAACTTGACTTCCAGCCCCTCTGCCCTTCCGGAAGGTTGGGGGAAGGGGTGGTGGGCTAGGTCTGAAAGTTCCAACCCTCTCGCCACCTGGTTGCCCCTCGCCGGCCCCCACCCTGCGGCTGTCCAGGAGCCCCCAGCCGCCAGTCATCTCATCAGCACCCGTCTGTCACTTCAGAGGTTCCAAGGGTTTGGGGGGTGGGTGGTCAGAGACCAAACACATATTCCTTATTATGTCACAGGAAGCCTTGCTGTTGTTTGTGCTAATGGTAGTAGACTGCAGGGCGGCCGTGGAAAGCATGAGTGTGGAGCGTGGCCGGGCGTGGAGTGGGAAGCATTAAGGTTGTTTCCAGTTTACTGCAGTTGAATAGCCGGCATGCTTTTCTTTAAAAAAAATAAACTATTTATTTTGGAATAATTTTAGATATACAGAAAGGTTGCAGAGGTTGTCAGGGAGTGGCTGTATACCCTTCACCCATCTTCCTCCTGATGTTAATATAACCTTGGTACATTTGACAAAATTAAAAAATTAACATCAACGTGTTCTTTTATGTGTGGCTTTGTATTCTTGTGTGATAATCTCTATTGGAAAAAAATCAGAGAGAGGAATTGCCAAGGGATCAAAGGGAACACACAGTTTTATAATAGGGTAGATGTCACCAAACTGCCCTCCAAGTGGCTGTACCATGTCCGCTTCTACCCACGGTGTATTCGAGCGCCCTTGGCCCACAGCTGGGGGCTTGTCATCATTGCACATCTGTTTTTGAAAAATACTTGTGTTACAGTAAACTACTGAGGTGTTCTCAAAATGAAATCCTTCCCCTCTTTTTAGCGCCCAGCTGGTCAGCCAGCTTTGATGTCCCCATGGAGACAACGCACGGTGCTCCCTTAGACTCTGTGGGCTCTGACGTCTGGAGCACAGAGGAGCCAGTGCCGACTAAGGAGACAGGCTGGGCTTCTTTTTCCGAGTTCGCGTCTTCCCTGAGGTGAGCATGTGCGCCAGCTCTCTAAAGCTTTCCACAGGAGAACCGAGGATGCCATGGGTGTTGTTGACACTGTTGGTCACCTTGATTTTCTTCCAAGTTGAATATAGTGCCTTAAACAAGGTAGAGCATCAGCAGGGGGAGGGATTGACACAGCTATGAGTTACAAGAAGAACAGTCCTCCTCCTCCTTTCATCCAGGATGAACTGGGAAAGGAGTAGATCGTAACAAAGTAGGCTGGGGAGATACGGCCAGCAAGTCAGCACAGTGCTGATGAAGGTGTCGGGACAGGCTTGGGAACAAGGTGAAGCCAAAGAATTCCTGGCAGACACCTCAGTGTGGAATATTACAGAAAAATGCAGAATATATCTTGAATTGAATAGATAATACGAGCTTGTATTTCGCTTGTAGCTGGTCTAGTGCTGTAAATTAAGGGGTGTGACAGGTATGGCTGTCAATCTTGTTAACTGTAATTCTCAGTAACAGCAACCTGTCATTTTGAAGTTTTCCTGAATAATATTGTCAGCATTTGAGTATTAACCATGGACTTCATGTCTTGTTAGACTTACTTTGATTTGATTAATGTTGTTTTATTTCATCTACTGAAAAACAATCAATCTCCAGCACCCCATTTGAAAGACTTCGTTGCTTTCCCCATTAACCAGTGACGCTTTTAAACAGTCACTGCTAATGGAAAAGATACGAAGACAAACTGTTATGAACTAGCATGTACCGTTACAGACAAACCAAAGAGGCGACCTTACAGCACCTCTAATAATAGCAGCGAGCCGTTATTCAGAGGTAAAAGTGAGATTTATGGAAAATATCTCCAAAATATGATGAGTTACTTCACTGACTCTTCCAGTGCAGGACAATCAGGTTTCCAGCTCTTGCTCTTCTGGTTACTTGAGAATGTTGTTGGAGCATCTTGTTTACCTTTACAAGCCCTTGTGCACAGGCCGTGTTTTCTCGTTAAATATCATTAGGAGGGCCAGGCCCTCTAGGCAGTTTGACTTGAGGTGATAAGGATTTTTGTAAAAATGGCACTGCAGATACAGTTCATATTGTACAGTGTACACACTGCTGTGCCAGCCCTGGGAGCCTGGTGATTATGTGACCATGAGGGGCTGGGGGCATTTTGAAACTGTCTAGAAACCTCTGAGAAGTCCCTGTGTGACTGCCCTGCTGATTTAGCAGAATATCGGCCCACCCACACTCATCTGCTACTCCAAGCCGCCGTCCATGCTTAGATCTGTGTGTCATTCATTGGAGTCTATAACCAACTGTGTCTCCCCAGTGGAACTGGAACTGATGTTCAAAGGTTTTTTGGGAATAATGATAACTGACGTCTGTTTCCCACTGCTAACCTCTGAATTTTCTCTCTTCTAAAAGTACAAAAGACTCTTCAAGGAGCAGTTCTCCAGTGGAAATGGAGACCAGCACGGAGCCAGTGGGCCCGCTGGCGCCCAGTGTGGCTGCGCTGGCAGTGCAGCCGGAAGGTGGGTGCAGAGAGCGCCGAGGCACAGCCTGTGGGCCGCTCCTTTGGTGGTGGTTCACACTATAACTTTATGCTGAGTTTTCTAGATCGGAAAAGTTGTCTTTGTCCACAAAGCAGGTTTTTAAAAAAGTTCAGGGGCTCCAGGGACCCAGGAAAATGAGATGGTGGGTCTGATGTGAGCAGGGCTATTGAGGAAAAGAAGTTGTGTATGTTTGCCAGAACCACAGCATGCTGATCCTAGAACAGTAAGGGATCTAAGTTACCAGTCATTCGGTTCCCTCAAGACAGGAAAGGAAACAGGCCCAGAAAGGATGAATGGCCTAGCTTACAGCACCCAGGGTGAATAAAACCAGAACTAGTCATGTGTGCTCCAAACCCATCTTGCACCCAGCTCTTTCGTCCCTTGGAGTTTGCTTTCTTGGTGCATATGTGTATGTCTGGGCACATTTCAGGCTCTCTGGTGGTTTATTTCCTTCCCACCTTTGTGAATAGGTGAAATGGTCAAGGGTATCCAGTGACTATCTTTTTCAAAACATGCACTTGTTCCTTGCGTAGGCCCTGAACTATTTTCAACCTGATGAGGGGTGTGGGAGGTGGGGGGAGAGCACGGAGGTTAGTGAGGGGGCAAGGAGTGGGCGTGGATAGTATGTGGAGGAAACAGAGAAGCCAGTCCTTAGAAAGGAAATGAGGGTACAGGTAGAGGGCACAGGACCCAAGGGGCAGGAAATTAATAAAGCCAGAAATTAGTATTTTGTAAACATTCTGTATATAGATGACATAATTTGTCCCTCAGCGGTTCTACAGGTGGCTTCAAATACCCCCATTTTGTGGATAAGAAAACTCAGGCATAGGTTGGATTCTTTGCCCTGGGCTCTGAGGTTGGTAAGTGGTAAGGTGGTAAGGCTGGGTGTGAATTCAGGAAGTCTGACTTCAGAGCCTACACTCATAACCAGTATACCCCATGGTTCCCTCTTATAGAACAAAGAAATAATCCACAGGGAACCACAAAAAGGTAACTTTAAAAAAAGAAAAGAATAGGACCCAAGTGTGGGACAAGTGAGAGGAGAAGGATGAATGAGAAGGGTGCATGGATAAACCATGAACTGGGTTCTGGTGGGTTGTGGTTGTAGAATATACGACCACCTGTCCTGCGCTGGGAACTGGAGAACATGAGGGGCAGGAGAGTTGACTGGGAGAAAGTTGGGTGTGCAGGTAGCTGGGGAGACGGGGGGACTCACCAGTCCTACGCTGTGGGGAACCCACGCAACTTCTCTCCTGTGGGCATCGCTAAGAGGCAGCAACAGGCAGATCATGTCACTTTCCTTCTTCTTCAAGCAGTAGAGGTAACGCTGGGTGGCTGGGTCTGCACAGATGTTCGTGACATTCAGCTGTGTGTCCTTTTCAGCGCCAGGCAGTGTGGCCATGGAAGCCAGCTCTGATGGAGAGGAGGATGCAGAAAGTACAGACAAGGTAACTGAGACAGTGATGAATGGCGGCGTGAAGGAAACTCTGAGCCTCACTGTGGATGCCAAGACAGAAACCGCGGTCTTCAAAAGGTAACCAGGGCTACAGTGTGCTGGCAGCTGCAGGTTGTTGGAGGGGCGGGGGGAGGCAGAGGGGACAGAGACCGCAGATATTAACAGCTTTAATTTGATTCAAATGTGGGTTCAGACATTAGCCTGACATCTTTCTAATATCTCCGTTAAATTCATTGAATCTTAACAAAGAGATGGAGTTTGGTTCATTAAGTGGTCCTCCCCCCGCCCCCGTTTTCTTTAAAGATTATTTATGTAGTTATTTATGGCTGCGTTGAGTCTTCATTGAGGCACGCAGGATCTTTCGTTGCGACGCGCGGGCTCCTCTCTAGTTGTAGCGTGTGGTTTTCTCTCTCTAGTTGTGGCACGCGAGCTCTGTGGTTTGCGGCATGCGGGCTCTAGTTGAGGTGCGCGAGCTCAGTAGTTGTGATACACGGGCTTAGTTGCCCCACGGCATGTGGGATCTTCCCTGACCAGGGATCAAATCCGCGTCCCCTGCATTGTAAGGAGGATTCTTTACCACTGGACCGCCAGGGAAGTGCCACCCCTCCCCTTTTAATAGTGTTTAGAAGACTGTAGGTTCAGAACACTGATGGATTCAAAATACGTGAGTATAAAAAACTGACAATTTCTAGCCATGATAGGAATTGCACTGGATACAGGCAGGCTGCAAAGCTTGGACCATCTAAGCCAAAGGTTTGGTACTATACAGATCATTTTCTCCAGACATAATGCAGTCAGCAGAATTCAGTAGCAAAATGATAGCTTTAAAAAAACATATTTGGAAATTAGCCTCACTTCTAAACTCATGGATCAACAAGGAATCATAATGAAGATGAAAAACTTAAAACTGAAAGAGTAATGAAAAAGTTCTATCGAAACCTACAGACTGGGCTTCCCTGGTGGCGCAGTGGTTGAGAGTCTGCCTGCCGATGCAGGGGACACGGGTTCGTGCCCCGGTCGGGGAGGATCCCACATGCCGCAGAGTGGCTGGGCCCGTGAGCCATGGCTGCTGAGCCTGCGCGTCCGGAGCCTGTGCTCCACAACGGGAGAGGCCACAACAGTCAGAGGCCCGCGTACCGCAAAACAAAAACAAAACAAAAAAAACCTACAGACTGCAACTAAACCAGTGCTTAGAGCTCTGGTCTCCATCTTACACAGACCCTTTCAGATCACGAGAAGTAATGCTTCCCAACTCATGAAGTCAAGCAAAGTATGAAAGAAAAAATAGTTGTAGGCTAATTTCACATGTGGGTCTATATGTAGAGCACTTTAAAGTTAAAAGCTAGCAAACCAAATCCAGCAATGTGTTTTTAAGTCATGACCAAGGATGTATCGCATGAATGTAAGGATGTTATAACATTGTAAAGATTATTGAAGGTAATTCACAGATAAAAGGATAAAAACCCTTTGGACCTTCGGTAGACAGAAAAGCATTTGATAAAAATTAAAGTTGTTTGTGACTATTTAGCAACCTAGGAATAGAAAATAGCTACTGATAAAAGTGTCTACTGAAAGTCTACAGCAGACTTTATTCTTAACGGTGAAGCATTATTTTGAAGAAATAGTCCCTTCAAAGACATGACCCAGACAGCGAACCCTGCAGTGACTGCTTCTCTTCAGCACTGTGCTGCTGGTCTTAGCACACGCAGCATAAATAAAAACAGATTTGAAAGAGATAAAATGGTTACTGTTTGTTTGTAGGTTATGATTTTCTACATAAAAAATTCCAGTGGAATCTATAGGTAAATATTAGAATTATGAGGAAAGTTTAACAAGTTTACTGGATGAACCCACAAATCAGTTGCACCTTATAAGCCAACACAAGATGTCTTAGATGTGTCCCTCCCCCTTTTTAAATGAAAAGGTAAACGTTGTCGATAACTAAGACTGAAAAAAAACAAAGGCCTAAATAAATAGGGAGATATACCATGTTTGCTATGGGACGGTATCTTTGGCATTTCTTAACAAATTAATCTATAAAATGAACGTATTTCTCATCAAAATCCCAATGGAGTTTTTATGAAAGGGAGAAGCAGATTGTGAGAGTCCCAGAGAAAGACCAAGGGGAGCCAAGAATAGCCAAGATCATGTTAAAGAGAGTAAAGTAAGGGGGCTTCACGGTATTAGGCAGCAAGACTCACTATTATTGAGATGATGCATGTGACCTAGGCACAGAGTTGTACAAACAGATAGACAGACAGACCCCCTACACTTACGTGTTAGGGTGACATAAGCTGGTGAGGAAGGAAGGGACTAATGAATAGTGATTATCCAATGTTGGAGAAAAATAAGATTAAATCTCTCTCTCAACATAAGTATGAAAGGCAAAACTACAACTTTCAGAAGACAGCATAAGAGAGTATCTTACAACTTTATGGTAAAGGGTTTCTTAACCATAAAAAAGCCAAACCATAAGGGGAAAGATTAATAAATTTGACTTTATTTAATTTCTAGTATTCCAAAAGACACAATAAAATGAAAAGACAAGCCGTAACCAGCAAAGAAGCATGCAGTAGCAGGATATAGGAAGAACCTAATATCAAAGGAAGAGACACAATCTAATAATAACTTTTTTAATTGACAAAGAGTACAAACAAGCCATTATTGGTGGAGGAAAACAAGGAGCAGACTAACGGGTCAGCCTCAGCCTCGCGTCAGTGACAGTAATGATTCAGTGCTATTCCATGCATTTTTGTTTGGTTGTTTGTTGTTTTGGCTGTGCCATGAGGCATGTGGGATCTTAGTTCCCCAAATAGGGATGGAACCCATGCCCCCTGCAGTGGGAGTGCAGTCTTAACCACAGGAACGCCAGGGAAGTCCCTCCATGCATGTTAATCTATTAATTCCTATCTAAATTGTTACAGAAAATAGAAAAAGTGCAAAAGCTGCCTTTATCTTTTTATGAGGCAGTGAAATCTTAATTCCAAAACAAATAAGGATAATTACGGAAAATGATCAGCTTATGTCACTTACAAGCAAATTAAATGCAAACATCCTATATAAAATATTTGCTAACTGAACCCGACAATATACTAAAATTAATTCATAATGATCAGTTAGAGTTTATCCCTGGACTGCAAGGATGGTTCAGCATCAAGAAATCTGTCAGTGTAATTCACTGCATATTAATAGAGTGAAAGAAGGTCATTTGATGTTTTTGATGAAGCTTGTGAAAAAAGCTATATATGATTAAAACACTGAGCAAATCAGGAAGAGAAATGAATTTCCTTAACTTGGTAAAAGCTAAATACCAAAACACTACACCAAAAGGTGTACTTAATGAAGAAATTTTAGTTGCATTAACTTTCATGGAAGGAGCAAATAGGGATGCCCATTGTCACTGCCACTGTATAGGCAGTCCTGGGGAGTGTTAAGAAGAAAGGAAAAAGAAATAGAGGTATAGGTAAAGATGAGATGGGAAGTGATGAAACTGATTATTTGCAGGTGATAATGATCAACTACAGCTAGGTCAGTAGCAGACTTGTAAGATTTCGGCAAAGCTGCCAGGTAAGAGAGCAATTTAAAAAATCAGTAGCCTTTCTCTACATCAGTAATAGGCAACTAGGTTGTATATAGAATAAAAAGGAAAGTGCCAGTCACAAAATACATCCAACTATAAATTATTTAGGAATTATCTTAACCCAGATATCTATAGAGAAAACTCGAAAGTGCTAATAAGAGGAGCCACAGAAGAAGATCTGGACAAGTGAAGGCCATCACGAGATGGGACAGCTCAGTGCTGCAGAGACACCCACCATCACCAAATTAATCTGTAAGTTTAGTGCAGTCCCAGTCACAATTTCAGTTGGATTTTTAAGACACTTGATAAGCATATTCTAAAATTCATGTGGAATAAAAAGTTTCCCAAATTGCTTAGAGAGCCATAGAAAGGTTAAATAAGAGGCTTACCCTGGCAGTACTGGTCATGCTGCAAAGTCAAAATACTTAAAACAGTGTAATATTAGCACACAGATAGCTAAAGGGGCCACTGTGGTGAGAGGGAGCTCAGTCCCAAGGCGGATGGCGCAGCAGGTGACGGAGGCGGGCTCACTCAGTGAAGCCTGAGCACGAAGGGTGAGAGCACACGTGCAGCGCCTCCTGTGTGCCCGGCGCTGTGCCAGATGTTTTTCACGTGTTAGCTCGTTTCTTTCTTTCAAGGACCCTATAAGTACCATGGCTATCCTCCCACTTTCCAGATGACGAAAATGATATACTGGAGTTAAGTGATGTGGCCAGAGTCTCATGGTAGTTAGAAGAAAATGCAGTGTATCCTGACCTGGGGACAGAAAAGGGCTCTTTTTCAAAACAAAACAAAGCAACCTCCAAAAGCATAAACCTCATGCAAAGAATAGGATTGGATTACATCAAATTTAAGCATTTCTGGCTAATAAAGTATCGTAGACAAAATTAAGAGACAGATGGCAAATTGAGGGGGGGAAGCTTACAGCTGTAAGTCAGTCAGAAATTAACATTTAATATTCAAACCAGTAAGGAAGAGATGTAGAAAACCCAAATCAGAAAATGGGCAAAAAATATCATTAGGCATTTTACAGACAAGGAAACCCAAAGGGGCAAAACTAAGAAGAGATACTCAAAACTCATTCATAGCAGACACCTCTTACTAGACTGGCAGGAATTGGAAAGGTGGGAAATGCTGAGTATTGGTGGGGCTCTGGGGCTACAGGAGTCCTGTCGCCCTGCTGGTGGGCATGCTGGCTGGAAGGATGACCAGCATTTTCCACTCCTGGGTGTAGAGCCCCGAGAAGTGTCCCAGCGGGTCCACTGGGGCCCCAGCAGGCAGTGGCAGCGCAGCCCTGTGCACAGAGGCACCGGTCGCTGTGAGAACGCGGTAGAACGGGAGGTGTGCACCGTGGGATGCTGTGCTACAGGCAGCAGGAAAAGATGGCCCTCCAGACTGTGCTGGTACAGAGATAAATGCAGGGAGGTGTGCGGTTCCAGGCCAGTGATGTGTCTCAGAATACATGCACAAGAATGAAAGTAACATGTATTGAACACATCAGGATAGTTGCTTTGGTGGGCAGGGAGTGGAGAATGGGGAGAAATTAGGAGGAGTAATGAACTAGACTTCCGTTCACTTTCCTCCTTGTAAGTTGCCAGACCCGTCTGAAAGCCACCGAGAAGTCATCCTAAAGTGAGGTTTTTCCTAAGCAAATCTGGGACAGGACCCCACACTGAGAATGATGGACTGTCCCAGAGGGAACCTTTAGCTGCCCTTAAGCTCAATTTAGTGCCGTCTTGAATTGTGTCAAAATGGGAATGCCAGACACAAGATAGGCAGAAGTCTAAATTCCCCGCCCACAGACAGTTGACAGCATTTGCTCCTTGTCTTTCTCTGCAAGAGCTCTATCTAAGGGGAAAATCATCCTTTCATGTTTTGTTTCCCCAAGCCTCTCTGTGACCCCTCAGGACCAGTTTTTACCTTTCTGGCCACTGTCCCTGGCTCTCTTTCCCTCATGGTTTGTCCTTCTCACGCAGTCAGAGGACAGCTCGGGAGCTCACCCTGGCTCAGGCTGCGTGGCTCACGCGACGTCAGCCAGCAAGCTGGTGGGGGATTGGCCCTGAAGGCAGAAATCTTGAACTAAAGACTCATTCCTTCAAACAGGTTCCTTTGACACCTTCACCGAGTCTGCAGTTCTGCTTATGTGCAGTCGTGGACATATTATTCCCCCAAATACCTCATTTATAGGAGTATTCTGAAACTCTTGTACATTTCTTTTTCTGTTTTGCACACTTGGCTTCAGAGTGTTGAAATCCTACCGGTATGTACAGTGATGGGGGACCATTCTTTACCAGACACCAGCTGCATTACATGGTCCCTCTTCCGGCTCCCAGTTGTGTGTGATCCTCCCCTTCCATGGTTTCCCAGTCGTGTCTGTGGTCCCTGTGATCCCACCCACCCACCAGCATGCTCAGCCCCGGGGCTTGGATCCATGGCCGCCATGACTTCCAGAGCCAAGTGCATGCGCCCTCCTCCTCCACCCGGTGCTGCCGCGTCGGGCGTCTAACGCTGCCTGTCGTCCTCTTTACTGCAGTGAGGAAGGAAAACTGTCTACCTCTCAAGATGCTGCTTGTAAAGATGTGGCGGAGAGCCTGGAGACGGCAGAGGGGAAGTCTGCAGCCCCCCGGACCCCCAGCAGCAGCCTAGAGCAGAGGTAACCACCTGCTTCCGGCCATCCTGCCTGGGCCCTGCTCTGGCTTTGTCTCCTGGGAGCTGGGAGGGAAGCTGTTATGGCGGTGGGGGGTCGTTACCGTTGTCCTCAGGTGTTCAGTGACTTGCACAGAAGCATTTTCTCAGTTGCGAATGGTAATCAGGGTGACTGAGCTGAGAACTTAGACGTAACAGTTCATCTCCTACTGCAGAAACTGAAAACTAACTCGTTTTCGGAGATTCAGTAACATCACTGGCTCTTTGAGAAATTATTTGGGCTGGAAGGGTCTCTCATGCTGGCATATCCCCACCCCACCCACCCACCCCTTTTTTTTTTCTTGATGAGGCACCAGGTTGAGGCTGATACTGAGCCCTTCCAGGATTGGGTTCCCTCAGTGCCATAGTCACCCAGCTGCCAGGCACACACAAGCGGCTCCCTAGTGCCCGGTTCCCACAGATGTGTCCACGTGACACACGGGAGGGCTTTCCTGGAGACCCTTTCATATGTGTGGCTAAATGCTCTCCACTCTCAGATGAGTCCCTCTTTGGTTTTGTTTTGCAAAATATTTATCTTGTCCGGATGAAGTGTGAAAATCCCACCACCAGAGCCAAGGGATTTGAAATGTGACGTTATCTGTCTAGTCACTTTTTTTTTTTTTTTTTTACGGTACGCGGGCCTCTCACTGTTGTGGCCTCTCCCGTCGCGGAGCACAGGCTCCGGATGCGCAGGCTCAGCGGCCATGGCTCACGGGCCCAGCTGCTCCGTGGCATGTGGGATATTCCCGGACCGGGGCACGAACCCGTGTCCCCTGCATCGGCAGGCGGACTCTCAACCACTGCGCCACCAGGGAAGCCCTCTAGTCACCTTTTGCTTAGACTGAGCCCGTGGTCTGGAGGGACAGGCCTAGCCAGAGCCCCAGCCCGCAAGGGCCACCCTGGGCTGTGTGCAGCCCCGCAGGCAGGGCGAGGGCGGCCTCCTGTTGCTCCAGAGCTTGTGTGGGAAGTTCAGGACTTGCCCTTGGACCACAAGGACCTTCGCTCAGTGCTGCGCAGACTGAACTGTTTTAATTAAATATATCCAAGTTTGTATATTCCTTCCATAAGGAATAAAGTAACTTTTAAAGCCATTTCCGAGAAGTACTTTCCCTCTCACCTGATGCCCCCAAATCTAGGCATTTTAGGGGCAGTGTAACCAGTGGGAACCAGCAGGGGGCACTCTCTGTTCACTGGTCAGTAAACCTGTATGTTCATAGTGTAGGAAACCCTGCTTTTGTTTCTCTCATGGAAATTACAGCTGGGATGAGGGGTTTGCTTTTGTAATTAAAAACTTGTGTGTGTGTGTGTATAAAACGAATTAATTATAAGAACTACTTGTGCGTGCTGGCTCTAGTGGTGGCTTTGGGAGGAGGAGACGGGATGGCACTCCGGCTGCAGGGGAGCCAGCCCCAGCTGTGCATCTAAGGGTTTGGGCAAGTCACTTTTTTGCCTAGGGTTTGGTATGTTTTTTCAAAGGTCCTCTGTAGGTGTAATAACCTAAGCAGTCATTGTCACCTCCCTAGTGTCTCCCTGTAAATTTCCTTTATATGGAGAGCTGCCTACAAGATATCTAACCTGTCCCACTTTGGAGTCGTTGCTCCTGGAGTGTGTTCTTGGTTTCTCTGACATGAGTGATCCAGCCAGCCTGTGGGATCGGTTACTGGGCTCTGGAGTGCAGAAGTGTTTGCCTCGGGGGACCCACTTGCTCTTCGTGCAGAGACACATCTGGGATGTGGAGCCCTGCCTCTCCTGATCTGCAGGACTCAGGCAGTGGAGGAGAAAGGTGGGGAGAGCCAGTGGGAGAAGAGGGGGCATCACTTGTCTGCCTGTCCTTCCTCCATCCAACACACATATGAGTGCAGCAGCCACTGGTTTAGGCCTGGTGATAAAACAGTAGCAAAACAGACCCCACAGATAACATATAGGGACATGAAGAATAAATAAAGCTGGATGAAGGAATAGAAGTCCCACTTTAGGTAGGGCAGTCGGGGCATCTGAGCTGCTGTTTTGGCGGGGACAGAGGTAGGTTTTCTGATGTGTCACATGTGCATTCTAAAAGCTTACGGCACTGTTGACAATGAAGATAGCCATTTGGGACTTTCTGTATGCAGTCTTACCGAGATGGTTCCTGTCACAACCAGATATTATTTTTGAGGTTGACAGATGTGCACTATTGCACGTAGAGCTTTTCATTGCCACAAAATTTTATTTTTCAGTATTAAGTATGCATGGTATCTGTGCCAGCAGTGTGCAAACAGGTACCTTGCATACGTTGTATACTTACCTCTTTGCAGGGGCGGGGGTTATTGTCCCCCTTTTACAGGGGGAGAAAACTGAGCTGAGAGAGGTTAAGATACAGCTTGTAAGTGGCGAAGGCAGGGCATGTGCCCGGCTGTGTCTGGTTCCAGAATGCTGGTGCCTGTGTCTCTGTGATACATTGAGACACCATGGAATGTAGGTAGAGTCTGCTGTGTGAGTGGAGCTAACTTCGTGGGTCTCTGTTAGGATTAGCAGGGGTCTGGAGCACTCTGTAAAGTTGGAGTGCCGGTTCAAGAGTGCTTGTGCTTCCCAATTTCAGCTCAAAACATCTTTTCCCAAGTCTCGTTCATAAGACGTAGGTCACACTGTAGTTCGGCAGGAAGGTCCTGGGTACCCTGTCACCACTTTGTTCCTTTCATATCCCCCTCTCCCCCACCCCCGCCCCCCACAGCATCACCCCTGATGTTTGCTTCTGGGGAGCACGTGTTAAAGTGCACACCTTTGTTCTCAAAGTTGGTCCTTTTACTACAAACTTTTGTCGTTCCCCACCCCCAGCCCCCAGTAGCAAAACCCTATTTTTATCAAGTGAAATTTTATATGGATTGCAATATACAGAGCAGAGAACGAGCTGTTTTGAAGGAGGGATGAGCAAATAGCTCCTGAAGGTTCGGGGACCACTGACCAGTCTGTCCCTGTGCTTCTGAGAGGCTGAGGCGTGGTGGGTCTCACGGAGCCCCCACTCCTCTGCAGCCCTTGCTAAGTGCTTAGTTCACCGGAGCTGAAGCTTAGAGCTGTTCAGTTAGATTTTCTGGAGCTTTAGGAAAATGCATTTAAGAAGCATTTCATGAAGTAACTGCTGAGTGCAGGCTTTGTGCTAGGCACTGCGTAGACAATATTCAGATAAACGCTCCCCACCCTCGGGGAACTACACGGAGTTGGTCTCACCCCGCAGGACTGAGCAGTCGAGCATGCCGGGCGATGCGGCGGTTAACGGCCCCGTATGATGAGCGAGCTCCGCTGCCGCTGCTGCTGCTGCTGACCGGGGACCGCAGGCGCCACCGTGCGGGGTCCAGGGCTGCGTCGGGAGCCCACCGAGCCACCGCTGCTGCACTCACTCTGCAAGGGATCAGGACCAGCAACCTTTATATTCTAGAGTCTAAGACGTTGTACAGAGAAACCCAGAAGTGTACAAATATTGCACATTGACAAATACCAAGAATTTTTGCGTATGTTTATATTGTATTGTTCTAAATAATGGGTAGCCTGTGAAATAAGATCTTGCCACCCATGTAATAATAGTAGTAATACTATAGTTAAAATGGCTGTAAGAATAGTTTTATAAAAGTGAATACACAGATCTATTGTATTTGAAACATAACTATTTGACAATTATTAGTGTGACCAAAGTATTAGGCAGTTTTCATACATTTTTCACCTTGTACAAAGTTCTGAATTCATTTTTCTTCCAGGTTGGCGAGGAGTTATAGGATTGAGATGCCCTCTAAGTGTTATTTTGGTTGTTCTAACTTACAAAAGTGATTTTGAATAAGAAATACTTGGTGTTCTTTTTATAACCAGTTTTTGATTGGTAACTGTTTTCTGTATTGTTTAAAGCGGATCAAAAAATGTAAGTCTATTGGTAGAGATTAAGTATTTATTGCTACAGCTTAGTTGATAAACTGATGTTATTGTAAAGCCACATGTTCTGGTAAAGTCTTGTTTGCTTGAACTGATTATCCCTACAGGTGAAACACTAGGGTATTTGGAGTGTACCTGGCTTGTGGTTTGGGTTTTGTTTTGTTTTTGTTTTTTGTTTTGTTTTGGTTGTTCATCTGCCTTTTAACCCATTCACCAAAATTTACCTTGTTAACAAGCAACACCAATGAAAGTTTCAGAGCAATCTGCGTATCTCACATATCTAAATCATATTAGGCAAGTCAGTGGGAAAATGCTCGTGCTGCTAATGGAATTAGAGTGCGTTCATTTTACAGGCTAGTGTTTTTAAACTAGAAATCAAAATCCGGCACCTGAGCATGTTAATTGTTTTACTGTACCTTGTGAGGTTTTCACTCGTAAATTCTAAACCAGTGTATTTTTTTTTAAGAACTGGTTTGTGTACATATATAGTGATTATGGATACTAATTCAGTGTAATTTATAATTTTCTATGTCAGTATAAAAATACATCACAGCCTTCTCAAACAGCTGAAGCAATATATTGTATATTGCCATATTGTCTGGTGAAAGGGTTAAATTACTTCACCTCCTGCACTTTTAGATGCAAATCAGTTTTTCATTTCTGTAATAGAAAATTATTCACGTATTTTTACATCATTTGTTTTTCCTGACCAGTATTTAAAACCAAAAGGATATTCTGAAAAATGGCCAACGATTTTTTTTAGAAGTAGCATCCCAAGCAGCGTGCCTAAACATTACATTGCATATGGAAATAAAAAAATCAAATGTCTAATGCCTTATTTCTGATTTACTTTTCCATTGTAAATGGTGTGGAAACCTTTCATGAGGTTTCCCGAGGCAGACCTAGCCCTCAAGGACAGTGGAGTCGGCAGTGCCCCTGGGACAGACGGCAGGGCTGCTGTGCCTGGCCTTTGCGCGCCTCCTCAGGGACCCTTTCTGTTGGGAGCTCCTCTCAGAAGACACTGTCCTCGGGTGCTCTCCCCAGGACTCTAGCACTGCCAGAGGACAGGGCGCCCTTCGCTTGTCTCAAGGATGCTGACTGATGCGGCCCGGACCTCGGGGACTGTGGAAGGACGGCACGCTCTTGTCTCGCCTGGTGGAGAGCTTTGTGGGCACCGACCTGGCTCCAGGGGTGCACGCGCTGCCCCTGTACCGTCTGGATTTGCTTGGCTTCTCCATCCCACCCAAGGTAAACACGGTGTCTTATTTCATCCCACCCACTGCTGATGAAAGGGCACTCAGGGTTTCTCCTTGGGGTGGTGTTTTGTTCTGCTCGACTCGCGTGGCAGGGAGGGGGCATGGGTGGGCAGCACAAAGGCTGTTGGGGGTGGGAGGGTGTCAGCCCCGGGGGCAGGAGCGAGCACAAGCTCACTGAGTTTCTACTTTCATTTCTGTGGGTTGGCCATACTGAATGCGAGACTAACAGATGTCTACTACACCATACCTGTATTAAAAAACGACAACAAAATAAAGCCTGATTCTTTGTTTCTAGAAGTCTTCTCTTGTACCTTGCTTGGGCTTTAATAACTAGACAGGGTGTGGGGCCTTAATGAGAGAACCACCATTGGTTTTTGACGGGTCAGGCTTCCTGACACCAGCGCTCGTGCTGCATGCACCAGATCCTGCGCCGGGGAGGCCGAGCAGCTGCACCCAGGAAAGAGCCTGCTGTCCGCGGGCTCGGGGGCTTGTCCTGCCCAAATGGCAGGAGCAGCCAGAGGCCGACGCGCAGGGGCTCCGTGTACTTTGTTCAGGGGACCTGCTGCGAGCTTGTGCTGTGTCTGTCCTCCGTGTATAACACCTCCCCAGCCTGGGGTTTTGGCATCCGGCCCCAGGAGGTAGCTTTGGAGGCAAAATTTCTCAGGTGTTCCATAGTGGTATTTAGAACGTGATGCTGTGTCACAGCTGCTCCTTTTCCCTCCTCCGTCTGTTCTCATAAGCAAGTGTCTCCCTGGCTGTTATCAATGCCCCCAGAGCCAGCTAGCCACCACGTCCCCCTGTGCTAGTCTGGGCACACACCTCTGGGCCCCCGGATGCCGCAGGCCCCGCTGAGCGCTCAGAGCCGTGGGCTCCGGGCCGGGGCTGGCATTCACTCACAGGCCGCCCCACCCACCCAGGATGGAGAGCTGCTTTTTGTCTCAGCTGCTTTTTCTGTCCGATGGGGAAACCACAGCCACGAATTCATGGATCTAAAGCACATAGAACAGTTCTTGCCTTACTGTAAACACTTCATAAATGTTAGTATGTGCTGTCTCCTCACTTCTCAACCCCCTAAGGTCACCTACTGGCCTTTCTAAATCCTGGCTTTGAGCCTGTGGTTCTGTTTGCAAGTTGAACCTCCAGAAAACTCAAGCACCTTCACTCCAGGCAGATGGATTTAGTCATTTTTCAGCTTCAGGGTCGGCTACCTCCCACGTGCCAGCTCTGGCCCAACACCTGTGTTTACAGGTGGTTTTCTTGGGACAGAGCTATGTCCCTTCGTTTGTCCATTGTCCACTGCTTTTGCACCACGGTGACAGGCCAGGAGTCGTGTTCCTTGTCTCGCTCCATAGCCGGTGTTCATTCTTTCCTTCGATTCGGTTTCTTCTCTCTGGATCCTGTTCCCGTCCTTACTGATACCTTTTTGGCTCGGCCATTCATTTTCAGCAGTCAGTGCGTGCTGGCTTTGCCCTTACCGTCTGTACCAATCGTTCATTACTTACATAATGAACAGACGACACAGTGCTGCCTTTGAATTTATTACCCTAGGTGGGTTCTAAATGCTTAAAGGCAGGGACCCCTCAGCTGACTATTTCATACTGCCTTCCGTAAGGCATTGAGTGGTTTGGTTTTGTTTCTCCTGTACAATTCTCCACTTGTTAACAGAAAACTGAGTTCTAAAAGCACTGTTCTAAAAGCCTTATGTGCATTAACTTGTTTTCACAGCAATTTTGTGAGATAGCTAGTTACCCTCATTTCACACGTGCATAAGAGGGACACGGAAGTTAAATAGTCTTGTGCAAGGATGCTCAGCCAGCAGGTGACAGAGTTGTGAAGATCAGGTGTAGCACATTTACATGTATAACAGAACAGTGCTCGACTGTGTAAATGCTCAGTTAATACTAGCTGTTACAGTGCACTCCCAAACAAATCTTTCTGGTATTTTTTTCCTTAGAAGTTGTCAGTTTGATTTCAAAGTAGAGCAGTGAATGGAGACTATGCAACAGCAAGTGTGTAACAGCCACTAGAACAACAGAAATGTTACAGGCGTAGCGATGGACAAAGCCTGACAGCTGCAAGACAGTTTCAAAGCAGACCAGCGTAGGTACGTTTGATAAGCTTACAGGAGCAGAGGCGTTTGAGGGGCTTGTGGGAATGCGCCTTCTTGCTCCTGGATCTGACCCTCGACTGGCTGCTCTCATGATTCACTGGCAGAGTTGAGTACTTGCAACAGAGGCCACATGGCCTGCAAACCGCAAAATATTTACTGTCTGGCCCTTATAGAAGAAGTTTGCTGAACCCTGAAATAGATCAATGAAATGGAATAGAATCCAGAAATAGACCCCACAAATACACGGTGAGTTGATTTTCAACAACAGTGCCGAGGCAGTTACATGGGAAAGGAAAGTCTTCTCAACCAGCGGTTGGATATCTGTATGCGAGGAAGTTAACCTTGACTCCTCTCCAACACCATATACAAAAACTAATACAAAATAGATGGTAGGGAGAATTCCCTGGAGGTCCAGTGGTTAGGACTCCGTGCTTTCACTGCCCAGGGCCCGGGTTCAGTCCCTTGGTCAGGGAACTAAGATCCCATGTAAGCTACATATCACGGCCAAAAAACAACAAAATCTATGATAGGTCTAAAACCATAAGCATTTACACAAGCTTCCAGAAGAAAACAAAAATACCTAATCAGCTTTGGAATGGGCAAAGAATTCTTAGGACACAAAGCGCGAATCATAAGGGAAAAGACGTGGGGCTTCCATCAAAATGACATTTTTCTGTCCTTCAAAATGAGCAGGTGGGCTTCCCTGGTGGCACAGTGGTTGAGAGTCCGCCTGCCAATGCAGGGGACACAGGTTCGTGCCCTGGTCCGGGAAGATCCCACACGCTGCAGAGCGGCTGGGCCCGTGAGCCATGGCCGCGGAGCCTGTGCGTCCGGAGCCTGTGCTCCGCAACGGGGGAGGCCACAGCAGTGAGAGGCCCGCGTACCGCAAAAAAAAAAAAAAAAAAAATATGAGCAGGTAGACCATGGACTGCCAGGAAAAAAGTAATCTCTGTGTGTCCTGACAAAGGACTCACATCCAGAAAATAGAAAAATGCAAATCAAAAATGAGATGAAAAACCCAATTTAATAAATGGGCAAGAGACTTGAACAGATCATCACAAAGATACACAAGTGACCGATAAGAACATGAGAAGTTGTTTAAAGGCATTAGTCACTAGGGGATGCAAATTAAAATCGCAAAAAGCTACCATTTCCCATCCAGTAGAACGGCCAAAGTTAAGAAGACCAAGAGTACCAGATATTGATGAAACTGTGGGGCTAGTAGAACTCAATGTATGTCCACAAGACATACAAGATGTTTGTTGTCAATTTGTTCATAATAATGAAAGATCAAAAACATGTCCAACAGCAGGAAAATGGGTAAGCAAATTGTAGTATTTAGTAGAATATCTCTCAGCAATAAGTAGGGATGAACTATTACAAATGCAGCATGTTGTATGAATCTCAAAAACACATTTAGCAAGACACATGGAGTATGTACTGTATGTCTTTATATGAAGCTTAAAACTGGCAAGACTGATGGACAGTGCTGAAAATCAGGACATTGTTTGGTCCTGAAGGAGAAGGCGGGGTGGAGGGATTGTTAATAAAGGAATATGGAAATCTATGTCTTGCTTGTGATCGTGGTTACACGAGTGTAGACATTTGTCAAAACTCACTGAACTCTACACTTAAAACCTATGCGTTTTATTATATGTAATTTATACCTTTTTTTTTCCTTAAGATAAGGGAAAGGAGAAAAATAAACACTATTGAGGAGAACTCATTCCCCATGTCACATAAGCCATCATGGAATTGCCATTCCTCTCCAGCAGAAGAGGGATTTGGGAACATGATCTTGGGGCATGCTTGGGTTAGTGTTTTCTGGAATCCAGTGTGGCTTTGCCTGCCCATGGAGAAGGTGCCTTCTGGGTTGCCCTTTTCCTACAGGCAGCTTTTGTCCTTGTGTGGGGAGAGGCCTGTGTTTGTTGAGTGCTTCCTGTGAGCAGGTGGGTGCATTTAACTTAGGGGCTAAGTATTAGGGAGCATCCAAGCCATGTCCTTCAAGACACGCTCATTAATAAAATGAGTATTTTGAATCCATTTGCTGTGGTTTATTTCCCAGAGGGATGCTTTGGAGGGTTAAAGGCCGGTGGGGGAGGGGGCAATATTTACTGTCTCCTCTAAGGCTCTCACCAAGCTCTTGTTACATTAAGATAATAAAGGGGCAGCATTGAGGGAGTGGCATGAAAGTGGGCCCAGCACCTTCTTAGGGGCCCAGCTACTGAACCTGGCTTAATGGCTAAGTCTAATAGGAGAAAAGGATGAAGCACTGAGCAACGTGAGGGGCAGTTGCGGGTCTCAGGTTTCCCTGTGGAATCCTAATGCTAGAGTTAACACTCTTGGCCTCTCTTTCCCTCATCTCTCAGTCTCAGGGGAGGTCACAGTGATTTATCTGGTTAATTCGGAGAGGATCTACACTTTGTTTCAAGAGCCTCATGTACTCGTCCTTGCATTTGCTGGCCTACAGAGGAGTGTGCTGTGGTCTGTTGTCTGTGTGTAAGCTGTCCAGCTCTGCTAGTGGTTAGGTGTGCAGCTGTCTGAGTCAGGAGTGAGGGGGTTACCAGGCCCATTTTGTCACACATCTCTGGTTAGACTTTCTCACTTGGTTTTCTCCCTGTGTCTCCCAAGTGCTCATTTTCACTTATTTCTGAGCTTTGGGGTAGAGAGTTTCCCCTAATCCACCCCCACCCCCAAACCAAGAAAAGAAAGGATGTAAGTTGCTACACTACATCTAGATTCTCTTTAAAAGGCATGGTCAGACTGGGGTTGAAAATAAAACCCAGCAATATGTTGTTTATATGAAAGTCATAAAAATGACAAAGGCTGAAAATGAATAGAAAAAGTGGAAAATGCAGACAAAAAGAAAACATGACAGTATGAGGCAAAGCAACGTTTAGAGTTAAAAGCACTATTTAAGGACTGTGCATCAAACTAAATTGTAGCAGCCAATCGTAATTACTAGAAATTCAAGGAACGGGACTTCCGTTTCCAGATATGAGTGGTTTTATCAGATTAAACATCCTGCCAACAACAAGTTTTAAAAAGCTAGCTCTTTGGGACTTCCTGGTGGTCCAGTCAGTGGTTAAGACTCTGTGCTTCCACTGCAGGGGGGCACGGGTTCGATCACTGGTTGGGGAGCTAAGATCCTTCATGCCGCACTGCCCAGCCAAAATAAATGAATAAATAATAAAACTAGCCCTTTGAAGGCACTGGAGAGCAAACAGGGCCGCAGGTGCTCAGAGGAGAAATGCACTGAAGTGAATCTGATATTCGATACCACTTTTCCCCTTTTGGCTTTTGCTGATTAAGGAACATGAGGCCCAGCAGAGAGCAGAGGCTCCGAGCTTTCAGCAGCCTTACAGGGCTGGGGAGACCTTGGAGTGAAGGGTGACGGAAGAAGCCAAGACAGAAGGGACAAGATCCTGGAGAAAAGAGGATCATAAAGTGAGCCTGACATTCACTGCTCTTCCTCTCAAGGCCTTTGATGAGTCCTAAACTGTGCAGGGAGAGATGCCAAAAAGCCAAGTAGAGAATAGCAGCTAGGAAGAGTCTAGACAGCTAAGTGTTGGGGAGACAGGATTGGAGCTTAGGGACTCGAGGAGGAGGGACTGGTAAACAGCAAAACCACCAAAGGACCACAGCCTAGAAGTAAGAGCAAAGACCAGTCTTACCAGAAGAAACAAATTCCCTCTCAAGGAAAACTGCACCACCTAAAGCCACTACCATTTTTCATACACAACGTTGGCTTTCAATAAAAGTTTCTTAGGCATGCCAAGAGACAAAACATGCCAAGTGTTTTTAGACTTTAAAATGCGATTAATATAGTCAAGAAAATAGATGGCCACTAAAGGACTGGCATCTATCCCCCCTGCCAAAAAAAATTTCAAGTGGAAATTCTGAAACTGAAACATACAGTAATTGGAACTTAACACCCAATAAATGAATTTAAAAGATTGGACAAAGCAGAAGTTAAGATTTATGGACTTCATGTAGGTTTGTAGAAAACATTCAGACAAGTAGGAGAGGAAAAGGATTGAAAATACAGAACAGTACCTAAGAGAAATAAAGGATACAGTAAGAACGTAACATGCATGTATTTGGAGTCCCAGAAAGAGAAGGAGAAAGAATGGAGTAGAAGAGACACCAAAACTATCAAAGACCTAAGCTATAGATTCAAGAAGTTCTGTGTATGCCCAAGGAGGATAAATTCAAAGAGAACCACAACTAATGCTCTATGGTAGTCACAGTAAGGCTGTCAGAACCCAAAGAGAAAATCTGAAAGCACCTGAGACAACGACTTTGTCTTTAATAGACATGTTATTTTCAACAGAAATGCGGAAAGCCAGAAGACGTGGAATGACGTTGTATGCCAAAAGAAAGAGGCGCCAGCCTAGAATACTTAGCAAGGTTTCCTCCAAAGTGAGAGCAAAATAAAAATATTTTCAGAAGAACAAAAACATTTCAACTCCAGTAGAGATGCACTGAAAGGAGTTTTCCAGCCAGAAGGAAATCCTCCCAGATGGAAGCCTAACAATGCAGCCGGAATTGAGAGCACCAGAAAAGGAAATAAGTTGTAAAAGGAAATGAATATAACTGTCTTGTGGGGTTGAAAACACACTTGAATTAAGATAGTGCTGGGAAAACTGGATATCCACATGCAAAAGAAAGACATTGGACCCTATACACAAAAATCAACTTGAAAATAGATTAAAGATTGAAATATAAGACCCAAAAATATCAAAGTCCTTTCTCTAGTTGCAGCGACCGAGGGCTATGTTCGTTGCGGTGCGCGGGCTTCTCATTGTGGTGGCTTCTTGTGTTTCGGAGCACGGGCTCTAGGCACACGGGCCTCAGTAGCTGTGGCTCACAGGCTCTAGAGCGCAGGCTTAGCAGTTGTGGCACACAGGCTTAGTTGCTCCGCAGCACGTGGGATCCTCCCAGACCAGGGCTCGAACCCATGTCCCCTGCACTGGCAGGCGGATTCCTAACCATTGTGCCACCAAGGAAGCCCTAAAAAAGTTTTTTAAATGAATAAGCAAATGTCTAATTTCACTAGTGAATTAACTTCAAATTTAAAAAAAAAGTTCTCCTGCGGTACAAAAGGCAAAAGGCAGAAGGAAGTAAACAGTTTGCCTTCACGGTCCTGGCATCATCTAGTTAATTGAAAGTACTAATAACCCTCTAATAAGGATGCATGCTGTACTCTCTAGGGTCACCACTAAAAGAATGTGCAACTAGAAGTTAATAGAGGGATAAAATAGAATTATACCTGATTGCAGCAGACAACAGAGATGGGCTACTTTGCTTGGAAAGGACTTGAAAGGACTGGTTGCCCGTCTTCAACGAATGGGGTTGGCTGACAACCTCGAGCTAATAGCTCCTTCAAGGTCTCCTCAGCTTTCTGGCCTAAGTCATGCTGTACTGGCCCTCAGCCCATCACTGAACAAGATGGTTGTACAAAGGCCTATAGCCATTTCCCCCCAATATGGGGCTTCTCCAGACAATGATCTTTGCCCCAGGGCTCCCTCTCCCCGTTGGGCTGAAAGAGAATTACTGTGTCTGCATCGCAGGCTGTGACAGCACCCATCCAACCCAACTTCTCCCCTTCTCCTTTCACAGACAGGTAAGCCTTTTGTATTCCTAACTCTGTGTCAGTGTTGCTTCCTGGAGAGCCTAGCTAGCACAGTTGGCAGCAGGAATGGCCCAGGAAAGCAGGTGGTGAGATGGAGTTTGGGGGCTGGCTCACTCATTTCCTGGCTGGGGTAGAGTGTGGACACTAGCTTAGGTGGTTCAACGGCTGAAACAGTTGCCAGTGGTGTCTCAAAAGAATGAGCTGGTCGGGGGCAAATGCACTGGCCAAGGTGATGCCTTAGGCATCTGAAATGTACCAGGTGGGTTGGGAGTAATAACGAGGACAGTGGAGACAGATGCTGGTTACCAAGCTGCACTGAGACCCTTCAGATGGATCATATGGTCCTTACAGGAGGCTCCTGGGAGCGTTTGCTGCTCTGGAGTTTTAGGTAGCTTTTAAAAACGTGATTTGAACATTTAGTCAAGCTGACAGAGTACGTCTGCCACCTGATCTCAGTGTTGCCACAAGATAAACTTGGTACATTGGACACAGTCCAGAATGTTGAAAAGAGAAAACTGGAAAGGCATTGCTGGACTCCAAAGTAAGGAAAACATCCCATGGGACCAGAAACGAAGTAGATGGGAGCTGGAGAGAAGGGCTGAAGATCCAGGTCTAGAAACAGGCGGTGGCCCCTGGGAACTGAGGCGCTGGGGCGAGGTAACAGCTATTCACAGAGGTCCTCGCAGGTGGGAGGCTGTGGCGGGCTCACTCGCTTGTGAAACGAACGGGAAAAGGGAGCCGACCTCTGCTTGGGGCTGCAGCTGACACAGAGCAGCTGGGGACCCGAGCCTGGGATTCCAATGCAGTTGATGACTGCATCCAGAATATTCTAGGGCCCCCTAGGCAGAGCGGGCACTAAGCACCATCACAGGAGATGGTTTGGAGCCAGGACAGACCACCATAAAACCACTAGACAAAGCAGTGAACGCAGAGGGAGAAAGAAAAAAACATGCCACCTCAGAAGACCTTAAAAACGCCAAATTCCAGAATACATAACGGAATCCTAATGTCATCAAAAAATTATGCAACTCAATATTTAGGATCCACTTCAGATGAAACTAATTTTATAGAATAGTTTGATAAAGGCTAAAATAAGGATGTCTAGGAGGCTCAAGGAGAGGAATGAAGATACACGGAAATGAAGATACTCCTCCCCACCCAAAGAAACACAAAATTACAAACAAAACATCTAGAAGAAGTGGAGGGGAAAAAAATACAATTAGAAATCTTGGAGATGAAAAATACAGTCATTGAAATTAAAAGAAAAAGCCCCAATAGACAGGATTAACTCTGGACATAAGTAGAGAACTGATGGATTAGAAGATAGTTCCGAGAACTTCAGCCAGAACCTTGCATGAAGAGAAAATAATGATGAGAGAACTTGGAGGGCTTGGAGGATGGATCAAGAGGCTGTAACATGGTCTAAGGAGAGTTGCAGAAGATTGTGGAGAAGCAATATTTGAACAAATACTAGCATATATTAGCTGGTAATTTTCCAGAATTAGAAAAGACATTGATTCCTCAGTTTGAAGTTGTGTTTGGAATTCTAAGCAGGATAAAGGATAATCCCTTAGCACTTGCTCAGTTGACCTAAAGGGGTATCTGCAGGGCATCATTGAGACAAAATGGCATTTTCTGGAAAGTATATAAAATGTGGTCTCATTAAAGCACAAATGGATGACCAAGGGAAAACAGATCTGCAATGAGTATGGGAATGTGGGAGCATGGGTTAGGGAGGCGGGGAGCACACAAGAATACACACCTGATGTGATACAACGTGTTAAGAGAATGAAGAATAAAACATACGATGATCTCAATAGATGCAGAAAAAAGCATTTGACAGAATTCAACATCCTTTCATGATAAAAGCTCTCAACAAACTGAGTATAGAAGGAACGTACCACAACATAACGAGCACCATGTATGATGAGATAGTGATTTCATTTCCTTCCGATACATACCCGAAATTGGGATTACTGGGTCGTATGGTAGTTCTATTTTTAATTTTTTGAGAAAACTGCATACAGTTTTCCGTAATGGCTGCACCAATTTACGTTAACAGTGCACAAGGGTTTCCTTTTCTCCACATCTTCACCAACACTTACCTCTTGTCTATTTGGTAATAGCCTTTCTAACAAGTGCGAGGTGATAATCTCATTGTAGTTTTGATTTACATTTCCCTGATGATTGGTGATATTGAGCACCTTTTCACGTACCTGTTGGCCATTTGTATACCTTTGTAAAAATGTGTATTCAGGTCCTTTGCCCCCTTTTGGATTATTTGAGTTTTAGCTGTTGAGTTCTGTGAGTTCCTTAAATCTTTTGCAGTTTAACCCCTTATCAGATACATGGTTTACAAGTATTTTCTCCGATTTGTAGGTTGCCTCTTCATTTTGCCAATTGTTTCTTTTGCTGTGCAGAACCTTTTAATTTTATTTATTTGTTTGTTTATTTTTGGCTGCATTGGGTCTTTGTTGCTGCGCACGGGCTTTCTCTAGCTGCGGCGAGCAGGGGCTACTCTTTGTTGCAGTGCGAGGAGTGCAAGGGCTTCTCATTGCAGTGACTTCTCGTTGCAGAGCACAGGCTCTAGGCGTGCGGGCTTCAGTAGTTGCAGCACGTGGGCTCAGTAGTTCTGGCGCATGGGCTTAGTTGCTCCACAGCATGTGGGATCTTCCCGGACCAGGGCTCGAACCCGTGTCCCCTGCATTGGCAGGCGGATTCTTAACCACTGTGCCACCAGGGAAGTCCTGTGCAGAACCTTTTCAGTTTGATATAGTCCCACTTGTTTATTATTGCTTTTGTTGCTTATGATTCGGGTGTCATATCCAAAAAATTATTGCCAAGACCAATGTCAAGGAGCCTTTTCTCTATGTTTTCGTCAAGGAGTTTTACATGTCAGTTCTTATGTAAGTCTTTAATTCACTTCAAGTTAATTTTTTGTGAGTAGTATAAGATAGGGGTCCAGTGGGTTGAAATTCAGCACCAGCTTCTGTTTGCTATGATCCACACAGATGCTGCCCCTGCCCCTCAGAGCTCCCTCCATGCCAGGGTGGAGAGATGATGCCAGCAGAGCAAACACCCATGTGAGAAGTTTCCTTGATGGGGATTTTAAACACTTCATTTTCATAGAATTTCTGGTGGTATAAAAATATATTTGGTGGTTTCGCTTTCTTTAAAAAGTGTATTGTGACTTCACTGGTGGCACAGTGGTTAAGAATCCACCTGCCAATGTAGAGGACACAGGTTCTGTCCCTGGTCCAGGAAGATCCCACATGCCGCGGAGCAACTAAGCCCGTGTGCCACAACTACTGAGCCTGCGCTCTAGAGCCTGAGAGCCACAACTACTGAGCCCATGTGCCACAACTGCTGAAGCCCACGTGCCTAGAGACCGTGCTCTGCAACAAGAGAAGCCACTGCAATGAGAAGCCCGCACACCACAACGAGGAGTAGCCCCCGCTTGCTGCAACTAGAGAAAGCCCGCGCACAGCAACAAAGACCCAACGCAGCCAAAAATAAATTAATAAATTAATTTTTTAAAAGTATATTGGATTTTAGGGCCTTTTTTTTTATTTAACAGGGAATGACATGATTTTTCAGGGAAAATAATCTGACAGTTTGTGTAGACTGGACTGAAAGACAAAAGCCAACATGAAATAACTCATAAAACCCTTTCCCTCTGATTACAGCAGCGATGCAAGCTCATTACAGAAACTGCAGAACATAAAGAGAAGCACAAAGAAAAAAAAAGGTCACCTGCAATTTCATCACCTAGTCTTACCCATGATTTACATTTTAATGTATCTATTGCACTCAGTTTTTCATGGTATTGTCTATCCTCTGCTTGTTCTGCTTCTTCATATGTCAGGAACAATTATTAAGGCCACTCAAGTGAATTGAAAACTGCGTTTTAAAAAGGGCCTTTCCTCGGACTTCCCTGTGGTCCAGTGGTTAAGAATCCACCTTCCGCGCACCGCGATGAAGAGTGGCCCCCGCTTGGCACAACTAGAGAAAGCCCTCGCACAGAAACGAAGACCCAACACAGCAAAAATAAATTAAAAAAAAAAAAAAAAAAAAAAAATGACACAGTCTCGAAAAAAAAAAAAAAAAAAGACACAGAGTGGCAGATTGGATTACAAAAAAAAAAAAAAAAAAAAAAAAAAGAATCCACCTTCCAATGCAGGGGACACAGGTTCAATCCCTGGTCAGGGAAGTAAGATACCACATGCCGTGGGACAACTAAGCCCACACTGTAACTACTGAGCCTGTGTGCCACAACTAGAGAGAAGCCTGCAACGAAGAGCCCCTTACACTGCAACAAAGACCCAGTGCAGCCAAAAAACACAAGACAGTTCTTTGTAGCACTCTCAATAACAGTAAAAAAAAAAAACTTTGAAACGTGCTATTAAAAAAAAACGGGGGAGGCCTTTCTTTTTCTATCGTGATATTTCTTGGGTGAATCCTGCGTCTGAGTTCTGAGCATCTGTTTCATCCGTAATACCAGAGTGTGTCCATGATCATAAACGCCACATCCTAGGATGTGCTGATTTCGTTGGAGCCGACGTTCTTTATTTTAAAAACTAGCCAACACGAAATGTTCTATCTCAGTGCTCTGTTCTCCACCTTTGAAAAGAGAACCTGTTCCGAGACTGAACCAGGAAGAAATAGAAAATATGAAGAGACCAATCACAAGCACTGAAATTGAAACTGTGATTAAAAATCTTCCAACAGGGCTTCCCTGGTGGCGCAGTGGTTGAGAGTCCGCTTGCCGGTGCAGGGGACACGGGTTCGTGCCCCGGTCCGGGAGGATCCCACATGCCACGGAGCGGCTGGGCCTGTGAGCCATGGCCACTAAGCCTGCGTGTCCGGAGCCTGTGCTCCGCAACGGGAGAGGCCACAGCAGTGAGAGGCCTGTGTACCGCAAAAAAAAAAAAAATCTTCCAACAAACAAAAGCCCAGGACCAGACGGCTTCACAGGTGAATTCTATCAAACATTTAGAGAAGAGCTAACACCTATCCTTCTCAAACTCTTCCAAAATATAGCAGAGGGGGGAACACTCCCAAACTCATTCTATGAGGCCACCATCACCCTGATACCAAAACCAGACAAAGATGTCACAGAGAAAGAAAACTACAGGCCAATATCACTGATGAGCATAGATGCAAAAATCCTCAACAAAATACTAGCAAACAGAATCCAACAGCACATTAAAAGGATCATACACCATGATCAAGTGGGGTTTATCCCAGGAATGCAAGGATTCTTCAATATATGCAAATCAATCAGTGTGATACACCATATTAACAAATTGAAGGAGAAAAACCATATGATCATCTCAATAGACGCAGAGAAAGCTTTCGACAAAATTCAACACCTATTTATGATAAAAACCCTGCAGAAAGTAGGCATAGAAGGAACTTTCCTCAACATAATAAAGGCCATATATGACAAACCCACAGCCAACATCGTCCTCAATGGTGAAAAACTGAAACCATTTCCACTAAAATCAGGAACAAGACAAGGTTGCCCGCTCTCACCACTCTTATTCAACATAGTTTTGGAAGTTTTAGCCGCAGCAATCAGAGAAGAAAAGGAAATAAAAGGAATCCAAATCGGAAAAGAAGAAGTATAGCTGTCACTGTTTACAGATGACATGATACTATACATAGAGAATCCTAAAGATGCTACCAGAAAACTACTAGAGCTAATCAATGAATTTGGTAAAGTAGCAGGATACAAAATTAATGGACAGAAATCTGTGGCATTCCTATACACTAATGATGAAAAATCTGAAAGTGAAATTAAGAAAACACTCCCATTTACCACTGCAACAAAAAGAATAAAATATGTAGGAATAAACCTACCTAAGAAGACAAAAGACCTGTATGCAGAAAATTATAAGACACTGATGAAAGAAATTAAAGATGATACAAATAGATGGAGAGATATACCATGTTCTTGGATTGGAAGAATCAACATTGTGAAAATGACTCTACTGCCCAAAGCAATCTACAGATTCAATGCAACACCTATCAAACTGCCACTGGTATTTTTCACAGAATACTATGTTCTTGGATTGGAAGAACCAACATTGTGAAAATGACTCTACTACCCAAAGCAATCTACAGATTCAATGCAATCCCTGTCAAACTACCACTGGCATTTTTCACAGACCTAGAACAAAAAATTTCACAATTTGTATGGAAACGCAAAAGACCCCGAATAGCCAAAACAATCTTGAGAAAGAAAAACAGAGCTGGAGGAATCAGGCTCCCTGACTTCAGACTATACTACAAAACTATAGTAATCAAGACAGTATGGTACTGGCACAAAAACAGAAATATAGGTCAATGGAACAGGATAGAAAGCCCAGAGATAAACCCATGCACATGTGGTCACCTTATCTTTCATAAAGGAGACAAGAATATACAGTGGAGAAAAGACAGCCTCTTCAGTAAGTGGTGCTGGGAAAACTGGATAGGTACATGTAAAAGTATGAAATTAGAACACTCCCTAACACCATACACAAAAACTCAAAATGGATTAAAGACCTAAATGTAAGGCCAGACACTATCAAACTCCTAGAGGAAAACATAGGCAGAACACTCTGACATAAATCACAGCAAGATTCTTTTTGACCCACCTCCTAGAGAAATGGAAATAAAAACAAAAATAAACAAATGGGACCTAATGAAACTTAAAAGCTTTTGCACAGCAAAGGAAACCATAAACAAGGCCAAAAGACAACCCTCAGAATGGGAGAAAATATTTGCAAATGAAGCAACTGACAAAGGTTTAATCTCCAAAATTTACAAGCAGCTCATGCAGCTCAATGTCAAAAAAAAATCCAATCCAAAAATGGGCAGAAGACCTAAATAGACATTTCTCCAAAGAAGATATACAGATTGCCAACAAACACAGGAAAGAATGCTCAATATCACTAATCATTAGAGAAATGCAATTCAAACGTACAATAAGATATCATCTCACACCGGTCAGAATGGCCATCATCAAAAAATCTACAAACAACAAATGCTGGAGAGGGTGTGGAGAAAAGGGAACCCTCTTGCACTGTTGGTGGGAATGTAAATTGATACAGCCACTGTGGAGAACAGTATGGAGGTTCCTTAAAAAACTAAAAATAGAACTACCATACGACCCATCAATCCCACTACTGGGCATATACCCTGAGAAAACCATAATTCAAAAAGAGTCATGTACCAAAATGTTCATTGCAGCTGTGTTTACAATAGCCAGGACATGGAAGCAACCTAAGTGTCCAACAACAGATGAATGGATAAAGAAGCTGTGGCACATATATACAATGGAATATTACTCAGCCATAAAAAGAAACGAAACTGAGTTATCTGTAGTGAGGTGGATGGACCTAGAGTCTGTCATACAGAGTGAATTAAGTCAGAAAGAGAAAAACAAATACCGTGTGCTAACACACATATAAGAAAAAAAAAGGTCATGAAGAACCTAGGGGCAAGGTGGGAATAAAGGTACAGACCTACTAGAGAATGGACTTGAGGACATGGGGAGGGGGAAGGGTAAGCTGGGACAAAGAGAGTGGCATGGACATATATACACTATCAAACGTAAAGTAGATAGCTAGTGGGAAGCAGCCGCATAGCACAGGGAGATCAGCTCGGTGCTTTGTGACCACCTGGAGGGGTGGGATAGGGAGGGATGGAGGGAGGGAGACGCAAGAGGGAAGAGATTATGGGAACATATGTATATGTATAACTGATTCACTTTGTTATAAAGCAGAAACTAACCATTGTAAAGCAATTATACTCCAATAAAGATGTTAAAAAAAATTAAAAAAAAAAAGAGAACCTGGCTATTGAGTGCCAGGCAGAAAGGGGATCCTTTTCAGAGAAATGCACAGCCCGGAGTCCAAAGCCTGAAAGCAGACAGAGCCTGGAAACAGATGTAAAACCGCCTCCATGCAGAAAATTACAGGCACCAGTGATGCTGTTAGACACATATGACTAACCGCGGTTAATGCTTGCTGTTGTCAATTAGCCTTATTAGCACGAGCAGTTGGGGCCCAGGATGACATTACTTTAATTACCTCGAGCAGCTGTTTATTTGTGGAGAGGGTGCATTTCCAAAAAGGTTACCCTGTCCGGAAATTAATCATAACCTCCGCATTGTTGGAAATTCAGGAAAACAGGAGGGAAAACAGGTAAGCAAGCAGATTAAAAAAAAAAGTTGATGAAAGTTGCACAGTAATTTTTACTATTATTTTTCTACTATTTTATTTTCTCTGCTAAAGTGGACTAGGGCCATTGTATGCTTTTTTTCTGAAATCTGTGAGTGGGAGGCAAAATTACTCGCATTAGAGCTCACCCGAGACATTAATTAAGGCCATTAGGGAGGCAACGCCAAAGAGCTCCCCAACCCAGAGCCTGGGAGAGGGGCCAGCCGAGCAGGGGAGCTGATGCTACACACCGGCCTGGAGGGGCACAGCCGAGATCTGGGCGGGGAAGCATCATCCCCTCCCCATCCCGTCTCAGCCGGGCGGCCCATCCCCCACCTCCCACCGGGGCCTATTATGGGCCATTTCAGGACCCTGGACCTAAACTCTGCTAATCCCGTATTTTCTGCGGGCACCTGGCCTCTTGGGAGAGGCCTGGGCCGCGCACAGGGTGGGGTGGGGGCAGCTGCACCTGGCCCACCTTTAACCCCGTGTCCAGTCTTGGTTCGGTTTGGCTCCTGCTACACGCCAGGCCCTGGGGACCCCATGGTCCCGCCTCACGGAGCTGACACTCTGCAGTGGGCAGTGGTCCTGGAGCACAGAAAAGTCAGAATGAGAACATGGGGCGCTTGGTCATCAGCCCAGAATCACAGACTTAAAGGAAAGACTTGCGGCACAGCGTAGATACGATGAGGCGGGGTTTTGTAGGGACCCACCCGGAACCAGGAGGACGCCCTGAAGCCCCGACCCCATCTTCAGGACCCGCCCCCCCACACCGGCCCAGAGCCTCAGGGAGGCTGCTGCTGGCCCCGGGGTGGGTAGAGGCCGGGGAGGCCGCTAGAGTTACTGCCCCGGGGTCAGCAGTGCCGGGCTGGGAACCTGGGCCTGAAGATCCATTGGGGACCTAAAGGCCTAAAGGGAGCAGGGCACGCGGAAGGAGGCGGGAGACGCGGGGCTGGCCCCCTTCGTTGGGCCGAGGCTCCAGAGAAGCCCGACAGGCTGGAAGGCCTGGGCGGGAGGCTCAGATGGGCTGCAGCGGAGCAGGGGCACCTGGGGTCGGGGAAGGACCTTGGGGAGAGCAAAGCCCAGGTGTGTGAGGGTCCCCAGAGCTGTGATGAGGGGACACAGGGCGGGGAGCAAGATCCAGGCTGAGGGAGGCCAGGGGCAGAGGTGGGCCCCAGTCCTCCTGGAGGGAGGCCATGAACTGGCCTGGCTGGGAGCCCGAGGCCGGGTCTCTCAGGGCCTCTGGGTGGGACCTGCAGCAGCCATGTCTGGGTACAGCTGCCCAGTCCTGGGGGGCGACTCACACTTCAGAGCGGGCGCAGGACATGGCCCTGACCACGGTCCCTCCGAGCCCAGCATCCTGCAGGCCCGCATCCCTGGCGAACTGGCCGGGCCTCCGGCGGGAGCCTTCCGTGCACGGTCTGCAGGTTCCCCAGGAAGGACTCCTGGTCATCCAGCATTTGGGCTGTTTCCCAGTTTGGCTGCTACACACGGTGCCTCGGAGGACATTCTGGAATGTATCTCCCGGCAAGACAGGGCTGAAGTCCCACTTGGGTGACCCAACAGAGGAGCTGTGAGGCATGGCCTAGGTGGACGTCCAGGTTGACCAGAGGATTCCACCCCAAGGAAGCAGAATCATCTGTGTTCTACCCGACAACAAATGAGGTCACACCGACCTGCCCTTGTGTCTTCTGCGGACTGAGTGGACGAAGGTGGAGTCTGGTCTGGTCTCGGTCCGCTGGCTGCCGGGGAGCGTCTCTCTGCAGCGCATTGCCATCCGTGCTTCCTGTTCTGTGAAAAGCCTGCCCGTGTCTTTCGTCCATTGTGTTGGGGGGAATTTTTCTCACTAATCTGTTAGGAAGCCTTGACATATTCTCAGTGCTTATCCTTCCACAGTTATGTGTATCGCAAACATCCCCCAGCTACCAGTTTGTCTTTTCATTTTCTTCAAGATGCCTTTTGTCTTTTTTTTTTTTTGCCGTAGCCGTGCAGCCTGCAGGATCTTAGTTCCCCCACCAGGGATTGAACCCGTGCCCCCTGCAGTGGAAGCACAGAGTCTTAAGCACTGGACCGCCAGGAAGGTCCCCAAGATGCCTTTTGTTGAGACGTGAACAACTTTATGGTTGTGTGTTAGCAGTGTGTGCTCATGTGTTGTTAACGGCAAGGCTCCCGCTGGGTCACTCTGAGGCCCAGGCCTCCGGATCCGGGTTCATCCTCCCTCCACGCCCTGAATACGCTGCTGTCACCTCCTTTCTTCTCGTGTTGCTGACGGGAACCGATGTCAGTCTGAGTCTTGTTTCCGGGCTGTGAATGTCTTCTCTTCTCTCTGGACGCTTTGAGAATTTTCTCCTTGCCCTTAGAGCTCTAAAATTCTGCTCTGTGTCCAAGTCTAGGTTTGTAAGGTATATTCCCTCTGGCCCGCTGGTCTTTTCAATTCCAGAACCTCTGTGTTTCTTCTGTTCTGTGAAACTCTGCTATTACGAAGTAATTCAGGGAATGTAAAATGGTGCGGCCATTTTGGAAAATTCAGGCAGCTCCTAGCCCGAATGTCCCAACAAATGGATAAACAAACTGTGATCAAACCATACACTGGAGTATTTATTATTTGGCCACAAAAGGAATAAAGTAAGATTCCTTACTTCATTCCTAAAGAAGATATCTGAATGGCCAATAAGCACATGAAAAGTTGCTCAACAACACTAATCACTAGGGAAGTGCAAACCGAAAAGGGGAGACCATTTCATACCCACTAGGATGGCTACCAGAAAAAAAAGAAAGGAAAAGGAAATAACAAGTGTTGGTGAGAATGTGGAGAAATTGGAACCTTGTGTCTGTCGGCGGGCAGCTGGGGATGTAAAGGGTGTGGCTGCTGTGGAAACAGCACGGCGGTTCCTCAGAACAATAACCGCGCACTCACCGTAAGATCTAAGGATCCCGCTTCTGGGTCTACGCTCAGAGGAACTGAAAGCTGGGTCTTGAAGAGACATTTGCACACCCATGTTCATGGTAGAGTTATTCTCACAGCACCCAAGAGGTACAAACCTCCCACTTCTCCCTCCCTCCCCAGCCCTGCCACTCAGGCTCCCACAGGTTCTGACCTCCTCTCTGTGATTCCACTCACCGGGGCGCCTCACGTATGCCCTTCCCTCTGCCTGGAACACCCTTCCCATTGTCCACCCTCCTCCCCCTCTCCTGACCCTTTGCCTCCCGACTCTTGCTCCCCCTTGGGATCCTGGCACAGAGGCCTAGGAAAGCTCCCCTGATAGGTATTCCCTACCCCCGCCTGCCCCAGGCCTGGGTTAAAACCCTCTGCTGGCTGCACTATCAAAGCATTTGTCACCCGACTGAAGTATATTTAATGCCTCCATCCGCAGCAAAGACCCCTCCCCTTGTTCTCCCACCCCCTTCTCCCAATTGTTAATCTTTCCCATCAGCACGTAAGCTCGTTCTAATATCCCCATCCTAATATCTCAGAGGCTTTGCTTTGTGGATCAGTCCTTTTGGCTACAAGTAATACAATGTTGGACCACCAGTGACTTAAAGCAAGAGACATGAAATACTCCTCTTCCCAGGAAGGGGGGCTGGACATCATCTCGGGGCTAGCTCCGTGGTACTCAGTGACCCAGGCTAATTCTCTCTTTCATACTCAGAACGTTGGCTTCCCATCCTTGTGCCTGTGACCTCATGGTCTTAAGACAGCTGCATAGCTCTAGCCATCACACCAGGATCCCAAACGGAAGAAAATTTCTCCTCACTTGGCTTTGTGAGCCACAAGGGTGTCAGTCACCTGGGGAATCCATCACCCCTGCTCAGGACATGACACTGAGTTGGCTCCCAGGAGAAATTTGTGAAATAAATGAAAGAGGGAGTGTAGCAATAGACAAAGCATCAAAAGGCCTGTGGACGTTCCAGTGGTTGGTCCTGCTCGGTTTCGTGCAGGTCACGCCTGGCACATCCCTGGTGCTCGGCCTCCCAGGTCCAGCAGGGAGCGGGTGGCATCTGAGGGCAGAGCGAGCGCCAGGAGGAGGGGGTCCCACCCGTGGGGTCATCAGGCCCCCAGGAGTCGACTCTGGGGACTCGCCAGTCCTGGTCCTGTTCAGCGCGTCCGCCGCAGGGAGCATTCAGCCTGTCCTCCCTACAGCCTCCGCCCACCCCGTCCCCAGCTTCCACGGCCCCTCGGATCAGAGCCCGAGGGGCATCTTTCGGGTGGGGCAACCTGGGGGTGGGGTGTGAAGGGACCTCTTTAAGAGTAAGAAGATAGCAGAGCTGAGAATATAACAGAGCTAAGACAAGCACAGCGCTGGAGTGAACGCCACTCGGAATGAGAAATGAAACCACAACAAATTACAGAGTTTTAGAAGTCGATTCTTACCGGCGTCATCAGCAAGTGTAGGAAAGTCACGATGTTCAGTGATTGCCCGACTCACCCTGCGAGTCATCACCCCTGCGTTCCTGAACGTGTGCTCATTCTCTCCCGCATCGGGATTGCGTGTCATTGTTTTCTGTGGAGAGAAGAGGGCGGTGACACAGCTTTTCCTCCCGCTGCCGACGTGAATTCATTTCTCATCGTCGATGGTGGAGAGAGAGACTGTGAAGCCTCAGCTCTCATCACGGGGAAGCCGCGCACTTGTTGGATCGATGGAGCTCGTTGTTACCGATGGCCTTGCATGGATGCGACTCAGGCTGGCAGCGGGAGCCGCGGGCATCGTGATGGACTCAATTCCCATCAGGAAAGCAGAGCCTGGCGGTGGGTCTGTACCCGCAGGCCCTGCGCGCTCAGCGCAGCCGGACCGGAGGGAACTGGGTCTCACTGGGCACTGGCACCAACTAACTCGCCTCCCCAAGGCTCACATCGGCTGCCCGGAGGGACAGTGACGTCCCACAGACGGGCTTCGGCCCTACACCCCACGTCCTGCACCCCTGCGCCCCTCACTCGCTGGGCCGGAGAACACCATCGCCCCTCGGCCACGCCTTCGCCCTGCCTCCGGCACAGGCCAGGGAGGGGCACCCGGGAGGCAGCTGTGTCCCCAGAGGCCACTCCTGCGTGGGTGTGGCCGTCAACACACTAACCGCCCAGAGACGGCCCGTGAACCCCATGGACCTGCCCCAGTGGGGGGGATTGAATCCTGTCTCCCAGAAAGATAGAGTCAATTCATGTACACTGTGGAACTGAATCCAGCCAACGACCTGCATGAACTTGGGGGACCAGCCTTTACAGCTGACCGGGGAGGCCGACAGGGCCAGCACGCTGTGGCCCGCAGGCCAGACCTGGCCCTCTGCCCGATTTCGTGAAATCTTATTGGCACGAGGCCTCAGTGGCTCGTCCACGAGTGGCCTCAGTGGCTGTCACGCTGCAGCGCCGGGCTGAGCTGTGTGACACCGGGCAGCCCACAAAGCCCCGGTCACTGTGCAGCCCTTTACGGACGTGCCTCCTGGCCCTCGACTGAGATGTAGTCCCTGCTTCTAGGGTCACCGCCCCTTTAGCCCTTACAGGGAGGAGACCGTCCTGGACCAGAGGCAGCCGAGGCCGGTCAGGGGCTGCCGCCCGCTCCGCCCTGAGCTGGCCCAGGCGGCCCGAGACGCCTCAGTGCCCTGAGCCCCTCTTGCGTCTAAAGGCACGTCAGGGGTCCAGCGATGAACCTGTCTCCCACTGACGACTGCTGTGAGCTGGCCCTCACTGGGAAGGGTCAGTGCTCCAGAATATTCTCAGCTCAACTTCTTCATTCTGGCCAATATCCTTGAAATGTGCTTTTAACAGCTTCACATGAAACTCAAATCTCATTAGGTGAGGCCAGAGCAAATGCAAATATCAATCTCCTTTTGCCTTTACCGTTTTCAAATATTAAAGTTATCAAGGGAGAGGCAAGTAAAGGAATAAAAATGCAAACGAGATGGGAGAGACTCGTCTGCGCAGGCAGTGGGCGGCCAGCTCCCCTCTTAGCATCCGTCACCTTCCGGCCGTCTGGGCCTCGGGCCGCCCGGCAGCCTGTTTCCCAGCACTGCCTGGAGTTTCTAGAAGCGAGGGGAGCTCGGCCTCGGAAGGGGCTCACATCTCGGCTGTGGACGCGTTAAAAAGAAAGCAAAATACCAAAATATAACCCCAGAAACAGCCACTCTAAAGAGTTCATCTTTATCCTGTGTTCAGGGGAAAAGCAGTCATCAGCCCATGAGCTTCAATGACCCAAATTACCGATAATTTCAGCATAAATTAGGCCGTTATGTGCTGCCGCCAGGGTCCTCTTCTCAGCTGATGACAGTGAGCTCTATTATCCTCTCCAGACGCCAGAGGCTCAGGGAGGGCGGTGTGGCGTCCTTGGTGGGGAGGACGGGAGGGGCCGGCTGTGACCCGGGGGAAGGGTGTTGGGCTCTGCGGGTATGCAGGCCCCAGGCGTGGCTCCAGGAGGAACCAAGTTCACCTGGAGAGAGGCTGCTAGTCTACCCAGACAAGACTTACTGATCCCATGGGGGTTGGGGACACTGCCCTCTGGGGCTCCCTGGGGTGGGGGTGAGCAACACACAGGTGAGGCGTCCCCCACAGCAGGAGGGTCTTCTGGAGATGGAGGCCCGGGAGGGGCAGGGCTTGTAGCTGGGAGTGTGTATCCCCCCATCCCTCCACCCGCCCCCCCCCCTCCCGCCCCCCGCAGTGTGATGGTTTTTGGAGGCGGGAAATTTGGGAGGCGATTAGGGCAAGGCGGCCGCCTGCAAGCCTGGGGTTGAGGCCTCAGACTGAAGCCACTCTGTGGGCACCTTGAACGTGGACTTCCGGCCTCCGGGGCTGAGAGGCCTCCGACCGACCGAGACACTGGGAAACAGAGGACCTGGGCGTCGGGCCACACGCCCAGCGCTGGATGGGGGTGGATGAGGGAAAGCAGCAGGAACAGAGGCAGGGTGGGTGCGGGCGCGACGCGGGAGGGAGGCTGGCATGGCGGGGGCTGTGGAAGACCCCAGGGCCCAGCCGGGGGGCTCTGCTTCTGTGCTGTTCTGTGGGCCGTAGGAGCCGGGGAGTCCAGTTTCAGGAAGACGGTGCAGACCGTGGCCTCGGTGTGGTGTCCAGCGCAGGGGAGACTGTCCTTGTCGCCTGCCTCTCATTGGCCCCGGCAGGATGAGGCACACACCGCAGACTCGACGGCCTCTGGGGCCGGTTCTCTGTCTGGGGCCCAGCCTGCCCCACCCCTAGATGCCGGTAGCACCGCCCCCATCCCCCGCCAAGTCATGACAACCACAAGCACCTCCAGACTCTGCCACGTGCCCCGGGGACAGGACCCCTGATTGAGAACCTGCTTTAGAGGGTGAAGTGGCCGGGCCGGGCCTGGGGAGGGTGGCACAGGTGTAGTGCTGGGCGGGCTCACCTCTTAAATCGTCAGGGATAAAAACGGCCCGGGACTCCCCTGCCCTCGGATTTACCTCCCAGCCTGGGACTTGGGGTCATCTGAGTAGCCAGGAGCATGGCCATCTTAGCCGTGAGTGTGACCTGGTCCTGTCGCTATGCCTTGGGCTGTCCTGCATGGCGACGAGGTGCCTGCCAAGGGCGGGGGATGCCAAGGTGGTGGCCGGCATCGCGGGGCCCCTCTTGGGTCCTGCCTGATGCAGAGTCTGACGTCAGTGAGTTCATCTGGTCCTGGACACCCCCTGGAGGTGCTAGAGATGCGTTGAGTGAACGGCGAGAGCCGCACCTGGGACCGCCGAGGGCAGGGGCTCCATCCCGGCTCAGGAGCAGAGCCCCGAGGGCCCGACGGCCTGAGATCCTGCTGGCTTGCCCGTGCCCCTCCCCGCAGGGGGACCCCTGTGTCTGCAGCGGCCCCAGCCTGTGGGCAGCTGGGAGGGCCAGCCGGCCGCGTGGCTGCTCCGTGATTCCTGATCTGTTACCCGCCCCCCACTCCAGGTGGTCCAGCTTGGGAAGCTGGGGGTCGGGGAGAGCAGCTGGGGAGCAGCTGGGATCTGGGCTGGCGATGGGAGGTTTTCATCAGCCTCTCCCGTGACCGTCAGCAAGCCCGGCCACCGGGGAGGGGAAACGCCCCGGAGGACGCCGGCCTGGAGTTGGGGGTGCGGGGGGGGCCCGCTCCTGCCCAGAAACCCAGCCCTCCCAGGTGCACAGTGTTTTCAGCCGGGCTCCTGCTTGCTCGAAATCCCCTGGCGGCCTGCGGGCCTTGATGTGTGGAAGGCAACTTGCTCCTGGAAGGGATGTGCTTAGCCAGTGTAAACAGAAGGCAGACAGAAGCAGCTTCCACTTCCGAACGTTCGTAGGGGATTTGTTTGTTTCTTCCAAAGTTCATTTGCTGTATACTATTCAATTAGGAATCTTGCCAGACACAGTGACATTTCTTTTAAGCGGGAAACATAACCTGGTCAAACTTGATTTGGCAAACTAGAGTCTGAACATTTTCCAGAGCAGTTGAAAGGCCTTTGTGGCCCAGATCGGGAGAGAGGGAGGCCCCTCCCGGGCAGCACGCCACCAGCTGGGAACAGGGAAAGACCCCAGTCCCTGCACAAACCAGCTTGGCCGACTCCCAGCCCGGCCTCGCCTTCGGCAGGTCCCTGCCCAGAAGCCCCAAGCCCAGGGGGCCGAGACTCTAGGCAGGGAGACCTCATTTTCTTGACATGAGGCCCGGCAGGGCCCGAAGACAGAAAGGGTCTGTCACACCTAGAAGAAGCAGAGGGGATTCCGGTAGGGCGAGGTGGCCATGACCTAGGGGTCCAGGTCACACCCAGAGACACAGCCCCAGACTTGTATGGGTGCACACACACACACACACACACACACACACACCACACTCCAGGGGATGGGAGGGATTTATCCCTCCAGTGGGTGGGGGGCAGGAGGTTATCTCTGGGGCAGGCTGGGGGTCATCTCTTTCTCAGTCCCCATCCCAAATTCTGAGGGAGGAGTTCTGACTGACCCACCCGTGTCAGCAGCCCCAGGTGCTCAGCCTGGTTCCACCCCTCCTGGCTTGTTGGAGGTGGGGAGCCTCATGGCACAAAAAGACTGCCAGGCACCAGCCCAAGCAGAGGAGAAGGGGAGGCTGCGGGAGTCGCACGGCTCTCACGGCTCAAGATCCAGGTCTTGAGGCCAGGTCTGAGTCACTTCAAGCCCTTGGCTTTTACCATCTGCCCTGGGCGGGGCTCCCTCCAGCGCAGCCTGAGACGGGGAATCTTGTGCGGGTGGGTTGTTGAGGGCGTGACCTTGGGGGGGAACCTGTAGGGCAGAGAGGGAAGCAGGACAGACAAGCCTGAGCCTGGGCCCGCGGGAGCTCTGGGGCGCTCGCAGCCTCCCAGGGTTATTCCATCCTGGGAAAGGAAGTCTTTTTAGCCATTCATTAGGGGCTGAGCAGAGGGGAGGTGAAGCTCCCTGACTTCTCTGGGCTGGGCACCCCATGGGACAGCTGAGGGCAGCACAGTAGGGAGGACGCAGCAGCGGGCCGTGGGCACCCGGACAGCAGGGACGGGTGCGCAGGGGTGGTGGGGGTCTGGGTTCGGTGCCAGGGGCTTGGTGGTCAGGGTGCAGCCAGAGAGGGGAAGCAAAGACCAGGGCATGGGGCCTGGGCCCCCTGTCCCACCCCAACTCGACATGGTCCCCAGATCCCTAAGGAGGTGCCTACCCTGGGGAACCGGCATCTGACCGCCCCCAGAAAACAGAGACGCCCCCACCCTCGCCTTCCCACACTGTGGAATTGCAGCAGGACAAGCCCACATCCAGATCGATTACTGGATGGGGAAGCAAGCAAGGACGTTCGCCTGCGTTTTCAAATCTAAACTAATCTAAACAACATTCATTTAAGAATCTTTGCATCACAAGGACCTAGAATGAGACTTAAAGAAGCTGGGATGATGCCATCGAAAGGGTCACGCGGCCCCTCATGAGCCTCTTGACAGGCACAAGTCTATGTAATAATCAGACCATAGCATGATTCATGTGCTGTCACCACTCAACAGCCTGTCGTTTCGTCACTTTTCACCGACGTTTCCAACTTTACTGGGAACACAACAGACTTTGGAAGCTAGGTTTTGAAATTTGTAAAAACATTTTTCCAGATTACTTTTGCAACGGACTTTGTAATAAATTACATTACATTGCTTGGAGGATACTATAGCCGACCCATGAACAACTTGGGCATCAGGGGCACCAACATGCCCACACAATCGAAAATCTGAATGTCACTTTGAGTCACCCCAAACTTAACGACTAATAGCCTATTGGTGATGGGAAACCCCACTCAGAGGCACAGTCCCTCAACCTAGTTTGCATTATATGTATTTTATAGGTACTATATATGTCTTCTTACAGTTAAGTAAGCTAGAGAAAAAAATGTTATTAAGAATATCATAAGGAAGAGGAAAATATGTTTACAGTACATATATGTGTTTATTGAAAAAACTCTGCATATATGTGGACCTGCGCAGGTCAAATCCGTATTGTTCAAGGGTCAGCTGTATTCCCTCTAGCCATTTTTTTCACTTTTATTTTATTATGGTAAAACATACATAACAAAAAATTTACCATTTCATACATTTTTAAGCCTATAAATCGTTGGCATTAAATATATTCACCATGTCAACAAGGACCTACTGTACAGCACAGGGAACTATACTCGATACTCTGTAATAACCTATAAGGCAAAAGAATCTAAAAAAAAATAGATATATAGACACACATAAATAACTGGATCACTGCGCTGTACACCTGAAACTAACACAATACTGTAGATCAACTATACTCCAAAAAAGCTAAAAAAAAAAAAAGTACAAGCAACATGGATTACAAATTTGTTTAAATATAAAAAGAAAAGTAGCATAAAGTTACCAAAGAATTTTAAAATTCATCCAAAAATTAATAGCTGACCGTGAAGAAAAAGAAACACATGCCAAGTTGACAAGTGTTTACAAGAAAATAGACAAAAAAAAGAAAGAAAATAGACAACACAAATCAAATCACAGAATACAGACATATCTTCTTTGTCTTCAAATACTGTTGGCATGTGTGCTTTCCCTGCTTTCCACTAAAATAAAGTCTTAATGATACAGTAGCGCTTTCTCAACAGCAACAAAAAATAGACTTCGATGCAATAAACAAACAAATAAATAAATAAATTCACAATGTTGTGCAACCATCACCGCCACCCATTTCCAGAAACTTTTCATTCTTCCAAAAAGAAGCTCTGACCCCATCAAACGCTAACTCCCTATTCCCATCCCCCACTGAGCCCCTGGGAACCTCTCTTCTACTCTCTGTGTCTATGAATTTGCCTGTTCTCAGGATCTCCTATACCTGGAATCATACATGCTATGTCACTGAGCGTAATGTCCTCAAGGTTCATCCGTGTTGTAGCGTGTGTCAGAATTTCCTTCCTTTTTAAAGCTCCATTGTATGGAGACCACATCTTGTTTATCTGTTATCCATCCGTGGGCATTTGGGCTGCTGTGAGTAATGCTGCTGGGGACGCAGGTGTGCACGTCCTGTCAACCTGACGATGCAAAGTGCTGGGCTGAAGTCAGAGGTCCCACCCCCTGCAAGGGCTCAGCTCCGCAGGCTGTGCCCCCAGGTGGGAGCCCCAGGAAGAGTTATGAGATGAAGAACTCATGTATTTAGGAATTTGGCCGCAGATTTCAAGAATATTAAAAAGTCCATACTCTTGAATCAATTATTTCATTATTAGGAATTTATACAGAGAGAATCAGGACACAGAGAGGCGGCTGAGGGTTTCTCACAAGTGGGGTACTAGGGACATTAGTTAATAGACAAAATTAAAAAAACCTTTTCTCTGTCCTACCAAATTGGGGTGTAAGTTAAATTTGCTCCCCGTGGCATCAGTGATCAGATATATGTATGTGATTTAGATCATATATAGACTTCATAATTCACCTCTGTAAACCGTCTAAGAAAGGTATCAGCTAAGAACGACAGCCTGAGGGAAACCCATATCGCAGAGATGTGGGGGCCCAAGCAGCCTCACCTGTGTCCCTCCCCCACCCCCCCCCCACCCCTTGAATCTGCCCCCCAGCTGGGACCGCAGCTCAGTCCAGTTCCCCAGGCACGTCAGGTGAGTCAAGGCGACCTCCTGAGAGGTGGAGCTTCGGGGAGTCCACCTCCCTCCAGCACCCCTCTGTCCACCCGGAGCCCCAGGCCTGGAGTGGACCTGGACCTAGCGGCCCCTCCAGGAAGGGCATCCGTGACCAGGCTGGGTGAGAGGCCTGCCCCTCCCTCCCCACCTGGATGTACTCTGTCAACTGAAAAGTTTCTCCAAAAAACTGCAAGTTGGCAACACGTTTTTGCAACGGGATGAGACTTTTCCCGCATTTTAAGATCAACAGGCCGGCTTCCTTTCCTCTGGGACTAGGGAAGCAGGCCCTACCCCGGGAAAGCTCCCCCCACCCCGCCAGCAAGCTCCACTGAGCACCTCCCGGGGCAAGTCCTCCACCCTGGCTCCAGCCCAGAATCTGCCCCCGCGGCCCCCCGGGATCGGACTCAGCAGGACCATCGAGGACTTGGATTCCGAAAGAAAACGTCAGATGAAAGTCCCCCTAATGGCCCCTCTCATGTCCCATGGGAGGTTGGGAAAAGGGAAATCAAACCAAAAAGTGACCAAAGGAGACACATCATCGCACTTCAGACACACTGCAGAGAAGGCGGCCTCTAACCGGGCTGCAGCAAGTGGTGCCCCGGACCAGCACAGCGGCCGGTGCTCCGGACCTAGAACGCAGCGGCCTTCATCTGCTCACGGCTCAGCTGTCAGCCTTGGGAACGGCCGCCAAAGAGAGCCCTGGTTTCCTAATGGGCCCCTCCTGCCCCCTGCCTGCCCCCCAGCTCCAGCCCCCCCGCCCCAGTCCCCAACCCCCTGGCCTCCTTGGAGGTGACGAGTCTCACCGTGTGCTGGTTGTCATTCATTCTGCTTTTAAGAATTTTCCTTTCTGGACATTTTATTCTTGGTGAAAATACACCTTTTTTTACCATATACTGTTTCTTAGGAAAGGGAACATTTTAAGATAATTTCCAAACATCTTCTTGGTTAAGAGGCGATAATACAAACAGTCATTTTCACAGCTAAACCATTTCAACAGAAGAAACTAAATGGAATTTTCTTTTCTCCCTCGTCACTAGGTGATCAGGAGGTTACTTTGGGACCATCTGAGTTATAAAATCTAACCAGGACATGCTTTCTTTTTTTTTTTTTTTTTTTGCGGTACACGGGCCTCTCACTGCTGTGGCCTCTCCCGTTGCGGAGCACAGGCTCCGGACGCGCAGGCTCAGCGGCCATGGCTCACGGGCCCAGCCGCTCCGCAGCATGTGGGATCTTCCCGGATCGGGGCACGAACCTGCGTCCCCTGCATCGGCAGGCGGACTCTCAACCACTGCGCCACCAGGGAAGCCCCTAACCAGGACATTCTTACACGATGTCCTTTCATTGATCAAACTGAAACGGCAAAATGAGTGTAAGCATCTCCAATGACGTTAGTCTCCTCGTGCTGGGATGACAATGAACCTGAGAGCCTCCTCCTGTGCCGTGTGAGGGGTCTCTTCCCGGGTCCCCAGGGTCCCTGAGGAGCTGCAGCTCCGCCCATCCTGGCCGAGCCTGGGCCACCGCCCGGAGGAGAGTTGGCCCCTGTGTGGTCCCTTGGTTCCGATGTGCGGGGTCTTGGGCCCAGGGGCAGGGGGAGGGGCTCACAGGGGCGGGGGCGTGATGGATGCCCTGGAAGCACTGTGACTCAATCCAATGGTATCAGTTCTGAGACCTGCTCTGTGTTGGCTAGACTTGCTGAACCTGGAGCTCAGACCATCCCTCCTACCTCCACAGGGGGATTCACCTGCTAGCGGAGCCCCCAGAGAAGCAAGCAGAGCTGGGGGAGCCAGGGAGAGAGTCTGGGCCCTGATGTCATGATTGGAGCCCCTGGAGCCATCCTGACCTGAAACCCCCTCCCCCACTTCAGGACTCTGCAGTTACCTGAGTCAGTGCATTTCCAGGGCTGCTCAGGCTGGCTCGAGTCGGGTTTCTCTCACAGCTAGGAGAGGCCTCATTCAACCGTCTCCCTCAAATCTCGTCCTCGCTCAAGGGCCAACTGAGGTTGCAACCCTACCTGGCCATCCCAGGCCATGATAAGGCCTCTACTCTGACCCTCATTAGGATGGACCTGAATGACCCACTGTCCATTCGAACCTCAAGAGTCTGTGCTCAGATGTCCTTTGCCGAGGCGGTTTCATTAAATTCTTTGTCAAGGGACTTGGTGTCCCCTCCCAGCTGGACTGCAGGCACCCTGAGGATGGCCGCACCTCACAGGTGCTGGTATTTCCTGCGGGAACCGACGTGAACACATTTCCTGTCGGCTACAGCCTAGAGAGCACAGCAGGTCTCTAATTTATATGTCGGATGCAGGTCCCACCAAGAGAACCGTCTGGAGTGAGGCGGAGGCGTGAACAGCCCCAAACTGGGTCCCTCAGTGGCGCCGACCCAGGGAACTGCTGGTGCTATTTTTACCCCCGAGCTGGTGCGGAGCCCAAAGTTAGACTGTGGGACAGCAAGGAGGCGGTCCAAATAAAACCTGCGGGTGTTTCTGCGAAATTCACGTGGGACGTCAGGCCCCCAGGCCACGTAGCAGAGAATCCTCGTCCACCTCCGCACGTCCTCACCGATTCGGGCCAACGAGGATAGGTTAGCTTTACGATGACCAAACCCAATGTACAGTTATTTAAATAGATTAATGTGTGCTTTTCTCACTGTGTTTCGGGGGGTAATCTGACTTTCTAAGAAATGGCAAGATGACCCTGACAATAAGTTAAACGGCAAAAAGTGGAATCACAAAACATTTTTAGAAGAACGTGTGGGCAGATTCCTTTTCCACCTGGAGTGGGGAAGGTCTTTCTAGTGGCTTTAAAGATCCATAAAATTAGGGCTTCCCTGGTGGCGCAGTGGTTGGGAGTCCGCCTGCCGATGCAGGGGACGCGGGTTCGTGCCCCGGTCCGGGAGGATCCCACGTGCCGAGGAGCGGCTGGGCCCGTGGGCCATGGCCGCTGAGCCTGCGCGTCCGGAGACTGTGCTCCGTGACGGGAGGGGCCGCAGCGGTGAGAGGCCCACATACCGCAAAAAAACAAAACAAAAAACAAAAAACAAAACAAAACAAACAAAATCCATAAAATTAAAGATTGATCAATTGAACCACACTGAAGAAAAGACAGATCTCCATCAGCAAAGTCAGAAAACGAATGCTAAACGCAAAAATATTTGGCTCTCTTAATACAGGCCAGAGCCTTATCTTCCCAGTCCACGAAGAATTCTTCGAGTGGGGCAACACCAACATTACAATAGGGGGCATGGGACTTCCCTGGTGGTCCAGTGGGTAAGACTCCGCACTCCCAGTGCAAGGGGCCCGGGTTCAGTCCCTGGTCGGGGAACTAGATCCCGCACGCCGCAGCTAAGATCCCACACGTGGCAACGAAGGTCGTGCGTGCCACAGCTAAGACCCAGTGCCAAAATAAGGAAATAGATAAAGTAAAATATTGAAAAACAAGATTGTAACCTTAAAAAAAATAAAATAGGGGAAGTAGGTACAGGGCAGGAGCAATGCAGAGGAAGGAATGCAAACGGCCCTCAGTGTAGAAAAAGGCACCTTTCACACTCCTACGAAAGACACACGCATCAAAACTACACTGAGTGGTCGTTTCTCAGCTGTCAGATTGGCCAGAACCCACCGGTCTGCCCACACTCTTGTAGGGAATCCAGTGCCCCCATACAGGACTGGAGTGTGATGGAATAAAACGTATATTCTAAGGCAGGACAAGAAAAATTAAACGTAAAATTCTGTGTGTGTGTGTGTTTGGGCCTCCCCTCCCTCCCTAATGTGCATCTGTGCTGCACATTAACCAGGGCTCCTCAAAGATGGGGTTCCTGCTCCACCGTAAAGATCAAGTGTTCTAGGGGCTTCCCTGGTGGCGCAGTGGTTGAGAGTCCGCCGGCCGATGCAGGGGACACGGGTTCGTGCCCCGGTCCGGGAAGATCCCACATGCCGCGGAGCGGCTGGGCCCGTGAGCCATGGCCGCTGAGCCTGCGCGTCCGGAGCCTGTGCTCCGCAACGGGAGAGGCCACAACAGTGAGAGGCCCGCGTACCGCAAAAAAAAAAAAACGAGTGTTTCTTTCTTCTGATGCTGGCAGTGTAACTTCTTAAAAGAACAGTGTTCTTTCCCATTCTGTGGTGGGTCATGGTGACTCGCTGCTCTCTTTGTATGTGGTTACCTGGACTCTGTGTCCTTGGTGAACTTCATGTAAAGTATCAATGTGTCATTTTGATGTACGATCCTTTGTCTCGAAGAGATAGGTGAATCTGCTTCCCGGGTTATAATCCTCAGTTTGGCTCAAATAAAATTCCCTTTTTTATTTCTTAACTTGATAGTTCATTGGATTTTCGTCAACAAGAGTGAGCAAAACTGTACAGCCCCGGGAGGGCAGTTTGGCAAAATCTATCCAAACACCAGCGCCTGCACCATCGACCCGCCCCTGCACTTGGGATGCTGCCACAAACACGGACCAGGCTGTGCACAGCATCACTTGCCATGGGTCCCCAGTGCGGACAGATGGGATCCACCGCAGCCCAGGAGACAGAGGGACGGGCGGCTCTCCCTTGCGCTGATTCCAGGGCCTCTTCAGGGCCGTGCAGACGGTGTTTCCTTTCTTTTTTGCTCCTGCATACATACTACTCTTTCCTCGCAGGTGCATTAAGAAAACACCAGAAGGTCACCCCCATTCCTAATAAGCTGTACCCATGTCATCTGGGCGGAAACAAGGTTGATGGGTGGGGATGGAAGAGAGACATCTCAGTGGGTGCCTTTCATATTCATTTTGATTTTTCAATGTATTATCTATCCAAACAGTTGGGCTTTTTTTTTTTTTTTTGGATTTTAATGCACACGTTTTATTTATTTATTTGTTTGTTTTTAAATTTTTGGCCATGTTGGGTCTTCGTTGCTGTGCACGGGCTTTCTCTAGTTGCGGCGAGCAGGGGCTATTCATTGCGGTGCGTGGGCTTCTCATTGCAGTGGCTTCTCTTGTTGCGGAGCACGGGCTCTAGGCGCCTGGGCTTCAGTAGTTGTGGCTCGCGGGCTCTAGAGCGCAGGCTCAGTAGTTGTGGCGCATGGGTTTAGTTGCTCCACGACAGGTGGGATCTTCCCGGACTAGGGCTCAAACACGTGTCCCCTGCATTGGCAGGCGGATTCTTAACCACTGCGCCACCAGGGAAGTCCAAGTTGTGGTTTTTTAAATAAGAAAGATTTGGCCCATTAATACCTGAAAATTTCCTATTGTTTTTTAAACTTAAAAAATATTCTTTTTGAAATATAGTTGATTTACAATGTTCTGTTAATTTTAAGTGTACAGCAAAGTGATTCAGTTTTTTATATTTATCTATTCTTTTTTAGATTCTTTTCTATTATAGGTTATTACAAGATATTGAGTATAGTTCCTTGTGCTATATAGTAGGTCCTTGTTGTTTATTTATTTTATATATAGTAGTGTATATCTGTTAACTCCAAACTCCTAATTTATCCCTCCCCACCTTTCCCCTTTGGTAACCATAAGTTTGCTTTTTATTTCTGTGAATCTATTTCTGTTTTGTAAATAAGTTCACTTGTACCACTTTTTTAGATTCCACATATAAGTGATCTATGATATTTGTCTTTCCCTGTCTAACTTACTTCACTTACTATGACAATCTCTAGGTCCATCCATGTTGCTGCAAATGGCATTATCTCATTCTTTTTGATGGCTGAGTAATATTCCATTGTATATATGGACCACATCTTCTTCATTCATTCATCTATCGATGGACATTTACGTTGCTTCCATGTCTTGGCTACTGTAAATAGTGCTGCTATGAACACTGGGGTGCGTGTATCTTTTCAAATTATAGTTTCTCCTGATATATGCCCAGGAGTGGGATTGCAGGATCTTATGGTAGCTCTATTTGTAGTTTTTTAAGGAACCTCCATACTGTTCTTCATAGTGGCTGCATCAATGTACATTCCCACCAGCAGTGTAGGGAGGGTTCCCTTTTCTCTACACCCTCTCCAGCATTTGTTATATGTAGAATTTTGATAATGGCCACTCTGACCTGTGTGAGGTGATTTTAGTTTTGAATAGCGTAGGCTGAGCGAATTTCCGTGTACCTGTTGGCCATCAAGAGTTCCTATTCTGTTTCTGTTTTCATTACTGAGAATTAAAATAAAACCAGAGTGGGAAAAAACCCTCAAACACCAAAAAAAATTTTATTTTCTAAATGCACACAGAATAATAAGTGGCTGGAGGAGAAGGGCAAGAAGATATCTTTAATCAACCTGAAAACAGACTGTCAGTTCTTGTGACCCAGTACTACTATCTTATGACCTGAACCCAGCAAGAAAATGCACTGTGTGTATAAAATATATTTTTTTCCAGAGCAAAGAAAAATGTATCCCTGGAAACAATTTGCTCCTGTGTGTGGACCAAATGTCTGGAGAATAAAAGAGGTGGGGCAGCTGGACGGATGGACAGATGGGTGAGCGTCAGACACTGGAGAGCCTCAAATGCCACAAAAAACATTCGAACCTGATTCCCCAGGCGCCGATGAAGCTGCCGTTTTCCCGAAAGGAAAGACTTACGGTCGGATCTATGTTTAGGGAAGCTCACCGTGGCTGCCGCGGACAAGGAGGGGCAGGCAAGCCTGGACGTGGGCCATTGAAAATAGCCACAGAGTCTTCCACGCTTTGCCCACTGAGAAGCGGGGCCTATTCCCCCGCCCCCTTGCGTCTGGGCTGAACCTTTGACCAAGGGTAGAACGTGGCAGAAGTGCCACTGTGCCGGGTCCAGGCCTCTCCTCTCTCAGGGAACTCAGCCAACACGCTGCGAGGAAACCCAAGTGGCCACGTGGAGGGGACCGTGGGCCCCGGCCACACCCTCCAGCTGAGCTCCAAGCCACCAGCCGGCACCGCCCTGCCAGCCCACCCGGGGGAGCCCGCGTGCAGCAGACAAAGCCCAGCCCATACTGCAAAACTGCAGGCGATAAATGTTGTTCCTTTAAACCACTCAGTTTGGGCGCAATTTGTTACGCGGCAATAAATACCCACAACACGGGACAGGGGGCCGCTGGGAAGGGGGACTGGGCTGGACTCCACGCGTAAGCACCTGATGGGTCGAGCTGGGGCCAGCACAGTGGCCAGGAGAAGGCTGGGACAGGCCTGACAGCTGTCCCCCAAGCGCCGCGTCCTGCTAACGTCACAGCAGCCCCTCCCCACCCTCGCCTCCTCCGCAAACAGCCTGCAGTTTCCCCGGTGCTGCGGCTGGGCTGGAGGGCCAGCTGTCGGGCAGGGGGCTGCTGTCTGGGCAGCTTGCAGGACAGCTGTGCTCCCCGGAAAATGATGGCCCTGGCGATGGTAATTGGCAATGTCCTTCCTCTGGGAAGTCAGCCTGACTCTTCAAATATAATAAACAGGGTTTGAGAATTTAATTTTTTCCCCCAGGGCCACGATTTGTTCTGCTGTCAACGCATTACAGAGGGAAGAAAGCTCTTACCACGAAGGATCTGTCAATCCGATTTCCTCTTAATTGGTGCTCACGTCCACTTTCCTACCAGATCTATATCTTCTTTTAAAAAAATATGGAGCCCACACAGGTCTTTTCATTTTTCCTTGGAGTAGAGCTTGACCCCAAATACTTATCTGTGGTAAGTCATCCTTGCTCAGCTCCCCTCTGTGACCGAGACTCGAGGTTCTGGAGGACAGGGCTTCCCACACACCCTACCTCACCCTGACCACTAGAGCTGCCCAATAAGCTAGGATGCCTGGTTAAATCAGAATTTCGGATGGCAGCAAATAACGTTTTAGTATAACACGTCCCAAATATTGCACGGGATACACGTACGATCAAAATCTATTTGTCGTTCATCTGAAATTCAAATTTAACTGTTCGTCCTGTGTTTTCATTTAATAGCACCTGAGTGAGCTAGGGGGCCATTTGGGGTGAAAAGGAGTCAACTACAAAAGCAAGAGGGACCCAGAGAAAGGTGGGCGTGGCATGGCAGGGATGACCCAGAGGGGAGGCAAGACGGGAGATGCAAAGAAGACCCTCCAGGGAGCGTGACCTTGGACAGCTTCCAGGCCAGCTAAACCGCATTGTCCAAGAGTGAGAGGAGGCAGCTAGGGAAGAAATGGTGGGAACTGGGTGACCAGCTGTCCCAGTTTGCTCGGGACTTCCTGGAAACGCCACAGTCCCAGGCAAGTTGAGGTGGGAAGTGGGAGGGAAGTTCTAGACCAAGGAAACAGCAAGTGCAAAGATACGGAGGTGAGTTTGCCTCCCGGAAACAGCTTCACTCCATCCATCCTCCCCACCCTGCGCACCCCACCCTACAGGGCCGGGTGCAAAATGTAAGGGGGGCTAAAACGCAACAACAGAGACAAATCCTTCAATGTAATATTGAATTTAAAAATCAAAATAAATGTAAAATATCCATGACGAACAAAATATGAAAAATTTAAATAAAATTCCTTAAAAATTCAATATAGAATGACTCTCTGACCCACCAACTCAACCCCTAGGTATATACCCAAAAGAATTGAAAACGGGTATTTGAACAAAAGGTTGTACACGAATGTTCAGGGCAACGTTATTCACAAGAGCCAAGAGGTAGAAACAGCCCAAGTGTCCGTCAACTGATGAATGGATCAAAATGTGGTCCAGCCTCACAGTGGAGGATCACTCAGCCCCAGAAAGGAATGCAGCACTGACGCAAGCTACGACACGCATGAACCTTATGCTCAGTGAAAGAAGCCGAACACAGCAGGCCACCTAGTGTGTGATTCCATTTATGTCCAGAACAGGCAAAAGAAGAAGATTCTCCTTCACAGCCTCAGAAGGAGCCAACCCTGACAACACCTTGATCTCAGACTTCCAGCCTCCAGAGCCGTGAGATGTTACATTGCTCTCGTTTAAGCCGCCTGGTTTGTGGTCCTTTGTTTCGGCAGCCTCAGCAAACTCCTACAGGCCCCTTGTCAGACTGGCAAAATCTGAATGCTTGGTAGCACCCAGCCAGGGTTTGGGGCAGAGGGCACTTGGACTCTGAAAGGGGACCGTAAGTGGGCACAGCCTTCCCAGACGGTCACTTGGTGCTTCTAACAAAAGTTGAGATGCGCGCACCCTGCATCCCTGCCCCCACGGCTAAGACTCCATCCACTGATCCTGGAGGATTCTGCACCAGGACTCCTCTCACACCCCAGGACACTGGGAACCTTGCGATGTCTGTGACCCGGGACGGTCAGCCGGGATCTGTGCACCTCGCGGTGGAAAGAATGCTGCAGTCCTCAACTGGAAAACCGTCTGAGATGTGAAATGGAAGAAGCAGGTTGCAAAAGAACAATCATAGCAAAACTCCACTTGGCTTTCTTTGTTTAAGTGTACATATAACCACAGTGAAAACACAGACACGCCTGGAAGACCACACATGCCCGTTTACAGAGTTTCCTTCTAGACGTGTGGGTGGTAGAACTGGTGTTTCTTATTTTTAAAACTTTTTAAAAAGCGATATGATGGTGGGTGATTTTGACTCTGTGCCTTTCGTTCTTCTGTCTTTTGTCGCTACAACATCTTTGACAATGAGCACGTTAAGTAAGTCAACGTGGAGACAAAAGTGGAAGGCAGGGCCCACGCTCCAAAGAGGGCGTGTCATAGGCCTTGTCCTCCCAGCAGCCCCCGGGGAGCCGCGGCACAGCCTGGCCTTGACCCCAGATCTGTCTAGGTAACTGGCCAACACCATTCAGAGTCCTCGGCTGGCTGACCCATGTCCCCTCCCCTCTCACTTACTTTTTCCAGAGACTCTGTGAAGTGGGGGGCTATTTACTGGCAGGAAATGGAGACACACGGAGGGTTGGTGACGGATTCAAGGCCACGCGGCTTGCGAACGCTGAGGCGGGATTTGAACCCGGTGCTGGGCTCCTGTCCCGGCCTCTGTGTCTGTTTCCTTGGATGGCTCTGAACTTGGAGCAAAGGCGGGACCACGGCCCAGCCCTGACCCAACTGGGCTCTAGGATGATGGGGGATGGGCCGTGTCTCCAGCCCCCTACACCCAAACCACTGTGGGCAGTGGCCTTCCCGGCAGGGGACTGTCCATCAGTACCGATGAGTGGACGAAGCTGGGGAAGGACTGAGCTTCCCGGTGACGTCAATCACGGCGGTTCACAGAGCCCGGTGCCTTTAAGTGACTGACTCAACTCCTGTCCACCCACGAGCGAGCCACAGGCCGGACACTGTCACCTTCTGACAGGCTCTGGGATTTTAGAGAGACACAAAGCAACTCGGAGGAAGCTCGGGCAGAATATGGAGAGAGACCCGCATGACTCCATTTCCACAAAGTTTAAAACAAGCTAAGTCACAGCTGCTAGAAGCCCGCAGCGGCTACCGGGAGGGGCGGGGCCCGGGGACCGGGGACCCGGGGCTGGTGACACTGCGGTCTGAGCGGTGCGGGCATTCAGCCAGCTCAACACACTGGAGCACGTTTTTGTCTGTCGATTATTCTTCAACTGAAGGTTTTAAAATGCTCATGGTTTCTGAAGTCCCTTAAAGTATTCGGGGTCCCTGAAAAGCGGGTGGGGCACAGGGCGGCTGCGTCCCCTCCCCCGCCAACAGCTCAGGCCCCCGAATGGAAATACCCCCCCCCCCGCTGGGTCCCCACATCCCATTAGCCAGATGGGCTCCCACATGTCCCTGGGGGTGCTGCCCATGGGACTCAGGGCCAGGAAACAGGTGCTGCTGCCTGGGCCTGCAGCTGAGTCACCAGCCCCAGAGGGTCAGCGCTCCCCCTCCTCCGGGCTGATCCGCCCGGAAAGGACCCAACAGGTGAGTCACCCCAGGGCACAGGGATTCCAGACACCCAGCCACTGACCTGCAGCAACACTCCCTGGGGAAGCTCCCCAGAATGGGATGTCGTGGGGAGAAGGGAGGGGGGAGGGGGAGGGGAGGGACAGGAAGGAGTAGAAGGGGGCGGGGCTGGGGTGGGAGGACCTAGGTGGGAGGCAGCGGGGGGAGGGGGCGGGGCTGGGGTGGGAGCCTCCCCGGTGGGGTGGGGGGAGCAGGAAGGGAGAGGAGCTGGGCTGGGGAGAGGAGACTGCCTGGCCCAGAGCCCAGGGCAGTAGGGAGCTGGGGGAAAGAAGATGCTGAGGGTGGGCTTAGGGAAGAGGAAAGTTCCCACAGGCAGGGCAGGAGGCGCAGGTGGCGGGCAAGGATGGCTCAAAGCAAAGAGTCCCGGACTCGCCAGATGCGCAAAGCTGGACCACCCGGAAAACACCATGCCCCTCTCCACTCACCCAAGAGTTGAGCTTGCCCAGGAGCAGCGCTGGGGGCGGGAGGTGCTGCTGGTGTGCGGTTGTGGGCCTGACCAGAGGCCCTGACGGCCCCCAAGACGCTGGCGGAGACAGTGGCGGAGGGTGGCGGCTGATCAAGAGCTGCCTGAGCGCCTCTAGAACTGCAGCCTCTCTCTTTTCCTCCAGTGACCCCAGGCTTATTCCAGCCCCAGCTCCCAGCTTTCGGAGATGTACCAGCAGCTCTGCAGGGCGGACCTCGACGCCTGCGCGTGGGCACCGTGGGCAGGGGGCGTTCCTGGAAGCCATTCCCACCCTGCGAGGGCTGGCCACACCTCAACCATAAATGTACGTGAGATAGATCCACCCCACTGTAAACACACCCACCACGAACCAGGTAAATCTTCCCTCCCACCCGAGGTCCAGCTAAACGCATCTCCATTCCAACCTCCCCTGAGAACCGGAAATGCCTGGGGCCTCCCCAGCACCACTTTCCACGAGGGTAATCCCGGCTGGGGAGGGATGTAGAAAGACGCAGGTCTGGACTGACTGTGCTTATAGCTTATTTCAAATCTTACAAAAGTGTGCAACCTTGCAAACAGTTGCCTTGGGGCCCTGCCTGAGGTCCAGCCTGGTGATTGCAAGGGCCAGCAGCCAATCTTCCTTCCTCTGGCTCAGAACCCTGATTTCAGCGGGGCACCAGCACCGCACATAATTACAGACCTCATTTTGCAGCTTCCAGTGCGGCTGGACGTGACTCTGGCCAGCAAGATGTTCAGAGAAGTGGGAGGAGGGGTCCCCCGAGGATTGGGAAAGGGAGGTGGGGATCCTCTCGGCCAAAGTCCCCAAACTGCTTATCTCTCTTCTCGATCATCTCTCCCTTCTCCTCAGCTCACACCCTTACTAAAAACACCGACTGTTCCTATGGACGAAGTAAACAGATCTTCACACGTATCATGAATTCTTTAACGAAGACATATTGATGAGCTGAACGCATGCACTCAAAAGACCATTCATAGAATTAGATCAACCTTCACTTTGGCCAGATCCTTAACAAGCTACTATCGTTAGGGAGCAACTGGGATTTTTTTCATGACGACTGAGCTACTGGGGTGGGTGGCGTGGGTAGGGCTGGGGTTAGCAGCTAGAACCCATGGAAGGGCAGGATCAAGGATGCAACATTTGTGGAGTCAAATGAAAGCCAAGGTTAGATGGTCAAGACATTTCCTCATTTCTTCAATAGTAATGAGATCACCATAGGATCAGTAGGCGGTGTCCCTTTGTCATCCTCTCTTCTAAGCCTTCTCCTTTTATGAGCCCATCTCACCACCATTAGCTGCTAACCAGCATTGGAGGTGTGCGTCCCTTTACTCATTTGTCTTCATTAATTCATTCATCAAATATTTGTCGACTGTTTTGTGTGAGACACCGTTTATTAGTGAGGAGTCATTCCAACTACATATAATAGAAACCCTCCAAACAACATTTGGCTTAAGTAAAAGAAAGGTTTATTTCTCTCTGTTGGGAAACAAGCCTGGAGGTCAGAAGCCCAGGGACCCAGGCTCCTTCAGTCTTGCTGTCATCCAAAGTCATCACCTTGTGGCCCAAAATGGCTGTTCAGCTCCAGCCCTTGCACCCACATTCCAGGCGGGAGGAAGGAGGAAGGGAAAAGGACCAAAAAGGGGGCCTACCTTTGTGATCCCTTTCACCTGGAATGCGCTGGGCCCCACCTGGCCAATCTTGCTCACCTTTCAGGTCAAGCTCCCTGAATACACGTACCTCCTTCTCATGATAATGAAGTGGTTATTTGTACAACTGTTTTTGTGCATTCAGGTCTCCATTAGACTGTAATTTCCGTCTGCTGCCGCAGTCCCCGTGCGGTACCGGGGGAAGCAACACCTCTCCGGGGACGCGTGGATGAGCCCGTGCTGGACTGTGGCCTCGGTTTTCTCTGGACTCGCTCTTCCTGCTTACCAGGCCCAGGTTGGTGTTTGGTGGTGAACAGGGCCTCTGAGGGAAGATGGGCCAGCTCACAGAGCAAGGATAAAATTATGCTTTCTGTTTGATTTCCATTACTCTAATGGTGACCCATTTTATCTGCCTCACACTGGGCTGTCTTCAAGATGACAAGGTGACAGTGTCTCACTGGGTCACTGCTGAGCGCACAGAGCCCATTATAACCCTGGCCGTGGGTCTCAGCACAGCCTGTGCCGGGAAGCAGGCACCTGCTATCCGGGGTGCCATCCTCCTTTGTCTAAATGCCTCTGCTGGCCCTGGGGAGTCACAGCATCTCTCCTCACTTCTGCCTTGCTGGGTCTGCAGGCTTCTGGTGCCCACCTAACTCTCCCTGGCCAGGGTCACGGGCCACACCCAGGATTTGTACAGAATCCCCTCACCCAGACTGAGGGAGAAGCAGCGACAGTGGGTGTCCCCCCGGGTGGTGTCTTGGTGACAGACCATGTCAACTTAGAGGACCCACATTTGTTCCATGAAGGGAACGTCTGCAGGGACCCCTTCTGGCCCAGCAGCGCCTGAGGGACGTAAGAAGGGCCCACAGCTCTGAGGCGGGGGAGCCAGTCAGCCCCCAGGAACTGAAAGCCTAAGTGCCCCCCTAGCTGAGTTGCCCCATTTTAGAAAAACAGGATGGGGTCTGGGCCCCCGAGGACCACTGGGCACCGACCGGGAGCAGGGAAGCTGGGCGAGCTTTGGCCTCCCGTCCTTCCCCCATGGATGGCTCTGAGGCTGAATCCGCCACCCAGCCGCTGCAAAAGCGTGCGAGGGGGGTGCCCCGGGGGCCCAGGACCCAGCGACCCGCCCAGCTTGGATTGAGGGTCTCTGGCTGCGGAGGGCTCGCTGGCGGCACGCGACGCGGTGCCGAGGTGGGGGGCTCGCTGCCCCGGGGCCGGTAACAGCCGGGTCGGGGGCTCTCGCGCGGGGTGCGGGGATCTCTCCGGCGTCCCCACCCTCCCGCAGGCGCTCCGAGCGCCCCTTGGGAACCGAGTTCCGGTCCCTCCCGCCCACTCGGGCCGGCGAGGGCGCCGGGGGGCGGGAACCGAGCCCGTGACGCGGCGGAGCGGCCCCGGACGCACCGCATAAATCGCGGTGGCGGCGGCTCCGGGCGCTGACACGTCGAGGGAGCCCGGCCGCCCTGAGCTTCCCGCCTCCGTGTCCCCGAGGCCACGCCATGCGGTGAGAGCCCCCTGCCCTACCCTACTCGACCCGACTCGACGGACGCGCGGCCCCGCCGACATCCCCGGACCTGCTGACGCCCCAGGACCTGCAGATCCCCCGGGACCCGCCGCTCAAGGTACCGTGCCCCAGGGGACCCCAGCGGGAGGCGGACCCCCTTTCTCCGCCGTCCCCTCTCCGGAGCGCCCACCTGAGGGTGGACCTTCCCTGGGGCCGGCGCGGCGCCTCTGCCCCTTGCCCAGGCTCTCGGTCCTCGGCACCTCGGCTCCTGGCCGCCCTTCCCGCAACCGTGGGGTGGGGGGGGTCCGAGCCTCCGCCCGACGTGAGCCCTGGAGACCGAGACCGGCCTCCCCGCGCCGTCCCCCACCGCCCGCCTTCCCTTGCAGATGCCCAGAGGCTGCGCCCTCCTGCTCGCCTCGCTGCTCCTCACTGCGGCCCTTTCAGCCACCCTGGGGCTCGGGTCGCCGGTAAGTGCAGGCTGGGGAGCAAACGCTCCCCAAGCGGGTCCCCTTCTCTGTAAAGGGGGGCAACCGCATCAAAACCAGGCTCGGGGGAGGGTGGGTGCCTTGTGCCATCAATTCTGCCTCCGGGCGGGCGGGGGTGGGGGGGTCCCTGCCGCGGGGAGCTGCGCAGGGAGGGGCCCGGCTCCTGCGAGCTGACCAGAGGGGGCTGGGCGGAGGGCGGCGGTTTCCGCTCAGAGGCTCCCTCCTTTCCTCCTGGCACCTCGCCTCTCCCAGTGTGTAAACAGCCCCTGGCTATCGACCACTAAACATGGACACTGCTGTACTTGAGGTTAGCGCCTCGGACGAGTGAGAAGCAAATCTCATTCCATTCAGTTCAGTAGAGCGTCAGTACACCGTGTGCGAGCTGGTGTTATCAACAGGTGTTCTCAGCATCACTTAAAAGCGAGTGGGTGCACTCTGAGTCTGTGGTCTACGGCGCAAAAGGAAGTATTTGATAAAGCAAGTAGTCCCATTTTCATGTCAAATATAGCTTATCTGCAAATCTGGAATTTCTTGCAGCTTCCAAAAGTACATGCATTATTCTAAGTCCTGTATCTGCCTGGAAGGTCTGAGTGAATTTCACTTAATGTCCTTCTGATTTCATTTAAAGCTCTTGCTTTAACAGTCAGCAGCTCTCGGCTTAGTATATGAAAGAGTAACTAAAGTGTGTTTGTAATTTAAGTTCTGTGAGTATTTGAAGTAAGTAACTTCACAGGCTGCCATGGTGGGTTACACAAGCAGAAGCGGCCTTTGGGGCTGCTTTGAGCCAGCGCAGCCGGTACCGGGCAAGATTCTTGCCATCTGAACCCCTTTCTCCCATTTAAGGTGAAGGAAAAGAGAGGCTGGACCCTGAACAGTGCTGGCTACCTTCTTGGACCACGTAAGTGATGCGGGTACATGGCCTCCCGACACCGAACCTGCCCTTCCAGTGCTGGCTGTGGCGCTTGCGCTCACCCTGCTGTCTCTGAAATATGGGGGTGGCCAGTCGTCGTTCTGACACCTCGATATTCCAGTCTGAGTCTGATAAAGGGAAACAGGGGAGTCTTCCATGAGACTCTGAGGCAGGATGGTTTCTCTGTAGGTTTAACTGATTCCCTGAAAGGCAGCCCCCCAGATGTCCCAATTCTCAGTCTCCTCCCCATTTGTCCCCCCACCCCCAGCCTTGGGGCACCTCGCTCTTTCTTGAACCCTGACCCATCCTGCAGCCCGCAGCTTGGCAAACCCTCAGGGCCCTCTCCTGCCTTCTCTGCACCCTTCCCCCTTTTTACCCCCGTTCCTTGGCCTGGCCAGTCTCAACTGCTCGGCACATTGGCCCAGGCCTGATACCTCCGGAAGCCTGTCCTTCCTCTGGCTCTCCTGCCCTGCACCCCATGGGATTCCTAGCCTCGGACTTTGCTCAGGCTTTCCCAGGTGACCGTCTTGGAAGGCAGACATCCCTTGGGGCTCTGTTCTGGGCCCTCTCTTGGGTCCCTCTGTGTCTCCCTAAACGTTCCCATCCACTCCTTGGCTTCACAGAGCACCCCCAGGTCAACTGACCCCAGCCTTATCTCCATCTTCCGTGAGCCTAAGCCTGGGATAGGAATTCGCAGGTGACCTGGAGAAGCCAAAACATGCTCACCCCAAAACTAAATGCAGAAGGTCCCCTTCCTGCTCCAAATCTGTCCCTGGAGCCGCCCTGCAGGGTGACTGACACTTGGTGTCTCGTCCTTGATGTGACACTGGCTGGACTCGGTGGGAGTAGTTTGATTACATTCATGGTGCAGAGAATCCAGTGAGTCTAGGGCAGCTGGGGCCTTCAGAGACCCCCTGTTCGACTGCTGCATTTACAGGGAGGTGCACCGAGCCTGGGGCCCAGAGACCAGCTCGCTGCTGTGGAATTCCTAAGTGGGCGCAGAGGGCGGCAGGCAACGGGGGAGTGGGTGTGTGCAGACAGGCCACGCCTCCAGCGCTAAAGGGCACAGCTCTGGGCACTGCAGGCTACGGCCACTGCGGCCTCCCCTTGCCCACTCAGCCCCCACTCTCTGCTCTCTTCACGTCCTCTGTCTGCAGTGACACCTTCAGATTTTAATTGTCCTAAAGGAGGGGGCGAGGGGAGACCTTTCACTTCCCATCCAACCTCCTACCTACTCGTAGCTTTCAAATTTGCAGGCATGGTTGATTTGGGGACATCCATCCACCTTAAAAAAAAATCCTCCTCTATTTATTTCCTACTTTCTTGCCGGAAACGAGGCAAACAACTCATATACAGCTCATATCCCAGTCCTTCCAGAGTCGCTGGGAAGAATGGTCCCCGATTAAACTACCCCGGGAGCTACTTTTAGTTCTTAATCCCCAAGTGTAAGTACAGACCCTTCTCCCACTGCAGGTGGTGGTTTATCTGACCACCTGGAGGGTGCCTGAGAGCCGGGCTTTGAGAAACACAGGCACAGAAATGACAAAAACTAAATGGGGCCACAGGCAGGATCTGCTGGGCTTCTTTAGTCTCAGATCAAACGCAGCAGCCGGTCCCCACGTGGTCTTGTCACTTCGCCTGCAGGAGGCAAAGACTGATGTAAAGGGCACGAGTTTTCCTGAACCCTTTGCAGCCCTGAGTTCTTCCCCCGAGAAAGCAGCTCGTCTCTGTGCCACTGGTCCGAAAGAAAGAAGGAGCCCTTCAACAGAAATACTTGTCCATGTGACTCTGGCATACTGAAAATGTGTTTATCAAGAAGATTTAGGGAATTCCCTGGCGGTGCAGTGGTTAGGACTCAGCGCTTTCACTGCTGGGGCCCGGGTTTGATCCCTGGTCGGGGAGCTAAGATCCCACAAGCTTTGTGGCATGGCCAAAAAATCCTGTTAGAAAACAAGCCGTTTTTCACTCTCAGGTTGGATCACCAGAAGCTGTCCGTCTGGACTAGCCGTCTGTCAGGATTCTTTGCAACTTCACACTGTGCTCCTGACTTCTGTTCTCAGGTTAGCATAGAAAATGGCAACATAAAAATGCTGAAGACAGTTTGAGCCTGACTGCACCCAGTGGCCTTTGGAAGCGCCGGGTTACTTATCATTCCTCCACATTTAATGCCAAGACCTCTGTCTCTGGAAAAATGAATTCGCTTTCTTTTGTCTGGGCTTGGAGATGGTACAGTCCACTAGGCCAGGTAGCCAGAGACCGAGAGCCAGACCTTCTCCTTTAGCCCGGAGAGGGCCCCTCTCAGGCCCTTCTCTTCATTCCAGGGCACTTGGTGGAGAGCCCTCATTCTTTCTTTCCAATACTTTTGTTTTTTTGCCCGTGCCGCTCAGCACGTGGGATCTTAATTTCCCGACCAGGGATCGAACCTGGGCCCCTGCAGTGGAAGCGCGGAGTCCTAACCCCTGGACCGCCAGGGAACTGCAATTACCATTCCCCCGTGTCACTCCACCCAGAGTGTGTGCCTGCGTGCACACACACACACACACACACACACACACACACACACACACTCAACCTCCCTCCTTCCCTCCCCTCCTCCTTCTGTCTCTGTCTGTATCTCTCTCCCCGGCTTCAGTCTGTCTCCCACACAGCAGCCAGTGATCTTTGAGAAATAAAATTCTGATTACATCAGAACTGCAAATCCTGTGGTTTCCCCCCCGACCCCGTTTTCAGGGACGCAGGACTCCAGCCCCTGTCCTCTGCCTGGGAGGCAACCAGCTCAAACTCCAGCCCCCCCGGGGCCCCCTTGGCACTCCCCTCTCCCTGCACCAGGTCTGTGCCCCTTGGGCCGGTGCCCTCTGCTGGCCACGTGCTGCCCCCTCTTGACTGGAGGCTCCCCTCTTGTTCCGTGGGGCCCCAGCACCTGGAGAAGAGCTGTACCCTGGCCCTGGCACGAGTTCCTCCCTCAGGTTCCACGGAGAACAGCTCCCTCTTCCATGGTTTCCCTCCCTTGGCTTTGTTTTTCTGTCCGTTGTGTTACGTGTTGGCTGTAAGCAGCCACGTGCCCTTTCATTACAGTGGCAACACTCAGTGCTTTCCTCTGATTTGCAAACAGATGCCATTGACAACCACGGATCATTTCACGACAAGCATGGCTTCACCGGCAAGCGGGAACTCGAGCCTGAAGACGAAGCCAGGCCAGGTGAGAGGACTTTAATCTCAGGGCACACAGGGCAGTGGGGGGTATCGGGCTTCTGCCACCGCTGACCCACAGCCAGGGCCTGAGCTTGGCCCGGTCCCATCTGTCAGCCGCCAGAAATAGGAGCAGCAAACCTGAGGGTAAGCTCAGGGGCGGCCACAGGGGCTCAGGGCCTCCACTGCGCTGAGCCGGGCTCTGAGAGGGAGGGAGGGACACGCCGGTGATGCCCCCAGGTGCCCAGGTCTAAGACAGGCACCAAGGTCGTCAACGCTGATCCCCTCTGGTTTCTAGGAAGCGTTGACAGGCGGCTGTTGGAGAACAATGTCGTGCGCACGATAATCGAGTTTCTGACTTTCTTGCAGCTCAAAGGTATGTGAAATAGTACCAACATAAAATGCCACCTCTTAGAAGCCTGTGCACATTAAAAACCTGTCGAGAAAGGATTCCACAGACTTCTCCTGGGAAGGAACCGTGGTCCACCTACACACCGACAGTCACGCTGGTGGGTGGGGTTACAGGCGGGGGCATGGGAACCAGCTGCAAAGGGGCCTGGTCCATTCACTCTGCTGGACCCACATTTCTTGACATGGTAACAGCGGCTGTACCTTCCGGGGCCTAGTTACTACACACAGTCAGGCTCTGCGTAGACCACCTTAAACCGTATCTTGGGAGCGCGGCGAGTGAAGGGAGCCCGCGGCCCGGATTGCCCTTTCACCCTGCGCAGCCTCCAGTGGGGCTGGCTGCGTGTCACCCCGACAGCTCTCCATCCCGGGATCTAGTACAGCCGATGGGGGCCTTTCTGCCCCAGCCCTTCTGTGCCTCAGGGCTGTCATTCATGCCACTGTGAGGGTCAAAGCTGCCCCTGTGGAAGGGGCTCAGAGCTCACCACAGGGAGGTGGCCTGGGGACACGGTGGCACGTGGGCCACTCTGAAGCTCCAAGGGAGACCTTGGGCGGTCAGGTTCTGCTCATCACAGTTTTGTTGTCTAGTTGGAAGAGCAAAGACTAATTCTTGGGTTCTGTTTTGATCCATTTGCTCTCAGGCTCCACTGCCTTAGTTGAGGGACTTCAGGTGGGCGTGGGGAGGGGGGAGGGAGTCGGGGGAGGAGACTTGAGGCCTGTGGCTTTTCCTTAGAACCATCCATGGGCAGGGGGACTGTGGGAGAAGAACTTAGAAACCTCAGGACCAAGTAACCGATCCCCTCTGTTCGAGCCCAGTGCAGGCTTTGGGGAAATCTCTGCTGGAGAAAATCTGCTGGTGACTTTTCCAGTGAGGGGCAGAGGGACTCTTCCGGGTTTTTTGTTTGTTTGTTTTGTTTTGGATGTTGTAACGTGGAACTTCTTTCATTAGGAGACATCGAGTTTCATTGCCCAAACAGGAATTACACTTTTTTAGAGTCTGACCGTTTCAAATGCATGCTAAGTACGAGAGTTAAATGTGACACGTGCCTCATCCTGGGTTTGCTGCCGTGAGCATCTCTGCAGAGGACGGGCACTTGAGCTTGACCCTCCCCTCTGCAGACGCCGGGGCCCTGGAGCGCCGGCCCGGCCTCCCCGCAGTGCCCTCGGAAGGCGTGGAGCAGTCCTAGGCGGCTCCCAGGGCGGTGCGGCTCTTCGTGGGCATCCAAGTCAAGCTCGAAGCCTATGATAATCATACGGCAACGAGTGCAGAGTCAACCACCCCCGTCCTCTCTGCCCTGCTGCTGTGCTCTCATCATTTAAGATTCTTTCCCTTTGGTCATAATTTTGAGCGGCAAATAAAAAACCAGCAACAGCCTGTGATTACCGTTTTCTTCCACACGTGTGTCTTGTTGCCGCTGCCACCAGTGTGTGTTTAAAAGATGATGCTTGGGCTTCCCTGGTGGCGCAGTGGTTGAGAGTCTGCCTGCCGATGCAGGGGACACGGGTTCGTGCCCCGGTCCGGGAAGATCCCACATGCCCGTGAGCCATGGCCGCTGAGCCTGCGCGTCCGGAGCCTGTGCTCCGCAACGGGAGAGGCCACAACAGTGAGAGGCCCGCGTACCGCAAAAAAAAAAAAAAAAAAAAAAAAAGATGATGCTTGATTACAGTCACACGTAATAGAGAGAAGTTTTACACCCAAATTCTACCATCCAGAGCATCTCTGAGACACTTTCTCTCGTCACTCATGTCCAGGGAACAAAGTTATCTTAAGCTGAGTCAAACATGAAAGTAAGTCTGTTTCTGAGACAAACAAAACCACAAAACAGACAGAACCCCTGGCCTCATGGAGTGGATGTTTTAGGGAGATGGGAACCAAAACGCCTAAAGAAACCCTAAACGTGATAGATGAGAGAATTGTCTGGTGCGTGAAGGTGAACAGTGACGACGAGAAGCAGCCACAGTGCCGGGGCCGCGGGTGAAGCGGGGATTAACACGCACAGCGTTAAGGTGCGTGTGGCCGGGTTAGAAGGGAACTGTCGTAGAAACCGTAACTATTTTATGTGCTAAGTCAACGACGAGTTAAAGGCAGCATGTGGGGACAGTAATAGCAGAGATGGGGTGATCTTTGGAGCAGAAATAAAAAGATCATACAGAAGATCCAAAAAGAAAACAGGCAAGGATGAGAAGCCAGACATCAAGATAAATGATGGCCCGTAGGCCCCTTCGCACGAACCAGAGCAGATCTGATGCGGAAGTGGGAGGGATCTTTCCGTGCTCCCTCCCCCAGCAGTGCCTCTCACCCCTGGGGGCCCAGGTTGGCCCCCAGACCACCGCAGTCAGTGTCTGGGCACCCGCCGTGTTTTCGTGCTCCCCCAGGTGATGGCAATACGCAGCCAAGCGTGAGACTCGCCCCCTAAAGACCGGCTTCCGAGAAGAGGTAGACACTGGTTGGTTATCCAAGCCCTGCTGGTGGGGCCCCAGCCCCCGCTTCCTCTCCCTGCTCCCTCTCTCATGACACGTGACACTCACTGGCAGCCACTTTCCCTCTTCCCACCAGCCACCCTTCCCTCCTCTGCACATGCCATGGGCAGACCCGGCTGGTCCAATCCCAGCTCAGGGTTCAGGAACACCACACATGGGGCTCCGCAGGCCCCGGGCCTGTCCTTCACTCCCTACCCCTCGCCATCCTCGGTTCTCCTCTTTCACGCTGCTTTAAATCGCCCAGACTTGGGTGGGCCCCAGGGTCCCTGGAGGCCTCGTCAGAAGTCGGGTGGCCAGCCCTGCCCACAGTGCTGATTCAGGACAAGGTGTGCGGGACCCGCACTCCGAACAAGCACCCCACTGATGCCGCTGCTGCTGGTCAGGGACCACGCCTCATTCACTCACTCCAACCCGCAGCCTGGGCTGCCTTGCCTCCTTCCTTCCGGCGGCCATGGACACACCTGTCCCCACCCCAGCCCGCTCTAGTAGCCTCCTTATGCCCTAAGCGCCAGACCCCCACCAACTGCAGCTCCTGGCCCAGCCTCGCTCACCCAAAACCTCTGCACACATCCCTCCTGGTGCCTGGTAAACTCCTCCACGTCCCACAGGACCCCACTCTGCCGCGGCCGCTCAGGGGCGCCTTCCTGCTCGCCCTCCGCCGCAGAGCTGTGAGCAGGCCCAGTGTGTGCCGTGCTGCCCCAGTCGAGTGCGCACCGCTCATTCCGTCTGTGGCTGTGTCTCCTCACCACGCTGTAACTCCCTCAGGAAACAAACCGTGCTGGGTGGGACAGAGGTGCACCTGGGCCACTCTCTGCGTTCCAGCACGGCACCTGGCGGGCAGGAGAGCTTTACAGCACACATCTCGGGAGCAGAGGTAGGAACTGCCAAGGCGGCCCTGCCTCAGCGCAGAGGCGTGCGCCCCAGAATCGCGCTCTGCAGTCTCAGCCCCCCTCAGCCACCCACCTCCTCCGAGCTTCTTCCTCCTTTTCGGAATAACTGCCGTGGGAGAGGTGGTCGCAGCCACAGGTGAGGGGCGGGGGCGGCCGTGGTGCTGTTTGCCGGCCAACAAATTGGTGGACGAGGTGGCCATTCTCAGAGAGGCTGCAGAAGAGACCCTTTACTTCCAGAGAACGTGGTAGGAGCTGTCTGCGGCCGTGCCGGATAACTCAGTCGCCAGCCATGGCGGTATTTTCAAGGAAAAGGGTCCACCGGCCGCCGGAGGAAGTGGAGAGTTCGAAGACAGTGCTGAGAGCCACCCAGGTGGCAGCCGAGAGGTGGAAGAGGACAGCGTGGGCGTCATTTACCTCGAGGAGGTGGCCGTATCCATCCCACGAAGGCGCAGTCATGCACGCTGATGGCTACGCCCCAGCCCCGCCGCCTGCCCAGAACCACGCTGCTGGGTCATACTCAGTGCGGGGGCGCTTGCTGAGTGGCCGCCCAGGCCGAGGAAGAGAGAGCCGCGCTCGGGAGGCCCTTCCGGGAGGCAGGGGAAAGTGATGCTTGAGAGGAGAGGAGAGAGGTACTGGGAGGCTGAGGGGGTCCCAGGGCGGGGCGGTGAAGTCTTAGAAAGACAAAAAATCACAGCTGATTACCTTCTCACATACAACCCACAGCTTTTGCTTTTAGTACGTTGCAAAAGAGAGAAAGAGAGAGAGAGATTCTACCAGTCCATTTTAAAGTCTGGATCTTACCCCACTTTACCCAAGGTAAAAACGAAGAAGGCTCTAGAAAACAGAAAGCTTGACCACCTCTGATCTAAGTTTAAGAAAAAATGTTTGCTGACTTCCCCTTTCCGGAGTGGGTATACTTTTCTCTTACCCTCTTGTCAGCAAGATGAAAAGCCTGGACATTATATATGAAACAAGCACAAGGAGACTCCAAGTCAAGCAGCAGCCCAGCCAGGGAGCTCGGGAGTGAAGGGCGACACGGTGCGGAGACCCTGGGTTTCCTGCTTGCCTCCTGAACAGGGTGAAGAGGTCGATCTGCTCCAAGCTGATACACAGGCTTAACACAGTTCCCATCAAGAAAGAACATGAAAAGACAAAATAGGGACATCAAGGACTGTCACCTAAAACATATAAAGAACCCTCAAAACTGAACAAAAACAAAAAATCGAGTTAAAATGGGCAAAATACATGAACAGACACTTCACCGAAGAGGTTACAGAGATGGAAAAAAGCTCAAGAAGAGATGTTCAGCATGATTAGTCACTTGGGGGATGCACAGTAAAAACACAGTGCGGTATCACTAAACACCTATCAGAACGGCTACCATAAAAGCCAGTGAGAGCACCAAATGCTGGCAAGGATACAGAGAGAGTGGATGACTCGTACGTCGCTGCTGAGAAGGTGAAATGCTGACATCAAACACGCAACTACTGTCCAGCCCAGCACCTGCACTCCTGAGCGTGCACCCCAGCCAAATGGAAACCCACCTTTACACGAGAACCTGCACGCAAGTGTTCACAGTAGTTTATTCATAACAGGCAACAACTGGAAACAGCTCAGATGTCCTTCAGTGGATTAAACTCTGGTCATCCACACCATGTACCTACTACTCAGCAATAACAAAATAAGAGATTATTAAGATACACAACAACCTGGGAGAATCTCCAGAGAATTCTTCCAAGTGAAAAAAAATCCTAAAATGTTACAAACTGTATGACTCCATTTACGTAGCGTTCTTTTTTAAAATGAAAAATATATATAGTTATTTATTTATTTGGCTGCGCCGGGTCTTAAAGTTGCAGCGTGCGGGCTGTTCATTGCTGCGTGCGGGATCTTTTAGTTGCGACGTGCATGTGGGATCCGGTTCCCTGACCAGGGATGGAACCTGGGCCCCCTGCCTTGGGAGCGCGGAGTCTTACCCACTGGACGGCCAGGGAAGTCCCTATATATCATTTTTGAAATGACAAAAGTCAAGCAATGGAGCACAGGCTAGCTGCCGAGGGTCTGGGAGGGGGCGGGAAAGAAGACAGACGGTGGGAAAGAGAGAGACTTGAGGGATCGCTGAGGGGACAGAGTCCTGCATCTTGACTGTATCAATGTCACTATCCTGGCTGTGATATTGTACTAAAGTTTTGCAAGGATGTTACCACCAGGGGAAACTAGATAAAGGGACACAGCATCTCTCTGTATTGTTTCTTACAATTGCAGATAAATCTACAATTATCTCAAAATGAAATGTTTAACTTTTTTAAAAGCTATTTAAAATATTTTTTAAGGCCCTCGTATGTTCACTGGTGAATTCTACCAAACATGTAAGGAAAAAATTATTCCAATTCTTTACAATGTCTTCCAGGACGCAGAAGCAGAGGGACTACTTCCTAACTCACTCTATCAGGGCAACATTACCCTAATACTAAGACCAGACAAAGGAACTACATGAAAATTACAGATCAATATCTCTTATGGACATAAATGCCAAAATTCTTAACAAAATATTAGCAAATCAAATCCAATAATGTATAAAAAGAATTATACACCACGACTAAGTGGGATTTAACCTAAGTAAGCAAGTCTGGTTCAACATTCAAAAGTCAATTAATGTAACCCATCACATCGACAGGCTAAGGGAGAAAAATCACAGGCGCATATCAGTAGATGCAGAAAAAGCATGTTACAAAATCCAACACCCAGAGGTGATAAAAACCTTCAGCAAACTATGAATAGATAAAGAATGTCTACAACTGATAAAGAATATCTACAGTAAAAACTAAAGCTTACATCATATTTAATGGTGAGAAACTAGAAACTTCCCCACTGAGATCAGGAACAAGGCAAGGATGTCCCCCATCACTGCTTTTCAACATGATACTGGAAGTTCTAGCTAATGTGAGAAGACAAGGAAATCAAAATTATACAGGCTGTGAAGGAAGAAATAAAACTTTCTTTGTTCACAGATGACATGATTGTCTGTGTTAAAAATCTGAAAATCAGCCCCCAAAACTCCTGGAATGTAAAAGCAATTATAGGGGCTTCCCTGGTGGCACAGTGGTTGAGAGTCCGCCTGCCAATGCAGGGGACACGGGTTCGTGCCCTGGTCCGGGAGGATCCCACATGCCGCGGAGCGGCTGGGCCCGTGAGCCATGGCCGCTGAGCCTGCGTGTCCGGAGCCTATGCTTCGCAACGGGAGAGGCCACAACAGTGAGAGGCCCGCGTACCGCAAAAAAAAAAAAAAAAAGCAAAAGCAATTATAGTAAGGTTGCAGGATACAAGATTAATATATAAAAGTCAATCACTTTCCTATACAACACTAGCGAACAAGTGGAATTTGAAATTAAAAACACAATACCATTTATGTTAAAATACTTAGGTATAAATCTAACAAAATATGTACAAGATCTATATGAGGAAAACTACAGGGACTTCCCTGGTGGCGCAGTGGTTAAGAATCTGCCTCCCAATGCAGGGGACACAGGTTCAAGCCCTGGTCCGGGAAGACCCCACTTGCTGCGGAGCAGCTAAGCCCGTGTGCCACAACTGCTGAAGCCTGTGCACCTAGAGCCTGTGCTCTGCAACAGGAGAAGCCACCACAGTGAGAAGCCTGCACACTGCAACGAAGAGTATCCCCTGCTTGCTGCAACTAGAGAAAGCCCATGTGCAGCAAGGAAGACCCAACGCAGCCAAAAATAAATAAATTTATTTTAAAAACTCTACAAACTCTGAAGAAAGAAATCAGAGAAGAACTAAATAATTGAAGAGATATTCCATGTTCATGGAGAGGAAGACTCAGTATTTCCAAGGTGCCAGTTCTTCACAACTTGATCTATAGAATCAACACAATCCCAATCAAAATCTCAGCAAGTTATTTTGTAAATGTCAAAAAACTGATTCTAAAGTTATATGGAGAGGCAAAAGACCCGGAATAGCCAACACAATATTGAAGGAGAAGAACAAAGTTTGACTGACACTATCCAACCTCAAGACTTACTATAAAGCTACAGTAATCAGGACAGTGTGGTCTTGGTGGAAAAATTAACAAATAGGTCAATGGACCACAATAGAGAGCCCAGAAGCATACCCACATAAATACGGTCAACTGACCTTTGGCAAAGGGGCAAAGGTAATACAATAGAGGAAAGAATGTCTTTTCAGCAAATGGTGCCAGAACAACTGGACATCCACATGCAGAAAAATGAATCTAGACATAGACCTTATACTCTTCATAAAAATTAACTCAAAGTGGATCACAGACATAACTGTAAAATGCAAAACTCCTAGAAGATAAAATTGTGATCTATAAAATAAATGACTGGTGAGCTGGACTTCATTAAAATTAAAAACTGTTCTGCAAAAGTCACTGTTGAGAGACTGAGAAGATAAGCCACAGACTGGGAGAAAATATTTGTAAAAGACACATCTGATTAAGGACTATTATCCAAAATATACAGAGAACTCTTAAAACTCAACAGTGAGAAAATGAGCAGCCCAGTTACAAAGGGGCTAAAGACCTGGACAGATACCTCACTAAAGAAAATACACAGGTGGTAAGTAAGCACATGAAAAGATACTTTAGATCTTTTGTTCTTAGGAAATTGCAAATTAAAACAACAACGAGATACGGCCACACACCTATCAAAATGGCCAAAATCCAAAACATTGACACCACCCAATGCTCACTTCTGCCCACCTGGGCCCACGACCTTCATAAAGAGAGCTTCACCTGCAGAATGAGCTGTGCCTTTCCCCTCCAGTTGTCCTTATCCTTTCCTCAAACTGCTGTTCTCTTAGATTCTCTAACTTCTCCCATCATTTTTATCTTCAATGAAAATTCCACCTTCAATTCCTTAAACAAGTATATTTACTTCTTACAATAATTTGTCTATTGTGGTTTTAAAAGCTTCACCCCACTGAAACTAGACAATCCCTGGCAGAATTTTAGGTATTGGTGCAGGGTTTAATAAAAGGGATAAAGGTCTTCAGAGCCACGATGAGGGTTACAAGTAGGTTCCTGCTGATATATTGCAGCCAATAGAAGCTTGTCTCTTAAGGATGGTTTGCTTGCTCCCACATTTTCTGTATTGTGTATAAGCTTGTGGTTAACTGATAGGAAAGAAGATTTTCAGCATGTGCAACATAAATATATATTTGGTCTCTGCCCCCAACATAGAGTTCCTAAAACTCCTGTAATTTCCTGAATGATAGGGGTGGTAGGAGCATCTTACACAGAGCACCTGAATTCCTTGGAATATCCTAGGTGGTAGGAATGTCGTTTGTTCCACGGAGGTGACTCTTGGTGGGCTCCTGGATAGCTTCAGAATGGGAGCTGGCCTCCAGAAAGACCAAACCATTATTAGAAGCTTGTAATTTGCAGCCATGTCCCCATCTCCCAGGGAGGGGAGAGGAGCTGGAGATTGAGTTAATCTGCATGATGAAGCCTCAGTAAAAATCCCTAAACTACAGGGTGTGGAGAGCTTCCAGGTTGGTGAGCACATCCATGTGCCAGGAAGGTGGTGCACTCCAGCTCCAGGGGACAGAAACTCCTGTGCTCAGCACCCTTCTGGACCTCGCCCTATGTACCTTTTCATCTGTTCATTTATACCCTTGACAATAAACCAGTAATGGTAAGTAAAGTGTCTTCCTGAGTTCTGTGAGCTGTTATAACAAATTATCTAACCCGAGGAGGGGTCATGGGAGCTTCAGGTTTGTAGTGAAGTCAGACAGAAGTGGGGGTAACCTGGGACCCACTACGTGTGATTGGTGTCTGCAGTGGGGGCAGTCTTGTGGGACTGAGGCCTTAATCCTGTGGAGTCTGAATTCAATTCAATTCAATTACAGGACACCTGAGAGTTGGAGAATTGGTTGGTGTTGGAAAAAATTTAAAACACCACGCATTTGGTGTCGGAAGTGTGAGTAGAGAAATAGTTCTCTTTTAGCGTGTGCCATTTTTGTTTAAATGACTTTTTCTCGGATTCCTGAAAAGATAAGATGTAAGCTAAACTGCATTTCTGGAAAAACAAAAACCCTGCAGATAATCTAACCTAATCACAAAGGTGGCCCATGTCATTTAGTACACAGAAGGTAGAAAGATGACAAGGTGGTTAAATTTGCACAGCCACACCCAGAAATAAGGACATACTATTTTTATTTTTATATGGTTTTAAAATAGCATTACTTCTCTCTCAGAAGCAAAAAGACGTGCTTTTATGTTTTTTTAGTCATCCTATGTAACTTTAACCCTGGGCATTAGAGTGGCTTTATTCACAACTCTACTTTGGCTTTTACTTCTCATACTGAATTTTCTACAAGTTGTACTGACTTAATAAATTCTCTCCACTGAGAATCCCTGCAGGGGTCATGCCTTTCCAGATGCCCTTTCCCTAACTTTCAGGCTTCAGCTCAGTGTACCTGGCCACAGCCTGAGTATCCTCAGGCAGCACCAAAGGTCCCTTAGCTCACAGGAGCCCAGGTTCCAGGCGGACTCCCCTGAAATGCTGGGGTCATTGCCCTAAGGATTGCTGCTCACCTTGCTGGTCAGGGCTGCCTCCGGCCTCTGCAGGGGGCTGTACCTAGTTGCAGGGTCTTTCTAGGCAGCTGTTTGCCTCAAAGTAGTCCTGGAGGACACTGTTCCCTTCCCCTCCCTCCACACCTGCACCGTGCAGCTCCTGGGCACTTACAATGTGCCTGATGCAAATTGGAATGTGCTACAAGTGTAAAATACACACTGGATTTCAAATATTCGGTACATACAAAGAATGTGAACTATCTCAATCATTTTTATTTTGATTATACGTTGAAATGATAGTGTTGGGGATATATGGGGTTAAATAAAAGATTATTAAACTGATTTCACCTGTTCCTTTTTTACTTTTCTCATATATGGCTACTAGAAAATTCTAAATTATATGTGGTCGGCAGATATTGCAGTTGGCAGCACTGCCAAGAGGGACATGGAAAGGAGGGCAGCCCTCCCAGAAGGAGTCACAAAGCCCCCCATTTCCAAGTCCCCTTCCAGCCCCCAAGGGTGAAGTGGGCTAGGTGGGCTCCTCCACAGCGTCCCCTCCCTGCTCTGTCTCGAGATGTTGATGGGACTGAAAGCACACAGAGCAACAGGGAACACTGCTCATGGAGAACTCCGTCATCCTACAATGCTTGTCTCTACCTCCGGCTTTCTGCCACAGAACCCAGATCCCAAGGGGTCACAAAGGCGTTGAAACAGAGAAGAATTAAGAATTTCTTTTCCCCGCTTTGGCTCCCCATCAGAGCTAGGCTGTTCCAAACACAACTCAACAAATCATCAGCTTGCTCCTTGGCTCCTGGCTTACTGGTGTGCCTAGTGGCCAGGCCCTATGACCCCACTTCTTTTAGTGGTGTGTTTGTAAATGAGCTTTCTAAACATTCTCCAAGGGGCCAATACTATTAATGAACACAGAAACATAACAAATAGACTTTTCCACTCCTAAGTTAATTACAACAATGGAAGACATGTCAAAATTTTATTCCTCTTTTCTTTTACAATAGAACCAAAAGAGAGTCAACTTAATAACTTATCTTACCTGCTGATTTCTGCAAACTAGTTACTTTACAAACAATAATAATATTATAACAATAATTATGGAGAAGTTAATTGGATAATAGAGCTTTTCCACAATTTAAATGGAAACACATAAGAAACTAGATAATTTTCAGTCCCACAACTCAAAATGCTACTGACCAAACCAACCCTGCTGTCTGCATTTCACTGTGGCCCTAGAGGAGACTGGTAATTCCTGTGACTCTGGGGAAACATCTACACTCAGAAATTCTCCAAGGTATTCAGTAGTTCTCTACAGATTTTAAGTTGTATCTTAGCAGCCTATCTGGAGAATTTGTTTCTAAACAATTTAGGGGAAAATCATTATGGCTTTTTATGCAGAGAACCCGCCAGAGGAAGAAATTCCCAGGAGAGGGTGAAGTCAATAGGAATGGACTTCTACTTCTCTCCAGGGCCTGCTTCCACCCTCCATGACTCAGTGTTAGTGCAGACAATTCTCCCGGGATCACAGGAACACATGCTCTCTCCTCGGGTCCAGACAACAGCAGTTATGTCATGCACCTCCTCAAAAACGGAGGGAGGGTTTTAATCGCCAAATCCCTCAGAGACTCTGAGTAACCCCTTGGTGCCCTGATGCAGAGGGAAAGCTTGATTTTAACGATGAAGCTGTTGGTGTAGACCTGGCCTCTTGGTCCTTAAAACAACTTTTCTAAACGAGTTTTCCTGCAGAATATGGAGACGAAATCTACATGCAGGCACATCTCACCACGTTGTGCTTGACTCAATTTTCAACCCTTTGGATTTAAACTCAATATGGAGAATCTGCGACAAGCATCTCCCGAATTCCTCTAAGATCATCTGCTCTGCCAAGCTCTCAGAGCAGTGCTCCTTCTCGGCCTCTTCGCCCTGAGCCAGCAGGCAGGCGCACGTGGCTTCCACCACCTCCCAGGAGATGCATGAGGATGACTGCCTGTCAGAAGCAGACCAGTTAAAGGCCACGTTCAATCACTCCACTGTTTTAAATACCTTTCGTATTCAAGGAGACGTGTTTGTCAAAGCATTGTAAGAATGTCACCGGTAAAATCTAATGTCTTCCTAACACTGGAAGCTATGTTACCTGTCATGACATAAAGGATTGCTCTTAGAAGAAGAATACAGAGGTCAGGTGAATCTGTCAGCTCCTAGACGTCCCTCTCACGGCAGATCCTAAATTTTCTCAAACTGAGATCCACTAAGGAGCCCAGAGACCTGGGCTGCAGTATCAAGCCCATGGGCTGGGCAGCGGTCGAAGCAGCAGGAATCTTAGCTAAGACAAGCCATGCAGCCTTGCTCTAAGCTCTGTGCACAAGTCTACCTGAGGAAAGCGGCAGTAGGACAGCTACCCAGGGCACCGGCCCCTTGCGCTACAGACGCACAATGGCTCTGAGGACTCGCCTCCTAGGGGGCGTTTTGTCAGCATGGCCTTGCCTCGGAATGCCCCCTGGATCCCTGAAGAGGTTCTGTTGTACGGGACCAGCCACTCTCCCCACTGGGCTCAAAGGGCAACTGTGGCTTAGCTAGATAGTTGCCCAAGTCATGCTCAAACTGAAAAAATTTAGGAAAACTATAAAGTATTAAAAAGTATTGGATTATGAAAATATAGACGTTGGGATTGGTTAAAATCTCTCTATAAAGGCAATACACGATGACTTCTGTTGAAGATGAAAGAACAGGGCTGTCCTCAGGTCAAGAGTCTTAACATTTTGAGGCCAGACTCCAACGTATGGAGCATGGACCCCTATCACATCCCATCGGACACACAACATCCCCATGTCAGGCAATGTTTTCACATATAATTTCACAGAAGATGCAGCCATGTTTCAGTACATTTTTACCAATGACGACCTCTGCAGGTCACAGTGATGAGTATTTCTGATGTCTCTAACCAAATAAGCATGAACTTGGCTTTTCTACATGTTATCAATTAATTAATGATATCCAGTACTTTATCATGACATGACCCATCACAGAGAACTCAAAGAAACTTTTTAAAATGGATGAATCTAGTCCAATATATAATAAAATTATTACTCAATCTTTGAGACCTGCTAGGAGTATAATATGACCTCAAAATAATTAAATGGGAAGATATCCAACTAAAGTGGGCTCCATAATCACTTTAGTAAGGAATACAGCACACACCGAGAACATCTCTCTGCCGTCACTTCCTGTGGTAAAGAGTGGTTCGGGTGTTTGCTGCCTAGAGATCATGCCCTTGCCTCCTGAGGTCCTGTAGGGACCTTCTGCTCTCGTACGAAACCAGGGGTAACTCAGGCGGTCAGGACAAAAAGGTCAAGCTAAGAGGACAAATAGGACCAAGCGAATTCGACAGCAGGCGCTCCTCTGAGCTAACAGTGTGTGATCTAGGGTTGGTCAAGACAGAGAAAGAAACTGGCGTCTTCCTTCCCCATCCCTTGTCCCCCACCTACAGACAAACACGCTTTCTTTCCAGTGTGTAAACTGTTTTAACTCTCCTCTCAAATTTTATCTTTTTTTTGGCCGCGCTGCACGGCTTATGGGGGGATCTTAGTTCCCCGGCCAGGGATTGAAACCGGGCCCCGGCAGTGAAAGCGCGGAGCTCTAACCACTGGACTGCCAGGGAATTTCCAACTCTCCTCTCAAAATAACCTTGAATTCCCCTATTAGGAGGGTTAGTTCAGAGTACCTACCTATCTTTTCTGAATTTTGGTAGTCCTGAAAATTTAGTTGTTGACAAATGATGGCCGCCTTCAAAACCTCCGATTTCCATATAGTTTGGCATGTTCATTAGTGTTTTTCGTTCTGGGCTTTCTTCATAATTTTTGCAATCGATGCATTTGCAAATAGAAGAACACATAATTTTGGCCTGGTAATGTAAAATGCTTCAATAAAATTAGGTTGTCCTACCATTCATCAAAAACCAACAAATTCTATTTGGATCTTAAATAACTGTTTATATCTGTGTGTGCACGCACGTATGTAATCTGCGATTTTCATACCAAAGAAAGGCAGAAGTGAAGAGGGGCAGGTGACTGTGATGTGAAGAGAGGTGGGGAGGGGCCCCCGAGGGCCAGTGGGTGGGTGTGGGTGTGAGCCCCGAGCAGAGAGTGGGGTCTCTCCCTCGTCCAGCAGAGCACAGCGAAGGCTCCATCTGACCCTTGTTCTAATCGAAGCCTGCCTCAGCCGGTCATAGCACTCCAGCCCGACCACCCTTCTCCTTCAGCACCGAGGGTGTCGTGCTGGCTCCGCTGTTGCAGAGAACGTGCGAGTGGTAGAACATGAAACCCACCCGAGGCCGGGCCTGCGGTGGGCATTCTAGGGGGAGGCCCTTCCTGCTTCCTTGTGGGTGGACTTTGTTTCTTGCCACACAGTTGTGTGACACTCAGGGCTGGGGACCAACCCCTTGCTCAGGCCCGGCCTGGGGGCAGTCAGAAGGCTGGCCCTGTGACACTCTGGTTTCCAGTTTCCTCTTAGTTTCAGCCCCTGGGGGTTTCCGTCTGTCCTTTCCAGCTCAGACATGCATCTAATGGGGTGTGTTTTATTCTGCACCTCTGGGTGTTTTGAATAGGAGGTTCTTCGAGATTGCTAGTCTGTTGTAATGCCAGACGCTACAGGACATCAGCACTTTGCGTGGGCCACTGCCCGGCAGAGGAAAGTGGGCTGACACACTGTCCCGGCAGCCAGACGAGCTGCTTGGGAGCTGCCTGCTCAGAGCACCCAGGTGAATGCTCACCTGAGGACAAGGCTGCCCCCACTACCCCACCCAGAGCGTCTCCGCCCTGCTCAGCAAGGAAAAGGCCCGCCTCTGGGAGCCACCAGGTGCTGGCCACTGAGGGGAGCTCCAGCCCCTGGTCAGCAGCTGCAGGGCGGGCAAGGCCCTGGCACTGGGCACCCTCTGCTGGACAGTCAGGGCGGGCTCGGGGGAGACAACATGCTCCCAAAGGAGGCCTGAGCTCATTTACTTGATTCGTAAGGCGTAATTCACATTTGAGAAATTAAGGTAGATTGGTGGGTGCCCTTTTAGAAGCCCTGGAAGGAAGAAATTAAATTATATTTCTCCCTTTAAATTGAAGATTTTTTAACCACAAAGTTACTTAGGCCATATATTTAGCTGGTTTTTAAAAATAATACTTAGGAATTGCTGACTGACCTCAAAGCATTCACAGTAATTCTTAAGGCAGCCTGACTTCTTGCAATTACATCCTTTGCTGTGTCGAGGCTTAACGTCTCCCAATTGTCCTTTCCCAATTTTTTGTTGGAAAGCTTCCGGATTTCTATCAAGACATGCCTAAGACAGAAAATGCAAAACTCCATCAAGATATATTTTATTATTTAAAAATAATGTTCAGTGCAAAGTACCTGGCTTGCCCGACGAGCAGTGTGCCTCATCTCCTCACATCGTTGAGGAAGTGCATCACCCCCCCATTTCATTTTAATTCATTTGAACACTTAAAGGTAGAAAATTTATGGACAGTAACGATGTGATGGAAATCATTGTGTCCATGTGGACATATTTCCTTCCTGCATCTCTTGTACTTTTTTTCCTGAGATAGTTGGGATCATGGTACTCTGACACCAGCTCACGTTTGCTAAACGTGCACGGCGTTCCACTTTCTGTGTGATTTATACGCGTTCTCTCATTTAATCCTCACAGCAACCTTGTGGAGGAAACACTACCACTGTTCTTGCTGTCTGCCGGATGAAGAGACTGAGGCACCGAGAGGTCAGATGACAGCGACCAAGTGATGGAGTCCGGTTCCGGTCCCTGTGCTCACGTCCAGCCCCGGTTCTCAACCAGCAGGTGCCTGTCTCATACATCACGCTCGGCTTTTTATCGTGCTTTGTTTGTTTGACTCTTCTACCTGTCTGCTACCTATCTAGACTATTGTCAATGACAAGGTGAGGCCGTGCTCTTTATAAAGCTGGGCTGGAGCAACGCGGAAGGCACAGCGGCAGCCCCCGTCCTCCCTCTCCCCTCACAGGTGAGCAGCGGGGATCCGGTCGGCACCAGAGCCCTGGAGGTCCCCATCGCTGCAGAAGGGCCTTTGCAGTGAGGCTGCTGTGTTTGTGTGCTTTCACTTTTTACTGCAGCACGAGGGATGGTGGACGTGATGAATCTGAGCATGTGTGAGCCCCGTGCGACCCCACCCAGACCAGGTCAGAGGACAGTCCAGCCCACCCATGCCGAGGTCCCTCATGACTCCTTCCCATTAACACACGCCTGAGGGAACCTCTATTCTGACTGGGATTGCTTTAATTTTGCCTGTTCTGGAACTTCATCTAAGTGGAACCATTTGGTGTGTATTCTTTTCCATCTGGCTTCTTTCATTAGCGCCGTGTGAGATTCTCCGGGCTGTGGCACAGAGCTGTGGGTCTTTGTTTTTCATTGATGTGTGTCACCTGTTAGATGATACACCCCAACAGATCTATCCATTCTACCACTGAACACACGGATTGTTTCCAGTTTCGGGCTATTATGAATAAAACTGCTATGAACATTTTTTTTTTTTTTTTTTTTGCGGTACGCGGGCCTCTCACTGTTGTGGCCTCTCCCGTTGCGGAGCACAGGCTCCGGACGCGCAGGCTCAGCGGCCATGGCTCACAGGCCCAGCTGCTCCGTGGCACGCGGGATCCTCCCGGACCAGGGCACAAACCGGTGTCCCCTGCATAGGCAGGCGGACTCTCAACCACTGCGCCACCAGGGAAGCCCTGCTGTGAACATTTTTGTACAAGCCTCTGGTAGACATGTAAACTCATTTCTAGGGGCTCTGTTTTTAGGAATGAACTGCTGGATCACAGCACATACAAAGGTTTAGTTTTAGTAACTATTGCCAAACAATTTTCCAAAGTGCTGGTACCAATTTACATCCCTACCAGCAATGCATGAGAATTCCAACACTTTTTTTAAAAAATAAATTTATTTATTTATTTTTGGCTGCATTGGGTCTTCGTTGTTGTGCACGGGCTTTCCCTTGTTGCAGAGCACAGGCTCTAGGCGCATGGGCTTCAGTAGCTGTGGCTTGTGGGCTCTAGAGTGCAGGCTCAGCAGTTGTGGTGCATGGGCTTAGTTGTTCCGTGGCATGTGGGATCTTCCCGGACCAGGGCTCGAACCCGTGTTCCCTGCGTTAGCAGGTGGATTCTTAACCACTGTGCCACCAGGGAGGTCCCCCAACACTTTTCAAATAGAACTTTTTATACTTTTAATTGCAGACAGTATCCTTTACCCCTGAAGAAAAGGCTACTATACTGAAGCTTAGATGCAATTGAAGCTGTGGATCTGCCTGTATCAAAATTGATATTTTCAACTGATGTATCTATAATTCAAGAGGCAAGTTAAAGTATTTTAGAAAACATAAACAGCCCAACCATGGCACAGTAGGAGAGCCTCGAGTCCACAGGGGATGGCCCTCAGTCTCCCTGGGTAAGTGAGAGGACACCAAGCCGTGGCCCGAGCAGGGGGGCTGTGCTCCCTTCTCTGCTAATCTTTCGTGCCCACGGGAAGGGATGAAAACTGCCCCTAATGCATTTAGCCTTTAGCAGGTGGCCTGCGGGGCTCTCCAAGGTGCCGTCTGCCCCTAGATTCTCCCTTCACCGGGAAGCCAAGGAGAATAAAAATCAGTCTAGGTAACGACGGCCGAGAGCTTTCACCCGACTTTCTTCACACAGTGGACCTCTCCGCCTTTTCAGACTACACTCTTTGAACTAAGGCTTATCTGCTGCATAACACAATCCGAATTTCTAAACCTCAAATCAAGGCAACGTGGAGGAGGACGCTCTACGGAGGCCGAGGAGGAGAGAAATGTGGACGCGGGCCGTGTGTCTGGGCCTTCGGGCGTTGGCGGGCGGGTGCCGGGGCTTCACCTCCAAGGCCCATCCTCAGGGAAGCCGCCGGGTCACGGCCGAGCTGATCGAGCACCTGGAGCGGCTAGCGCTTGTGGACTTCGGCAGCCAAGAGGCCGTGGCACGGCTGGAGAAAGCCATCGCCTTCGCCGACCGGCTCCGCGCCGTGGACACGGACCGGGTGGAGCCCAAAGAGTCAGTTCTGGAGGACAGATGTCTGCACCTGAGATCCGACAATGTGGTAGAAGGCAACTGTGCTGAAGAACTACTACAAAACTCCCACCGGGGTGTGGAGGAGTGTTTTGTGGCTCCCGCAGGTAATACCTCTCGACCAAAGCTGGATGAAAAAGAGCCCTTCGCACACGGCTGAGTAGCTGTTCTGGGAAGGGGTGCCCTCTAAAAACGTGGACGTGCAATGACTGCTTTGTTATGAACACTAATGCTCCCACTCCCTTCAGCCACCTGAAAAAAGTGATGGCTAGGTATCTTTTAGTAACTAACTCTTTTGAAGACAGAATTGGGAAAGATCTAGCCAAAATAAGGCAGAGTCCCTGATGCCAATGGAAGTAGAAGGTATTGCCAGTTTCCAAGGAAATGGATCAAATGTACTCACAGGCTTTTCTGGATGGAAGACTTTATCCCCTCCCCAAAAGACTGTCTACCGAACTGCATTTAAGTGAGTTTTTCTAACTGTTAGACATTGTATCTGATCACTGTGTGACACCCTGAGTTGTCCTTTTCAGTTGCTGCTTCCAGTGACTTGAGCAGCCTTTTATCTTTACTGAACACCCTTAAATTTGTTCTTGGGTGCCCGCTTTGTTCCAAGCAGAGGGCTGCCTTTCTGCTAAGGTTAGGAGGCAGCTTGGGGGGGGGTGGATATGTTTATGGCCTTCATGGCTGTGATTTCACGTGTGTATACTTAGCCCCGAACTCGCTGAGTTGTATACATTAAGTGTACAGCTTTTTACGGGTCAACTGTGTTTCAGTGAAGTGGCTAAAAAAAAGACAACGTGGGTACTTCCATGCTCTTAAACCAGACCCTTCTGGGACCCTGCTGCCCCCATGAAGCCCTCCCGTGCCGGTGGAGAATAAAGGTCTTTCTCCAGCCGCCACTCTCACAACAGCCCCAGTCATGGTCAATACCGCCACCTTCAGCCATAGAGTCCTATTTAACGTATACTCTTCAACACTTTGGGTTTTCCCAATACTGAAATTAGAAATCTGAGGAGATCGTTTTGTGAATATCCCCTGCACTTTTAAATGCTTTCAGAATGTGTGTATTTAATGGAAATTTGTTACCTTAATGGCCTCAAACCGTTCCATGTCATGATGTAAATTGTTGCAACAATTATTACAATTGCACTTGTTGCAAAAGTCCCCGCTTGCAAAGCAATCACAGTACCTGTGAATAAAACAACACAGTGTGTCAAAGGCACCGCTGCGAGTAGTTAAAAACAAGCGTGCACACACCTACAGGGAGAGAGCTGGTCACACGCCAAGTCAACACAACTTTTAGTTACGCGATTCTCCTCTTTATGTGAAAATTAGATCCACTGGGATGATGCTTTCCAGTGACCAACACAGGAGAGAGAGACTCGTTAAAAACCATTGGTTTCATAAAATAGGCATGTGCAGAGTAAACAATTTCCTGGACAGTGTCCGCTGGCGTCCACTGTCTCCTGCCCCTAATGCCCGCCGCCCTTCTCCCAGGAACACTGTAAGCTGGTGAGCAAAGAGCCACTTTCCCATCAACCATCCCAACCCGGCTGAAAGTGAGTTCACCTCTCGGCCAGACCTCGCCTACGAGAAAAGAACGAAGGGACCTAGAGGTGGCCCCTGGCCCAGGCTTTGCGTCACTTTCATTCCATGTCAGTGGTGGAGAAAGGAGGCATGACTGGGTCAGAAACACGGGTGTGGCACGACTGCTGCCACACTGTGATAATACATATCGTCCACGAGCAGAGTCCACAGGACAGCGTGCTGAGCAGACCCTGTTCCAGCACCTGCCCCTGGGATCCTGGAGTCAGACGGGCAGTGCCCGGCAGTTCAAGGGCAGTGCCGAGCACCTTCTCTGCTGCGTTTCCCTTGAAGACCTCTCAGCGTTTATGACTGTGAACCGCTTTACATGCTCTCGTAGGAGCCTGCTCTTGTGCTGTGCGACAGAGGCCCTAATAGGCCTGAGGTTTACACCTTTTCAGTACGGGCGGGGGCAAGACACTTTCCTCAACTCCTGTAAAGATTCATGTAAAATATCCTGCTTGTAACCTGCGCCCTCGAGAGCCTTCGGGAGGCTCATCAGCCACCCCACGGCCTCAGCCTGTGACTAGAGAAGACCCACGGCGTTCTCTTCCGAGAGCGTGAGTCATTGAAAAGAGCTTCAAATGCAGGTCTAACATCAGCTCTGCTTCTGGCCCCCCACGTTATCTGATCCAGGTTATCAGTCAGCGTCTGGAGGCAGGAAGCCCTGGCACCTGACCTCCTGGGCTCGCAGGGTTGCTGAGGGAAGGCCTGGCGTGCTTCCCACATAGCGGGTGCCTCTGACAGAGTGCTGAACGAATGCAGGAGGGCCTCTGCGTCTGGCTATATGGTGGACTGGATGTTTGCAGAAACCTTCCTGTTACAGAGTTCCTGAACACAATTCTTTTAACATTATTATTATTTTTTTAACATTTATTATTTTAATATTTTTAAATAATGTGTCAAAATGCATGTCAAACCAAGAGGAGAGTAAAGGAGATTGTCAGATGTGAAAAGATAAGGAACTGTGAAGCCAGACAGGTGAGTTCTGTAGCTGCCAAGTGTTGTCCTGGGCCCTCTGCAGGTCCTAGGGATCAAATGGGCCACTCCTGCAGGAGACAGGAGACAAAGTCTGAGCTACAGAAGGTGGGAGTTGGATCAAAAAAAAACCCATATAAAGTGTGAATCCTTGAAAGGCCACCTCCCCACAAATCTACTTCACAGAAGGAGAGCGTGGAGACACAGCACTGTCTGAGCCACAGGCAGAGAGCAAGGGGAAAATGTGAGAGTTTTTCCTGACCACTAGGATGGACAGAAGGGAGTGGAGACAATTACAGAAGATTCGGAGGCTGGAAAACAGAGGGGAGAGAGTTAATGGACAGCAGATTCAAGAACTCTGAAACCTGAGCTAGCAAGAGAGAGTGGAGAAGCAGCTCTGAAGGCACGAATGGGTGGCAGGTACCAGGCTGCTCTGAAGTGGGGTGAAGGTGGCTGAAATTCTATTTAGGAGGTAGGGGGTCCCCAGGCTCCTTCCCTTCCAGTACCTGACTGCTCCTCCACCACCATGGCAAGAGACTGAAATTACTCTCTGGGGTAAAACAATTGAGGACTGGGGTATTCTAAAGAACAAAAGGGGGGAAAGGTGAATCTGAGACCCCCAGGTTTTTCCACTCAGCCCTTAGAATTCTAGCAGGAGATTGGAAAGGCCTTCTCTGAGGACCCACTAGCCCAAGAGAAAATATAGAGAGTCTGACGTTGAGATCCCCCGATAAGTGGCTTGGTAAGATCACCCTACGGTGGAGCCACAGGGAGCAAGCTCCCACCAACGTACCAAGAGCCCCCTCCCTCTGCCTTGCTCTTAACCATGAGCAGAGTGGCAGGCCAAGATCTGCAGACATTTTAGGGACTCATCCAATATGAAAGACAGAGGCCTAAAGAAACAGACTCTGAAGGGAAAAGAAAAGGGGGCGGGGGACAAGGGGGTATCAATAGCCTTGGAAAGATTAAGAAAAGTTATTGTATCCAGGAAACAAGAACACAATGCTAAAAAACACTCAGAGTACAAAAGATACATTATGTAAAATAAAAAAGTAATCACAGGGATGAAAAACTTAACAGAAGATAAGAAAACAGAACACACATACAAAAAAGTAGAAAACAATAGGAGAAAGAAGAATGTAGAGGAGCATCAGAGGGTCCAACACTTATGTAAAAAATAAGGGTTCCAGAAAGACAGAATTTTAAGAATGAAGGGGAGAAAGTAAGTCAAGAACATTTCCCAGCGCTAAGGGGCATGGGTTCCCAGAGTGAAAGGGACTGCCAAATGGCCAGAACAAGACACCTCTCACCAAATTTCAGAGCACGGGGCACAAAGAGAAGCTCCCACAAGGTTCTAGAAAGAATAAAATAGGTTTCATACAAAGGGCAAGAAAAAAGTTCACAGCAATACTGGAATCTAGAAGAAAATGCAGCAAAGCCTTCAAAAATTTAAAGGAAAATTCCACTAGTTGAAGGTGGAAATCCCATTGTCCATCCAAAATGATCATGTCAGTGAGAGGACAGACTATGACATCTTTAGACACATACGGTCTGAAAACATTCTCTCCCATCACTCTTGCTCGGGAAGCTACTGGAGGACATGCTGCACCAAAATGATGCAGTGAATCAAATGAGGAAGATAATGGAATCCAGGAGCCAGGGGCTCAAACCTGAGGAAGAAGCAAAGGGAACCCTGGGCCTGATGCTGGAGGGAGGGTCCAAGAGAACTGTGCAGCAGGCCTGGAAACCAACCACCCAAGAGCAGGGCGGTGACGGCTGCAGGAAAGGCTTCCTCCAGACCAATTCACTGAGTACCTAGTGTGTTGGAGCACGTTGAGAGAACAGTTACACAAGCGGAGGAGAGTTAAGGGTTAAGTTAGTGTTAGGTACATTAGAAAACTGAGTATTGACTCAAGGGAAAAGGTAAAGAAGTGCAGGAAGAAAATTAATCAAGGCTCAGCAGTGAGTAGTGTTTTCATAGTCATAAAAAATAAATACTACTGATCCAACCAAGTACATCTGATGTCTGGGAACAGGACATGTGTGTGTTGGGAGGGGGGTTACGTGTGAGTAGCAAGAGGGAAGAGAGCTAAATCCACATCTTTCATGGCACAAATACAAGAGATCATGCCCAAACTGAAAAGCCAAGAAGTAGCAACACAAGCACGTTATTTAGATTTATGGAGGCAAATATTAAAAGATTTGGTTAAGGGCTAAACGTTCTTGGGGATCAGAAAATAAGGAACAATTGTCAGGGAACTACATTTTTTTGTCATAAGCCTTGTATAACTATTTGGCTCTTTATGTGCATGTGAGCTGGATAAAAATAATAACTAAATGAAAAGTCAGAAAGGATAAACTGAAAGATAAAGAAATTAGATCCAGATTCAGCATAAAAAGACAAAAAAGTTAAAAATATGGAAGAGAGATTAAAAGAAATGGTCGCTAGTTACAGGGGCTCACGTATGTCTGCTTAGCATTACAGAAGGACAGAAAAGAGAAAATGGAAGACAGGTATATTTGGAGTGAGGATATCTCTGAGTTTTCCGGAACTGTTGAAAGTTGTGGATCCTCAGATTTCAGAAACCTAATGAACCCCAAAAAGGCAAATAAAAAGAAAAATTGAAGACAAAATTGTAAAAAGCCCAGAAGAAAAGACATTACCTAGACTAACCACTCACTTCATGTTAGAAATAGTGGAAAACAGTAGAATAATACCTTCGAAGCACTGAGAGAAAAACTGACAATCTAGAATTTTATACCTAGTCAAACTACGCTTACTCACCAAGGCCCAAGCTAGGCATGTTTCCTTCCTTGCACCCACACCTTGCTGGGTGCTTTTATTTATTAACTCTGTCCCCTCTACTTTTTAAACCTCTATGTTGAAGATTTGTAGCTGTGTATCACCGAACACTCATTTTCTTCTTCCCCAAACATCAAGAAAGGGTTTCTACGCTTGCTGCTTATCCTTCCTCATCTCCTATTCTTTCTTTAACCTACTGCGCTCAGACCGTCTTCTCCATCCCCCTAACTCTCAGACAACCTCCTTAACCAGAAAGGCAAGAACCTCTTCACTGCATTTACCTCTCAGCAGCGTGTGACACTATTATGCTCCAGAACCACATTCCCCACTTCCTATCAGACGTTTCCACCCTATCAGACATTTCCACCTCCAACTCAGCGTGTCCACACCTTAACTCCTGACCTTCACCTTCAGCCCTCACTGTGCTCACTCTGTAGTCTCTCTCTGCATTCATGGTGTCCATCCACCCAGTAACATGACCCCTGAGTCATTTCTGACGATTACCTTTCTCTCTTTACTCACATCCAAGGGGTTAACCAAGTCTACTGATTCTGGCTCAGAAATGTCTTTGCTAATTTTATTCTTGATACAAGTAAATCATATTTGTTGTAGTTTTTAAAAATGTAAATAAGCAAAAAGGAAAAATTACAATCACCCAGAATCCCACTCCCTAGAGATGATCATTTGGCAAATATATTTCAGAGTTTTTCTGTAAAACTATACATATTAAAATAAATACATGTTGTTTGCTTACATATAATATATAAAAAAAGATCATATTCTATACACTGTTTCAATGTGCTTTTATTATGTAACAATGTCAGTAATCAATGTGACAGCTTGTTTTCATTACTTATCAATATAATGTTATGAGTGTTAATATTACATGTAAATAGATTTACATGCCATTTTAATGACTGAACAATACCCCATTCTACAGTGGCATCATAATTTAGTTAATAATTCCCCTTATACTGAACATTCAGATTATCTTATATATTTTGGAATAATGAACAACACTACACAAGTGGCACTGGCCTCCTTCCTGTTCCGAGAACCGTGTACCCTCTCTCTCTTGCCACAGGGCCTTGGCACCTGCTGCTTCCTCTGCCTAGAACACTCTTATCAACCCACTTTCAATCTACCTCTGCCCCCTCATCCAACACCCCTCTTGTCCTCTGGGAAGCTTTCCTGGCTGTCATACCTGGTCAGCTCCCCCCGTCGCCCTCTGCCCATTGCTGCTCCTTTCCACCATGACCTCCACGTGTGTGATTGTTTTATTCATGTCTGTCTCCCCCACTAGACTGTGACTGCTGAGAGGGCAGGGACCATAACTCTCTTGCTCATTTCTGTCTTCCCTATTCCTGAAATCACAGGCATTCAAAAATACTTTGTGGAAAGAATAAATGATGAGTGGAGAAAATGCTACAATGCGTATGTTTGAAATGTCTCTTAAATCTGTGGATTTTTTCTTCGTTGCTACCATCTCTGCCCTAGTTCAGGTCATCAGCATCTTTTGTCTACACTGTTGTGACAGCCTCTTAACTTTCAACTTCCTCCACTTTGCCGTTAGGGCTAATTTCCTAAAACATATATCAGGCAAAAAGAAGCAAAGAAAAAGCGGTAATCAGAAAACACAAAAGTGGTATTGTGTATTTCTGGTGGGAATGTAAAATGGTGCAGTCACTGTGAAAACCCGTAAGGTGTTTCCTGAAAAAGTTAAACATAGAATTACCATATAATCTAGCAATGCCACTCCTAGGTATACACCCAAAGAAATGAAAGCAGGGACTCAAGCAGATGCTTGCACACCCGTGCTCATAGGCAGCATTGTTCACAACAGTCAAAAGGCAGAAACAACCCAAGTGTCCATCAACAGATGAACGGATAAACACGCATGGTCTGTACATACAGTGGAATATTATTCAGCCTGAAAAAAATAAAGTAGTGATACATGCTACAACATGGGTGAACCCTGAAAACATCATGTTAGTGAAAGAAGCCAGACTCAAAAGGACAAATACTGTTTGAAACCACTTACATGAGGTGCCTGGAATATGAAAACTAAGAGACAGAAAGTACAGCAGAGGTTACCAGGGGTTGGGGCAAGGGGGTAATGGAAAGCTACTTGATGTGGGCAGAGTTTCCATGTGGGATGATGGTGATGGTTGCACAGCATCGTGACTGTGATTAATGTCACTGAATTATACATTTAAAAATGGTTAAAATGGTAAATTTCATGTTTTGCATATTTTACCACGATTTTAAAAAGCAAAAGGTGCAGAGAGCATGCGTGAAATGCTGCCATTTTACTGGGGAAAGAAAAGAACTTCAATAGATAAACTTTAAGACTTCAGAGGGAGACGCAAGAGGGAGGAGATATGGGGACATATGTATATGTATAGCTGATTCACTTCATTATAAAGCAGAAACTAACACACCCTTGTAAAGCATTTATACTCCAATAAAGATGTTAAAAAAAAAGCCTTCAAAAAAAGGTGGTACAAGTAATTCCACGTATACCAATAATAAGACAAAGAATGCAAATGGATTTTTAAAGTCTATTAAAACATGGGTTATTAGATTTGCTCTTTAAAAAGCCAACTATATTTAGATTACAGGAGACACACCTAAAACATAACTACCACACAGAAAGTATGAACATAAAGGGATGTTATGAGCACAACCTGCTAATACTAACCAAAGAAAATGTGGTATAGCAACATTAATATGAAACCCAAAAAAAAACCAAATATAAAGCAAAAAGCAATAGGTTACAGAGATATATTTAACAGTCGTTGGAATAATTCACAAAAAAGATATAACAATCATGAATTTGTATAACCCTTCACTATAGACTCAAAATATACAAACCAAAATGGAATTATAAGGGAAAAATAAGCAAATTCACAATCACAGTGAGAGGTCTTAATGCACTTCTATCAAAAACAGATAAATCACTCAAAATTTAATAAGCATTTAGCAGATTTAAAAAACAAAATTAACAAACTGGAGCTAATGGATAGTAAATGTATCTAACAAATAGAGAATATACATTTTTAAGTTAATATAGAATATTTTAAAAATCGATCAAACATTAAGTCATAAGGAAGTCTTCATTAATTTCAAAGCATTGATATCATATAGACCATATTATCTTACCACATTATAATTAAACATAAAAATTAACAACAAAAATGTTGCTTAAAATATATATATACATACACATATATGCATACATACATGTCTGGATACTTTGAAATGTACACCTAAATAAGTCATGAGGTGAAGAGAACATTATAATGAAAATTACAAAATATTTTGAGTGAATGACAATGAAAGTAGCACATAACTCTTGGAGGATGTAGCAAAGCAGTACCTACAGGCAGTTTATAGTTTTACATGCATTTCCTCAAAAATCAAAAAAGACTGGAAATAAATAAGCATTTAACACAAAAAGCTAGCAAAACAAGAGAGTAAAATAATAAAAGTATGAGGGAGAAAATAGTAAAGAGTAAAAGTCACTGTATTTCTGAAATAGGAAACAGAAAGACTAGCAAGAAGTGACCGCCTGGAGGGGTGGGATGTGGGGGTGGGAGGGAGGGACACACAAGAGGGAAGAGATATGGGAACATATGTATATGTATAACTGATTCATTTTGTTGTAAAGCAGAAACTAACACACCATTGTAAAGCAATTATACTCCAATAAAGATGTAAAAAAAAAAAAAGAAAGACTAGCAAGAAAATCAATAAAACCAAAAGTTGGTGCTCTGAAATGACTGACAAAACAGACAAACCTCTCATGAGACTGACTGAGGAGGAGAAAAGGTACAAATAAACAATAGCAGAAATTAAAATTAGAAAAAGTTAAAGGCTATAACTACAGATACAGAGATAATTTTTAAAATAATAAAAGAATATATGAACAGGGATATATTAATAGACTTGAAAATTTAAAGAAATCAACAATTTTCAAGAAAAAATAAAATAACAAAATGAACTCAAAAAGAAACACAAACTTAGAGAGAGCAATAAGTACTAAATAAAATGAATGAGTAATCCATCTCATATCTCCACTCCAGCCCCCAAAGACGCCAGCCCAGAAAGCTTTACGCACAAAGTTTAATCCAACTTCAGAGAACTAGTAAGTCCTACTTTGCCCAAACCTTTTCAGAGGCTAGAGAAAAAGAAGAGAGTCCAGTGGGAATGGGCAAGACTGCTAATGCATTTTATTAGGCAATTCAGCACTAAAACAAAAACCAAAGAAAATATGAGAAAGGAAAAGTACAGATCTATCTCACTCATGAAAAAGATACAAAAATCCCAAGCAACATATTGAAAACTAAATCTTGCAGTACATACAAAAGATAACATTAGTACATCATGATCAAATTGGGTTTAATCCCTGGTCTACAAGGGTGGATGACCATTAGAAAATGTTGTAATAGATCAAACTGTAAGATTAAAAGAGGAAAGAGGAAAACAATCTGATCATTTCAATGAATGCAGGCAAAAAGGCTTTGATAAAATCACCACTCATTTATAATAAGAATTTAAAAAGAAAACCTCTTAGGAAACCAGGCATAGAAGGACACTTCCTTAGCTCGAAGTGGGCATGTGGCAGAGAAGGACCCACCCTCCCCTTACTCTGCCCCTTGCCAGCAACTCTGGTTGAGCATGTGGTCAACTCCGCTCAATTTCCACTCCGCTTCCCAGCTTCCTACCCGGTATGGTCTGACCACATGACTAGGTTCTGGCCAAAGGGATACGAGTGCAAGTGACTGTGGCAGTTTCTGGTTACGCCTTGGAAGGTAAGGAGTGTGCCTTCGCCCTCCTCTTCTTCTTCCCCAGTGGGTGGAATGCAAATGTGAGGGTGGCAGCTGGGGCAGCCTTCTTAGCCCACAGAACCGAACCACTCACCTGAGGATGGCAGCGCAGCTGATAAAGGAGGTGGAGACACTGATACTGATCAGCTGCCCCAGAGCCCTGAAATGGTTGTCATTTAGAGTCTTTGAAATAGTGTCTAAGCATGTCTTCTACCTACTACAGAGCATCTCTCAAAAACCTCCAGCAAATATCTTATTTCGGGCAGGGTAAGGGAATTTTAGGAGTGTTTCTATTAAAATCAGGAGCAAGGCGATGCCAGCACCAGCACTTCCCTTCATCACCGCGCTGAGGTCCGAGCTAAGACTATAAGGCAAGGAAAAGGATGAGATAGGAAAGATACCATGGTCCTTCTCTGCAGGCAAGATGACTGTTTAAATACAAAGGTGGAGGAAATTCACAGGCGAATCACTACAACTAAGAAGCGGGATCCACGCAAGGAGCAGGATTAAGAACCCAGAACCACACCCACATGTGTACTTCAGACCTCGACAGCTGACAGGGAACACACTGCAGTTCGTGGGGGACCATATTACGGTTCTGCAAGAAGTGGTGCTAGAAAATTAATTGTACCTGTGGAAAAAAAAATTAGATTCCTACCTAATGCCACTCAGAAAAATCCATTTCAGGTGCAATAAGGTCTCAATGACAAAAAGCAAACCTTTAAAACTTTTGGAAATAGTCTAATGACACATCTGTGTAACCTTGGGATATGGACAGATTTCTTAAACAGGGCACAAAAAGGCAATAATAATAAAGACACGTAAAAAAACTAATAAAGACACGTGATAATTTTGACTACATTAAATTTAAAACTTCTGTTCATCAAAAGTCACTGCTCACCTTCAGCCATACGTATCGAGGGCCCAGTAGACATCGACCTCTCGCTAGACACTGGTGATACAGTCGTAAATAAGACACAGTCCTCCTTGTCATAAGACTTACGGTCGTGCTCCCTCTTGGGGTTAGAATGAGGGTCAGACAGGGTTGAAAACCCATGTCTAGGGCCGGGATATACACCTTGGCCCCCAGCCAAACTTCCACTCCCTTCTACTACTCATGTGGGCTTCCCCTCCACGCAGAATTGCTGTCCTCTCCTAGTAGGCTCAGACTGGTCTGCTCCTGTTGGTAACAGCGATAGTGGCAGCCACAAGAAGAGAGCTGGAAAAGCATCACCCTCTCTGGTCTCAGGCTCCCCCGCTTGGTGGGTCAGTCAAGACAGAGGTAAGGGTTCCAAGTCTTCAGTGGAAGGAAATCTGCCTGCCTGCAGCTTGATGAATGAGAGTGGATGGTGGTCTTTCAGGGCATGCCTCATTCCTGTGAGTTTATGCTCTGTCACCGTGCCATCTGCAGTCTAGGTATTCTCGTACAAGGTATTCGTGCTGTCCCCCTTCTTCAGTCTACTCTCACCATTGCCCAGGAAACCACATCTACAGCCATCACTTGAGGTTTGGTGGCCCCTCTCTTGGCTGTGAAATACCAAGGGAGCACCATCTGTTAAAGATGCTGTCCTTGAGGTACAGACTGTTTCAGTGCTGGCAGGCTGGCAACATTCCAGCACTCTGTGGGTAATCTTACTCTGTCACTTAACGAGAAGGTGATAATACTGTCAAGAAAATACCTGCGATACCCCGTGGTACAGTCACTTCTCATAAGCACATTGTATCCTAGAATTAGCTGTAGTGTTTGAAAAGATTAGAGATGATATATATTCGAAACTCACTCTTCATTCATTGGCACCCTGACAAATCCCCAGCTAGGAACACTTGAAAACATTGGAATAAATATTTGAAACGCTTTAGATGCATATTTGAGCTGGTAAAAAAAATTAAAGAAATGCCTCAGAGACCAAAAAATGAAAGAGAAGCAAACACTCAGCGGGGTAAGCTGAAGCTGAAGCCTGCAGCTATCTCAGGGCTCCGCTGATCCCAACAACCAAAGGCTTTGGTTTTAACTGTTACAGGGAGGAAGAGCGGGGGACGACAACAACCATAATAATGGCAAACAGAACATCTACAATATGCCAGGCATTGCTCTAAGTGCTTTATACACTCACGCATGTGTTTACATATATTTAATATATTTACATACATTAATGCTCAAGGCATGGGACCAGCTCCAAGATCTACACATAAAGCTGGAACGGTAGAAGGTCTGTACCCAGTGGAAGAATGAACTAGGAAAAATGCCCTGCAAAAGAAAGGGCAAGAAAAATGCATGTGTGCCTTGGCTTGAGAGGAGGGGGCTCACTTGGGTTTGAGACCTGAATTCATATTAACTGTGTGGCCTAAAAAAAAAAGTCTTAGCCAAAAATTTTAGGTTGTCCAAATTGAAGGGGCCACCAAGTCCCAAGTAGAAACAAACTCAAACTTTCTCTGAAGAAATGTACTCTCAAGCCAACCTCAAAGAATTCCCACATATAAAGTTCCAGTGATTATAATTCTCTCTCTCTCTCTCTCTCTCTCTCTCTCTCACACACACACACACACAGAAAATCACAAAATACATGAGGTAACAAGCCATAATGAGTGAAAGATCGAGAGAAGAAACAAACACCAGAAGCAGATAAGCAGAGACTTTAATATTAGAATTATAAGCTATAGAATATAAATTATTTATTATTCTAAAATATAAAAGAAGGGATCAAAAGTATAAGTAAGGAACAAGAGACTATAAAAAAATGACCATCCAGATTTGACCTTCTACTCCACAGAATTCTGGTTAATTCATTCTAGTTAATTAATTAATCCAATTAACCTGAGGCAGAGGCAAAGGCCATTTGAAGAAGCAATATTGGAGACTACCCAATCTATGATTAAAATCTTGATTTAGATTTGATTAGGGTGAAAAATTAGATAGTATAACTTCTCCCAACAAGTCCCACCCAGTATCTCAGCAAAAATTGAGTTGGAATGGAAGATGCTTAAAAAATTGAGTTTGGATTTCTTTAAAGTCGATACATGAAAGGGCTAATTAAAACTGCCATGGAAAAACCCTATACTCATAACATAAAGCCAATTCCTTCCTTCAGCGTGCTCGTGAAAGAGAAGAGCCCTTTCTCCACTCCACTGCAGAGGGTTCCTTATCACTCTATGAAATTATTGTCCAAAGGTTCAGAACTTAACACATGTCACTGCCTGTATCAAAAAACATCCTGATACAAAAGTGGGTTACAAATCAGTGTTTTAATAACCTAATCATGATGCAGTAAATCAATGTTTAAAATGCATAAAAATTATTAAGAAAATCATTTCCCACAGTGATGGAAAGGTAGACATGAACTACTTATAAAATCTTAAAATCAATTTTTAATAATCGATAAATTTTCAATAAAATAATCACAAAACATTTATCTACCTTTTAATTAAGTTTACATCAACACCATTTTAATTATACAGATTAACTTTATCATTTAAAAATAATTCTCAGCTTTTTTTGGCTAATGGAACAACAACAACAAAAGGTTGGAGCACATGATTTCAGGTTTCGAGCATAATCAGCAAAGGCACGACAAAGAGCAGCTCTAGCAAAGGGGGTGAGTGCAGAGTGGGCCCCTCCTCTCCCACAGCAAGAAGGCAATAGATAACCTTTCCAGACGCGGAAGCAAGCTTCAGAAAGCCTGAAAACAGAAGTCACTAAAATGGTAGCTTCTAGGGAGGAGTCCAGAGAGTGGGGAGAGGTGGAGCAGGGTACTAGGACTTTCCATCATAATCAGATATAGTCACTGATTTTTACCCACGTGTATGTATCACTTCGATTTCTAAAAAATACAATAATGTGTTTTTCTCTTTATTAATGGCCAATTAGTAGTAATCATTCTTAACCTTTATCCAGGAGAGACTCCCAAATAAAGTAGGACAAATGCACTCCAAGAAAATTAGATTCCATTGCCTTGAACGTGGCTTAGCTGCGGGGAGTAAAGAGCTAAAGGAAGCCAGTGGTGATGCTTGCTAGCGAAGCAGTGAAGCCTGGTGGCGAAGCAGGCAACGGTGAACCCACCCCTGACTCGCTCCAGTGCGAGTGCCTGTGGCACACTGAGAGACAGAGTGGTGTTGCCGCCAGCACCTGTTCACGGGTCTCTCCAAGAAGCTCCGCGGGGGTACATTTGCCCATTCCTTGGCCTTTCCAAAAGCAGTATTTCCAGAGATAGTTGGTTTCTCAGTGACAGACTGATAACAACCAAACCGCGATGCACTGCTCAGAATGCTGTGTGTTAATTTATGGTGGAAATAACCCCTCCGGTGCCCATAACGTTTGCAGCCTCTACCCAGGGCCCCCTGCTCCTCGGGATGGAGCTACTGAGGAAGCTAAACGGCGGCGCTGAGTGTGCTAACAGAGGCGCAGAGTCACGGGGCACAACGGGAGGGTGCAAGCCCCCCGGCACACGGCACACAGCACACAGCACGTCTCTGGAGAAGGCCGCACCTGTGGCCCCCAGCGACACTGCCTCCCTTCCCTGGACAGCACTGGAAACGCTCTGAGCCTCCTTTTCCTTTGTTCCAGTGCTGACCGAGCCCCCTTGTGATGATAAATTCTTTCTTTAGTGTGTCAAGTCACCGATTAATCTGGAAAGCTGCCTCTAGGCAGGAAGCTCTTTCTTGGGCTTTTCCATTATGAGGTAATCAATAAGTTAAACCCTTCCTGGAGACTCATCTTATCTCCACATCCTTAAGAGTTACCTCATTCTGTCCCCGGTCATAGTCTACACCTTGCTCTAGGCTTCATGGGTTATTCACAGGCTCCCCAGTCGCCAGCCCAGCCAGCAGCTTGGCAGCCCCTGTGCACAGGAAGCCGCGCCCACCCCCGGCTCTGTCCACTCTAGACTCTACCACCTGGTCCTCCACCGCATCAGAAGTTCCATCTGGGCCGGCCACTCCGGCTTGACAGTGTCGTGTGGTCCAGGCTTTGCCCTCTGCTCTCCTTCCTCCTCACCCAGCTGCATTTTTAGAGCTCCTGATCAGTGGTCTCGTGGCGTTTCCAACGTTCAGACAGGTACAGGCCTCGCATTCACAGACTAAACCAATGACAGCTCAGTATTCACATACAGTCAACCCTAGATTTCAACATTAACTTTAAAAAATCAGATTTTTTCTCCATTTTGTTTTGTGAACCAAGTTTCATGGACTTCTGGATTTTTAGCCACGTCTGCACCCCCACATCACTGTCCCATCACTGGAGCTCTCAGTGACTTCAGCAGAAGCTCTGCAACGGAAAAATCACGTGGAGATGGTGGCTAGGGTTGTTAGACATCGGGCGAGGCGGCATCTCCTGTTCCATCATGTAACAAAGCTAGGCAGGCACTCAGGGCAGAAGGCAGCAGCCCGGAGCAGAGGCTGAGAGCGGCAGACCACACCAGTAAGAGTCTCCGCGTGACAGGGTGGGGACGGGGCTCGAGTGCACGGTGCCGTCAGTCGGGGTGGCTGGTCCGCTTCCTATTTCAGCCACACCACCCACCCCGGCCCATGATTCTGCTTCACAACCTACCCTACCACGCTGCTGAGCGAGCCTCCAGGGAGCTGGCGCCCCTGGGGGAGAATGTTTCTAAGAGGAATTCAATATAGAGTAAACCAATGCATCAAACTTTTAAAAACTAGGAGGTGGAAATGTTACAGTTAATGCTCAATAAGGATGCCGTGTTTAGCACTTGTCTGGGGCGCTGAACAAGGTAAACCTAAATCCAAGAAAATCACACCACTTGCGGTCCTTTCCTAGGTTAGTTGGTCAAGATAACACCAAAAGATCCCAACCAGGCTTATGCAGAACGTGTGGCTTCTTGTTGCTCTGGTTTACAAGGAGCGTCAGGACCCAGCTGTTGAGTCTCAACTGTAGCCTACACGCTACTAGCCATTCAGGTCTGTCTGGACTCTGCTCCACTTACTGACATCTAAACGACCTTATTTCTATTTAATAATGAAGGATTTGGGATTACTTACAATTTCAGACACTGTGATTTGGTACAGTTACATGGCTTTTTAGACTCTGTGTCCCATGAACTAACAGTTACTCTATAAAGATTAAAAAAGAAAATGTATTCAGATCATTACTCTTTAAAAAGAGAATTAGCTAAGCAGCTGGTGTTTTTGAACAAATACTGAAAATCTCAACACAAGAGAGTTACAGGTGTTATTTATCGGTGCCTGATCAGGAGGGGGTGCGGCACGCACATTCACACGTGGGGGCGCGAGCCTGGCCAGGTCCAGCTGCACGTCCAGGGACCCTATCGCTGTCTGCTCCCCAAGAAGCCTTCCCCGAGTTTCTTCCACTGATCTGTTTAAACCTCTACTGTGTGTGGCTCCCCACACCAAATAGCTTTTTAGTTTTATTTTCTGTATTTTCCAAAATCAGAACACTAACGAAAAGTATGAATTAAAGACTAACAGATAAACGGCTGTTCACATTGTTAGAGCTGTCCAACTAGGATTACCACCAGTATCAAAGCGTGTTTTGAATGTGTCATGTGGGCATTGGGGACCTCCCTCCTCACCATTCCTTTGGGGATTAGCCTAGAAGCCATCTCCAAGGGTGAAGGAGGAGGAGAGATGAGTGTGCGTTGGAGGCGGCTAAACCTGAGAGGCGGCTGTGGGTTAAGAAACCGAGACAAGTTCCCAAGGGCTGCTTAGAAGTGTTGCTTCTGAGGGGACTTGGGATGTTGGCCACGTGAGGCGGTGGGTAGATCTGGGGACGAGAAGGAGCACACGTGTCAAAACCCCGGCTGTGACTGGGGCTCTCCCTCCCTCCCTCCCTCGAGTTCGGCCACCTGCTCCCCGAGACGGCGTGTGCAGGCTTCGCTTCTGCAACCACTGGCTGCTTCCGGGCAGGGACACATCCTGGTCTCGGGTTTCCTACAGGAGCTGCTACAGTACTTGGCACACACAGGGCTTGCTGACAGTCCCCTGTCACCCCATGGAGCATGGGAACTACCCTCGGCCTGTGCTCCGTGCCCTCACAAACACAACCGTCTCCAGTCAGGGCTGAGGTCGGTCTAAGCCTCAGCTCAGCCCACCCTCCCCTCTGCTCTGGCTGCTTCGCTCATCAGGGCTCCGCCACTCTTCTCACCGGCTCTGCTTCTGTTTCGTGACCCCGTCCTCCCTCATTTGAAACAGCAAATGGTAACTGACTCCTGGGTGAGCTGCTAAGTGTTCCTTCTTCTGGAGATGTCTCTCGTTTTTAAAATAATGTCCCCATACTATGTTACTGAATGCTATATTTATTTATTCTTCGTCTAGTCTAGTTCTCTCCTTTAGAGAGAGGAGAGTTGCAGCCTTCTATTCTCATGGGTGCCTGGAGGTGGCAGATCTGGCTACACTGCTCCTGGCCCACCCACCCTGGATCACACATGGGCTGTTCAGGGGAAGGGGACATGCGCACAGACTTCACTGCTCTTGCCCTCAGCCCTGCCTCTAAAATGGGGCACGGGGTGGCCTGGCACTACCTGTCCAGAGGAACCAAAACTCTTCTCTTTAAGAATGAGGTGGAGGTCCATGGAGACACTCCAGTGGTGATCCGCCACAATTGTGGAAGCAGAGAGGACAATTCACTGAGTACCTACAGTGTCAGGAAGATGCCAACAGGCACTGACTAAGAGATCACCATGTGGCCAGGACTGTCATAAGAGCTTCAGGGGAACACCAAAAAATATATATATTTTTAAATTTACAGTGCCTGTTCTAGAGGAATCCACCAAATAATTTGGGACATGAGATGATATATACAATTGAAAAATTAGAGAACAGAAGATATTATATAATCAACTATCAAATTATATGATACTGATTGTAAATGACACAAAATTCAGGGGCAGTTTAATAGAGATGTAAAAACAAAACAAACTACTTCTGTAAGAAGTAGAACTTGACATTGACTTTCAAGGGTGTGAAGTTTTTTGTTATTCAACAAAAGGATGTTTCAGTTGAAATAACAGCACGAGCAAAGACACCACATCAGGGATGAGCACAGAGCGCCTGAGGGGACAGTAAAGGGACAAGTTCCTTGTAATGGACTAAACTGGGAAAAAACTTCCATGGCTCTAATAATGTTTGACTACTCTTTTTGCCAATCTGAAGAGTAAAGGGTTAGAAGAGATCTGGACAACTCTGCCTCAGAAAAGTATTATAAATAAACTGTACCACAGTTGAGATATGACCTTATCTTTAAGAAAAAATTTCCAGAGAAGCGGACTCTTGCATATTATAATGTTCATTATGTCACCAAAAATAAAGGCCTCAATGATGTAACAAAATTCACATTAACGCCTGACTGATAATCAGATTATTAAAGCTATGCAGAGTGACAGGACGTGAATTTTTATTCATATGATAAGGTAGTTAATAAGTTAGCCAGTTCACCACCTATCTCTAAAGAATGACGATTGGGTGAATTCACCCATATGGACTGCTGGCCGTAAGGCCCAAGCTGGCCTGCTTTTACGTCATCTACTATTTTAGAACGTTTAAACAGTATTGGGCTGACAGAATTTCCTTTCTGATGTCTTCAGACCTAGCTTGACCCTCTTATCTCGTGGAAGTTTAAAAAAGAAAAAAAGAAAAAAAAGCCTAACAAAGAGATAAAGAGGTCTAGCCAATTAGTTGTGGTTGGGAACTCATACAGAATGAGACAGGCAGCAAACAGTTTTCTGACAGCTCCCTCACCACAAATAATAAATTGGTAGAGATTCCAGCACACCGTCAGTACCATGGATGTTGAGATGAAAATCATCTGGCTGGTTCAGTGGTGTGACATCAAGTAATTATTTGCAGCAAAAAAATACGAAAACAAAGCTCATGTTGTTCCTGGCACATCATTTATAATAGAAAAATATTTTATGACCTGCATAATTCCTTCACACTAGAGAAAACCTAGTAGAGACTGGGAAGAAGGCAGGGGGAGGGTGGGAGAAAGGAGAAATACACTGCAGTGAAAACTTCCTCACTACTGCTCCTCTGTGGAAACGGGTGCCAGCTGCAGCACAGAGAAACCTCAAACGGCACTGTAGCTCTGAGAGCACACACTTGAACTAGTGTTAGAAACACCAAGTTCCCTTGAATGCGCTGGACACGCTAAAGCACGTGGTGGTGCAATACTGTTGGCCAGATGCTCCCAGATGGCAAGAAAGATGAAGTGAGTATCTTCAGGACAGTAACGCCCTGGGTACATGGTGTAACACTATGCTGGCAGTATTACATAGCAGCAGAATCTAGAGGCTGCCCACAGAGTTGTTTTGTCCAGAAACATTAAGAGCCGTGATTCTAGAACCAATTACAGCGACAGCAGCCATACCCTCGCTGATCCATGGCGCAAGAGTGGAGGCAGGAGAAAGGCTCCTATAGTCTTAGTCCATCAAATTAAGTGAGAGTCATTGACCAGCTCCGCAACCAACAGCTAAGACCGAAGCAGCAAGTCACACGAGCAACCGACACTCTTCAGCGACGTCGCGGAGGTGGAGTGTGACTGAATCCCAGCCAGTCTCCAGAACTCCACCTGAGCCTCTCACACTGCCCCGGACAACCGTCCTCACACTCAGCAGCGCCGCGGTGGGGATGTGCCTGATGGTGGACACTTCAGGAGCCCGGAGGCTCCAGAGGCTACAGTCTACGTTTCCTAAATTGCCTGCCCTGACTTCTTTCGGGTCCTCAGATGTACATCTGCATTAGGCTGTGTGCCCCAAAACTTCGGAAGGCAGTAAGAGACTGATCTCCATCACCAACGAAAGGGTTCCGTGAACAGAAAGGGCTGCCCCATCTACTAATAGCACATGAATGTTACTCTTTAACTCAACAAAGAGTTTCAACCGGCTTGGTTAGTTTAATTAGTTACGATTATAGACATGACTTTAAAATGGCAAGACGAAGCCCCAGATAAGAGCAGCCACGTCCACCTGGAGACTGTGTGCCTCGGCCCCTGCCATTGAACGTGAACTGACAGAACAGGGAAGGCAGCGGGCAGAGGCAGCCATAAAGGCACATAAAGACTGCCGTCGACATTAAGTGACATTAAGTGACTGCCACACCATTACTTATGCTGATGACAGCAAAAAGAAACGGCAGCTAAGTTTAAATCAACGTGAACTCAAGACAGAGCTAGGAACGGCAGCAAGTCTCTGAAACAATGACAGCGGACGGTGGACGGAGAGTGGAAGCAAATGGAGGTTACAGACCAGTCTTTCCAGCAGCCACAAACCAGACACGCGCAGCAACACTGTTAGTGCACTGCTGAATATAAACATCATATTTTAGAAGTCATAAAGGTTTTCAGGTAAAACTAATTTTAAAACTCAGGAAAAAAATCACAAATGTACCCAAGAGCCTCTTAAACTCTTACATTAAAGTAAGTGACAATTGATTGCTTTTAATCCTTACCTAGCCGAAGTCATTTTTGGTGGTCCTGGAGGAGTTGATCCCAAAAGGAAAGCAGACCCGTTGACTACGGATGGTAAGGCTCCATTATCAAGCTGTGTAAAGTCAAAGGCAAGCATGATTTGAATTAGTATACATTTTGAGTTTATTCCCGTCAGCCCCTAGGTACAGATAAAAATGATTCTTTTTCTTCTAGAGGTTTACATCACAATCCCTTTACATTCATCCAGGCCTTATTACCACCATGATTCTGCTAACACCTGAGCAGGTTCCAGCCGAGGCTTTTCAGCAGAAGTGGGAGGAGCCCAGCCCAGTCATCTCACCCCGCCTGACCACAGGATGCCCTGGGGTGAGAAAGCCCTGACTGTGGACAGAGACAGAAGTGCGTTGTGGATTCTGGGCCGGGCCATCCACAAGCTGGCAAGCAGTACACACAGCTGTCAGTGGGCTGGCCGGCGACATTGCAATGGGCATCCTTTTCATTTTGATGAACTACCAACTGTGAAATAAATTCAACTACAAATTTCTGTAAGCTAAAAATGTTCTTTAATTATTATTATATTCTTAGTACAACACAAGAGATCTTGACATCTGAAGTCTCATTGGCAACCATTACTTTTTCATCTAGTCATAAAAAATTTTGTAGTCAATTTTAACAAATTCAAAAGCAATGTCATAATCTCTGCATCATCCATGTCCTTTGCTTTCTCCGTTCTCATTTTCCTTTATATTATCCATTAGCATGGCTCACAGGGAAAGGAAAGGGTAGCATCATCAACACTGACCTAATTTTCTTATCAGAAGCTTGAAGAAATTTAAAGTGTTGAATAAATTTAGGTTTTGAGATTATTTGTATATATCACAGTTAAACATCCTATCCTTGTCCCTGAAAACTTGAAATTTAAAAATAAGCTTTATTTAAGAAGCACAGTCTTGGAATTCCCTGGCGGTCCAGGGAATTAGGACTTAGGACTCCGTGCTTTCACTGCCGAGGGCCTGGGTTCAATCCCTGGTTGGGAAACTAAGATCCCACAAGCGTGAGGCCAAAAAAAAAAGAAAGAAAGAAAGAAAGAAAAAGCATGGTCTTAGAAAAACACATTTTATTCATCTTCCTTCTTTTCTCTCTTCTGCCTGTTTTTAAATAGTGTGTAATCCCTGTTGGGGCCTGAAGACACTGAGAAACCGCTCTGGGTCCAACTCCTTCATTACAAATCCGCCCCCCACCCCAAACCCCGAGTCCCACTGAGAAGTCACCCCCAGGACCTGCCCTGTTGGGTCTGGCCGAGAGCTGGGGGGCTCTGCTCTCCTCTCACTCACTTTACTGGAGGGAAGTGTTCACAGGTTACTGCAACTGTTTCCTTTGCAGTCACCCAGACACCTAATTATTGGGCCAACATCTCCAGGTGGCAGTCCAAAGTTTTGCATTCTTTTGAAGAAAGGATTTCACAGTCCTTGGGGTTGAGACAATTCTTTGCATAAACCAGATACAATTGCTCTTTTTCTCCTTTGCTTATTTAGCCCCAAAGTAAAGCAGAGAAAGAGAGATGTCTTTTCAGTACTACATAGGTGGTAAATCTAGGGCAGCTTTATACTAGAATCCATGACTTTCCTCGGCAATGTCGAACTGCCTAGGATGGAAGAAATAAAACCTAAGAGGGTGCTTCCCCGTCATGTCACCTGGGGATCTTGCTAAAATGCAGTTTCTGTGTCAGTGAGTCTGGGGTGGAGCCCGAGATCCTGCATTTCTAACAAGCTTCCTAGTGATGCCCACGCTCCTGGTCCACACACCGCACGCACTTTGAGTAGCAAAGAGCTGAAGAATATACAGAATCGGGGTTTGGCAAGGAAGCCGGGGTTCTAGGGTTGCAGCAAAGGCATTGCTAAAATAATTACCCCAAGGTCCACACTGGATAAGAGGTCAGAGGAGCCAAAATGAGGTAGGTCTAAACACAGCCAAGGAAAAGAGGGGAGGGGCAGAAAGAGGGAGACTATGGTCCAAAGGGGCCTTTCAGTGCACGAGTTCAGTGGTAGAAAAGCAAGTCCAACGTGTGCCTTGCTGACTGGGGCTGAAACCATTAGCAAAACAAGACGGGTGGTGTGGAGGAGGCAAGGAGGTAGAGGCCTACGTGCAGCATCAACAGAGACTTGCATCAGGCGCTCATAGCATCAGGCTGACACTCATCTCCGGCCCTGATTAACTCCTTGCCCCTCCTGGCTAATAAATACTTCATTCGAGAAGTATTTATTTACTCACTCAGCAAATATTTCACTCTATTTATACCCACTGCCTCAGAGATCTCCTCTAGTCTCGTGGCTTTAAATGCCACCTCTGCGCAATGAGCCACAGCAATGAGAAGCCCGCGCACCGCAGCGAAGAGTAGCCCCCCGCTCGCCGCAACTAGAGAAAGCCCGCGCGCAGCCACGAAGACCCAACGTAGCCAAAAATAAATAATAAATACATTAATTAATTTAAAAAAATACAACCCTAGACTGTCAAAACTGAAAAATTAAAAAAAAACAAGACTTAAGGAAAAGAGCACATTTTTCTTATATTTAATCTATGCATATCATGGTGTAATCATAAAAGCGTTTTAAACTTTTTTTTTTTTTTTTTTTTTTTTTTTTTTTTTTTGCGGTACGCGGGCCTCTCACTGTTGTGGCCTCTCCCGTTGCGGAGCACAGGCTCCGGACGCGCAGGCTCAGCGGCCACGGCTCACGGGCCCAGCCGCTCCGCGGCATGCGGGATCTTCCCGGACCGGGGCACGAACCCGTGTCCCCTGCATCGGCAGGCGGCCTCTCAACCACTGCGCCACCAGGGAAGCCCCCTATTGTATTTTTTTTTATTAAAACAATGACTCACTTGTTGTGTAATGAGATTTAAATTTGCTGGTACTGGCAAAAATCTTCCTACTAAAGTAGTCATGGGTTTAGGGACATCTGTAAGGAAGACAATTACAATTAATTGATAGCATATATTGTTCCTCTCCCACTTGCACATGGAAGAAAGTACAAAAATGACCATGTATCCTGAGTTGGACATGTGCAAAGTCATTGCCACTTATCTTGATCCTATTTATGTTTTCTATAAAACCTTTCTGGTCAATGTTTTTGGGTTTTTTTGTTGTTGTTTTTACTTATTACACCCTTTTCTTTGTCATAATGCTACTTCACTCGAGCTTCCAGGGATAGCTATGCTAAAAAATGCTGTCAGTGCCCAGGTTCCCAAGCTGTGCGCTAAGGTGCCCTCCAGTGCTGCCCCGAACTCACCAGGGACGCGCTAGGCATGTCACATTTTCAAGGAGAGCACAGCACCATCTGTAGGACGCCACATGAACTACTTTCAATTTACCTGCACTCTTCTTCAAATGGTTACTAACTAATCAGGATGTAAATACTTATTAGGCTACTGGGACCAAACTACTTAAGACTGGAACCGATAGGTATTCTTTGGCCTCAGGGTGCCGTGCAAAACATCCCTGAGACACTAAGGTCCCTGTGAAACTCTATGTTTGAGTCAAAGTGGCCAGAGAAATGTGTCTTAGTCTCCTGATTGCCCACCAGCTGAACACATTTCCTGCTCCAGGCTTGTGCATTCTTTGAATGATGTAACCTTAAGACTTCGGTAACAGAATGCATTTATTTTATGGTGATATTTAATGTGTGCACAGCAAAACAAAGGAGACTGGGCTGGGGGGGCAGTTATGATGACATGACAAGGAAATAGACTTGGAGAGCATTATGTAAATCTTCCTTCTGTAGGTGATCTAAAGGCATTAGGATTTTGTTGTGTTCCAGAAGGAAGGGAATTAGGAAAGAACCCTTCTCTGCCTGTAGAGGAGCAGATGCAGCTCTGACCCGCAGGGAACGGAGCCGGAGAAGCCGTGGCTGATGTGCAGCAAAGCGCTCCTGAAGGCGCTCTGCACCATAGAAAAGTAAATGTCCGAAAGGCATGTTCCCTGTCCCTGGATAAAGAGACCACCAGGATGGAATGGGAGTCACACTCTTTCTTTTTGCACTGGGCTCCAAAGGCCCGTTGATATGACATTTGGATGTAATACTGATTTAAATTATTGACAAGGTCCGTGAATCATCTGATAATGAGAGGCTCTGGCTAGGCCAAGCTTTAGAGTAACGTAATTATGTATACAGTACACATAGGGGCCCAGTTTTCAAGTATTAATGTCTAACCTTTGTAAACACAATCCTAAAACTGTGTCATTTGGCCTTTCTTTAATCATTCCTAAGTCATTTGATGGTAATCAAGTACTTATAGATCATTTATTACTATCGCACCAGTTTAAAGACGATTCTGAGTAACTGAATGGCAGATAAATCAGCATTTGATATAGTCATTTCAGAACTCATGGTGATTAAAGCAGGGTGGCAGTTCTCACTGACTACATGAAAACGTTTACATTGAAACATATGCAGTTTTTACCACATCTGAACAGTCAACCCGCCGCCCAATCTGCGAAAGCTTGATGTTTCAACCCAGGTACCTCTATCCACAGCACTCATGGGTACAAGTAGTCACCTGGTAGGATCACAAAGCTCTCTGCAACTAGCAGAAGGAGAGGAAAGCTATCCAAGAATTTGAGATTGTCAGTACAATGCACATAAATTAATCTCTAAAGATATTTTTTTCTATTCTTAGCTCACTCATATGGGCTATGGGGATTGCCAAATTGCCTCACTGCCAATTTCACTTTTACTCTCTATACAAAGCCAAACATAGTCACTTACCAACTTCCATGTGATATATGACATATTTTTCTATTAATTTACTTTGTACCTGACTGTAGATAATTATTTTGGTCTTGATACTGAGGAACCAAATGAAGTGCTTTTAGTTCTCTTGTGCCACAATTGTCTATACACAGCATTTGTGTACCCCCTTTCAACTGATATATCACCTAAAATGAAAAATAATGATCAGGTTTCATTTTTCAAAAGATATCCAGTAATATGAACCTAAGTAAACGTAAATCTGAGAACACAGTTTTAATCCAGAATTTAAGTTTTCATGGAATGCGGTTAACTATAGACATGTTCTCAGTTTCCTACCCTGCAATAACGTGCTCTCTGGAGGTACCACAGGGCAAAACCCCTGGGAAATGTCTTGTGAGATGTGCTTAGTGTGTTAGGAGAAGTTCCTGCTCACGCCTTTCTCTGCGGGTGTCTGGCCCTTGAGGTTTAGGGTAGGGAACAGGTGACTGTGAGCCCGAGCTTCCGTCACCTGTCCACGTGCTCCGTGGTCATCGTAAACGGAGAGAGTGTGCCGATCCAGACCCGGCCCCATTCAGGTCCAGTGAACTATACGAAGGACTTTGCCCCCCTGACTCCATCTCTGTAGCTGACCAGATACTTAGAATAATCGTCAATTTTACGGCAGCTGTTCTTTCCTGCCACATGCACATGTTATTAGTTAACATGTAGGGTGTTTTTAAAATACCCACTTATTTCATTTCCTACAAGTGCGCTTTAGAAAGGTTAACCCTAAGATCACCTAGTTGGGCTCCGACCATAAATACGTCCTCAGTGAGCCGGGTGAGTTGGCCGGTCAACCACACCAGTCAGCCCTGTCCACAGGGATGCAGCTTGAACATGAAGGTGAGAGAAGTCACTGTTTCTGCTTGCACATAGCTTCTAATTCGGACGGTAAAACCACAGATACCCAGAGAAGCTATGGCTTCTGCTGTTAGGTTGCCTTTGGGTTTCCTAGACAGGAAAACCCAAATAACCATAAAGGATCAATGTTACCAAAATAACACACACAGAGCCTACGTTAATGAGGTGCTGATCACTGGGTCAAACCTTCAGATCATCCTGACGGTGGATAAGAGGCCAGCATTCATGTTTGGTTGGAATTGTATTTGTATGTGGAGGATAAAGTTATAGCCACAGACACACAGGTGCACAAACTGGGGGGAAAGGCTCAGAGTGGACCTTCCAGACCTCTGCCTATTGCACAATTCTGGGCTCTGCCCTGTCCCTCCTGGGAGCCTTCTAACATTACTCAGGAGGCTGGTGGAATTGGAGGAGCTCTCATCCTGCTCACCTGCTCCAGGTGTCCTGGAACAGCTCTGCTCTCAGAACGCATGGGCCTGAGAACCATGGACAGAGGCGAGTACTGGTGTATGCCACAGCTAAGCTCATTTTCCAGTATTTTCTAGTTAAAGTATATGCCTTAGGGCTAAGGCCTCCTTTATCGGAATAAGGAGCTGATGGGGGGACGGCAGATGTTGGTTCTCTGGGCTCCGCTAAAATAAAGCTTGGGGCTGGGCTCCCTAGCTCCCCCCACTTCCCAGTCCTCATGACACCGAGACCTGGAGTCCTCAACGTACCACTTACAAGAAGACTATGTAACATCTCTGTTTTCTTATCCATAAAACGTAGATAAAAACAATGCATACCCTACAGAGTTGATAGAGGATTACATGAAATTACAAACATGCAAAAATATCGCATAAACCACAAATGTTACTGATTACCTATCTTACATGCATGTTAGTATCAGGAATTTGGAGGCAGGCAGGAAGGAAAGCAGCCTCTGTGCTGCAGCCACAGAACGGGAGCTTCACCATCCCAGCAACATGCCAAACCATGCAGCTCAGCCAGCTGCCCCGTTCCTGGGCCAACCGCTGGTCTGCACGGACTGATGTCACTTATGGCTTCTCTCCTTAACAAAGAGAGCGGTGTCCTAATCTCTGTTTGATTTGCTAAGATCAAGTAGAAATGAGAATCTTAGACGTGACAGAAACATTACAAAGGCTCTAATTATATCCCTCTTTTCATAGATAAGACAACCAAAAATGCTGATACGACAAGTAAACAGAATGAAAAATAATGACTGAAAATATATTACTGTTGACTTAGTAATGGTAAGGGTCAAACATTTGATATGTTAGTCAGACACATTTTCTTTGGCATAATTACCATTGGGTTAGAGTCTTTCTTATGAGAGCCCCCAGAGGCATCCTCTGCTTCTTGTGCTGTTGGGAACTTGCAACAGGACTCCTGGGCCGGAAGGCTCTGAAAAGTTGCTTCCTCCAGATTGTTACTTGCGATAGTACCACCTGCTTCCTTGATTTCAACCTAAAAAAGCAAACGTTATTTTAGAAATCACATTTTGGACGTTGTACTTTACAGTTGCATAATACAGAAAATTCTTTGCAGAAGTTACTTTTTTTTTTTTTTTTTTTTTTTTGCGGTACGCGGGCCTCCGATTGCCGCGGCCTCTCCCGCCGCGGAGCACAGGCTCGGGACGCGCAGGCTCGGGACGCGCAGGCTCCGGACGCGCAGGCTCAGCGGCCATGGCTCACGGGCCCAGCCGCCCCGCGGCACGTGGTATCCTCCCTGACCAGGTCACAAACCCGTGCCCCCCGCATCGGCAGGCGAACTCTCAACCACTGCGCCACCAGGGAAGCCCCCTAGAAGTTACATTTTTTAAGTAAAGAGCAGCCTTACCCTTAGTGTCCTCTCTCCCCAACTATTATTCTCTCTCTGGGGCAGCAAGATGGGGTGACAAGTCCTCTGACCAGCCTCACTGGGGATCAAGGACCCCGAGGACAAGGACCATCTGCCCACGAGGTGTGGAGATGTGATTTTAACGTGGCCCTCTTGCGGCTTCAAAAACACAGTATAAGTAGCTTGAGAAGACTCTGCAGTTGGTCAGCTGCCCCTTGAGCTCCTCGACAGCCCCCTACTCCAAAGGGGCTGCCGCCTCATGGGACCTTCCTTAAAACCGCGTGAAATGCTGCTCCTCTATGGCCGCTTTCGGAGCACACTCACTAGGCTGTATTAATGTTCTAGTCTATTGTTTGGCTTTTCCATCAAGAAGCCTGACATCCTTGCTGATGTTTCAGTAATATTTATATTGTAACTTACAATGTATTTAGAGTAATGTTTATAAGTAAATAGTAGCACTTCCCTAACTGAATGGTAGGACAATAATTAACATGAAAACAGTGACGGTAGGGAATAACTGCCAACTTTAACTTTGTTTTTAAGCTATCCTCTGCAACGACTCAGTGACACACCGGCAAAATTACCAAAAATACGGAGAGATACCAATGATGTTACTGAAAATCAACAGAATTTAAAAAACTAAAAAGTCTCGATGATTAAAAAAATAATAACCTTTAGATTTAAGTGTTTTAAAATCAGGGTGCTTCTTTTTAAGATTTGATAATGTGCGGAGGATTGGGAAGCAGCAGTCAACCTGCACTCACATCATCTCTCCCTCCCCTCCTTAACCTCCACCTGCCCAGACTGCCTATTAGAGAGTACAGGTGAGCTTCCCCAGAGGCCAGGAGGCAGGTCATAAAGTCCTTCAAAGAAGAGTGATTCTGTGATAACTTTCTGAAGACCTCATATAAAATCACAGCACAGACAACTATCTTTCAAAGTGTGGGTGTTGACTCCAAACTTGGAGATCGTCTAACTTAAAATCTGGGATCTAAACAATTAATAGTTTTCATGGACTGCCAAATCCCTTAGCACAGCAGACTAGCATCTAGGTATAAATGTTTCAAAAGACAGAGGAAAGTTTAGCTATATTTCAAGTTATAACTTTATTTAGATATTTCAAATTTTATAGAAACGTAGAAAGTTTTCAATTTTCCTCTGCTTTCTGCTTTGGGGAATTTGTCATGTACACATCATCAAAGTTTATTTTTATTTTTAAAAATTATTTATTTATTTATTTATTTTGGCTGTGCCGGGTCTTAGTTGCAGCACGCGGGATCTTTGTTGTGGCGTTGGAACCCTTAGTTTCGGCAGGCATGTGAGATCTAGTTCCCCAAGCATGGATGGAACCCAGGCCCCCTGCATTGGGAGCACAGAGTCTTACCCACTGGACCACCAGGGAAGTCCCACATCATCAAAGTTTAGATTTAACTTATCTCCCTGTAATTAACAAATACTTATGCAGTAAATATATCAATTCCTCAGCCCCATGCAACTGATATCTGAACTACTTACAGTATAGTGAAATCCTATTTTTACAGAATAAACAGAGGTCAATATGTGGGAATGAATTTCTAGAAAAAGGAAATTAGCAATTAACCCTGAATATTTACTGAAAAATAGTTCCACTCTGTTTAAAAGACAAACATGTCCATGCTAAGTCTTTTTCATTTTATTAATGAATTAGGAAATTGTCAATAAAAATTCAAAAAAAACAAAGAAATATCATCCAAATAGTCTCTCCTTTATTTTGCTAAAATTGAATTACATTTAAAGAGAATTTACTATTTTAACGTGAGCTAGTTCCTTTCCTGCTCTGGTGAATGCTCACTGAGTCCCCTTGGTACAGGAAGGGAGCCGTGCGAGAACCAACAGGCAAACGGTGCTGGGACACACGTTTGGTCTGGTAGCAAAATGGAGTGTCTGACATTTCAAGCCATCTGAAAAAGATTCCGAGGAAGACCTCTGCACCAGCTGAAAGCTGGTGGGACTAGGTGTGCTCTCTGGTTTCTCTAGGCCCCAGCCTCTCCTCCCCACCTTTCCTGTCACTAAGGAGCAGTGATTATGCTCAAAGAACACCAGAAGACAAATCTAAGCTCCTGCTGCTACCGCTTATGATATGCAAACAAAGTCAGGCTCCAGCCATCTCAACACCAATTCAAAAATGTTCCACAAAAGCTTAATTTATGACTTACTGAAATGATTTAACAGCTGAGTAATCTAGTTTTCCAAACTAGATCCTTTTGAGGGGCCAGTACACGTCCTTACAATCCTTTGTTTCCTTTAAAACTGATTTGTTCAGCTTCAGCAAGAACAGAGCAGAAAAGGGGAATTCCCTGGCGGTCCAGTGGTTAGGACTCTGTGCTTTCACTGCCCAGTGTCCGGGTTCAAAATAAAGAGAGAAACAAACAAAGCAGAAAATTGCCGGTAGTTATCCACAGCCAAAGAGCTGGCCGACAATTACCATGAACTCGTGGAGACTCTGATTCATGTTACATACGCTTGAGGAACAACCACTTATTAGCAGAGGGAAGCCCTAACACCTTGATTTCAAGGCTCACCAAACACAAGTGCTAACTGTGAGTCCTGGCTGTGAGTTACAACCCTTATCAATCTAAAGCGGAAAAATGTAAAAGCTGGGCACGTGAAGACTCCCGCTGCATTTGTTTTCACAGACACTAGGGTTTCTTTCCTAAAGCCACTTTTAAAACTTCCTAGGGACTTCCCTGGTGGTCCAGTGGTTAGGGCTCCGCGCTTGCACTGTAAGGGGCACAGGTGGGATCCCTGGCTACAGAGCTAAGCTCCCACATGCCTGGCTGCAAAAAAAAAAAAAATCTACTTGTTTCCCTCCTCTTTTGTTGTATGATCTCTGCTGGGTTAGGCCAGGTTTGAACCAGGGACCGAGGACCTAATTCACCTTCAGGTAGAATGGCTTGGCTGGATAATGCATCTCGCGTTTAGCAAGGGATGCGCCCTGCAGGGAATGAGTGAATCCGATCAGGGATGCTACGGACAAGAGAAAAATCTTGGTAGAAGCAGGAAGTCTCCCGTCTCCACTAGGGCAGGGGTGCAGGGGGTACTGTGCGACGTGGATCTTACTGGAATCACGCGGACGCCGGGGTGGGCGGCTCCTTCCCTGGCCCAGGTGCCCAGGGGCCCGACAGCAGGACTCCTGTGCGGGGTCAGCAGGGAGGACAGGAAGTAGAGGTTGTAGGCTTGCGGCTGCTGGGCGGCGGGAAGAACGGCGTCTTCCAGGGGATTGAGTTTGGGAAGACTCGGGAACTCCCCGCGCGTTTCCTCATCTCCGTTCTCATCCACCAGCAGCTCCACTTTGACTCTGCCCTTGCAGTCCCCGTCGAGCGGGGCGTTGAAGGCGTGCAGCAGGGGCTCTTTGGGGTCCGCGGAGCCCAGGTACGCGTCTTTGAAGACGTGGAACTCGTCTGCCTCGTGCTTCACCGACACCGGGGTTTTCAGGGGAAGGTTTTCAGGAACAAACTGGCTCTCGGCGCTGAAAAGGTCTGTCATCATCTCGTCCTCGGGGCTGCACATGCCGCCCAGCAGAGGGGCCTCTTCCATGTCCACTGGGGGCACCCGGGCCCGGGCATCGCCCCGCACCCGGCGCGAGCGGGATCCGGCGGGAACCGCACACCTGCAACGACGCGGCCCAGTCAGGGCGGCGGCCCCCACCCGCCCCGGCCGCCGACCCAGGGGGCCCGCCGCTCCCGGGGATCTCACCCGGGGGGGCCCGCCGCTCCCGAGAGGCCGGCCTAGGGGGCCACCCCCCACCCCGCACCGGCGAGGCCGACCGGAGAAGGGGCCCTGCTGGCCCGACCGGCCGACTGGGACTGAAAGGGGCGGAGGTCCGTCATTCCCGAGGGGCAGACCTGGAGGTCCCGCCGCCCCTGACGGGGACGACTGGAGAGGGGGTCCCGCCGCCCCCTCGAGGCTGACTAGGGGGCCCACCGTCCCCCTCCCCTCTGCAGACCCGAGGCCGGGCCGGGGACCGCGGGGAAACCCGACGGCGGCCGGGGTCTCAGGCACCGGAGAGGCGCCGAGTCAGGACTCCTCAGACGGCGCACCTGTGGCCCCGGGAGCTGGCAGAGCACCGAGCGCGAGGGCGGGGCCGAGCAACTGGCCGTTGGGGAGGAGGCGGGGCCACGGACTGGGGCAGGGCCAGGGGCTCGCGGAAGCGGGGCTCGCGGAGGTGGGCGGGGCCAGGGAGAGGCGGAGGCGGAGGCGGGGCACGTGAGGCGGGGTCAGAGGGTGGGAGAGGTTGGGGGTGATCCGAAGGCGGGGCGCAGAAGTTAGTGGGGGCATGGGCGGGTCCCGGAAGTGCGAGGGGATAAGCAGGGATGGGGGCGGGGGAGGCGGCCCCCGTGACAGTGCTGGAGGGTGGTGGGCGGGGCGAGCTGGGCGGAGTCGGGGCCGGAGGCCAGGGACCGGCCAGTTGAGGGGAGGTGGACGGGGAAGGACACTCCCGGGACCAGCAGCTCCAGGCTCAGGTGGGGAACCAGAAGCCCCCAGGCCAGTCTGAGGCAGCGCTGGCTGGGACTCCCTGGCTTGACCTCAGACCTTAATCTTGACCGTGTATTTTTTCTGCCCCTCAGCTCCTCAGGACAGAGCCCGGCCAGCCACGGAGCACCGCGGGTGGGTGGACGGCCAGGGATCGGCACATGCAAGTTCCCAACCTAGCGTGCACTTCAGGTCCTTGGTGCCGGAGCTTGGGAGGAAGACTAGGCGTCTCTTGTCAATGTAAGCAACCCAAGGACTCCGGGCTTTCACTGCCAAGGCCCAGGGTTCAATCCCCGGGTTCAGTCCCTGGCTGGGGAACTAAGATCCTTCAAGACCCTCGGCGCGGCCAAAAAAAACAAAAAAAAGTAAGACATTCGCTTTCTAATCTCACTGAAAAAATACGTTCCTAAATCAAACAGTAGTAACCAAGGCACACGAGCACTATGCACTATTTGGCTGTACACTTCAGCGTTCAAGAAATCGCAAGAAAATTTTGCACAGTCGACAATCCGGAAATTTAAGGCACAGCTTTAAGTTGCTGGGACTTTCTTATCTGAAAAATTATAATGGGACATTAAAAGCTGACATTAAAAGAACATAATGTAATTAAATTCTCACTGTTGGAATTTTCCTACCATGTGAACGACTTAAAATATATTCCCAGCCACTAGTTCATTGCAAACATACTTGCCTTGAAATACTGTCCAGTTCTTGGAGAATTCATTTCCTGTGTACCTATGATCTATAGGGCAGGACTCCATAGAAAGCTTTAGTTGCTTCTTCAGATTAAAATTAGGACAGATTTTTTTCTTTAGTTATACAGAATATCTGTAATTTAGGATTTTTTTTTATAGTAGGTCCTTGTTGGTTATGTTTTAAATATAGCAGTGTGTACATGTCAATCCCAAACTCCCAATCTATCCCTCCCCCACACCCTTCCCCCCAGTAACCATAAATTCCTTCTCTAAGTCTGTGAGTCTGTTTCTGTTTTGTAAATAAGTTCATTTGTATCATTCTAATTTTTTTTAGATTCCACATATAAGCGATTTCATATGATATTTGTCTTTCTCTGACTTACTTCACTTAGTATGATAATCTCCAGGTCCATCCATGTTGCTGCAAATGGCATTATTTCATTCTGTTTAATGGCTGTGTAATATTCCATTGTATATATGTACCACATTTTCTTTATCCATTCATCTGTCAATGGACATTTAGGATTTTTAAACTTTATAATGGTTGGAAAGTGATATGCATTCAGTAGAAACCACCGGACCTGCAGGCTCAGCAGCCATGGCTCACGGGCCCAGCCGCTCCGTGCCATGTGGGATCTTCCCGGACCAGGGCACGAACCCGCGTCCCCTGCATCAGCAGGCGGACTCTCAACCACTGCACCACCAGGGAAGACCCAAACTTCAAATTTTGAATTTTGCTCTTTTCCCAAGCTAGGGATATGTATGCTCCCTTCTAGTGATGCTGGGCAGCTCTCAGACACGCAATCACAAGGATAAACAACCGATACATTTACCACCATTCTGTTTTTCACTTTCAGGACAGTATCAATAAATTTCATGAGACAGTCAACACATTATTATAAAATAGGCTTTGTGTTAGATGGTTTTGCCCGACTGTAGGCTAATGTTAGTATTCTGAGCACAGTTCAGGTAGGCTAGGCTAGGCTGTGCTGTTTGGTAGGGTGGGTTTATTAGATGCATTTATGACTTCCTGTGGGTTTATCAGGACTTAACCCTATCACAGGTCGATGAAGACCTGTACAGTACATAAACTCTCCTACCGAAATAATTAAATATTACAGATAAAGCTGAAGTCCCCTTGGGTTCCCTACCATCCGCGATCACGCTGCCTTTCAGAGGGAATCCCTGTGAAGTCTGCGGTGCATCTTTCCAGCCCTTTCTCTGGAGATCAACATACACATGTGCATGTGCATCTCCTTACTCTTTTTTTTTTAAATTTTATTTATTTATTTATTTTTGGCTGTGTTGGGTCTTCGTTTCTGTGCGTGGGCTTTCTCTAGTTGTGGCGAGCGGGGGCCACTCTTCATCGCAGTGCGCAGGCCTCTCACTGTCGCGGCCTCTCTTGTTGCGGAGCGTAAGCTCCAGACGCGCAGGCTCAGTAGTTGTGGCTCACAGGCCTAGTTGCTCTGCGGCATGTGGGATCTTCCCAGACCTGGGCTTGAACCCGTGTCCCCTGCATTGGCAGGCAGATTCTCAACCACTGCACCACCAGGGAAGCCCTGGATCTCCTTACTCTTAATTTTATGGCTGGAAAAGCCACATCTTTTTGAACTCAGCTGAGTTTGGGGGCAGGCCTGAGAATGCAACTCAGGCTTCCCAAACTGTAGGCAATATAAACTGAAGAACCCAAGTGAAAAACCGTGAAGAGCTTGAATAGCCTGAGAAGCACATCAACCCCCAGGCCGTACTGCTCACTCCTTCACACATCAGACATTTCTAGTGAGCAGTCCCCATGGGTCAGGCGTGCGTGGCCACCTGTGTGTCACCATGCCGGGCAGGATCAAAGGCCTGGAGCCTTTGAGCACCTGCAGTTCTGAGATGCTCCTCTGGCCCTGTTGGATTGGCCAAGGCCGGCTCTGTCTTGTCATTCAGGCCTCAGCTCAAACCCATTTTTTTTTTTTTCTGGCCATGCAGCCTGCTGGATCTTAGTTCCCTGACCAGGGATGGAACCCGGGCCCCCTGCAGAGGAAGCGAGGAGTCCTAACCACTGGACCACCAGGGAATTCCCCCAAACCCATTTCTAAATCAGCCTCCTCCCCAAGCCAGCTACTCTTCCCCCACCCCACACACACACACACATACAAGTGCCCAGGAACCCTTAAGATCCTTTGAGAGGTTTCCTTGGTTCTCAACCTCCTCCCAATGAAATTTGATCTCCACGACAGCCAGAACCTTTTGGGGTCCCCGCTGTATTCCCAGTGCCTAGAACAGAGCTAAGCATACAGTAGGTGTTCAATAAGAACTGTGGAGAAAACAGAATTCATGTATTTAACAGGTATTTATTGAGCACCTATTATGTCAGGCACTGTTCTAAGCCCCGGGGCAAGGGTGAGGATGCACAAATGAACACAGCAAAATCCACAGCCCTTCTTAGCAGCCACCCTTCTCTGTCAGGTGTGTGAATCGAGCGATGCCCACTCTGCCCAACCCGAGGCCTTTTCTGCATATCTTGTCGGTCACCTTTGTCCCAAGTGCCTGAGCCTGGAACTTGACCTATAGCCTCCTTATCAGTATAACAAAAGAGACAGAAAGCAATACTGTGGTAGACTGGGATTAATGGTTTTATTAATGATAACATTCATACTGCATTTCTAAGATTTATCCAAAAAAGCATATTGTATTTACATGCAATGGCCAATTCAAGATCACAAATTCAGACCACAGCTCCGTGAAGACTATGGCTTACTCCAAATTCAATTAAATACATCACACTCCTACCTCCTGCTTTCAACATGTACAGTAAAAACCCACTCTTCCTCCTTTTAGGGAATATAAAATTGCATTGATAACTGCACGGATTAGCAGTGATTACATTGGAAACACTTAAAACCTGAGAGACAAGCCCAAATAAGTCTGAGTGCTAACACGTCTGTGCTCGAATTCACCCGTGAATCATAATACAGACTGCTCAGTGGTCAACAGTGTATGATTTCAGTGGCCCTGGCTTCGACTGGAAGCTACGCCTCGCTGAGGCAGAGGGGCTGTACCCCTCACGCCTCCTTGACTACATAACACAGATGAACAGGGCCTTTTGTTGCTGTGGTGGTTAGATATCCCTTTTTGCTTTTTTTGTCTGTTCTCATTTCTGCTTGCTTTTAAAAGAAAAAAAAAGTCTTTGGCCCATTTAGGTGGGGTTTTTACATCACAACATGTACAGGGATAAAATATGCACGTGCTCTGCAGCAAGCGCCTTCCTCCGGCTCCGAGGGTTCGGCCTCGTCCCCGCATCAGTGGAGTTCAGAACTCTTAGAGAGGCGAGCCCCACCAGAACATAGTGGTCAGAAAAATAAATACATGATTTTAACAGACGGACAGCTAAGCTTGTCATTACAGCCCAGAGGCAGTGGGTATTATTTCATTCCATGATCCGTTCTTTTAAAATACTGAAGACGATTCAGCGCCTCATCGCTTTTTGGTCACTCGATCAAGGCACTCCCATCCGAAGGGTAGGCTGTGTTAAACCCAGCACCTGTCACCTGCGACATTCTAGGAGGTCACTGATAACCCATCTCCCTCCGTCTCCCTGGAAACGGGAGCGGGTCTCCTCTCCCACCAGCTGGGATGCCCAACCCTGACTGCCCTGAGGTTTGCTTTTCTCAAGTTTTGTTCCTTCCTCAGTGGCAAATGTCGCCAGTTTGGGTAAGCAGGAATCCTGAGGTACCTAGGATGTTTGCTTTTTCGGTGAGTACTCCAGACACATAATCTTCGACCACCACATCCCTCGCTCCCCATTTCTGAGGCATGCCCACGTCTTCTTTTGCAGCTTAAGGAGGAAGCATAAGGAAGGCAGTCTGATGGGGGAATGCAGCACAGCTGCCCTCGTAAGGGAACTGGTCCTTCTGGGATACAGGGACACCACAGTAAAATGCCTACATAGGGTTATCCACCCAGTAAGTTGAGAAGGAGTAAGACACCCACAATTCCACCTAAAGACTTTACAAAATAAATCTCTCGTGCAGTCTCCCTTACATTTAGGGCCTCCCGTTTTTAAGGCACTGGGTTTTGAAGACTTGCAAGGTCAGGAAAACTAAAGATGAGACATACTACATGCTTCAAACATGGAGGCAAATGCAGACGACCAAACTAGACAGTGACAGAGTTACCACAGGGACAGAATGGGTTCCAAAAGCACAACTTTTCTTGGTTAGTGCATTGCATGTGCGTTGGCTATTAACTGCTAACATCTGCAGCTTAAACAATGCTTTTCTCCCGGAAGGAAACAAATGTTTACATCGCTCTGATAAAATTAAATGCCCGTAAGTACCAAGTGTCCAGTGGCCGCCGAAGAAGCGTGCCGGGTCGGTCGTTTCCAACGTGTATGAAGCCACAGCCCCACTCATTCCATAAATCGCTCAACGACAGTTTCACCCCTTAAGAAACACAAGGCGATGGGAAGACCTTAGGGGGGACTTTATCCAATGTCCCCCAGGTTAGGACCTGCTTGGAAGGAGTAGGGTTATACTTCATGGGGTGGAGCCTGCCATCTAGAAAAGCAAAAACACCAAACCCTCGAAGGAAAGGAAACGTCTGAGTCTTTTAGAGCAAATTTTCATCCTGAACTACAATCAGGATTCACAGCTACTTTTCATTTGGTTTTTCATCCGAAGAGCTCATTTTCCTTCCCGGCAGCGCTAAGGGATTTACTTTTTGGAATTGGAGCTGAGCCCGAACAAACTCATGATGTCAATCATTGCTTGTTTCAGGTTCTTCCCGAAGCGATGAGAATCCTTTCATTTAAAAACAAAAAACAGAAACAGGTTACAACGTGGAAATTCTCACATTTCAAGGCTTTTCACTTGTAATCTGACTCGAAGAACTAACATTCCTTTTTACCAATTCTCTAAGCTTTGACTTAGTCGCTTAATCATTAAGTTATAGCGTCTGGAGAGATATTAAGGGTTAAAAAAGATAGCAAACATGTTTGTGTGAGTGTGTGTTTTTTTTCTTTTCCATGATAGGTTATTACAAGACACTGCATGTAGTTCCCTGTGCTGTACAGTATGACTTGGTTCCTTACCTATTTTATATATAGTAGTGTATATTTGTTTTGTTTTGTTTTTGAAAACTAAGGTGCTTTATTTCTTTGTAAAAACAACTTATTAAGAGTAGTTTGGGGCTTCCCTGGTGGTGCAGTGGTAGAGAGTCCGCCTGTCGATGCAGGGGACACGGGTTCGTGCCCCGGTCCGGGAAGATCCCACATGCCGCGGAGCGGCTGGGCCCATGAGCCATGGCCGCTGAGCCTGCGCGTCCGGAGCTTGTGCTCCGCAACGGGAGAGGCCGCAGCAGTGAGAGGCCCGCGTACAGCAAAAAAAAAAAAAAAAAAAAAAAAGAGTAGTTTGAACAGTACTTGTCTTATTCTTGTCATATAACTTATTGTATGGAGCAAACATCGTTTCCATGCCTCAGCTAATTGTCACACACCTGCTGAAGTTTCCATTAGCTTCCAACACTTTATCTTTTGCAGTGAAATAACTCTGATAGTTTGTTTTTTTAATTTAATTTTTATTTTATATTATAGTTGATTTACAATGTTGTGTTAGTTTCAGATATACAGCAAAGTGAATCAGTTATACATATATCCATTCTTTTTCATATTCTTTTCCCATACATGTTATTACAGAATATTGAGTAGAGTTCCTTGTGCTATACAGTAGGTCCTTATTGACCATCTACTTTATATATAGTAATGTGTATCTGCTAATCCCAAACTCCTAATTTATCCCTCCCCACCCCCTTTTCCCTTTGGTAACCATAAGTTTGTTTTCTATGTCTGTGACTCTATTTCCGTTTTGTAAATAAGTTCATTTTTATCATTTTTTAAGATTCTACATCTAAGTGATTGCATGTGATATTTATCTTTCTCTGTCTGACTTACTTCACTTAGTATGATAATCCCTAGGACCAACCATGTTGCTGCAAATGGCATTACTTCATTCTTTTTTATGGCAGAGTAATATTCCACTGTGTGTGTGTGTGTGTGTGCACGTACACACACACACACACACACACACACACACACACACACACACACACACACACACACACACACACACACACACACACACACACACACACACACACACACACACACACACACACACACACACACACTCTACATCTCCTTTATCCATTCATCTCCTGATGGACATTCAGGTTGCTTCCACGTCTTAGCTATTGTAAATAGTGCTGCTATGAACATTGGGGTGCATGTTCTCTTTTTGAATGAAGAGTTTTCTTTGGATATATGCCCAGGAGGGGGATTGCAGGGTAATATGGTAGCTCTATTTTTAGTTTCTTAAGGAACCTCCATACTGTTTTCCATAGTGGCTGCACCAATTTACATTCTGTGTGGGTGTGGTTTCCCCTAATCTACGGCTTCCCCTAATGTCAATACGTTACATAAAACACAATACGCAAGTGAATTCCAATCTTCTCTGTTAAAGGTGAGCCTGGCATTGCCTGTCAGGCTATGTACCATGTGGAAAGGAGAGAATATAAACAAGGATTAAATGTGCCATGCCAGGAAGGTGGTCACGGGTGCCATTCACAGAGAACCCTGCAGACCCCTGCTCCAATGTGTATATGTCTTTCTGAGCGTGTGCACACGAATCTTAATCCACCCTCCAATGTTGCAGAGAGTCTGGAAGCTGCAGAAGCACTCCAACGTTACGATCTAAAACCACTGTGACCAGCAAAGATACACACTTTCAACCAAATAAGATCGATCCCTTTAAAACTATTAAGAGACTTTCAAAATCCTTGTTTTGAAAATGTCCCAACCAAGCAAGAGTACATAACTGAATTGAAATTTTCTGTCAGATCAAGGATGTGCTCAAAAGAAAACAGTGAAAAACCCCAACTTTAGAAAAGAGAACTTTTGTTTCGTACTCACTGTCTCAGGGCAGGAGAACTTGGAAGAAATGTGGAAACTGATGAGCTTCTCACCCACGAGAATGTACGACACCCCGTAGCCGTCGTCAGCAACCTGCGGAAAAGAAGGTTTAAATGGATCCGTGGGGGACTTCCCGGCGGTCCAAGGGTTGAGACCCCGCGCTTCCACTGCAGGGGGCACGGGTTCCATCCCCGGCCGGGGAACTAAGATCCTGCATGCCGCGGGGCACGGCCGATCCATCAGTAGAACCCTGGGCAACGCGGCCACGGGCAAAGGGGATTTCTGACATTTTCACTGTGAGACTGCCATCAGTATCTGCAGACGCCTGGCCGCTTACCGGTCCAAAGCCGCCTCCGCTTGACACGTACTCCGGATTCCTTTCCAAATTGAACAGTTCCACCTGCTGCTGAGGGGTCTGGCTGGTGGACAATCTCCAAGGCTCAGATAGCACCTGTGGAGTAAAACAAGGAAATGTTCCAACGACACTTCCCAATTCCATCCTCTTCTGGCCCCGAGGAGCCCGGGTGGAAGACAAGAAAGGGCTTGCTCGGTGTTCACACTGTTTCAGACACCAGAGGCCTATGTCCCTGAAGGCCTCGCCGGCTCGGGGCAGGAGGTCTGCAGAGAGGGATGGAGCAGGTGAGGACACCCGGACTGGAGGGGCCAACACCGGCTGATGGGGTCTTAAGGCAGGGAAGGTGGCAGATACGTAAGATTTGGAACGGGGGCAGTGGTGTGCTGGAGCTGACTGGTACCAGCTCCCCTAAGATGGCTGCCAGATTTCCGGAACTTTCCAAGCTGCTTGTTAAACAGCCATTATTTTTTTATTATTACTTTTTTTGCGGTACGCGGGCCTCTCACCGTCACGGCCCCTCCCGCTGCGGAGCACAGGCTCCGGACGCGCAGGCTCAGCGGCCATGGCTCATGGGCCCAGCCGCTCCGCGGCATGTGGGATCCTCCCGGACCGGGTCACGAACCCGCGTCCCCTGCGTCGGCAGGCGGACTCTCTACCACTGCGCCACCAGGGAAGCCCAAACACAGCCATTATTAAAAAATTAAATTTTATTGGGACTTCCCTGGCAGTCCAGTGGTTAAGACTTCACACTTCCACTGCAGAGGGCTTGGGTTCGATCCCTGGTTGGGGAACTAAGAGCTCACATGCTGCGTGGCACGGCCGAAAAAAGAAAAACAACACTCACAGCTCATCCCCTGCTAATTATTTTAGTACAAGCCATGGCATCCCAGGGGATGAAGAAATGCGGCTCCAATTTTCCATGGTGAGGACAGTTGAGCCCCAAGACCCACCTGTGAGGCCAGTTCCGACTGGCAAAGCTGTGCTACTGATCTACGAAGTTTTGGTTTAGCCAAGAAAGCTGAGTGGGCTGCCCCAGAAGTGACTCACCTCCTTCAGGAAAGGGGAGTCGACAGCGAGGTATTTGGACACCACGTAGAGGCAGAAGAGATGGCGGTCGATCCCGGAGCCGGTCATCGCCAGGTGGCACAGGTGCTGATGCTTCTTGGACGCAATCTTGAATAACTTGAGCCTCTGTTCAACCTAAAATAACAAAAGACGGGGACTTTCAAGTCGTGCGTCATGGGCTAAGCTCCAGGATCCAGCGGTCCGACGGGGTGCTGAGAAAGCACGTCACTGGTGGCGGTGCGGGTGTGTGTGTGGGGTGTCTCTGGGTGGTTGCCAAGGCGACCTGACCAGAAACCCCACTGGCCGACTGCCGCTTCCGCAGATACGCTGCGAACGGGGCGGCATGGAGGCTGCAGGGGGACAAGTTGTTGGAGAGGCAGTTTCGGGGTCCTGTGTGCAGCCCACTGGGCATCAATCATTCCACCTTTTATACAAATGAGACCACCAAGCAGGTAGGAAAGCGCCAGCCTCCAAGCCTCATCAGGTGGAAATGACGGTCTGTCCCTCTCAGCGGGCTGTGATGTTCCTGCGGGTCATAAATAACCCTCCAAAGTGGTCTGGAAGCTCTACTAAAACAGCTCTTCCGGGGCCTTCAGGTTGGACCCGAAAAGCCTGCTTCAGCTCGTCTGGGCCCTGTTCAGTCAATCACAGAACGAGGTGACACGGCACCCTTCCGTGGGATGTGGAGGCCCATCCGGGCTCTGGCCCACCCACTCCAGAACCGGTCCTCAAGGCTGATTCTGAAGGCAGCTAGTGACAGATCAGAGCAATCCGTCACAAGACCTCCTGAGCTCTTCCCACAGAATCGAAAGCCTTTCCAGAACAGAGGTTCCTCCAGGGCAGAGCAAGAGCCCTGGGCCATGTCTCCTCGGGGGTCAGCAGGCACCTGCCCCCCGGGTCAGGCAGAACTGGCTGTGGATGGACCTCAGCCCCTAACCAGGTGTGCGGCCCAGCAGTTTGCTGAATCCATCTAAGTCTCTGTTCCTTTACCTACAAAAATGAACTGATGATACGTCATGGGCCACCGCTAGGATCGTCAAAGGCGGCGTACAGAAAACCTGGAGCCCCAAGCCTGCTCAAGGAGCTTCAGCACGGGCAGCGGGCTTCAGGAACCCCGAGCAGAAGGCTCCTGTGATAGTCAGTTTTCCCACCCAGACACCGACTACTTGCACTGTCTTGCAGCATCTCCCTGCCACTCCTTTATTCACTGGCTGTGTACTGCTCTGATTTGAAGACTCTTAGGAAGTATAATCTGATTTATAGGAGTTACAGAAGGACAGAAACTTGATGCAAACATGAACCTTTGTGTCTGTCCTGACGGTTTCCTTTTTTCTTTTTTTAAATTTTTTTTTTTTGCCACTCCACGAGGCATGCAGGATCTTAGCTCCCCGACCATGGGTTGAACCCACACCCCCTGCAGTGGAAGCGCGGAGTCCTAACCACTGGACCACCGGGGAAGACCCCGACAGTCACCTTTTAATATTTTCTGTCCCTTCGAGAGGGGTGAAGGAAAGGAGATGCTGGATACAGACCTGCTGGAGAAAGCATGCACGGGATTTAATCAGGGAAGGCTGCGTGTCAACCTCAGGGGCTGTTCTGTGAAAAGCACTGTCCCGCTCCCGGCCGGGCAGCACCTACCGTCTGCGTGGGGTCCACCATGGCCAGCACAAAGTTGCACGACTCAGTGGTGCAGGAACGCACGGTCTCCGTCCTGCCCTCTCGGAAGAGCCGGGTCATGGAGGCCTCGTAGGTGAGGGAAAATTTGCCCATGTCCTGGGAAAGGAAAAATATTTTAACACAAGGCAGGGCATGTTGACAAACTAAAGCATGAGAAGGCATCGCTTAAGATCAGCCGGGAAAAACACACTTCACCGTCAGCTGCAGTTTATAGTCATCGTCAATTTTTACTCGGGCTTATGCAGCAGGCAGGTGGAAACGTCACTAGCTTTGCAAAGGAAGGGGGCGGTCCAGGTTTCTGTTTCCAAATGCAGCTGGTGCCATGACCCGATTTCCTGAGTTTCACACACCTGCCGGAGTGCAGACGTGACTACGGAGGGATACAGGACAGGACCGGGAGATCGGCGTGCAAGAGTAGGAAATTATTTAACTTCAGGAGAGGGGACCGGTTGGGAACATCCTCCTCCAGGGAGCGGGAAGTGGGTGGGTGGCCAGCGCCTGCAGCGCACAGCCCCCGGCCCCCCCCCCCCCCCCCGGTAGACAGGAGGGAGAGAAAGCAGGAGGGAACAGCTGTGTGGGAGCTGGCAGAGGCGGTGGGAGGCAGACGGGAGGTCTCTTTAGAATGTTCATGTTTTCTCAGTGAAATAAGTTCATCTACTCAGAGTGAGGATGGGGAGACGGCACCGGAGTCAGAAAGCAGGTGTGAAACAGGCTCTAAGGGCACAGAGAGTGGTGGTCTGGGGCCATCAGAGTCAGGGCTCATGAATTAAGGAAGATGAGCCAGCGATTTGGGGGTTTTCTCCGGCCGTGCAGGACCAAAGCAGGCAGACACCTGGACCGCGCTGGGGATGGGTCTGCTGTGCTTGGGGCCCCAGGGCCGAGGTCGGGGTGATGGTGACAGGCTGTGGAATCCAAGTCCAGAGAGAAAAAGAGGGAGGCAAGATGGGCAGAGGAAAGGGCAGGGTGGAGGCCCTGATGGGGTCCAGGGACGCTGGTGTCAAGGAGCAGAGAGGAGACGGGATGACGGAAAGGGCTAGAGGCGCCTGGGGCTGGGACCCTGCAGGTGATATGCGGATGGCACAGCAGGTGACGCATGAGAGCTGGGTCAGGTCCACGGGAGCTCGGGGCAGCCCAGCACCCGTGCCATGGGAGGAAACCATCTGCAAACCACCTGCTCGAAGACAACCAAGTTCCCCCACGTGGACGGGAAAAGTGCTGAGCGGCAGTTTGTAGACCCAGATGATTCCTGACCAGATGACACCCCTCTGGGCATTTGGGTCCTGGTGGCCCCAGGGTGACAGGGGACACCCTGCAATAGGCCGATACTGTTAATTCAGGAGCGGGCAAGGCTGAACCTCCGGTGTGTGAGCCAGACCCGTGAGTAGCCTTGCAGGGCTCTTCCCCCGACCCCCAAGGCCGGTAGGGTTGACTTAACATTGGCTGTTCCCACCATCCTGCATGTACAGGGATGAAGCCAGCTGGCCATGGGGTCTGAGTGCCATCCCAGCCTCTGGTGGCCCCCAGCACCCAGCACAAAGACCTACCAGCTCACAACACTCGTCCTTGAATACACCGGTTATTAAATTTCCCTTGGATGGGGTCCGAGAGGTTCTAACTCCTCATTCTGGCCTACGATCAGCAGGGGGTCCCAGGTCATTTACCAAATATGCCTTTGGGAGAACTCCCTACAGGAGGGGAGCTTACTATGGGGGTGCTTTCCAAGGGGCTCATCATGGGGAGCATGGAGGGAAGGAGGGGACAAGGAAGAAGTATAAATGTAGTATTTTAGTCATTTAATACAGGTTAACTTGGGATAGATGATGCAATGATTTATTTGAAGTCAGCTTTCCAACATCAAACTTCAACTGTATAAGTGGTCAGCGCAATCATGCATTATATCCACAATTTTAAAATATGGCCATCTTGGGCTTCCCTGGTGGCACAGTGGTTGAGAGTCCGCCTGCCGATGCAGGGGACACGGGTTCGTGCCCCGGTCCGGGAAGATCTCACATGCCGTGGAGCGGCTGGGCCCGTGAGCCGTGGCCGCTGAACCTGCGCGTCCGGAGCCTGTGCTCCGCAACGGGAGAGGCCACGACAGTGAGAGGCCCGCGTACCGCAAAAAAAACCCCAAAAAACAAATAATCCTTAACTTTGAAAGAGTAACTTGATTTAAGAGTCACTGTAATACATGCTTATGCAAAAAATTAAAACATAGAAAAATATAAGAAAATGAAGATCAATCTTCAGAGCGCTGCCTGCCAGTATTTTCCCCTCTCTCCTTTCCAGACTTTGCATAGAATAAAGTGAGAGTCAGGAAGCGTTTTCTGTAAAATGCAGGTGGTAAATATCATCGTCCTGGTGGGCCAGGTGGTCTCTGCTGCAACTTTTCAGCTCTGCCACCGTAGCTCACAAACAACTGTGGACAATACGCCAAAAAGTGGGTATGACCACGTGCCAATACACTTGATCTCTGCTCTCTGACATTTCATTTGATTTTCACCTATCACAAAACAGTCTTAATTTTTTTCAACTATTAAAACTGTAAGACCAGGGACTTCCCTGGTGGCGCAGTGGTTAAGAATCCCGCCAGCCAATGCAGGGACACGGGTTCGAGCCCTGGTCCAGGAAGATCCCACATGCCGCGGAGCAACTAAGCCTGTGCGCCATAACTACTTAAGCCCACGCGCCTAGAGCCCACGAGCCACAACTACTGAGCCCGCGTGCCACAACTACTGACGCCTGCAGGCCTAGAGGCCGTGCTCCGCAACAAGAGAAGCCACTGCAATGAGAAGCCTGCTCACCGCAACGAAGAGTAGCCCCCACTCTCCCCAACTAGAGAAAGCCCGCACACAGCAACGAAGACCCAACGCAGCCAAAAAAACAACAAAGAAAGTAAGACCATTCTCCACTCAAGGGCCATGTGAACTAGCTGAAGGGCTCCTGTGGCCTGTGGGCCAGAGTTTGCAGATCCCTTGTAAACAATGAATAACATCTTGTTTTATGACTAAGTTTTTTCCCAGAATACACCATAGAAATCACTTAATAGTTACATAATACTCCATGTATAAAAATGCCACAGTCTAACAAATTTCACTTTGAGAACATTTTAGATTGCTTCAAATTTTTACAGAGGGGCAAGCTTAAACTCATCTTTGTCAACCTGTCCTTTCACTGAATACAATTCTCAGAGTAGAATTTGCTGGGTAAACAGGTGTGCCTTCCCAGTGATTCTTCAGGCTGTGTGCGCCCCACAGATGACCATTCCCAACTGCTGAGTTCGAACACCCCTTTCTCAGGCCACCCTTCCAAACACAGAATGTAGAAAAGCTCTTTGCAAACTGCACAGGCAAAAACTCAGTCTTATTTAAGCTGCGCTTATTAGATTCCGGGTAAGATTAAACTCTTGCTGTACATTCACTGACTGTTTGTTGCTATTTTTCTTCTCTTGTGAACCACCAATTTCTGCTCTGACTCCATGTTTTTCTATTGGGTGGTTTATTTTCCCGAAATGGAACCATCTAGCCAGTTTTTCCAACTCCACTGATGACTCAAGTCATTCCTTCCCATCAATGTTAAATGAATCGCTATATGATTTCACAGAACTATTCTGGCACCAAAACTATACCATATTAATCACTATAAGCTTCATATAAACGTTAGCCCTCCAGATGAACTTGAAGGTAAAGCCGTCAGCTCCTTTCCTACAATCACCTCCAGACCTCTTACTATGTTCACACTGCACGCGTGAACCAGGAACATCCATCTCCACGGTGACAAGTCTTTCTATCCAAAATCACAGCCTTCTCTCCCTTTCTGAGAGTCCATCCCTTCTCGACAGCTCTGGGCCTTCCTTCCCAAAGGTCCCGTCTGCTTTATAAACAGACTCCTGGGCAGTGCACTGGTTAGGACTCCACGCTTTCACTGCCTAGGGCCCAGGTTCAATCCCTGGTCGGGGAACTCAGATCCCACAAGCTGCGTGGCACAGCACGCCTGCCTGCATGAAGGAACAAAGAAAGAAAGAAACACCTGGGGTCCCAGATTTTTGTTTCCAGTTTGCATCACATTTTCCTACGATGTTTCCTGCTTGGCTATTGTGGCTCTACGAGGAAGATGCTGATCTTTGCATAATTCTGCACCGGCCCTCCTTCCTGAACACGCTTCTTAACCGTAAAAGCTTTTCCGCCCGCTCCATCTTCTGAGCAGATGAGCGAATATTCCTCCTGCCCCATGAGCCTGTCGGCTGCACTCGCTGTACTTCACGGAAAGCTGTCTGGGAACAGCCTCCTGGGGCCTCCTCATCCTTCTTGTTTTAATGGGGTCGCCTCCACGCTTTACCTTTGAGGAATACGCTGGTGGCTGATACAGGATGGGATTTACTGTGTTAAGGAAACAGCCCTCGTACTAAGAGTTATCGAGACAGGATGCTACATTTTGAATGCCTTCCTAGCGACTGCCACAATGACTGGCTTCTTCTATGATCTAGTAATATGATTTAATCTACTGTCGGATTTACTAATACCAAACCGTCCTCCTGCCGCTGGGATCAACTATTGCTGGTGATTGTATCTTCCCTGTACTGGTAGATGCTATTCGCTCTTCTTATACTCAGATTTTTTGCATCTGCACTTGTGAGCAAAATTGACCCATGGCTTCCTTTATTCATGCAACCATCAGCTGAAAAGCTGTATCACAGCGGCTGAGGACTAGCTTGCTTGAATCCAACCTCAGCTTTGCCACAAACGAGCTATAGATTGCAGGCAGGATACCCCACCTCCTCGAGTATAAAGCGGAGATGAGAAAGTACCCTCCTCGGGGTTGCTATGAGGGTTAACCGGCTGCTGCCAGCACTCAGCCCGGCACTGGGCAGGCTCCGTGCAGGTCACTGTCACGACCAGAGTGAGGCTAGTCCTGGGAGGCCATGAGGCAGCTTCCTTCCTTCCTGAAGCCTCTGGAGCTGCCCGCTCTTCAAAGCCGCGAAGCTGCTGCCTGCCGGTTCACACTGGTGGGTGGGCAGCTCTCCAACTACCTGTCTGTCATCCACACACACCGACCTTCTCAGACTGTCTACCTTGTCTGGGGCCCACTTTACTCATTTGTGTTCCTGCAGAAAATCCTCATTTCCTCAAGATTTTCAAACGTGTTGCTATGGAACCTGGGATCCTCTGATTAAAATCGTCTCTGTATCTGAAGGGTCACCACCTCCTCAGTTCCTAACGCTGCAGACTTACGTGCCATTTGCTTATCAATTTTTAAAAATCAAGATAATTAAATCTAAGATCCAGGACCTCAATCCCATTATATCTTCTATTCACTTCATCTGTCAGACAAAGCTCAAGTCCCCTACAATGACTGTGCTTCTCTCCAACCGCCCGGGGCGCATTCATTTCAGGGAATGTGATACTTGGGAAAAGAAAGCGTCATCATGATCACGACCATCTTTTTTTTTTGTTTTTTTGAATTTTATTTATACAGCAGGTTCTTATCAGTTATCCATTTTATACATATTAGTGTATATATGTCAATCCCAATCTCCCAATTCATCACACCACTACCACACTCGCCGCTTTCCCACCTTGGTGTCCATACGTTTGTTCTCTACATCTGTGTCTCTATTTCTGCCCTGCAAACCGGTTCATCTGTACCATTTCTCTAGGTTCCACAAATATGCATTAATATACGATATTTGTTTTTCTCCTTCTAACTTACTTCACTCTGTATGACGGTCTCTAGATCCACCCAGGCCCCTACAAATGACCCAGTTTCGTTCCTTTTTCTGGCTGAGTAATATTCCTTTGTATATATGTACCACTTCTTCTTTATCCATTCATCTGTTGATGGGCATTTAGGTTGCTTCCATGTCCTGGCTATTGTAAATAGTGCTGTAATGAACACTGGGGTGCATGTGTCTTTTTGAATTATGGTTTTCTCTGGGTATATGCCCAGTAGTGCAATTGCTGGATCATATGGTAATTCTATTTTTAGTTTTTTAAGGAACCTCCATACTGTTCTCCATAGTGGCTATATCAATTTACATTACCACTAACAGTGCAAGAGGGTTCTCTTTTCTCCACACCCTCTCCAGCATGTGCTGTTTGTAGATTTTCTGATGATGCCCATTCTAACCAGTGTGAGGTGATACCTCATTGTAGTTTTGATTTGCATTTCTCTAATAATTAGTGATGCTGAGCAGCTTTTCATGTACCTCTTGGCCATCTGTATGTCTTCTTTAGAGAAATGTCTATTTAGGTCTTCTGTCCATTTTTGGATTGGGTTGATTGTTTTTTTTAATATTGAGCTGCATGAGCTGTTTATATATTTTGGAGATTAACCCTTTGTCCGTTGATCTGTTTGCAAATATTTTCTCCCATTCTGAGGGTTGTATTTTCGTCTTGTTTGTAGTTTCCTTTGCTGTGCAAAAACTTTTAGGTTTCATTAGGTCCCATTTGTTTATTTTTGTTTTTATTTCCATTACTCTAGGAGGTGCATCAAAAAAGATCTTGCTGTGATTTATGTCAAAGAGTGTTCTTCCTATGTTTTCCTCTAAGAGTTTTATAGTGTCCAGTCTTACATTTAGGTCTCTAATCCATTTTGGATTTATTTCTGTGTATGGTGTTAGGATGTTCTAATTTCATTCTTTTACATGTAGCTGTCCAGTTCTCCCAGCACCACTTACTGAAAAGACTGTCTTCTCTCCATTGCATATCCTTGCCTCCTCTGTCATAGATTAGTTGACCATAGGTGCGTGGGTTTATCTTTGGGCTTTCTATCCTGTTCCATTGATCTATATTCCCGTTTTTGTGCCAGTACCATATCGTCTTGATTACTGTAGCTTTGTAGTATAGTCTGAAGTCAGGGAGCCTGATTCCTCCAACTCCATTTTTTTCCCTCAAGACCGCTTTGGCTATTCAGGATCTTTTGTGTCTCCATAAAAATTTTAAGATTCTTTGTTCTAGTTCTGTAAAAAATGCCATTGGTAATTTGATAGGGATTGCATTGAATCTGTAGATTGCTTTGGGTAGTATAGTCATTTTCACAATAATCGTTCTTCCAATCCAAGAACATGGTATATCTCTCCATCTGTTGGTATCATCTTTAATTTCTTTCATCAGTGTCTTATAGTTTTCTGCATACAGGTCTTTTGTCTCCCTAAGTAGTTTTCTTCCTAGGTATTTTATTCTTTTTGTTGCAGTGGTAAATGGGAGTGTTTCCTTAATTTCTCTTTCAGATTTTTCATCATTAGTGTATGGGAATGCAAGAGATTTCTGTGCATTAATTTTGTATCCTGCAACTTTACCAAATTCATTGATTAGCTCTAGTAGTTTTCTGGTGGCATCTTTAGGATTCTCTATGTATAGTATTATGTCATCTGCAAACAGTGAGTTTTACTTCTTCTTTTCCAATTTGTATTCCTTTTATTTCTTTTTCTTCTCTGATTGCCGTGGCTATGACTTCCAAAACTATGTTGAATAATAGTGGTGAGTGTGGACATCCTTGTCTTGTTCCTGATCTTAGAGGAAATGCTTTCAGTTTTTCACCATTGAGAACGATGTTTGCTGTGGGTTTGTCACATATAGCCTTTATTATGTCGAGGTAGGTTCCCTCTATGACCACTTTCTGGAGAGATTTTACTGTAAGTGGGTGTTGAATTTTGTCAAAAGCTTTTTCTGAATCTATTGAGATGATCATATAGTTTTTCTCCTTCAATTTGTTAATATGGTGTATCACATTGATTGATTTGCATATATTGAAGAATCCTTGCATCCCTGGGATAAATCCCACTTGATCGTGGTGTATGATCCTTTTAATGTGTTGGTGGATTCTGCTTGCTAGTACTTTGTTGAGGATTTGTGCATCTATATTCATCAGTGATATTGGTCTGTAATTTTCTTTTTTTGTGGTATCTTTGTCCGGTTTTGGTATCAGGGTGATGGTGCCCTCATAGAATGAGTTTGGAGTGTTCCTTCTTCTGCAATTTTTTGGAAGAGTTTGAGAAGGATGGATGTTAGCTCTTCTCTAAATGTCTGATAGAACTCACCTGTGAAGCCATCTGGTCCTGGACCTTCGTTTGTTGGAAGATTTTTTTTTTAACATTTTTATTGGAGTATACTTGCTTTACAATAGTGTGTTAGTTTCCACTTCATAACAAAGTGAATCAGTTATACATATACATATATCCCCATATCTCTTCCCTCTTGCATCTCCCTCCCTCCCACCCTCCCTAACCCACAAAGCACTGAGCTGATCTCCCTGTGCTATGCGGCTGCTTCCCACTAGCTATCTATTTTACATTTGGTAGTGTATGTATGTCCTTGCCACTCTCTCACTTTGTCCCAGCTTACCCTTCCCCCTCCCCATATCCTCAAGTCCATTCTCTAGTAGGTCTGTCTTTATTCCTGTCTTGCCCCTAGCTTCTTCATGACTTTTTTTTTCTTAGATTCTATATATATGTGTTAGCACACGGTATTTGTTTTACTCTTTCTGACTTATTTCACTCTGTATGACAGACTCTAGGTCCATCCACCTCACTACAAATAACACAATTTCGTTTCTTTTTATGGCTGAGTAATATTCCATTGTATATATGTGCCACATCTTCTTTATCCATTCATCTGTCGATGGACACTTAGGTTGCTTCCATGTCCTGGCTATTGTAAACAGAGATGCAATAAATATTGTGGTACATGACTTTTTGAATTATGGTTTGTTGGAAGACTTTTAATCACAGTTTCAACTTCATTACTTGTGATTGGTCCGTTCATATTTTCTATTTCTTCCTGGTTCAGTATTAGAAGGTTATACTTTTCTAAGAATTTGTCCATTTCTTCCAGGTTGTCCATTTTATTGGCATAGAGTTGCTTGTAGTAGTGTCTTATGATGCTTTGTATTTCTGTGGTGTCTGTTGTAACTTCTCCTTTTTCATTTCTAATTTTAATGATTTGAGTCCTCTCCCTCTTTTTCTTGATGAGTCTGGCTAATGGCTTATCAATTTTGTTTATCTTCTCAAAGAACCAGCTTTTAGGTTTACTGATCTTTGCTATTGTTTTCTTTGTTTCTATTTCATTTATTTCTGCTCTGATCTTTATGATTTCTTTCCTTCTACTAACTTTGGGTTTTGTTTGTTCTTCTTTCTCTAGGTCTTTTAGGTGTAAGGTTAGATTGTTTATTTGAGGTGTTTGTTGTTTCCTGAGGTAGGATTGTATTGCTATAAACTTTCCTCTTAGAACTGCTTTTACTGCATCCCATAGGCTTTGGATCATCGTGTTTTCATTGTCATTTGTCTCGAGGTATTTTTTTATTTCCTCTTGATTTCTTCAGTGATCTCTTAGTTATTTAGTACAGCAGTGTTTAGCCTTGATGTGTTTTGTGTTTTTTTACCTTTTTTCCCTGTAATTGATTTCTAATCTCATAGTGTTGTGGTCAGAAAAGATGCTTGATATGATTTCAATTTTCTTAAATTTACTGAGGTTTGATTTGTGACACAAGCTGTGATCTATCCTGGGGAATGTTCTGTGCGCACTTGAGAAGAAAGTGTAATCTGATGTTTTTGGATGGAACGTCCTATAAATATCAATTAAATCTATCTGGTCTATTGTGTCATTTGAAGCTTGTGTTTCGGGGCTTCCCTGGTGGCGCAGTGGTTGAGAGTCCGCCTGCTGATGTAGGGGGGACACGGGTTCGTGCCCTGGTCCAGGAAGATCCCACATGCCACGGAGTGGCTAGGCCCGTGAGCCATGGCCGCTGAGCCTGCGCATCCGGGGCCTGTGCTCCGCAACAGGAGAGGCCAGAACAGTGAGAGGCCCGCGTACAGAAAAAAAAAATAAAATTAAATTAAAAAGCTTCTGCTTCCTTATTAATTTTCTGTTTGGATGATCTGTTCATTGGTGTAAGTGAGGTGTTAAAGTCCCCCACTATTAATATGTTACTGTCGATTTCCTCTTTTAGAGCTGTTAACAGTTGCCTTATGTATTCAGGTGCTCCTATGTTGGGTGCATATATATTTACAATTGTTATATCTTCTTGGATTGATCCCTTGATCATTATGTAGTGTCCTTCCTTCTCTTGTAACATTTTTTATTTTAAAGTCTGTTTTGTCTGATATGAGTATTGCTACTCCAGCTTTCTTTTGATTTCCATTTTCATGGAATATCTTTTTCCATCCCCTCACTCTCAGTCCGTATGTGTCCCTAGGTCTGAAGTGGATCTTCTTGTAGACAGCACATATATGGGTCTTGTTTTTGTATCCATTCAGTGAGCCTGTGTCTTTTGGTTGGAACATTTAATCCATTCATGTTTAAGGTAATTATCAATATGTATGTTCCTATTACCATTTTCTTAATTGTTCTGGGTTTGTTTTTGTAGGTTCTTTTCTTCTCTTGTGTTTCCCACTTAGAGAAGTTCCTTTAGCGTTTGTTGTAGAGCTGGTTTGGCGGTGCTGAATTCTCTTAGCTTTTGCTTGTCTGTAAAGCTTTTGATTTCTTCATCGAATATGAATAAGAGCCTTGCTGGGTAGAGTAATCTTGGTTGTAGGTTCTTCCCTTTCATCACTTTCAATATGTCTTGCCACTCCCTTCTGACTTGTAGAGTTTCTGTTGAGAAATCAGCTGTTAACTTATGGGAGTTCCCTTGTATGTTATTTGTCGTTTTTCCCTTGCTGCTTTCAATAATTTTTCTTTGTCTTTATTTTTTGCCAGTTTGATTACTGTGTGTCTCGGCGTGTTTCTCCTTGGGTTTATCCTGCCTGGGACTCTCTGCGCTTCCTGGACTTGGGTGGCTATTTCCTTTCTCATGTTAGGGGAGTTTTCGACTATAATCTCTTCCAATATTTTCTTGGGTCCTTTCTCTCTCTCTTTTCCTTCTGGGACCCCTATGATGTGAATGTTGTTGCGTTTAATGTTGTCCCAGAGGTGTCTTAGGCTGTCTTCATGTCTTTTCATTTTTTTTCTTTATTCTGTTCCACAGCAGTGAATTCCACCATTCTGTCTTCCAGGTCACTTATCCGTTCTTCTGCCTCAGTTTCTGCTATTGATTCCTTCTAGTGTATTTTTCATTTCAGTTATTGTATTGTTTGTCTCTGTTTGTTTGTTCTTTAATTCTTCTAGGTCTTTGTTAAACATTTCTTGCATCTTCTCGATCTTTGCCTCCATTCTTTTTCCGAGGTCCTGGATCATCTTCGCTATCATTATTCTGAATTCTTTTTCTGGAAGGTTGCCTATCTCCACTTCATTTAGTTGTTTTTCTGGGGTGTTATCTTGTTCCTTCATCTGGTACATAGTCCTCTGCCTTTTCATCTTGTCTATCTTTCTGTGAATGTGGTTTTTGTTCCACAGGCTGCAGGACTATAGTTCTTCTTGCTTCTGCTGTCTGCCTTCTGGTGGATTAGGCTATCTAAGAGGCTTGTGCAAGTTTCCCTGATGGGAGGGACTCGATCATGACCATCTTTATTAAGAACTGTATTACAGTTAATTTTAGGTACAACTGTGGCCCATCAGTTGTCGTTTACCTGATACTAACATTGCCTCTTGTGCTCTTCTGCATCTGTTTATCTTCCTGACCTGAGTTATAGAGGAATCGAACCTACAGGCCACCCCCTGGATCCATCCGACTCCAGTGTCACCTTGGCAGGTCACCTCATCTCTCTGAACCTCTGTTTTCTCACCTGTAAAATGGGCGAACAATAGCTCCTCCCTAGTGAGGGGACTGTGAGAGCGCTGAGACCAGTGCCTGGCACAAAGCAAAACTCACAAGGGCAGAACCGGTATCCAGGGATGCTGCACTGCATCTGGGCACAGCACTCAAGCTTTAAAACGAAAGTTCTCTGTTAAAAACAGGGCACATCTTGGGACTTCCCTGGCGGTCCAGTGGTTAGGACTTTGCCTTGCAATGCAGGGTGTACAGGTTCGTTCCCTGGTCAGGGAGCTAAGATCCCACATGCCTCGTGGCCAAAAAACCAATACATAAAACAAAAGCAGTATATTGTAACAAGTTCAATAAGGACTTTAAAAATGTTCCCCATCAAAAAAAAATTCTTAAAGAAAAAACAAAATGGGTTCGATCCCTGGTCAGGGAACTAAGATCCTGCCTGCTGCTTGGCATGGCCAAAGAAAAAACAAAAATGAAAACAAAAAACATTAAAAACAAACAAACAACAACAACAGAAAACCAGGGCATATCTTGAGCCAATGCCACTAGGATTTCTGCCAGCCCTGGAAACTAGGGGTGCCCTCTCAGGGTGGAACGCTCCCTCCAACAGAAAAAAATCCCACTAAGGTCCTCCTGGGGCCTGGGCTGTGTCTCTGATGGGACCGTCACGTGCAAGCCAGAATGTGCCCAGAGGCCCAGAGAGGCAGTGGAAACACCACGAGCTTCTGATCCTACAGGGACCCCATCTATCCCAGAGCACCTCCCAGGGCCTGGCATATCCACTTTTATGAAAGAGGGTGTCAAAGGTCAGAGACACCCAGTCATTTGCCCTAAGTAGTTCTGCTTTACCAAACCCTAGGACTGGGAGCCTAAAGGTTTATTTCCCACTTTGTGGAGCAATGAGAGCTCACTTGGCTACCATCCCCCACACTCTCCCTCTACTCCTGCGCAATACAGGAAACCGCCACTGCTCCAGGCGCTTCTGCTGGACGCTTGTCCCATCTGTCTGTGGGAGGAGCCCCCACACCATGACAGGCACGACCTGCTCCCATGATGGGTCCTCCCTATCCGCTGGGCAAACGGCCTTGGACCTGCACTTAGGGACCCCAGAAGCCCTCAGGATGAAAACCCCAGCAGCCCTCAGGATGAAAACCCCAGCTTGGGGTCTCCTCACCTTGTAATGAGCCAGCTGGAGGGACAGCTGCACGAAGGCGTCCGGGCTGGTTCTGCATTTCTTGATCAGCCCTTTACCGAAAGCACTGAACAGAAAAGAACAGAAATCCACGTCGCTGGCCAGGAGGTTCGCGCTGCTCAGGGAAGTCTCTATGACTTCCTGACACTTGGGAAAAAAGGAGAAAAGCTTTCACTTAATGGGAGGGAAAATACTGACACATACTCTGAAGAAAAGAGCAAGCTGGCTTTCAGCACAGCTGACAGACTTGCCGCTTGGAAATACACACATCACATTTTCTTCTCGGTTTTCCCCAACCTTTCTAACTTAAGAGCTGCAATTGAGTTAGCAACATGGCAACCCCCTCTGCCCTTGAAGAGCAGTGGGGTGGCCCAAGCAGGAGGAACTCCTGGTTCCCAGTGGGACCCCAAAGGACATTTCAAAGTGTCACAGGTTCTGTTTCGTGAGATCCACTCTTGTTATATGCTGGCCATTGAGGAACTAGTTTTAAAAAGGAAATGGACTGGGACTTCCCTGGTGGTCCAGTGGTTAAGACTCCGCACTTTCACTGCAGGCGGCATGGGTTCGAGCCATGCTGGGAACTAAGATCCTGCATGCCTCAACAAAGATCCCATGTGCCGCAACTAAGACCCAGCGCAGCCAAATAAATAAATATAAAAAAAAAAGATCCTGCACGCCATGCGGTGTGGCCAAAAAATTAGAAAAATAAAGTAAAAAGGAAAGGGACTGTGGTCGAGTCGTACAATGGGAATGAGCCCTCAACCGTGAAGTCACATGGAGGAATCTTAAATGACTACCACTAAGTGAAAGAAGCCGATCTGAAAGGGGTACACACTGTACGATTCCAGTTATGAAATTCGGGGAAAGGCAAAATGATGGAGACTGTGAAAAGACCACTGGTTGCTGGGAGTGAGGCAGGAGAGAGGGATGAATAGACAGAGGAAAGGTTTTTTAGGGCAGTGACACTGCTCTGTATGATACTATGATGTCAGTACATCTTTGTCCACACCACAGATGCACAACACCAAGAGTGAACCCTGGGGAGTTTCCTGGTGGCCTAGTGGCTAGGATTCTGGGCTCTCACTGCCAGGGCCTGGGTTCAATCCCTGGTCAAGGAACTGAGATCCTGCAAGCCACACGGCACGGACAGAGGGAAAAAAAATAGTGAGCCTTGACGTGAACTACGGACTCTAGTGATACTGACTTGTCAGTGCAGCTTCTTCGACTGTTACAGACGCACCAAGTGGCAGGGGACTTTGGTCGCAGGGGAGGTTGTGATGTTTGAGGGCAGCGAGAGCGTGGGGACTCTCTGAACCTTCCACTCAACTTTGCTGTGAACCTGAAACTGCTTTAAATAATAAAGTCCATCAAAAAAAATTTTTTTTAATAAACGGTAAGTGACTTGGTTAGCTAAAAGGACCCTCAACCACACACTTCAGCAGAGGTTACATCTCTCTGAGGAACACACATCAGCCCCAGGGAGGCAGACTGGACAAAAAAGTGCAGATGGGCAAGACTGCAGGACTAGATGCAATATTTTCCACATCAAAATGACTTCTTGGGGGCTTCCCTGGTGGTGCAGTGGTTGAGAGTCCGCCTGCCAATGCAGGGGACACGGGTTCGTGCCCCGGTCCGGGAAGATCCCACATGGCATGGAGCGGCTGGGCCCGTGAGCCATGGCCGCTGAGCCTGCGCGTCCGGAGCCTGTGCTCCGCAACGGGAGAGGCCACAACAGTGAGAGGCCCGCGTACCACAAAAAAAAAAAAAAAAAAAAAAATGACTTCTTGGGGCTTCCCTGGCAGTCTGGTGGTTAAGACTCCGTGCTCCCACTGCAGGGGGTGTGGGTTCAATCCCTGGTTGGGGAATCAAGATCCCGCATGCTGCACGGCACGGCCAAAAAAAGAAAAAAAAAGAAAAACACTTCACAGGCCCCAGGAATTCCTGCTTGGCTTGGGTAAGCTAGGATTTGGTATTTCCAACCCTTAAATTCCTTCCGGAAATGGCTTCCACTGAGCGAACTGCATTGGAGAACACTTAGAGGAACAAAAATGACAAATTAGTGATTTAGAGTATTCCAACTCCAAAGCAAGTGATTTTGGTTTTCACTTTTTCATTGTGATGTCTAGCTAAGTTTGAGCTGGAATTTTCACTGACAATCTTAGCCAAATGCTTTAAATGAAAGAAGAAATATTTACTGGGGCTTCCCAGGCAACTGGAGCTGTAGCAACTCCGAGGTCCCAGTAAGAAACCCCCAGGCAGACAGATTTCCATCTCGGGGGTCTTCAACTGACCTCGTGAACACTTAGGAAGGACAGCTGGAAAAGTCGACTGTTACAGTTTAAACTCGTTTCCCACCCAAGATAATTAACAAGTGCCTGATCACTGGGACTTACTTCCTGCGGGATGTCCCACTGTAGCCGGGTGGGGTATGGGATGTTTGAGTTGGTGTCCCCTTTACAGTGTCCATCCTCTGCATAACCCAGCTGGAAGCTGTCCGTGGCCAGTACGTACTGTCGAAAATAAAAAGATACATCTGTGAAGTCAGAGCTCATCACAGCTAATAGCGTTACACAAAAGTTATCTGACCTCCCAAAGTAGACAAACCCGCGTTCTTTCTAGAGATAACATCAAGACTTAACCATAGGGCTTCCCTGGTGGCGCAGTGGTTAAGAATCCGCCTGCCAATGCAGGGGACACGGGTTCGAGCCCTGGTCCGGGAAGATCCCACACACCGTGGAGCAACTAAGCCCATGCACCACTACTGAGCCTGCGCTCTAGAGCCCACACACCACAACTACTGAGCCCATGTGCCACAACCACTGAAGCCTGCACTCCTAGAGACTGTGCTCCGCAACAAGAGAACCCACCACAATGAGAAGCCTGCGCACCGCAATGAAGAGTAGCCCCCACTCTCGCCACAACTAGAGAAAAGCTTGCGCGCAGCAATGAAGACCCAATGCCAGCCAAAAATTTAAAAAATACATAAATAAATAAATTTATTTAAAAAAAAAAGACTTAACCATAACTACTTGCTTACAGTCTGCTGTGCATCTGACATCCTCTGCACAGCCACCTAATGAGATATTCTTACCTCCATTTCAGGGGCAAGAAAAATGGACCTGGAGAGGTTCAACAGCGTTTGGACAGGTAAAGAGCACAGCCAGGATGTGAGCAGAGCGTCTGACGCACAGAAAGCAGCTCAGAGCCTGCTTCGAGGTCCCAGGCTGTGCACTCGTGCCCTCCGGGTGCTACCCCACTGGATATTTACACTAGCCTGTAAAGTACTAACTATCATTCCTGCTTGTATAAATGAGAAAGCAGCCTCAGAGGGGTGAAGAGTCTGTCCCAGTTCACACTCCTCAGGGAGCCAGGATGTGGGCCCAGGTGTGGATGTTACCTGTTCACTGGCAGGTAAACCTAAGTCAGCTTATTCAACGGTATCTACAGAGCACCTACTATGGGTCAGCAATGCTTCTGAGCACCCGTGATAGGACAGTGAACAAAACAGACAAAAATGTCTGCCCTTCTACAAAAGGTTAAAGGTGGCCATGACCTAGCAATTTGGCTCCTAGGTATGTACTCAAAAGAAATGAAAATAGGGAATTCCCTGGCAGTCCAGTGGTTAGGACTCTGCGCTCTCACTGCTGAGGGCCTGGGTTCAATCCCTGGCCAGGGAACTAAGATCCCACAAGCCACGCAGTGCGGCAAAAAAAAAAAAAAAAAAAGAAAGAAAAGAAAAAGAAAACATATGTTCACATAAAACTTGTATGCTAATGTTCACAGAAGCATTATTTATAGTAGTCAAAAAGGGCTTCCCTGGTGGCACAGTGGCTGAGAGCCCGCCTGCCGATGCAGGGGACACGGGTTCGTGCCCCAGTCCGGGAAGATCCCACATGCCGCGGAGCGGCTGGGCCCGTGAGCCATGGCCGCTGAGCCTGCGCGTCCGGAGCCTGTGCTCCGCAGCGGGAGAGGCCACAACAGTGAGAGGCCTGTGTACCGCAAAAAAAAAAAAAAAGTGAAACGAATCCAGATGTCCACTGAGTGATGAATTAACAACATGTGGTCTAATCATACGAAGGAACACTATTCAGCCATAAAAAGGAATGAAATACCGTTAACAGTACAATGTAGATGAACCTTGAAAACATTAGCCAGACACACAAGGCTGCGTACTGTGTGTTTCCGTTTCTATGAAATGGCCAGAACAGTCAAACTGACAGAGACAGAAAGGAGCTTAGTGGTTACCCAGGGCTGCGGCAAGAGGCTGAGGGTGGGGAGTTTCCTCAGGGGGGTGATAAAAACGTCCTGGAATTAGTGGCAATGGATAGACAACCACCTCGTAATGTACAAAAGCCACTGAACTGTTTGCTTTAAGAGGGTGAATTTCATGGTATGGGAATTACATCCAATAAAACAGAAACAAAAGTATTTTAAAAAAGGAATCTCTGCACTGGGGGAGCTTACATTCCAGTGGGGGAAGCAAAACAAACAAACAAAAAACAACTCAAGGGACTTCCCTGGTGGTCCAGTGGGTGCTCCCAATGCAGGGGGCCCCGGTTTGATCCCTGGTGGGGGAACTACATCCCGCATGCATGCCGCAACTAAGAAGTCCATATGCTGCAAGGAAGTTCCCACGTACTGCAACTAAGACCTGGCGCAGCCAAAATAAATAATAAAATTTACAATATTTTTTAAAAATTTAAAAAAACAACCCAAGGTCAGATGGTGATACTGTCAAATGGTGAGGGGGGCAGGGGGGTTCCAGGATGAGGGAGCGTGGAGCGGGGCCACATGCATTTGCGGCCGGCATCCTGCAGAGCTGGGCAGGTGAGGGAGCCCAGCCTATCTGTGTCTGCACTGTGTCAGAGCCCCTAAAGAGTCCAACACAATTACACATCAGGAACACACCGACAGCCAACAGGATTCAGCCTGGACCAGATTTGTTTTTAGCTGGCATGGGTGGCGTCCTTGTAATGGCCCCTTAACTGGCTCTGGCGTGGGCCTCCACGACAAGACAGTGGGTCAGTTCCCATCCGTGCGGGGAGCAACTGGGCTCCTGTCTGACCCCTGGAGTCACAGGCCATTCTGTCTACTGGGCAGTTAACAGTTAAACACTGCCACTTCCAACTGGTCACCCTGGTCTGCGACTAAATCCCTTTACCTTATCTTATCCAGAGTACTGAAAAAATAAGCCTGGCCTTGTCAGCATCCAGTAGATTTCTCTGTTTGGTAAATGTACCCTACGTAGTCCAGACTGCCTAGGATTCAGAGTCTTTTCCCGTTTACCAAGAAACAGCTCTTATGCACTTATTACTGGGAGAGTCCTTGGAACAGGGTGTAACAGACCTAGATCATTATCCTGTGCCAACAGACTTAAACGGTCTTGTTGTGGTGTCCAGTGGTGCCGAAGGGGGGCTGATCTTTGCTTGATTTGCAGCTGAAAGGGTCTCTAAGCCTTTGTCGGCAGAAGCAAAGACCAGGGTGGTGATGAGCCTTCCGGATACCCGGTTGTTCTTATCATGGATAAATGTCTTAGGACCACGCTGCTGTTGTCTTAGACTGGAGCATTTTTTTCCCCTTTTTAAAGGTTTTCCCACATAGAAAACCTCCCCTGGCTGAAGGAACGGCAGGTTAGGTTTTGCTGAGACCCTAACCACAGGGAAGACAGTCAAGTAAAGTGGGAAAGACCCAGCAGGAGCTCCCCTGTGGATGTCATCACAAGTGCACTACACGATCTGATTTCAGGGACAAGACCCGGGCTCTACGGCCTGGGCGGGACAGTGAGGCGATCGGCCTGCGGTCACGGTCACGGGCGTGTGTCTCCCACATGGGCAGTGACAGTGAGTCACTGTGTTCCACTCCATTTATTAGGGCGGCGGCAACATAAAGATTGCAGAAATACTGTGTTCACTGTGACTCTCAAAGGGGCTTATCTGTTCAACAAAGTCACCTCAAGTCTGGTCAAAGGGGATGATACACAATTTGAGTCGAGTCCACTGTTTTTTGTTGTTGTTGTATTTATTTATTTATTTTTAAAGACACCCAATTTATTTTAATGTTTATTTATTTAGGCTGCGTGGGTCTTAGTTGTGGCATGCGGGATCTTTAGTTGCGGCATGCGGTATCTAGCTCCCCGACCAGGGATCGAATCTGGGCCCCCTGCATTGGGAGCATGGAGTCTTAGCCACTGGACCACCAGGGAAGTCCCTTGTTTTTTTTTTTTAATTGAAGTATAGTTGATTTCCAATATTATGTCAGTTTCAGGTGTACAGCAAAATGATTCCCTCTTATGTATATATTTTCAGATTATAGGTTATTTCAAGATACTGAATGTAGTTCTCTGTGTTATACAGTAAATCCTTGTTGGTTGTTTATATATTGGATTGGCCAAAAAGTTTGTTCGGGTTCCCTGACCAGGAACTGAACCCGGGCCCTCAGCAGTGAGAGCACAGAGTCCTAACCACTGGACCGCCAGGGAATTCTCTGTTTCTGTTTTGTATATAGATTCATGTGTATTATTTTTTAGATTCCACATATAAATGATATCATATAGTACTTGTCTTTCTCTGTCAAGTCCACTGTTGACAGGCCTAGAATTTAGCAATTTCCTTACAAAAGAACCTGACAGGCGAATTCAGAAAACAAAACCTTCACTCAGCTTTTCATGCCAAACATGACACAGGTCAAACAGCTCAGACACAAATGAATTTTAAAACAGTTTAAAAGTGGCAGGGCCAATATGCACTGTATTTTATTTTATTTTATTTTATTTATTTTCTTTTTGCGGTACGCAGGCCTCTCACTGTTGTGGCCTCTCCTGCTGTGGCCTCTCCTGCTGCAGAGCACAGGCTTCGGACGCGCAGGCTCAGCGGCCATGGCTCACGGGCCCAGCCGCCCCGCGGCATGCGGGATCCTCCCAGACCGGGGCACGAACCCGTGTCCCCCTGCATCGGCAGGCGGACTCCCAACCACCGCGCCACCAGGGAAGCCCCGCACTGTATTTTAAAATGTTAGGTGGGGGACTTCCCTCGTGGTCCAGTGGTTAAGACTCCACGCTTCCACTGCAGGGGGCACGGGTTCGATCCCTGGTCAGGGAACTAAGATCCCACATGCCGCACGGCACAGCCAAAAGAATAAAAATAAAATATTAGGTGGAGGGACAGGATGACAAGGATTTGGTGGGTTTTCTTAGAACTTGGTAATTCTAAGAATTAAGTGAAGTGGTAAAAGGCACGCTGCATTTTTATAAACCAAGATTTTTAATACCCTTGCCTTTATTTGGCCTAACGCTCGGCAGATAGGAAAATCTAGAAAACACAGCAAAGAAGGGGTGGTTTATTTCAAAATAACTGAGCTTCAGTTCCACCCTGATGTCACTGCGTTGGAGCTGAGGCCATCTCACTATTTTAGCTCCATCACGACATGACATTAAATGTTTCCATTTAAGGAACCTCAGCCGTAGGGAATGAAGACAGGAATGACTTCCGTTACTGTTTTAACTTTACATTCGGTGCCGACACCCGCTGAAAACACTTATTATGACCAGACAGATACTATGAAGTTAAAAATTCAGAAATTCCAACAGCAATTTCCACACTCAGGTTAAACCTGCAGACACTCACCTCCCAAAGGTGACCGATGATGGGGGCGTCGGCCCAGGAGTGCTCCGCGTTTATGCCCATTTTGCCATTTTTGAAGATGACAAATGTGATCGATTTATCAAACCACCTACACGAAACAAAAATGTTTATGTGACTTACATGTTTACAAAGACAAAAATAAACCCAAACGATGTATTTGTTTTCCTCTGGATGGGCTCGCTGACTTGGCACCCGCAGGGGTGAACGGGTCTCTGCAGGTAACAATAAAAGCAGGTAAGACGCTGAGATACGCATTCAGGTACCGGACAGCAGGAGAACAGGGCGTTATCACTGTAACAAAAACGGATGCACAAGGCAACTGCGGAGAAGTAGGAGGCTGCAAAGTCGTCCCTCGGTATCTGCCGGGGGGTTGGTCATAGGACCTGCTGCCGATACCAAAAACCTGAGGATGCTCCAGCCCCACACAGTTGGCCCTTCGTATCCGCAGGCTCCACAACCGAGGCTCTTAAACAACGGTCCACGGTCTGTAGTTAGCTGAACCTGCGGATACGGAAGACCAACTGTGCCTGCCGCACCCCTCCCCCACCCCAGCCAATCCTCACCCCCAACCTGATGGGCAGGCAGGACCTCACTTTACAGACAAGGCAAAGGAGCCTCCAGGAGGTGGAAGAGCCTCACCACAATCACACGCTCGGTGAGCAAAGTCAGAGCCGACATCCAGGTCAGACCCCGGGTACCACCTTCCCCCACCTGGTTCCAGGTGACCCACAGCCACTCCTCACGAGCAACTCCAAGTGGAGGTGTCGTGCACAGAGAGGGGAAGGACCTCAAAGCTGCTGCTTAAGCTGTGTGTGTGTAACAGTTTTGGTGGAAAGAAGAGAGTTACCAGTCATATTTTCACGCTAGCCTTATTCCTTAAGAGCGTAGATACATGCTTGCGGCTGGGTGTCAGCCACGTGTAACATTTCTTCCAAGTCCACAGGCAAACCACTGTGTTTCAGAAGGTAAGCATGATACCTGTCGAAACACCTGCCGTGCAGCAGAGACTTGGCGTAACTATCCATCGACGTAACCGGGTCTTCCTCCCTATACCCTTGTTCTGTTTCGTCCAATGTCACGAAGAACGCGGCTTTTTCCACTGCATCCAGAGACTGCTTGTTCTTCCCATGTCCAAAATAGGCCTGGCGACACCTGGCCCAGGGGACTCTGTAGCGAGGATTAAATACAATTAAACCTGCAGCAGGGACTTCCCTGGTGGCGCAGTGGTTAAGAATCCACCTGCCAGCACAGGGGACACGGGTTTGAGCCCTGGTCCGGGAAGATCCCACATGCCGCGGAGCAACTAAGCCCGTGCGCCACAACTACTGAGCCTGCGCTCTAGGGCCCATGTGCCACAACTACTGAGCCCATGAGCCGCAACTACTGAAGCCCACGTGCCACAACTACAGAAGCCCGCGCGCCTAGAGCCCGCGCACCGCAACGAAGAGCAGCCCCCGCTCGCCGCAACTAGAGAAAGTCCTTGCGCAGCAACGAAGACCCATCGCAGCCAAAAATGAAAAGAAGTAAATGAAAAAGAAACATATAAAAAAACCTGCAGCAGTTTGGTGACATCTCTTTAGGTGGGATGTTTGAAACGACAACGGTTTTCAGTTTCCCGTGTTGTAAGGGTTTAAGGAAAACTACACGTTTGCGACTTCCTGCATCTGCAGGCCCCCACCTGCCTGCCGGCTGGGCTGCTTTGCTTGCGGGCAGGGGCCTCGCCTTCTCCTTGTACCTGCTCCAGGGCGGTCGCAGGCATGGAACCTCGTCCATAAATGCCAAGTGAAGGACAAGAATCCAGACGGGCCCCAAGCTCCGCCGTCCAGGGCAGCAGACCCACAGGCAGGCAGGGCCCCCCTCACATCCTTCCCAGCCCCGCGCCCAGCCCCCCTCCACGGAACCACCCCACGGAAGCCACAGTGAGGGCCAAGAGCACTTTCCTGGTGCTGGGACGAGCTCACGGGCCCCGACACCACTGTCCCATTTTTCAGATGAAAAAACTGAGGCACAGAGGTGAAGTCACAGCTCCTTCGTGGCAGGTTGGGCTCCTACCCAGGCCAGCCTGCCCCAGGTGCACGCGTCCATGCTACAAACACCGCACGACACCCCTGTGATAAGGGGCGCCCCGGGAGCGGAATTCAGGGATCCTTTTCCGTCCCGCCCTACGTGGGGTACACAGAGCTAACGGGACGCCCGCTTCTTGAGAGCCACCCCAGCCGTGGCTTCCCCGAATGGCTCCTGGGCCCCCCCACTCAGGCCCCCGCCCACCCTTCCACGTCAGGGCCACTTGGCCTCTGTCTCCCACCCTCTTCTCCCCGTGCACCGAGTGCTCAGCTGAGGCCGCCCATGGGGCCAAAACAGCCATAAACACAACGGGTCCCATCACGGGCTCAGCCTCAACCGCTCTCCTCAGTGCCTGGCGACAGCGTCAGCGCTCAGGCAGATGAAATGGGCGATGCCCCCATGGGGGGGGGCATCAGGGTGGAGCTCACTGAGCCTGCATCCCGCCCCGCCCCACCTCTGCCCAACTGGGTGCCCCAATGACACTCAATCAGCACTGGGGACCCAGGGCTCATTCCCCAGGACACACGGCTCCTCTGTTCCAGCTGAGTCTCTGCCCCCCAGAGATGGCCAACCACTCCAGCTTCTCGGACTGAGCCTCCCTTCCTACTCACACTGCCTGTTTCTGGTCCTCAAGCAGCAAGGATCTTGCTTCCAGGAGCCCCTGGACCAGAACGATCGCCCAAGTCTGCTCAGGTCGCGCCAGCCTAACACGGCCCCTTTAACAGCAGCCCATCACAGAATCAAGCCCAAGTACAGCCGGGCACATGGGACCCATCCCACCCGGAGTTCCGGCGCCCCGGCCCACTCCACGGCTCCCAGCATCTGCTCCCCGGACGCCTCTGCGGCCTGTCGGTCCCCACGGCTCACTGCCGGCCTCTGTGTGCCCTCACCCGGGCATCTTCCTCTTCTCCACAGGTCGGTCACTCACCGCCGTATTCCCGGTGCTGCCCTAATGGTGGCCACACTGCTGACCTCAGGGGTCCTCAGCCAGGGACCACACTGCCCCCAGCGGCCCTGGCAAAGCCTGAAGACAGATCTGCTTGCCACGCTGGGGGTCGCTACTGGCATCCGGTGGGAGAGGCCAAGGATGCTGCTTAGCGCCCTACGGTGCACAGGACAGGGCTCCCCTCCGCCACCTAAAACAGACTTATCCAGCCCCAAAGGTATCAGAGCCGAGGCTGCACAAGCCAGGTCCTCGAGCTTCAGACGAGGCAGGAAGTTAACCCTAACACAGAGGCCCTGGCTAAACACGTCTGTTTCTAGATTAAATATGCCGCAGCCCGGGGAAGACGCCTACCTCCTTCCTCGTGTCACGTGCCCTGGGACCCGTGCACATGCACGCCTGCCTGTCCCACAGAGATGCCCAAGGGGACCTGAGGGTGGGGGCAGAGCCCGCTCCCAGGGGACAGAGCCAAGCCAAGCACCGCAGTAGTGGACACACCTCCCCGCCAGATGGGACCCTGGGTGAGGACAGCACTCGGGGCACCCGCCCCCGATGGCCCCCAGACACAACGGCATCACAGAGGGGCTGCACACCTGTCTCCCGCCGTGAGGGCCGCCAGCTTCGCCTCGCCAGCCTGGGGCTCCGACGGGTCATCCAGGATCCTCTGCATCTGCTGCTCGATCTCGCGGGGCTTCAACAGCCGGCCGTCGTGGTAGAGCCAGACCTTGAAGTAGCGGCCTTTGTGGAACACGACGATGTGCCTGCTGTCCCTGAGGTGCTGGAGGGTGTCTGGGGAGGGGGTGGGGGAGACAGAATCCAGAGGCACCCGCTTAGGGGAGGGGAGGAAACCGCCCGTGACAGCACCAATTCTTCTGCCCACATCGCTCCGCCCAGCTCACGCGTCCACTTCCCGAAGGTCCGCAGAGGACTTGGGAGAGCGCCCGATCGAGAGCTCTGGGATCAGACAGGCCTGAGTGCTAAGCTCTGCTCGGCCGCTCGCCGGACGTGTCCCCTGGAGCGAAGGACGCAACCCTCGCTAAGCCTGAGCCCTGGCGGGCCTGGGATGGACCCGGGGGGCGCCACTGTCTCTCCCTTACATTCTTGAGGGTGTCCCGGCTGGGACAGATGTGGCCCCCCTATGCTGGGCAGTGGGAAAGGAGGCGGGTCAGGTGTCCCAGGTCAGGCTGCCGGAAGTGAGCTGCTGAACCACAAATCTGGTTTCCCTGAGCACGATCCAGGGCGCTTTCCACCATAAGCCCTGCGTGGGGGCCAGAGCAAAACGCCCCTGAAAGATCCAGATGAAGAAACAGGAATATTCCTAACCCAACCTAGAAAAAACTCCACTGTAAGACAGCCTTCAACCAAAGAGAAACTGAGGTCTGAAAATCGGTCAACTGTCCAGGCCTCAGAAAGACAAAGGAAATTCAACAGAAGGAAGGTTGACGAGCCTGAAATCTCTGAAATCTTAGAAGGTCAGCGCTCATCAGTGTGGTCTCCTCCAGCAACTCCTGAGCATAAGGATGGAACGTTCTGATTCCCAAAGGAACCCCGAGCAGGTCACGCACCTGTTTCCTCTCCTGGGATCCGAGAAGTATTAAACATTCGCTCCCACTGGGCGGAGCAGAGCGGAACTGTAGATCCCAAAAGAAAAATCTGTAATAGAAGCAGGTTTCAAACAAAAATCCGAGGAGCAGACCCAGTCCACACATTTAAAGGCTGGATTTCTTTTCTGTGCACAGAGCGTGGCTGGACTTCATCTTTTCCAAACACTATAAAGAATGGGGGCTCCCTGGGACACCGTGCTGCCCTGGAGTCTGCAGAACCAGGCCAACGTACAACATCCTGCTTCTTATTCCCAAATAACACACCCTAACGGGTCATTTATAAACTGACACTTAAACCAAAGGGGTATTTAAGAAAAAAAAAATGCCGGCGGGGGGGAGGGATAAATTGGGAGATTGGGATTGACATATACACACTACGATATATAAATAGATAACTAATAAGGACCTGCCATATAGCACAGGGAACTCTACTCAACACTGTAATGGCCCACATGGGAAAAGAAGCTAAAAAAGAGTGGATATACGTATATGCATAACTGATTCAATTTGCTGTACACCTGAAACTAACACAACGACTATACTCTACTAAAAATTTTAAAAAAGGAGAAAGAAGGAAAAAATGCCTTCTCGTGAGTAGCTAGACAGCTATATCATTTCCTTCACAAGCAAGTGAGGGTTTCTTCGTAGGACAGACTGCAGAACTAAAATACATCAAACATATATCCATTTAGGATACAGAGGAGAATTAAATCTCAAAGTAATTATGCTGAGTGAAAGAGGCTAGACCAAAAAAAAAAAAAAAAAATGCATGTTGTCAAATTCCATTCACCAGTTTTAGAAGATGCAAAGCTAACCTAGAGTGACAGAAAGCAGGTCAGGGCGACGGTGGGGGGCGGTGGAAAGGGACGCCAGCGAACTCTTGGGGGCGGTTCACTAACTCAACTACGGCGATGGTTTCACGAGTACAGAGATACACATCAGTGCATCAGAACTTAGCAAAGCGGACGCTTCAAACGTGTGCAGTACGTCAGTTACACCTTGATAAAGCTGCTCGAAAAGAATTGTTTAGAAAGCAGTTTGTTTCCATACCGGTTTGATTTCCTCCCGGTCCAGTTTGCGTCTGTAAAGCAGGATGGCATGGATACCGTTGCCTGCTCTCGCTGCCTGAATGTGCGTCGGCGTGATGTACAGCAAATCCTAATACAAGAAAACACACGACAGCAGGGAGAATGTGCATAGGAAAAGACAAGTGAACTTCAACACACAGTTAAAATATTTCTATGCATGTGTTAATGACATCTGCTCTGCTGGAAAAGAAATCGTTTTCATTTTCTACACTTTTTCAGTTTTATTGTGTTCACGTTTCAAGCCCCCAGATAATTCTTGGGCTAGGAAAGGTAACAGTATATTTTAAAAGTGAATTGTAAATAAATATAACTCAAGCCTAAAAAAAAAAAAAGATAACAGCGCTTCACCCCAATTATCCTCACAGAATGCATCAAAAGGAAAGCAGAAAAAAGGAGCAATGAGATAATTAGGAAGTTTTCCGAATGAGAAGGAACCAAAGGTTAAAACAACCTTTTATATAGAGCAGTGCTTGCAACTTTCTAAATCTGGGGACACATTTCTAAGTGTCTACATTTTTCAAGTCCAAGGGATGCTTGTCTCAACTATATTTTGAGAGAACCTATGTGCAGGGCTGCCCCTGATTACGTGGGAAGTAGACACCAAAGTCTTCAGGAACGAAAGGGCACCAGGTGGACAGCTCACTCTCAAACAGTGGTCTTCTGGGCCACACCAACAATTTTTCTCTAAGTTTGCGATTGTTTCCAATGGAAAAAAAAATTTTTTTAAACAGTAGAAATTTTAAAGGAGAAAAACAGAAAAAGCAAACAGACAGAAGAAGGTGGAAAAACTCAAAGGAAGCAAAGAGCAGAAAGAAAGGGAAAGACAGATTCACCAGTTATTTAAGGCCACTTATTAGACCCCAATGAGGTGCTTCTAACAAAATAACAGGGTGTGCTCTGCAGACCACCTATGTCTCAAAAGGCAAGAAAGACCGAGGAGATGTGAAAACGACACTCAGCGCAGCACCCCTGGCGTCCCAGGGCCCAGAAGAACAAAGCTCAGCGTGTGGACAAACTCTCAGCCGCCCCACAGACCCTGAGCTTTTCGGGGTGGGCAGGGATGTGATCGTTCACCGCCACGCAGGCTCCATCAGGAAAACAGAGGGAAGGAAAAGAGGGAGAGGTTCGCTGCCACGAGGAAAGTCAGTCGCCACGAGAGGACCTGTGCGATCCGAATTTCTCTGCAGCAGATTGGTGGGTGCCTTGAGCTACCTGGCAATTCCAAAAGGACATCCACGGGGCTCTCCAGTGTGCAAAGCAGGTCCTGGGCTCCCTGCTAGGGGCGTGAGGCCTCGGACGGGGACGGCAGGGCCAGAGGAGCACGGGGAAACCCACAGCGTCCCCAGGCAGCCCACAGGGCCGGGAAGAGGCCACCCTGGTGCATCGTCTCCATCAGACACCGCTCGGGACTCACCATCGCGTAGTAATTGCTGTTCACCATCAGTGGCCCTCGTCCTCGGAGGTAGATGTACTCCTCCCACCAGTCACTCACCTGTCAGGTGCACACAGGAGAGACCAACCGACAGGCTTAACCAGGCTGCCCAGGGCGGAGGCGGGGTGTGGGGGGCTCGGGGAGGGTGCATTTCGTGCTTTGTCATGTATGTTTGACATCATTTCTCCCTCTCTTGGGGGCCAAGACAGCCCTAACTAGATGGAATGCAGAACAGTGGGAAGGAACTGGAAAGCGGTTTTATTTGAGTCAAGACATAGCTAGAAGGTAGATCATCTTCATTTTATACAGGGTTTAAAAAAAAAAAAAAAAGACCAAACGGAAAAGAAGGGATAAATGTCGGACTGCTAACATTTCTTGACCATCAACAACACCCCAAACCGCCCCACAGACTGCTTCTCGCCTTCTGCCGCCAAGGCTCCCCAAGGCAGCCACTGACTCAGCCGTGCTCAGTTCCCTTTCAGAGCCACACAGGGTCCATGTGTGCTGTCCTCCCGATGTCCCCTAGAAGGCCAGCAACCTCGTCCCAACCACATCCACAACCTCCAGGACCCAAGGATCACGATTCCCTCACTTTGTAAAGTACATACACATACAGAACAGTGCGCATCTAAGAACCTCAGCGTACGTGTGAAAATGTTTACAAACTCAACACGCCCATGTAACCAGCGCAGGATCAAACTTGAAGGCGACCTGCCCCACCCACCGTGGCCTCTGGCGGGTTTTCTCCAGCCACCGCCCACTTGCAGCCCCACCCACCGGGTGTGTCTGGGTCACACCTTCTCCTCCAAGCTAGCCATTCCTCAAAACCTCATCCCCCCCTCCCCCACCCCGGCCTCATTTCATCAGCCAACGTCTCCTCCCGCCCGCCATGCGCAGGGAAGCTAGCTGGCTCATGGAACAGATTATATGCTCCTACAGAAAATTCCACCAAGAAAAATAGCGTGTATGTATACTCACATAATTGGTAGCCCACCAGGACTTTAGCTTCAAATACCACTGCAATCTCGGCCCGAGATTGACAGCAAAATCTTGTGCCAGAGCTGTCATCCGTGTAAAGTCTCCTTCCTTCATAAGAGGCTTCACAGATTCCAGGTACTGGGGTTGATGGAAAAAACATAAGCCTAGTTAAAACAGATGGTTTCCTTCCTCGTGCCTTAGACAAAGGCAGGTCTTCACACAAGGTAGCTAACTCCAATACTAAAGGATGTTTTAGGTCAGTGATAACTCAACAAGTAAACTTTTTTGTCCTTTACTGGCATACAAGCTCCCAGATCTTGAATCACCACAAAAATCATCAAAGTGGATGCTAGACTGACAAGATCGAGGTTTGATCGACAAGGAACTTTCAATGTGTATTTTTTTCTCCGTCATCTGGTCCTTAATAAGAGCTCTACTCTCACCTAAGCACCTTCACAGGTGCCAATGAGATGGGTGGGGAGGCCCTGAGAGCCAAGGGTAGGACCAAAGGCTGGTGTGTTCAGGACACCAGGACGGGAAAGGACCCAGAATGATAGGGACGGAGAAGGTCACGCCACCAGGTCAAGGCCAGGCCTCCAGTTCAGAATTTTCGGGGTCCCCATGTCGATCTGCTCTGGCCCTTGCAGGTAAGAGCAGGCAGGCAGCAGTTCACAGCACTCAACCGCATCTACCACATGCATAAGCAAACTTACGGGACACAAAACTGCTGCTGGGCCCTGGGTTTGCAATGAGATTTTTTTTTTTTCCAGCTATGCCGTGGGGCACGCGGGATCTTAGTTCCCCAACCAGGGATCCAGCCCGTGCCCCCTGCATTCGGAGCACAGAGGCCTAACCACTGGACCGCCAGGGAAGTCCCATCGAGTCACAGACCTTAACGTTTCAGAGCGGGCGTTCTGGGGACGCGTGAAGCCGCACCTACCCTGTTGACGGTATCTTGGACGGCTGGGACCGGCAGGCGTGGTAGAGATGTCTGGAAGCTGTACAACATAGGTTTGCGGCCTGAAAAGATCTTGACCATACCCTTTAAAAAAAAAAAAAAAAAAGGTACATTCTCAAAGAGGAGCTCTGTCAGAGATCCGAAACCAGTTCTCCAGGATATACAACTTGACGACCGCGGACTGATTTTCTGTGCTGGTTCATTTCCTCTAGTCCATTTTCTGCCCCTACACTTGCAGGCCTCAGCAAACAAGTAACCCCAAATAAGACCCAGGGTGAACAAAACCCTAGGTCTGACAGATGCCTGAGACGTCCTGCCCTGTCCAGGCGGTGCTGTCCCCCGGGCACCCTGACACTGGGTCTGACTGCACTTCTGCACGGCGGGTAAGTTCCACCCACCTACTTCTGCAAGGCCCTCGGTTTCGGGATTGGCTCCCGGGGCCTGGAGCCAAGTGCAGCCCCTTCGGTCAGTATCAAGCCTGGTGGCGGCACATACTTGCCTGCTCTAGTCTGGAATGATCTAAATTGCTGTGATGACTGGTCATCTCATGCAGACCAGACTTCAAAGGAACTTCTAGGGTTCACAGTGCGAGTGTGGACAGGGGGGTGATTCTTGATGTCGAAGAGCAGGTGGGACTCACCTGGACACCAGCCATGAAGGCCACCCTGGGGAAGGTCGTTTACCTTGCTCTGTAAAGTGTGGAAACCATCTCAGAATCTCTCCTGGGAGTTGAATTCTACTTCTCTGGAAATCAGAAATCTTACATCCAAGCAACAGCAGGAAGTCGGTTCGGGAAGAGTGAAGCCCAGGGTGTACGGTGGGCTTGGGCACAAGGGTGCCTGCTCCTTTCACGAGGAGCCCCAGGGGATAGCATTCAGCCACCGATGAACCCATCACGGGACAAACCTCCACGCACGTGGCCGGTAAGTGACAGGCGGACTAAGGGCTGAGGTGAGCTGATGGAAGGTACTAGAAGCTAAGGGTGAGTCAGCGAGTCCCGGTCAACTGGTCGGCTAAGGTTAGAAAAGCTACAAAGAAGCGGACGGATGGTACTTTTATTTGATGGGTGACATGAATGAGAAACCCAGCAGACATTAATACCAGATGTTCAGAACCCACTAAGACCGTTAGAGAAAAAGAGCGTCTGGCCCAAACAAGGAGGCACGCTGAATCAGAGCTCTCTGGCACGTACAGGGCAACGCTCAAGTCACCAAGGGGACTGTAGAGCACAGGGAACTCTAGTCAACACTCTGTGATGACCAATACGGGAAAGAGTCTACAAAAGGATGGATATATGTATAATGGACATACGTATATGTGTAACTGACTCACTGTGCTGTACACCTGAAACTAACACAACACTGTAAATCAACTATACCCCAACAAAAATTAATTAAAAAAAAAAAGTCACCCCGGGGTAAAGGCCCAGCGAGGACCTTCCTTTCAGAAGGAAAAGCCTCCCACACCAGATGTGGAGCTGACGGATGGGCCAGGCACAGAAGGACACATCCTGCGTGGTCTCACAGGTCCGTGGAACCATGGAAGCAGCAAGGAGGGATGGGGGCTGCCGGGGGCTGGGGACACGGGGCTGCGGGACGGTTAAAGGGGACAAGGTTTCGGTTCCAAGAAATAAGTACGTCCTGGAGACCTACCCTAAGGCATCGGGCCTGGAACCAACACTCCTGTGCTGGGCTCCTCCGAATTTGCTAAGAGGGCAGATCTCACGTTAAATGCTCTTACGGCCAAAGGCAAGAGGCCTAAGCGGGGCCCGAGGAAACTTCTGGAGAGTGGATAAATCTGTGGCCTTGGCAGTGATGAAGGCGTCACGAGTGCACACTTATCTCCGAACACATCAGGCTGTGACAGAGCTGCGGCTTCGCAGGTGTCAGGCATACCTGGAGAGAGCGGGTTAGAAACGCCCACCCCAGCTGTGCCCTGGGGCGAGTTCGCATCATTACCATCCAGACTTTGGTGGCGCGGCTTATCTTGCCGTGCTGGGCGAACATCCAGCCGTGGTAGGACAGCAGCACCTTCAGAGAGTAGCGCATGGTGAAGATGAGGGCCACCCACAGGCCCGTGCCGAAGAGGACGCCGCTGACCACCTTCTTCGTCTGGCTGGACATGTAGCCACTGCCGAGACAAGACCAGACAAGCCACAGGTTCGTCCGCGTGGAAAGGAGGCCACGGGCAACGGCGCCGAGAGGCGCCACGTGCTACAAGGTGGGTGGTCTCCTGCGGACACAGCTGAGGCCACAGACCCCAATCGGAGTCAGGCCTGATCAGGGAGACGACAACCCGTGTTAGGTCAACTCTCAGAAGACTCGGCCATCTTTCTCCTGGATTTGAGATGAACCAGCCGCATCTGCTTTGCTGGTCCTCGAAACAAACCAAGGCTAATCTGCACAACTGGGGAGCGTGGACGACCTCCTCCAGGCCCAGGAATGAGGACGGAGATTACGGGGGAGGCGGTGGCCCGTCCACGATGAGAGCTCAGCCCCAGACTGACCTGCTTTCTCCTGGGCTGGGAGCCGGCAGCAATCCTGCACCTTCCCTTCCTGCTACTCATGACGCGTTTTCCTTAAACACACCTTGGGATTTCACCAGGATGCGTAAGAAACGCAGATCAACTGGCACAACTATTACTTCAACCATTTAGATCTAAAGAGCTTGTTTTCGATCTGGGTAGGAACACTTACCGTGAATACACGTAGACACTGATGACGTAAAATGATCATTTAAATCGAAAACTGACGAAGAAAATGTTTTCGTTTGCTAAGGAGAGTAATATATTACCTGGTAAAGATGGGACTTCAAAAATGAGAAGAAATGCAGCTACTCATTCACCTTTGTGGGCTGTAGTTTTAGTTGTTTTGGAAACCACAATATATCTTCAAAATAAAAATAATTTAAATAACAAATGCTGGCGAGGTTGCGGAGAAAGGGGAACCCTTACGCACTGTTGGTGGGAGTGTAAATTGATGCAGCCACTGTGGAAAACAGTAGAAGGTTCCTCAAAAAAAAATTAAAAATAGAACTACCATATGATTCCACAATTTCACTTCTGGGCTTTTATCTGAAGAAAATGAAATCACCCCATGTTCACGACAGCACTATTTACAACAGCCAAGATATGGAAACCTAAGTGTCCATGGACAAACGAATGGATAAAGAAGAGGTGGTAGGTATGTATCAATACAATGGAATATTATTTAGCTAGGAAGAAAAGCAGAAAATCCTGCCACTGTGACAACATGGATGGACCTTGAGGGCATTATACCAAGTGAAATACGTCAGACAGAGAAAGACAAATACCATATGATATCACTTAAACGTGGAATCTAAAATATGACACAAATGAGCTTTTTAATGAAACAGAAACAGACTCACAGATATAGAAAACTATAATATATATATGTATATATTCCTGAATCACTTTGCTGTACACCAGAAACTAACACAATATCATACATTAACTGTACTTCAATTTTTAAAAAAATGTTGAAAAAAGAAAGACACATACTGTACAATCTCAGTTATACATGAAATCTAAAAAATTTTCAATTTGTAACTATATTTGGTGACGGATGTTAACAAAACTTTGGTAATTATTTTGCAATATATACATATATCAAATCATTATGGTATACACCTAAAAACTAATACAATGTTTTACGTCAATTATACCCTTAACCTAAAGGTTTCGCCAATATTTGGAAACCACCAATTAAACATCTTCTCTTACTTCAGTAACACAGAAACGAACAGTAAAATACTGGCAAAACGTCTGCTTCAAAACGTCTCTTTCTATAACCTGTCAATTCTTGCATTCAAGTTTAACCGTAGTCTCTACTTTAAACCTCTACCTTCTTTTCTGATGGTCTGATCTACAAGCAAATTTGGATTTAAGAACCTGTGTTTCAGACAATCTATGCTTTAGATTTCTAAGTCCTATGTCACTGAACTTGGAAAAGACACACCCACTTGATTCACAAAAATCAAGTAGTATTTTTACATTAACAAATGATGTGTTCAGCATTTGCTTAAATATTTTTTTCTTTTTTTTTAAATTATTTTTCGGCTGCGTTGGGTCTTTGTTGCTACATGCAGGCGTTCTCTAGTTGTGGCGAGCGGGGGCTACTCTTTGTTGCGGAGCGTGGGCTCTAGGCACACGGGCTTCAGCAGTTGTGGCGCACGGGCTTAGTTGCTCCGCAGCATGTGGGATCCTCCCGGACCAGGGCTTGAACCCGTGTCCCCTGCATTGCCAGGTGGATTCTTACCCACTGTACCACCAGGGAAGTCCCCCAGCATTTTTTATATATATGCACACAGGCACTTTGACAGCAAGCATCAGCTTTAATAGCTTTCTGTTAAAGGGCATGCCCCTTCGGAGGCTGCAAGGGATGGGCTTACATAGAGCACGCCGTACACCTGCATTCGGGGAAGCTGCAACCTCAGGACGTTGGGAACCCTCTCCAGGAAGACTTTGCAGAACAGCCCTTGAACCTGGAAGATGCTGGCCCCTTCACCTGGTCTTTCTAAATTTGGGCCAGGGATGGCCCAGTTTACCGCAATTGGTTTAGAGGGACAAAGAAACAAATCTTATAAAGACCCAGATTAGAAAGGGCTTTAAATAGGCAACACTTCTAAATATAATCCAGTGCGAAGAGACAGCCCCCATTCAAAAGTAAATTAAAAAATTGTGTTAAACCCAAGTAGACAGGAAATCGGAGGTGAACTGTCTGCAGGGGGCGCAGGCCTGCGGCTCCCCGAAATAAAGGAGGGGAAGAGAGGGGCTGGGGCAGGGAGGTGAGAGCGACAGGGTCCCTGCCTGGCTTCCCGGCCCCCAGGCAGAGCAAGGACTCGGGCAGGCGTCCAGCACAGGCGTGCTTCCACTGCAATGACAGGGCTTTGTATCCTGGGCCCTGCGGACGCTTATAAAGGCAGGAGCCAGCGATCCCGAGGTGGCCGGAGGCTCCGAGGGGCTCAGCTGGACTCGCGGTGACTCTCGCGTCTCCCTGGACACCATGAATGTGGGGCAGCTTTCAGGAGCGAGGGGCACCCGCTCAAAGCAATGTAAGAAGATTCAGACCTTTCGCTTAAAACCGCTTAATCATCTCTTTAGAGTGATCGGAATCAAATTCAGTCCTGAGCTGGGAGCTTTCCTTTATGTCACATTTGGCCGCGTTACTTTCCTGTTCTTTTCTGAAAGAACGATATTCAAATCCAAACAACCAACTGATTTAGTAAAAGGTCCAGAAGTTCATCTGTTTAGCTCAGGCCCAGCCCCGACCCTGTAGCTACGGCCCAGGGACCCCGTAGACACACCTGGGATGCACCCCATCCCTCACAGACCCCACCTGCCTCCCAAAACCCGTGGCGCGAAAAGCAAAGCCCAAGCACGGGACGAGGACTTGGGGACTATTATTTCCCTAGTAACAGACGTACGACGTCCTCCGGTGGTAACAAGCAACACAGGAATAGGATCAAAGGTCTGGCAGGGGACAGCCACAGCCGAGCTGGAGGCACGAGTACTTTCCAACCAGAAGATAAAAATATGTCTTCCACGGGACTTCCCGGGCGGCCCAGTGGTTAGGACTTGGCGCTTTCACTGCCGAGGGCGCGGGTTCAATCCCTGGTCAGGGAACTAGGATCCCGCCACAAGCTGCTTGGTACAGCCAAAACAAACATTGTAAATGTGCCTTCCAGAGCCACGGCTGCCATCACAAATGGGGTAATGGAAACAGCCCTGTGTATGTCCCATCATTTGGCCACTCAAACACCAGTAAGGCAGAGGTGCTGTTTTTTTTTTTTGCGGTACCCGGGCCTCTCACTGCTGTGGCCTCGCCCGTTGCAGAGCCTGTCACACAGGCTCAGCGGCCATGGCTCACAGGCCCAGCCGCTCTGCGGCACGTGGGATCTTCCCGGACCGGGGCACGAACCCGTGTCCCCTGCATCAGCAGCAGGCGGACTCTCAACCACTGCGCCACCAGGGAAGCCCCCAGAGGTGCTGGTTTTTTGCGTTTGCCTGGCAAGAAGGTTCTCCGAGGGGAGGCTCAGGGCACGTTGAAGGAAGCACAGGTGTCCGACCACGCGGAGCTGGGTCTGGATTCCAGCTCCCCACTTCCCCTCTTTGCGACTCTGGGCAGGAATCTGCACCTCTGAACATTTCCTCACTTTTTCATGTCGGAGACCCCAGGGAGAGAGGTCACTGCAGCGCAGGGGCCAGACGGCAGGAGAGGCTACACGGGAGCCAGGGCCACCCCCAGGACCGGAGGGAAGAAAGAGGGGCTCCAGAAATGCCCTCGAGGGCACGGCCAACATTCTGGCATGAGACCCCAGCACCACGTACCTTGCAAGAAAAATATCAACCCAAGGCCCCGCCTGGCCGAATATCATGGTATTAAAAAAGCTTCTAGAAAAATCTACAGCAACCAGGAGAGTGTTGGGGTCCCGCCGGTGTTCTAAGCCAATCAGACAGGGAGCTGAGGGGCTGAGGTCTCCCCAGAGCCCCCAACAGCAGTCAGTTCCCGGGGTCCCAGAACTCCAGGACGGACCCCAGTGCAGGGAAGAGACCTTGTCCAGAACCGGCTTCTGGGGCAGAAATTCGTTTCGAGGGTCCCCCTGGCCAGGCTAAGTTGACTGCCACTGCTGGCTCCCACCTCGGGCCCTGACATGTCCTGGCGGGTACCCCAGGACCAAGGCTGCCCTTCTTGTCCCTGGTCTCCAGAGAAAGGGCCACAAGGGTCCCCAAACTCCCGAGGGGACCTTCATACCAGTCCAGGAAATGGGGAGAAAGCCGACATGACAACCACAGCAAAAGCCTCAAACTGAATCCACAACAGCCATGACGTGTGAGAAGACATGAAAACGTCAGCAACAAAGAAGTCAATAACTCCCTAGACGGTTGGAGATTTGAAAGGATTACTTACGTCCTGTCAAGGGTCCGATTGATTTTTGCAATTATTCCCAAAGAGGGGTCGATCCTGGTGTACATTGTTGATACCACGCCCACAACCACGATGAGCCAGCTGGAGGGACTCGCCGGGTATACGCCGGTGATGATGCCATTCTAAACACAGACACGCACGGCATGAGCAACGTCCCTCCTGGTGGTGGGGGCCCGTGAGCTGGCAGGCAGTGGAGGGGTGGGGGGTCTGCACACAGGGGCAGCTAAGCGGCCACACTATCACTACTGGAAACGTTCCCCAGAGCCTCCAGCCCCCAGCTGCTCAGACTTCTGTCCAGCTCCTTCCCTTCCTCTACTTCTGAGCCAAAACCCTTCCTAAAACAGTTCCCCCAGAGAGTGACCCCAGGACATTAGACTGACCCGAAGCACAAGTTTAACATACAGATTCCCGAGCTTCACCCAGACTGACTCGGGACACTGGCCACCTTGCCAACCACGATGTCCTCTCCCCAACATGCTACACCCAGGATGCCTGGACAGCCCCCCCCAACTCCAAAACCACCCGTCCTGCTGCTCCTGAATCAGACACCATTCAACCCGAGGTATTTCCAGGAAACCTCACTTCATGTCAAGAATTTGCCGTAAGATGCTTCATCCAAAGCTCCCCCAGCCTGCCTTCAAAACAAAAAGGAGCAGTGGAGGGGGAAGGAAGACACATGACCCCAAATTGGCAACATGTTGACAGCTATGGAAACAGCAGTGGGGCTTTATTACCCTCTTTACTTTCGCGTATGTTTCAAAACTCCCAATTAAAAAATCCTGGGACTTCCCTAGCAGTCCAGCGGTTACGACTCTGCACTTCCAATGCAGGGGGCCCAGGTCTGATCCCTGGTCGGGCAACTAAGATCTCACATGCCACGCAGCGCAGGCAAAATATTTTAAAAATTTAAAAATAAATAAAAAAATTTAAAAAAAAATCTTACTGAAGCCATGATAATAGTTAAGATAATAGATTAAAAAACTCTCAAAGCTTTATCTGAATTCTCTCAGAAGAGACTTACACATCCCTACATGTTATTCTCATAATGGAGAATCACAAAAGATTTTAAACAAAGTGGTTGGGTGCAGGGGGGCCTTCTGGTGTTCTCTGAACCGTTCTTGTAAAATAAACAGGTATATACGCTAAATTAAAATGGAGGGAGGACGTTTCTAGATTAAAGGTCTCTGCTCACCACATCCCCCCGACCGGCAGCAGCTATGCAAGCCTTCCCCCCGCTTCCTCTGAGCATCAGACGGTCCCCTAAGGAACCACGTGGTTAGGATGCACCCTTGCTGTGCACTGTTTTCGTAGGCTAGTTTTGCCCCCTCGGCAGTACCACAAGGTTTTTAAAGTCCGGGAACAACGTCTACGCTGGGTTACGACAACGGCCACACCGGGGCACCCAAGCTTCTACTTTCCTCCATTTGTAGGTAAAAGGAGGCGTCCAGCAAGGTCAGGAGCGCAAAGGGCACTTTCCCCTGTAGGTGGCGGCCTCCTCCACTTCGGGTGGGTCATGCTGCTGGCGCCCACAAGGGACCAGCGTGACGGGGCCATGTACCTGAGCCCCAGACCCCTCTGGCAGAGCCCGGGAACACCTGTCCAGCCTGGCCAGGTCCCAGGGGCCGGTCCACTGTCTCCCTGGTCACTGTTCCCATCCACCCTAGCTCCTGGGCCTTTTTCTTTTTTTTAATATTTGTTTATTTGGTTGCACTGGGTCTTAGTTGCGGCTCGCAGGCTCCTTAGTTGCGGCAGGCAGGCTCCTTAGTTGCGGCATGTGAACTCAGTTGCGGTATGCATGTGGAACCTAGTTCCCAGACCAGGGATCGAACCCGGGGCCCCTGCATTGGGAGCGTGGAATCTTACCCACTGCACCACCAGGGAAGTCCCTTTTCAAAAGCCCACCTTGGAGCTGCCCTCTGAAGGGAAAACTGGACAACAAACACACAAACTGGGGAACAGCGGGGCAGACACTCCTGGTGCACTTTCGTCTTGTTTGAATTTTTTTAAACATGCATTTGTCCTTCTGTGATTCTTATTTTCTCTTTTTCGGGAGAAGGAAGGATTTATTCTTACAAGCAGCAGGTAAGGAGCACCCCGGGGATCTTCCCCAGCAGTGTTTCCCTAAACAGCACAATTGGGGAAGTTTTAAGCGAAGGGTACATGCATGTTCATGACTTTTGTAATTTTTTACATAAGTGAATTAAAAACAAGACACGTGCTTAAAAACAGTGAATACATGTCCACTCTTGCAGGTAAACAGAATTGAGAGCATGAGTGGTTAGCTGTATTTGCATTTACGTGCATGTTTTTCAACGCTGGACTATTTTATTGGCGAGACTGCTGTTGAACTCACTGCGGTTTCACACAGCTGAAAAACAATCCTTTTCCTACAAGGTGTAGAGGGGGTTCTGGACTCGGAGCCCAGACGTGGAGTCTAGCCTTTATTCTGCTTCTTCCGAGCAGGTCACTTACCCTCTCCGAGTCCTGATTTCCTCATCTGCCCTACGGGGCCCCGATTCACCCTACCTGCCTTACAGAATTTCTCCAAGAATTCAGCGAGGCAATCCATGGGAAAGTGTTTCACAAGCCTTAAGGACCACGGAAACATACATGATGTGTCAACTACCACTCTGACACGCTGAAACTTCAATAAAGGGAATACTGTACAGATTGAAGCAAGTGTCTGAAAACCTTGAATCTGATGAACTTCTTCTTCCAGGAATGAAGTCCAGACAGATAGATCTGCCTGAGGGCCTCGTGGCTCAGCCGGAGGTCGATTCCGTCGGGAGTGACCGTGAACTGAAAGGCCACGGCTTGGTGAGCCTCCGCCATGGTTATCGAGCTCCTGGAAAGACAAGGGGAGAACGTAACATGGAGGGGGCACTGACCGGACGTTAGAAAACCTCTAACTTGTAGAGAAGCGTAATCCATTCTGAATCTGATTGTTTCCTCCCATTTGATAGATTACAAGTTTTTCATTAACACACCCGATTCTGTGATTAGCCATCACCCCTCCCCTGCTGGTCCAGCCAGATACAGACAATTGCGGCCTCTGCTTAGAGGCGCTGGGTGGTCAGCAGAGTCCAGGAGCGGGAACCCCTCGTTCCTCCCTCCACTACCCGCCATCCACCCAACTCTGCCGCCCAGTCTACACCCGGCTGACCCAGGAAGCCCGAGGAGGTTTAGCAACTTGCCCCGCAAATGGGAGGCAAATCCCATTCCCGCCCACCAGCCAGCCTAGAGGCTGGCACAGAAAGTCCACAAATGCGTCCACAATGGCCCCTGATCCCTTATCTTCAGGGATCAACGGTGGGAAAACAGGACCAACGCCAAACACCTTGGCCCCTGGTACGCGTGGGGCTGCTGCCCGAGAAACCCCTTCAGGCTCCACAAAGGACTCCACGAAAACCAGACGCACAGAACCCTCAGGGGGAGGTGGGGTGTGGACAAGACAGGCTGGGCCTTCCTCCTCAGAGGCTGCAGAAATCCAACTGCCGTCAACAGCCAGTATCACGTTCCCTCCCCCGCTGCAGGCTCAGCCCTCCCTGCAGGCTTCCCTGCCTGGCAGAGGCAAGTGCATTGCATTTCCCCTGCTGGGTATATCCGGTCTCCCTTCACCTGCTTCCTTGGCGGGATCCCGCCTCACCTCTTCCCTCCTGGCCTCCCCAGCACCAGCCCCTCTGCCAACCTTCTGAAGGCGGGCGATGGTGCCACCTCCTCCTAAACCGTGTGGCACCAAGCACACGTGGATAAAGAGGAGCTAAAAATCCAGAACAAACCAGAATAAAGATCCGAAATTGGGAGTGCGTGTGTGTATCCCCATCGCAGGCCATGTCTCCTTTTTTTACCCGTGTAATAAGCCCACTGGGGGCAGACGTCGGACCCGTCAAAATCAAGGGCAAGGCGGTTTCAGAGACACCCAGTTACAAAAGTCAAACTAGCTTAGTCTTCAGCAAATCAGGACGAATGATCTCAACTTTCACTCACTGGTTTGTTCAACAAGAGTGTGCTGAGTGCCTCCTATGTGCCAGCCGTGGGGAGGATGGGGGTCCCCCTGCCCTCCTGCAGCTCAGACAGGGGGTGGAAAGAAGAGGGAGTGACAGAGGGGACCTCCCAGGCGACACGGAAGCCCAGGAGAAGGATTGGCCAGAGGGCAAGACTTCCAGGCCTGAAGGCAGACCTGGGAAAGGGCTGGAGGTGCAGGGTGGCTGGGCTCGAGGTGGGCACTAAATTCAGAAAGGGAAGTCCCGGAGGCAGTCGGGTTTCATGCTAAGGGCAATGGAAAAGTATCCCAGGGCTGTGAGTCAGGGGCGTCAGTTCCTGTGTCTGTGTCTGTTCTAAAGAAGACCACTCGGGCCGCTGTTTGGAGCCAGGGCCAGGTGGGGTGAGGAAGTGAGACCAGTACGAAGCTGGGGTGGTCTTCCAGGAGAGCGTGGCCCAGAGTGGGAACACTGGGGACGGGGAGGGTGACCCGCTCCAGACAGGTTTCGGAGGTGCCCTGGGGCTGGGGTCTGAACCGTGTGGGCTCCACTGAGCCTCCACACACAGAAGGGCCACAGCGCGGGGTGGGCTGGGAGTGGAGCCTTCACCCCGGGATGGACCGGGGCACCCACGTGGAGATGCTGGGGCAGACGGAGTGGCTGGGATGGGCACCCGAGAGCGCTGCTCGGATGACCTTGAAAGAAAAAAAGCAAGTCGGCGAAACTTGCATCCCACTCACGGAACCTTGGCCTGGTGCCATGTGTCCAGCATTCAAGAATAGTTACACGTTATTTGGGACTTCCCTGGCGGTCCAGTGGTTAGGACTCTGTGCTTTCACTGCTGAGGGCCTGGGTTCGATCCCTGGGCAGGGAACTAAGATCCTGCGAGCCGTGCGGTGTGGGCAAAAAGAAGGATAAGAAAAATTACACATTATTTACCTGGCACAGAGCAAACGTCCAGAGCCTGGCTAACTATGAAGACAGATGCCATTTGAAAGCAGCACGACTCTAAGCAAAAGCTCGCTACAGGTAAATTGAAAATGCTGAAGACATTTTAAACCAACAGCTGGAATCAATTTCTCGAAAAGCTACCCAAGGTGGCTCTTAAGATGTTTCCAGAACCTGAAGGTTAACTCAAGCCCTCCCCCCATCAAAGCCTTGGGGTGAACACAAAGCAGGTCTTACAAAGATAAGAATTCTGCACAGCATGCATCACAGCAAATAAAATTATGTGACTGGCTACCCTTTCAATGATTTTTAAAAATTAATTAATTAATTTTTATTTTTGGCTGCTTTGGGTCTTCATTGCTGTGCGCGGGTTTTCTCTAGTTGTGGCGAGCGGGGGCTACTCTTCATTGCGGTGCACGGGCTTCTCATTGCGGTGGCTTCTCTTGTTGTGGAGCACGGGCTCTAGGCACGCGGGCTTCAGTAGTTGTGGTTCGCAGGCTCTAGAGTGCAGGCTCAGTAGTTGTGGCTCATGGGCTTAGTTGCTCCGTGGCATGTGGGGTCTTCCCGGACCAGGGCTCGAACCCGTGTCCCCTGCATTGGCAGGCAGATTCTTAACCACTGTGCTACCAGGGAAGTCCCTCAATGATTTTTAAAATCTTTCAAGGGCTTTCTGCAGAACAGGAAGGGATTATTAATGGCAGTAGACTAAATGTAGTGTTTGTAGCCAATTCTCTCCAAAGGTATGTGTCCGGTGTTTGCTCGGGGAGCTAACCTCTGCTGGGCAGGGGCACACAGACAAGGATATTTACAGCCTCCGTTTCTGGAGGCCTTTATCAGAACTCTTTGAAAAATAGATAATTAATAAGGGCCTATACTGTATAGCACAGGGAACTCTACTCTGTAATGACCTACGTGGGAAAAGAATCTAAAAGAGTGGATATATGTATACATATAACTGATTCACTTTGCTGTACAGCAGAAACTAACACAACATTGTAAATCAATTGTACTCCAATAAAAATTATTGTATTATTATTATTATTTTTTGGTCACACAATGTGGCATGTGGGATCTTAGTTCCCCCACCAAGGATCAAACCCATGGCCCCTACAGGGCAAGCATGGAGTCTTAAGCACTGGACTGCCAGGGAAGTCCCTAAAAATTATTCTTTTTAAAAATGAAAAAACTCTGAATTTAACTAGTGATTTGCTTGTTTTGATTGGTTCAGACTAAAAACCAAATAGAAGAGTCTTAAGTGCCCTCCAGGTGGACAATTTGTTTTTCTAGTTTTGCAGGAGCCAGGATGACGATCGTGAGCCGGCCTCCCCCGATTTGAGCCAGAAGCAGGAGTTAGTGAACCAGATGACAAGGGCTTGAGAAGCTCCCTCTGCAAATCTATCGAGTGAAAATTCCACCCTCGATTTTGGCATCCACAGCCTCGCACTTGCAAACACTCAGCCTTGGAATACTGCCCCCTGCAGCCACCAGGACAATGCAGAGCTTTCGCTGCAGTAAAATACCACTTTGCACCCACCAGGACCGCCATAATCAAAAGGATGGGCGATGACAGGCGCTGGAGAGGATGTGGAGAAATCGGAACCCTCGTGCACGTCTGGCCGGGATGTCAGACGGCACAGCCCCTTCGGAAAAGTCTGGCAGCTCCTCAAACGGTCAAATGTGGAGTTACCACACGACCCAGCAATTCCGCTCCTAGGCTCATGCTCATGAAAACGTGTGTCTGCACACAAACCTGTACGTGATGTTCACGGCGGCATTATTCATAATAACCAAAAAGTGGAAGCAGCCCAAACACCCTCCCACTGACGAACGGGGGTAAACAAAATATGCCCTGTCCATACAACAGGATGCTACTTACAGGCAATACGAAGGGATGACGCGCTGACACACACCACCGCACGGGTGACCCTTGAAAACATGATGCTGAGTGAAGGCAGCCAGACACAGATGGCCACGTATTGTACGATTCCACCTATGGGAAATGTCCAGAACAGGCACATCCGCAGAGGCAGAAAGCAGTGGTTGCCTAGGGCCGGGGGGAGGTGGGGCTTAAGGAGAGGAGGGTTTCTTTGGGGGGTGATGAAATGTCCCAGAATTGATGAGGGTCACAGCTGCACGTACGTGTGAATATACTAAAATCACTGACGTGTACACTTGAGGTGGGTGGATGGTATGGGATGTGAATGATCTCCCAATAAAGCTGTCACAGAAACACCGCTGTCTCATGAAACAGAAATGTTATCTATTTAACACTCATGCATCTGAACCTTCTCTCCTCAGACATGTAATTCAGGCGGGTGCATTACTACTCCTTTCCCGCGATGTGCCCCAGTTCTGCATTCACGCTAAGGACCCCTTTAAACAACTGTTACTTCATAACCTTAAGAATTACTATTAAATGCTTTTAGGTGTCACGTGATATGGTGGTTATTTTCGGAAAGAGCTGCTGTCTTTTTTTAATGTCAAATCACCAACTTTGTGATTCAAATTAAATTCTATGCATTGCTTCACCAATACACATGGAAATATAAATACATGGTGTATTGTATGTTATCATTCATCAGGATGAGACTTTTTGCAGGTGCCTGAAAACAACTGTTTCAAATATAATATGCACACATTTTACAATCAAAGTTAGAAAACTATTTTTTAATTGAATGGTAAGAGCTGCTATCTTTTGGCGATACATACTGAAATATTTACCAATGCACTTTTATCTTTTATCATGTTGGGATTTGCTTCAAAACCACTGGAGGTGGGGAAGGATGGACAGGGGTAGGGACTGCCATATGTGAGAACTGGTGAAGTTGGGCTGTGACCAAGTGAGAATCCTTATGCCTGTGCTTCTTTTTTTTTTTTTTTTGGCGGGGGGGGGCCATGCCACATGGCTTGCAGGATATCTTAGTTCCCTGACCAGGGATCGAACCCGTGCCCCCTGTAGTGGAAGCACAGAGTCCTAACCACTGGACCGCCAGGGAATTCTCGCCTGTGTCTCTTCTGTATGTTTGTCATCTGCTCTAATAATTGCTTAAAATATGTTTAAGGAAATAAAACACGTATCCACTGCAGCCGGTGCTAAATCTCACACCCAGAGACCAACTTTCAATAGCTGCTCACCCACCCAACCACACCTGCAGAAACAAGAAGAAAGGAAGGGCGAGGCTGCCTGTGGGGTCACTGCGCCCCCTGCCCTGGGGCACCCTCGCAGGTCATACCCCCAGCTCCTACCTTCCACCCAACCCAGGTGGGTGTGGGTGCAGCCTGAATGCACTGCCCTGCCTCTCCCACCTTCGAGTCGCCCCGAAGCAGCAGCTGGAGTAATTGATGAAGACACAGCTACCATCACTTCCCAAAGGCTGACCGTGGCCGCTGGACATGAAGCAGCTCCCCTGGGTCGCTCGCCCAGAGGGTTCCTAACGTCTCTAAAAATGGGGACCTTTTTCTTCAAATGTAAACACACAGGAACGGTTCGTGGATAAAGCCTTTCAACCCTCTTCTTCCTCCCTTTGGCCCTGAGGGGTGGAGGGCTCCAGACCAGAGTCTGAAAACCACCGTGAGAATGGTGCGAACCTCGCCAGCAGAGAGCCAAGCCGTTCCTCCGGATACTTCCCTGCAGTCAATCAGGTCAGCAGCCCCGCAGGGCTGGCAGAAGTGCCTGGAGCTGAAGGGCCACTGCTGACGAATGGCCTCCCCACTGCTGGCAGATCTCTCCTTGAAACACCTCCAACCGCCTGCCATGCCGGGAGAGGCCAGACCTGCTCCAGGTGCAAGGAGGCACGCCAGTAATAAACTCGAGGAACATCAGGAGTTATGAGGAGCGCAAGAGAGCCCCAGTGAGCTTCACTGTGTTAACACAGCAGGATGTTTTCTGTCTTACAGCCGGAGATACTGCCAACGCACGAGAGCAAGGAATCACACCTACGTATCCCCTCCCGGAAGGAACAGATACTAATACTTTGCCATGTGGACCGGAGACTGCCCTGTCCCCAACTCTCCCTTCCTGGCCTGCATCCCTGGAGCCCCGAGGCGCACCAGCCCAGGCTGGCACGGCTGTCCTGTCACTGTCAGCACCGCTGGGAACCTCAACACACCAGGAGAGGAAGGGCCCTGGGGCCAGCTGGCAGGCTGGGGACCGTGTCTGGATCCGGGCCACTTACCCTGGGCAGCCTCTTCTCTGCATCCCTTCCACCTTCCAGGGTGAAGGCAAAGGGCGCGCTAGGGGACTTTCCTGGCCGTCCAGTGGTTAAGACGCCGCGCTTCCACTGCAGGGGGCGCGGGTTCCATCCCTAGTCGGGGAACTAAGATCCCGCATGCTGCGCGGCACAGCCAAAAAATTAAAAAAAAAAAAAAAAAGGGTACGGCAGGGCCCCAAGGGCCAGGCGAGCGGGCAGCACCCCCTTCCCAGCTTCCCTGGGCTGGCGCACCATGCCCACATGCACACCATGCCCACACACGGTGTGCAGCTAAACCCCGAGTGTCCACGCGCCGGCCCCCTCTCCAGCTTCCTCTCCCTTCCAGGTAAGGTCACCAGGTGCATAGACTGTCTTACCAGTGCATCTGCTGAGGGTCCTCCTCCAGCCCCTCTGCACCCGGGATTCAACCACCCACAGGGCCCTGCCCAGGGCTTTGCCCTGTATCTGTGCACATGAGTTTCTCTCCAAACTCATCTACACTGATGCCAAAACCAAGTCAACTGAAAACCCACCTTGCATCTTTCCCGTATCCTCCCGGCCAACTCTCTCCTTGAAACACCTCCAACCGCCTGCCACGCCGGGTCACGGACGGGCTAGGGCAGTCCTCACTCCATCCCTCACCCCATGCTGGCCAGCACCAGAACCTGCTGTCCTGGGAAGGTATGCTGCCCCTCTCCCCGAGTACCACTCCACCTGGGTGGAGAGCCGTGGCTTCCCCAGGGACCCACCCACAAGATGTGCACCTGTGCCCCGGATTCTCCGGAGGCTGGAGAGGAAAACACACCAACTGTCTCCACTTCTGCACTCGGTTGTTCTCGCAAATCATCACTGGGCAGCTACCGGAGGCCCTCGGACAAGAATTCTGAACTGGAGGGAACAGGGGGACAGTGGAAGAACCTTCTGGAAGCGCAGGCTGGCTGCTCCTCCCTGCTGAAGGTCTGGCTAGGTGGGGGGAGAAGGCCCCTTGGGGACTGTGCTTGGTGTGAGGCCCCTCCTGCAGTGCTCCGCCAGACCAGCTCGGGGGTAAACTGGAGGTGGCCGCTGGTGGCAGCAACCCCCCAGCTGCGGGGAGACATCCAGAAATTGATCCAACATACTGAAAACAAAGCCCTCTCTGTGTGCATGTTGGCTGTGGGGCTACGGACCCGTCTATTTCCCCTGGGAGGACAGAAATCACTTCTGGCCACATCAGGTGGAGAGCGCCCACCTGGAGCCCCACCTGACGGTGATCGTGCACAAACCTGCCGGCCCGGGACACACCTGGGCGCTGCTGCCCGCCCAGCTGAACGTGGTGGCAACCATGCGATGGTGCCGCCTTAGAAACCAGGAGGGCCACTAAAGGAGGGAGTCAGTCACCAAGGTCTGTGCCAGAGCGCTTAAGCACCTTATGCTAATCCGCTCCAGGAAAAACACCGAGGTCCAGAATAAGACACTCGGGTTGAGAAGGACGACCTATTTATTGCAGTTTTTAAAAGTCACACTTCTGGTCTTGAATTACGCCGCTATTCCCGAGGCCCTCCCAAGCTCAGTCTCCCGGTCACCTCCTCTTTGGCCAGGCCCACTGGTCATGCCCTGTGGCCTGTGAACTCCGACTCAGAGCCGGGATGCCTCGGACCTTTCTCGATTTCCCTTTTCCTGCTTCACACCTAGCTTACAGCTCCCCTCGCCCAGGTGCCTGCCTCGGAATTCCTTTCCGGAAGCACAGGCATTCCACCAGTTACATTTAGCCATTTCAGCTGCACTTCCTGGCGAGTGACCTTCACCTGTCAGTTATTCGTTTAATCTCCCGACATAAGCTGTAAAGCTCCCCAGGACACGAATCCTTGTTGGATTCTCTGAACCAACCATGAGCCCACAGACAGTTCTCCAACAGTGAACGTGAAGTGAACAATCTGGGGGGGAAATGCTGCAACATCTCATTCAATTTTGGTGAGACTACCTTCGTTTTAACAGCCCACTGCCACCCTCTAACTCCCTGGCCAATAAATTGGTCTGTACTTTGTTTGTCAAATGTGTTCACTTTGCCGTCTTTCTCCACAACCAATTCCTTTTAACAAAAGCCTTTAACCTCAGAGGTCAGTGGCCTGCAAATTGTAACACTGGTCATGTGATCAAGAAGTCATCCATAAGGACTTCCCTGGTGGCGCAGTGGTTAAGAATCCACCTACCAATGCAGGGGACACGGGTTCGAGCCCTGGTCCAGGAAGATCCCACACGCCACGGACCAACTAAGCGCGTGCGCCACAACTACTGAGGCCCACACGCCAAGAGCCCGTGCTCCGTGCCACGAGAAGCCACCGCAATGAGAAGCCCGCGTACTTCAACGAAGAGCAGACCCCGCTCGCCGCAACTAGAGAATGCCCACACGCAGCAACGAAGACCCAATGTGGCCAACAGTAAATAAATAAATAAACAGATTAATTTTTAAAAAGTCATCCATAAGACATCCTGTTTCCCTCAAGGGCATCTGGCCTCCTTCAGAGCCGTCCTCCTCCACCCCCCCCCCCCAGGTTCTTCAACAGGCAGCAGGAAAGGAGGTGAAAGGTCACCCAATGGAAAGTACAGGGCCAGACTTCAAAACAGGCCTGGGGAAAACTGAGGTGTGAAAATCACCTCTATGATGAAAAACAAACAATAAAAACTGGCCATGTGACAGCAGGTTTCCCAGAAAACGGCCTTTACAGAATATAATAATATAATATATGATAAATTATGTGTTGTCAGAAGCCTTTCAGAACAGTCATGAAATTAACAGATAAGGAGAGAAGTAGCTAGTAGGTAGATAGATAGGTAAGGCGTACAGATTAATTTTTGTGCTTTTAACAAGGAAGATACAAAATATTCTTTCTACCGAAGTCTTTGGCATGTGCCAGCCAATGCGATCCGTATTTTACCTGCATTACCCCGTTTAATTCTGACGGGAACTCTAGGAATTGGTTACTCCTGCTATTCCCACCTACAAGTGAGAAGACGGAGACTTGGATGTCAAGAAACTTGCCCAAGGTCACAGCCAGCAAACAGCAGAGCGAGGAATCAGTCCCAGGTCCAGCTCCAAAACTCACGTTCTTACCTACCAAGTTAGGGGGTAAGTACTCCACACAAAGTTCTCCTTAAGATTCCTGACGTTACAACACAGATATAAAATTAGGTCACTCTGTCGTAACCAAAATGATGTGACTGCAACCAGCAGTCAAACTACAGTAACTACAAATACAGCGGGTGCCAACTCTAAAATTATCCCCATGTTGCAGTATTTCCAGTATTCCCACTAGAACTGCACAGTTCACAGGCCCACAGGAGCGGACCCTGCCTTCTATTAAAATCCACCTCATCTAGAGGCAAACAGCTGAGCTGGAAATCCTCTGAGAAAAGGTCACCCACAGGAAGCGACAGCTTAGCGCAGCATGAGTGCCGGGCAGGGTCTCCAGGAGCACAGCCTGCATCCCTCATCAGAGTGAGGCTGGATGACACTTGCGCTGCCACCCCTGGAAAACCTCCTGTGAGAAGCCAGTGCAGGCAAAGAATCTGCAGCACCATCTTTAGCGGGGGGCAGAGCAATTATCTTACCATCTACCACATATTCTTCTATGGGCCGGTGACCAACGCCTGGGAGGGTTCAGCTAACAAAGCTGATTCTGCCCTCCAGGACTGGCTCCAACTTGGGGAGACCATGTTCCTGCCATACGTGACAACCAAGGTGGTACCCAGGTTTACCTCAGCACTGCCACCTGAAGCACATCAAGGAAAGCACCAGGAAGGTTCTGGAAAGGCTTCACCAGCCCAGGGGTTCATGTGTCTTCTCAGGTTCCTTTTTGCTCTTTAGTATTTAGTATTCCTGCCATTTTGCTGTTAATGAGGGTGAGAGGTTAGACGCAGGCAAAAATTAGCAGTGACGGGAAGAAAGCATAAAAGGGCTCCTCTCCACTAGCGTGTGGGCACCCCACCTCTCTGCACACCACGGGCCAGTCCTTATTTCCTTGGAGACATGATCCTCTGTAATTGTGCTCTTGTGTTTGTTCAGCAAGTGTATACACAAACAAATACAAATTATTCTTTCCCTAATCTGAGGGAGGCATCTTAGAAGCAAGAACATGAGACTCAGGACTCACTTTAAATTTGGGGGAGGGCTTCGTGCACAGGCAAGGCGCAGGAACTTTCATTTATGAATGGCTACATCTTGAATTGATGACAGAGCACTGAATAGCCGCATTAATTAAACGGGCCACACGGTTCATTTCTCGCAGTGAAGTACGTCATAATAAACCGTTCACATTTACAGGGTAAAGATGCTGAGTCAAGGCAGGTTAGAGGGGAAACCTGAATCGTTATCCTTTCTTCTATGGCTCTCGAGAAACAACAGCTTCTGCCTACCGAGGTACTGTAAAAATAAAGCAAATTCAAATGTAGCCCTTATACGGTGCCGTATCAACAAGTAATGGTTAATCAGTTAAATACAAAGAAATGTGATTTCACCAAGAAAAAGAACTGGGGAAAGGTCATCGAGGGTCACATTTTTAGAAAGAAAATACAGAATGTCTTGGGGACTTCCCTGGTGGTCCAGTGGTTAAGACTCCGCGCTTTCACTGCAGGGGGCGCGGGTTCCATCCGTGATCGGGAACTAAGATCCCGCATGCTGTGCTGAGTGGCCAAAAAAAAAGAAAGAAAATACAGAATGTCTTGGCAGGCGTAACCTGCCAATACAATAGTCTAACCCAATTACCTGCACTACCTCTTCAGGTGTTTTTCTCTGTACGTCCATCCAGAAGGACCCCCTCCAGCCTGGCCAACATCAGGACAATGGCCTGAGCTAGAACGGCTGGGAGAGGCATGCATCCACCCAAGAGAAGTCCCCGAACCTCTCCTCTCCACCAGGGTGTGGTTCCCTCAAACGTCCCTAAAACCTTGCAGGGGGTGCCCCGTATTTCCCACGCACGTGCTTCTCCTTTGCACCCAGAAGTACAGTTGAACTGGTCAAACCACACGTTACAATCTGGGGGCTGCAGAAGGCAGCCGTATCCATAAAACCCGACTGCGGAGCTTCCCTGGTGGCTCAGTGGTTAAGAATCCGCCTGCCAACGCAGGGGACACGGGTTCGAGCCCTGGTCCGGGAAGATTCCCACATGCTGCGGAGCAACTAAGGCCGCGAGCCACAACTACTGAGCCTGCGTGCCACAACTACTGAGCCTGCGTGCCACAACTACTGAGCCTGCGTGCCACAACTACTGAGGCTGCACGCCTAGAGCCCGTACTCCGCAACAAGAGAAGCCACCGCAATGAGAAGCCCGCGCACAGCAACGAAGAGGAGCCCCCGCTCGCCACAACTAGAGAAAAGCCCGCGTGCAGCCATGAAGACCCAATGCAGCCAAAAAAAAAAAAGTCCTGCCTGCGGCCATGGTATTGTTTGCTGGAAGCTGTATTCATTTCACACCCTCAAAGCTACTCTCACACCTGGCCTCTTTTGGATCCTCAGAAAACCCCTGTGAGACAGGATGACAGCTGTCAGAGGCACCGCCTTAGAGATGAGGAAGTGGAAACCCAGAAACACACACAGCTGATTCAATGTCACATCCAGTGGGCCCTGGGCTGGGGGAGGTGCCAACATCCAGGCCCTCTGCCTGCACCGTGGTCTGGGAAGCAGCCTGTCAGCAGGAGGGGGCACACGTTTTGGAGAACACAGATCCAGGTTCAAATTCCAGGTCTGCCACTTAGACGTCTGTGTGTGTAGGGGGGCGGCTAGAGCACATGTCATCGCCATTCGTAAGATCTGTTTCCTGTCAAATAAAGTATGCACGCTACCCATAACTCACATTAGGTCTCCAATGCAGGAACATACTCTGTACCTTCCCAACTGCAGCCACAGGCCAGCAGCAGTCCTCCAAGAATGTGGATTTCCATCCTTCCTCTTCCCACTGCGTTTGATACCCCAGCCCAACGTCTTTGACATTTAACTTTCAGCAGCATTACTGTACTTCACTCTGCGCAACAGTGCCTGCTTGCAAAAGGAGAAAGAAACCAAAACTCCGTGCATTAAATCTTTTTAAGGGCACGGAGAAGCCGACACTTGGGAAAATCAGTGATACATGTATAATCTTATAAATGAAGTATTATTTCATAAAAAGCAAAGTACAAGTTACAGCATATGACGGCTTCTTAAAGGAAAGGTTATTTTGTGTTAGCTTTTTTTTTTTACATCTTCATTAGAATATAATTGCTTTACAATGTTGTTACTTTCTGCTGTATAACAAAGTGAATCAACTATATGTATACACATATCCCCATATCCCCTTCCTCTTGCATCTCCCTCCCACCTTCCCTAGCCCACCCCTCTAGGTGGTCACAAAGCACCTAGCTGAGCTGATCTCTCCCCATGCGATGCAGCTGCTTCCCACTAGCTATTTTACATTTGGTAGTGTATACAGGTCCATGCCACTCTCTCACTTCATCCCAGCTTACCCTCCCACCCCCGTGTCCTCAAGTCCATTCTCTACATCTGCGTCTTCATCCCTGCCTGCCCCTAGGTTCATCAGAACCATTTCTTTTTTTTTTTTAGATTCCACATATATGTGTTGGCATTCAGTACTTGTTTTTCTCTTTCTGACTTCACTCTATGACAGACTCTAGCTTCTAATACAAACTTGTCAGGGAACTAGATCCCGCATGCCGCAACTAAGACCCAGCACAGCCAAATAAATAAGTAAATATTAAAAAAAAAAAAAAGAGCCATTTAGGAAGCAGAATCTAGGATGACCCTCAGATTCCTGGGATGGGTGAGTGAACCACCACATGGAGTGTATGAACGATTCCTTTCCTTTTTACGTAGAGAACTCGGTGTCCAACAATTAGCCGATAAGCCTTCGTAAGCTGAGCGTAGCTACCCTATTTTCCAACCCTCCATAGTGGCCACTACCCTACTGTACGCCTGGAGAGGCACACCGCACTCGGCAGCACAATTGCTTTCAATTATTAACTTCCCTAAACATTCCTGGACATAAAAACAGCTCACATGCAAAAAAACTGAAGGCCATTCCACTGAACTGAGGCTCTCAGTCACCTAATATTTGCTTGGGGTAAAAGGTAAAGTTCACAAAACGCAGCAGAATATCAGAAATCAACAAGCAGAAAATATTCCTCGTGTTAAGTAACAGACATCTTTAAGAGCTTCCTTTAGATTATCCATATTTTTACCATGTCGTTAGGATGAACTGTTGAAGGTTGGTAGTATTATTCATATACTGCCTATTTTTATGCAACATCTTTCAAAATATAATTATATAGATTATAAATATCATTGTGTACAAATATAATGCAAAGGAAACCCCCTCAAAAAGGCTATTTTACTTACATATCCATGAAAGTTTGGCCTCTGCTTCCCTAATTCTTCCCAATTCTGTATTTTATAAAGCATTGGTTTGTTTCTTTGGCAGTAGGATTTGATGTTGATGAAGCTGTGAGATGTCTCTAACAGATTTTTTTTTAATGCCCTGTACAGCCTAGACTATTTCTACAGTTGTCAAGGAAACTTAATAGTGGTAGCTTCTGCGGAGGGGTACCGGGTGAGGAGGCCAGCTTTGTGCTGAATTCCCACCTGCACCCCCTTCATTTTGCACCGTGTGCCTGTAGTACTTATTTTTAAAACAGAAAAGTCCTCGCCGGAAAAGCTCGAGAGGGGCTCAAGCCATTCGAAAAAGTAGAGGTCTCGTTAAAGTAAGAGGGAGAGTCTCCGAAACACACTTGAAACACACCAGCTTGAACAACAATTTTATTCTTAAAAGCAGCAATTTTTCCGGAATTCAAAGTGCAGGCGCCCACCGGTAACTGAACTGTCAGGTCTGCCAATAATAACCATGCAGAGTGACTAAACATTTTTTCCAACAAAGGAAAAAATGCATTGGATCAAAGTGCAGAAGCAGCCCCGGGCCGGAGCGGGTAAGCGTTTCCGCCTCCCACCTTCCCACCGCCTTTAGACTCCAGGCTGCAACTTTAATTGCTCGCTTGGAACGCGTCCTCACAGGCAATGCCAGCAGCTGCGGTCGGCGCGGCCCGCCCCTCCCCCCACGGGCGTCACGTGACGGCTGAGAAAAGTAGGGGAAAGGTTACCGCGAGCCCCGCCCCCGGCCTGGCGCGCCCCGGGCGTTCAGATCCTGTTCCACCGGGCCGGCTCGGAGCCACGTTCCGGAGCGAGCTGGCGCGCGTCGGCGGCGCTGCCACTCCGGCAACAGCGGGCGAAATGCAGCGCCTCTGGGTGGGAAGGCCGAGCCCTGCATGGTCAACTTTGGGGACATTTAAGAGCTTGGTGTGCCCTAAGGCAACCCACACCAGAAACGCTGCCCCGCGCCCCGCGAGCCCAGAGCGCCTCCGGAAGGGGCTCACCGCGCAGCCCAAGGAACAATTAACTGTGCTTCCATGAATGGGCACGCGGGGCCAGGGTTGCGTAAGCCCGGGCCCTCGCCCCAGGACTCCCCGGAGACCCAGGCTTGACCGCTCGGTGACCACGGGGGCTGGATCTGGGGCCAAGGCCGGGCGGCAGCGACGCCAGCTTTCTTCCTTTCACCTCTGGGTTAGGCCGCTTGTTTTCAGTACAAACTCGAAAGGTTATTTCGGCCTGTGCATGACGCCAATTTCTGCCACTCTTGATACAAAGTATGTGCACTCCTTAAGATGGCTCTTTTTCTGATTCCAACAGCTGTTCAGATGGAGTTCAATGTGCAAGATCAGGTCTAGCCACACATCTTTGGAAGGAAACCGTTCATTTACATACGAAAAGCAGCCCCCGGGCACGCAGGGGCAGAACCACCCCAAACTCCAACGAGAATTTTGCATTCAGCTCCTATCACTTACAACTAAACACTCCCTCGCCTCAACGATAAGCATTATCATCAGCATTAATGTTCTCATTTATGCCACACTCACTAAGAGTCACCTTAAATAATTTGGAAAGGGGAGTGATTGCTTGCTGGCATAAAAAAAAAATTAAAAGACCAGTGTGTTCGGCCATTTTTTTATTCATTTGGTTTGTGGTTTAGAAGGAAATAAGCATGCTTGAATATCTGGAATGACCAGAAACCGGAAGCCTGTGTGAGAAAATGGTGTAACAAAATACACTTTTCAAAAGGTTAAACTGATTTTATTTGGTGACTTACAAAGTTAGCAGTTGCCTACTAAAATCTGTCCTTCAATATTTTAATATCACATGGAGCACAGAGGAAACCGAAAGCAGCTCCGAGTTGGGAATATTAAGTTCTGTATTCAACCTGATTTCTCGAGATTTTTAACTCTTGGAGTTAAAAAAGTAAGATCATCTTTGTTCAGTTCGGCTTTAACGCGAGTCAACCACCGATTTACACTATAAAGACACTGATCCACAGCCTTTCCAAAACGAAAGGAACTGTCTGCTCGCCCCGGGCGATGGGGTTAGGGGCTGCCGGAATAGGGGCCCCGGAGCCCGGGCTGCTCTACCGCCCTGACCGTGCCGTCCGGGCTCGCAGGCCAAGTTCGCCCAGGCCTGGTCACGTGAAGCGCCCACACCCTCCCACCCCCTGCAAGGCAAGTTCCCCGGCCCGGCGCGACCTTGGGCAGGCTCTCCTCGCCCACCTGCCCTAGACCGCGCGCCGCATGGGGGGATGGAGGATGCTCGCAAGAGGGGACCCAGGCCTGGCGCCTCCATTCGCATCCACCTAGGGCGCTTGGACACCGCCTGGAGTCCCAGCGCCAAGGGCGTGTCCCCACGGCGGCGCTGCGGGGGCGGGAGCCTGGAGGGGGTCGGGAGCCTGGAGGGGGTCTGCGGCGCCCTGCTGAGTCCCTAGCTTCCCTCTGGCTCCCGCTTGGGCCGGCCCGCGACCCCGGGACGGCCCCCCAGACCCAATCCACTCTCGGAGGGGGAGGGGATGGGGCTAGATAAAGGAAGGATCCGCGGCGCCCTGCCATATCCCGAGGGCTCAGCATCCATCCCGCCGTCGCGTCCTTTCCACCGCCCTACCGCGGATCCCCAGACCCAATCCACTTCGGCGAGGGGAGTGGGATGCTGGCGAAAGGGAACCGGCAGTCCTGGGGTCCCCTGGCCGGGGGCATCCTGCCAAGTCCGGAGAGTCAAGCGTCCCTGCAGCTCCCATACAGTACCTGCTCGCAAGGCCGACCGATCCTCGGGCAGACCCCGAGACCCAATCAACCCACTCCTGGGAAGTGACGGTGAGATGGGAAGGGAAAGATAGCCGGTGGCCCTACTGGCCCCAGCCCGGAGGCGTCCTGCTAAGTCCGAAGGGTTGAGCATCCCTCCCGCAGCCACACCGGACCTGCCCGCATGCGGACTGACACTGACGCGGACGCCCTAGACCCAATCCACTGCGGGGTATGGGGAGTCCCGCCCCGCTCCGGTTTCGAGCTCTCTAAGAACCGCTGTCCCTCGGCGCCCCGACACAGGCGGCGGCCCCCCGTCCCCCTCCTCGGCCCGGGCCCTTGCAGTCCCCGTCCGCCCCTGGCCCTGGGCCCCGCCGCAGCCAGCCCCCGGCTCCCGCCAGCACCGCCCCCCCCCCCCCCGCGGCGCGCGGCCTTAGCCCGGCCTTACCGAGTCGGTGGACAGAGACGCGGCAACAGCCCCAGCAGCAGCGGCGGCTGAGTGAGCGAGGCAGCGAGCGAGCGCCGGGCGGGAGGACAGCGGGCGAGGTTGAAGGCACCCGACGCCGCCCGCGGCCGATTGGCTGAGGCGCGAGGGGCTGTGCGGCGACTCCCGGCGCTCGGCGGGCCAAGGGCGGGACCTGGACGAACGGGGCGGGGCATCAGCAGGGGCGGGACGCCCTGAGGAGCGGGTCGGGCGAGGAAACTGAGGCTCGCAGGGGTGCAGGCCCCCTCCGCCTCTGCCAGCTTGATGCCTAGGACGAGATTTCTCGCCCTGCGAGCCTCAGTTTCCTCATCTGAAAAATGGGCCAACTCATTAGGGCCATGCCCGTACAAGCGCTTAGCACAGTGACTAGCGCAAGCTCGCCCTTTATAGGCATTGCCCCGTATAATCCTCACGGCACCCCTATAAATAGCTGATCCTAGCCCGGGTCAGAGGAGGGATCACTAAACTGCCCACAATCACACTAAGAAGGTGGATTCGACATTGGGCCCGGGTCTGATTTTAGAGCCCACACTCCACATTGGACCTTATCCCAGGAGTGACAGCTGATAGGATCTTGAGGCAGCGTGGCTCGCGACACCGACACGGTGATGCCTATTCCAGTGACCTTTCTGAGCCCCTCTTCATATAACTGGGATAAAAATTGCTCCCTTGCTGGGCTTTGGTAAGATTTAGTAAACTATTCAGGTAAGATTTAGTAAACTATTCAGTAGCTGCCACCTGCAGCTACTTCGCGGGGTGGAGGTCCGCGCTTCCCGCGGCGTGAGCAGCCCCTTCCCTATCTCTGCCGAAAATGCTTCCCAGGCCCCAGCGGGTGGTCCCGCATACAGCAGGTGCTCCGTAAAATAACCAGTTCTATGAACAAAGACCGGGCTTTCCTAAAAGTCAGCCGCTCCTCCGGGCGGCGAAACCTCCCTGCTGGCCTCTGTCTTTCCAGATGGGTTTCAAAGAGAAAATGAAAGTCCTGTCTAGTTCCGCACCCCCCTCCGCCCCCAGTGCACTGTTGGCGCACACTCTCCAGGCTGTTTTGAATGAAGTCATAGGATGAGTGCAGTTTGTAACACTCCTTTGATTTCACTTGGCTTATGTCGGGGACGGGATCCCCTGTCGAGGCACAGAGATGACCGAGGCTTTCACGGTATGTAACGCGCCCCATGGACACTTAGGCCCCTTTGCACCGCAGCGGGCACAAATGAAGCTGTGTGGGCCGTCAATGTGCATCTCTGAGCGCCTGCATCTCTCGGTAGATCGCTAGAAGCGAAGCAGCCAGGTCAAGGGGCACGTGAGACACCTTGGTGACATTTTGGTGCTACTTGCCGAGCTGCCCTCTGGAAAAGCGTCCACCACCCCCCGCCCCTGCCTCCCCGGTTGTGGAAGTGCGGCCTGGTCTCCAGGAGATCACCACCGCTGGCTGTCAATCCTAAAGTGGGGGGGGTATCTCCCCTTATTTTCATTCGCATTTCTTTGAAGTTAGAAGTTGGAGATTTCGTTCCCCTGCTGGCTCCTGTCTGGCCCGCGAGCGATCCCAGGCCCCGAACCCCGAAGATCTCGTGGCCCAAGAGGGCAGGTGGTCTGGGCCGAGGCACACTTGCCCGAGGCTCGGCTGCACCGCACCTACCCCGGCTCCTCCAGCATCACCTGCGCGCCTCTACCAGCCTGTGGACCTTCCTGGGTTGTGCCTCCCAAGTTGGACTGTCGCTCTACCCCATATGCCCTTCCCTCCTCTTCCTGGAACCCCAGCTGTCTGCAGGTCCCCGTCCCAAGGTCACTTCCTCCTTCCCTCCTTGCCCCGTCGTGCGCCCGGCGTCCGTCTGTTCCCAGGGCTCTGTGGCCTTGATGGTGCACCCCTCCCTGCGCGCTGCCTCAGTGTCACCTGCAGGCCGGGAGGGGCAGGGGCAGGGACCGCGGTCACCTCCGCTTTCACCTGTGCTCCAGAGGCTGGACTCTCTCCGGGGACGATAATGAGCCCACGCCTGCTGGCGACTCCAGCCGAGCGGTGGAGGCCTCATTCCCTTCTTGAGCTCTGTTCCTTGGGACTGCAGCTCCCCGGGGTGGCTATTAATAAAGAACTGAGGAACTAGGTCCCTGGGGAGCTCCGGCCTGGTTGGATCCTGAGTTCCCTTGGGGCCAAAAATATCCCAGAGTCTGCCTCAGAAAGTAATCTTTCTTAAGCTCTGTTTTTTTGAAATTCTTCCCGGATTTGATTGGAACACACTGTAGCAGCCGCCTATTGTGGCCATAAAGAACACTTTTTTAAAAAAATGCGTGTAATGTTTTTATTATTACTCGGATATTGAACTAGTCCCTCTTTTTTTCTGATTTCTTTAAAGCAAACCCAGAAATCTTGTCGTTTTGTCCACAAGTTCTTGAGTAGGAATCGCTAAAAAAAAGATAAAGGTCCTTTTAAATAAAAAACAGAATGGCAATGCCATTGTCCAACCTAAAATAGAGAAACAATTGTAATACAAAACTTGTAAAGCCTTCTGGGCCTGTGAAGAGCACAGCTGAGTCCCACCCACCCTTGCCAGCCTCATTTCTTGCTGGCAGCTCCCAGCAGGTTCTGGTCCAAAAGTGTGTGAGACTTTTTGGAACTCAGTTTCTATTTCCCATAGGAAACAATTTTATAATCGCAGAGTTTCGCACTTCTGAACTTGGACCTTGAGCCCCATTGGCAGTGAGTAAATAGTAGCAATTCCACATCAGGGAGGTGACAATGTTTGCTCTGCCAGCATCACTGGGATCTGGTGAGGACAAAATGAGATAATGCAGATGCAAGCAAAGGACGAAGGCGGCTAGACCATGTGCCAGTGAAAGGACCTCAGAGTGACAACGGATTCTTAATTGAATGGGCTTGGCCTATGACCCAGTAATCCTACTCCTGGGTATGCACCAAAGAGAAATGAGAACCCACGTCCACGCAAAGACTCAGGCAGGAAGGTTTACAGAAGATTTACTCAAGGTGACAAAAATCCAGAAACAACCCAGATGCCCATCAGCAGTAGAATGGTTAAATAAATCGTGGTTTCTCCATACAGTTTAATAATACACAGCCAGAAAAAAGAGTAAACTACTGACACACACAAGGTGGATGAATCTTACAGAGCTTATGTTAAGCAAAAGAAAGCCAAACACACACACACAAATAAATATACTGTATTATTTCAATAACATAAGTGAGATATATTTTTTTTCAGTTTTTTTTTCTTTCTGTTCTCTCTGATAGTTTTTATTTATTTATTTATGGCTGTGTTGGGTCTTCGTTGCTGTGTGCGGGCTTTCTCTAGTTGCAGCGAGCACGGGCTCTGGGGGCTACTCTGCTGCAATGCACGGGCTTCTCATTGCGGTGGCTTCTCTTGTTGTGGAGCACGGGCTCTAGGAGCGCAGGCTTTGGTAGTTGTGGCACGTGGGCTCAGTAGTTGTGACTCACAGGCTCTAGAGCACAGGCTCAGTAGTTGTGGCACAAGGGCTTAGTTGCTCCACAACATGTGGGATCTTCCCAGACCAGGACTCGAACCAGTGTGCCCTGCATCGGCAGGCGGATTCTTAACCACTGTGCCACCAGGGAAGTCCCAAGTGAGACATATTAACAGCGGTGATGGCTATTGACCTAGAAATATACAAAGGAGCCCATGATGGGGGTAGGGTGGGGGGAGTCGGGGTGTATGAAAATGCCTTGCTCCACATGCATAAGATTATACACTTGATGGTGTTTTCTCCCGGATGTGAGGCCTCAATTTCATTTTATTTATTTATTTAATTTATTTTTTGACCATGCCTCGCTGCTTGCGGACCTTAGTTCCCCGGCCAGGGATTGAACCTGGGCTCCAGCAGTGAAAGCACCGAGTCCTAACCACTGGACCGCCAGCGAATTCCCATGGCCTCAATTTTAATAATCAAAACTTAAAACAAGATTTAGAGGTGAGTCGGGCATTGACTGTTGGTGGTAGGGGTGAGGCCATCTGGGTGGTCATGAAATGAAGAGGTGATGAAGCTGAGACACTGGGTCACCTGGGGCGACTGCGGAGCTGGGGAGGAGAGGAAGAGTGCGGACAGCTGCCAGCTCCTCGCTGGTGCAGGGGAGCGGCAGGGAGAGCAGCGGGGAGAGTGTCCGCAGCCAGGGAGGTGGCAGGGCTGTGGGCAGGAGTGGCAAAGGAAACCTGCGCCCCAGCCCCTCTTCTCCTTCCTGTCCTGTCGCCTCCCCCTCCTCTCCAGGGCGTGGACTCCACTCTCTTTCCTCTGCACCTCACCACACCCAGGGCCCTGCTGGGGCCCTTGTAGGCACAAGGATGGTGGGCAGAGGTGAGGGTTGCCTTCCCAGGGAGGCATCACAGTGGCCAGGCGTGGACACGCCTGGACCCTGGGCTAGGTCTGACCCTGGCTGGCTTTGTGGATGCCTCGCTCCCCCATCTGGGCCTCAATTTCTTCACTTAAAAAAAAAAAAAAGGGACTTCCCTGGTGGCGCAGTGGTTAAGAGTCCGCCTGCCAATGCAGGGGACACAGGTTCGAGCCCTGGTCCGGGAAGATCCCACATGCCGCGGAGCAACTAAGCCCGTGCGCCACAGCTACCGAGCCTGCGCTCTAGAGCCCACGAGCCACAACTACTGAGCCTGCATGCCTAGAGCCCGTGCTCCACAACAAGAGAAGCCACTGCAATGAGAAGCCCGCAGACCGCAACGAAGAGTAGCCCCCGCTCACCACTACTAGAGAAAGCCTGCGTGCACAGCAACGAAGACCCAACGCAGCCAAAAATAAATAAAATTGTTAAAAATTAATTAATTAAAAGAAAAAAACGAGGACGTTGGGCTGGGCCGATAATGAGCAAACTTTTCACCACCTTTGTTTTTAATTGAAGTATAGTTGATTTATAATGTGTTCATGACTGCTGTACAGCTGAGTGATTTATTTATACACATATGTACATTCTTTTTCATATTCTTTTCCATTATGGTTTATCACAGGATATTGAATATAGCTCCCTGTGCTGTACAGTAGGACCTTGTTGTTTATCCATTCTATGTATAGTAGTTTGCATCTGGGGATCCCAAACTCCCAATCCATCCCTCCCCTCCCCCCTCCCCCTTGGCGGCCACAAGTCTGTTCTCTAAGTCTGTCGCCACCATTATTTATCTGAAGAAGCAGCAATTCTAGTCACTTAGGGGTGTGAACTCCAAAGTTAGACGGCCTTCAAACCCTGACTCAGCTGCTTCCCAGCTAAGTGATCCTAACCTCTATGTCCTGTGGTTTCCTCCCCTGGAAAATGGGGAGAGGAACAGAAGCTGCCTTGGAGGATCCTAATGAAGATTACCTGAGTAGCTGATGGGAAGCCCTTAGGACGTTCCCCAGTACACAGTAGGCGCCATATAAATGTTGGCTGTGATTATCCTTCTCCCTCTATGGAGCACATGTTTTAAAAGCTTTTGTCTATAAACAGCACGTTTCATGACTTATTTCCTCATTTATTAATCAGAAACATGGGCACAATTGCCATCTTACAATCAGCATGAGATGTATTCATTCCTTCAAGAGATGCTTGTCTCTAAGCGCAGGGATCGCCAAGACCTGCTGGGCTGCCAGCCAGGGGCAGACGACATGCGCACTTTGATCCAGGTAGGTTCGTTTCAGATAAATGTGGGACCTTTCTAAGTCTATTTGGAAAGGTCCGAATAGCTCAGAGGTCAGCATTATGACCTCCTCAGATCCCAGTCATCTCTGAGGGTCCCACCAGCCAGCCCACCTGGAGAATGTGAGCTCGGGCCAGGACCTGAGCTCCTTGGTGTGACCAGAGCAGCGTGCTGGGCAAAGAGCAGGCGACACCTCAGCAGATGCTCCTTGAAGCTGGCATCTTGTCTCGCCTGCCTGGACACTGGGACCCCAGAGATGGGGAAGAGGTGACCAGCCTGCAGCACATTTGAACCGATGCCTGAATATCCAAATAAGCATCGGCAGAAGACTTCTGTGTCGAGATGCTAATTCTTCCCCTTTGCAGAAGGAGATGAGGAGGTAATACCTTGAGTCGATAGTTTTGAAACTTGGGAGCTGCAGGCAGTCACTGACCCTTTGGAAACCTGATGACAGCTACAGAAAAACACACACACACGTCAACAGTGGTAAATAATTTCAGTCTTGGACCTTCCGAAGCCCATTTATCAACTCCTGACCCACATAGATTAAGAAAAATGTATCCAAAATTTTGAAACAAAGCAAAAGGATGTCTGGAATGTCGTTTCACTGTCTCACCGTCTAACCACCCATCCAAGGATTAGCTCATTCTCTAGGGAATTGTGTTTTGACTAAGCCCCAGACTCTTATGAAGTTACATGTAACTGGTAGATGTTTGTCCCACAAAAATGCAAGGATTAAAATAGATAACTAATAAGGACCTACTGTAGAGCACAGGGAACTCTACTCAACACTCTGTAACGGTCTACACAGGAAAAGAACCTAAAAACGAGTGGATATATGTTATACATGTATAACTGATTCACTTTGCTGAAACTAACACATTGTAAATCAGCTATATGCCAATAAAATTTTTTTTAAATAAAGAAAAAGCAATGCAAGGATTTCTTTCAGTTGAAAAAAAGTATTCGCCAAAGTTGTGTTTTTATTGCCATGTAGAATATTAACCAGTTTTGTACCTATTTAGGAAAACCAGATTTTGTCTACCCTTCTTGTGCAGGGAAACCCCCAGCTCTTCCCCACTATGTGTTTCTTCCCTGTTTGTTTTCTTCACTGCTCACAGGAAACACTTCACTTCCTTTTTTATTTTTTTTGAAAGAATTTTCTTTTTTCAAAATTAAAAAAAAAAGTTTTGGGCCACGCTGCATGGCATGTGGGATCTTAGTTCCCCGACCAGGGATCGAATCCACGTCCTCTGCATTGGAAGCGTGGAGTCTTAACCACTGGACCGCCAGGGAAGTCCCTAACACTTCACTTCTGACAGTTCTGGTCACCCAGTGTGTGGATGTTTTCCCCACACCAACAAGCAATTCTCCAACACCACTAGGGTATCCAAGAATCAACTCAAATCTGACACTATCTACCCATTGATAGCATTGCATTTCACAGGTTAAGGGCTCAGTCCCACAAGACTGTCCCCTGACTCCAGAGGTCAGTTGCAAGTCCAGGTTATCACCTGTGCTTCTGCCCCCTGCTACGGATCAGAGGTTCCACCCTTGCGTTTGCTTGCTTTGCTAGAGTGGATCACAGAACTCAGGAAAACACATGTACCAACTCAGTAAAGGATGTGATAAAGGATGCAGATGAACAGTCAGATGAAGAGACAACAGGGCTCCCCAGTGACCAGCCGCACCTGCCTCTTCCCCAGGTTCCATCCTGTTGGGACCCTCTGCTGCATTTCACTGTTGCCCCATCTCCCCCCTTCCCCCGCCAGAATCCTCTCCTTCTGTAACCCGTGCGTCACCCCTGCCCCACTTCTCCCCTCCCCTGGGACCTGTTCTCAGATGCCTTCCTTGGCTGCCTTCTGTCTGGCCCCCACCCCAGGCTAGGTGAGGCTCCCAGCCTCTTGCCTTGGCCCTGCCTCTGCCACTAGCCTTGCTCTCCTGCGAGCTTCCACCCTGCCACATTGGCACCCCCATTCTGATCCTCCCAAACCCCCAACAGAGGGGCCCTCTCCAAGAGAAATGACTTGACTCATTTGCTTCCTAGGGCTGTCACCCACCAGGAGGAGAAGTCAAACTTCAGGTGCGAGCAAAGCAGGGCCACAGAGAAAAGAAAAATGGGCGAGGGGTGTTATATTTTCTATGTTATAGAAAGCAGCAAATAGCCCTCAAGGGAAGAATGAGAACTTTGATGGATTTTCTTACACTTATTTTAGTATATATCTTTTAAATTACCCATGAAGAGGTTACCGTAATCCTTCTAGCAAGTAGGGCTCTCGAATGATCTGAATCCAGCCCTCTTCTTACCCATATTCATTCATTTGTCCATTCATTCATTCATTTGGCAAATACATACTGAGCAACTCAGTAGTGACAGAGCCTTTAGACCAAGGCCTGCCCTCAGGAGTCCACACTCTGGTGGGAGAGGCAGGCGAGAAACAAACACTCTCTCATGTGAAAAGAAAGGGAAAATGAGAAAACAAAACAAAACAGAAAGTGGGACAGAGTGTGCATGGCCTAGGACGCAGTGGATGGGAGCTGGTATTCAATGGACCATACGCTCCAAAGGGTGGGGACGCTGTAACCAGCACCTGATACATCATATGGTCTCAGAAATGTTAGCTGCCTGATTCACTGATGGTTGAGTGGATGGATGGGTGGGCAGATGGAGGGAGGACCCTGCCGGCTTAGCTCCCTGGGGCCCCTCCCATCTGGCCTTTCCCTTCCAGGCCCTCATCCCATCTCAAAGTCCCCTGCAGGAACCCCTCTAAACTTCACTCCTGCCTGTCCTTCTTCTTAGGGCTCCTAAAGTCACCTTCTGCATCTCAAAACCTTTGATGCCTCCTGTGACCTCATGCAGACCCAGCTACGTAATGTGCCCAGCACAGCACAGAGCAAAAATGCAGAGCCTTGTTCAAAAATCAGTAAGAATTTCAAGACAGTGACAACGAGGCATTACACCAACCACAGGGCTCTCCCGAGTGCTGGCCCTGCGACCGCACGGGTGCGACACTCAGGCAGCCGGCCCTGTCTCCAGGACGGGGCCACGAGACCTCCCCAGGTCTGCACCCAAGAGACCGCGCCAGCTGGTGTTTACAAAAGCCTCGATGCTTCTTCCACTCAAGACCTCACACCTCACTTCCGGCCTCTGGGCGTCTATTCTCGCGGTTCCCACCACCCAGTGTGCCTTCCCATGCCATGCGCTAGGTGCCAGGAAGGGAGATGGGGAAAACCACACCCAGTCCCCACTCCCCAGAGAAGATGCTCAGAGGGCATCTGGGTTCTGGCACAGCTGTGGCTCTCTCCAGCTGTGAGGCCCAAAGCGGGCAAACTTTCCCTCTGTTGCAAAACAGGCAGCCACGAGGACGACGCTGGATCCACGTGGGGCTCTGCTCGTAGCCCTCCTCCCTGTTAAAAAATCTACTAAGATATGACCCTTGTGTACCATAAAATTATCCTCTTAAAGTGTACAATTCACGCTGCCATGGCCTGGGTTCAATCCATGGTCGGGGAACTGAGATCCCGCAAGCCGTGCAGGGGGCAGCCGAAAAGAAAAAAAAAAAAAAGTGTACAATTCAGTGGTTTTTACATATACACGGTTATATGACCATCACCACAATCTAGTTCCAGAACGTTCCCCAAAACTTTTTTCCTAAAAGAAACCCCATCCCCCGTCAGCAGCGCTCCTCCCAGGCCCCCAGGCCCTGGCAACCACGAATCGACTTTCTGTCTCTATAGCCTTGCCTATTCTGAAAGTTTCATATATATAAAATCCTACAATATGTGGCCTTCTATGTCTGCTTCCTTCACTGAGCATAGTATCTTCAAGGTCCATCCAGGTTGTAGCCTGTGTCAGCGCTTCATATCCCTTTTTAGGGTCGCATATATCCCATGGTAAGGGTATGCCACATTTTATTTATCCATTCAGCCCCTGATGGATGCTCACAGCTCTTTCACACACCGGCTGCCAATCTGCCTGTGGGGGAGGGCTGGGGAGGGGTGCAGCCCCCCACTCTGATCTTGACCCTGAAATACAAGCCGCTGGCCGTCTCCCTTCCCACCAGAAACATTCCCACTTAACCTTCAAAGTCCAACTCAGACACCATCAGCTCCAAGAAGCGTCCCCAGATGACCCCAAATAGACTGATGACGCCTTTCTCGGGCCCTCCCACCGGGCCTGGTTCCAGGACACCTGCCTTTTCTAAGACCTGAGGCGTCTCCCCGCCCCACTCCAGATTCGGAACCGCGGTGGAGTCCCATTTCTGAAGCCCCTGCGTTTGGACTCTGCCAACCCGCCAAACCTTTTGTGGAAAGGAGAGAGGGGGATTGGCTAGACGCTAACTGGCCGCCACATAAACTAATTGTTTCCTTGAGATCTCTTGCCTTTGCCGGGAGGAGGAAAGCCGGGGAATTTCGGGGATGGGTGGGGTGCGGAAGAGGAAGTGACAGCCCCAGCAGCGGGGCTGGGGGGGATTGGGGGGGGCAGGTGGGGCGGGAGCGGCAGACCAGCGGTTGCTGGCGGCTGCCGAACGCAGTTTCAGTTGAAAAAATGCCCAATTGTCTTGCTCCCTCGAATCTGTTTTTCTCGTGGGAAGCTCGGAGGACGATCCCGAAGCTGCAGGCCCCTTCCCTGCCCGCCTGGGTGCCCGCCGTAGGCCCGGGGAAGGTCAAGGTCCTGGGCGTCCCGCGCAGCCGCCGGTCCTGCTCGCTGGGGAGGCGTTGGTCGCGGGTGGGGAGGGGGCCCCGGGACGCCCCCCGGCTTCCTCCGCTCTCCCTCCCCCGCCTCCTCTCGGCGCCCGCCGACGGCCCCTGTGCGTCCCCGGGTGCCCTAGGGCCGCTCTTTTACGCAGGAGGAGGAGCTGGAGGTTAGAGGGAGAGGCGGCCTCGGCGGCGCGCTGATTTCCCCGCACACCCGCCCGGGGTCAGCAGAGGTCGGCCGGCGGGCGATCGCGGAGGGTCAAGGCCGCCCGGGGCCGCGCCCGCGGGGTCAGAGTCAGACTTCGGGAGGGACCGGTTCGGCGCCGAGCCGGGCGGGCGTGTGAAATCGCCCCCTGGCCGATTTCAGGCCGCAGGGAGGAGGCTGGGGGCGGCGTGCGTGCCCTCCAGCCCGGAGCCCCGAGCCGGGCCGGAGCGCGGAGCCCCGGTGGTACTCCGAGCGCGCCCTCCCTGCGCCCTTCCACGCGCGGGGCTTCCTCGTGGCCGCGCGCTTCCTCCTGGGGTGCCCTCCGTCTACGCAAGCCGGATGCCCTCGGTCCGTGCAACCCCGGCGGATCCGCTTACGCCGCGGCCAGTCGCCGCAGGGGCTGGAGCGGCAGTTGACTTACAAGGTTGGCTGCTCAGGCCACCCCTCTATTAACCTTTTAAATTACGCAATTAAGGTGTATTCATTGTGGGAAAACAGGGAACACTGAACCGTAATCAAAAAGTTTTAAAATTGCCTGGAATCGCACTCTCTGATAAGTGCGGCTGCATTTCCTTGCCGTCTTTCCATGGCGCTACTTTCTGTGTATCTTTTCACTCTCATGTCGTGCGTGTTTACGAAATGGAAGTCGTATGGTACACAAGCGTCTCTATGGTTCTTTTTGATTTGACGTTATTCATTTTCCCCGAGTACTAGATGCATTCTCTTGGAATACATGGAAACTGCACAGAAGCCCCTGGTCACCTCCCTCCCCACCCCAGCCAACTCCCCTCTCTGCTGGATGTGCTTCCAGATTTTTCCACAATTTATATCACACCACACACACACACACACACACACACACACACATATAGTTTTACTTAGGGGTCTCTTTTACATAAGTCAGATTGGGTTGTTTGGAATCCCCCCACCCCGCAACTTAACGGTATGTTTTGGAACTCACTTGGTCTAGATACACCTCTTTCTTAACTCCGTTATGATATTCCATGCTTTGCACCTTCATTCCTGTCGAGCATTCTCTGTTGTTTGCTGTTTTTCGTTTGTTTCCAGTTTCTCTCTATTCAGCCGTTCATCCCAAATGCGTTTCTGGGGCACCTGCTGTGTGCCAGACCCAGACCTCTCCTAGGTTCAGAAAGTACAATAATGAACAAAATAGACACCACCTTCCTGGGCCTGACCTTTTACAAGGGCAACTGACAAGTACACTGTAGGTGGGTCAGGACGGGTATTTTATTTTTTTAAATAGGGACGGTTCCAATCACTAATATGGTTCAAATATCAAGTCAGTATAAAAAAGTACCAAGGGAGGACTTCCCTGGTGGTGCAGTGGTTAAGAATCCGCCTGCCAATGCAGGGGACACGGGTTTGAGCCCTGGTCCGGGAGGATCCCACATGCCGTGGAGCAACTAAGCCCGTGCACCGCAACTACTGAGCCCGTGAGCCACAACTACTGACCCCGCGAGCCGCAACTACTGAAGCCCGTGTGCCTAGAGCCCATATTCCACAACTCAGAGAAGCCACCACAATGAGAAGACCGCTCACCGCAATGAAGAGTAGCCCCTGCTCGCTGCAACTAGAGAAAGCCCGTGAGCAGCAACGAAGACCCAACACAGCCAAAAATAAAGTATGAATAAATAAATAAATTTATATTAAAAAAAAGTATTGAGGGAAACGTCTTACTCCCGCACTTGCCCATCGGACACACGGGTAGCCACTCATTGGTTCCTTGTGTTATCCTTCCAGAATTTCCTTATGAAAATGCAAGTAGAAAAGAGTTGTTATGTATACTTCCCTTCTTTCCCGTGTAAAAGGAAGCTTGCTTACTTATATGTCTTGGCGCTATTTTCCTGTCATCACATAGAGAGCTTCCTTGTTCAACTTTATTTGTAAATTGTTTCAGGTACACAGTGTTCTATCAATATGGTTTATTTTACCACAGTCTATTTGTGCCCTGTAACACAGAGCGTGACACAGGGTGTTTCCTGTCTCTTGCCCTATAACATTGTTGCAGTGAATAACTATACAAAGGTCAATTTGCCCACCTGGAAGTCAATCAATAGAGTGGATGTTCAGAACTGTGATAGCTGGGTCAAGGCCTTGTGTGTGCACAGTGTTGATGTGTGTTACTGTTTGCCCTCTGTATTAGGGTTCTCCAGAGAAACAGACCAATCGGATATAGGAGATATACATACATATACATACAATTTTATATATAATATAATATAAAGTAATAATTATAAGGAATTGGCTCACCGCTATGGAAAACAGTATAGAGGTTCATCAAAAAACTAAAGATAGAGCAATTCCACTCCTAGGCATATACCCAGACAAAACTATAATTCGAAAAAATACATGCACCCTTATGTTCATAGCAGCACTATTTACAATAGCCAAGACATGGAAACAATCTAAATGTCCATCGACAGATGAATGGATAAAGAAGATGTGGTGTGTATATATATATATATATATATATATATATATATATATATATATAATGGAATATTACTCAGCCATAAAAGGAATGAAATAATGCCATTTGCAGCAACATGGATGGACCTAGAGATTGTCATACTAAGTGAAGAAAGTCAGGAAGAGAAAGACAAATACCATATGATATCACTTATATGTGGAATCTAAAATACAGGTCAACACATCTGCAAAACAAAAACAGATTCACAGGTATAGAGAACAGACTTGTGGTTGCCAAAGGGGAGAGGGGGTAGGGGAAGGAAGGAATGGGAGTTTGGGATTAGCAGAGGCAAACTATTATATACAGGATAAACAACACCGTCCTACTGTATAGCATAGGGGATTATATTCAATATTCTGTGACAAATTATAATGGAAAAGAATGTGAAAAAGAATATATATATAAGAATATATATGTATAACCGAGTCACTTTTCTATACAGAAGAAATTAACACAATATTGTAAATCAACTATACTTCAATCAAAATTTTTAATCTTTTTAAAATAAATTTATTTATTTTTTATTTTATTTTATTTATTTTTGGCTGCATTGGGTCTTCGCTGCTGCGTGCGGGCTTTCTCTAGTTGCGGCGAGCGGGGGCTACTCTTCCTTGCGGTGTGCAGATTTCTCATTGTGGTGGCTTCTCTTGTTGTGGAGCACGGGCTCTAGGAACATGGGCTTCAGTAGTTGTGGCATGCAGGCTTCAGTAGTTGTGGATCGCAGGCTCCAGAGTGCAGGCTCAGTAGTTGTGGTGCATGGGCTTAGTTACTCCACGGCATGTGGGTTCTTCTCAGACCAGGGCTTGAACCCGTGTCCCCTGCATTGGCAGGTGGATTCTTAACCACAGCACCACCAGGGAAGCCCTTCAATAAAATTTTTTAAAAAAGGAATTGGCTCACATAATAATGATTTGCAGTTGGCAAACTGGAAACCCAGAACAGCCCATAGTGTAGTTCCAATCTGAAGGCCAGCAGCCTCAGGACCCAGGAAGAGCCAATGTTTCAGTTTGAGTCTGAAGGCAGGATAAAAATTGATGTCCTTCTTCCAAAGCAGTTAGGCAGGAGGAGTTCTCTCTTACTCAGGGGGAGGTCAGCCTTTTCTATACAGGCCTTCAACTGATTAGATGAGGCCCACCCAAATTTGGGAGGGCAATCTGCTTTATTTAGTCCACTGATTCAGATGTCAACGTCATCTAGAAACCCCCTCACAGACACACCTAGAATAATGTTTGACCAAAGTTCAGGGCCTCCAGTGGCTCAGTCAAGTTGACATATAAAATTATTCCTCATACCCTCACCAGTGTGTCTTTTTTAAAGTAGCATTATCAAAATATAATTCATGGGAGTTCTCTGATGGTTTAGTGGTTAGGATTCCAGGCTTTCACTGCTGTGGCCCAGGTTCAATCCCTGGTCAGGGAACTGAGATCTCACAAGTCGTGCAGTGTGGCCAAAAAAAAGAAATGCGTGTGTGTGTGTGTGTGTGTGTGTGTGTGTGTGTATAAAATTCACATATAAGATGTAATTCATCCATCTGAAGTGTATTTTCAATGGTTTTTAGTATATTTACAGAGTTGTGCAATGTATATTTTAGTATATATTTAGTATGCAATGCGGCGGGCCGTTTCCGACCAGCAGAATAACGAGCCGCCACACGCAAGATTCTTCTCGTATCACACTTTATTGGAGCACAGCTTGGTTGAAGAAAGATGGAAGGAAGACCCCGCAATCCTATAGCAGTCTGCTTATATAGGGATTAAGAACATGTGTCGCTCTGTGATTGGCTTTCGCCGATGGTGCGACTTGTGAGCCAGCATCGGATAGGTCGCTACTTTAAAACCTCATTAGTATACTTAGCGCAAGCACAGTGGCCACAGGAAGGATGACTCAGCTTATTTCAGCTTCCTGCCGCGTAGCAGTTAGCTGACCGCGCCCTACAATGCAATGTATATATTTTAGTATATTTATATATTTAGTATATATTTTAGTATATATTTAGTATGCAATGTATATATTTTAGTATATTTACAGAGTTGCACAGAGTTGTGCAATGATCACCACAGTCAATTTTGGAAACTTTGCATTATCTGCACGAGAAACCTCCTACCCCTAGCAGCCACTTCCCATTTGCCCCCAACTCTCTAGGCTTAAGCACCAATCTACTCTGAGCATGAATCTACTTTAGGTCTGTATGGATTTGCCTGTTCCGGACATTTCATGTAAATGGAATCATACAACATGGGGCCCTTGAGTCCAGCTTCTTTCACCGAGCGCCGTGTCTTTGAGGTTCATCTGTGTGGTGGTGCACGTCAGTATTTAATTCTTTCCTGTGACTGAATGTTGTCTCATTGTATGGATGTACCACCTCTAAAAATCCATTCATCTGTTGGTGGCTATTCCACTGTTTGGCTAGGCACCATCTTACATTCCCATCAGCAGTGTAAGAGGGCTTCACTCTCTCCACATCCTCATCAACGCTTGTTATTACCTGCAGTTTTGATTTTTAAAACAATTTTAAATTATTTATTTATTTATTAGGCCACATCGTGCAGCATGTGGGATCTTAGTTCCCCGACCAGGCATCAAACCCGTGTCTCCTGCATTGAGGGTGTGGAGTTGTAAGCACTTGACTGCCGGGGAATTCCCACTGTAGTTTTGATTATAGCCATCCTAGTGGATATGAAGGAGTATCTTATTATGGTTTTGATTTGCATTTCCTTGAGGGCTAACCAATTTGTCTTTTGACTTTGATTTTTTTTAATGAATTTTTTTTCTATAAATTTATTATTCTTTTATGGCTTCCAAATTCGGACTTATGGAGAAAATTGTCCCCACTCTAGGGTCATAAAGAAATTTTCCTATATTCTCTTTTAGTACTTCTATGCTTTCAAGTTTTACGTTTAAAAGAAGAAGGAAGAAGATTACTGATTTACTACAGCAAGAGGAAGAAAGTTTTCTCCTAGCCCAGAAACCACCCCAGCCAATGAGAAACCACCACCACTCAGCCAATGAGAAACTATCACCACCCTGAACTCTGGCTTTCCTCCAATGGGCTTTTTGTTTATAATAGCCCCTCCCAAATCCCTCCTTTCCTTTATAAAAGAATGCTCCTCTCCTTAGTTTTCCAAACGTGCCTGTGGTTTGCCATAGCTTGCATGTCCCAAATTGGAATTCCTGAATCATCTTGCTGGTAAAATAACTGGCTATTTTATTTTAAGGTTGACACAATAAAGTACACATAATTATAGTGTATGATTTCGTAAGTTTTGACATCTGCATACACCCATGAAACCATCCCCACGATTAACATAGTGAACACATCTAGCACATCGAAAAGTTCCTCCTGCCCTTGATGATCCCTCCCCACTCCTTCCCCTTTGCAGGCAACCAACAATCTGCTTTTTGATAATGATTCCATAGTTTTTACTATATGACTGTTACATAATTATTTGAGCAATTCTATATTGTTGGACATCTGCATTTATCCCATTTTTGCTATTTATTAATCCAGCCAGGATGCACATCTTTGTACAAACATAAATCTCCACATATCTGAATATTTTTGGGGGACAAATTCCTAGAACTAATATTATCAGACCGAAGGTTATGAAGGTTAAGACTTTTGGGACAATTTGTCAAACCCTCTTTGTAAGGCTTGCTAGGTATGACATTCACTTTATATTTGGTTTTCTTTCTGGAAAGTTGAATCGTTTTGTTTTTATTTATTTTTATTTTTTCTTTTAATTTTTTTCTTTGTTGTTCTTTGTTGTTTCTTTCTTTCTTTTTTTTTGGTTGAATCTTTTTAATACAAGAGAAGAAGCAGCAGCAGCAGCAGCAGCAGCTAACGCTCCAAGTGTGGCTCAGATGTTTCTGCTTGGAATAAGAGCTGGCTGTTTGGGGGAGGCACTTTTGTGGCTGTGAAAGCAACAAACATTAACATCTGATGGGATTGCCTCTTCCCTGTGACCCAACAGCACTCTGTACCCCGGTAGGGTCCTGCCCAGAGCACGCTGTGATGGCACCAGCAGCCCTCCTTCAGCCACGCCCCACCCTACAGAAGTCTGAAGACTTCTGCATCAAGGATGGTGAGATAAAAACCTTGGATCAACTTCTCTGAGCTCAACAGGCTTCTCTGATGGAGTCTGGGCCTCCAGGCACAGGGTCCTCAGAGTGGCTGAGAGCAGTTCTGAGGCAGGTGGAGGCACCAGACATGCCACCGCAAACTAGGCCCCTTTGGCCTTTGAATTATTTTGACCTAAAGGCCATTGAGAACCAGTAGACACAGGAAAAGCTCTAAAGATGGGGCACAGGTTTTCCTTTGTAAAGGAAATTTTAATTAAGTAATTAATTTTATTTTTGGCTGTGCAACACGGCTTGTGGGATCTTAGTTCCCCCACCAGGGATTGAACCCGGGGCCATGGCAGTGAAAGCGCCGTGTCCTAACCACTGGACCATCAGGGCATTCCCGGAATTTTTTTTTTTTTTTTTTTGCGGTACGCGGGCCTCTCACTGCTGTGGCCTCTCCCATGGCGAAGCACAGGCTCCGGACACGCAGGCCCAGAGGCCATGGCTCACGGGCCCAGCCGCTCCGCGGCATGTGGGATCCTCCCAGACCGGGGCATGAACCCGCGTCCCCTGCATCAGCAGGCAGACTCTCAACCACTGCGCCACCAGGGAAGCCCATTCCCAGAAATTTTTATTCATAAAGGCAATTTCCTTTTGTGAAGAGTCTCCTTCTCCTGTCAAGGAGGTAGAGAACTTGAAACTCTCATCAATAGAGAAGATAAGACTTAAATGTGCATAGCGGGACTTCCCTGGTGGCACAGTGGTTAAGAATCCACCTGACAATGCAGGGAACACGGGTTTGAGTCCTGGTCCGGGAAGATCCCATATGCTGTGGAGCAACTAAGCCCGTGCGCCACAGCTACTGAGCCTGTGCTCTACAGCCTGTGAGCCACAACTACTGAGCCTACACCACAACTACTGAAGCCAAGGTGCTCTAGGGCCCGTGTGCCACAACTACTGAGCCTACATGCTGCAGCTACTGAAGCCTGCGTGCCTAGAGCCTGTGCTCTGCAACAAGAGAAGCTACCGCGATAAGAAGCCCGCACACCTCAATGAAGAGTAGCCCCGCTCGCCGCAACTAGAGAAAAGCTTGCGTGCAGCAACAAAGACACAACGCAGCCAAATAAATAAATAAAAATAAAATTTAAAAGACAAACCTGCATAGCAAACCTTCCTAAACAACGCTTGATTATCGTTCTTTCCCAGTCACCTTCGTATAACTTGTACCCTCCCACCTCAAAGCCCAAATACCCTTTTCCTCGGTTTTAAGCTAAGATAGTATTTAAGGTCAAGTTCTAATGAACGCAGTGGGTTACTCATCACTCGTGCTCCCTTGTGTCCGCATGAGATGACCATGTTAATGAACTTCTTTTTGTCTTTTTATTCTTCTTGGCTGCACCGCACAGCATGTGGGATCTTAGTTCCCCCACCAGGGATCGAACCTGTGCCCCCGGCCGTGGAAGCACAGAGTCTTAACCACTGGACCAACAGGGAAGTCCCTGCCTTTTTCTTATTAACCTGTCTTTGGTCCATCTCATTTCTAGAGCCCTGGCTGGAGAACCTATGATGGGTAGAGGAAAATAGTTTTTTCCTCCCCTGCTGGCACAAACCTCCCCAGTGAGGCTCGGGACACAGGCCACCTGGCCTCAAATCCAGGTGCCTCCACTTACTCGCGGTGTGGACTTGGATGTGTTTTTTTAACTTCTCCCAGCTTCAATTTCCTTATTTGTATTGATAATTAAAGGATAATAAAAGATTATTGTAAGATTATTGTGAGAATTACATGGGTGTGATGGTCAATTGTATGTGTCAACTTGACGGGGCTGAGGGATGCTAGTAAAACATTATTTCTGGGTGTGTCTGTGAGGGTGTTTCCAGAAGAGATTAGCATTTGAATCACAGAGTGGGTAAAGAAGGTGGCCTTGCCCTCATCAATGAGACAGCACCATCCAACCTACAGAGGGCCTGAATTGAACAAAAAGGGAGAGGAAGGGAAATTTTTTTTTTCATAATTAAAAAATATATTTATTTATTGGGACTTCCCTGGTGGTGCAGTGGTTAAGAATCTGCCTGCCAATGCAGGGGACACACACGCTCCCTGAAGAGCGTGCCACTTCTGTAGTTGTGGCACACGGGCTTAGTTGCTCCGTGGCATGTGGGATCTTAGTTCCCCGACCAGGGGTTGAACCTGTGTCCCCTGCATTGGAAGACAGATTCTTAACCACTGGACCACCAGGGAAATTCCCAGGAAGAGTGAGTTTGCTCTCTGCTTGAGATGGGACATCCAACCTCTGCCCTCGGACATCAGTGCTCCTGGTTTTTAACCTTTGGACTTGGAGTGGGACTTACATCATTGGCTCCCTTGTTCTCTTGCCTTCAGGTTTGTAGTAGAATTATACTTTTCTGGGTCTCCAGCTTGAAGATGGCAGATTGAGAGACTTAGCCTCTATAACAGCATGATCCAATCTCTCATAATACATCTCTTTCTCTATATCTATATATATCCTATTGGTAGTTTCTCTGGACAACCCTGACTAACACAATGGGATTTTTGGGGGAATTAAATGTTGTTAACCTAAAACAACAAAATAGCCAGTTATTTTACCAGCAAACGGGTTTATTCAGGAGCAGCAAAGAATTGCAATACAGACATGCAAACATGGCAAACCACATGCGAGTCCAGGAAAGCAGAGGAGAGGAAACCCTTTTATAGAGGAGAAGGGGGAGTTGGGAGGGACTGTTATAAACAAAAAGTCCACTGGGGGAAACTGGGGGCTGGAAGTGTAGTGGCCTTTCATTGGCTGAGTTATGACAGTCTTTCATTGGCTGAGCTGTTGCCAGGCAAGGAGAAAATCTTTGTTTCTCCTGCTGGATGTAGTAAGTAAGCAGTGTCACTTCCGGAGGAGAATCTGAATTAAGGTCAAGTGGTGAGAGCTCCCCCTTGTGGCCTCCTGAATCCATTTTAATGAGGTTTCCCTTTACTAATTTTCACAGCATGGTATCTCACGGCAAAGTGCCTGGCACAGCACCTGGCCTACAGCAAGCACTGGATGAAAGGTAGTGATGGAGTGGGCGGAGCCTGCATGCTTAGCTTGGCCTGGGGCGGAGTCAGACACCTTGTAGAGGCGGAGACCTCCCACACCTGCTGTGGGTCACTAGGCAGTCCACCTGTAAACTGACCTCCAGTGACCTCACCTGCCAGGTCCCCTCCACTTTTCAGAGGTGGAAATTGAGGCTTAGAGAGGGTCGAGCACTGGCTCCAGACCGTAGCCAGTGATCAGTGGAGGCTGGAACCGAAAGTGGTCTGGGTGCGTCCGGGCACAGGATGAGATTCGGGTGACACAGGAACACAGTATCGATTTTCACAGTTAGGCATTTGTTTAATCTGTGTCAATAAACAGCTGCTACATCAAGGCTAGGACTTCATAGCTCTAATGGCTCATGACAAAGCTAAAGGAAGGGTTTAAGTAAAAATACAAAAGTGAGGGAAATTAGAGAGAAGTGTTAGGTATTAACACCCATGTTGGTAGGCTACAGCAGAAATCAGGAAGGTCAAAGTTGAAGGGAGCCTGGGAACCGCCACCTCGGCCCAGGCAAATCCCTTCCTTCTGGAATAGACATCAGGTAAGAAGGACAGGTGCGGAATGGTGGTCTTAAGTTTCCAGGTGCCCCACTCTTTCTGGGGCAGCAAGACAGGTCTCATCATCCTAGCCCTGCACCCACCCCTGGACCCCTCCCCACTCTTCAGGGAAGGACAAAGGCCACTGGTCCCAGGGGTCCAGATACCCATCCCCAGTGGAAGGATGGGGATGTGACAAGAAAGACAAGGCAAGAGTCTCTAGGGGAGGGGAGGTGTTTGGAGGGTCCCAGGTGTCCAGCTGGGACCACTTTGGCCAATTTTGCTTTGGTGGGACCTCCGCAATGAGTCCCCATCCTGCTGTGACAGCAGTAGCCCTCCACGGTCCCAGAGGGAGCTCTGGGCCTTCCTTAAGACCTCCTGGCTGCCCACCTGCCGCTACCAACACCCATCAGATCTGCAGCTGACTGAGGGCTCCCGTGAATCTGACCCTTCTCTAGTCCTTCCTTCCTGCTGGCTTTTCCTGCAAATCATCCTAGAAACGTTACCGATCCTCTCGAATTTCCTTTAACCATTTCCCTGCATTATACACCCTGTACACCAGTAGTCCCCAACCTTTTTGGCACCAGGGACCGGTTTCGTGGAAGATGATTCTTCCACAGACCAGGGGTGGGCGGATGGTTCAGGCGGTAATACGAGCGACGGGGAGCGGCAGATGCAGCTTCGCTCGCTTGTCCACTGCTCACCTCCTGCCGTGCAGCCGGGTTCCCAAGAGGCCACAGACCGCTACCGGTCCACGGCCCAGGGGTTGGGGACCCCTGCTGTACACCGTTTCCAAGCTGTGTTGCGATTTGTAATAAGGAAAGTATATCTGGTCTTCATCCCTGTTTCTGGGGCAGAGTTCCTAAACATACTCTTGGAATTTCCTAAAGGATAAAAGTCACCAGAATGGAACGTGTGTCTTTTGTTATAACTGGTCCCTTTCAGCCACACCTGATTTATGTTAATGGGGTGACTTTCGGAAAGCTCCTAGCTCGAACTTCAAGCCTCACCCCCCACCTCTGAGGAGCAGAGAAGGGCTGGAAGTTGAGTTAATCACTGGCGGCCAATGATTTAATCCATCCTGCCAACTTAGTAATTATGGGATGCGGTGGAGGTGTTAGCTGACGCCATGGTGGTCAACATTCTGCAATATCTATGTGTATCAGATCATCATGTCGTACACCTTAAACATACACAGTGTTCCATGTCGATTATATCTCGATAAAGCTGGGAAAAAAACCCCCCCCCCCCCCCCGGCCAAAAATAAATGTCATGCCTCTATAATGAAGCCTCGTTAAAAATCCTTAAAGCGCGGGGTTTGGAGAACTTCAGGTTTGGTGAACAGCAACATTCATGTGCCAGGAGGGTGGTGACTCCAAAGTCCACGGGGGCAGAGGCTTCTGGGCTCAGGGTCCGTCCAGGCCTGTGCTGTGTGCCTCCTCACCTGGCTGTTCATTAGCATCCTTTAGTATCCTCTGTAATAAGTGAGTAATTTAGTAAGGAAACTGTTTCCCTTCATTCTGAGGCTTGCTAGCAAACAGTCAGCCCTGAGGAGGGAGTCATGGAAATCTCTAGTCTATCGCTGTCGGTCAGAAGCACAGGTGACAACCTGGACCTGCCATGGGCGTCTGAAGTGGGGCTGTCTTGTGGGACCGGGTCTGGGCTCTCCCCAGGTGGATGGTGTCAGAATTCAGCTGTAGGACCCTCAGCTGGTGTCCCGAGATTCTGAGGATTGCTTGGTGTGGGGAAAGCTCCACACTGGGGGGCCAGACATGAAGTCCTGAGTGCAGAGCAGTGTGAGGGTGGTCGTAAGAGCAGAGCAGAGAAGAAACATGCAGGTGTTTTTTCTATTCACAGGTCTCTTACAGTTTTTCTTTGTGCATTTGGTCATTTTCTTTCTACTTCGTTGTTATGTTCTCAGAGGCACTGTTTCACTTTTTTTTGGCCATGCCGCATGGCTTCCGGGATCTTAGTTCCCCGACCAGGGCTCGAACCCATGGCCCCTGCAGTGGAAGTGTGGAGTCCTAACCACTGGGCTGCCTGAACCGCCAGGGAATTCCTGTTTCACTTTTTTTAAAAAAATTAAAGTTCTAAAGTTTTAATTAAAGTTCTAATACTTTTTTTTTTTAAAAAAATATTTATTTATTTTTGCTGGGTCTTAGTTGCGGCATGTGGGATCTAGTTCCCCAGCCAGGGATCAAACCTAGGCCCCTTGCATTGGGAGTGCGGAGTCTTACCCACTGGACCACCAGGGAAGTCCCCTCAAGTTTCACTTTAAAAAAAAATGTTTTCATGTATTTATTTATTTTTGGCTGCGTTGGGTCTTCGTTGCTGTGCGCGGGCTTTCTCTAGTTGCGGCAAGCGGGGGCTACTCTTCGTTGCGGTGCGCGAGCTTCTCGTTGCGGTGGCTTCTCTTGTTGTGGAGCACGGGCTCTAGGTGGACGGGCTTCAGTAGTTGCGGCTCGCGGGCTCTAGAGCGCAGGCTCAGTAGCTGTGGCACACGGGCTTAGTTGCTCCGCGGCATGTGGGATCTTCCTGGACCAAGGCTCGAACCCTGGTCCCCTGCATTGGCAGGCAGATTCTTAACCACTGCGCCACTACGGAAGCCCCTGGCAGGTGGATTCTTAACCACTGCACCACCAGGGAAGTCCCTTCATGTTTTTGAATTAAAAAAAATTTTTTTTCGGCCGTGTGGCATGTGGAACTTCCCCAACCAGGGATCAAACCCGTGTCCCCTGCAGTGGAAGCGTGGAGTCTTAACCACTGGGATGCCAGGGAATTCCTGGAAGGATTTCTTAAGGAACTTTTCATATCAGGTGAAATACCAGTTTCAATTTCAAGGTATGGGTTTGACAGTAAAGCAGAGTCTTCCTTAAAGGAGCAGGCAAATCACATCTTTCCTTTTGTACGCATCGCACGGTCCTGTGAAGAGAACTTTCTGGAAGGTAAGAAACTGTCAGTGAGCCGCTGAGCAACGTGCCTTAACAATTAGCATGATGCCCACGTTCACCCCAGCACACCCACTGGTGCAAGGCAAGGCGGGTGCCTCTAATGTCCCCACTTTTTAAAAAAAATGTAATTTTATTTTATTTTAAATTAATTAATTAATTAAATTTTGACTGTGTTGGGTCTTCGTTGCTGCACATGGGCTTTCTGTAGTTGCAGTGAGCAGGGCTACTCTTTGTTGTGGTGCGCGGGCTTCTCATTGTGGTGGCTTCTCTTGTTGCGGAGCAAGGGCTCTATACACATGGGCTTCAGTAGTTGTTGCACACGGGCTCAGTAGTTGTGGCTCGCGGGCTCTAGTGTGCAGGCTCAGTAGTTGTGGTGCACAGGCTTAGTTGCTCTGCGGCATGTGGGATCTTCCCGGACCAGGGCTTGAACCCGTGTCCCCTGCACTGGCAGGCAGATTCTTAACCACTGCACCACCAGGGAAGTCCCGCTAATGTCCCCACTTTGCAACAAGGAAACCAACGCACACAGTAAGAACTTGCTCAGGGCACAGACGGAATAAGTGGCAGAAGTGGGGTTCAGCCTTGCCGGGCTGGCAAGACTCCACTTTTCTTTAACATCTTTATTGGAGTATGATTGCTTTACAATGTTGTGTTAGTTTCTGCTGTATAACAAATAAAATCAGCTATATGTATACACATATCCCCATATCCCCTCCCTCTTGTGTCTCCCTCCCACCCTCCCTATCCTACCCCTCTAGGTGGTCACAAAGCACCGAGCTGATCTCCCTGTGCTATGCGGCTGCTTCCCACTAGCTATCTATTTTACATTTGGTAGTGTATATATGTCAATGCTACTCTCTCACTTCATTGCAGCTTACCCTTCCTCCTCCCTGTGTCCTCAAGTTCATTCTGTACATCTGTGTCTTTATTCCTGTCCTGCCCTTAGGTTCATCAGAACCATGTTTTTTTGTTTTTTTTTTAGGTTCCATATATATGTGTTAGCACACGGTATTTGTTTTTCTCTTTCTGACTTACTTCACTCTGTATGACAGACTCTAGGTCCATCCACCTCACTACAAATAATTCGATTTTGTTTCTTTTATGGCTGAGAAACATTCCATTGTATATATGTGCCACATCTTCTTTATCCATTCATCTGTGGATGGACACTTGGGTTGCTTCCATGTCCTGGTTATTATAAATAGTGCTGCAATGAACATTGTGGTACATGACTCTTTTTTTTTTTGAAGATGTTGGGGGTAGGGATTTATTAATTAATTAATTAATTTTTGCTGTGTTGGGTCTTTGTTTCTGTGCGAGGGCTTTCTCTAGTGCGGGGGCCACTCTTCCTCGTGGTGCACGGGCCTCTCACTATCGCGGCCTCTCTTGTTGCGGAGCACAGGCTCCAGATGCGCAGGCTCAGTAGTTGTGGCTCACGGGCCTAGTTGCTCCGAGGCATGTGGGATCCTCCCAGACCAGGGCTCGAACCCGTGTCCCCTGCATTGGCAGGCAGATTCTCAACCACTGCGCCACCAGGGAAGCCCCCGAAGCCCCCATGACTCTTCTTGAATTATGGTTTTCTCAGGGTATATGCCCAGTAGTGGGATTGCTGGGTCGTACGGTAGTTCTATTTTTAGTTTTTTTAAAACCTCCATACTGTTCTCCATAGTGGCTGTATCAATTTACATTCCCACAATAGTGCAAGAGAGTTCCTTTTTCTCCACACCCTCTCCAGCATTTATTGTTTGTAGATTTTTTGATGATGGCCATTCTGACTGGTGTGAGGTGATACCTCATTGTAGTTTGGGTTTGCATTTCTCTAATGATTAGTGATGTTGAGCATCCTTTCATGTGTTTGTTGGCAGTCTGTATATCTTCTTTGGAGAAATGTCTATTTAGACCTTCTGCCCATTTTTGGATTGGGTTGTTTGTTTTTTCGATATTGAGCTGCATGAGCTGCTTGTATATTTTGGAGATTAATCCTTTGTCAGTTGCTTCATTTGCAAATATTTTCTCCCATTCTGAGCGTTGTATTTTCGTCTTGTTTATGGTCCCCTTTGCTGTGCAAAAGTTTTAAGTTTCACTACGACCCATTTTTAAATTTTTGCTTTTATTTCCATTTCTCTAAGAGGTGGGTCAAAAAGGATCTTGCTATGATTTAAGTCAAAGAGTGTTCTTCCTATGTTTTCCTCTAAGAGTTTTATAGTGTCTGGCCTTACGTTTAGGTCTTTAATCCACTTTGAGTTTATTTTTGTGTATGGTGTTAAGAAGTGTTCCAATTTCATTCTTTTACATGTAGCTGTCCAGTTTTCCCAGCACCACTTATTGAAGAGGCTGTCTTTTCTCCACTGTATATTCTTGCCTCCTTTATCAAAGATAAGGTAACCATATGTGTGTGGGTTTATCTCTGAGCTTTCTATCCTGTTCCATTGATCTATATTTCTGTTTTTGTGCCAGTACCATATCGTCTTGATTACTGTAGCTTTGTAGTATAGTCTGAAGTCAGGGAGCCTGATTCCTCCAGCTCTGTGTTTCTTTCTCAAGATGGCTTTGACTATTTGGGGTCTTTTGTGTTTCCATACAAATTGTGAAATTTTTTGTTCTAGTTCTGTGAAAAATGCCATTGGTAATTTGATAGGGATTGCATTGAATCTGTAGATTGCTTTGGGTAGTATAGTCATTTTCACAATGTTGATTCTTCCAATCCAAGAACATGGTATATCTCTCCATCTGTTTGTATCATCTTTAATTTCTTTCATCAGTGTCTTATAGTTTTCTGCATGCAGGTCTTCTGTTTCCTTAGATAGGTTTATTCCTAGGTATTTTATTCTTTTTGTTGCAATGGTAAATGGGAGTGTTTCCTTAATTTCTCTTTCAGATTTTTCAACATTACTGTATAGGAATGCAAGAGATTTCTGTGCATTAATTTTGTATCCTGCTACTTTACCAAATTCATTGATTAGCTCTAGCAGTTTTCTGGTAGCTTCTTTAGGATTCTCTATGTACAGTATCATGTCATCTGCAAACAGTGACAGCTTTACTTCTTCTTTTCCGATTTGGATTCCTTTTATTTCTTTTTCTTCTCTGATTGCTGTGGCTAAAACTTCCAAAAGTATGCTGAATAATAGTGGTGAGAGTGGGCAACCTTGTCTTGTTCCTGATTTTAGAGGAAATGGTTTCAGTTTTTCACCATTGAGAATGATGTTGGCTGTGGGTTTGTCAAATATGGCCTTTATTATGTTGAGGTAAGTTCTCTCTATGCCAACTTTCTGGAGAGTTTTTATCATAAATGTGTGTTGAATTTTGTCAAAGCTTTTTCTGCATCTATTGAGATTATCATATGGCTTTTAATCCTTCAGTTTGTTAATATGGTGTATCACACTGATCGATTTGCATATATTGAAGAACCTTTGCATTCCTGGGATAATCCCCACTTGATCATGGTGTATGATCCTTTTAATGTGCTGTTGGATTCTGTTTGTTAGTATTTTGTTGAAGTTTTTGCATCTATATTCATCAGGGATATTGGCCTGTTGTTTTCTTTCCTTGTGACATCTTTGTCTGGTTTTGGTATCAGGGTTATGGTGGCCTCGTAGAATGAGTTTGGGAGTGTTCCTCCCTCTGCTATATTTTGGAAGAGGTTGAGAAGGATAGGTGTTAGCTCTTCTCTAAATGTTTGATAGAATTTGCCTGTGAAGCCATCTGGTCCTGGGCTTTTGTTTGTTGGAAGATTTTTAATCACAGTTTCAATTTCAGTGCTTGTGATTGGTCTGTTTATATTTTCTATTTCTTCCTGGTTCAGTCTTGGAAGGTTGTGCTTTTCTAAGAATTTGTCCATTTCTTCCAGGTTGTCCACTTTATTGGTATATAGTTGCTTGTAGTAATCCTTTATGACTCTTTGTATTTCTGCAGGGTCAGTTGTTACTTCTCCTTTTACATTTCTAATTCTATTGATTTGAGTCTTCTTCCTTTTTTTCTTGATGAGTCTGGCTAGTGGTTTATCAATTTTGTTTATCTTCTCAAAGAACCAGCTTTTAGTTTTACTGATCTTTTCTATTGTTTCCTTCATTTCTTTTTCATTTATTTCTGATCTGATCTTTATGATTTCTTTCCTTCTGCTAACTTTGGGTTTTTTTTGTTCTTCTTTCTCTAATTGCTTTAGGTGTAAGGTTAGGTTGTTTATTTGAGATTTTTCTTGTTTCTTGAGGTAGAAGTGTATTGCTATAAACTTCCTTCTTAGAACTGCTTTTGCTGCATCCCATAGGTTTTGGGTCATCGTGTTTTCATTGTCATTTGTTTCTAGGTATTTTTTGATTTCCTCTTTGATTTCTTCAGCGATCTCTTGGTTATTTAGTAGCATATTGTTTAGCCTCCATGTGTTTGTATTCTTACAGTTTTTTTTTTTCCGGTAATTGATATCTAGTCTCATAGCACTGTGGTCAGAAAAGATAATTGATACAATTTCAATTTTCTTAAATTTAGCAAGGCTTGATTTATGACCCAAGATATGATCTATCCTGGAGAATGTTCCATGAGCACTTGAGAAGAAAGTGTATTCTGTTGTTTTGGGGTGGAATGTCCTATAAACATCAATTAAGTCCATCTTGTTTAATGTGTCATTTAAAGCTTGTGTTTCCTTATTTTCATTTTGGATGATCTGTCCATTGGTGAAACTGGGGTGTTAAAGTCCCCTACTATTATTGTGTTACTGTCAATTTCCCCTCTTATGGATGTTAGCATTTGCCTTATGTACTGAGGTGCTCCTATGTTGGGTGCATAAATATTTACAATTGTTATATCTTCTTCTTGGATTGATCCCTTGATCATTATGTAGTGTCCTTCTTTGTCTCTTGTAATAGTCTTCATTTGAAAGTCTATTTTGTCTGATATGAGAATTGCTACTCCAGCTTTCTTTTGATTTCCAGTTGCATGGAATATCTTTTTCCAGCCCCTCACTTTCAGTCTGTATGCATCCCTAGGTCTGAAGTGGGTCTCTTGTAGACAGCATATATACGGGTCTTGTTTTTGTATCCATTCAGCCAGTCTATATCTTTTTTTTGTTTGTTTTTGTGGTATGTGGGCCTCTCACTGTTGTGGCCTCTCCCGTTGCGGAGCCCAGGCTCCAGACGTGCAGGCTCAGTGGCCATGGCTCACGGGACCAGCCGCTCCGCGGCATGTGGGATCTTCCCGGACCGGGGCACGAACCCATGTCCCCTGCATCGGCAGGTGGACTCTCAACCACTGCGCCACCAGGGAAGCCCTAGCCAGTCTATATCTTTTGATTGGAGCATTTAATCCATTTACATTTAAGGTAATTATCGATATGTATGTTCCTATTACCATTTTCTCAATTGTTTTTGGTTTGTTTTTGTAGGTCTTTTTCTTCTCTTGTGTTTCTTGCCTAGATAAGTTCCTTTAGCATTTGTTGTAAAGCTGTTTTCGTGGTGCTGAATTCTCTTAACTTTTGCCTGTCTGTAAAGGTTTTAATTTCTCTGTCCAATCTGAATGAGATCCTTGCTGGGTAGAGTAATCTTTGTTGTAGGTTTTTCCTTTTCACCACTTTAAATATGTCTTGCCACTCCCTTCTGGCTTGCAGAGTTTCTGCTGAAAGATCAGCTGTTTACGTTGTGGGGATTCCTTTGTATGTTATTTGTTGCTTTTCCCTTGCTGCTTTTAATATTTTTCTTCATATTCAATTTTTGATAGTTTGATTAATATGTGTCTTGGCATGTTTCTCCTTGGATTTATCCTCTATGGGACTCTCTGCGTTTCCTGGACTTGATTGACTGTTTCCTTTTCCATGTTAGGGAAGTTTTCAACTATAATCTCTTCAAATATTTTCTCAGACCCTTTATCTCTTCTTCTTCTGGGACCCCTATAATTCGAATGTTGGTGCGTTTAATGTTGTCCCAGAGGTCTCTGAGACTGTCCTCAATTCTTTTCATTCTTTTCTCTTTATTCTGCTCCGTGTTAGTTATTTCCACTATTTTATCTTCCAGGTCACTTATCCATTCTTCTGCCTGTTATTCTGCTATTGATTCCTTCTAGAGAATTTTTAATTTCATTTATTGTGTTGTTCATCATTGTTTGCTCTTTAGTTCTTCCAGGTCCTTGTTAAACGTTTCTTGTATTTTCTCCATTCTATTTCCAAGATTTTGGATCACACTTACTATCATTATTCTGAATTCTTTTTCAGGTAGACTGCCTATTTCTTCTTCATTTGTTTGGTCTGGTGGGTTTTTACCTTGCTCCTTCTTCTCCTGCATATTTCTCTGTCTTCTCCTTTTGCTTAACTTACTGTGTTTTGCATCTCCTCTTCACAGGCTGCATGTTCCTAGTTCCTGTTGTTTTTGGTGTCTGCCCCCAGTGGGTGAGGTTGGTTCAGTGGCTTGTGTAGCCTTCCTGGTGGAGGGGACTGGTACCTGTGTTCTGGTGGATGGGGCTGGATCTTTTCTGCTGGGCAGGGCTGCGTCTGGCGGTGTGTTTTGGGGTGTCTTTGAACTTTGTATGATTTTAGGCAGCCTCTCTGCTAATGGGTGGGGTTGCGTTCCTGTCTGGCTAGTTGTTTGGCAAAGGCTGTCCAGCATTGGAGCTTGCTGGCCGTTGGGTGGAGCTGGGTCTTAGCATTGAGACGGAGATCTCTGGGAGAGCTTCTGCTGTTTGATATTACGTGGGGCTGGGAGGTCTCTGGTGGACCAATATCCTGAACTTGGCTCTCCCACCTCAGAGGCTCAGGCCTGACACCAGGCCGGAGAACCAAGACCCTGTCACCCACACGGCTCAGGCAGCCATCCTGTCATGGAGTCACCTGAGAGCTGGGCGTCCTATCAGGGGCTCCTCTCCTCAGGTCCCAGAGATGCCTGAGGGGCAGCCTCCTGTCAGGGGCTTCCTGGTCAGGTGCAGAGGCCTGAGGGCCGGGCGTCAGGTCTGAGTCATGTAGGGTACTGGGCACTTGCCTTCTCTGCTCCAGACTGCAGCGTTGGGGGGTTCAGCTGGTGTCTGAGGCCCAGGTTACGGCTTCCACCCAGGTTTACATCTGAGCCCCAGGTTTAAGACTTGGGGAGTTTCAAGACACCACTTTGAACAATTCAAAAAAGCCCCTCAGGGACTTCCCTGGTGGTGCAGTGGTTAAGAATCCACCTGCCAGTGCAGGGGACACGGGTTCGAGCCCTGGCCCAGGAAGATCCCACATGCTACAGAGCAACTAAGCCCGTGTGCCACAACTACTGAAGCCCCCACGCTCTAGAGCCCACGAGCCACAACTACTGAGCCCACGTGCCACAACTACTGAAGCCCGTGCGCCTAGAGCCCATGCTTCACAACAAGAGAAGCCAGCACAATGAGAAGCCTGCGCACTGCAACGAAGAGTAGCCCTCGCTCACCGCAACTAGAGAAAGCCTGTGCACAGGAATGGAGACCCAACACAGCCAAAAATAAATAAATAAATTTATATTAAACAACAAAAACCAAACAACCCTCCCCCCCGAAAAAAAAAAACCCTCAGTTTTTTATTTGTCCAAACCTTCAGCCCCAAGAAGGCCTCCCTTGGCCTCGGTTAAGAGGGGAGACTTGGCCACTGAGCCTCCTCAACCCCGGCCGCCCATATCAGAACTATCTGGGGAACCAGAAAAACACCTTCACCCCTCTATGGTTTAGTTTCTTTGTGTGTAAAATGGTGAGAAATGACAGTACCCACGTTGCAGGGCTCTTGGAGGCTTAGATGATTTAGTGCACCTGGCACAGAGCATCTCACAGATGTCACCGTTGTCAAGGTCTGACCTGCATGGACCTCCCAGTAACGGCCTCAACTCTGCTCCTTTGTCCCCTCAGGGCAGGGGCTGCGTCTCCCCACCCTTTCACGATTTCCTCTTTGGCTTGCTGGCTGCAGGCAGGCCCCACGCCAGGCAATTTTACTTGAAAATGATCCCTCCACGAGGTGACCTTTGTCCCCCCGAGATCGTTCCAGGACAACCTGATAACGACTCTGCCAGTCCTGAACTTCTATGAGGAGACTGGGGTAGGGCCGGACTCTATTTTGCAATTCTGTACTGCACACCAAGGCCTGGAAGCGTTGCCCGGGTTCCAAGGGGAGGATGTGTCTCTGGTGGCCGCCCACGGGAGCAGAGGAAGAAGCAAGCCAGATGGCGTCTCCAGGGAGGTGAGCATTCCAGGTTCTGCATTTCCCCATCTCTGCCGCAGGGCCTCGCAGGAAGTGGGTCAAGGGGCACCCAGCCACCAGGTGTGCTGCCCTTATCTCCGAGAACCAGGCCCTGCGGGTTTGTGCCCTGACTCAGCAGAAGTGGCCCCAGGAGTCTGAGGCCCCAGGGGTGTGGAGACGTCGGGAGGAAGCTGCCCTCCTGACAGCTGGGCTCACCTGCAGGAACCAGAGCAGCCCCGCCGGCACTGTACAGCAATTTACATCTTTATTTAAAAAGTATTAAAAAAATTTTTTTTTGGCCATACTGCATGGCATGTGGGATGTTAGTTCCCCAACGACGGATCGAACCTGTGTCCCCTGCAGTGGAAGCACCGAGTCTCAACCACTGGACCGCCAGGGAATTCCCAACTTACATCTTTAATGTTTGTAGAGCTCTGTCTGACTGTGGTCCTGCTGGACACCAAGGACTCCATCTTTTCCGTAAAGCTGCTGGACCAGCAGCCTCACCCGACGCCACTGGGCAGGTTCCACTGACCCTCCTCCCCCACTAGCCCGCATGCCCCCACGCCTGTGGCCCCGAGCACAGCCTGGGACCCACCCTGCAGACGGAAGGAGCCCCTTCAGCCCTCCCCTGGTCAGCAGCAGCGTGGAATTAGGGGTTGTGACAGAGACATTCGTGCATGCACCTGCATCCCTGCCGCGGGCCAGGTGTGGTCCTGGATGCTGCGTGTACATTAGTGAATAAAACAGATACGCTCCCCCCTCCTGGAGCTAGTGGTCCAGTGGGGGAGGGAGGCAGAGGAGAAACCCGGGACAGTAAAATACACGTGCGCTGACACCAAGTAGAAGACGGGGAGCAGGGACAGTGACCTGGGGGGGGACCTGCTGAGATGGGACAGCTCCACAGCCCCATCTGAGCCAGTGATACGTTTCAGTAGCAGCCAGGCCCCCTGGTTAATAACGGAAGTGACAGTCTGATCAAAGCCCTTGTGCCTGGCCCGGGGCTGGCCTGCATCCCATCGTCCCCTTTCACGCTCCCCCTATGTGCTCCACCCTCACTATCTGTCTGGACCTGCTAGGTTTTGGGGTGACAGCGGACTCGGGTCTCGGGCCACACCTGGCCCTGAGAGGGTTAGCCCTGCAGTCTGGCGGAGTGAACTGGGCGGAGGATGCAGGGGCAGCCTGAGCTCGGGAGCCGGCGAGGCCAAGGTGGTGCCCGCTGGGCAGGGGTCTGGATTAATGGGGTGGGGGGGGGCAGGGAGGCAAGCAGGTGCTTGGAGGCCAGGGTGAAGGCCCCACTGCAGACAGAGCAGCAAAGTAGTCCTGTGAAAAAGGGAACAGAGACACCGGCCTGGGAGGACCCCGCAGGCAGCGAGGTGACAGGCGGTGAGGGTGGTGTGGCTGGAGCCCCCTGCCAAGCCCAGGTGACCTGCAGCTGCAGTGTCCAGGCACCGGCCAAGAACGGCTGGAAGGGGACAGTCATCAACGACAGCCACGGGAATCCAATTTTTGCCTTTTTTTTTCAGTCAACCGATGTGACTCATTAACCTAGTGGGTTTTTCCCTATGTTTAAAAAGTTGTGGTGAAATATTCGTAACATACAATTCACCAACTTAACCACTTTTAACTGACAATCCATCGGCATTAATGACATTGACAAGGCTGTGCAGCCATCACACTAGCCACTTCCGGACTTTTTTTATGACCTCAAACAGAAACCCGGGGCCCAGGAAGCGAGAATTCAAGGGAGAATTCTGCTTCCCCTCCCCCAGCCCCTGAGGACCTCTCACCTACTTTCTGTCTGAATCTGCCTAGCCTGGGTACTTCACATGAGTAGAATCATACCATATTTGTCCTTTCTGTGTCTGGCTTCTTCCACTCAGCACACTGTCCTCAAGGCCATCTGCGCTGTGGCAAGTGTCAGAATGCCGCCAGTCCTCTCTGTTTTTGGCTGTGCCGGCTTGCAGGATCCTAGTTCCCCAATCGGATGGAACCTGTGCCCCCTGCAGTGGAAGCGTGGAGTCCTGACCATTCCTTTCTTGTTGCTGAATAAACACGTCCATTGTACTGTAGACCGCATTTGTTTATCCATCAGGATGGACTCGAGCTATTTCTGCCTCCTGGCTATTGTGAATGTTGCCTAGTCCGGTTTTTAAAAGCAGTCATCTTTCACCAGTTCGACACCGATGTCAATGCTCTATGGGCACGTCACCAGTTCCCCAGAGCACAGCGGCTCTGCCCCTTTCTAGGATCACAAATGCTGACTTCGGCTGAGCAGTTGCTGTCGCCCAGAATCCTCACAGCGGTCCAGCGGGGGGTACCAGTATCGCCCCCATTTGAGGGATGAGGAAGTTGAGGCCCAGGGACCAGATAACGTGCCCAAGGACTCCTTGGAGGGTGGGTGTGGGGTTCACACCAGGTCAGTCTGGGTCCGGAGCCACCCGCCCCCTCCCCAACTACGTAAGCTGGGCTGCCTGACTACAGCAGACGACTTCAGAACCTGTTCTGTATTTCAAGCATATGGATGTGCATAAGATGAAGGATGTGGAAGGTGATTCCCACCTTACCTGCACAGGTTAAAGGGACCACAGGAGTGGGCCCTAGGCCGGCCGAGAAGACCCGGAGAGAGCCAGGGCCCGGGATCCGGAGCCGTGGCTCTCAGAGCAGTCCGCACGAGCCACAGCGTGTGGAAAGTTATCACAGATCCTGACGCGGCGGTGTCAGAGGGAGAGCACCCACGCTCTGAGGTGGGCCCACCCCCCCTGCCGCCCACCCCAGGGGCACTGCAGCCAGTAACCGGCGGCCGGAATGCAGAATCTCTGCATCCAGTAGGACTGCTGCCCCCTGCTGTACATGGAGGGCACTGCAGGAGGGGGAGCGTCCCCACAGCCTGGCCAGCCAGCGTCCCCCAGCATCCCTGAGGGAGACTGGGTACCTGAAAGGGCGCAGGGAGGAGAGGGGTAGGCCTCCTGGTGCAGTGCCGCCTGCCTCGCTCACTCCCCCGTCATGGGACTCTGGAAGAAAGTATTAACTACAGTTTGATAAAGGGTTTTATTGTGTCCCTTGAAAGCCCTAACTTTTCTCTTGGAGGAAGCCCGGCCTCTGTGAAGGACACAGAACCAGACACCTGGGCCGCCTGGGAGCCCCCCGCTCCCTACACTTGACCCCCACCTCCACGTCCTTCCATTTGCCCTCCAGCCCTGGCCAATCTGGTTCGAGATCCCTCCCTTGTCACAGGGGTCAGCTGCCGGCCTGACCCGCCCCAGACAGCAGCCCCCAACCCTTCTGGGACAGGAGGCTGCCTTCAGGATCAGGTTCAAAACTGCTCCGGCCCCTCTGCTCTGTCACTTCACATCCAGTTCCCAGCACGTGCTGCGCTGCCCCAGCTCTGCAGCCCCAGCGCCGCGCCCCGGCCTTGGACAGAGTGCCCCCCTTCCCTGCTGGACCCAGCGGAGCAGAAGGACAAGGGCAGGGACTCTGCACCCAGATGCCTGGTTTGCATCTCGGCTTCTTGGAAAAGCAAATCACTAGAAACAGGTAGTTGGATTACCCGAGGGATGGGAATTTGCTCACGTCTTTGTACATCTTGCCCAGGAGTGGAATCCAGATCGTGTCTCTCCTGGCGTCAGCTCCTGGGCCCCGGCTGTGTCCCCCACGTCGCGCACCTGCGGTGCCCGGTGGAGGGCAGCCAGTAATATCAGTCTGTGTCTTACACGAGCATCCAGGCTCCAGCCCTGGGAGGGCCACGCCTGTAATTCTTCCCGAATTCCTGTTTCTCCAGCCAAGGGAGACTATTCCTTACTAAGGATAAGCTCCCAGTCAGGGTGCTCAGCCTCCAACAATCGACGGCAGGACTGAGCCTGTTACGGCAGAGCCGCCTACCCCAGAGCACAGAGACCCGGACTCCTCGGAAAGTGGGTTTATTTTTATATTTCTAGAAACATTAGCTGGATGATCAGCACAGACGTGGAGCAATCCTGATGGTGTTTATCCGGAGGACGGTCTGAGGGCTCACGATAACTGCAAGACAGAGCAGGGCCCGGCATGAACACAGATCCGGACGCCGTCAACCAGCTACCGCGAGACCCAGCCGCCGCCCGCTCTTTCCTCGAGGGTCTGCCTTGCACCAGCACCGCCCCGCAGCCGGGCAGAACTGGCCACCCAGTGATGTCCCACAGGCCGTGGTTTTTGGTCATCACTGACCGCCTGCCTCACCACTCGCTCCGTGAGCCCCGTCAGACCCCACAGGGGCTGCAACACCCCGGGGCCTGGAGGCCAGGGGCGCCCTTGCTGCGGGCCCCCAGCCTGGCCTCCCCCACGTGCCCAGAGACCCCTGCCCTGCATGGGTGGGGGCACCCCTTCCGGCTATGCTGAGGCTACTGGAGGTGGCGGAGGGTACAGGAGAGGCTCCCTACTGACCCAGCTCTAGTGAAGCTGAAGCTACCGTCTGGTACGTTTCACCGTTTGTAACCGAGGACTGTGAGAGACATACATCGTCCCTCGTTGTCTGCAGGGGATGGGTTCCAGGACCCCCGAGGACACCGGCATCCAAGGATGCTCAAGCCCCCTAATAAGACGGTCTAGTGTCTGCATGTGACCCACACACACCCTCCCGTACACTCTAAACCATCTCTAGGTCACACGTGAGGCCTAAAGCACTGTCAACGCCATATGAACAGGTGTAAATACAACGTATAATATACATCCTATGTAAGGACTTGGTGAAGCAAATTCAAGTTTTGCTTTTTGGAACTCTCTGGAATTTTTTTTCTTGCAAATTTTTTTGTTTTTGGCCCTGCGGCACACGGGCTCTTAGTTGTGGCATGTGGGATCTTAGTTCCCTGGCCAGGGATCAAACCTGCACCCCCTGCATTGGAAGCACGGAGTCAACCACTGGACCGCCAGGGAAGTCCCTCCTGCAAATGTTCCATCTGTGGCTGGTTGACTCTGCGAGTATGGCAGACGGGGATATAGGGGGCCAACTGTGCACCTCCTGAGACAAGATGCTGCAGCCTGTGGGTCCCGCCCCAAGGGGCTGTGACCTCCAGTGGAGGCCCCTGCAGGGACAGTTCTGTTCCCGCTTGTGGGTTTACTGGGAAATGGCAGGGGGCTCTGGATGGGAACAAAAGGTCGTGTGGGGTCAGGGAGACAAGGGAGACACAGCCCAGGCCGTGGAAAGCGGGCAGCAACGGCTAGGTGAGGGCGGAGGGGGATCCCTCCGTGAACCCTCGTCCCGGCCCTGCTCCGTGAGGCTGGGCAGGAGAGCGGGGTCTCCTGCCCCCACTCAGGGCACAGGCTCCCCTCCTGTCCCTGTGATGAGCCGCCAACTCCCGCAAGTCACCACAAGGCCGCTGGATGCGGTGGCCTCTCCACTCCCGCTCAGCAGGCCCTGCCTGCGCCCCTGGGGGAGGCCCCTGCTGTGAAGTCCCCCCCTCAGGTGCCAGCCCTTCCCGCCACTGCTTCCTCCCTTCCCGGCTGAGGTTCTGTCCACCCCACGCGCTGCACCTGCCAGAACCCGCGGCAAGTCCACACAGGGGCGCTGCTTCTTCACCTCTCCGACCTCTGACCTCACCCCTTCCTGCCTCCATCCCCTCCCCCCTCCCAGCAGACCCTCCTTGGTGACGCCCATTGTTACTGGCCCTTTAAATCAGGCGCACCACATGCGCCTGGACGCCCCTTCGGCCGGGGGACAGGACGGAAGGGCCTCCTGTCCCTGGTCTCTCAGCCCCTGTGCTCGAGCCCACCCTGCCCGCTCCATCCCACCAGCATCCGGACGCCCTGGCCCTCCAGGGGCCACCCCGCCTGCCGCCTCCCCAGGGAAACCTCTCCTGACCTTCTCTCCCAGGACTGCCTTCCTTCGGGCTCCAGACGGGCCTCCCTCCTCCCCCAAAGCCTCTTTCACTCCTTCAAACAAACCAGCCCCACCTCCGCCTCCCGGCCCAGTCGACCTCACACCCTTCCAGCCACCACCTCTTCTCTTTAACCACCTTCTGAGGATGCTGTCCCCACCTGCCTTTGCGTCACAGAACAAACATGAACGAACGCCCGAAGCATTACGGTAAGATGAAGTCTGACGAGCCGCCCACAGGAATTGGAACACAGGACACACGATCCCTCTGCATTTGTGACTCCTTCCTTCCCCGCCCCTCCAGAGGCAGCCACACCCGTGATTCTGCGCAAACCGTTCTTCCTTTAAAAATGTGCCGTTGTTATGTGTGTGCGTAATGCGTGCGGGCGCGAGCGTGTGCCCAGCAGCACGAGGCTGAGCTCTGCCCACCCCCGGGCTTCATGACTCGGCCTCACCCTCACATAGTCTAAGATCGTCCCTGCCGTGTGGAGGTGGGCCATCCACTGCACTGGACAACATCCCACTGAGGGAATCTCCGTTGCTCGTCCATTCCCCGTGGTGGACACGTGGCCTGCTTCTGGGTTGTCCGCAGGAACCCAGCTGCCAGGGCCGTGCCCTCCACAAGCCCCGGAGTGGTTAACGACTGCTACCTGCCCCTCCCCGGCAGAGCCAGGACGTGGGCAGAGCTCTCACTGGTCTCTGGGCTGCTGCACCCACAAAAGCGCCTGGCAGAGGGCAGGGCCCTGTCCAACCTGGCCCAGCACAGGACGCGGGGCAACACCCAGAGGACGGGAACACAGCAGCCACGCTTTCTCCAACTTACTTCTTTTCCTTTTGTAGTTTTTCCTTTTCTTGAATCTCATATTGATTTTTGGCCATGATTCTGTCTTTTCAATGACTGTGGCTTCTACTTGAACAAGATCCTTTCTGGAAGAGAGGAAAACGAACAGTAATGTACCTTCCTGATTATTTTTCAGTTTTACTAGTGCTTTACGTGAGAACATCTAAATAAAGTTTAACTTCCTTTTCTGCCGGTTATCAACGTCATACGCCCTCCCTGCAGGCACCGTGAAAACTACCAAAAAGCACAGCAAAGAACAGTGTCGTCCCACAGCAAATCTTAAAAGGGCCAAACTGCAGTGAATGAGTAACAGGTCAACGATTTGTCCTGGATGCTCTGTACGTGGGACACTACACACCCACAGTGAGAAGCGTAAGCGTGTTGAGCTTGGTGGCTGCAGCAGGTGTGACGGGAGCCCCTCTGCCCAGCCTCCCCGCCGGCATCTGAGAGCACGTTACCCGAGGAGGGGTCTGCCGAGCAGCGTGAAGTCGTCGGCCCCAACCAGCAGGACCTGGAATCAAATAGGCGTGTTACCAGCAAATAACACAAAGCCCCTAGAACAGGCAGTCGCCCGAGCACACTGGAAAGGAAGCAAGGTGTCGGTTCCCCGAAACCAAAACGCGGGCTTCCTCTGCTATCTAACTAGCCACTCCCTCAACCTGGGACAGAGGTGGGGGCGCCAGCTGGCGGCCTGGCTGTGTGTGCAGGGGCGCCCGGCTGCCTGCGGACACGCCCGCGCTGTCAGACCCGGACACGTGGAACTCGGTCATCTGGGCGAGCACGTAACCTCCTATGGCAACAGTGGCTTTTAAAATACAACAACTTTTTATTGAAGTATAATACGTACGGGGAAAAAATGCACAAACCAAACTGTGGTGTCTTTTATACAGTTCACAGTCCTGCTGATACTGCAAAGATTGAGGTTCAAGGTATTCTTTTAATGACTGCAAACCCTGCACGGCCAGGCAGCCTCTCTCACTGGAGGGAAACTGTGACGCTAAGCGTGGCCTCAGATGAAGACAGTTCTGCGACCCAAGTGCAGTGGGGTTCTCATCAGACATTGGGAGACTGTCTGAAATTCTCCTGATGAGAAAAAAACTCGATTGCATTAAGCTTAAATGTCTAAAGACAAAGCCTATTTTATAATAACATCAACGCGCTATGTGTTAGGTGATGACAAATAACGAAATCTTGCTTGACTCACTCTCAGCCCGACACGTTCTCTGTTGCTGGGCTTCCGACGTTACGAAAAACCACCTGCATTAGGTGGAGCTTCCTATGTTTTTGTTAATGTGAAATGTTTCAAAATAATGTCTTTTTAGAGATCCTCACAAAAACACTCCAGAAGTCTCTTATTTTAGATGTAAAAGGTAAATGTACTCTTGTTCGTGAGCTCATGACAGAACCACGGGGGTCACCAAGGAGAAGGGGCTGTGCTGGCTGGTGGCGTCCACACAGCGCCCTGGCTCAGCCTGAGCCGTGCTCCTGCTCGGATCACAGGCTGTGGGAAGACCGTCTGAGAGAGGAGAGTTTAATGCTCCCCTGGGTGTAAATATGCAAAGAATCTACAATCACAAAGGAAGGAGGAGTTTTAAATTATAAAGAAAACCATATGTCATATTACATCACACCAACAGTTAACCACGTCCTAAAAAATGATCCGGTACAGAAATCTCATATTTTATCTACAGTTTTATGAACAGAAGCAGAATAGGCAAAAACCAAATAGGCCCCCGAACACAAGCGGAGGGCAGAGGCACTTGGCTAAACACGCAGGACACACCTCGCGGCAGTTCAGGAGGGTCGGAAGACGACCAGCGCCCTGCGAGGCGCCTCTAAACCGTGCTCGCCGTTCAGCACAGCGGCAGCTGTCACGCCTAACGTCAGGGCAGTGCTCAAGCCGAAACAGGGCAGTGCTCGAGCCGAAACGGAACATTTTCTCTTCATAAATCCGGGCCTGAGAACTCTTTACATCCCTAACTGGGATTTTCACTGTACCTGTGATCAGATATTTTCCTCTAAGAATACACTAAGGAGACGTGAGACAAACCCTTCTCTGTCTGACGTGAGACAGACACACGCGTCCCCTTAGAGAAACGTGCTGATCGGCTCCCTGTAAGGAGGGGCCCTACCGAGTCGGGCCGCCCTCGGGGAGCAGCTCTGCCCACACCCCCCTGACCCCACCGTGCCCACTGGCCAGCCTGCCACGTCCCCAGAGCTGACTCACAGTCTCACCTTCTCCAGCCGGATCCTCTCTCCACACGCAACGTCTAACTTGTTTTCAATTAAGATCAGGTCTTCAGAGGTCACCTTCCACTGGTGGCTGGCAAAGTGCACCACTGCGAAGAGCCTGCCGTAGCGGCCCCGGGCGATCAGCTCGTTCACCTTCTCCACGACCTCTGTGGGGAGAAGGGCGGTCAGGGTCACAGCTACACCCTCACCCGGGTGCCCGCTGCCCCGCCGCAGGCCAGGGTGAGCCGCTGCTCCCAGGAGCTGGCACTGGGGTGCGCGGGGCACACGGGGCTCTTATAGACGATCGTGCCCCGACGGCACAGAAGCCCCCATCCCCCTGCCATCCTCCCGCCTGAGCGCTCGGCGCGCCTGGCTGGGTTTCTCTGACCCTGCGGTGGAGAAACCCTCACCTGGTTTCATTCCCAGTCGTTATTAACGAGCCAGCGGCCTGGCAAAGTGAGAGGAGAGGCCTTCTTGCAAACAAGGAAAACCTAGAATTATACCCTCATGGCGCTGGATGCTACCTGCTCGCGTCCGCCCACACCCAGTACCCCTCCCACGGTCACCCCCTCGTCTTAGGCCCGGCCCTTCTCTCCTGCCCCGACCCTCCTGGCCTCGCCTGGGGCTGGGCACAGGGCACAGCGTCTGCCCTGGAAACCGAGTCATGCCCTCGGCTGCACCTGGCCAAGAGGGCGGAACCTCGCCTGCAGCGAGGGGCACAGCATCCGAAATAGTATTTAACAACTGCAAGATTCCACGCGTTACTATGGACTTCCAGCTTTTGGAAACTGAGGATCTCGCACTGATCCCGGTGCTGGGCGTGGTGGCCACACTGCCCTCCTGGCGACACGCATCCTGCGTGACACCCTGATGGCCTCTTGAACACCTGGGCTGGGGCCGGCTTCCACCGATGACCAGGCACATCGTTCTTCTTCCCTGAACTCCCGTTTCTACCAACAGCGGGGAGACAGAGCTGGGCCCTGGCCCTCGCGCCACCCGCACTACCTGCCTGCGACTCGGCTGGTGCCTTGCTGCCCTAGGAGGACTGGCTCAACGAATGAGGGTTTTGAGCTCTGGTGTCGAGCGAACCTGAGCTTTCGCGCTGCGCCGTGTCTCGGGCACCTGGAAACGTGAAGTCCTTGTTCTGTGGCCAGGAGGCCCCCTGTGGTGGAAGCAGGGGCGCCACCCCCAGCTTCTGCCTCTCTTACCTGCGTGGTGTCTGGCCTCCTCGACGGGGTCTGGCACAACAACTTCTGGCCAAGGTGGTGAACTCAGTGACGTTTTAGGAACGTATCTGTAAAAATATTTTACAGACGTGGGTCACACACACGTGAAAAGACGGTTCAAGATGTGTGAGAAATGACTGCGCTCAGCACACTAGGAAGGGCAAGGATCCGGCACGTCTCTGATGCTTGTGTGGCTGGCGGGACAGCTGCCCCCGCAGTTGTAGGAGGGCAAAACCTGCTCGCCCCAAAATGTCTCTTAGGCGTGCAGATTACTTCAAGCCGAAAACAATCAAGGCCCAAAAGACGCAGGAAGAAACTTTGGCAGGAGGCAGGCAGGCCTGGGTCTGCGCGCAGCTTCCTGAAAGACTCGAGATGGAGGGCCTGTCCTGGGACACAGCATCACCAGAGATGGCTGCGAGGAACACAGGGGCCCAGAGATCTGAGGCCGCTCCTGTCCCACTGTCTCTGCAGGCCCAGCCAACATTTATTCACCAAACATCTGCTTTTCCACCTCCACGTGAATTGCCTTCGTCCCCTTTGAAGTCTCAAACCCCCACCCTCAACATCGTCTTTTGTCTTTAGCTGAAGGTGCTACTTAAGGTGAGGGCTTCTGCCATTTGTGCGAGTGGCTCATTTCTCCTGGGTCTCTCCTGTGTGTACAGGTTATTAAACTTTGGTTTGATTTTTCTCCTGTTAACCTGTCTCATGTCAATTTAACTCTTAGACCAGCCAGAAGATCCCAGAAAACTGGGGACCCTGCCGCTTCCAGCTCACTGTTCGCTCACTGTGAAGTGAGCGAACGCCTTCCCTGCCGGAGTCCACTGGCCCCCAAATGAAGCTGTGCACTCCCGTCACGCATCGTGTCTGAGCAGCCCTGGGCGGCCCGGCAGCAGCCAGTCGAGGACCGAGGGACAAACCTCGGAACGGGACTGGGGGCAGCAGTGGCCACTCACGGCGGTCACAGGAGAAGTCAGCCGAGTTCATGAAAGCACCCTTTAGGGTTTCTGCCTCCACCCTCACCCAGGGTGCCCACTGCTCCTTTAGGGAAACACCAGGCCCTGCGTCCCCCCTGCTGAGAATCTCCGCTGCAGGAGCGCAGGTGGCTGCACTGAGAGCTTACTACGTGCCAGGCGCTCTTCTCTTTTTTTTTTTCTAATTTTTGTACTGAAGTATAGTTGATTTACAATGTTAATTTCTGCCGTACAGCATAGTGATACAGTTATACACATACATTCTTTTTTATATGCTTTTCTGCCATGGTTTATCTCAGGAGACTGAATATAGTTCCCTATGCTCTCCAGGAGGACCCTGTCGTTTATCCATTCTATGGATAATACTTTGTATCTGTTAATCGCAAATTCCCAATCCATCCCCTCCCCATGGCAACCACAAGTCCTTCTAAGCTCTTTTTTGTTAAAAAGTTTATTTTATTTTTGGCTGCATTGGGCCTTCGTTGCTGCGCGCCGGCTTTCTCTAGTTGCGGCGAGCGGGGGCTGCTCTTCGTTGCGGTGCGCAGGCTTCTCATCGCGGTGGCTTCTCTTGTTGCGGAGCACGGGCTCTAGGCACGCGGGCTTCAGTAGTTGTGGCTCGCGGGCTCTAGAGCGCAGGCTCAGCAGTTGTGGTGCACGGGCTTAGTTGCTCCGCGGCATGTGGGATCTTCCCGGACCAGGGCTTGAACCCGTGTCCCCTGCATTGGCAGGCGGATTCTTAACCACTGTGCCAGCAGGGAAGCTCCCTTCTAAGCTCTTTAAATGCAGAAATTCACTCGACTCTCATGAAAACCCACTGAGACGGAGACTAATACTGCTTCCATTTTGCCGAAGAGGAACGAAGCTCAGAGTGCGTGGCCCTGCTCAGGGACCCGGGCTGACAGGGCGGGGCAGGGACGGGACCCTGTGTGTTCCTACCTGAGTACGATCTTGTCAAATTTACCTTCTGTAGTTTATATTAATTTTATGTGTTTTCTTTAACACTGAACATGCTCTTTCAAATTATGTAAGGTCCTCCTGGAGATTCTGACACAACCATCCCGTGATTCGACCTTCCCAGTTGGAAATAAATCCCCAATTAGGAGTTAAAAGCTTTTGCCTGGAAAGACACAGCTGTGCAAGGCCCAGAACACCTTTGCCTTTGGGTGCTTGAGGTTCTGTCTGTATTTCTATACGTCAAGGGTCTGAGAAAAATACTGTCAAAAAGTTAAAAGAAAACTAAATATTCTTGAAAACCCAAATGCTTAAAGTTCTGACTTTAGAAAGGAAAGGAAGAGAGTCACCAAAACCCACATTTTGATATTACCCTTGTGGAAATGAAGCGCTCTGCGAACTGAACCTTCGAGAAGCAGACCACAGGGAAGCTGAGGGAATAAAGAAACACGCGTAGTTACTAACATGAAACGCAAACCGCCCTTTACGATGCTCAGTGTGCAAGTGCCGCTCCTGTGACTGGCACGCGACTTAAACCACCACATCGCGACATGTCTACAGAAAAACCTAGGCCGACAAAACTAAAAGAACATCACTTATAGTCACTGGCTATTACCATAAGCGTCAGGATGTGCTTGTCACGCCATTGAAAAGGGCCTAAAACCAAATCACCTACCTGCTAACCCACTCCTTGACCACAGGTGCCCACTAAGTTCAGGCCCTGTTCGGTACCCCAGTGTGGGAGCGGCCTCCAGGACGCCCCGACGAGCCCACCTCCTCGTGTTCTCACCCCTGTGTTGTCCCCCGACAGGGCGCTGGTTTCTGTGACCAACAGCATGTGGCAGAAGTGACAGGACAGCACTTCCGAGAGTAAGTTATACAAGGGCAGCTGCTGTCCTGGGTGTCCTCTCTCATCTCTGCTGCAGGGCTGCTGTGCGGTGAGCAGTCCCTGGAGGGGCCTCCTGCCAGCAGCCCAGGGAGGGAGCTGGAAAGCAGATTCTGCAGCCCCAGCTGACAGCCTGACTTGAATCTAATGAGAGACTGGGAGCCAGAAGCACCTGCTAAGCTGCTGCTGGATCCTGACCGTCAGCGATGGATAATACACGTTAGGTATCTTAAGCTGCTGGATTTGGGGGTAACCTGGGACATAGCAGTAGATAACTAATGCACCGACAAAGGTACCCACAGCCTACTGAGAAGGACTCAGAAATAAAATGCCTGGTAAGTGCAAAAAGCAGAGGACAGGTTTCTCAATAACTACTGTTGGTTTTATTTTTTCAATTGGGCTCTAATTTATAAACCATAAAATTCACTCTTTCAAAGCTCACTCATTAGCGGTTGTTCCCAATTCTTGGTCTCCTGGGCTGGTTTCTCTTCCCCTCTGCCATCTTGGTGCGCTTGTGGTTTAGACATTGGATCTTACCTCTTCTTTACCTATAGCCGTTCTTCTGGTGATTGTATGAATTTAAATGTCACCTATACACTGGTGACTCCCAAGTTTACACCTGCAGCCTGTCGGACACGACAAACACCTGTCTCTTTGTCATCGTCACCTGCATGTCTAACAGGCGTCTCAGAACCTAACAAAGGCTCCTGATCTGCCCCTCATGCCTGCTTCTCCCACACCCCTCCCCATCTCACGTAATGGCGACTCCATCTTTCTAGTTGCTCAGGCCCCAAATCTCAGTCATTTATGACTCTTCTCTCTCACACCCCTCAGCCAACCTATCAGCAAGTCCCCTTGCCTCTCTTTGAGAGATCCAGGCTCTGACCACTTCAATCACCCAAGCCTGCATTATTACTAACACCCTGCTCTCGCCCTAGCCTCCCTTCTCTGCACAGCAGCTAGAGGGATCCTGTTAAAACTGAGGTCAGATCGTGTCACTACTTTGCGAAACTCTACAAGAGCACCCCATTTCACTCAGAGAAAAAGCCGAAGTTCTTACAGCGGCCACAGGGCAGTGGGCATTGCGGTTCCATCTGTCTCTCTGAGCCCATGCCTCACGAGCTTCCCCTCGCTCACTGCACACCTGCCATTCTGGCCTCCTGGCTATTCCGGGAAGATGCCAAGTGCAAGGGCCTATGCCTGACCGCTCTTGCCCTGAACGCTCCCCGACCCCACGTGGCCCCCAGGCTAATTCCCTATTTCCTTTGGGTCTCCACTCCAATACCGTCTCAGTAGAGAGGCCTTCCCCACCCATCCTATTTAAAATTGAACCCTTTCTTCCCAACTCATGCTTTATTTTTCTCCATGAGTCGTAACAGCTTCGAACATACTATATAATTTGCTGTTTCTTAAAAATCTGCTTGTCTCTCTGCACAACCCTTCCCCCTGCGTCAGAATGCTAGCTCCATAAAAGCAGGGATTATTGTTTTATGTTTATAACTGATGTATTCGCTATCCTGGACCAGTGTTTGACTTGTAACAGGTGCTCGATAAATGGTGAATATACGAATAAATGAATGACATCTACTCTGCTAAGCCATCAAACGAGGCCCCTGTGGAACACTCCACGATTGGGAACTTGTGATTGGCCTCTCGAGAGCCATCCCACCGCTGAAAGCTCACAAAGTTTCTGCAACTGATCTGCTTCCCTTGCCTGTGGTCTTAGCTTAGCAGTGACCCCACTGGGAACAAATGGTGCCCCAGGATCATCCTTTAGATCCCTAAGGATCGTGCCAGTGTCCACCCTGTTTCCTTCACTCACTCTTCAAGGTCCTGCCTGTTCACCATTTTGGTCACCCTCTCTTTACTCAGTTCACTTCATCTGTGCTTCTCTCTGAAAACATTGGGTCTGGAATTGAACACAGCATTCTAGAGGTGGTTTTATAATGGTAGAATGCAGTAAGTCCCACTGCTTTTGTAAAAACTTCCCTGCCTGCTTAAACCCAAGTTTTATTATGGAAAATGACAAGCATACAAAAGTAAAGAGAATAGTGAGTCCTCCTGTATCTCTCCCCAGACTCAACAGTTATCAACTCTTGGCCAAGCTTGATTCATTCACAGTGCCTCTGGCCCAACTCTGTGATTAAAGCAACTGTCAGTGTATTTCTATGAAAGATAAAGATTCTTAACAAAAACACAACCACAACATCATTATCACACCTAAAAAAGGGAACAATTATTATCAATTCAGACCCAATTCTAAAACATACATAAACATTCCCTCACACAGATACACACTCCAACCGTTTCAGACAGAAGTTTATAGTGTTTCTGAGAAACATAATCTTTTTGAGCCTCATGACAACCCAGTGCCTAAAATACAGCTGTCGCTTTTGCTGGATTGGTTACCATTAGGCAAGGACATCCATCACCATTTTCCAGATGAGGATGGTGAGGCTCAGAGCGTGGCTCGCAGCCTGCGGGTGATGGTTAACGCACAGGCCTTGGAGCCGGACCGAGCTGTCTGATTCAGTCCTCTCCCACTTCCCTGCTGTGTGACCGTAAGCAAGCTACCTAACCACTCTGAGCCTCAGTTTGTTCCCCCGGTTAAATACAGCCTATATGGAAGTTGGGGAGCTTTCATCAGTATTTAAGCTACTAACTAAAGGAACCAGGATCTGAACCTAGGTTTCCCCAACTCCAAAGTCCGCGTTGTAATCACCGCATCAAAAAAAGCGATTAACATCGGTCGGACACAGACACACATGTGGCGGGACGGCAGGGCGCCCCACTTCCTCTCTTCACCCCGCGGCCAAGGTCTCACCCTCTCCGGGCCCCGACGCTCTCAGGACACTGCGGCTGCATGCAGACACCAGCCGTCTGAAAGTGACCGGCAGAGCCGAGGCCGCCACAGCCGCCGCCATCTTCCCGCAGCCTAGACCGACACCGGAAGCGGAAGAGGCGCGAACCTGGTGCGTCGACGCACCGGGCCCGGCCGGGAGCACCGCCCCTCGCGGCAGCCGGAACTCGGCGGCTCGGGACCTCGGCTGCTCCGGGCCCAGGCCGGACTGCGGCCATGGCGTCGGCGACCGTGGAGAGCTTCGTGAACAAGCAGTTGGACCTGCTGGCGCTCGAGAGGGACGCGGAGGTCGAGGAGCGCAGGTACGGCCGCCGGCCCGGGCCTCGGGTTCGGTCCGGCGGTTCCCCTAGGCCCCCGTACTCTCCCAGCTCAGACCTCGGGCGGACCTCCCTCCTGGGGGCTCGGCCTGACCAGCCTGGGGGTCGGGATTTGCCCTCCTGACTCCTCGAGTCCGGGTCGCGGCTGTGAAGGGGCTCGGCCTCCCACACAGATGGAAGCCTCTTCAACCCCCGGGACAGCCCGTTCCGTTTGGGGGACCCTTAGGAAGGGTCTGTTCTCCCCCTGAAGTTCCCCTCTGAACTTTGCCTCGTAGGTCCTGCCTCTCTCCCCATTTCCATCCCCAAAGTGTTCTCAGCCCTCTTCCGTCATCGTCCCCTCTGTCAGTGTCTGCGCCTGTTCCGTGCCAGGCCCCGAGTGAGATAGTCACTGATGGTCCCCTGGCGGCTGGGTTTGAGCGGAAGGGGCAGGTGGGAGCGGAAACAGTTCCCTCCCAGCGTGATAGATGCTGACCCGTGTGTGCAGGCAAAGTGCTGTGGGAGCAGGAGGGTGGACAGCTGAGCCTGGGGAGCCTTAGGTTGAGGCTGGCTTCGTGGAGGAGGTGGTGCCTGAGCACAGCTTGCAGAAAAATAGGGATTCAGGTGGAGGCGGGGGAGGATATTCCTGGAAGAGATGTGGGGAGGAAGGGCAGCCCTGCAGGCGAGGGTGGAGCCCTGAGAAAGCCAGACTTGTTTCCGTAGGGCTGAAACTTTGAGAGATGACACTGAGGCCTGTGAAAGCACCCCACATACATCAGCCCCTTTAAACCTTACGTCACCTCTGCGAAGTTGGTTACTGTAATTCTCGTTTTATGTCTAAGGAGGCTGAGACAGAGGTTAAGTCATGTGCCCCAGGTAACACAGGTCGAGCCAGGATTTGAGTTCAGGCAGGCTGATCCCAGAGTTTGCACTCAACCGTTGTGCTACCCAAGTGGAGAGGATTTGTTTTAGAGGTTTTTGATCGTGATGGTTAAGAGCATTTGCAGTCCTGTCGACGTCAGTGGGATCCCAGCTCCATGATTTATGGCTGGATGACTTTGCAGCCTTAGTTACCTCATCTGTAAAATGAGATCATTCTCACAGCAGACCAGTGAGGTGGGAACACAATGATCTCTAAGTCAAGTGCTCAGCACGGTTCAGAGTACAGAGTAAGCACCCATGGGAAGATAGGCGGGGGCCAGATTGGGAAGGGCCTTGTGGAGAAGATTGTATGATATTCCTGTGCAGAGGATGGGCCTCGGTGCAGTTAAGCAGGTCAGAGAGGTAAATAGATTTTCATCTTAGGGGGGATCTGTTGGATGTTGCTGCTGGGATTGGCTGGGGAGAACCCAGAGATAAGGAAGTTAGGAAGCTCGGTTTAGTCCGGAGACGGCCAGTGATGTGGGCTTGAACCAAAGCTATGGCGGCGAGGATGAGGCAGGGGTGGATTCTGGGTACAAATGGGAGGGGCCTGGTGGGACTCAGCGACACACAGGACTCAGGACAGAAGGTGAAGATGAGCGAAGGTTCTGTCTTGGGAAACTGGGAGGAGGGCACAGATCGCGCTGGGGCTATAGGGGGGGCAGGTTTGAGGGGGGGCAGTTTTGGAGTTTCCCTGGTCACCCTTCGTGCCTGTGCAGAGATCTCCATCTGTTCTTCCTGCACGGTTGGAAGTGAAAACTGGTAAAATACAAATACTGAAGTCTCAACATTGGGTGTCTCCCAGGTCCTGGCAGGAAAGTGTCTCTCCGAAAGAACTCCAGAGCCGAGGCGTCTGCTTGCTGAAGCTGCAGGTATCCAGCCAGCGGACCGGGCTGTACGGACGGTTGCTGGTCACCTTTGAGCCCAGGAGATGCATGTCTGCAGCTGTGCTTCCCAGTAACAGCTTTATTTCCGGTCTGTGCATTTTTGACATAGGTGGACTTTGAGTATTGCTGTCTTCAGATGTGGCTTGTAAAGACCAGGTCACATACGACCAGTTGGGGAATAAAGCATTGTAATGGAAAGCTCTCACTTAGAAATTCAGCAGTTACGAGGCTTTTTGGTAGTTTAGAGCAGCACTGCCCAGACTGGCAGCCACTAGCCACGCGGGCTTATTGAACGCTCGCAATAGGGCTAGTGATCGCTGCTGGTGTAAAATGCGCATGAGATTTTGAAGATTTAGTGCAAAAAATTTAGAATATCAACAGTAATGTCTTTGAAAACTGATTATATCTTGAAATGATAATATTTTTCATTGGGTTAAGTATTGGGTTAAGTAAAATGTGATTAAATTTACCTGTTTCTTTCGGTTTTTTAGTATGCCTACTAGAAAATGTAAAATTACACATGACTCTCACATGTCTCTTGAGTAGCCCTGGTCCAGATGGTTCAACGTGTGTAGTTGTGTATTCCCAGACCTTCCTTGTGCCAAGGATACTTTGGCTAAACTTGTGGCAGCTCTGCTGGAAAGGAGGGGCAGTTAGAAGAAGCTTCTTAAGCTCACACCTGGGATGCTTGTTTTATTTATTTTTATTTTTTCCTTTGGCCACGCCGCACGGCATGCGGGATCTTAGTTCCCTGACCAGGGATCGAACCTGTGCCCCCTGCAGTGGAAGCACAGAGTCCTAACCACTGGACCACCAGGGAAATCCCTGGGACGCTTGTTTTTGATCAGACCTGGAAACTGGGAGAGAGCAACACTGCCGAACACTGCACTTCCACTAGAAAAGTCTCTCTGCCTTGTTTTGGTGGTGACAGTTTGTTGGTTTCATATTTCGATTTTCTAGACTCTTGCCCCACAGTTTTTGGAATACGGGCTGGGTTTGGAGACAGATAGGAGGAGGGGAAGCTGCTGGTTTGGAGTCAGGTCTTACACTTTGCTGTTAAGTGGCCGAGAGTCAGTCACGTGTCCTCTGAAGAACAGAACCAAGGGGATTATAGTTGAGCTCTCGGCCTCGCCATCAGGATGAGCGGGTGGGACTGAATGTGCAGGGCGTTTGTAAACTCTGAAAACCAAAGGAATAGTGTGTGTTCAGTTAGTAAGTGTTGCGGAGTGAATGACCTGAGAGGTTGATGAATAGCTGATAAACAGGAAGTCAGCTGTTTATGTGAAAAAGTGTGGAGCTGAAAATCTGATGTGTTGCTTCGGCTTCTGATCAAACGTAGGTGGGGTTGTTAGTTTTTCGTCTCCTGAAGAGCAGTTTTAAGGCTCTGTAGCTGAGAGGTGTGAATTCTGCAATGTGGGACCCTACTCAGGACAGCCGGTGGGGAAGTCACAGTCGGGACGGAGTCGCCTGCACTCAGCCTCACGGAGGTCCCCGTGCACAGAACCAGACCTCGGGCCCAGGGGCACTGCTGCCACCTGCTCTTTGTCTTTAAAAGTTGGGGCGGGAGACAGAAAAGATTCAAGGTGCAGATGAAACTCATTGCCTAGAAGGAAAGCAGCTGGGACTAAGAATACACCTCAAAAAAAAAAAAAAAAAGAATACGCCTCATGCTTGGTTGACGTGTGGCACGTACTCTGACTCGGAATAAATGGGGTGTGAGTATGTGGGAGGCCCTGGCTGCATCTCAGCGTGGATTCTTGTTTGGTCAGAACTGTCTGTGTTCAAGTGACAGAAACCCTGAGCCAGATGGGCTGGAACAGGAGGGGGACGCGTGGGTTGTGATAGCTGGAAGGTGGCTGCACGGCTCAGAGGAGGTCACCTGGGCTTAGTTCCGCTCCGTGTTTTGGCTCCGCCCTCTCCTGGGTTGGCTTCCTTCTCAGGCCCCAAGTGGTAGCAGCTTCAGCCCTCACGTCCTCTCCAGTTTCTGGTCCAGCTGGGAAGGGTGAGGGCATCCTTCCAGCTGTCCACCCAAAAGTCTCACCACATCTCAGGGGCTCTGACTTGGTCCCTTGTCCATCCCCGACCCAGTCACTGGCCAGGGGGCTTGGGAAGCCCTGATTGGCTCGGGTGTGGGTCGTGTGCTCCGTCCCGGCATCGGGGGAAGCCTCTCAGACTCGCCTGGTGATGGGTGAATCACCAAACAGCTGTCGCAGGAGTGGGGAGGCCCAGCTGAGTGGGCAACAAACCACCCTCTCCCTCCTTCATCAGTGTTCCCTTTCCACCTGGAATGTTCTCCCCCAGGTGAGCTCGTGGCCCCCACTGTTTCCAGGGCCCACCCTGCTTACGGGTCACCCCTCAGAGAGGCCCTTCCCACACACTCTGCAATGGCACCCTCGTCCCTCTCCACCCTCTGCCGCACTTCATCTTTTTTTTTTTCTTTAATACATTTATTTTATTTGTTTTTGGCTGCATTGGGTCTTTGTTGCTGCACGCGGGCTTTCTCTAGTTGCGGTGAGCGGGAGTTACTCTTCGTTGTGGTGCGCGTGCTTCTCATTGCAGTGGCTTCTCTTGCTGCGGAGCGCTGGCTATAAGGCGCGCGGGCTTCAGCAGTTGTGACGCATGGGCTTCAGTAGTTGTGGCTCACGGACTCTAGAGTGCAGGCTCAGTAGTTGTGGCACACGGGCTCAGCTGCTCCGTGGCACGTGGGATCTTCCCGGACCGGGGCTCAAACCCGTGTCCCCTGCATTGACAGGTGGATTCTTAACCACTGTGCCACCAGGGAAGCCCCTGCACTTCATCTTAACTAAAGCCCTTGGCTCTGACCCCTGGTAGGTTTTCGTATTTGCTCCTCTCCTCCCTAACGTGAGCTCAGGGACCGTGTTTTATTCCTAATATAGACCAGCACCCAGAACAGTGCTGGGCACAGAGGAAGACTTTAAATATTTTATTGACTGTCATGTTTGTTTTAAACAGTTCATTGAGCTCCAGTAAATTTTCACATATGATGTCAGTTAAAAGTATTTTTTTTTACTGATTTCATTTCTAATGAAAGTAACAGATACAATGTTTGAAATATGCTGGAATTCGTTATATGAAGTAATTCACGTTTAACGTTGTTCAGCGTTTATGTAACTGGTCTTTGCTTCTGTAGGTGACATAGTGGGTCTGTATGAGGAAGACAGTCAGTTGGCCACTGGGATCCTGACCCGGATCACCCAGCAGTGGGTCACCGTGGCCTTTGATGAGTCCCATGATTTACAGTTGAGTTTGGACCAAGAGCATTCCTACAGGCTGTTAAAACTTGCCAACGACGTCACTTATAAGCGACTGAAAAAGTAAGTGTGTGTGACTGGAAGTCACATGTGATGTTTTCCTTAAACACCTCCCTCCTGCTGGGCAGAAGAGGGCAGGCACATCCGTCTGGGGTCGGTTGCGTGCCCCTCATGGGAGGTGGCGGGCAGCAGCGTCGCGTGGAGCCTCGGGCACTGGGTTAATTGCTGGTTTTCATTAAGCTCCTAATTTTCATTTTCTCCTTTGGCAGAACTCTGATTACCCTAAAGAAGTATCATTCTGGCCCCGCGTCCTCGCTCACAGAGGTCCTCTTCGGCGGATCAGACCCCAGCCCTGCCAGTGAGATACGTAAGAGCTTGTGGTTTTCCTTTTCTGGTTGAAACCACCATGGACAGGATCTCGAACAGTGAGACCCTGGGCCATTTTAGCAAGAGTTTGAGAATGTACAGAGAGAAGAAATCTGCCTTAGTGTCTTTTTATAAGCTTCTTTGTGTGACTTGCTAGAACTAAGTCTCCTTCCTGTATACGGCGTCAAAGAAGTAGTTCATTCCATTTTTTTTATGATGTTCTTTCTAATATATCTAAATATCGAATATTTTTGTTTTGAAATGCGAGGGTATTTCTTCTAGCCCAGTGCCCTGTGAGAACAGAGGATGACTGATCATGCTTCATGCTCGATAGCATTTTTTTATAGTTTGAAAAGTCTCAGTTCTAAGTGCATTTGATTATTTTCTCAGTATCCTGTAAATTGAAGACAGTTTATTTCTAATTGTAAGAGTGCCATGTATTAGTCATAGAACGTTTGGAAATAAAGAAGAGTATAAACAAGGGAAAGAAATCACTCGAAAACCTGCCACTTAGAGTGAGCCTCACTGGTGCGTGTGTGCATTCTTCTAGTTGTTTTTCCACGTCCACATGGAACAGTCTGACTTACATACAGACACACGCATGTGTCCATGTACACCCCCCCCCCGACTGTTCTCACGGTGCTCTGGGCAATTTCTCATCTCCTTCAGTGTCCTGGAGAAGCTCATTTTGAGAGGAGTTTATCACCTCATCAAGCAGCTGCCCGTCACTGAACCACCCCGTAGGTGTTGGACTTGGCTGGTTTTTACAGTATAGCTTCAGTCATTCTCACACAAGGGCTGCCCCACACCCTTTTCCTGTCACGCCGGTGCTCGTACCCTGGCGGTGTGTTGGCTCTTAGCTCAGGGCTGCTTTGTACCTTCTCAGATTCCAAAAGCACTCACATTTCAATAAGATTTTATTTCTGCCAACTGTTTACCGAGAGGCTACTATGAGCTGGGAAGGGAACTAGCATTGTTTTTGCTGTGTTTCAAGGAACAGGATGTGCCCTGGTTGTAGCCAGCGTCCAGGGGAGAAGGGAACACGCAGGAGCTCTGGGTCGGATGCTCCGTTGCTCTCTCCGAGTCTCTTTCCGTCTTAACCTCCGGGTCGGTGCCCTATGCCCGTGGGGGTCAGCACGCTCGTCTCTGCTGCGGGCACCACGGGGCGGAGGCTGCGGGTGTGAGACTGGATGCAGCGGCACCTGCTCTCAGAGCACGGAGCTTACGAAGCAGGTCATTAGAATCGGCCATGGAAGATTCAGAACAGAAACATGGTCCTGGATCTGCTCATAATTGTTGTTTGTTTTCATCGTTTTACGGGCGCTTAAAAAGGGCCACTATGGTAGAAATGAATCTGTTCCCAGAAACATTTACTTTACAAGAAGCTGTTATTCTGGAGCATGAGTTGGCAGACTTTTTCAATAAAGGGACAGATGGTAAACATTGTAGGCTGTGCCGGCCGGTGCGACGGCGGGCTGCTGGGGACAGTGTCCCGGGACACCTGCCTCACCGAGCAGGCGGCCGGCTGGGCTTGGCCTGCGGGCCACAGTCTGCAGATTCCTGGTCCAGGAAAACAAAGCAGGTTGATTTTGCGTTGACTGGCTGACCCCTGGGGAGGGCCGGCTTTCTCCCCGTTACAGCCCGTATTTCTGTCGGCACATGCGGGGTCAGGGGCGGGGAGTGCCGGGTGACGGGGAGCTGGGTCCTCACTGTCGCTTGTTCCGCAGCGCCCCTGACTTTCTACAACGCTACTCTGGACGCCTCCCAGCAGGAAGCGGTCTGGTTTGCGCTGTCCCAGAAGGAACTCGCCATCATCCACGGGCCTCCTGGCACCGGGAAGACCACCACTGTGGTTGAAATCATTCTCCAAGCTGTGAAACAGGGCTCAAAGGTGGGCAGTGGGCACCGTGTCCCCGCCGGCACCCCTCACTCTGGTCTGCTGCGCTCGCAGGTGCCCAGCAGGGCCCCAGCCTGGGCTCTGGGGGACTCGGTTGGCAATGTTCCTGAGTGTTTACTGACTGAGCACTGGGCTGGGCCCTTTTCAGTCTCTGACAGTGCTTGGGACTGTTGGTCTGGGGTGGTGAGGTCTGGGTTACTGTCGGCCAGGCCACAGTCCAGGAGCCGCGTCTGCTCAGCACCCAGGCTCTGTGCTCAGACCCCTGCTGGGCATGCCGGGCGTGCAGGTGACCAGGGACTGTCTGTGCCGTTCAGGAGGAGACCGTGCAGCCAGTTCCCGGAGACAGAAGTGTTTTGGTTGATCAGGGGGTCTGGTGAGTTGTGCAGAGTGCAGGTTACTGGTTTCCGAGATGTGGAATGTGATATCGTGTATTGTTGTTCACGTAGATTTTTAATGGTTGAGAAAGGATCTTTCATCCTCATCTGTATCAACACAAGTCATCGTGGATTCTGAGCACATGGAAAGCTCTTTAGAAAACCTTTCTGGGTCGTAAACGTTGGATAAGGATAAGAATTAGAGCAATATGGTCCACATTTGCAGGTTGACATTTCCTGGGTGCTTCCTACGAACGAGGCACGTTTCTCAGTCTTTCCAGAGTTCGCCCCTTTAATCCTCACAGAAGCCCCGGGTGCGGGGACTCCATGGTCTCGGGCCCCGTCCCTCCACAGTGGGTGGCAGAGCCAGGACTCAGACTCGGGCGACACTCTCCCCAGAGCCCCTGCTCCTGCAGGGAGATCCATGTTGGTTACAAGGCCACGTCCAATGGTCTCCTGCAAATGACTGTCTTGGCAAGATGTTTACCAAGAAAAGCTGGTGAAAGATGACTTACTGGCAGGGAGCAGATTTGATGGTTTAATTGGGTGCCTCTGTTTCAGGAAACTGAAACAGGAGATACCTGTGTTCACGCTTTGGTGCAGACCGCCTTTGGCCACCTAGATGGGGTGGGGACTCTGCTCTCTGCCTCCCCTTCCTGCTGCACCCCCTCCTAAGAGCCAGACTGCAGTTCTGGAAGCAAGATTGAGCCTGTTCACGAAGGCTTTTCCTCATTCCGCTTTGTCAGACGATAAAGTGACTTGATGGGTGATGAGACGGGTGTCCCAGCCCTGATTATCTCAGGGCACTTGGAGGCCTTTCCTTCCAGTTGCCGGGCATCCTTTCTGGTCCTTTGGAGCCTAACAGGTTCTTAAGACCCGAGGTCTAGTATCCAGATGTTGTGTCAGTTTCCAGTAACTCATGTCCTGCAGACTGTCTGCATCCGTCCTTACAGCCGGATGTTTACACTGTAACGTTACTGGTTGCGCACGTTCCACCCTCCTCTCTTTAACTTTTGGACTTTCCATTTGCTTAATAGAAACTTAAGTGATTTCGTTAAAAAAGAAATCACCAAGCCCGAGTTTGCGCTGTGCTTCCCCAGGTTCTGTGCTGCGCCCCCTCTAACATCGCCGTGGACAACCTGGTCGAGCAGCTGGCCCAGTGGAAGCAGAGGCTCCTGCGCCTCGGGCACCCCGCACGGCTCCTGGAGTCTGTCCAGCAACATTCCCTGGACGCGGTCTTGGCGCGGGGTGACGGCACCCGGATTGTGGCTGACATCAGGAAGGACATCGACCAGGCCTTCGTGAGTAGCTCTCAGCCGGTGTCTGCTCTGCGTGTGGTTTTGTGATCTGCAGTCTTTGCCGGGAGTACACTGTATCCTCTTGCTTTTCTCTGGCCTTTGCCGATTCATGTACTTATGTTGAACGTTGGGACTGCCCCTGTGCTCAGCACTGAACAGGGACTCACCTGTCTTCAAGATAGTTTCATGAAGAGGCGAGCAATTGTCTTGCAGAAAATATTCCTCTTAAGGATTCCCTATGTCTGGCATGTTGGCTGGATAATATCGACCAGCAAAAAAAAAAGCAGCCTGAAAATAAAAATTCAGAAAATATGCATCCTCCCTAAATTTCTAGTCCATTAATATAAAACATGGTGTAATCCTTGTGAAAGAGAACTAGGTAGGTGATAGGTTAATCTGAGATGGAGTTTTCTCGTGCAGTTCAGAACTTTCGAGCTCTTTGGTTCTCTAGTTTACACGTCCGCCCCCAGTTCCCTTAATCGCGTGTCCTGCCCTGTATTTGCTCACCGCCAGCCCATCTCACTGCCTCACATTTCTCTCCTCGTGTCGGGGGCTGGTGCAGAGACTCAGCCTTCCCCACGGACCTGTGGAATAGTGGGAACCCCAGGGATGGAGACCAGGACACACGCATGTTACTGAAGGTTAAAGGCGCTGTAGGAATTTGCAGTGATGTGATTCGCGCTGTCACACATGTGGATGATTTCATTTTCCTTTTTTAATAAATTATTTAATTAATTTATTTTTGGCTGTGTTGGGTTTTTGTTGCTGTGCGCGGGCTTTCTCTAGTTGCGGCGAGCGGGGGCTGCTCTTCGTTGCGGTGCGTGGGCTTCTTATTGTGGTGGCTTCTCTTGTTGCAGAGCACTGGCTCTGGGCGTGCGGGCTTCAGTAGTTGTGGCTCGTGGGCTCAGTATTTGTGGCGCACGGGCTCAATAGTTGTGGCGCGCGGGCTCTAGAGTGTGGGCTCAGTAGTTGTGGCTCACGGGCTTAGTCGCTCCGCAGCATGTGGGATCTTCCCGGACCAGGACTCGAACCCGTGTCCCCTGCACTGGCAGGCGGATTCTTAACCACTGCGCCACCAGGGAAGCCCAATTTCATTTTCTTGTTCCTTTTTAAATCCATGCTTTTTGGGACCTCCCTGGTGGCGCAGTGGTTAAGAATCCGCCTGCCAATGCTGAGGACACGGGTTCGAGCCCTGGTCCGGGAAGATCCCACATGCCGCGGAGCAACTAAACCCGTGCGCCACAGCTACTGAGCCCGCTCTCTAGAGCCCGCGAGCCACAACTACTGAAGTCCACGAGCCACAACTCTTGAAGCCTGTGTGCCACAACTGCTGAAGCCTGCACACCTAGAGCCCGTGCTCCACGAGAGAAGCCACCGCAATGAGAAGCCTGCGCACCGCAACAAAAAGTAGTCCCCGCTCGCCGCAACTAGAGAAAGCCCGCATGCAGCAACGAAGACCCAATGCAGCCAAAAATAAATTAAAAAAAAAAAGTCCATGCTTTTCAGAGTTCTCTTCTCTGTAAGTTACACCTCCTTCCTGTCATTCCGGCTAAAACCCCTTCTCCAAAGCAGAAATCACAGATAAGGAAGGGGTTATGTGTCTTTTGCATATGGAAGTAAGTCAGGGTCTAGGTAGACATTTTGGGGGTTGAAGAAAATATTTTACTCTCTTGACAAATGTGGAATAGTGAGAGAAGCTTAGCTTCTCTCTGTATAAACTACGAAGTCCCCAATCCTGGCACGAGCAGGTGCTTTTTCTTCCCCAGGAGTATGTCTGATGACTGTGCAGGGTAGGGCTGGGCTCCCACCCCTGGGCTCGGCTGAGCTTACGGTTCTTGGAGGACCTACATTCTCCCTTTCTCCCTCTCCCTGTGGAGGTGACAGTGGCTCTAAGGCCAGTCAGGGTGTCACCTGTGTGGATCTGATGCTCCTTCAAGAAAGACTTTTGACTTTTTAGCGCCTTTGAAGGGACTTACATGAGTGGACCAACTGATGAGAAATAAAAGCATTTTGTGAATTAAAAGGAGCTAAAATAAGTGCAAAGTCGAGCCAGAATTATGATGTTTTCTTTGCTTTTCTTTACAGGCAAAAAGCAAAAAGACCCGGAATAAAAGAGAGAAAAGTAATTTTCGAAATGAAATCAAGGTGTTAAGGAAGGAGCTGAAGGAGAGGGAGGAAGCAGCCATGCTGGAGAGCCTGGTTGCGGCCAACGTGGTCCTCTCGACAAACACAGGTGAGGGGACGGGCCTCCAGCCCGTGTGGCCTCGAAGAGGGCTGGGGGTGTGCCCTCTTCCTTGGTTTTCTGGAAGAGTTTGGTAGAATTGTCTTTACAATTGGGTAGAACACACCAATTCCAGACCTTCTGGGCCTGCAGTTTTCTCTGTAGGGAGGCTTTTTCTTTTTTTTTTTGGCCACACTGCATGCTGGTGGGATTTTAGTTCCCCAACCAGGGCCTGAACCTGGACCATGGCAGTGGAAGTGCCGAGTCTTAACCACGGAACTGCCAGGGAAGGGGACTCCCTGTAGGGAGGTTTTTAACTGCAAATTCAACTTCTTTAATTGATATAGGATATTCAGGGTGTCTCTTCTTGAGTGAGCTTGTGTCTTTCAAGGAATTTGCCCATTTAATCTAAGTTGTTCAATTCCTAGGCATAAAGTTGTTCATAATAACTCCTTATTTAAAAAATGTCTATAGCATCAGTAACAATGTCACTTCTTTTGTTCCTGATGTTGGTAATTTGTATCGTCTCTTTTTTCCCTGATCTTTTGGCAGGAGGGTTATTAATTTATTGATCACCTCAGAGCACTGGCTTTTGGTGTCACCAGGTTTCTATGTTATTTTTCTGTTTTCTGTTTCATTGATCTCGGCATTGGTTCCTATTATTTCCCTCTTCCTGCTCACTTGGGTCTAGTTTGCTCTTCAATTTCTGTTTTCTTCAGCTGGAAGCGGGGGTCATTGATTTGTATTGATTTGAGACCCGTTGTGTTTTATACTATAGGCATTTAGTGTTGTAAGTGTTTCTCCATGTACTGTTTTCACGGCATCCCATAAATTCAGATGTATTGGTTTTCATTTTCATTCATTGTGAAATATTGTCTCATTTCCCTTTTAATTTCTGTTTTTGACCCATGATGGTTTAGAAATGTGTCATTTTCTTTCCAAATATTTGGAGGTTTTCCAGATAGCTTCCTATCATTGATTTCTAATTTAATTCCATGTGGACAGAGGACGTACTATGTACGGCTTGGATCATTTCATTGAGACTTATCTTATGGTCCAGAATGTGGTCTCTGTGAATGTTCCACGTACACTGGAAAAGAATGGGCTGTCTGGTTTTGTCACAGCGTTTTCTAATGGTTGATGACTGTCGTTCAAGTCTGTATCTTCCTGATGTTCTGTCTGTGTGTCCTGTCACCGAGCGAGGGGTGTTGAAATCATCTGTAACTACGCGTTCGTTTATTTCTCCTTGGAGTCTGTCAGCGTTTTCCCTGTGGCCTTTGTAGCTCTTTTACTTGGGGCGTAAACGTCATGTTTTCTTTATTAATTAACCAATTTATCATTATGAAATGACCTTCTGTATCCCTAGTGTGTTCTTTTTTTGAAGTCCACTTTGGTATAAAGATAGCCACTGCGGCTGGAGGCCACACTTAGCTGCTTTAGGCCTTGCTAACGTGGCCGCTTGGTTCTTAAAAGCCAGCAAGTGAGAGAGTCTTGTCGCAAGATGGGTTACAGTCTTCTGTAATGTTACCATGACGTGACACCCCATCATCTTTGCTCTATTCCTTTGGCCAGAAGCAAGGCACGGGTCTGGCCCACGCTTAAGGGGAGGGTATTCCACGAGTGTGAATACCGGGGGCCAGGGTCAAGGAGGGGGTTGCCTTAGGGTCTGTCTGACACAGCGTCTCATGGGGGCTACTCTAGGGAACGGAGTGCAGGTTCTGATTGACTTTGTAGTTATTGTTTCACCCAGTTGCCTTCTAAATCAGATAGGACAAAACCAGAATTACAAAAATGCTCTCATACTGTCTTTTGTACTTACCTATGGAGTTGCCTCTGTTGGTGCTCTTTGCTTCTTGGTGTGGATTTGAGTTACTGTCTAGGGCTCTTCAGGTCACCCTGAAGGACTCCCTTTAGTATTTCTTGAAGGGCAGGTCTCAGCTTTTCTCTACCTGGGATTATCTTTTTTCTCCTCTTGTTTTCGAGTGACTCTGTTTTTAGACGTAGCGTTCTTGGTTGGCAGCCTTTTCCTTTCAGGTGTTTGACTGTGTCACCCCCGCCTCTCGGCCTCTGTGGTTTCTGCTGAGAACGCAGGGTTAGTCTTACTGAGGATCCCTTGTATGTGACAGGTTGCTTCTCTCCTGCTGTTCCTTCTTTGTCTTTCGGCAGCTTGACTGTGGTAAGAGGCTCGGCGTGCTCCCTTCGGGTTAAGCACGTGGATGTGTTGAGTCCCCTGGATGTGTGCATTGTTTTCCATCAGATTTGGGAAGTTTTCAGCCATTATTTTTTCCAATATTCTTTTGGCCCCTTTCTTGCTCTCCTTTCCTTCTAGGGCTCCTATTATGCACACGTTCGTGTACTTGATGGTCTTCAAGGTGCTGGTCATGGGATTCATTCTTTATTCTTTCTGTTCCTCAGACTGAATAATTCAGTTGGCCTGTTTCCTGATTCTTCTGCCTGTTCAGATCTGCTGTTTAGCCCTTCCAGTGAATAACAGTTATTGTACTTTTCAACTGCAGACTTTTTTTTTTTTAAATAATTTCTGTGTCTTTATCGATAGTCTCTATTTGGCGGGACGTCATTCTCAGACTTCCCTCACCCTCACCTCCTGTGGGCGCAGAGCCCCAAGGTGAGCCATAGGTGAGTGCGTAGGGCCTCCTCTGGTCTTTCCCGAGTGTGCACACAGCCCTTACACGAGTGTGGCTTCTAGGTTCTCGGCCACGTGTCGGAGCTTTCAGAGCCCACAGACGTCTCACTCCCCAGGTTTTCCTTCAAAGCTTCTGGTCATCCTGCTTTGCGCCAGCTGTAATCCTCGGCCTCCGAGAGCACTCGTGTGCAACAGTGGCCTCTGGTTGTTTCCCACTGACACCCCCTGGGGAGGGGCTGTTTGCACAGGGCGAGCTCCAAGTCAGGTCAAATAAAGAGAGTCTTGCGAGTGGGACCTTCCAGGGAACGAGCAGCAAGTCTGACAGTGACAGTTCTCTGGGGGCGTGGCTTCGAAGGAGTTCTGTCCCCAGTGGGGCAGGCCGCTGCTCTTCACTGTGACTGCAGGCCATTGGTTTCAGGGCCAGCACAGAGCTGGGAGCAGTGCCTGTGCCCAGGAATGCCACAGAGCCCACTCTGCTTGCCCAGAGTTAGTCAGTTTTCGGAGCATACACTCCTGGATTGCTGTAAGCGTGTGATTGATTTCTGGAGTTCTGAAAGAGTCGGTTCTGCCAGTTCTGCCAGTGTTCTCGTTGCTCTGGTGGTGGAGGGAGTTTTCAGAGGCCCTTATCCAGCCGGTTCTGCTCACATTCTTCTCTGACTGACTTCAGTGCAGCACCCGCTGGAAATCACAGCTGCCCCTCCGTGCAAGGTCAGCATGTGGCCTTTTAGGTCCCTCCTGGTTAGACTGGGGAACTGGAATGAGATTCCTAGAGGCGCTTCCCTCTGCAGCGTGAAATCACAGCCGTAACCCAGGCACAGCTCTTAGCCGCCCAGAGCCCCGTCCAGATCCTGCCCTCTCTGCAGACAGACTCCCTAACCGTCTCTGAAAAGTTGGGCTCAGGAAAGTTATCGAGATGTAGGTCTTAATCATAAGATAATATACGTCGTGGCGTCATTAGTCTAGGGGAAAAGGGCAAGAACTCACATTTGTAGCGTCTGTTGAAGCCTCTCATCTTGTGGCACTTGATACGTATCATTTAGCACGTGCTACGTTTTTATATATGCATCTGGGTAACCAGTACGTGTTATTTGACGCATCCGTGCTCTGTTAGCATGTGGTGTGTGTAACAGTCTGTTTGTAGGGGTCGGGTGGCTTGCCCAAGGCCTCACCGCTGTTTGTGAGCGTGGGCGCTGGCCCCGGGTCTCGCCCACACTGGACCTCATTCCACTGTACGGCTCTTGTGTTCCACGGAGGAGGCACTGGTGCAGTGGTTCTGTGTTGCTGGTACGTAGGGGTTTTCCTCTGGGTGAACGCCCAGCAGTTCATTTTCTGTGTGTTCAAGAGAACACCTAAGAAGAGAATTAACTAAATTCTAAATTCAGAAAATGATACAGAAATTACATTTAGAATTAAGACAGCCTTCCAAGGATTTGGGGTCCCAGCCCCAAAGTGGTGATTGATTTTGGTGAATGAAACGTTGGAGTGGCCGTGACCAGGGGCGCACTGCTTCACACTTACACGTGGAGTGGCTGGAACCGTGAGCTCCGGAACGTCCTGCCCAGGTTTTATTCCAAGGTGCAATCATATTACACAAGCCTTAATACAAGACTAGATGATGAAACAGTGGCTTGTTGGTGGCTCTTTTGGGGTGACTGCAGCCGGTGCATCCTGTAAAGGCTTACGGTTCTGATTTCGACCAGGTGCCTCTTCGGACGGCCCCTTGAAGCTGCTGCCAGAAGGCCACTTCGACATGGTGGTCATTGACGAGTGTGCCCAGGCCCTGGAGGCCAGCTGCTGGATCCCCCTGCTGAAGGCCAGGAAATGCGTCCTGGCCGGAGACCACAGGCAGCTGCCCCCCACCATCTTCTCTCACAAGTAAGGCCCCTCCGCCCCCAGCTGCCACCCCTGTGTCTATCCCTCGAAGCCCAGCCCAGAAGCCCCGGGCTTAGCCGGAGGTCCTGGAGGTGCTGGGAAGCCTGGCCGATGTGCTGACTTAAGGATGTGTGGTGGGCAGGTGGCTCCCTGGGCATCTGAGCCCCCACTTTGGCGGAGGGAAAAGCCTGGGGTCCCCCTGATCGGAGGCGCGGTTTCAGTTACACCGCACAGAGGAAGTAGGGACTCAAGATGTATGACTCACAGATCCCAGAAGAGGGGATGTGGCCAGCAGGGGAGGGGCAGCCGTCCAGCCCAGGTCACTAGAGAGCAGCTAGCAGACCTGTCATTTATAAGCTGGTTGGGGCCGAGGCCGCTGGCTTCTCCCGGGCTTCACTCTCAGGGGTGGCTGTAAAAGGTGCCCCAGGCGAAGCAGAGCGGGAGCGGGAGCCCTGAGCTCGGGTCCTTCCCTGGGCGTGCGGGCTCTGGCGTGAGCTGGGTGGTCACACCGTGAGGCCGCCCGGGCAGCAGCTCCGAGAGCAGTGGTGTTTCTCATCCCGCCGGGGGTGCCGTCCTCCGTGGGCTCCTGTACTTGCTCGTTCAGACGGCAGCTCGGTCAGACGTGTGCTCCCTGAGGTCGGGGGTCGAGTGGTGTCCATGCTTGTGGCCCCAGAACCGGGCGCGTGCTCAGTCCCTGCCTGTCGAGTTGACGTCCTCTAACGGGGCGGCAGGTGGGGGTGCGCGCTCGCGCGGGGGTCCCGGGGGAGTGTGACTGGCTCTGGCTCGTTGGCCCTCATCTGCAGGCACGTCCTTCCGCTGAGGACATGAGGGGTGGCTCAGGGGACTGCGCTCCTGCCGCTGTAGGGCCGCAGCAGTCAGTCCCTGGTGGTGTGACTGCTTCCCGGGTGCGGCCTGCTGCCGCCACTGGGCCTCTTCACCCCGTCCGCAGACCCCCAGGGCTCCAGCCACGTGGGCCCCTCCGTCCCTCCTCCCCGGGTGTCGGGCCCCGACCGCCCTTCATTCACTTCTCTGTCATCCCCGTTGACGGCTCGCTCGCCTGGCTTTGTCAGCACTCGGCACTCCTGGTGGTGGTGTGTGTCAGTCCATCGTTTACTTCCCAGCGGCAGTGTGAGGCCTGTGAGGCCTGGGGACAAGGCCTGGCACTTGGCGTCCCTGAGCAAACTGGCCTCTTCCGGGCCAGCTCCCACGCCCAGGTCCAGAGGTGGCTCCCAGAGGCTGAGGCCCCCGCGAGATCAGATGAGCAGACGTCTCCCTGCTGCTGCTGTTGGAGACGAGGGTCTTCTCCAGTCCGTGCGAGGGAGGCCGTCGGTGGAGCTCGCAGGAGGGGAGTGGCGACCCTGGAGCTGAGGGGTGTGCAGGTCAGGGTCCCCCAGGAAGGGGCGTCCGGCCAGGGGCTTCAGAGTGAGGGCGCAGAGCGTGGGGTAAATAGAGTGGGAGACGGGGGAATGTGGTTTGGAAGATCGTCCTGGTGGAAGCGGGCGTGCGCGTGGGGAGGGGCTCGGATGCCCTCCAGAAGCGGGGCCTCGGGGGCGTCGATTCAGCAGCTGGTTCCGGAGGAGGCCCGGGGGGTCCTGGGAAGCGGGTCTCTGGGTGGATGGTGTGGGCTCGGGGAGGGGGCACCGTATGGTGTCTGTGGAGAAAGCAGGGTGATTTGGGGGGAAGTCTGTCTGTGGGGTCGTGCTGGGTGTCTCTGGTTTGTGGCTGGGGCTGGTAGTCACCTCACCCCTCCTGTCCTTGGCGCTGCTTTTGGTTGGTACCTTTATTAAACAGCGTTAACTGCAGAGGCCTGGTCAGTTATGGAGGGAGGACGGATGCCTGGGTAACACTGGGCACTTTCCCTCCGTGGTGAGAGGAGGCTCTGGAGCCTGGCCGCCTGACCTGGTCCTGGCTCTGCGGCCCACTGGCTGGGCGGCCTCGGGCTGGCCTCACTCTCCTCGTGTGGAACAAGGGAAGCGTACCAGTAACCAGCTCAGGTTGTGTGAGGATGAGGCGAGTTAATCAGTGTCAAGTGCCCAGAGCAGTGCCTGGTGCGTGGGAAGCACCCAGCAACTCCTGTTGTTAGTAGTGGACTCCTGACGGCCGGAGTGTGTTGGAATTTTCAAAAACTTGTCTGTGTTAGTTCCCTTCAGCTGCTGTAACAAATTACCACGAACTCAAGCAACGGGGCTTTGTTACCTTACAGTTCTGGAGGTCCAGAATCAGCCTCTGCGGCTTGAGATCAAGGTGTGGGCGGGGCTGGCTCCTTCTGGAGGCCCCGGGGGGAGAGTCCGGGCCTTTGCCTCTCCCGGCTTCTGGAGCCACCTGCCTGCCTCACCTGTGACCCCTCTTCCGTCCTCAAAGCCGGCTCTGCAGCATCTTCAGGGCTCTCTTGTCACATCGCCTTCTCTGATGCTGGCCCTTCTGCCTCCCTCTTAGGAGGCCCTTGTGATGACGTGGGCCCTCCCGGATGACCCGGGATCATCTCCCATCTCTGCTCCTCCCCTTTGTCACTGAGGTCACATGCTTGCAGGTCCCAGGATTAGGACGTGGGCACCTCTGAGGGGCCGCACCCTTAGTTCTAGGTCAGAAGTGGGCGGCGTGGGTTGCGTGCTGAGGTTTGAGGACTGCTTTCCTCCCTGGCCCCTGGTTTAGGCTGGACTCGGGACTCAGACCCTCCTTCCTTGTCCTCTCCTTGGGGCAGGGCCGCACTGGCGGGGCTGTCGCTGAGCCTGATGGAGCGCCTGGCGGAAGGGCATGGCGCCAGGTCGGTGCGGATGCTGAGCGTGCAGTACCGCATGCACCAGGCCATCGCGCGCTGGGCCTCGGAGGCCCTGTACCACGGCCAGCTCACGACCCACCCTTCCGTGGCCGGGCGCCTCCTGCGGTGAGTGACTCGGCTACACCCCCGTCCCTTGTGTCACCGGAGCCACGTTCCACAAAGATCTGAGCGTGAAAGGCGCTTCTGAGACTGGATTTCTGCATCTTGTCCTGGAGAGCTGGGTCGGGCTCCTGCAGTCTGAGGTCCCTTGCTCTCTGCACTCTCTGCACCGCCCGTTGTCCTGTCGGGGGAGAGGGGCAGCTGGGGGAGAAGGGCAGCGGGGCTTCTGTTCCTGGGACCCCAGTGCCGCTCTGTCGCCGGGGCCTCGTGTGTTCAGTCTCACCTGTGTGCAGGGATCTCCCGGGAGTGGCTGCCACAGAGGAGACGGGTGTCCCCCTGCTGCTGCTGGACACGGCCGGCTGCGGGCTGTTTGAGCTGGAGGACGAGGATGAGCAGTCTAAAGGGAACCCTGGTGAGCCTGCCTGCAGAGGCCCAAAACGACCCTGGGCTGCTCTTTAAAGATCGAAGCCCCTCTCAGCTGCCCGCGTCAGGAGCGGAGCGAGCAAGGGGAGCAGGCGACGGCGCGGCGCTCCTTGAGGCGGCGGTCCTGAGCCAGACGCCCTGGGAGGTCGAGTTCTCGACGGGTGGGCGGCCCCAAGTCAAGGGAGCGGGTGGGCCCAGGCCGCGTCCTGTGTGCTCGTTCAGAACCGAGTGGCCTGGTGCGGCCTGGCTTGGCCTTGGGACGCAACCCTGGCTCACTCACAGGGCTGCCAGTCAATGGGTCGCACGGCCGTTCTTCCACTAAGAGGAGACTCCCGTCAGCTGTGGGTCCTGTGCGCTGTTTGCTGGGCCTGGTGGCCCCTCTGCCCCAGGTTGTTGGCTTGCAGGAGTCAGGCCCAGTGTGAGAGCAGCCTGTCGTCACAGATGGAAAAGTGCTTAAAAAACAGGCGCCGCCCCGCCTCCTGCTGAAGAGTCGTCCATTTCCCTCCAGGTGAAGTGCGCCTCGTCAGCCTGCACGTCCAGGCGCTGGTGGACGCCGGTGTCCAGGCCGGCGACATCGCCATCATCACGCCGTACAACCTGCAGGTGTGGGGCTTCGCTGTCTCTTGTGTGTCGGGGCGACTTGCCACCCCAGAGGGGCCAGAGGACGAAAGCTCCAGGGTGGAACTGACCACATCCTGACTGGATCCAGGGCTCAAATGACCTCAGCAACGGCCTCCGTCCACCTGTCCGTGTTTTCCGCCTGCCATGCCATCCCCTGCCCCATCCTGGGCTCTCGCCTGGTTTGCTGTGTCGGCTGTGTTTTCAGGCCTGCCCTCGGGGGCCAGGCAGCCTCAGCACGACGTCGTCCTTCCAGGGTGGTCCCGGGGGCGCCGCCTGTCTCTTTATGGCATTTCCCACGGGAGTCTCAGCTTTGAGTCTTATCGGTCCGGCTCAGGTTGTCCCGTCCCTGAGCCGCTGGGATGAGGGGTCCTCGCCCCTCCTGGGGTCAGCCTTCTGGCTCGTGGGGCACCACGGGGCTGGCGCTGCTCCGGAGGCTGCCTGAAGGAAGGTCGGGGGCGCGGCTGTCGCCTGGAGAAGGCGATGGGTCGGGACCAGCAGACACAACAGGCGTCTGCTGCCTTCTCTTGGGCTTTTCTGCCGTTTCCCCTCTCCGTGCCTCTGTGCTCGTGAAGCAAAGCCTGCCTGCTTTGGTAGGAAAGACGTACCTGCTTCAAAGCATTCTGAGGCTGATCAGTTGCCGTCCCGGTTTGGAGGCGTCGCACGTGGGGATGTCTGAGCCAAGCGAGATGGTGACACGCACGTCAGCGCTGGGGTGTGGGTCACAGCTGCCACGTTTGTGTGCTGTGTTGGTCTGTCGTGCGCACGCCCGTGGGAAGAGCGGTCCTCGGAAGCCTTCTCCCCGAGGCTCCTGCGGGGCCTCCCTGGGGCCTGGCAGCTCTGCAGGGCCAGGCCTCCGCCGGGCTGAACGGCAGCGCGTCCAGGCCGCCCCGACCTGGGCTGTGATATGTGGCCTCGCTTGGTGTTTCAGGTGGACCTGCTCAGACAGAGCCTCACGCACAGGCACCCGGAGCTCGAGATTAAGTCTGTCGACGGCTTCCAGGGCCGAGAGAAGGAGGCTGTGATCCTGTCCTTCGTCAGATCCAACAGGAAAGGTGTGGAGCCGGGACATCCCTGGTGGTCCAGTGGTTAGGCCTCGGCGCTTTCCCTGCCCAGGGCCCAGGGTCGATCCCTGCTCGGGGAAATAGGGTCCCGCAAGCCAAGTGGGGTGGCTGGGGAGACCGGGACGCTGCTGCAGAGGGGGCCCAAGAGCCCAGAGCTTGTCTCCTGGCCTCCAGGCCAGTTTAGCCTCAGGGCATGGCTTCTGCGGCCAGGGCGTGTGGATGTACCATCTGGTAAGAAAGCTGTACCCAGAAACAGTTGTTAGTTAACGGGCTCTGTGAGTCGTTTCCAGTACGAGGTTGGCAACAGATAAGAGGAGGGGATAAGCTGAGGTGGGGGAAGAACACACTGGAACGTCCCTGGCGCTTTCCCTCGTGTGTCGGCCGCAGCTGCAGCCCTGGGCTGTGTCCTGGGTCTGGGCTTAGGGAGAGGACTTTGTACCGGCTTGGGAATGAGCGGCAGTCTGGAAGCTGCCAGAGCTCCAGGTGGGGCCGTGGGACGGTCCTAGACGGTGGCTGGGGGCTGAGGGGTGGGCGCTGAGTGACGGGGCCCCTGGCTGTGGGGGTGGACGGAGCCGCGTGGTCCTTCTCGGGTGACGGTCGCTGATGGGGGGAGACCTGCCTTCCTAGCCCTTAGTCCCTGCTCCCTGCGCCCCCTCCCGGCTCGTGTGCAGGTGAGGTTGGCTTCCTCGCCGAGAACCGGCGCGTCAATGTGGCCGTCACCCGCGCCCGGCGGCACGTGGCCGTGGTCTGCGATTCCCATACCGTCAGCAGCCACGCCTTCCTGAAGACGCTGGTGGACTACTTCACCGAGCACGGGGAGGTGCGCACAGCCTTTGAGTATCTCGACGACATCGTCCCTGAAAACTACTCCCGTGAGGGTGCCCAGGGCCCTGGCCAGGCCGACGTGAAGACCCGCGGCTCTGCCGCGACGGCCAGGAGGGCTCCCGGGAGCAGGCAGCCCACGGGGGCCGCGCTGGGTCGGAAGAAGCCGGGCACGGCGCCTTTGTCCTCCGAGGCCCAGCCTCAGCTCAGCCTCAACGGAGGCGGCCGGGAGGGGGCCAGGAGCAGAGATGGCGCAGAGCAATTCAGGGCTGTGATAACGGAGTTCGTGGCGAGTGAGAAGACACAGCTAGAGTTCCCTGCCTCCCTGGATTCGCAAGACAGGATGTGGGTCCATCAGATCGCGGAAGAGTACGGGCTGAGGCATGAAAGTGCCGGGGAGGGAAAGGAACGGTTCATCACCGTGAGCAAGAGGGTCCCAGCGGCCCCTGCGGCTCCAGCAACCCCGGCAGGGCCTGGCAGCAAAGCCCCTCTGTGTCCAGAGCCCCCCAGCCCTGCGCAGGCAGAGCCCGCCATCGGGGAGCAGAGCAGCCGGGGCCAGCCGGACCTGAAGGCGCTGCACCTGGACAGACTGCAGAGGGCGGGGAGCCAGCCGGAGCAGCGGGCCACGGGCTCCGGGCCGCGGAAGTTACCAGAAAAGAAAAAGAAGAAAGAAGCAGAAGGTAAGCTGGTCGGCTCGCGAGAACACAGGCGTGGCGTCCCCTTTACTGGGGAGTTTGCCCCACCACAGACCCACCTGCCACCCTCGAAAGAATCAGGACCCCTTCCCGGTGGTGCCCCTGCCCTAATCCTGCATTTTGTGCCCGGTTTCAGTCGGTGTGGTCTGAGTTCCCTGAGTTCCGTGCTAGTCACAGTGTCCTCTGTGTGCCCGGGGCCTCGCCTAGGGCCCGGCAGGTAGGGAGCCCTCAGAGCTTCTACTGCAGGTGAAGGGCCCGGAGGAGCAGCTGGGGTGGGCCCGGGGCCCCTGGGAACGGAGGGGCAGCCGCAGCGCCCTGCTCCGGCAACGGCGCTCCTTCCACGGGCTCGCGGGGTCCCAGGCAGGGCCGCGCACTCCGCTGTCGCATCCCAGGCTGTGCTGGCCCTCTGCTGGGGCGCCCGGGGCCTGTTTACTCTGCACCCCCGTTCCGTACTGAGATTGAAGGTCCAGGGTCTGGATTTTCTGTAGACGCCTAGGTGAGCTCTGTCACAGCCGCTTCCCTCTTGGCAAGACCGCGAAGGCGGTCCCGTTCCCCGTATCCCTTGATGCCTGTGCGCAAAGCTGCGTAATTCTCAGCTTTCAAAGCAGCCTCCCTGCACCTGAGGGTCCGTCTGGACTCACTCCATGGCATTTAGCGAGCGACCTCCGTGTGCCAAGCCTTGCGCTAGTGAGCAAGACGGACGCCACCTCCGCCCTGTGGGAGCTGACACTCTGACGGGGGAAGGAGATGCTTCCCTCCTGTTTAAACCCCACTGAGAACATGTAACTGCCATGGAGGATGGGGGCCAGGAAGGCATGACTGGAGGAACTGGGCTTCCTTCCAGAGGAAGGCGTGGGCATGGCCACTTGAGGACCGAGCGCCCTGGGGAGACATCACCCCATTTCACAGCTGCTGGCACTGCTTGGGGTTTGAAACGCTTCTTCAAGCAGCCAGAATTATGGTGTAATTACAGAATTACGACCATATTATAATTGTATCTCTCTTCCTCTTCTGAGCATTTTCCTACAACTGTAAAAGATTTTCACACACCTGGTTACGAACATTAAGGTTTCATTAGCCCTGGCCGGTGAACGTGCAGGAGTTCATCTGACCATTACCCTGGAGGCGTGGTAGTTCGGGGTTTTTATACTTAACGAGGTAAGGAGCATTCTCACATTTAAGTGCTTCTCTGGATTTAAGAGGATGAACTTTGTGCAGGCCTGCTCCCTGCACGGCCAGCCCTTTCCGGAGACTCATGCCTTCACTGCCTGGTGTGAGTAGTCGTCGGTTCAGTGAGGGACCCAGCTCGATGGTGCATCTGCTCACGCGCTGTGGCCCCGAAAGCAGGAGGCCGGGCGCAGCTGCCCGATAGGGCAGACGTGGGCCCAGTGGGAGAGTTCCGGTCCGACTTCTTTCTCCTTGCCTGTTCGGGTGACGCCTTTCTCCCCTCAGGACCCATGGCCATAGATCTGCCCGCCGGGGAGGACTTTGACGCCCTGGTCTCGGCCGCCATCAAGGCTGACAACACTTGCGGCCTCGCCGAGTGCACAGCCAGCGTCATAACCCTGGGCCAGCTCTGTCTGCACTGCGGCCGCCGTTACTGCCTCAGCCACCACCTGCCCGAGGTACGCGGACCCCCGGGCTCGGGCAGTGGGGAGGGCGGCAGGGCTTTGTCTCCAGGACACAGATCCTGGGTGTATGCGCCCCATATAGACTGGGCCTGTGCGCGTGTGTGTCACCCACATACAGACTGTGGGCCTGTGCGTGTGTGTGTGTCACCCACATACAGACTGTGGGCCTGTGCGTGTGTGTGTCACCCACATATAAACTTTGGACCTGTGCACATGGGTGTGTCACCCACATACAAACTGTGGGCCTGTGCGTGTGTCACCGCCAAGCAGATTGACATCACCCTGCCAGGGAGGTGTGGGAGCCGGCCCTGCACTGGCATCTGCTCGGAGGAGGGTCTGGGCAGGGCTGCAGGAAGGGTTTTGGGCTCTAGCTGCCAGCCCTGTGAGGGTGTGGACCCTGCCTGCCCCCCACCCCTGGGAGCCTGTAGGTGAGGGTCCATGTGCGGGAAGGGTAGGGAGTCCCTCCGAGGTTGGTGCTGGGGCTTCCTGACCCCCAGGCTCTGCGATGGCAGAACTGGGGGCCTCTTCCTCCACCCCCAGCACAGCACTGCCTCTTGTGTCCCCCAGATCCACGGCTGTGGGGAGAGGGCTCGCGCCCATGCGCGGCAGAGGATTAGCCGGGAAGGGGTCCTCTACGCCGGCAGCGGGACCAAGGACAGGTCCCTGGACCCTGCCAAGAGGGCCCAGCTGCAGAGGAGGCTGGACAAGAAGCTGGACCAGCTGACCGGCCAGCGGAGGGGCAAGAGGAAGGAGAAGGGGAAGTGAGGCTGGGAACACCACCGCCTGCACCGCCTCTGTGTCTGAAGCTGTGGCTGCCGGTGAGCGGCGCTGCCCCCGGCGTCTTTCTGTCCCTGGCGGCAGCTCCTGGCGACGGTGCTACAGGCAGACCCACGCTGTCTCCCCGGTGACGGGGGCGGTGAGCTGCTCTGATGTGGTGGGTCGCGGTGGAGAGGCCATGGGGCACAGCTAGGGCCAGTGGCTGCTTCTCAGGGCTGTTGTAGGGAAGGCCCTGGACTGCTGCGTCCCCTTCCTCACTCCCGGCCCAGGCCATTTTCCGAGATCCCGCCCTCGGAATCACGGGCTGCTGCTTCCGGCGTTGGGAAGGTTCCGTTCCCTCGGACCCCTGCCTGGGCCTCAAACTCCATAAAAGTGATGTCCCCGCCGTCAGGGCTGGCCAGCGTCCAGCCCGTCAGGGGAGAGGGCGCCCAGGTGGCGTCTCGGAGCTGGCATGTGTCCTGCGTGCCCCCGTGCACGGCTCGCCCCTCGTTGGGGCTGTGACTTCACCGAGGCCGTCGTCTGTCTGTGCCCTCGTGGTTGCAGTGGCCCCAGCCTGACCTGACAGCCCTAACCATTCTGCTGCTGTGCAGGCCCTAGCTCAGGCCCGGGTGTGGTTTACAAAGGCTCCCGGGCCGGCGCCTGCCCGTCCTCGGCGCTGTTCCTGGTGACGGTCTCGGGAAAGAGCCACCCCAGAGCGCCGGCGCTGCTGACCCCTGCAGACCCAGAGCCCCCGGAGGTGTCCTCCCGGGTCCTTCATTGAAGAGAACCCCAGGTGGATGTATTCTTTTATCCTCAGAGTTTTTTGTGTTTCAAAGGGATATAAGTGATTTAAAAACCAAATAAAAATATGTGCACGTTGTCCACAGTATGTGTGTTATGTGTCTCCGATGTTCGTTCTTCCCCTCTTTGCTCAAAGCATCACTTTCCGAAGTGGTTGAGAACCGGTGAGCACAGGACACTCGGGGCCTTAGCGGGGAGGTGGGCGCCGGCCACGCGGGGCAGCTCTTGTCCTGGGGACAAACGACAAGGGGGAGAAAACGTACCTGTTCTGCTTGATTTTCTACCAACTGGAATGAAAGTTTCAGGTTGGCAGGTGTAGCACTGTGAACTGGAGAGGAAAACACAGGGTCCGGCTCGAAGGAAGGACAGCACTGAGGACGGCGCTTTGCCTAGAGCTGCCGCTGGAGAAGAGGCCAGGCCTGCACGGGGCCTCCGGGCATCGGTCTGGCTCCTTCTCTGTCACCAACTGCACCCTCCCGGCCCCATCGTCATTCCCATCCCCGGGGCCCTCAGAGCCACTGGTGTTCAGGTGTCTGGGTTTTTGGCCTCAGTCTCCCTCAGGAGCACCCCCCAGATGCCATTTATCCAGCATCTTGATGGAGCCTGTCCTTCCCGCCAGGCCCACACGCTTCACCACCCTGCGTTTGCCAGTGCTGGGCCCCACCCCCGCCTGGCGGCCCTCCCTGTGCCCCCTCTCGTGGGGACGCCCCACCCCTGCCCAGGCCCGACACCCACTCTGCACCACGACCCCTCCTCCTGCCCCTTCCGTGGGCGCCTTCCTCACTGGCTCCCGTGAAGTGGCTGCAGGACTGAATTTTTCAGGAAGAGGAAGGAGTGGGGACCTGGGTGCATTGTGTTTTTAAGTGCCACACACGTTCTGGTGATGATTCATGTCAGCACAGAGGGCACTGCCTCGTGTAGAGGCGCAGCTCCCGCTGCCCTTGAGGGCCCAGGCTGGTGGGAAACGTGGGCGTGGCTACAAGGTCACGAGGTGTCTGCGTTTGAAGCATCGTTACATGGTTGCTGAGCGGTACGGTGGCAGCTTTTCTGCCTCCTGAGGGTGCTAATCTCCCTGCCTCTGTGGTAACAAGCCCCGATCCCCTTGCCACAGGGAGGCTCTGGGTCCTCAGCTGGATCAGAGAACATACGCTAACAGCCACAGGAGGGCCAGGTTCAGGGATGGGCCAGAATCCAAACAGGGCCCATCAGGGATCTACCCTGGGGTCCGCAGACAGATGCTAAAAGAAAGGTGTTGGCTCTTCTTCCACTGGGGATGACCCACAGCCACCCCTCTTGCCATCTAGAGGAAGCCTGTCTGTAGGAGAGAAGGAGGCCAGCACAGAAGCAGCGCCAAAACGGGGTGTGGGGGAACAACCTGATCACATCGAGCACCTGGGTCCAGCCGCACCTGATCCCCAGCCCATTCTCAGTGTCCCGGACTAATAAATCCCCTTTTCTAGCCTTGGGTCTCCGTCTGCCTTGGGTTTCCGTCGCTAGCAGCTAAAAGGATCTTCGCTGACCCAGTTGTGCCCACGTCTGTGTATCTTATTGGGTCTATCCAGTCCTGGCACAGAGGCGGTGCCGAGTCAGGGCACCGGAAAGGGCAGGGCCTGTACCTTCGTCCCGTGGGCCATCCCGCCAGGAATGAGCTTGGCCATTCCTTGAGCATTCCTTGGCCTGCTCAGGCCATCCCGAACAGGAAGAGCTCGAAGTAGAGGAAGGAAGTTGGCGCGGGGGTGGCGAGAGACCTCCCGAGTTGGGGGGCCCTGCGAGTGGATGCCAGCTCTACTGAATGTGGCTTCTTCTGTCACAGGGACGGGAATGGGCCGCCTCTCTGGCTATGCTGAGAAGTCCGCAGCATGGCAGTGGGCAACGGGCAGTGGGCGGTGTGTGTTGGCAAGGCCTGGGCCGGGCTACTGGGCTCTTGGCAGTGCCCCGTGTGGTTTGCTGTGGTTGCCTCATACCCCTGCCCCACATGGCGCCTTCACCCCTCCACCACTGCCCTCCACTCAAGCCGGCTTTGACCCACGGTTAAAATGTCATGAGTTGATGGTTACAACACAAAAGTTTTCCGTTTCTCATCCCAGAGAGACTTCGTTAGGAAAATATTTGTAGCTGGTTGCTCAAAAAAATGTCCTAGAGTTCAGCCTGGGCAGGGTAGCCCCAAAAAAGGAGAAAACATCCCAGGCCAAAGAAGCGTGAGCTGCCGGCACCTGCAGGCTGCAGCCCTTCCTGAAGGAGCAGCTGGCGTTGGGGTCCCTTCCGGGTGGGCGTGCTTCTTCGCCTCTGTGGAGGCACCAACGAGGCGGCCTGCCGTTTTCTTCTTTTGGGGTAGGGGCGATACGGCCCAGGACGGAGCCCCGGCTTCAGAGCATGTCAGCCCTGGGGTGCATGCCCAAATCTGCCTTGTACGGGCTGCATGGCCCTGGGCCTCAGTTTCCTCGTCTGTAAAATGGGGAGGTAACAGGACCCATCTCACAGGGTTGCTGTGAAGATGAAAAGCTTTAAAGTCACAAGGCCCTTGAAAGAGTGCTTCAGTGCTCCGGAAGTGTCCGCTGTCCTTGTCATCTTGTTGCAGAGCTGCCGTGAAGGTGACACAAGACAGCACATGTGGCTCCTCGTCTGGGTTCAGCAAATGGTGTTTCCCGCCCTCAGCCACGGCCAGGGTGCCCGGAGCCCCAGGAGCTGGTCTGCTGCCAGCCGCTGTTGCTGTTTCGGCGAGGCCTGCACCCGGGCTGGCACCCTGGGCTTCCTTCCGTGCAGCAGGGCGCACCTCACCCCCTGTCGGTGGGCCAGCCCTGCCCTGCCCTGTGTTTACCTGGGTTTGTTTGGAGCGTTACCAGGCGATCAGAGTGGGCTGATGGGTACCAGGCTGCTTTGGGGATGGTTTAGGCCTGAGTTACAACCTGGTATTAAAAAGGAACTGTGTGCTGTGCCAGGAGCATTTCAAAAGCTGCAGCCTTATTTGGTCTGGAAACTTCTTTGCTCGGAGGAAAAGTGGAGCGAGTGAGCCGACCTGGGCTCGCTCTAGGCGGGCAGATTCTTAGTTATGCCAGCTTGGGTTGTCCAGTTTGTGAATTATTTTGATCTCTGACTTCTCTCTTTGTTTTGGGCTGCCTGCCTGTTTCAGCAACGATTCCCCCCTTTTCTGCTGGAACCATCACTCAGCTTTCTCTCCCCTGCCCTCAGCTGCCGATGAGTTATTTTGTTGTACAGGTTTATTGAGGTGTGAGTATCATACCATAAAATCCACCCATTGCCAGTGTACAACGCAAGAAATTTCAGTTAACGTGTAGGGTTGGGCCGTCCTTCACCTCCACCACATTCCCTAATGCCCATTTGCAGTATCAGGGGAGGAAGTTCCCTTCCATCCTTAGTTTGCTGAGAGTTTTTGTTTGTTTATTTATGAATTTTTATTAGCTTTTTAAATTTTTTTATTTTTTTCATCACGGATAGGTTTTGGACTTTGTCACAGGTTTTTCTGTGCCTGTGGGGATGGCCATATGGGGTTTGTCCTTTACGAATATGGTAGACTGCATGAATTGAATTTTGAATGTTAAACCAACCTTGAATTCCTGGGGTAAATCCCACTTGGTCATGGTGTATAATTTTGTATATGTTGTTGATGGGGCTATATGATCAGAAACACTTGGCAATCACTGTTTTGGGGTCTGCCACAAATCAGAAGTGAACCTCCTTAGGGGGAAGCCATACTTGGATTCTTTCAATGCAATGAGTTAGAGATTCCAGGACCCAGAGAAACAGAAACCCAGCAGAGGACTTCTCACGCCCCTCTCTTCCCTATTAAACACAGTGTCCACACCATTCTGAGATTGTAATGCCACTCGTTTTAGCCTTTAGCCCCACGTGGAAAACTTCAGCAGTCAGAGGGTTCCTGCCCCCGAGCTGGACCTGCTCACCTTTCTCTGGAGTGGACTGAAGTGGCTTTTGGAGGTGATTTGGGGCTGAAACCCAACTGTGCCCAGCCTATCAAGTCTTACAAAACTGGCTGTGGCCACTCAGAGGAAGGGCTTTCAGTTTCTTTTTTTTTTTGTCTGTGCCGTGTGGCTTGCGGGATCTTAGTTCCCCGACCAGGGATTGAACCCAGGCCCTCGGCGGTGAAAGCGCAGAGTCCTAACCACTGGACCGCAGGGAAGTCCCTTTTCTGGTGGGGGGAGGGGGCTTCCAGTTTCTAATTTGCCCAGAGATGCTACGGAAGCTGCTAGTGGCCCCGGACAGACAGAGGCTGTGGACGGGCATGGGGTGCCCAGGTCTGGATGACACAGCCGAGCTGGGGCAGGGAATTTCTGGTTGATCCTCTGCAGTGAATGCAGGAGTGTCCTGGTGTCTTTCACACCCTTTCCTGGAGTGAGAGGACAGAGGTTACCCTTGCTTGTGGATCTCCCTGCTGGCTTCAGCACTTAGATCCACGCAGCCAAGCCCTAGCAAACCCTGTACGGACTGCTGGCCCTGTCTCTGAATGTACGGGGAAGACACCAACAGGCCATTGATCCGGGGCCTCAGCTGGGGATAAACTTGCGTCTTTCTTCTAGAGCACAGAGACAGCCGTCTCCAGGCCAAGGCGGGACCCTCCGCCTCGGCAAGCCTGAGAACAGGGGTTGTGCCACCCCATTCTTTATTCTCCCCTGTTGAGGCAACGGGAGGGGCAGGCCCCACGGGGGTCCCCCGGGCCCCCATCGCTGAGGGCAGGAGGCGTAGAACGCAGGCTTCCGGTCAAGATGACATTGCAAGTTTACGCTTCAGGGCACGGCCCTCACCCCCGTCTCTGACCCCACCCCCAGCCGTGCTCATAAAATGGAAAAGAGGTTTAAAAACATGAAGCCACACCCCACCCAAAGATAAACATCCCTGTGTTCCAGAAAGCAGACAGAACTAGGGCAGTCAGAGGCGGGGAAGCAGTGGGCCTGCTAGGCTCCTGGTCTCGGAAGAAGCAGGGGTGTTCTACCTGTGGGTGATGGGGGCAAAAAGGGCCAGTTCCGAGGTGGGGTGAGGCTAGGGCCACACTCGAACTAGATGCCGGCCAGGGCTTTCCCATTCAGCAGAGGGAAAAAAAAGGCTGTTCCCGTTGCTATGGCCGCATAACAAATTTACCCAAAACTCTGGTATAAAACAACCGTTTATCAGACTCCTGGGTTCTGGGCTCAGGAATTTGGACAGAACTCAGCAGGACACAGAGATTCAAGATGCCCTTGGCTCAAGGCGGGAGGACGCTGGTGAGATCTGTCCCCCAGCACTTTGCCCCAGCCGATGCCTGTCTCCAGCTAAGACCTCCTCTTCGCTCAGTTTCCCCCGAGCCCACCTGCTTCCGCACTCTCTTCCCTCGAGTGGCCGCTCCCCATAAGCCAGACACCTGAATGCTGGATGCCCCCTCTGCTTCTGGGAGACTGAGGCCTGAGCCACTCAGGGCTTTAAGGTCAATTATACGCTGCTGGCTCCCCGGTGACTGTCTTCTCGGCCGTCTTCCCCCAACTCCAAATGAATGCCTGCTCCCATCTGCACCTGGGTATTTAAGACGCATCTCAAACTCCACACGTCCCAATTTGAGCACCTGACTGGCTCCTCGGCAGTGGGCGGAAGGGTGGCCCCCAAAAGATATGCCCTCATCCTACTACCCAGGACCTACGAATAAGACTTTTTGGTCTATGCAGACGTAATTAAGGATCTCAAGATGGGATCATCCTGGCGGCCCGTGGGCCCTCAAGCCAACGACAGGTGTCCTTATAAGAGACAGAGAGGGGCTTCCCTGGTGGCGCAGTTGTTGAGAGTCCGCCTGCCGATGCAGGGGACGCGGGTTCGTGCCCCGGTCCGGGAAGATACCACGTGCCGCGGAGCGGCTGGGCCCGTGAGCCATGGCCGCTGAGCCTGTGTGCCCGGAGCCTGTGCTCCGCAACGGGAGAGGCCACAACAGTGAGAGGCCCGCGTACCGCCAGGAAAAAAAAAAAAAAAAAAAAGAGACAGAGAGGAGAGACACGAGAAGAGGAGGCCACGTGACCACAGAGGCAGAGATTGGAGGGACGCGGCCCCAATCCCGGGAACACCTGGAGCCCCAGAAGCTGGGAGAAGCGAGCAGCCTCCTCCCCTAGGGCCTTGGGAGGGAGCGTGGCCCTGCTGACACCTTGATTTTGGACTTGCGGCCTCCAGAACCAGGAGTGAGCAAGTTTCTGTGGTTTTAAGCCGCCCAGTTGGTGGTCATTTGTTGCAGCTGCCCCAGGACCCTGACATGCCGTCTACATCTGCAGCTCGGTCTTTAAGGTCGCTCACCCCGGAACTCTCATGCTCATCCTGTGCACCTTTCTCTTATACCCCACAGTGACCTGCCAGCAAGTCCTCTGTTCTCTGCCTTCAAACCACGCTCGCAATCTGCCCGTGTCTTCCCATCGCACTGCTGCCGCCCTGGGCCAGACGCCCGCCCGCGGCCCGCCTCCGCGGATCCTGGCACAGCCTCCTCCTGTCCGCCTCGGGGTCGCTGGCTGCCACACGGCACCTTCCTCCTCCAAGTCCCCCTTTCTCTGCTTTGCTCTGTGATGCTGGGCGGACGCTCAGCAGACCACACCCTGGTCCTCCTGTTCTGCCAGCAGCCGGCTCCAGAGGGAGACTGGGAGATGGTAGAAGGGTCCTGGGCCCTATTTGTCTGTCCCTCTCAGTGTCCCTCCAGCAGGACAGCTGCCTTTGGTGCTTCCGGAATCAGCCTCTCGCCTGTCCTCAGAGGCTGCAGAGCACCCACTCCTCAGAGAGCTGTGGGGCCCGCCCTTTGAGCTCGCGGCCCTTCTGTCCTCTCAGCGCTGAGGGTGATGGGTAGCTGCTTATTTTCTCTGTGCAGCCAGCGTCCTGGATGAGATCCTTGGACTGAAGTGCCCACCGTGGCTTCCCTTTTTCCTGACTCCACTGGTGCTCTGGTCTCCCCGCTTCCAGCCTTGCACCTACGAGCTGTTCTCAACAAAGCAGTCGGAGGCGGGGGTCCTGCCACACATGGACAAGGGGGCCGGGAGTTTGCTGTCAGAGGGAGGGCTCTGGGGTTTGTGGTGAAGTTTCAAAGCTTAGCAAAGTGGAACACATGAGACTTTATTACTGCCCCATTATAGTATCTGCCGTCCCCTCTAGCTTAGTGTTTTGTTTTATTAGCATTATTATTATTTTTTACTGTAGGTCCTTGTTGGTTATTTTTTTTTTGCTGCGCTGCACAGCTTATGGGATCTTAGTTCTCCCAGCAGGGATGGAGCCCGTGCCCCATGCAGCGCGAGTGCGGCGTCCTAAGCACTGGACCACCAGGGAAGTCCTGTTGGATATCTATTTTATGTTATTGTTTATTTATTTTATTTTTTATTTTATTTCATTTTTTTGCGGTACACGGGCCTCTCACTGCCGTGGCCTCTCCCATTGTGGAGCACAGGCTCCAGACGCACAGGCTCAGCGGCCGTGGCTCACGGGCCCAGCTGCTCTGCGGCATGTAGGATCTTCCCGGACCGGGGCATGAACCCGTGTCCCCTGCATCGGCAGGCGGACTCTCAACCACTGCGCCACCAGGGAAGCCAGGTTATCTGTTTTAAATATAGCGGTGTGTACACGTCGATCCCAAACTCCCAATCTATCCCTCCCCTCCACCCTTGCCCCCGGTAACCATAAATTCCTTCTCTAAATCTGTGAGTCTGTTTCTGTTCTGTAAATAAGTTCATTTGTATCATTTTTTTTTAGATTCCGCATATAAGCGATATCATATATTTGTCTTTCTCTGTCTGACTCACTTCACTTAGTATGATAATCCCCAGGCCCATCCATGTTGCTGCAAGTGGCATTATTTCATTCTTTTCAATGGTTGAGTAATATTCCATTGTATATATGCACCAAATGTTTTGTTTTTCTTATTAACTGCTGGTCATATGCCAGTGGTGGGCTGTGGAATCAACGTGGTGAGTTGTGACGAGGGTTTTAACAAAATTGAAGTGAAATAGAATAATAAGCGAGAATGGGAGTGATCAGAGTGTGACAGACGCGGTCAAAGGAAGCATCGTTTGACGAAACTTTCGTTCAGGGCTTTGTGCGTACAGAGCTGTGACGTAAATGCATTTCTTTCTGTGAGTCTTGGTTTGAAATGTTTGTAAGCTCCATGGGGGCGGGTCCGCGCCTGTCTCAAGCCCCGGTCCACCTCCTGGAACTTCCAGTCATCTGTCGAGCACATGACTCGGGCCTGTCCCTCTGTAGCTAGGACAGGGCTCTTTGGTGATTCTGCTCAGCGAGATTTTCTGAGGTCATTTTGCTGAGCATTTTCTTCTTTGTGATGTGTCTCTGCCCTTTCCCCGGAGTTCCTCTCGCGTGTATGGCAAATCTGGACCCGTTTTCTAATTATTTTTACCTCTTCCGTTTTCTGTCTCTCGGCCTTTTGCTTTCTTGTTATGAGCTGTTCCTCAGCCTTATTTGCCCAACCGTTCTATTTGTTTTGAAAATTCATACGATCACATTTTTCACGGTTTAGGAATTCTCCAGTTTTTGCCGCTCTCTCTCCTTCTTCCTCTCCTGGGGCGCTGTTGGTGGACCGCTCTCTACGTTCCTCTGCCCGAAGCGCTTTTCCTTCCCCCGTGTCGCTTTTGTCTGCCTTTGCACGATGGCTCTCTTCAGACACCTGTTGGTTGTCCACTTGTATCTACTGAGGCCTGGACCCTCAGATGCACACGGGCTCGTTGACCGAGGACCCTGCTCTGGAGTCAGCTGCCTGGCCCTGGAGCTGGGGGCCGGAGATCGGTGCCTGTCTTTCCCTTTGGACTTGTTGGATCCCCAGTGGCATGGGATGGCGTTGGGGGGGCTCAGCCTTGCTGTTCATCTCCCCGAGTGATGCTCTTTCCTCTGTGTGGGATTCCCGCCACCACTGTGCCTCGGGCCCCAGGGCAGAGGTGCCCGTTTTACACACAGCAGAGACTAGGCTGGCGGTGAGTTTTCTCCCAGGTCGGGGAGGGGGCTCGCTGGGCAGCAGATGGGATTTGAGGATCTGACTGCATCTTTAAAAAAAAAAAGTGTAGCAAAATACACATAAGATTTACCATCTTCACCATTCTGAGGGGCACATCTCAGTGGCCTCAAGAACTGTCACGATATTGTACAACCACCACCACGGTCCACTTCCAGAGCTTTCTCGTATTCCCAAATGGAAACCCTGTCCCCATTAAACACCAAGTTCTTCCCCCAGCCCCTGGTAACCTCTGTTCTACTGTCTGTCTCTATGAGTGATTGCTTCTCCGAAAGGCTTTCCTCCATCCCGGTTATTTTACCACCCAAGGTCCCTACTTCCCGAGCCTTTGGTGATTCTGTGGAATCAGTCTGCTTGACTCCTGGGTGACCTTCAGTTGATGTATGTGTTTAGTCTGCCAGCTTTACCCCAGAGTTCCTCTATAATATTTAGGAATTCATCTTTTTGCAGATACTTTGTAAAAATAGAGTGGTAGAATCTTTTTTTGTTGTTTTTCTGTTTTTTTTGGCCACACCATCCAGCATACGGAATCTTAGTTCCCCGGCCAGGGATTGAACCCGTGCCCCCTGCAGGGGAAGTGCGGAGTCTTAACCAGTGCGCCACCAGGGAAGTCCCTAGAATCATCTTATAATCACACTGTGTAATCATTTAATGTTCATGTTTAATGATAAAAATGGGATACAAAGCTATATATTCAGTACGCTGTAATTTACGTAAAACACACTGGTATGTGTAAGAAAGATGGAAAGCCATAAGGCCAAATTGTAAACCTCTCTGACCTCTGGGATTTGGTGTGGTGCTTGTTATTTAACTTGCACTGCTTTTTATCTCTCTTTTTTTTTTTTTTTTTTTTTTTTTTTGCGGTACGCGGGCCTCTCACTGTCGTGGCCTCTCCCGTCGCGGAGCACAGGCTCCGGACGCGCAGGCTCAGCGGCCATGGCTCACGGTCCCAGCCTCTCTGCGGCATGTGGGATCTTCCCGGACCGGGGCACGAACCCGTGTCCCCTGCATCGGCAGGCGGACTCTCAACCACTGCACCACCAGAGAAGCCCCGCTTTTTATCTCTTAAAAGTTTTCCCCAACGGTGACTGTTGGTTTCCCTGCTGGGTCTGGGGTCCTCCACGAGCTTCTCCATCTTGGGCCTCGTGTGGTCCTGGTTGGCTGTGGAGTGAGCCTGGGTCTCACACGGGTGGGAGGAGGGGGAGATCGGCTCAGTCTGTGTTCTAGAAAAATCCCTCTGGTGATGAGCATGAAGAGGTGTCGGAGGTGGACAGGAGTCATGCGGGAAAGTGTAGCCAGAGTTTGGAGAGGTGACCAGGGGGAGGGGGTGGGTGAGGGGCACAGCTGCTGAATATTCATGGGTTAAATCATTGGAATGTGTTGCCTGACCCACAGCGGGGTGAGAGGCTGGGAAGATGTCCATGTTTCTGGCTTGGTTGATGGGTGACTTAATGGTTCAGGAAGTCCCACCCAAATGTTCTTAATAATAATCGTATTTGTCTCATCTCTTTTAAAAAACGTTTTGGCTCCTTTGGGTCTCCGTTGCTGCGTGTGGGCTTTCTGTAGTGGTGGCTTCTCTTGCTGCAGAGCACGGGATTTGGACGCGCGGGCTTCCGTAGCTGTGGCTCGCGGGCTCTAGAGCGCAGGCTCAGTAGCTGTGGCGCACGGGCTTAGTTGCTCCGCGGCATGTGGGATCTTCCCAGATGAGGGATCGAACCCGTGTCCCCTGCATTGGCAGGCGGATTCTTAACCACTGCGCCACCAGGGAAGTCCCCTGGCGGCATTCTTAACGTACAGCTATCACCTCTATCTAGCTCCAAAGCATTTCATCCCCCAGACGGAAACCCCACACCCACCAGCAGTCCTCCCCATGCTCCGCTTCCCAGCCCTTGGCAACCACAAATCTCCTTTCTGCCTCTGTGGACTCGCTTGCTCTGGACATCCCATATCAATGGGACCATACAGTCTATGACCTTGAGTGTCTGGTTTCTTTCACTGAGCAGAATGTTTCTAGGGTTTTTCCGTGTGTCACGTGTAAATTCCTTCTTACGCCTGAACACTGTTTTCTGGTATGGTCAGGCCACATGTTGTTACCGGTTCATAATTATCCATTCGGCTGATGGACATTTGGACTTTTCCACTTTTTCGCCGTTGTGCATAGCGCTGCTGGGGACGTTTGCATATGAGTTTTTTTTTTTTTTTTTTGCGGTACGCGGGCCTCTCACTGTCGTGGCCTCTCCCGTCGCGGAGCACAGGCTCCGGACGCGCAGGCTCAGCGGCCATGGCTCACGGGCCCAGCCGCTCCGCGGCATGTGGGATCCTCCCGGACCGGGGCATGAACCCGTGTCCCCTGCATCGGCAGGTGGACTCTCAACCACTGTGCCACCAGGGAAGCCCTGCATATGAGTTTTTACACGTACCTGTTTTCACTTCTCTCAGAGTGGAAGTGCTGGGTCAGTTGGTCATTCCCCGTCGCCTGGATTTCTTGAAAAGCAAACAGTGGCTTAAGCCTTCTAGCCTGCCCTGGAGCCGGGCTCTCTATAACAGTTATTGCCTTTGGTCCTCGCTCACCCCTGCGAGGAAGGGACGGTTGTTATCTCCATGGCTGGCCTGGCCTCCGAGCCTCGGGTCCTCCCTCTGAAGGAGGAGCTGGCCTACTGCTGGTGCAGTCTGGGCGGGCCCCCGATGACCAGGGCTGCCGGGGGGCCTCCTGCAGAGAGCTGGCTGACCACCGAGACACAGGGAACCGTCATGAGGGAGGTGCCCATGACGGGCGGTGGCCGAGGAGGCCGCCACGGGAGGGCGGCGTCTCTATCTGGACTCACCCTCTCACTCCCCGCTTGCACATTCCTAGAAGAGGGGACTGGGGTTCAGCAACGAGTGAGGACCAGAGCTGGGTTCAAATCCCAAACGTGGTCCAAACTTATGTATGACGTCAATCCCTGGCTTCCCCCAGCCTCTGGAATTTCACTTTACAACAGGAGCCAAGAATGATACTGAATCTTCTTGAAGAAAAATGGGAAGAACTAATGATAAAACTACTCCTACTCTGCTTACCCAGCACGGTCCTTTTAATATTTTACAGATTATCCTCCACGTGTCTGCACACTTTTACAGAGTTACCATCAATCAGGCTGTTCAGATCCCTTGTGGGTTCTGCTGTTTTGCACTTTATGTGTCTTAAACATTTTCCCACGTTTTAAAAAGACTTGTCGCGATTGTTATTTAAAATCGCCTTGTGAGTATTACATCACGTATTACATCATGGAGCTCTCTGTAATTCAGTAAACCATTTTCCTAATGTTATTCGGATCAGGGGTTGGCAAACTGTAGTCCTCAGGCCAAATCTGGCCCTCTGCCCTTTTCTGTACAGCCCTAAAGTTAAGAATGAGTTTTACATTTTGTAATGGTTGAAAAAAATCAAAAGGAGACAAATGTTTTGTGACATATGACACTGGCATAAAATGCAAATTTCAGTGTCTGTTAGTAAAGTTTTATCGGAACACAGCCCTGCCCACTTGGGCAGGGACAGAGTCCAGTGGCTGTGCAGGGACCGTGTGGCCACAAGGACTGAAATATTTCCTACCAGTCCCTTGACAGAAAAAAGTATGCCTACCCCTGATTAAGGTTATTTACTTTGGGGGGCGGGTTTTGATTTCTTCAAAATCTTTTAAGTGGCAGGTGCTGTACGAGGGCTCTGGGGTACAGGGGGGCATGGAATGAACAGAGCATGAAGGGTTCCTGAGCTCTGGGGGCTGGTATGTTCTGGAAGTGACATCGAGTGGGTTGGGAAGAGGGACGGTGAAATACGATCATCTCAGAGGGTGGCCAGTGGAAGGTCCTGGGGTCTGGGAAGGCCCATCTGAGGAGCTGACACCAGGAGGTGATGTTAGAAGTGGAATCTCATTGTTGAGAAGGAGAAGCCGTGCAAAGACCACGAGGAAGGACGTTTGGGGTCAAGAGAAGAGTGGGTGCAACTGTCCTGAGACGGGAACGAGACGGACACTGTTGAGGAGCCAGTGGAAGGTGAGTGTGAGTGGGACAGAGTGGGGGTGGTGGTGGTCAGGTGGGGCAGGACCTCAGAGGCTGTGGAAGGGAGCTTGCATTTTACTCTGAGACCCACTGAGACCCAAGACCGGTAAAGGATGGATTGCAGGGGCAGAGGCAGAGGCAAGGAGAAAGTGAGGGGGGGATGGAGAGACCTGGATATATTTTGGGTTTAAACTTACAGGATTGCTGAAAGGATGTGGGAGATGAGGGGTTGAAAAGAGAGGTTAAGACACCTCCTGGGTTTCTGGCTTAGGCAGCTGGTGGATGGGGTTAGAATTCCTGAGATGGAGCAGACTGGGAGAAGAGCCCAGGACTCAGGGCTCTGCTGGGTCCCAGGGAGATTATTCTGGATTGCCTGGGTGAGCCCAGTAAGTCCTTGGAAGATCTGGGAGGCAGGCACGTGAGAGACAGAAAAGGTGATGTGGTGATGGAAGCTGAGAGAGTGATTTGAAGATGTTATGCTTCTGGCTTTGAAGATGGAGGAAGTGGCCACCAGCCAAGGAAAGCAGGCAGCCTCTAGAAACTGGAAGGCAAGGAAAACGGATTCTCCTCTAGAGCCTCCTGCAGGAATGCAGCCCTGCTGACCCATTTTAGACTTCAGACCTCCCAAACTGTAGGATGATGAATCTGTATTTTATTTATTTATTTATTTATGTCAAGTGGAAATTTGTTTTCTTTTCTTCTTTCCTTTTTCTTTTGGACCGCGCTGCACAGCATGTGGGATCTTAGTTCCCCGACCAGGGATTGAACCCGTGCCCCCTGCAGTGGAAGCACAGAGTCTTAACCAGTGGACTGCCAGGGAAGTCCCTATATTTCATTTTTTATTCAGTTTTTAGAACCAATAGCTTAAAGTGGTTACTCAAATGATCTCTAACGAAAGAAAGATTTCATTTTTATACCACTGCAGGGATTGCATTCCACTTTCATTTTTAGCATATGTATACGTGTCACCAAGTTTAAAATATTGAAGATCTGGTTCTGATACAACTAAGAGAGAAACATGGAAAATAGGACCCTGAGAAAATGTTATTTGCTGAACAAGGTTAAGAAGTGAAGCATCGGCTGTGATTTAGCTAATAAGTCTCATTTCATTCAGAATGCATGCTTCGCCGGCCAGAAGCTCTCTGTAGCATCACGCTTTAGCGACCTTTCAGGCAACCACAGACTAAAGTACCCCTACAAAGAGCTGTGTTTTCCTAATTATAAAAAAAAAAAAAAAACAAACCTTGGTTCCAAGTCCACCCACTCAGAGATATTAGTCCAAATTGGTGTTGTTTTAAAATGCTAAATTTGTGGGCATTTGTTACAGCTGCAACAGGAAACTAACGTACCCAGTAAAGAGTCCTCCAACCTTCTGCCCGGGGAGCTGGGGGGGTCTCCCTGACCAGTGTGTAGCTTCACTTTTTCTCCAGTTGTCAGAATGAGCGTCATCCCTGCTCTTGATCTTGTCTAGTGTCACTGGATGCAACCCTGAGGTTGGTCTGTTTTAAGACGGAGAGCACTAAGGGTCCATCCAGTTGTCTGTTTACCAATGCACCTTCGTGCTGGACTCTGGGTTTGCTGAAGACTGCTGACCTTCAAAAGGCACGTGGGTTGAGCTCACAGACTCTGGAGCTGAACGCCTGGCCTCAGAGTCCATGTCTGCTGCCTCCTGGCTTGGTGACAAGCCCCTCAGTGTTTCACCACCTCAGCTACCTCAGCTGTGGAAGGAGGTGCTAACAGGACGCCCTGCCGGTGCTGCGGGGGACTGAAGGGGCTCGTCTGCACGGTGCCTGGAACTGTGCACGGCCCCCAGTGAGGGCTGCCTGCGTGCAAGTGCTGACAGGTTAATAGCCACATTTTGAGTGGGTCTTAACGCAGGGGGGCCTCAGCGGCACACGGCCTCCGCTGACCAGGCTGGGGCAGGAGGAGGCTGGTCTCAGGCACCCCTGGGACTAGAGGCTCAGGGTCCGCGGGAGCCATGGTGGGGCTGTGACTGCTGGAAGCGGTTTGCGTGAGGGGGCTCCTCGGTTTGGGCAGGGGCTCTAGTGGGAGGCTTCTGAGCTCCAGGGCCCCCTACTACGTGCCCCCTTCCACCCCAGGCAGGCCCAGCCCTTCCTCACCAGTGTGGGACCCTTGCTAGGGGGATCTTTACAGGGGGTGGAGGGCGGGGCTTGAGGCTGGGAGGGGCCTGGAGGCGGGGTTTGTCCGGGGAAAGGGCAGGACTTGGGAGGAACTTATTTAGGTGGGACCTTGGTGGGGCGGGGCTTATCTGGGTGGGGCTTGTTTGGACGGGGCCTGGTCCTGGGGCCTAGGGCAGGGCTTGTAGGGGGCAAGGCGCGGCTTGGGGAGGAGCTTATCCCGGGGACCTGGCGGGGCGGGGCTTGGCGGGGCAGGGCCTGGTGGGCGGGGCAGGGCCTGGTGGGCGGGCCTGGGGCAGGGCTTGCCCAGGGTCCTGATTCGGCTCCCTCCCTGGTTACCAGGTTTTGTTTCCGGGCGGCATAGCCTGGCCAGGTGGAGAGGCTTCCTTGGGTCACTCTTGGAGGTCCGGACGCCCTGCGAGGGGGTCACTGTGAGGGGGCCCGTGCACCTCTTTGGAGGTGCGGGAGATGCCGCATCGGGCTTATACATCCCCATTGCGGGTGTTTTGGGGCTCTCGGAAGTGGGCTTCCCTCCCTGCACCCCGTAATCGCTGCTTGAAGGGCAGGAGTCTGGGGAGGCAGGAAGGCTTGGGGAGGTGACTGGCCGTCTCTCTTCTTCCCTCTGCTTTTCCCTCTTCCGCATCCTCCCTGAGTCAGACTGCAGTGAGCCAGGTCTGGAAAAGGCAAATGTTCCCCTTGGCAAAAGGGAACTGAGAGGAGCCTCTGGGGGCCAGGGGGCCTCGGCCACAGAGCGGACTGGAGCAGACTTGAGTGGAGGCTGCCGGCCCAGGACGGAGAGCCTCACCCTCACGGGCCCATGTCATCCTGGCCTCCCCTGGTCACCCTGACTTCCCCGTTCATCTTGGCCTCCCCTGGTTATCCTGGCCTTTCCTGGTCATCACTTTGTCTTTGTCATCCAGCCCCCTTGGTCATCCTCACTGCCCTGTTTACTGCTCCCGGCTGTCTCTGGAGTGAGTGTGCCCTGGGCTCTGCAAGTCTGAAGTGGAGCTCCTGAGTCAGGGACGGGGTACAGCCCTGCCCCAGAAAACAAGGCACAGGTGATGTAAGAGCCAAGTAAGTCCTGGCTTTATTTGGGATGAAAACTCATCCTCTGAGATCCTGTGAGTCCCCTCGGGGGTTGACGTCTTTTACCTGACCCTTGGCGGACCCGGGGACAGGACGGAGGGGGCCTGGGATGGGGCAGGCAGGGCTGGGCTGTGTCCGTACAGCTCTAATGCAGCACAGGCCACCTCACCAGAAGGCCCAGGGTCCCACCTTAGGGATAACACTTCTCAGTGCCCACTGATAGACGGATGCAGGACATCCCTTCTGTACAGCAGCCTGGCAGCAGAGGGAGGTGGTTGTTCCCATTTTACAGATGAGAACACAGCTCAGAGAGGACGAAAAGCACCCAGGGAGGTAGTGGTGGAGCCGAGGCTCAAAGCCAGAGTCAGTCCTTCCCCTCCCACCCTTCCCCGATCGCTGTGGTCCCTCAGTGAGGGCGGGGCCTTCCCACCTGCTCACCTGTACGACTCCTCAGGATGGACTCCGGGGTGGGGTGTGGGAATCGGGACACACAGGCCCACTCACTGCCACGGTGGGTTTAATTTTCAAAGTTGCGACTCAATCCAACTCTGAACTGTTTACAAGTGATACATCTAACAGATAAGGATACGGAAAGGTTGAAAGTTAAGGAAGGAGAGAAGATGCACCGTGCAAGTGCCAACCCAAAGGAAGCTGGGGACGCTGCGTTAATATCAGACAAATAGACCGTAAAGAAATAACACGACTAGGATTCACGAGGGTGAGTTCATAATTTACCACCAAAGCTCCAATTTCCCGGGATATAACACCCCGAAATTTGTGTGCTCCTAATAACATAGCCTCAAAATAGATAAAGCAAAGTGACACCTCAAGCATGGGCTTGCTTGTTCATTCTGAAAGCCAGATTTTGGTGATGGACTGCAGTCTTTGCCATCAGCCTTGGGCAGGGTTGAAAAGAGTCAGGCTTTTCTCTCAGGGAGTTCACCCTACAGAGGGGAGAAAAAAATATTACAGATGCATGAAACAGCTGGAGACCAGCGGCCAGCACCAGGTGAGGATGGTGCGGGTCACGGACTTTGGACACACGACACAGATGTACACCAGCAGGCAGACACACGCATTTCTCACTTTTGTTCACACAGTCACACACGTGTGTCCACACAAACACCAACGGTCCCACCTGGGTATGGGCGAGGACCCTCATGGGGTGTGTCATTGGAGGGAGGTCCTCTTGGAGATGCGTGTGGACTTGAGCCACCTGGGTTCCCCCCACCCCCACTATCGTGGCTGCTGTCCCCTTGGCCCTCAGACCTGCATGCCAAGTGGGACATTGAACAGACGTGTCCTGGGCCTCTCTCTGTACCAGGTATTGTCCTAGGTCTGGAGCACAGCAGTGACTGAAAGAGACACAGCCCCTGCTCTCATCGTGAACATGTATCACACAGTGGCGAGCACACGGGGGAAATGAATTGAGGTTGGAAGATTGAGGGGTGTGTATGTATTGCATTATTTTATGTAAGGTGGTCAGGAAAGACCTCTCTGAAGAGGTGACATTTGAGCAGTGACCTGAAGGAGGTGAGGGAGAGCTCTGCACGCAGGTGGGAGAGGAGCATTCCAGGCAGAGGGAACAGCAGGTGCAAAGGTCCTGAGGTGGCCTGGAGCTAGTGGGCGCAGCTGTAGAAGGCGAGGGCAGAGGTCAGCGGACTGGGGCAGGGAGACCATTGCTGCCCAGGAGTCTGTGCAGAGGAGGCAGGAAACGGCCTCAAAGGAGAGGCTGAAAGAAGCCAGGGTGCACCTGTGGGCCCCCTGTGAGCACCAGGCCCAGCACAAGGTGGAGTTACTCGCACTTGACCAAACACGTATTAAATGTCTGCTGTATGCGTGGTCCATGCAGGGTGCCAACCGGCCTCGGGTGTGGCTGAGCAGAAACCATGCGCCCCTCGTGTCTCCTGGGGCACTGACCCAGCGGGGCGGCAGGAACTTGGGGGTGAGCCTACCCTCGGTCTCTGTTCCCGGTCTGCAGACCTCTGGGTGAACAGGGCCAGCACAGAGACCCAGGGCCCTGATGGATCACGTGGCCCCCGGTGCCCCCTCCCCTCGTAGCCAGCCCCCGGTGCCCCCTCCCCTCATAGCCAGCCCCCACAACCCTGACCGGGTCTAGGAACCTGGGGACCCAGGCCAGGCTCCCAGCTGCACTCCTACCCCGCCCTGCTCCATCCACCTGGTCACTTGCCCACGGCCCACGGCCCACCGTAGGCCCCGTCAGCACCATCTGTGCTGCTCACGTGGCCGTGTAGGGGCTGCCCCCTCTGGTCCTGTCACCCATGCTGGCATTCAGCCACCGCGTGGACAGTCAGGCCTCGAGGCCGTTGACACACAGAACCATCTTGGTACGGCTGATAACTTGCTCTTACCCCGAGCCCCCTGACCCCTCATTGCCCTAACTGCCAAGCCTGGGACCCCCCGGACCTCTCTCTGATGATCCAGCAACTGAAGGGTCGGCACCTGACAGGGGGAGGCCCGTACCGGCCAAGACTGGGAGGCTGGCACAGGAGTTATGGAAAGCAGCGATGAGGTGCCTCAAAAAATTAGAAACAGAACGACCACTTCTGGACATTTATCCCAAGGAAATGAAACCAGCCTCTTGAAGAGATCTGCACCCCCACATTCATCACCACATCCCTCACGATAGCCGAGATATGGAAACAAGCTAAGTGTCTGGATGGATGGATGGATACAGACGTGGTGTAGGCACAAAGTGGAATATTATTCAGCCATCAGAAGAGGGAAATCCTGCCTTTAACCACAACCTGGATGAACCTGGAGGACATTGTGCTAATTGAGATTAAGCCAGACACAGAAGGACAAACCCTGGACCATCTGACCTGAGTGCGGAATCTAGAAAAACCAAACTCACAGAAGCAGAGAGTAGAACTGTGGTTGCCAGGGGCGGGGGGTGGGGAAATGGGGTCAACGCTGGACGAAGGGAGCAAACTTGCTGTTATAGATGGATGAGTTCGGGGGATCGACTGCCCAGCACGGTGACTGCGGTTAACAATATTGTCCTGCACACTGGAAAGTTGCTAAGGGAGTGGCTCTTATGCGTTGCCACCGCACACGCCATGCAGTGAGGAGGTGAGGGATGGGTTAAGCTCACAGCAGTAATCGTTTCAGGGTGTATGCGTGTATTAAATGACCCCATTGTACACCTTTAAAAAAATCCCATGGTACAGCCTGAAAAAAGAAAGACTGGGAGGCCATTCCTACCAGGGAATCCTGGTTCATGTAGAAGAGGGATCGGATGTGAGACCACCCCAGAGAGCAAGGCCGTCGGCACACGCCCCCTCCTGATTCACACATTCCCATCACGCGGAGCATCTTGGAATGTTCCGGCACTGCCTTTTCCGTGGGTGTCTCGCGTCCCTCTGGGTCCTCTCTGGGGCCGTGGCCGGGGCAGGGTGGGACTCCCATGCCAGATTTCCCCCATTTTCTGCGGTCTTCGGATCCCTCCATCTACCTTAAGCCGAGGGCTCTGTCCTTCGAGGTCCCTCCCCACCCCGCCCAGGCGAGTTTCAGATTCGTATTAATGGCCCTCAGACTCCCAGGACCACGTCCAACCTTGTGTGGTTTCTATAAACACACACATACTGACCCGTTTCACTTGGTCTTAAGTAACTTTGCACCCTTTTCTGTGAAGCGCTCCCCCAAACCCATCCCCACAACAATCACCCAGATGTTTACTCATTTGGGGTATGGAATTCCCTCCCTTCTCTCCACCCACCCTGGCTCAGGTGGGATCCAGTCCAAGGTAAGGATGACTACAGGGTCCACGCGGAGGGGATTGCGAACTAGTTCCTTAGCAGAGCTCCCCTGGGAAGGCAGCAGCTCCTCAGGGAAGGGAGTGGTGGCCTGAGACAAGGAGGAGGGGAAACCTTCCAGCAAGAGATGCCTATGGGTGGTTCCAGGGAGTTTGGCCCTTCAGGGTCGGGGTCTGCCCCGTGTCTTCTGGAACCTTCTCAACATCTCCATGGACAGAAGTGCAGCCTCTTATGAGCAATGCCTGGCTCACAGTAAATGATCGTAAATGTTTGTTGAATGAATAACAGACCCATGACTTGGTGAATTCAACAGAGGTTCTAATTCAGCAAATTGCAAAAGCACATGGTGAGTTTGTTTGGTTTGTTTGCTTGTTTTCCAAATCAGTCTCAGCCTCCAGGCTACTAAAAAAAAAAAAAAAAAAAAAAAAAAAAAAAAGGTGTTTTTTTTCAGCATGGGCATAGAAATTCCCCGAGTTTTAGTCCAGATTTCAAAACAAGAAATTAGGGATTGGAGCAGTCATTCTGTTGACTTAAGGTAACCTGGGCTGTCAGAAGCAGCCCTCCAGCTCCCCAGCTCCCTGAGCCCCAGTAGGAGTCCTGAGGCTCCTCCCACTCTTCCTGGGGGCTCCTCCCACTTTTCATGGGGCTCCATGAAAATAGCTCTGTGGTCACCCCTCAGGCTGTCCTCTGTTGACCCAGGGGTTCTGCTAACCATGCCAGGGTATGAACGGGAATTCCTCTGCCTTCCATCCAGGGAAAAATTTTGTGGGGCCCAAAGCTTATCAACAAGAAGGTGGTGCTCTTGCTAGATCACGGAAGCAACCTCAGTGCCCATCGACAGACGAATGGATGGAGAAGATGTGGTACATATATACAATGGAAAATTACTCAGCCATAGAAAAGGAACGAAATTGGGTCATTTGTAGAGACATGGATGGATCTAGAGACTGTCATACAGAGTGAAGTAAGTCAGAAAGAGAAAAACAAACATCGTATATTAACGCATATGTGTGGAATCTAGAAAAATGGTACAGATGAACCAGTTTGCAGGGCAGAAATGGAGAAGCAGACGTAGAGAACAAACGTATGGACACCAAGGGGGGAAAGTGGCAGGTGTGGTGCTGTGATGAATTGGGAGATTGGGATTGACATGTATACACTGATGTGTATAAAATAGATAAATAATAAGAAACTGCTGTATAAAAAAATAAAGTAAAATTCAAAAATTCAAAATAAATAAATTAATTAATTAAAAAAGAGAAGGGGGTGCTCTTTAAGAAAAAGAATACAAAATTATTACAACAAAGTTAGATACAACGAATATTTGTTTAGAATAGGAAAAGAAATCACAGCAAATTAAAGATTTTTTTTTTTTTTTTTTTTGCGTTACACGGGCCTCTCACTGTTGTGGCCTCTCCCTTTGCGGAGCACAGGCTCCGGACACGCAGGCTGAGCGGCCATGGCTCACGGGCCCAGCTGCTCCGCAGCATGTGGGATCTTCCCGGACCGGGGCACGAACCTGCGTCCCCTGCATCTGCAGGCGGACTCTCAACCACTGTGCCACCAGGGAAGCCCAAATCACAGATTTTTAAAAGCTCACAAATAATACAAAATAGAGAAAAATATCTGCAGTGTTTTTTCCTACCTTTTTTGGCTGCACATTCTTTGATAGCCTTTAAATACGTCAATAGTGTTGAATATTTTCCATAGAGAGAGCTGAAAGGTAATTCAATCCTTTTTTTTTTTAGCATGGCTGAACATTTATTTTGTAATATTAATAGTTTAAAAATGTTTCTTAGCTCCACAATTCATTATTGGTAATGTCCTATACATTTAAAAATTTTAATTTAACTAATTCGTTTATTTATTTATTTATTTAGGCTGCGTTGGGTCTTTGTTGCTGTGCGCGGGCTTTCTCCAGTTGCGGCGAGCAGGGGCTGCTCTTCGTTGTGGTGCGCAGGCTCCTCGTTGCGGTGGCTTCTCGTGTTGCGGAGTACGGGCTCTAGGCCCACGGGCTTCAGTAGTTGTGGCACGCGGACTCAGTAGCTGTGACTGCGGGCTGTAGAGCGCAGGCTCCGTAGCTGTGGTAGCACAGACTCCGTAGCACAGACTTAGTTGCTCCGTGGCATGTGGGATCTTCCCGGACCAGGGCTCGAACCCGTGTCCCCTGCATTGGCAGACAGATTCTTAACCACTGCGCCACCAGGGAAGCCCCCCAATGTGTTCTTAAGACACGTTTCTCTTCATCGATCAGATTATCAGGATCCAAGAGCTCATTCATTTCTTCTATCCTAAAATGATTTCCTCTTGGGGAATTACTTTTGGCTACCATTCAGCTCTCAGTTTCAAACTAACTTCTATCGACTTCGTTATCTTTATCCCTTTTTTACCATAGTTCATTCATTTTAATCTGAACTTTTACTTCTTTTACAAACAAACAAAAAGATAACAAGAGAAGGTCATTTTCATATCTATTTAAGCCAAGAGTTTATATAATTTTTCACTATTTTTGGAAACGTTCCAAAATATCTTTCCACATTTGAACAATCTTTTTTTGTTATTTACAGTTTCTGTTTTTCTTCCACGTCAGCCGGTTTTTCAAAAATATATTTTGGAGTCTTGAAAATGGCACCGTCCCCGTGACATAAGGCTTGAACATAAGGCTTGTGATGGGCTACTCACTCGTTATGATAGCTCTTTAAGAGGAGAAGCCAGGCTGGGCTGTGTGTTAAAATATTCCAATTACGAGATGAACTCGGAAGGAACACCTATGACCACTGGAAACACTGCAGAGGTCGACAGCAGTGTGGGCCACAGCTTTTTCTCTGATGGGATCCAGGCTGCATCATAATTGTTTGTTACAGCTTAGCATCCCGGAGAACGGATTCCTCCATTTAAAACGCTATGAATCTGGTGATTGGAAGGCTCTCCCATAGCCTGGCTCCTGGCTTGTACATTTCTCCTCCACCACCCAGATCCTTTGTGTCCTGACACTGGTAAAACCATTAATCAGACTTGGGAACCATCGTTACATAGAAGTGAGTGTGAACTACGTAAATATCTGTCACTAAACCCAAACTGAAGCTATCTCCGACTCAGCCTCCCCCAAATGTCCCTCCGTGGCCACGCCAACGTCACTGCCATGAAGGGGATAGTGACAAGGGAAGTTGGTGAGGAATAGGGCATCAGGGGTAACCAGACCTGGTTAAAATACATCACCTTGCAAATTCCACGAACATATGACCTCATGGACACAGCGCAGGGCCGCCTCCAGGGACTTACGGGGAGCCCACGCGGCGGGGAGTTTTGGGGCTCACGCTTTACCAGCCTTGCGCCCTCAGCCAGGTCTCAGTTCTCAGAGCCCTGCGTTATTAACTGGAAGACCCGTTGCATTTCTGATAGGAGTTCTTGTGTAAGTTAGTGTTCCTTGGTGCAGGCAACAAAAACCTCTTGTGGTCAAGTAATAAAGGACATCATCTGGAAAGAGAACGGAGAGCTTGGGCAATCAACACCCAGACTGGAGAACCAGCTTGAAAACAGAACAGGCATCGGGACGAGATCTGAGTTAAGTGTCAGGTTGCCGCTGTGGGAATGGATGACTTCCAGATGCTTCTCCTGCCCACTTCATGATTCAGCATCCTGGGAGAGAGGGACCTGGCCAGTGTAGGTCCTAGATCAGCCCTTAGATGTTCTGCGATGGTGAGGACCTGATAGGAGAGACTCAGGGGACCCCTATGGTCTCTGGAGTGGAGGTCTCCTTGATTAACCAAGTTGTCCTGCAAAGAGGGACAGTAGTAAATTGCGGGGTCCTAGGAAAGGGGGCCAGAGGCTGGGTGCCTCCCTCCCCAGTCCTCCCAAAGATCCGGCGCATGCAAATAGTAAGCACTCGCTGAATCCTTGTCAGCACTTACGGAGTCCTTGCTGTGGGCCACGTACAGCTAAGCGCAGCACGATCAACTCATTGAACGCTCTGTGAACCCAGGAGACGGGGACGAGTATTGTCCCCACTTCACAGATGCGAACAGGGAGAATCAGAGAGACTTAGTGACTTGACGAGCCTGCACCGCCCACGTGTGACAGAGGCCAGCTGCACCTCCCACCCCAACCCTGTGACCCCAAGTTCTTGTTTTTGCACATTTTGTAGTGTTTCTATAGAGAAAGTAGAAAGAGAACTTGGTTTCTCCTCAATGATGAGATTTATTTAACAATAGCAATAGCGGAGATGCATAACACATGCAACTTCACCCAGACATTTTGCCAGTCAGGATTACGCCTACAAGGACAGGATGTCTGATAAATTGCATGTTTGCACGTCTCCTGTAGAAAAAAAAGGTATAGCGTGTTTTACGGTTATACATGCGGCAATTCAAGCATATTTCTTACAGATGAGAACTGTTCCGACTAGGCATCCGTGAGAACGGAATCTCCCCACAGACTAGCTTCCGGTTATGTACATTTCAAACCTATTTCTTCTCCACTGCCCACTCCCCACTCAATTCTGGAGATGTTCCGATTTCCTTACAACTCTGGGCCTGCATTTTTCTCCACGATGCCGGGCGAGTTGGCACAGTGGGTGGTGGGAACACCCCTGAAAGGCATTCCTTTGCCGAGATGGTTTGCCTTGATCACAGCTACACACAGAAATGGGGGCTGTGAATCACATAAATGTTCCCCACGAAGCCCACACTGCAGGTGCCACCAACTCCACCTTCCCTTAGCCGGATCCCCTGGACACGCCAGCGTCACGTGGCCTGATGGAGAATATAGTAAATGTTACCAAAACATAACTGTGTGGGGACTTCCCTGGCAGTCCAGTGGTTAAGACTCCACCTTCCAACGCAGGGCGCGCAGGTTCAACCTCTGGTCGGAGAGCTAAGATCCCACATGCCGCACGGGGCAGCCAAAAATGAACAAACAAACAAACAAAACTGTGTGAACAATTTCTAGGGCTCCTGTCCTTCCACATGCAGCTGAGGGGCCCTGTGACGGGCCTCACCTCACTTACCCCCAAGAGGTGAGGTTTCCCTCGTCACTGACCATCTGCTTCAGATGGGCCACTTTGTACCTGTCCAGGTTAGAGGAGGCTGTGGAGCATGGATGGGGCTTGTGGTCAAAAGATAAGGGTTAAATCATAGCCTTTCTGTTCGCTAGCTGTGTGACGCTGGACAAAACATTGGCCTCTCTGAGCCCCGCTGCTATGCAGCACTACACAGGTGTCAGTTATTCTTATTAAGCAAATGAGCGCTTATTAGTGCTTATGGCATGCGAGGTCCAAACTGGTGCTGGGTGCTCCGTAAGGTGCCTGGGATGACTGATAAAGAGCCTCCACCTCTCACGCCTCCCTGGGACACGCAGACCTGGGGGTCTGAGCTGAGAAAGCAGGTGGCCCAGGGAACAGAGGGCACTCAGAGCACACCTGCTTCCAGGGGCCGCGCAGTCCTCAGCTCAGTTCAGTGAATGCCACGGGGAGGCCAGGACAGGGGTTGGCGGGGGCAGGGGTGGGGCGGGCAGCAGAGGCGAGGACGATGGGCCCCAGCTCCACACACACTAGTTCCCAGGACTCCCAGTTCTAGACTCAGAGATTTGCTGCGATACTGTACTTTTTATAGATTATCATCGAGCTTTTCTCTTCCTTTCTGAAGCTCTGACCTTCGCCCCATCTGGCTCGAAGCCTCCATGTTTCAGGAGGAGCTTGGGAACTGCTTCGGAAGGATGCCAAGAGAAGGAATGAAGTATTCTTCCGCTACTGATACACAGAATAGGATCACACGACAAGATGCCGCTGTGCGGGTGGGGCTGGGGTCCTGGGAACTGCCCTTTCCACTTCCTGTCTTTCCTCCCCCCTCCTCTCTATGCTTTCCCATCATGGACCTCCCATGACGCCCCCTTTGCACCCAAGCCCCCAGGCACGAGGCTGGACACTGGACGGTAGCAAAGGGTGTGATGCATCCACTCTTGTCCTGGACCCAGGAGCTGGTGGGAAGAAAAGAGGGAGGGTGGGGAGAAGGGCATCGCCCCCAATTTTCCCTCTTTGCACTTTGGCACGGGAAAGGGAGAAGTGTTTGGGGCAAGCTGAGGGAGACCCTGGTGGGGGGCAATCATTTGGAGCACAGACTCTCGTTCTGCTAGTCACGTGGGTCTCTGGGATGAAGCTGCCTCCAGGCTGCCCCCGCCTCCTGGGGCACCGTCCCCTCAACAACTGTCCCTCTCCAGAGGGGTCGGCCAGGGGCTCTCCGGCTGCAGTGTGGCCTCCTGGGGGAAAGCAATCAGACCTGCCGTGGGTGCAAGGCGACCCGAAGGCAAAGGCCAGGGGTCAGGTGCCGCCCAGGGGCCACATGGAGGACAAGGCCATCTCATGACCCGCGGCCAGCGGGAGCCGGGTCAGCAGTGGCAACACAGTAGACTGGCTGCAGCCTGCAGGGGTGGAGGGGGTCAGCCAGACACCTGGTGGAAGGTGGACCAGGGGCACCACCCTGCGGCCAGCTGCTACCAGCACATGCCCAAGGACCAGCCTGGGGCCACAGGGTCACACAAGCCACATCCCACCTCCTGTACTAAGATACTGTCTTAGGGGGAGGAGGCTGGGAGGGCGCCCCTTCCCACCCAAATGGGAAACATGCTACCCACCTGTAGAGACGATTTAGATAATTAGCATCAAACAGGCCAGGGCTGAACGCTAACATCTGCCCTCTAGCCAGAACATCCTCCCCAAGCGAAAAAGTTACGTTTCATCTTCCCAGCTGAGTTGCACTGTGAGATCTGGGACATGACATTCAGTGGGGGAGCCTGGCAGGTAGGAAGGGGACCCCGAGAGGGTGAGACGCAAAGCCTGCGGGGCTCCCAACAGCCGGCCAGCCAGGCAGGCGGCGTCCAGGGCGCGGTGCTCTCAGACCCCCGCCTCGTCGTTGGTGCCAGTGGAGAGCGTCTGCCCCTCCTCCAGCTCGGGCTCCTTCCACAGCGCCCTGCGCAGCACGGCCCCCAGGGGCTCCCGCAGGCTCAGCCGCCCTGACTGCCCACCAGGAGGTAGATGACCGGGTTGGCACTACTCCTCACGGACAGGGAGAGGCGGGCGAAGCGACTGAACAGAGTCTTCATCCGCTGGGGCAGGTCCAGCCAGTAGAGGAGGAACCCGGAGACGCCGAGGGGCAGGACGCAGACGAACACCAGGACGGAGGCCAGGATGGCCGTGTACAGCCACGTGGGCCGGTGCTGCTGGGAGCATCTTTGCACCTGCGTGCAGAGGGTGAGGCTGGCCGTGGCCGTCGCAGGCGTGAAGGTCCCCGTGATGAAGATGCTGACGATCAGGTCCACCGTGAAGCACTGCCATTCGTCCCGGTGCCAGAAGCTGCCGCAGAGCGAGGCCAGTGTGCTCAGCAGGAGGGACGGCGCCCAGAGCGGGACGCACACCGTGCCTGGCAGGTGCCGGGGCCGGTGACACTTGTACCAGACGGGGAGGAGGACAGAGAGGCAGCGCTGTGTGCTGATGGCCGTCAGCAGGCTCAGGCCAGCCACCTGGGCCACCACCTCGTGGGTCGGCCACGTGGCCCGTGTGGGCCATGCGTGGCCCATCCCCTCCCAGTGGGTTGCTTTCTAGGCTGAGCCTGGAGGACGAGGAGGTCGGCCACGGCCAGGTGGAGGATGCAGACTTTGTAGGGACCCCTCTGCCCATGGAAGCCCAGCAGCCAGACCACCAGGCCGTTGCCCACGATGCTGCCCACGCAGGTGAACATGACCAGGGCGCCAGCACCCAGTGGGCCGTGCCCAGCACATGCACCCCGGGGCGGTTCCAGTTTGCTGCCGGGGTCTGGCCGCTGTTCAGAGTCTTGTTCATCCTATGGAAGGGAGATAGACCAGCGTGAGATTCTGTGTCACTTGGACCCCGGGGGACTCCTGGGAGCCCCCCACCCGATTTTTCTCTTTCAGGACTCTCACGTGGGTTCTTTCTGCAACAGACCATGACCCGTTCCCCATGGCTCCCACCCTGCCTGGATCTGCCAGTAGGTCCACCACTGCAGATGCCAAGTTGTTACAGATGCCCTTTGTCCCAAAATCTTCAAATTCTGAGAATTAATTTTTTTTTTTTTTTTGGTACGAGGGCCTCTCACTGTTGTGGCCTCTCCCGTTGCGGAGCACAGGCTCCGGACGTGCAGGCTCAGCGGCCGTGGATCACAGGCCCAGCCGCTCCACGGCATGTGGGATCTTCCCAGACCAGGGCACGAACCCGTGTCCCCTGCATCGGCAGGCAGACTCTCAACCACTGCGCCACCAGGGAAGCCCTGTGAATTAATTTTTTTAAACTGGACCTCAGGTGCGAAGAACAGTTTAGTTATACCCTGACTTTATGGCGCACAAGGATCATCAGGCCACTGAAAATCAAATAAAATCATTTATTGGTTTCAGTTACCCGCTTCATTCCATCCTCTTTCTCCCCTCCCTTCCCACACCTGTTCTAACCTGTTTAACATACGTCCTTAGACATTTAATTATCTTTCAAAACAGGTGGTTGCCCATAAAGTATTTTTAATTTACATAAATGTTGAGATTTAGAATTTGTGCTATTTTTTTGGTTTTTGTTTTTTTTACTCAACAGTATGTTTTTAGGATATTCTCATTTATACATGGGACTGTTTTTGAAGTCTCCATTCTGTGTCATTGGTTTGTCTGTCCCTACAACATCAACACACTGTTGTTGTTTTTAAAGTATATGTGGCAGGGCACTTCCCTGGTGGTCCAGTGGCTAAGACTCTGTGCTCCAAATGCAGGGGACCTGGGTTCCATCCCAGGTCAGGGAATTAGATACCACATGCCGCAACTAAGAGTTTGCAAGCCGCAGCTAAAAAAAGATCCCGCATGCTGCAACAATGATCCGGTGTGCCACAACTAAGGCTACGTGCAGCCAAATAAATAAATATTAAAGAAAAAATAAAGTATATGTGGCTTTGTGTGAACCCCCCAGGGTTTTTTAACTGACAGCTACTAGGTAGTTTTTCTCTGCCAGTTTCATGGAGTTTCATCCTTCTATGCCCAGCCTGATTTTCCACCAAAGACTCAAGGGGACCCTCTGCAGATTTTTGCAGTTCTTTCTCTGAGTAGCTGGCTCCCTTCTCTGGTACTCCATCTCACAAATTCCAGCCACTTCAATCTCCCCAAAGTCTGACTTCTTTATCTTTAACTCGGAGACCACCATGCTCTGCCTGGCTTTCCCCACTTCCTGTACCACTGTCCAGAGAGTAGCTCCAAGCAGGAAGCTAGGGTGATACTAGAGCTCACCTCATATTTCTCTTGTCTCAGAGATTGTAGTCCTGGGATGCCTCTTGTCCAATATCTGCAAACAGTTGTTTCTTATGTTTTCTTTAGTTTTTTGGTTGTTCACACTGGGAGGGCTAGTCTCGTACCAGTTACTCCGTCATGGCTACAGGATATCTTCCTGTTGATTATTGATGGTGTAGAGACACACTGATGATTTTTGTAGTTTTTATTAATCAGGCAAATGACCTCATTTAGTTTATCATTTCTATCACTTTGTATGTTGAGTATTTTGATTTTCTATGTAACTGTCCTCATACCTCTAATTTCTTTTTCATGTCTTATAGCACAGCCCAGAACACCTAGCATTATGCTGAACAATGACTGGAATCAGGCACATTTATCTCTCTGCTAATCTTAAAAAGAAAATGTGTCTAATGTTTCTCCATTAGATATGGTATTTGCTCTAAGGTTTTGGTAGTATCTTTTATCAAGGTGAGAAAGTTCCCCTCTTAGTTTTTTAAGAGTTTTTTTAAATAAATGAATGATGAAATTTATCATGATTTTTTCCTGTGGTGTCTACTTAATAATTTTCTCTTTTTTCTCCCTTAGTCTATTTATGTGGTGAATATATATTGATACATTTTCTGGTGTTCATTCATCCTTATATTTCTAAGATAAACCATTTCTACTTTGCTGTGTCTTTTTCTTTTTTTAACCTCCTGTTGTTCTGATTTTATTTAGAAAATTTTCATCTGTGTTCATAAGTGAAATTGGTCCATAATTTTCCCTTCTGGTGCTATCTTTGTGTATTTTTCATTTCAAAGCTGTAAGGTTATACTGCTTCATAAAATGACTTGGAGAGAGAGTTCTTTTTCTCTACCCTCTAGAACAATTTGTGTCATGTAAGGATTATCTTTCTTTGAACACTTGGCAGAAGGTAAAACCATCTGGTCTGGTAATTTTTATGTGAGTGTTAGTGGATACGCATGGCTTTGGGAAAAAAAAAACCCCAAACTCCAATTTATTTAATATTTTAGGTTTATTTAGATTTTCATTCTCTTCTTGAGTTAAAGTAAGTAAAGTTATTTTTCTAGAAAATTGCTCATGCTTTCTGGTTCCACATTTATTGGTATAATACTTTACATGGTATTCTTTTACAATTTTTAAAACCTCAATTCTATTTGCCATTTTAAATTTGTGACTTTGCTCTTTTTTTTTCTTTATCAGTTTGCCAGAGGTTTGTTTTCAAGAACTATTATTTAAAAAAATCAACTCTGTTGTTTCCTTGCTTCCCATTTTCTCAGTTTATGCTTTTATTTCTTCTGCTTTCTTTGGATTTACCCTGTGATTCTTTTTGCAGCGTCTTGTGTTGAATTCTCTGGTAATTAATTTTCAAATGTTCTTTTTCTAATAGGTATTTAGGGCTATCAATATGCTACTAAGTATTTCCTTAGATGTTTCATGAGTTTTGATATGTAGTGTCTTCATTGTTTTTGATATCTAAAATTTTACAAATTAAAACCATTTAAAACATTTAAAATTTGAATTTTAAATTTCCATAAATTATTTAGAAATACATTTTACAATACATGCTTTGGCTGTCTTCTCATTATTGGTTTCTAATATTGTGTTGTGGTCAGATAATGTGGTCAATTTTTTGGTACTTGTGAGACTCACTTGGTAGCATAAGAGATGGCCAATTTCTGCATATTTATTTATTTATTTAAAGTCTTTATTGAATTTGTTTTTTTGGCCACGAGGCATGTGGGATCTTAGCTCCCTGACCAGGGATCCAATCCACATCTCCTGCATTGGAAGGCCAAGTCCCAACCACTGGACCTCCAGGGAAGTCCCTCTGTTTACTTTATTAACTTATTTGATTAAGCTTTTAAAATTGCATTGTTTAAATGATCTGTATCCTGATTAATTTTTTGTCTTTTACAAATATTAACCAATTATGATTGTAGTTTGTCATTTTTCTCTTTCCTTCACCTATTTTGAAACTTTGTTAAGTGTATACAAGTCCAAGAATATTATATGATCTGGTGAATTGTACCTTTTATGTAGTGACCTTCCTCATCTTTAATACTTTTTTAGCCTTAAAGTTTATTTGATCTGATATCAATTTTTAATTAATGTTTCCTAATCTCCCTATTCATTCCCCATGTGCTTTGCAAATACGAGACTGTCTTCTACAGGAATAACGTTACTTCTTCTTATGCGAGACCCACTAGGTTGCCAAAGTTTTGCTACTCATACATTTGGCATTGACTTCTTTTGGGATTTCAAAGGATTTCACTGGTCCAAGACTTGGATTTTGTTGAATTTCTTTTTTTTTTAATTTTTAATTAAAACAATTTTTGGCTGCATTGGGTCTTCATTGCTGCAGGCGGGCTTTCTCTAGTTGTGGCGAGCGGGGGTACCCTTGGTTGCGGTGCGCGGGCTTCTCATTGCGGTGGCTTCTCTTGTTGCAGAACAGAGGCTCTAGGCGTGCGGGCTTCAGTAGTTGTGGCTCGCGGGCTCTAGAGCGCAGGGCTTCAGTAATTGTGGTGCACGGGCTTAGTTGCTTGGCGGCATGTGGGATCTTCCTGGACCAGGATTCGAACCCGTGTCCCCTGCATTGGCAGGCGGATTCTTAACCACTGCGTCACCTGGGAAGCCCCTGAATTTCTTGGCTTGGAGATTTGGTGTAAATTCAGATTCTACACCTGTGAATGGTACAAATTTGGGGCTTTGATTACTCGAATTGGTGTCCAACTCCACTCACCCTCCACCCAGCCCCCTTCCCTTCCCCTTCTCCCTAAGGCAGGCAGAAGGTCCTAAAGACATTGGGGTGGACATTGCTTTCTTTAAGCAGTGGGGTCCTCCCAGGTTCTGGCCTCATGGAGTTCCCCCGATCAAGCTCTCTCCTTATTTTGCCCCAAGGCTACCTCTCAGCCCCTCTCCCCTTCCTCGCCCCAGCCCCACCTAGCTCCTGCCCACTGGAGCCTCTACCTGTCTGATGTACCTTGGGCCGTTGGCAGCAGCTCTAGTTGCAAGTTTCCTGGGGCACCTGGAGATTTCCCTTCCCGTCTTCCATCTTTCAGCTCTGGATTCTATGTGGGTGGGTGGGAGGAGATTGTTTTCTCCCACATGTCTTTGTAGCCACCGTGAGAGCGTGGTACCATGTCACACAGATACCAACCTCCAAAGGTGCCTTGTGGCTACAGTCAGAAGTCTGTCCTTTAGGTTCAACACAAGTTTAAATAATATTTAACAAATTTATACTATGTGCCAGTTACATAGTTCTATATAGAGAGAACACATACACATACATAATAGCATATATACATATACGTGTACCTACATACAGCACACACAGCACGTGTCATATATATATATCAATATAAACATACGACATATACATATACATATAGATAAACATATAGCAAACACATGTAATAGCATATAGACATACAGACAACATACAAATACACATATAATCACAGCAATACTATACACACATGGTACATGTGCACACACACAACATGCCCAGACATGGATATACGTGTACACGTGCACACACAGAACACATGTACAACAATGACTCTGATGGACAGAGCCCGTCCTCACGGAACTCACAGTTGGCAGGAGGTAGGGAATACACAGTTAGACAGTTACACCGGCCGCCGGGTACGGAGATGGACTGGGGATGGGGGGTAACTAACAAAGTGGGGATTCGGAGGCTGGGTGGGGCTGGGAGGTACTGAGGTCCGAGGGCAGCTGGGAGAGGCCAGGTGGAGGGGGTGCCCTGAAGGATCGAAGGAGCCTCCTCCCAGGGCTCAGACGGTCACTCCCCCGGCCTCTCTCCAGCCAGCGGGACCCCTCCACCATCCTAGGCCACTGCTGCTGGGCTGCTGCCCACAGGGCTCCGTGAACACACATCCACTCAAGCCACACAGAGTGAGCTGGGCTGGGCCGCTCTCCCAGGAGGGGAGGACAGGGTCCTGCCCCTGCTGAGTGGGGAGGGGGGAGATGCACACGGGCCGACACCTCCCACCCCACCTGCCCCTGCCTGCTTCTTCCTAGCATTCGTCAGGTATCCACCCTGCAAACGCTGACTGAGGGTAGATGGAGCCAAAGCTACTCCAGGTCCTGGGGGTGCTAGTGACAAGAAGACAGACACTTGCTTCTCTCCTGGGGTTGAGGTTCTGAGGGGAAGTGGTCGGTCAGCAAGAACACAGCTTCTGACGCGGTAACTGTCACAGAGACTGTGACCGCGGTTATGCAGGAGTGTTCATAGGACTCTCACAGATAACAGAGCAGGAGGAAGGGGTAGAGTGGGCAGGGGTGGGAGGGGCTGGTGGTTCCAGAAGACCCCTCCAAGGGGGCGGCAATCAGCAGCAGAGACCCCCTGAACGCACTGAGGGGCCAGCGGTGGAGTCAGGGAGTGCGGGTGGCTTTTTGAAGGGATTTGACGTAATGGGTAGGTGGGTGGGGAGGGCAGAGAAATGAGATTCGGAGGCAGAGGCTTTACTCACTTTATTTTATTATTATTATTTTGGCTGCGCCGCACGGCATGTGGGATCTTAATTCCCCGACCAGGGATTGAACCCGTACCCCTGCAGTGGAAGCACAGAGTCTTAACCACTGGACCGCCAGGGAAGTCCCTGGTTTTACTTATTTTAAAAGAAGGATGTTATTGCCTGTTTGTATGCAGATGGGTGTGATTCAGCAGACAGGGGGAAGCTGATGATCAGGAAAGCTGCAGGAAGGGGTCCTGGGGGAGGTGAGAGCCCATAGGACCGGGTACAGCCCAGGGATTGGCCCGGCTAGGAGCTGGGGTGTCAGCCCAGAGGGGAGCGGAGAGTCCAGCCATGGGTGCAGGACACGAGGTGGGAAGATGCAGCTGCTCTTTTTAAGGTATCTTCTCTATCAGCGAAAATAAAAGGGAGATCAAATATTGGGACTGAGGGAAAAAAAGAGGGCTGAATGGTGTCACCCCCCAAATTCATCTGTTGAAACCCTAATCCCCAATGTGACTGTATTGGGAGCAGGGCCTTTAGGGAGATAATTAAGATTAAATGAGGTCATAAGGGTGGGGCCCTAATCCAGTAGGAGTGGTGTCCTTTTAAGAAGAGATGCCAGAGCGCTCTCTCTCTCTCTCTCTCTCTCTCCCCACCTCCCTGTCCCCCACCCCTCTGTCATGTGAAGACAGTGAGAAGGCGGCGGTCTGCAAGCCAAGAAGAGAGCCATCACTTGGCACAGAATTGTCTGGCATCTTGATCTCAGGCTTCCAGCCTCCACAACTGTTAGAAAATAAATGTCTGCTTTTTCAATGCCCTCTGTTTGAGGTATTTTGTTATGGCAGCTGAGCAGACAAATGCACCCATGAAAGGAAATAATGAATGATGAATACTTCCAAATAAAAGTAAACAATATGTACACGGCTTGCTGTTGATGCCTGGCTTCACGGAAGTGAGGTCCCCTGTACAGCAGGGGGAGTCTGTATCTTGGTTACCCCTGAGTCAGGTCCCGGCACACGGTGGGCACTCAATAAATGTGGAGTGGCCCCTAGACTCAGTGCTATGCTGTGGGCTCCCCAGACACCCTCGCCCTCCTTCCCTTACACACTAGTTCAGCTGACGTGTCTGCCCCCCAGGCCGGCCTGAGTCCAACTTGATCCCTCTCCACGGCCCCCTGGTCCCCAGCACAGTCCCTGCAGGAGTAAATGCTCACTCGCGGCTTGTTGATGGTTTAAAATATAGGATCTACGAGTTAGCGTTCATCTTCCTGTCCTCGAAAGGCTTGTGTGAATTTTTATCTATTCCACGAAAGACTTACGGAAATGTGTTATTTCCCACTACTCTTATGCTGCCGTCCACTTCTTCTTGTACTTTACGCCTATACAAAATTTACATAGATTAGATACCCAAACAGTCTTATTTTTTATTTTATTTTTTTTGCAGTACGCAGGCCTCTCACTGTTGTGGCCTCTCCCGTTGCGGAGCACAGGCTCCGGACGCGCAGGCTCAGCGGCCATGGCTCACGGGCCCAGCCACTCCGCGGCACGTGGGATCTTCCCGGACCGGGGCACGAACCCGCGTCCCCTGCGTCGGCAGGCGGACTCTCAACCACTGCGCCACCAGGGAAGCCCCAACAGTCTTATTTTTAAAGATTCAAATGGTAAAGAAGAAAGAAGGTTTTGCCCTGGGTATCACCATTTACTGTGTGATAACATCCTTGAAGGTTTTTTTCTGTGCATTTCCATATACATTTTTTTTACATAAATGAGAATAAATCACCTGGTTGTTTCATAAGCTGATTCTTCAAAAACGAATTGTAGGTCTTCTCCTTAAATCGTCTTCCCCATGGTACCTGCCTGTCTCACCTTTGTCCTGGCTCTGCTGTCACCATTGCTGGCGGCTCTCCAAGTGGCAGGCACCCCAGAGGGTGGTAAGCCCTCGTCACCCCTTTAAATACTTCAAAGGTAGTCTTCACTAGTTCGTTTTTTTAGGAGATGAGGTCTTGGAGAAGCTGAAACACTTGCCCACGTCATCCAGCTGCACCTGGCAGGGCTGCACGCTTACCTGGGGCTAGCAGGGGATCCCCTGTCACTGGCGTGGCCTCCTGCTTCCACCCGGAGAGTAGAAACCAGGGGCTGCTCCCCTGGTTCCCCGACATGACGCTCAGTCCTTCAGGGAAGGTGGCAGCCCCCTCCTCGCTCTGGGGCTCGGATCTCGGCAGCACCCCTTTGCCCCGAGGCCCCAAGTCTCTCCTGCCCCCGTCCCGGCTCAGCAGGGATGCTCTGAACTGTCTTCTGCTGCCCCCCACCCTGGCCTCAGAGGCGCCCGGTCCCTGGGGCCCCCAGAGAACCTTCCCCCGGTTCCCTCTGAGAAGCGGGAAGGGGAGCTTGAGGTATAGATGCACGAATGGCATGGGCCTCACCCCCTGGGAGGCCTGCAGAGGAGCCAGCTGGGGGCTAATGGGCCTGGCCAGGCGTGGCCTCCCCAGCTCCCCGCCTGGGGGACGGCTGGGCTGCAGGGGAATGGAGCATGAGACTGGACACCCACGAGGAGCGATGGGAGGGTCACCCCTCTCCTACGCCCTCCTGACAATGCCCCCCCTCCTGAAGGCCGACTGGGACGGCCGAGGCGACCTCAGAGCATCAGCGGCCCCATCGGTGGGGGGTAGCGTGGGGCTCTGGAGGGAATGGGGGCCCTTGTGGGCTGAGAGAGGCCAGTACGTCCACGTGGAGGCGCTCTGGCTGATGTCCTCTCCCAGCGCTCTGCTTGGGGAAGGCTTGGGGGGAGGGAGCACCGGGTCTGGCCTCCAGGACCTTGTTTCAAGTCCGAGTTCTGCCACCTGTTAGCTGGAGACCTGGGCAGTCTCCTCAGGGGACCTGAGTGTCCCGGTGGGATGACCACGAGGAAGCCCCACTCTCTGCCCGGGAGGCAGGTCAGCTCTGCTGCCTACTCCCAGCGCGCCCGTTTTCAGGGCTCTGAGGTCTCACAGAGGTCATTCAGCTGAGGCCAGAGGGATGACTGAGCCCAGAACTGTGCCCAAGGGCTAGAATTCCACGGGCCTGAATTTAGATTCAAGGAGAGTGACTCAGCAAGGAATCTGGGCTTGGTTAACAGCTCACGGAACTGACCGAAAGCAAAGAAACCAAGCACCACGAAGGCGTCCAGAGGGCAGCACTGCCCAGAGCTGGCGGCAACGGCTCGTCCTGTGGGACCAACAGGAAGTGGTCTCTGGAGGCGTCTTACCTGCTTCCAGACTTCCACAGGTGTTGGCGGGATGAAGTTCCTTGCGGACTGTTGCACTGAAGGCCTCAGCGTGTTGCCGGCTGTCGGTCAGAAGCTACCCTCAGCCCCTTGCTGTCGGGCTCTCCCCAGTAAGGCAGCTTGCAACACAGCAGCTTCCTTCCTCAAAGCCAGCTCGGGGTAGCGTCTGTTCACAAGTTGGGAGTCACAGTCTCATGGAGCCTAATCATCTTTGCTCCATTCTGTTGGTTAGAAGCAAGTTACCTGGTCCAGCCCACACTCACGGAGCTGGGACTACACAAGTCTGTGGATACAGGAGGTGGACTGTTGGGGGCCAACTTGGATTCTGGCGACCATGCTTATTGGCCAATCAAGAACCTGCCTCGTTGCCAGTCCTTACTACTTCCTGCCCGGCGTAGAATATGCTATGGACCGCTACCATTGTGTGCCGTTTCTGTTCTCTCCTTTTCCAAATGGGATTAAAAAAAGATCATAGTTATTTCCTTTCTCCTGTCCACTGTGAATTGTGTGTCTTGAGAGTGGCCATCTTCATTTGGGTTGGAGGGATGGTACCCGTCGCTAGGATTGGGAAGTGCCTCTGGATCTGATGGAGAGAGATGCAAATGGCCCACAGATCCTGGGCTCGGTGCTGGGGTATCAGCCTCCAGATCTTCCCTGCTCTAAGCCTGTTGGGTTTTGGTGAGGTGGGCATCCTCCTTCCTCCCCAGTCTGCCCCCCGCTCCAGGAGAGGGCTGGTGCCTGGGGCCTGGCCAGTGAGCGTGATGGTTGGGGCCTCTGCCAGAATTATCAGGAAAGGGATGCTCTCTTTCTGCTGGGATTGCTGAATTTGTCGAATATAAACCAGGAACTGCTAGTCACCTGCTGTTGAGTTGATTCACTGGGAATAAAGGCAGTGCAGATAAAAGCAGAGATGAGAAACGGAGAAAAGAAAAGTAACTGAGGGAACATCATTCGGGGCCCAGATCCAGCTATGTCTGAATTGAAAATCACTTCTGGGGGCTTCCCTGGTGGCGCAGTGGTTAAGAATCCGCCTGCCAATGCAAGGGACACGGGTTCCATCCCTGGTCCGGGAAGATCCCACATGCCACGGAGCAACTAAGTCCGTGCGCCACAACTACTGAGCCTGCGCTCTAGAGCCCTCGAACCACAACTACTGAGCCCACGTGCCACAACTACTGAAGCCCATGTGCCTAGAGCCTGTGCTCCACAGCAAGAGAAGCCACTGCAATGAGAAGCCCACACACCGCAATGAAGAGTAGTCCACGCTCGCTGGAACTTTCCTGGTATGTGAGTCAGTGAATTCCCTCAAACACATGCATACACTCCACCTACACCAGCCACCCCTCCACCAAAACTAGATTCAACTGGGGTTTCTGTGACTTGTCACCAAAAGTCCTGGCTGATAAAAAAATCTGCTTGTGAAACTAATCTGTAATCTAGAATTTAGACTGGCATAAAGCAGAGATGAGTGGTTGCCTCAGGGTGGGGGCAGAGGCGGAAGGACTGGCTGGATGCGTTAGGAAACTTTGGGGGAGGTGATGGAAATGTTCTTCTCTGGGGGTTGGAAGCATTCTGTGTATTGATTTGGTGATGACATGAGCATATACACATGTGTCAAAGATCATTGAGCTACATATTAAATGGATGTATCTTACTGTATATCAATTAGACCGCCATTAAATCAATTACAAAGATTTAAAAAAAAAATCTGCCTGATTAGGGAAGGCTTCTTCTGAGTTGCCAGGAAACTTGGCGCTGGCATTCTGACTCACTGAAGCAGAGTTTTCCATGAGTTTTAATTTTGTGAACTGTGTCCTGTTGTTTTCTCCAAACCCCTCCTGGCTACTCTCCAGCCCCCACTGGCTGAGAATGTAATATTTTTGTACTCATGTTCTCAGTTGTCCTGGTTCTGGAAGATTCTGCAACACATATGCAGAGCTCCCCAGCCTTGTAGCCAACCTGCTTAAGGGCACACTTCCTTGGGCTGGAGCTTCCTCCCAAGCACTGAGAGACTGGACCCTAAATGGACCCATCCCTCTGTCTCGCCTTCTAAAGGAAGCCTTTGGTTCCCTAGACAGAGGACTCTTCTTGTCTGAGGGTTCTGAACCAAGCTGTGCAGAAAAGATCTTGGGCTGCAAAATTCTGGCATGCAATATAAACCCCAAGTTATCTCAAAACCATACTGGCAGGATACTCAGGAAAGCTGGGCGGATGCCAGAGAGGCATTCCATTTCCTCTTATTAGGATGGAAGAAGAGACAGAAGAGGTATCAGCTTCCAGGCTGTTCACTGTGCCGTCTGTTGAACACGCATGCCTTCCCATCCCCCAATCCATTCCAGACATCTACAGCCTAAAACCGGGCTGTCCTCTCCTTTGGTCTCTATTGACTGTGTAATCCAACAAGGCCGGTCCAGGGCGTCCTTGGGCGGCGATGGGCTTGCCCTGTCTACTTCATGCATCACCCCAGAACCCCAACTCCCAGTGCTTTGCTGATGGGAAGCACAGAGGTCAGAGGCCTGAGCTTCCAGGGAAACAGAAAACCACTGTGCCTGAAGATGACTGGGGCTCCAGCCAGGCCCGTCCCCCTTGGACGAGGAACGCCATTTGTAAGCACTGGTGTCCACCACGGCCGCTGACAGTCTGTACTGCAGAGCCCTGTCCTGAAGATTAAATGAGATTCGCACGTGGAGCTCTCAGCCCAGGGCCCACTGAGCATAGTAGGTCGTCAAGAAATGACAGTCATTGCCCTGATGAGCAGTGCTGGTACTGGCTCTTCCCGAGAATGTCCCTCTTTCAGTGGCCGCCCTGCGCCCTGACTGTAGTGTGTGCGACGCGGAGCCACCGCAGACCGAGGTCCCACGGCTCATGGGTGGCGGTCCCTGGCCTCCCTGAGGCTGGCTCTGGCTTTCCAAGTTTGACCGTGTGTATCCCGTGTGTACCTAAGAGTGTGTTTCCCCACTTGCTCACGTCTGTAGAGACAGCGGTGACAAGAAGTATGAAAACGTGGAGAGCTCTGTCCTGCCCGTGGCTCTCCCCTCCCTCACGTCCCATTGGGGGACGGGGGAACAAGTGTTGTTTCTTTGTCCAGCCGCCTAGAAGCTGCCTGGTAGGTACGGGACTTCACTCCCCGAATCACGATTCTATGACTCTGTTGACCAGCAGGTGTCAAAGGAGAATGGCTAGAGCCCTTGCCCCAGGCAGTTTCAGGGTGGAAATCTGTGATGTTTGGGGACCCTTGACTTCCTGCCTTTATGGGACACCCAGGAAGAAGGAGGCTTTTGGTCACCACGGGGGGGGGGCCCGGATATGCCGTTTTAGGGGCGTGGGGATAGCAGAGGCGCATCACCCCACCCCTGCAGTGGGCTCCGTGGCCCCTTCAGTAATTAAATACCAAAGGAGGGAGGAGGAAAGTGGTCGAGGGCCTGAGGCTTCTGCTTGTGGGTATGTGGGCCTTTTCCCCACCAGCAGCACAGAACCACTAGCACAGAAGCGAGGTGGTCAGGGCGTGGGCAGGTTGTGCCTGGACGCTGCCCGGGGGCTGGAGTGGCAGAAAGGAGAAGAGGTCTGACTCTCTAGCAAGACTTCAGGGAGAAAGGTCCTGGGGCCGGGAGAGGCCCCATTCCTGGAGTTCGGCCCCCGCCCTTCTGGGCTTAGCGTCTGCCAGGGGCACGTGTACGTTCATACAAGGCCCAGCCCTGTCCTGACCTCCAGGCCCTGTTAGTTGGTGAGGGCTGCCCACCCACCCACCGGGCCTGGGTTCTGAGCCGTGGCAGAGGCAGGAAGGCGCCGTAGAGCTCCCGGGTGGGGGGTCAGCTCCCCACGGGGGGCTCGGGGCTCCTGAGGAAGAGGGGAGCCCCAGGGGCTGGGATGCACTGCGCCCCGAGGAACCAGGCCTTGGATGGCCCCCTGGGGCACCTGCAGGCCTGGGAAGCCGTTCCGCCGTGTGGAGGGAGGCCTGCACCTCTGGGAGCTTTCCAGCCAGTGGTCCCGACCCCACCCCCTGACGCGCGTCGTCAGGACCCCACTTGGTTTCTCGAGTCCCCAGAAGTGTCAGCTGTGGTGGCCTCCAGCTCTGCTTTCCCGGGATTCTCTGACTGGTGTGTGGAGGAGAGGCTGGGGAGGGTGCACCCCAGGGGCTGGGAAAGGGGCGGGTGGGCGCCCCGGCTTCATCACCCGAAGCTCCTGGAAACTTCGCCACTGGACCACACAGAGCGGTGGCCTTCCTGGGGCAGCAGCTGGGGCTGTGAGCAAAGGGAGCCGGGCTGCCGGGCCCTGGTCGTCAGGGCAATGCACTTGGGGGTCAGCCGGCCCGACGGTGGTGCTGCAGTCCTTCTCCGCGATCACCAGTGCTCTGCAGGCAGAATGCCAGCCACCAGGCGGTACTGCCTCCTGGACGGGCAGTTCCCTCCGTCAGCCGCCCCGCCCACCCTGCCATCTCCTGGCTCTCCACAGAAGAGGGGCGCCCTGCTCCTGCCCCGGACCCCGGACGCCCCTGCCCTGGTCTCTCCCCGGGCCTATGCAGTGAGCAGTTTTCCCAGGTCGTCCCCCAAAGTGGCGGGGGTCCCAGGCTGGGCATCAGGAGGCCAAGATGGGCCTGTTCCTGGGGCTGCCGGAGGCGAGGCGCTGGCCAGGGAGCCGTCCGGCCCGGCTCTAGTGGAGGCTGTCTTCTGGGAGGGGCTTCAGCCTATGGCTGGGGTTCGGGAAGTGACAGGCACAGGGGCGCCAGCCCTGCCTCAGAGAGCTTAGGACAGAGAGTTCTGGGTGGGGCAGGGGGTGCAATATCGCCGAGGGTGCAGCAGCCACCCCGGGGGTCTCTGTGTGGACACACTGTGTTCTTTTATTATTATTATTATTATTTAAACTTATTTATTTATTTATTTTTGGCTGCGTTGGGTCTTTGTTGCTGTGCATGGGCTTTCTCTAGTTGTGGCTACTCTTCGTTGCAGTGCACGGGCTTCTCATTGCAGTGGCTTCTCTTGTTGCGGAGCACAGGATCTAGGCACGCGGGCTTCAGCAGTTGTGGCTCGCGGGCTCTAGAGCGCAGGCTCAGTGATTGTGGTGCACGGGCTTAGTTGCTCCGCAGCGTGTGGGATCTTCCCGGACCAGGGCTCGAACCCGTGTCTCCTGCATCGGCAGGCGGATTCTCAACCACTGCGCCACCAAGGAAGCCCGCACACTGTGTTCTTCATGGGCAGGGACTGTATTAGTAGCCAGCAGAGAGCCTAGAACCCAGTAGGTGTGATGAAAACTAAGGTTCCCGGGGGGAGTGGGGGGGCCCTGGGTGGGTGAAAAGTGCATGGGGGTTAGCCAACAGAGCGTAGCGTGGGGACCAAGCTCCCTCCGGCAGAGGAGTGGACACCCTAGCAGGAGAGGGAGCACGCCGGTGTGTAGACCGGCCAGCCGGGAGAGGCGGCACGGGAACTGGGGTACAGAGTGGGCTGCACGGGGGGCGGCGTGGAAAGGCTGCCCGTCTGGGCTTCGGATGCCAGTGGGGTCCTCACTGTGAGAACAAGATCACAGACAGGACAGAGGGCAGGAAGCCTTCCTCGCTGCGAGATAGAAAACGTTTATTGATATACACGTATTATCTTTCATCAAACTGGGCCACCGTGCTTGTAGGTGGGCTGAGGTGGCCAGGTAGAGCCAGTGCCCACTTTTGGGTGGGGCTATAGCCCAGAGACTGCCTGGACGGCCTTCCGGAGCCCCTCAGACCAGGCGGACGGCAGCTCAGACATGCCGGCTGGCATGGAGTCAGAAACGAGAGTGAGCCACTCAAGCCAGCCGACGGCTTTTCCTGCGTCCAGGCACTTGCCGTGCCAGAGGCTCCCCCATTTCAGCCACCAAAGGGAACGTCATGTGCAGAAAGACTGGGCTCCCAGGCGGGTTAAGGAGAAGCGTCTCCCAGGTAGCACCCTTGCCTTGACAGGGCAGAAAGGAGACAGCAGGTGTCCCAACAGCAGGACAAAGATGCTGGCCCGACGGGCGATGGGCTGGCTGTTCTCAGGAGGGCTGGCTGATGGGGCAGGAGGTGGATGGGCTGCGTGACCCCCTCCTCTCCTTTCCTGGACATCCTGGGGCGGGGAGGAGCCCCACACCCGGCCCACCGCGCGGGGGCAACTTCTGCAGTGGGTCACGGAAGGAGGATAGCTGGGGGGAGCCTGGTGAGGCCATGGGGTCTGTTTGGAAGTGGCTTTTCTGTCTCTCGGCCACGCCCAGAGCCTCTGCCCCGGGAGAAGGCGGCTCGCGGGCGGGGAGCGGATTTTCCTCCTTGCACTCGGGCCCCGGGGCTGCTGCCCAACTCCTGACTCCTGCAAAGGGTCTCTGGAGGCCACTCCAGCTGGCCGCCGCCTCCCCTCCAGCAGCTGGCCTCTCACGAGGCATTCCCCGAGGCGCACTGCATCTCCATGGTGACCGTGTTGGGCGTGCTGCCCCCCGCCTCCCCCGGCTCGGCCCCGTCTCGCAGGGCCCGCTGGAAGACCACCCTGAGGGGCTCCCACAGCCGCTGTGACTTGTCCCTGCCGGCCAGGAAGTAGACGACAGGCTTGGCGCTGCTGTTGATGCAGATACACAGGTCGGTGACGTACTCGGGGAAGGGGGCCGGGATCTGGAAGACCCAGAAGAGGAACCAGTCGATCCCTAAGTAGATGGAGGACACGAGGAAAACCGAGACCATGGCCAGGATGACGTGGTTGAGCTTGGCCGAGCGCTGGCGCCGCCGGGCCCGGCACTCCACGTGCAGGACGAGCGCCAGACAGGGCAGCACCATGAGCGGACAGAAGACCAGGAACAGCAGGATGCCCAGGAAGGTGTCCACGTGCCCGCAGCCCGGCCCAGACGCCTGGCGGCCCAGGAACACGCAGAAGTAGCCGTGGATGCTGGTGACCAGGAGCGACAGGCTCCAGAGCAGCGAGCACACCACGGCCGACAGGCGCTTGGGCCGACGGCGCCAGTACCAGGAGGGAAAGATGACCGACAGGCAGCGCTCTGAGCTGACGGCTGGCAGGAGGCTCACGCTGGTGACGAACATGCAGAGCCCCAGGATCCGGGACACCGCGCGGACGTAGTCGGCAAACGAGCCCAGGAAGCCCCCCGTGTTCAGGATGGAGAACACGGCCTTGCTAAAGAGGTAGCCGACGTCCGCGCTGGCCAAGTGCAGAAAGTAGATGGAGAAGGGGCTCCTTTTGATGGAGAAGCCGAAAAACCAGAGGACCAGCCCGTTGCCCACCAGGCCGCACAGACAGAGAAGCAGGAAGATGTAGTTCATGACAGCTGGCGGGGGCAGCATGGCGATCTGCGCGATGGTCAGGAAGCCGCGGCCGTAGAGCTCCGGGGCCTCGCTCACTCCCGGACACATCTGCGCAGGCGTGGAGGGGAGACACGCGGTGATACTGGCTGGGCTCCATCCCCAAACCCGCACCTGCATCCAGGTGTGCTGGGCTCCGCCCCCAAACCTGCAGCTGAGCCCAGGTGTGTTGGTCCTGATTACAGACATGGCTCTGGAGCAATGAATGGGCTCCAGCTGGAGCAGAGACACCCTTGATCTGACATAGTGCTGCCAGGCTGTGCCCCAGAGTCTGGAGCTCGCAGCCTACAGGAGTGATAGTAAAAATGGTGAAGAGCATCGGTCCCTCATAAAGGTACCGGGTGGTCCACCGGCCAGAAAATGTACATGTTGTGCAAGATAAAGAAAAACTGAGGAAGCTTTCCATATCGAAGGAAACTAAAGAGACATGACTAATTAACGCAGGGCTGTAAGCGTGGATTGTAGAGTGGATCTAACCATCACTATAGAGGCTATTAGGGGGATGAGTGGGAAACGGGAACGTGGACTATATATTGTACCAACGTTACACTTTCTGAAGAGGAAAATGTACCGTGGCTATGTCCTTGTTCTTAGAAGATACAAACTGTTTGGGTGCAAAGGGGTTTGGTGTCTGCAATTTACTTTCAAAGAGCTCTGGGAAAGAAAGTACCTATCAAGAGATAATCAAGATTTATTTTTTAAAAAAAGAGATACTAGAGGGAAAGCACATGTGGCAACAGGCTAACGATTAATGAATCGGTGAAGGTGTATGCAAAGTTACAAAACTTGCAATTTTTCACACTGAAACATGAAAATATTTATTTTAAAAAACAAAATCACTTGTAAGTTACCAAAACAAAACCAAAGTGGACCCAGACCTATAGTGGAATCAGAGAGACCTGGGGAATCAGAGTTGGTTCCCTGCTGGGCCAGGGTGAAACTCTGGGTTTCTGGATCGTGAGGGATCTGGATCTGGCCCAAGGGGGTCCCTAGAGGGTGAGACACTGAGGCAGTGGCTATTCACAGAGCTGTGTATTGTGACAATTGGTCTGGCCGTGTGAGTCCATCTGGCTAAATGACAGTCTTGCCTGCAGGGTCTGGGCTGGCATATAACTGCATGAACGTGGGCCATGTGCAAGAAGCTGACAAGTGTGGGGGGGGCAGTGGCAAACCGGAGGGCACCCGTCCTAAGCGAGTCGGCGGTGCCCTGCTCCAGCCGGTGGGCGCCAGTGGGACCAGCGGGCTGAGTGGCTCTTATTCATCCTTTTCCCTCTCCCCAGAGAAGCCAGAACTCGAGATGGTAATGTAAGCTATCCTGATCTTTAAATGCTGACATTTAAAAAACACGCTGTGGGCCAAACATAACACATCTACAAGCTGGATTCGGTGCTCAGGCTCTGGAGTTTGACCTCCCATCCCCAGTGGCGGAGGCTGCCCAGAGCACTGTCACTGCCCTGCCCACACCCCGGCAGACATCACTAATCCATCCCAGCACTCTTTCCCACAGAGCCCGAACCTGGCCTCCCCCTAATCTAAGGCTGGGTGTCAGTACCCATTGCTCATGACTCTCCCTCCAAAACCCAAAACAAAACTGAAAAACAAACCAGAAGGTTCTTGAGGCAGGACTATTCTGTTACTTTCCAGATGGGCCCCAGCTCCGGCAGAAAGCTGGGTCCCGAAAGACTGCTCTCTGGGCCTGACACCCCATAACAAAGGGAGGGACCTCTGGCCTGGCTCCGGTCAAGGGGACCCTGCAAGCAGGGACTGGAGGGTGCTGGCAAACTTTGGGGAAACCCTAGAAGGTCAGGGCATGGGGGTCCCGGTCACTACCCGGCATCCTATCCTCTAAATGTATTTATTGACCCCACATCTGTCTGTCTGTCCGTCAACTCTCAAACCCCTGAGCTCGCTCTTTACTCAGCTTTCCTCTTCTCAGCTGGGGAGCAGACTCAGAAATTTACAAGATCCAGTGTCTAAACAAGTCCATGGAGGACCAGCGCTAGCGCTGGAGGGAACTGGGTGGCAGGGGCTGCATCTGACAGGTCAGGTCCCTCAGTGCCTCTCGCAGGCTGGAAGAAGTCTGCAATCCTCCCCTCAGAGTCAGAGCGGGAGGGCCGGGGAGTCACTGGACGCGTGGCTGCCATCCCGGCCACACAGCACCTTGTACAATGCCTGCTCTGGTGCCCTCCCTGGGCTCTGCCTTTTCTCCGGGGATTTCTGGGGACTCCCAAGCCAGTTCCTTCTCTGTCTCCTGTGGCTGCCATCTTGCAGTGGTCACCATCAGGGCTGCAGGCATGGTGGGGAAATGCCGGGGGCTGGGGTCCTGGCTCTGCCCCGACCTCCGGACTCACCGCAGTCAAGCTACTACACTGGCGTGAGCCTCGTTTCCTCAAAGGTTGCGCTTGGTAAACTCAGGGGTCCTTCCAACTTGAGAGGGTTTTCCCCGGGATTCAGGAGGGAATTCCAGAGTGTGCAAAGGCCTCAGAGAAGTAGGGGGCGGGAGCGGGGGAGGGCAGAAGGGGTGGGTCAGCCTGATGGGTCCTCAGAGTCTCAGCCATGGCTAGTGCCTGGAGGCAGAGGGTAAACCGGGACTGACGGACCCTGGTGTTGGGCGACGCTGGCAGGGTGGCCCAGAGCCCCACGGAGGCTCGTGACACCGGGGCCCCCTTGGAGCCACCCTCGCAGGGCCTCCTGGCAGGGCCTGGCCATGGGAAATAGCTGACCGCCCCATCTCCCCAGGGAAGAGGTGACAAGGCCTCTGGAGGTTGGTAACAGATGCCCCAAGGTCTGCACAGGATAGGATTCGAGGGCGTCCGGTGATGAAGACACTGGGGATCCGAGGTGACCGGTAACCAGTGCCAGGCCACGTAGCCCAGAGGGGCCCTGCTGCCCGCCTGTCTGTCCCGAGCTAGAGGATGGGGCCTGGGCGGCAGAGTGTGTGTGAGAAGGGGGTGCTGGGCGGGGTCTGCCCCCTCCCACCACACCATCCTGCAGACCCGGGTCGGGGAGCTGATGGCGGTACTTGCCTTGTTCCTGTTGGTGGGATGGGCCTCCCAGGAGCAGTTTCCAGCCATCCCCAGGCCTGGTGAGTCCAGATTCCTTACGGCTCTGCTCACAGCTCACTGGCCTGCACAGCCCACCTGGCCAGGCAGAAAGAGTCACATGAGGGCGGCAGTGTTCTCCCCTCCCTCGCAGACCCCTCCCCAGGCCCTCAGGGCTCTCCCCTTGGAGGGCAGGCTGATGAGCCATCCCCTGGCTGCCTTAGAGGCAGGGCCTTGTGGGAGGCACCCGGCTTCCTGCTGAGTCCAGAGCAGGAGGCGTCTGTGTGTACCACCCCCTCCTTCTCCGGGGCCCACATTCTCCCCGCTGCTGACACCCTAGGGACACCTCCTGGGGAAGAAGCCCCTCTCCTTCCCCGCTTGTTCTGAGATTTCTGGAGCCAGACGGCTTCTGGAGATATCTTTTATTTACCTGCACACATTTCTTGGACACCACCTTTGTGTCCAGCCAGGGGTGGGACAGGGGTTCAGTCCCAGACAGGAGAGTGGGGGAGGAAAGATCATTTCCGGCAAGGAGGCTTCCTGGAGGAGGAGGCTTTTGCCCGGGCCTTGTGTTTGTAACATATAAGGTGTCTGGTCTTTCCCCTACACATGCCTGGAAGGCAGGGCACCCTGATCGTTAGCATCAGCATCGCTGTCACCACCATCAACCCCGTGTCAGTGAGTGCCTGCTCGCTTACACCCCATCCTCCTTTTCGGTCCTGGGTACCAGCTATGAGGCAGGTGTAGTCACTCCCCTGTGATGAGGGCAGGGAGGTGAGGTCACCTGCCCAGGGCGCACCCTATAACTGCCACACACACTGCAGCTTTGCCGATTTGTGTACCTGCAGGACTAGAGCGGCTGCAGAGACAGGAGGGCTGGAGGCGGCACCAGCCTCGAGGCCGCTATGGTGGCCCCGGCTCCAGGCTGGAGCAGGGGCAGCTGGACTCGGCCAGGACTGCAGGTGGGAGGCCTGGGAGAAGTAGTGACAGGCCGGGGAGGGGGCGTCCCTGCCTGAGACCTGTCCGCCCTCCTCCGGCAGAGCTCACTGGTCCGCCTGCCCCGGGTGCACTCGAATTGACTCCGGTCCCCCAACCTGACCGCAAGCACCCATCCCTCCCACTGTGCAGGCGGGAAACTGAGGCTGTCAGCGGAGGAGGAGCCTTGCGGGGGCACAGCCTGGCCACAGGCTGCCGTGCCCCTCCTCCTCCGGACTCCCCCGGCATTCCATCCTAGGCCGCCACGCGCGCGCCCCGCAGCCCCGGGCCGGGCAGGCGCCGGTCATTGGCTGCGCGGGAAGGCGGTCCCCGCTCACTGCCCGCCCCTCTTTAACCCTCAGCCTCCCGGAGCCAGCGGCACAGGGCCGCCCGGAGCGGCAGCGGGCGGCGCCCGGGATGCGGACGGCGCGTCTCCGGACTGCAGCCCCGCAGGGCGTGGGGCTTGCGCCGGAGCCCCAGGTGGCTGCGCGTCGCGGAGGGGGGCGGCGCTTATGCGTGAGAACAAGTGAGCCAGCTCGTGAGGCGTGTGCAGTGTGGGTTTGCAGACGGCGGGGGGCTAGGAGGTGTGCATATTACTGTGTACCTCCCACCCCTCCCCCGTGACAGTCTTGACTCTAGTTGGGCCACTGTCCCCATTGCCACGGACAGACCTCAAGCTTCTCCACACTCTGGGGCTTGTCCAAGCTCTCCGCGTGCCTGCAACCCCCAAACTGCCTGCCTCTCCCTCACCCCTCCTGGCCTGGGATACTCCCCCTTCCACCCTCCTCTTCCTACACCGTTCTCTGTCTTCTTGGTCGCCCTTCCAGACACACATCACCCCTAGGTCTGGGCCCCAGGCTTGGCCCCCAGGAATGTCCTGACTCTGAGAGCCTCTTCCGTTCACCTCTGCCAGGCTAGACCCCCAAGGACACACATGCCCCCAGGACAGCTGGCTGGGGCCTGCCCATAAGGTCCGACTGGGGCTGGGCATGTAGTGGTTATTCGAGGTGTGGGTGTCCCTGTGTGTCTGAGCCCTTGCTGTCCTGCCACGGGCCATCTGAAAAGCTACTGCACTTCCGTGCAGAGAGATCTGGAAGCCAAGCTGGACCCCACGTGCGCCATAGAAAGACGTGTGTGTGACATGTGTATGGGACGTACGTGAGTGCGTGTGAGTGCGTGTGCCCCTCACGTCAGGATCTGACGTGTGACAGAACTAGCTTGGGCTAAAGCAGACAAAAACCCTGCCAGCTCAGCTCACTGCTGACCCTCCCCTCAAAGCACAAGGCCAAGGACGGGCCCCCAGCCACCTGTCTGCCGCCTCAGGAAGTCACCACCGCCCACCACGCCCAGCTCCAAACCCACCTGGGTCCCCGCTAGACAGGACTTTGCACCAAGAGGCCTCGGTGGGAACCGTCAGACTCCAATTCTCCTGTCGGTGTTCCCAGCCCCTCTCCTTGTCCCGGGGCTGCCGCCTGGGCTGGGTCTGAGAGCACTGGCCACGGGGTGAGCTTGTGGCTGTCATTCCCCCCAGACACAGGGGACAACTTTCAAAATGTCTCACGAACAGCCTTCACCCAACGCCAACACCCCATCAGGCACCGCCCACCGGGGAGAAGGTGGGACGCAGCCACCCAACCTCCGGTGGCTGCCGAGGCTGACCCCTCGGTGTCCATCCCAGGGCTGGCCCCAAGCTGCCGGAGCTCGGCCCGGGGAAGGAGGGGGCTGCTGTCAGCGTGCGTGACGGCGGTGGGAGCTGTTGCACTTGGGGTGCTGCCTGCTGGGTGTTCCCCTTCCTGCCCTTCCAGAAAGCACGCTTGGATGGCTGGCGAGGGTGGGGAGGGATAGAGGGGGAGCCCCCACCCACAGGAGGACAGAGCAGGAGCTGGAAGCAGAGGACAGCTGGGGGGGGTCAGCAATCACCAGGGTGCCTGGGCCTGCCACACAGGACGGGGACTCTCAAAGCGGCCCGATGACCCTGGGGCTCTGGGGCCTTGGGGGGCTCCTCTGGCGGTGAGAGCGCTGCTCTGCCGTCTCAGGCTCCTGCTTGGGGCCGTGTGATGTCCGGGGCTGCCAGCCTCGAGGGTGCCTGCCTTCTTCTCCTTCCCTGCCCGGCTTTCACCCTGCAGCCCCGGCTCCCGGGACGCCCTCCCCTGGGCCCCGGGCACCGCGGAGCTACCTGCAGCTGCTGGCCTGATCCTCAGGGGCCTCCCCTTCGTGGAGGGCTCTTCCCGTGATGCCCACCTCTGGTCACCCACCAGCAGGGCAGCAGGCCAGCGCAGAGCACTGCCTGGAGCCTCAGGAAACGCAAGCTCGGGGTGGAGGAGAGCCCTCGCCTGCCTGCTGGAGGAGACGCTTTGGCAGTGTAACCCGCCCCAAACCCAACTCCAGGCCCGGCAGGAGGGGGGCGGGGACGGGGAAGACGAGGGGGGGAGGGGCTGAGCCCGGATGAGGCTCTGGGAAGGAATGCCCCGCTCAGGAGCCCCCCCGGAGCCCCGCTGGGAACTCAGCTCTCCGCCTGATGACGTCGTGTTGGCCCGAGCACTGCGACCCGAGTCCAGCTGCGAATCTGCAGCTCCGTGGGGCTGCCCGCTGCCCGGGAGGGAGGAGTGTCAGGCTGTCCACTTGCCCGATGCTTTCCCTCGGCCCCCTCTGGGCATTTCGGGGCGCGGAGGCCTGGGAGGGGCGGGTCCCCACCTGGTGTTTTAATTGTCCCCAGGGGCTGTGATGGAAAAGCCTGGAGGCCGCAGGGTGAGGGCTCCAGTGAGGGGGCGGTGCAGGTGTTTTGGAGGGCAGAACGGGTGGCTGGACAGCAGTGCCACCCAGGTGGTACCCCACACCCCCTTCCACCCCGGAATCTGCCCAGGGTCCCTTGCGGGCTTCTGGAGCCAGGAATTCCCTTTTCTCCAGCCCTAATAGCAGTCAGATGGCGCAAGTGGAAAATCACAGCGCTCGCCCGGGGACTGGGCTGAGCGGGGAAATTGGCGGCCGTGGTGCCTGGTGTGTGCGCCGCGCGGGAGGATGAGTCAGCCTCCCCCAACCCCGGCGAGTCCCCACAGGGTCCTGGGGCACCCAGCCAAAGCCTGGGGGGCGGTGCAGGGGCCAGAGGGGTGGCCGTGAGGACGGGGGTGGTGAGCAGTGGCTTCCCAGGAGCCACCAGGGAAAGCTCCCTGCCCTGGACCAACTTTCTCATGGCCCAGGGAGCCTGAGGGAATTCTGAGCAATGTTTTCCCTGTGGGAGCACATGATGCCCAGATTGGGGTTGGGGGGTGCCTCTGTGGGCATCTTAAAGAGAAACCAGAAATAGAGCTTCCCCTGCACCTGCCCGGGAGCTGCAGCCCTCCTGTGCCGGGAGGAGCTCCATGTCCCTGGCCACATGCGAACCTCAGAAGGGGCTCAGATTGTTCCCTGCTGGGTCCAGCTGGCCTCCCGGGGCCTTTGTTTTTAGGGAGGGGTTGGGGGAGGGCTCGAGGATGCTGACGGTCACGGCCACGCCCGAGGCTGGGCTGGCAGCAGGCAGAGGTGGGGACCCTCCCCTCCTCTCCCAGGCCGGCCAGCTGGGGCCCAGCTGGGCTGCTTGTTTACGTGGGGAGGCCGGGGGAGGCCAGTCCAGGCAAGTTCCAAGTGTAATTGCATCTGGACTCTTAAAAGGAATTGTGTGAAGTGGGCAGCGGCTCTGAAGTCCACCGCCTTATTTGGTATGGAAATCGGTTTCTTTCAAAACTAATGAGAGGTGCTTGTAAATGGGAAAGCCATTCTTTGCTTGGGTTTGCTGCGTCCCATTGCCACCCACTGTCCTCTGGCCTGGAGGCCAGGCTTCTGCAGGGACATGGCTCCCATGGCTGCCTCCGATCTTGGGTGACCCTGGGACTCGGTTCCTCATCTGTCAGGTGGGAAGAATAATGACTCTCGGAGTAGCAGTGAGAAAGGAATCATGTCCCGGGTAAGAAAGCTCTTTGTGACCCCAGAAACACTGTGTCATTCATTCCCTCTCTCCCCTCACAAGGCTTAGGGTGACTTGGAGGGGGCCGGCCCAGTGTTGGCCCCGTGAGACACTGTCCCTGCACTTCCAACCCTCATGTTCTGTCCTCATGCCCTGAACAGCCACCACCCTGCCGTCAGTGGCCCTCCTCCACCCCTCCCAGGAGAAGGGAAGTTTATTTTTAGTGGTCCAGTGCCATGGGCCTCACAGGTGGACTCTGGTCTCACCCCCACCCCAGGCCCCCTACAAGGGTGCAGGCCAGGACCCTCCTCTGCTGGGCCCTCCTGTGGCCCCTCGTTGCCCAGCTGCTCCGAGTCGGACCCTCCGAGCCAGCAGGGAGGGCGCAGAGCCTCCCAGGCAGACCCGCACACACTGCAGAGTGCCTGCCGGGTACCGTGCACTGTGCTCTGGGCTGATACAGGCAGATGAGGTCTCTGCCCTCCCGGAGCTGCCATCAAGCTGGGAGGCAGACCAGAATCAGATGACCCAGACATACGTAAAACCACAGCTGAACAGAAGGCACCAGCATGCCAGGGAGATCAGGACGGCTTCCTGGAGGAGGTGATGAGGGAGCCTGTGGGGAAAGTTGGGCAGGAGCAACTCAGGTGAGAAGGGTAAGGAAGACATCCCCAGCAGAGGAAACTGCATGAGCAAAGGCCCTGAGGCAGGAGGCGTGCTTCACCAGTGAATGGGGGGCTGGATGAGGCCGGGGGGAGGCAGAGAGGGCAGAGACCTGGATGAGGCCCCCAAGTGGGCAGCTCTGACTGGCCCTTCCTGGCCCAGAATCTCGCCCTCTGTGTCCTGTTCTCACCTCAGGGGACAAGTGCAGTGAGGATGATGACAATTACATCTGCCTGTTGCTGTGTCCTCTGAGCCAGGGCTGCATAAATGGGATCGTTTTATCCTCACAGCATCGCCCATTTTACACCTTCATTCAACACACATTTACCGGGACTTTCCTGGTGGTCCAGTGGTTAAGACTCCGTGCTCCCAATGCAGTGGGCATGGGTTTGATCCCAGGTCGGGGAACGAAGATCCCGCTTGCTGCTCGGTGTGGTCAAAAAAAAAAAAAAAAAGTGTACAATTCAATGGTTTGAGTGTATTCAGAGAGTTGTGCAACCATGACCACCATCTAATTTTAGAATGTTGCTTTCACCGCCTAAAAGAACCCCATACTTATTGGCAGCCTCCGCAGCCCCTGGTCACTACTCATCTAATTTCTGTCTCTATGGATTTACCTGTTCCGGACATTTCACAGAAATGAAATCACACAGGTCTTCTGTGTCTTGATCCTTTCACTCAGCGTAAAGTTTTCAAGGTTCTTACATGTTGTGAATTCGCATATCAGCGCTGCGTTCCTTTTTACGGTGATAGGCTGGTTCTCTAGGGTCCAAAACCCCTTTCTCTTCTGCTTGGCTAAGGTCCTCCAGGAGACAAGGCAAATGTGTACATGGTCTGGGTGTCCCAGGTTAATTCCTGAGGCCATTTGGTTTCAACCCTTGAGATTAAAAAGGTCTCTCCAAGGTCTAGCCTGTTCTCCTGATGGGGAAGAGTGAGGAGGACACCTCCTCCAGCCAGGATGGAGCACCTGTGATGGAATGTGCATCTTACGAATCTCTGCAGAAGCCTACATTCTCCTTTGTCCTGCATGTGGAAGACTATTCATTTGTTCATTTATCCATCCATCCATCATCCATCCATCAATCCACCCATTATCCATCCATCCATAATCCGTCTTACATCCATCCATCCTTCATCCATCCATCCATCATGCATTTTACCTCCATCCTTTCATCCATCCATCCTTCCATCCATAATCCATCCAACATCCATTCATCCATCACCCATCCATCCATCCACCATCCATCCATCCGTCCGTCCATCCATCCGTCCATCTATCCATCCATTCTTACCTTCATTCAACACGTATTTACTGAACACCAACAAAGTTGGGGCTGGGGAAAGAATTGTGGAGGAATCAGACATGAAGGAAGAGAAGAACGGGTGATAAATAGAAACAAATGAACACAAGAATTCCAACCGGAATCAGTGCAGTGAGGATAATGAACAGGTGTGGTGATAGAAAATTATGTGGTAGCAGAAGAGAGGGTGTGATGTAGGTGGAATAATGGCTCCCTAAAGATGTTGAAATCCCAATCCCCAGATCCTGAGCCTATAGGAACTTATGTGGCAAAAGAGACTTTGCAGATGTGCTGAAGTTAAGGATCCTGAGAAGGAGAGATTATCCAGGGTTATCTGGGTGGGCCCTGTATAATCGCAATGGTCCTTACAAGAGGGAGGCAGGAGGGTCAGCGTGAGATGTGATGATGGAAGATGATCAGGAGATCAGTCAGGTGATGTGATGAGTGAAGAAAGAGGTTGGAGGGATGTGAAAAAGGGGCCATGGACTGAGGATGCAGTAACCTCTAGAAGCTGAAAAAGACAGGGAAATGGATTGTACCCTAGGGGCTCCAGCCCTGCCGACACCTTGAGTTTAGGCTTCTGATCTCTAGAACTACAAGAGAATAAATGTGTGGGGACTTCTCTGGCACTCCCGCTGCACGGGGCATGTGTTTGATCCCTGGTCGGGGAACTAAGTTCCCACATGCATGCCACACCGCAGCCAAAAAAAAAAAAAAAAAAAGAAAAGAGAGAGAATAAATGTGTGTTGACTTAAGCCACCAAGCTTGTGGGCATCGGGTACAGCAGCAACAGAAAAACTAAGAGTGGTAGATAAGCCTTTTCAGCAAGGCCAGGCTGAAAGCTCTTTCTGCTTGAGCTGAGGCCTGAGGAAGGAGAGGAGAGGCTCCAGATACCCACTGAGTCCACAGGAATAGTCCAGGATAAAAAACAGCAGGTGTAAAGGCCCTGAGGTAGGAAAGGATTTGGTGTGTTAGAAGAACAGAAAGGGGGACTTCCCTGGTGGTGCAGTGGTTGAGAATCCACCTGCCAATGCAGGGGACACGGGTTCAATCCCTGATCTGGGAGGATCTCACATGCCGCGGAGCAACTAAGCCCGTACGCCACAGCTACTGAGCCTGTGCTCTGCAGCCCGTGAGCCACAACTACTGAGCCCACGCCACAACTACTGAAGCCCGGGCGCTCTAGGGCCTGCATGCCGCAACTACTGAGCCCGCGTGCTGCAACTTCTGAGGCCTGCATGCCTAGAGCCCGTGCTCCACAACAAGAGAAGCCACCGCAATGAGAAGCCTGCGCACCATGATGAAGAGTAGCCCCCGCTCGCCGCAACTAGAGAAAGCCTGCGCACAGCAATGAAGACCCAATGCAGCCAAAAAATAAATTAAAAAATAAAAGAACAGAAAGGGAGGTAGGAGGGCAGTAATGGGAGGGTGTGTGTGATGAGGCTGGGGAGGTGGGCGGGGCCTCCAGCCCCTGCAAGCCCAGGGGCAGAGCCATCTCCTGGCGCCCGAGACGGGATGTCCCAGCAACAGGGCCTTGGCTGGTTTCCCATCTTCCTAGTTTGAGGCTCTCTGTCCGGCTTCCAATTCCTCACTTTCCTGCTGCTCAGACATTTTCCAGCCGTGTCCACTTCTCTCCCTCCCCACGGCCACTATGCTGGTGCGGGCCCGTTGTACCTCCCACCTGGACTCCTGGCTGCACCACGACCACTGCACTGTCCCTCTGTGCATTCTGCTCACTCATCAGACTCCTTAATGTGGGTCACTCAGCCAGTAGGGACCGCCAGCATCGTTGCCCCGCCGCCCTGCCCACCTTAAACTCCTCGGTCAGCCTTGACACCAGCTGTGGTCCGTCCCTGCTCCCTTCCCTTCACGTCTGCATCCTGGGACCAAATCCCAGTTATCACATCATTTGACCCGTGACCATTTCAGCATGGGATTGAAAAATAAGGAAACTTTTCAAAGGCCACATTTTCATTTTAGAAGTCCAACATGATCATTTCTAAAAGTCATGAACGATAATTCCTTAAAATCAACAAATATGCAGTGTCCATATTCATTTATTTATTGGTTTATTTACAGGATTGTGTGTGTGAATCAGGATCCAACTAGATGCACTGGTTGATATGCTTCTTTTCCCCTATTTTCAACTATAGGTTCCCCTGCAGCATCTCTCTCTGTCTCTGTCTCTGTCTCTCTCTCTCTGAGTTGGATCAGGAAACAGACACACCACACTATCAGGGAAATAAGGGGTTTCATACAGGAATGTGGGTGGGGCTGGGCCATGGAATTCTGGAAGACTGGAACCAGAGGATGGGAGAAGCAGTCACTAGCCTTCAGGATACTGGCCACTCACCCACTGGTGCCGGGGCAGAAGCTGGGGAAGTGCTGACCCAGTATCACTCAGAGAGGACATGGTGCAGCGGAAGACACTCCAGCCCAGCCCACTCCCCACCCCTTTAACTATTCTTAACTTCTTGGGGGGCTGCAAGTCATTTATGTGGGAGATGATCCCAGAAAGCACTACACAAAGATGGAGAAGTGAGGCAGAGAAGGAAGAAAACCCTGAGAGTTCACTCCTGCCTGGCTTTGAGAGGTCTGGTCCTCCGTCAGCTCACCAGCGCCCCAGCCTCCATCAGTGTGCTGTTGTGACAATTGCAAGACATAGGCAGGTACCCCAGGGAGGGTGGCTTGAGCGGGAGGAGACAGGCTGAGTCCAGTAGTTGGGGGGAGACTGGTGTAAACCCACTCCTGATCTGGGGGGACAGGAGGGAGGTAGGCAAGGGATGATGTTGCACTAGGCTCTGTGTTTCCACTGGGCCTGCCGTTGGTGCATGTGGACACATAAGATAAAAATATGCCTTGGAGGATTGGTTCAAGATGGCAGAGAAGAAGGACGTGCGCTCCCTCCCTCTTGCGAGAGCACCAGAATCACAACTGACTGCTGAACAATCATTGACAGGAAGACACTGGAACTCACCAGAAAAGATACCCCACATCCAAAGACAAAGGAGAAGCCACAATGAGACGGTAGGAGGGGCGCAATCACAATAAAATCAATCCCATAACTGCTGGGTGGGTGACTCACAAACTGGAGAACACTTATACCACAGAAGTCCACCCACTGGAGGGAAGGTTCTGAGCCCCACGTCAGGCTTCCCAACCTGGGGGTCCGGCAACGGGAGGAGGAATTCCTAGAGAATCAGACTTTGAAGGCTAGCGAGATGTGACTGCAGGACTTCAACAGGACTGGGGGAAACAGAGACTCCACTCTTGGAGGGCACACACAAAGTAGTGTGCGCATCGGGACTTGGGAAGGAGCAGTGACCCCATAGGAGACTGAACCAGACCTACCTGCTGGTGTTGGAGGGTCTCCTGCAGAGGGGGGGTGGGGTGGCTGTGTCTCACCGTGAGGACAAGGACACTGGCAGCAGAAGTTCTGGGAAGTACTCCTTGGCATGAGCCCTCTCAGAGTCCTCCATTAGCCCCACCAAAGAGCTGGGCAGGCTCCAGTGCTGAGTCGCCTCAGGACAAACAACCAGCAGGGAGGGAACCCAGCCCCACCCATCATCAGACAAGCAGATTAAGGTTTTACTGAGCTCTGCCCACCAGAGCAACACCCAGCTCTACCAACCACCAGTCCCTCCCATCAGGAAACTTGCACAAGCCTCTTAGATAGCCTCATCCACCAGAGGGCAGACAGCAGAAGCAAGAAGAACCACAATCCTGCAGCCTGTGGAACAAAAACCACATTCACAGAAAGATAGACAAGATGAAAAGGCAGAGAGCTATGTACCAGATGAAGGAACAAGATAAAACCCTAGAAAAACAACTAAATGAAGTGGAGATAGGCAACCTTCCAGAAAAAGAATTCAGAATAATGATAGTGAAGATGATCCAGAACCTCGGAAAAAGAATGGAGGCAAAGATCGAGGAGATGCAAGAAATGTTTAACAAAGATCTAGAAGAATTAAAGAACAAACAAACAGAGATGAACAATACAATAACTGAAATGAAAAATACACTAGAAGGAATCAATAGCAGAATAACTGAGGCAGAAGAACGGATAAGTGACCTGGAAGACAGAATGGTGGAATTCACTGCTGCGGAACAGAATAAAGAAAAAAGAATGAAAAGAAATGAAGACAGTCTAAGAGACCTCTGGGACAACATTAAACGCAACAACATTCACATTATAGGGGTCCCAGAAGGAGAAGAGAGAGAGAGAAAGGACCTGAGAAAATATTTGAAGAGATTATAGACAAAAACTTCCCTAACATGGGAAAGGAAATAGCCACCCAAGTCCAGGAAGCGCAGAGAGTCCTAGGCAGGATAAACCTAAGGAGAAACACACTGAGACACATAGTAATCAAACTGACAAAAATTAAAGACAAAGAAAAATTATTGAAAGCAGCAAGGGAAAAACGACAAATAACATACAAGGGAACTCCCATAAGGTTAACAGCTGATTTCTCAGCAGAAACTCAACAAGCCAGAAGGGAGTAGCATGATATACTTAAAGTGATGAAAGGGAGAACCTACAACCAAGATTACTCTACCCAGCAAGGATCTCATTCAAATTCGATGGAGAAATCAAAAGCTCTACAGACAAGCAAAAGCTAAGAGAACTCAGCACCACCAAACCAGCTCTACAACAAATGCTAAAGGAACTTCTCTAAGTGGGAAACACAAGAGAAGAAAAGGACTTACAAAAACAAACCCATAACAAATAAAAAAATGGTAATAGGAACATACATATTGATAATTACCTTAAATGGTGAATGGATTAAATGCTCCAACCAAAAGACACAGTCTCACTGAATGGATACAAAGACAAGACCTGTATATATGCTGTCTACAAGAGATCCACTTTAGACCTAGAGACACATACAGACTGAAAGTAAGGGGATGGAAAAAGATAGTCTGTACAAATGGAAATCAAAAGAAAGATGGAGTAGTAATACTCATATCAGATAAAATAGACTTTAAAATAAAGAATGTTACAAGAGACAAGGAAGGACACTACATAATGATCAAGGGATGAATCCAAGAAAAATATATAACAATTATAAATATATATGCACCCAACATAGGAGCACCTCAATACATAAGGCAACTGCTAACAGCTCTAAAAGAGGAAATTGACAGTAACACAATAATACTGGGGGACTTTAACACCTCACTTACACCAATGGACAGATCATCCAAACAGAAAATTAATAAAGAAACACAAGCTTTAAATGACACAATAGACCAGATAGATTTAATTGATATTTATAGGACATTCCATCCAGAAACAGCAGATGACACATTCTTCTCAAGTGCGCATGGAATATTTTCCAGGATAGATCATATCTTGGGTCACAAATCAAGACTTGGTAAATTTAAGAAAATTGAAATCATATCAAGTATCTTTTCTGACCACAATGCTGTGAGACTAGACATCAATTAAAGGAAAAAATCTGTAAAAAATACAAACTAGTGGAGACTGAACAATACATTACTAAATAACCAAGAGATCACTGAAGAAATCGAAGAGGAAATAAAAAAATACCTAGAAACAAATGACAATGAAAACATGATGATCCAAAACCTACGGGATGCAGCAAAAGGAGTTCTAAGAGGGAAGTTTATAGCAATACAAGCCTACCTCAAGAAACAAGAAAAATTTCAAATAAACAATCTAACCTGACACCTAAAGGAACTACAGAAAGAAGAACAAACAAAACCCAAAGTTAGTAGAAGGAAAAAAAATCATAAAGATCAGAGCAGAAATAAATGAAATAGAAAGAAAGAAAACAATAGCAAAGATCAATAAAACTAAAAGCTGGTTCTTTGAGAAGATAAACAAAATTGATAAACCGTTAGCCAGACTCATCAAGAAAAAGAGGGAGAGGACTCAAATCAATAAAATTAGAAATGAAAAAGGAGAAGTTACAACAGACAGCAGAGAAATACAAAGCATCATAAGAGACTACTACAAGCAACTCTATACCAATAAAATGGACAACCTGGAAGAAATGGACACATTTTTAGAAAGGTATAACCTTCCAAGACTGAAGCAGGAAGAAATAGAAAATATGAACGGACCAATCACAAGTAATGAAGCTGAAACTGTGATTAAAAATCTTCCAACAGGGCTTCCCTGGTGGCACAGTGGTTGGGAATCTGCCTGCCAATGCAGGCAACACGAGTTCAAGTCCTGGTCTGGGAAGATCTCACATGCCTCAGAGCAACTAAACCCACAACTGCTGAGCCTGCGCTCTAGAGCCTGCGAGCCGCATCTACTGAGCCCGTATGCCACAACTACTGAAGTCTGCGTGCCTAGAGCCTGAGCTCCACAACAAGAGAAGCCACCGCAATGAGAAGCCAGAGCACCACAATGAAGAGTAGCCCCCACTCGCAGCAACTAGAGAAAGCACGCACACAGCAACAAAGACACAATACAGCCAAAAAATAAATAAATTTATAAAATAAAAAAAGAAAAAGTTTCAAAAAATAAAAAATCTTCCAACAAACAAAAGTCCAGGACCAGATGGCTTCACACGTGAACTCTATCAAATATTTAGAGAAGAGTTAACACCCATCTTTCTCAAACTCTTCCTTAAAATTGCAGAGGAAGGAACACTCCCAAAGTCATTCTACGAGGCCACCATCACCGTGATACCAAAACCAGAAAAAGATACTACAAAAAAAGAAAATTACAGACCAATATCACTGATGAATAGAGATGCAAAAATCCTCAACAAAATACTAGCAAACAGAATCCAACAACACATTAAAAGGATCATACACCATGATCAAGTGGGATTTATCCCAGGGATGCAAGGATTCTTCAATATATGCAAATCAATCAATGTGATACACCATATTAACAAACTGAACAATAAAAATCATATGATCATCTCAATAGATGCAGAAAAAGCTTTTGACAAAATTCAACACCCATTTATGATAAAAACTCTCTAGAAAGTGGGCATAGAGGGAACCTACCTCAACATAATAAAGCCATGTACAACAAACCCACAGCCGACATCGTTCTCAATGGTGAAAAACTGAAAGCATTTCCTCTAAGATCAGGATCAAGACAAGGATGGCCACTCCCACCACTATTATTCAACATAGTTTTGGAAGCCCTAGCCACAGCAATCAGAGAAGAAAAAGAAATAAAAGTAAATACAAATTGGAAAAGAAGAAGTAAAACTGTCACTGTTTGCAGATGACATGATACTATACATAGAGAATCCTAAAGATGCCACCAGAAAACTACTAGAGCTAATCAATGAATTTGGTAAAGTTGCAGGATACAAAATTAATGCACAGAAATCTCTTGCATTCCCATACACTAATGATGAAAAATCTGAAAGAGAAATTAAGGAAACACTCCCACTTACCACTGCAACAAAAAGAATAAAATACCTAGGAATAAACCTACCTAGTGAGACAGAAGACCTGTATGCAGAAAACTATAAGACACTGATGAAAGAAAGTAAAGATGACACAAACAGATGGGGAGATATACCATGTTCTTGGATTGGAAGAATCAATATTGTGAAAAGGACTATACTACCCAAAGCAACCTACAGATTCAATGCAATCCCTATCAAATTACCAATGGCATTTTTTACAGAACTAGAGCAAAAAATCTTAAAATTTGTATGGAGACACAAAAGACCCCGAATAGCCAAACCAGTCTTGAGGGAATAAAATGGAGCTGGAAGAATCAGGCCACTGGACTTCAGACTATACTACAAAGCTACACTAATCAAGATAGTATGGTACTGGCACAAAAACAGAAATATAGATCAATGGAACAGGATAGAAAGCCCAGAGATAAACCCACATACCTATGGTCAACTAATCTATGACAAAGGAGGCAAGGATATACAATGGAGAAAAGACAGTCTCTTCAATAAGTGGTGCTGGGAGAACTGGACAGCTACATGTAAAAGAATGAAATTAGAACACTCCCTAACACCATACACAAAAATAAACTCAAAATGGATTAGAGACCTAAATGTAAGACTGGACACTATAAAACTCTTAGAGGAAAACATAGGAAGAACACTCTTTGACATAAATCACAGCAAGGTCTTTTTTGATCCACCTCCTAGAGCAATGGAAATAAAAATAAACAAATGGGACCTAATGAAACTTAAAATCTTTTGCACAGCAAAGGAAACTATAAACAAGATGAAAAGACAACCCTCAGAATGGGAGAAAATATTTGCAAATGAATCATCGGACAAAGGATTAATCTCCAAAATATATAAACAGCTCATGCAGCTCGATATTAAAAAAACAAACAACCCAATCCAAAAATGGGCAGAAGACCTAAATAGACATTTCTCCAAAGAAGACATACAGATGTCCGAGAAGCGCATGAAAAGCTGCTCAATATCACTAATCATTAGAGAAATGCAAATCAAAACTACAATGAGGTATTACCTCACACCAGTTAGAATGGGCAGCATCAGAAAATCTACAAACAACAAATGCTGGAGAGGGTGTGGAGAAAAGGGAACCCTCTTGCCCTGTTGGTGGGAATGTAAATTGATACAGCCACTCTGGAGAACAGTATGGAGGTTCCTTAAAAAAACTAAAAATAGAATTACCATATGACCCAGCAATCCCACTACTGGGCATATACCCAGAGAAAACCATGATTCAAAACGACATATGCACCCCAATGTTCACTGCAGCACTATTTACAATAGCCAGGTTATGGAATTAACCTAAATGCCCATCGACAGATGAATGGATAAAGAAGATGTGGTACATATATACAATGGGATATTACTCAGCCATAAATAGGAATGAAGTTGGGTCATTTGTAGAGACGTGGATGGATCTAGAGACCGTCACACAGAGTGAAGTAAGTCAGAAAGAGAAAAAACAAATATCGTATATTAATGCATGTATGTGGAACCTTAGAAAAATGGTACAGATGAACCGGTTTGCAGGGCAGAAATAGAGACACAGATGTAGAGAACAAACGTATGGACACCAAGGGGAGAAAGCGGCGGGTGTGGTGGTGGTGTGATGAATTGGGAGATTGGGATTGACATGTATACACTAATATGCATAAAATGGATAACTGATAAGAACCTGCTGTATGAAAAAATAAAATAAAATTCAAAACAAACAAACCAAAAACCCCAAAACAACAGCAACAACAAAATATGCCTTGATCCCCACATGAATTAGTCACAGTTTTCCATGAAACAAGTGCAAAATTGCAGAGTTGTTCTCCAGTCTGACTGCTCTGTTGTCTCCTGTTTATGGGAGGCCATGTTTCCTAAACTTTCTGGCAGAAGTAGCTGTTTTCCAGATAAAACTCAGAACTGTTTAGCCCCTCAGCTGTTGGAACTGGAATTTTCCCCCCGAGGCCCGGGCCAGCTGAACAGATTACACTGATTGGTATGTGCGTGTCTTTCCACTCATTTAAAAAAAAATTTTTTTTTTAAATTCCAGGATCTTTTCAAATAAATTGTGGTGAAATACACCTAGCAGAAAACTTGCCATTTTAACCATTTCTAGGTTCTTTGGCAATGAGTACATTCACATTGTTGTGCAACCATCACCAGCAACCATCTGCAAAACCCTTTATCTAGTGACGCTGAACATCTGTCCCCGTTAAACACTCCTCTTCCCCTCCCCCACCCCCTGGCAACCACCATCCTACTTTCCGTCTCTATCAATGTGACTCTTCTAGGGACCTCCTCTGAGTGGAATCACACAGTATTTGTCTCTTTGCGACTGGCTTATTTCACTGAGCATAATGCCCTCAAACTTCATCCGTATGGTAGCATGTGTCAGAATCTCCTTCCCTTTTAAGGCTGAATGGTATTCCATTGTACGGATGGACCACACTTTGTTTATGCATTCATCCGCTGATGGACAATTGGGTTGCTTCTGTGTGTGGGTTGCAAATCCCTCTTTGAGACCTTGCATTCAGTTCTTTTGGGGTTGTACCCAGAATCGCTGGATCTTATGGTTGTCCTCTTTCTAATTTTTTTGAGGAACCATCATACTGTTTTCATTCCCCATTTTACATTCCTATCAACAGTGCACAAAGGTTCCAGTTTCTCCATACCCTCAGCAACACCGGTTATTTTCTATACTTTTTTCACAGTAGCCATCCTAATGGGTGTGAGGGGGTCCCTTCACGTAACTTTTAAATAAAGAAAACAATATTATCTTTCTAGGAATGAAACTGGGTCATTTGTAGTGATGTGGATGAACCTAGAGTCTGTCATGCAGAGTGAAGTAAGTCGAAAAGAGAAAAACAAATATCATATATTATCACATGTGTGTGGAATCTAGAAAAATGGTACGGATGAACCCATTTCCAGCGCAGGAAAAGAGACGCAGATGTAGAGAATGGACTTGTGGACACAGTGGCGGGGAGGGGAGGGTGGGATGAACTGAGAGAGTAGCATTGACATATATACACTACCAAGTGTAAACTAGATAGCTAGTGGGAAGCAGCTGCATAGCACAGGGAGCTCAGCTCAGTGCTCTGTGATGACTTAGAGGGGTGGGAAGGAGACTCCAGAGGGAGGGGATATATGTATACATATAGCTGATTCACTTTGTCGTACAGCAGAAACGAACACAATGTTGTAAAGCAATCATACTCCAATGGAAAAAAAAGAACTAACAGAACTCCATTGTCCCCTGTTCAACCAAAGACACACTAATCCTCCCTCCAAAAACGGAGATGCATGGGACTTCCCTGGTAGTGCAGGGATTAAGAATCCGCCTGACAATGCAGGGGACATGGGTTTGAGCCCCGGTCCGGGAAGATCCCACATGCTACGGAGCAACTAAGCCCGTGTGCCACAGCTACTGAAGCCCACGTGCCTAGAGCCCCAGAGAATCTTCTGGACCCTGGGCATAGTCTCTCCACTGCATTCCCCCTCTGAACCAGGACCAGTCATGCCGGCGGGTACAATAACCCCCTTCTTCGTCTCTTGGTTCAGAGCCTAGGCCGTATCTTAGAAACAGCAAAGTATCATCACCCAGGCATTAAAAGGCCATCCCTTCATTCAACGATGCTTAGGACGATGGGGAACATGGTCAGGCCAAGGAGCCAGTGGGCTCAAGCCTGGTGATGCACCTTCATTTGTGGAGAAATGAGCTCCTTGGTGAGAAGCAGTGTTGTGGGGTTTAGTAATGACCAAGGAGATTCCGTATGTCCATGGGTGGTGGTTTTGGCAGAAGACTTCCAGGCAGGGAAGGCAAATTCATGTTCAGAGCAGTCATAACTCCAGAAAAATCGAATCACTGCCCCTTTCATGATGGAAGTGGTCCAGTGAAATCAATCCACAACCAGGTGGCTGGCTGTCCCCCGGGGAATGGTGTCTGCTGGGGGTCCCTGGGCTCACAGCAGTGACTGAGCTGGGTCAGCTTTGGAGTAGGGAAGCTTGGGTTGCTGAGCCCATGCAAAGCAGGGTGGCTGGGGACACAGGCTGGCTGATGCCATCAGACAGGCCATCTTGTCCATCTGATGACACTGAGTCTCCTCTGTGAAGCTGGCCTCTGCTGAGTATTTACATGGGATGCTAATCTCTACCTGGCTCCCTTGCACCTACTCCAAGAGGTTCTTCCTCAGGCCTCTTCTCCTGACCTCCTGTGACCAATCATCCAATCCTGTTCCTTTCTTTTTATTTTTTGGTTGTGCCGTGCGGCACGTGGGACCTTAGCTCCCTGACCAGGGATCGAACCCATGCCCCCTGCAGTGGAAGTGCGGAGTCCTAACCACTGGACCACCAGGGAAGTCCCCCAATCCTGTTCCTTTTGGGTCCCTGACCATCCATTAGGTCCTGCAGACATGTCAGTGTAGACCCATACCTCTGACCCTCTCTCCTTCCAGGTAAAAGGAAAAACCAGGCACATGTCTGAAAATGTGGCCCCAGACCCTTCAGGACCACCTCCCTGGAGCCGCAGAGCTGCAGCTGTCCACCCTCAGACGATGCCAGCTTACCGTGCGGGCCTGAAGTCTTTCTTCCTGTCAGCTGGTCCTAAGGAACTCCCGGGAGATCATTTGCGTGGATGGAGGGAGAGGGGCTGACACAGCAAAGGAGGTACCGTGGGAGTCTAGCATCTGCTTCTGCAATGACTTGTGCTTTCAGGTCTGATCTGCTGTATCTCACTTCCCCTTGACCGTGGAGAGCCGTGGTGGGCATCTCAGTGTCTATCTTGCTGGATTGGGTAACACCTAGTTCGGGATGGACAGCTCAGATCGATGGTAACTTTGCAACCTGTGTTCACACGTTTAGTCTCTATTAGGGCCCAGAGGCAAGCCAGGAGCTGTCTTCTCAAAAGGAGAAGAGTTCTTTTCAGAAGAAGATGTGCTTTGCTCCAAAATTTGAACGGTCTGTTCTGCAATACCCCAGTAGGAGCCTGCTGAAGACTTCCCACAGAATCCCCCCATCTCCTGACACCTATGTTCCATCGGATCTGCTGGGTCATTTGGCCTGAGCAGCGGAGTAGCTTCCGCTGCATCCTGGGTGCATCCCAGAGCCTTCTCTTGTCCTGGCATCTACTCACACCTGCCTTACATGTCACAGGCAGCCTTACGGGTAGACCAGTTGGACGAGCACACTTTATAAGATGTATGTTGTGTCCAAGATCTAAAGAGGCTCGCCAGGCATTGTGGGACTTTCCTAGCAGTAGGAGCTGGCTGGTCTAGCAACTTGTATTTTCTTTTGGCGAGGCTACCTCAACACGTCCCAGACCATTGTCCTTCTAGAAGTTTCATTGCATTTTGTGGGGATCACTTCTCACCCCCTGACATGCATGTGTCTGACCAAGATTTCTGGAGGGTTTATGTTTCTGGCTCATTGGGTCCAATCTGCCCGATGTCATCGATATGGTGGGTCAGTTTGTTGTCCTGTGAATCGGATCTAGAGGGTTTTCTTTGCTTATTCCAATCAAGTAAATCTCAGTTAGCTGCTCCTTTATGAGTCTGAACCATGTTAAATGGTAGTTCAGGTCAAAAATGGTTGCCTATCACCAATTTTATGGGGTTAAACCAAACGTTTCAGTCCCAGGTACTTCCTGAGCAATTAGCCGCTACCAAAGAGCTCCGCTGGTCATTCATGTTTCCGTGATGGTAACTACACCCTTCTTGTCTCCTTGGCCCCTGCTGTGTTGGGATTCCTTCATCCTCATGGAATTCAGGAAGCCTGTTTCAATGGCAGCGTCTCCCAAGGTCATTCCTAGCCCGCAGAGAACAGCCACGAAGACTTTCCACACACTGTGTTCCCCTCCCAACTGTATTTCTCAAAGCTTTGGTGAAGGGCCCTCTTGGGGCATGGTTGGGGCGTGGGTGAGTGGGTTGTATATAATGAATCCACCCCAATATTCCTATTTCCCCAAGTGTTTGGAGAACTTTCTCTACAGCAGGGGTTCTCAGTCAGGGAGGATTTTGCTACCACATACCGCCCGCCAACCTGGGGACATTTAGCCATGTCTAGAGACATTTTTGGTTGTTACAACTGGGAGGGGTGTGTTACTAGCATCTAGTGGACCAGGGATGCCACCAAGCACCCCCCCTAAGAGCCTCCCCCAACAAAAAGCATTATCTTGTCCCAAATATCAAAAGTGCCAAAGTTAAAAAACTGTCCTTTACAGTTTACCAAGGGAATCCCATAATCTCATCTCCATCTCAAATGGGCCACCACTGAATGTAAATTGGTGCAGCCACTGTGGAAAACCAAAAATAGAACTACCATGTGACCCAGCAATTCCACTCCTGGGAATATATCTGAAAAAAAGAAAAACACGAATTCAAAAAGATACACGCACCCCAATGTTCACAGCAGCGTTATTTACAATAGCCAAGGTATGGAAGCAACCTAAGCGTCCATCAACAGATGAATGGATAAAGAAGGCGTGGTACATACATACAATGTATACTACTCAGCCATTAAAAAAAAAAAAAAACCACCAGAATTTTGCCATTTGCAGAAACATGGATGGACTTGGAAGGCATTATACTAAGTGAAATAAGCCAGACAGAGAAAGACAAATACTGTACGATATCACTTATATGTGGAATCTAAAAAAATACAACAAACTAGTGAATGAAACAAAAAAGAGGCAGATTCACAGAGATAGAGAACAAACTAGTGGTTACCAGTGGGGAGAGGGCTGGGGGAGGGGCAGCGTAGGGGATGGGGAGGGAAAGGGTTATTCTGAGACTATATGAAACCATGTGTGTGAAATTTTTTTTTCAGTTTTTTGAATTGAAGTATAGTTGATTTACCATGTTGTGTTAATTTCTGCTGTACAGCAAAGTGACTCAGTTACACATATATACATTCTTTTAAAATATTCTTTTCCATATGGTTTATCCCAGGAGACTGGATATAGTTCCCTGTGCTATACAGTAGGACCCTGTTGTTTATCCATTCTAAATGTAACAGTTTGCATCTGCTAACCCCAAACTCCCAGTCCCTCCCTCTCCCTCCCCCTTTCCCCCTTGGCAGCCACAAGTCTGTTCTCTATGTCTGTGAGTCTGTTTCTGTTTTGTAGATAATTTCATTTGTGCCATATTTTAGATTCCACATATAAGTGATATCATATGGTATTTTTCTTTCTCTTTCTGACTGACTTCACTCACTATGATAATCTCTAGTTGCATCCATGTTGCTGCAAATGGCATCATTTCGTTCTTTTTTATGGCTGAGTATGTGTGTGAAATCTTTGAAAATTGTAAAGCGCTGTAGAATTGAAAGAATCTTTCTTTTAATTGAAAAAAATAGTTAAATTTTGGAAAAACAAAAAAGAGGAGCCACTTCTGGGTCCAGACTCCAGTCGATGACATGAAGTCACGAGCATTCTATTAGAGCCACGCCCAGCTCTGGGTTATTCGAGTCTGGGATGGGCGATTGCATCCGTATCAGAAAACATCACGTTTCTTCCATGCTGGCCTGACACCCGCAGGGCCGTTGCCGTGCTTATTCCCGAGGTTTCTGCCAATGGAAGCTGGTGATGCCTGTCAGTTCTTTTGTCGTATGCAGTACATCTTCCTGGGTCAGAGGTTTTGTGTTTTGGCTGTGCCGTGTAGCTTGCGGGATCTTAGTTCCCAACCAGGGATTGAACCCGTGCCCTCGGCAGTGAAAGCGAGGAGTCCTAACCACTGGACCGCCAGGGAAGTCCCCCTGGGTCAGATTTTATACCCCTGTTCCTGCGATTCGAGTTCAGATCCAGAAGCAAGAGGTGGTGGCAGGCCCTAGAGGAAGCGTCTCCCTTAGGAGTGATGGAGGGGGGACTCGGGACGGCTTCTGCAGGCAACAGAGTGTCTGAGGGATTTGGAGGTCCAGCAGCACCGCAGTCTTTCCAAATGGGATCTGTTCCAATGTTTGGGGTTCCCCTCTTTCCCATAGGTACCCTGATTCACCCCAGGGAACCCGTGTAGCTACGATTTCAAACGGCCGTGCTGACCCCACGGGGTCAGAGTTTGGGTCTGGTTTTCGAAAACCTTCACCCTGTGATTACAAGAGATGTGGACTTTTGAAGGGCAGTCATGGAAGTTTTCTGGTACTTTAATAACTTGGTCATGGGTTCAGGGTCCAGACTGCCCCAGCACCGTGTGACCCCATTGCCGTCCTCCTGCGGTCACCACAGATAGAAGCCTGCCCGTGAGGTACTGACGTCTGCTCTCGGATGGGACCACCGCGCTCTGCAGTGAGAACTGTTGGCAGCTGGGGTGAGGGGTCCTCAGTTCTCAGGACCATCAGAGCCCCGTTGACTTGCCTCCCCGTCCTCCCTTGCAGAGGCTGACGCCACGTGACTCCAGCACCCGTTGGGGATTCATCTCCACCTCCTTGCCTGCCGTGGCCTCCTGGTCGTCTAGTTCCATCCTGGCTGCAACCCATGAGTTTTGGGTTTTGTTATCCTAGGTGCTCTGTCCATTTCTCTAGGGGAATTTGGAGAGATCAAAAGAGATGCGTCACCCTTCCGTCTTCCCCAGACGGCCTTCAAGCTCTCTTGAGATAGCAGCAGAAGTGTCTGCTCTGAAAGTCCCAGGCTTGACGGCAGCTCGAGGTGGGCTGTTTCTCAATAGAAACAAGAGCACCAAAGAGCAGAGCATGACGCCTGGGCCCCTGTCACCAGACCCTGAGGCCTGGCGGAGAGAGCTGCGAGCGGGGCCACCAGGCACTGTCTCTGGGTCACATGTCCTCCGTGCACTTGGCTGACAGGGCAAGTGGGACTGAATTCCAGCTCATGTACGAGCCCTGGGTCCCGTCCCGGGGCTGCAGCCTCCACCCTGAGAATGCACCCTGTGTGCTGGGGGTTTCCCCGACCATAGGGAGGGCGTGACTGCCTGTCTTTAAGGCCTCTTTCCGCGGTGGGATTCCCTACAAGGGGGTCAGCAAAGTGGCCTCTCCCTGAGATGGTGGGAGCCGTTGCCAAGGTGAATGCACGCCCTCTTGGCTCTGAACTGTACCAAATCCCTCCCAGCAGAAATGTGGGGTTCCCTCACATCTGTGGTCACCTTGCCACCTGCATCCTCACCTGGGGAAGGGTCTCAGGGATGGGGGGGCAGGTGGACAAGCAAAGCCGGGAGAGTCAAAGGAATCAACCAAGTAGGGAGTCGCTGGCCCATCCTAGCTTGGCCCAGCTCGAGGGGGCTCCTGGCAGAGAGACCCTAGGCTTACCCCCCTCCTGGAGGAGTACCCCCAACTTTCCAACCCCTGCCCAGGCAAGGGCTGCTCGGTTCCCTGGTTGGTGCAGGCCTTTTCCAACCTCTAGGTCTGTGCTTGTGTGTTCTCTCTACCTGCTGTTCTTTGGAAAACTCCCACTATCCTTCAGGGCCCGGTTCAAATGTCACCTCCTCCAGGAAGCCTTCCCATGAAGCCCTGCCAGGACTTGGCACACCGAAGGCACTTGATGAGGGATGAATGGGTCCAGTGTGACTCCCTCAGCCAGCTCTGAAGGGCAGCGAAGTTCCCTTGACATCCTTCTCCCAGATGCTTCCCTGTTCCAGCTGCTGGGACGTCGCTGGCTCTCTGAGGAGCTCACATGTTGCTGAGTCGTGTGGGGACTTCCCCTCCACCCTCAGAACAAACCTTGAGTGTGACCTGCCAGATCCGCTGGCCTGGCTTAGATCCTTGGCAGGACGGCCGTCTCCAGCCCGGAAGACCACCAGTCCCTCCCCGTCAGGTTTCCTGGTCCTGGTGGACTCTGCCCCTTGGGCCCGTGCTCCCCGCAACCCCCCATCCCCGCCCCGAGGAGCCTGGGCAGCTGGCCGGGCAGCAAGCTCAAAGTCCGCGGTGCTTCCCAGGCTGCCCCGGGGTCTGCTTCTGCCCCTGCCCTGCTGCCTCGCTCTCACCCTCCCTGCGGCCGGACGCGGCGCCCGCTCAGCCCCTTTTCTGTGCTGCGGCCTTTTCTCCCTCACCCTGGGGTTTATCATCTCAGGGCAAGGGTGCCTTTAAGATACTGCAGGATACAAATGGCCACAACGGAGCAAGGTGTCCCCACCCACAGTCCCTCTTAGGGCATGGGGGTGAGAACAGGTTTGTACTGGGTAAGCCCCAGTCCCAAGGGGTTCCCAGGAGGCATGTGGTCTCCTGGGGGGTTCTGTCTCCTGTCCCCTGTAGTCCACCCCGTCCAGCCATCACACTTTTTAATTTTTTTGCAGTATGCGGGCCTCTCCCGTTGCGGAGCACAGGCTCCGGACGCGCAGGCTCAGCGGCCATGGCTCATGGGCCCAGCCGCTCCGCGGCATGTGGGATCTTCCTGGACCGCGGCACGAACCCGCGTCCTCTGCATCGGTAGGCGGACTCTCAACCACTGCGCCACTAGGGAAGCCCCAGCCACCACACTTTAAAAGCGTAAATCCCACATGTTTCTCTCCCAAGCTTGAGCCCCTCCAGCTGCTGTCAGAACAAGCTACCCCTCAGCACGGATGCCGCCCCCTCCCTGCACCTCGGGCCCCTCCCCTCAAGCTCACTGTCCTCAGCCCTCCGTCACTCCCCCTACGTGCCACACCCCCTCCTGCCCTGCCCCATGGCCACTTCCTCCTCATCCTTCAGACCTCAGCTAAAATGTCACCTCCTCCCAGAGGCCCTCCCTGACCATCTCATGTAAAGAGGACCCCTCTGTGTGTGTTTTTCATTTTAAAAAATTTTATTTATTCCTGTTTTTTTTGGCCACGCTGCACGGCATGTGGGATCTTACTTCCCCAACCAGGGATCGAACTCGGGCCCCCTGCAGTGGAAGCGTGGAGCCTTAACCACTGAGCTGCCAGGGAAGTCCCCAGGTGTGCTTTTTAGGATCGAGATTTAATGAATTCTCTTACCATAAACTTCACCCCTTTAAAGTATAAAATGCAATGATTTTCAGTACGTTCACCAGGTTGTGCCACCGTCACCACTGTCTAACTTCAGAGCGCTCTAATCACCCGGAGAAGAAACCTCGTGCCCCTTGGCAGTCTCTCTGACCCTCCCCTCCCCCAGGCCCTGCCACCACCAACCGCCTTCTGTCTCCGTGGACTTACCTCTTCTGGACACGTCGTATTAGTGGAATCCTACATTACATGGCCTTTTGTATCTGATTCTTCCACTTAGCGTATTTACCGTCATTCAGCGCCTCATTCCTTTTTACGGCTGAATAACATGCCCTCGTGTGGATC